>NC_139142.1:171988559-173299388 GCF_964270905.1 Leucopleurus acutus
TGGGAATGTATTATATTAAAATTCAAAATAAAGTTTAAGGAGAATGTTGAGACTTGAGGAGTATAATTAGTGAGATGGTTTTAAGTCACATTGCTGTGTTTATCCTCTGTGATCTTTGCTTATATATCCTTTTCAATAAAGGAGTTATTCTTTCCTTCTAAATATTTTAACCTATCTATAAAAACAAAGGTATCCTTTTTTACTACTCATAAAGAGAAAAAATTATATAGCAAATAATTTCATAGATGCTGCACATTTTACATATTTTATAGTATCTTTAACTAGTATTTTTCCAAAAAAGTCAAATTCTCATTTCAAATTTCTAGTAGTTAGAATGAAGAAAAATATTGATAAAGTTTTTCTTTAATAACCCTCTTGCTATTTTATATTCTTACTGGAAAACAACAGTTCCGTATAATTTGAGTTTTCAAAAAGTCAGTCATGGGCTTCCCTGGTGGCGCAGTGGTTGAGAGTCCACCTGCCGATGCAAGGGACACGGGTTCGTGCCCCGGTCCGGGAAGATCCCACATGCCGCGGAGCACCTGGGCCCGTGAGCCATGGCTGCTGAGCCTGCGTGTCCGGAGCCTGTGCTCTGCAACGGGAGAGGCCACACAGTGAGAGCCCCGCGTACAGAAATAAATAAATAAATAAATAAATAAATAAAGTTATTCGTTTGCCTAACTTAAAAATCCTGGACTTTCCCTCAACAACTATTTTGTGTTTTGATTTGTAAAGTGTTATATATACACTTTTACTCCCTAGACCTTTATTTGTAATAGTAATATTTGGATGTTAACTCTAAACTTTTGACTGAAGCATGTAACTATGGATAAGTGTATTTCAATCTATTGCAATCTGTAGGTATATTGAGACTAAATTTAAGGCATTTACAGATACCCAGTATGTAGAGACACAGCTTATTTGTCTGTAAACTTGGGTTTTTCCTTTTATTTTTGGCTTTATTTCAATCTTTGGCTCCAGATTTCACTATAATTGAGACCCATGTACCTGGAATAGCTTAAATCCAATACCACTAATAGGAAAAATAAACCAGTGTCCTACCAACAGAAGGTTAATAGCATCAACAATGTCCTTAGTCTGAAAGTGTGTATAAGAAATGGGTTTAAAAAATAAGCTGCAGTTTGACTAAAGATTTTTATTTTGAGTAGACTTTCTGCTGTAAAAAGTTATTTTCTGCTCTAAAATCTCCATTGTGAAACTCAAGCCATGATTTTACCCATTAAAATCTGATGACTTTCGAGCCCCTTTTTTATACTATTTTAGTGACAGTTTAACCAGAACTAGGTATGCAAGTGTTTGCCTGTGAAGTGATTGACAGTATAATATCACATATCCTGTATGTTATAATGACATTGTTGTATATAACTTGACCTAATTTTATTGTTGAAGTGTGGGAAGAAAGGTGGAGAGAATGTGAACACAGTATGTGTTTCTCTCTTCCTCCCCTTACTTTCCTACTGAAGTGTGTTCTGTGATAACTATAGCCTTAGAATTGTCATAGCTGCACAGGCAAAAGCTTTTGTTCTTTTTAGAGATGGTTGTTGCAATTTCTTATCACACCTAAAAGTAAGGCTCATATTACCATCGTGAAGTTATTGGGAAAATAATTAACATGAATGTATTTTTTTATTTCAGAAATTCCATTATAGAAACCTTCTTCTTGGTGAACATGATGTCCCTTTAACATGTATTGAGCAAATAGTCACAGGTATGTTTTATTCTTCACTCAGCCCCTAAAAGCTGGTTCTACTCGGGAATTCTTGCTTGAAGAGTTACACCTCTCAAATACTTGGGCTGGAGTTTTATTTCTGTAGGTTTTTTACTTTTTCCCTTTTTTTTTTTTTGAGTCCCAGGAAAATTAATCAGTAAATTATTTTTAAATGGAGATATAAAATATATGGCTTTTAAAAAATATTTATTTATTTATTTATTTATTTATGGCTGCATTGGGTCTTCGTTGCTGCGTGCAGGCTTTCTCTAGTTGCAGTGAGCGGGGGCTAGCTACTCTTTGTTGCGGTGTGCAGGCTTCACATTGCAGTGGCTTCTCTTGTTGCGGAGCACGGGCTCTAGGTGCACGGGCTTCAGTAGTTGTGGCACGTGGGCAAAGTTGCTCCATGAAATGTGGGATCTTCCTGGACCAGGGATTGAACCTGTGTCCTCTGCATTGGCAGGCGGATTCTTAACCACTGCACCACCAGGGAAGTCCCAAAATATATGACTTTTTATATTTTCTAGTATTTGTCCTCTTTTTAATTAAAATTTTAATCATTAAATATAGATGGTGGTGGTTTTGTGCAAAGAAATATCTTTAATATCATCCAAAGTAAAGTTAAAACTGATCCCCCAAAGTTCTAGGAATTATACACAAATATGAAAGATTCTAGAGAAGCAGTACTAAGTGGTGAGTGACCTTCCGATTGTTTTCAGTAAGAATTTGTTAAAGTGTACTAAAGAGTGAATATCAAGAAAGGAATTTTTTTATTTTTTTATTTTTTAGTAAATGACCACAAAAGGAAGCAGAAAGTCCTGGGCCCAAACCAGAAGCTGAAATTTAATCCAACAGAGTTAATTATTTACTGTAAAGATTTCAGAATTGTGAGATTTCGCTTTGATGAATCAGGTCCTGAAAGTGCCAAAAAGGTAATCCTGTTAAGTTTTATCATTGGTTTTGCACTATATTTACCAGTTGCAGTTCTGTATGGAAGTTCTCATTTCTCAATTGCTCAGTTTTTTGTTTTTTGGTTTTTTTAGGGGAAGTTATTTGATATCTCCTTATGTAAAGTCAAAGCCAGGAACGTTAATAGAACTGTTTCCTTGGACTAGTTTATGACTGCTTTAAAGTATTCTATGTAATTTTTTAATCAGCTCCTAAAATATGAAAAGCTGTCATGCATATCTTTTACATTAAGACCATTACCAGCCGTTTTTTTTCTTGGTTAAAAAGATTGAAAAGATGGTGATGTATTGTAATTGAGGTTTGTAAGACTTTTAATTCAGTACCTCAGAGCTTTATCAATAAACTAAAAGCTATACTTAGGTTACATAAGGGTTAGGTAAATGTGTAGTTATAGGAGGGGTCTAATAAATATTAGTGCTTTAGAGAAATTTTAGTGAATTAATTTGATATTCCACACAGGCGGCTGAAAGCTAGGGACTTTTTAATTGGGTTGTTTTTCCCCTGCCTTCCGGGGAATGTTTATTGCAAACTCGTGGAGTAACATTCAAGGGCAGAAATTCCTCCTTCTTTGATTCCAGATTTTGGGTTTAGCAGAGGAGTGAAGCTGGTGGTCCTAAAGCCCCCCGGGCCAGTCTGTGGTTCAGCAAATGCAGAGAATAGTAACAGAATCTCCAGAAGCCTGCTCTCATGTATCGGGAATAGAGGAACGATGAGGGAGCTTTTGTGCCACCAAAAAGGGGTGCATTTGTTTTCCATGGTCAGTAGACTTACTGCAGTAAATTTTCTGTTGATATCAAAATGTGGCTGTCAGAAAGATCTTAAGGCAGCTGTCTTCTTATGGTTTGGTGAGGAGGTGATAGATTTATTTTTAGAACCAGAGTCAACAGTTTCTTTATAGGAGGGCAAACACGAAATGAATGTCTGAAAATGTCTGACCATTGCAGCTAGGCTATGTAGCAGAATGGTGGTGGGATCTGTGGCTAAACATTTTCAGGTAGAGTGTGTATAACTACTTTCTTCATGCTGCAGGATGGGAAATTCAGCAGATAACTTTTAAGACTACTTTTAGCCATTCAATTCTGCAGTTGGTGATTTTGGCATTTTACTAACTTGAGATGCCTATTCTTATGTAGAAAGACTTTAGAATTAATTAGGTAGTAGACTGTGTATAAAATAGTTTAGCCAAGTTACTTTCTTGAACTCAGATATAGTTGTAATTTCATCAGAGCATCAGGAATCTGCTTGTGAAAACGTTACCTTCAGGATGTGTATCATTTCAAGAACAGGGACACCATGGAACTTAGGAGATGGGGTTAGGACACGGTATTTTTAAAATAAGAAATTGATACAGTGGCCCAATATTCTTTTAGAAAGTTGATATCTCTCCCATTTTCTCCTCTATTTTTCAGATGACAGTATTTCAGTCATTGCAAAGCATAATTATCTGGCTCGTTCTTGCACCATCTAGAGTACTTGTTGGTCATGTTTGATGTGTGAGGCAGTACACTAAGTTTAGTTGAGGAGATAAAGCATGAACAAATGAAAACAACAGTACAAAGTAGCAGCATAAAAGATGTTCCCACATAAATGATTAGCTTCCAAATGAATGAAACACATAACAAGTGCTGTGGAAATTCAGAATATCCCTTCCCTGTTGTTGCTGCTGGTAAGTGCTATAGGGGGCCTCATTGAACCGTCTACTCAAAACAGGCTAGGCTGGTCCAATTTTTTATGCCCTTTCCCAAGGCCAGGTTTCTGGCAAAAATTCTTTCCCCACTGTTGTAAAATATCAAAAGCAGTTACCTCAGACCCAAAAGAAATACTCTCTTTGTATTTGTACAATCATAAGGGGGGAAATACAGAAAAGAAACAGTGGCATTAAGAATATAAATGGAGAAATTTTTCCCTGATTTACATGTTTTCAAACACAAAGGGTTAAGTCATGTATGGCTGCCAAAGCTTAACGGCTTCATGAGTTAAAAACAAAAATTCTAGCACACCGTGTTATTTCAAGTGAAAGTTTTCATCTAAAATTAGGTAACAATTGGGGAATTACAGCTTGATTCTCCCTCCTGGAAATTTTGAATGCTAAATTTTCTCTGGAAATGCTTTGATTTTTGTGAATTGTTTTAAAATGACGAGATGCATGTTCAGAGTTCTCTGGTGGGTAAACCATTGATTATTTTTGGAAATACTGAAAGCAGTTATATTCCTATTTGAATTAATGAAATCTCGGAATGCTAAATTGGTTCACATTTTGTTAAATATTGCTCTAAAGCCTTCTGGTAATCTAGCTGGTGTTTCCTGAGTAGTATTATGACAAAATTAGATGACATTCATCCTCATTATTCTTGGATTGTAAATAAGGATTTTTGGGAAAGGTCTATGTAAAGAAAAAAGGAATTTGGATATCTAGAATTGGACATCTGGCCTCAAAGCAACTTTGAGCCACCATTTCCTTTTGAAGAACCTTTGCTGAGGGGCAAAAGATTGTTTTTAATGATTTATCACTTACATAAAAAATATATAAAAGATGGTAAGTGAAATATATGCCCCTTGTCTCCACTTCATTCTCAAATTAGTTGGCTCTGATGAACCACTTGTTCAGGCATAGTTTCTAGAAATAAAAATTCAACTCATCTATTTAAAGAACAAGTTGGCCTTTCCTGAATTGCCATTTTTGCCTTTAATCTGAGACTTACTCCTCGGTGGCTTTCAGACCACAGAAATACAGGAAACCAGTTTTGTTTGCCCACGTGCCAGCACTGGCTGTGTGTTAATCTTCTCCAGTGCTGTGCCCCCAGCTGGTCTGGGAGGAGAAACCACCAACCGTGGGTACTTCTGGCTTCTGTCCAGACAAGAATATCAGCCTTGGTACAAAAATCACCTCAAAAGTAGTTTACTTTTTTTTCCTCCAATTAAATATTTACCATAATTTAATGGCTTTAATAAAGATTTTCTTCATTTTCTCTGATAGCCAGGCCAAATGAACTATTTCAGGGGCAGTTTTTAAAGATGTAGAGAGAGGTTTTTCTGAAATTTTTTCAACACTTAGGGAGTACATTGTAAAATTAGAATAATTTTACATGAAAATGAGACCTACTTTTTTAAGTCAAACTCTTAGTGATGGAATCTAGGAATGTGGGTGTAGGCTTTTTAAATAGTGTGTACAAAAAAGCTCAAGGAAGAGGACTTCTGGGAAAAAGCTCAAGGAAGAGGACTCCTGGCTTTCTTGATCTTCTCAGAGTGTCCTGCAGTGACAACAGGAATGTAACCCGGATGACACAAGTTGTGTGTACCTTTGTCAGGGTTCCTAGAGGTACCCCGTACTGAGGTTACCTGAGCTAAGTCCTACACACTTGTGGTTACACTGCTAAACAACAGCTATAGTTCAGGCTGTGTCCCCTTCCCCCCCAAAATCAACCATTGTGCAAGTGATTAAACTGAGTTGCTTTCACATTATTACAGTATTTATAGTCTTCTTTAAATGTGGATGCCATTAAATAAGCTCATTTGTTTCCTAACCTTTATAAATGTGAGGTTGTGCTATTTTAAGGGCTTTTTAGAAATGGGCTACGTTGGGTTTTGCCTAGCAGATAGGCTTTGTGGCCATAAAAAACATATTCCATCATCAGTGATGTGTGCATTTCTTTTGTGTAAACAAGGCCCATGACTGCTTTCTGAATGTCTCAGAGAAAGTGATATCTAGTATTATTGAATTGGAGCATTTTCCTGACTATATTAGTAACTTATTTTGTGAACTAGTCTTTTTAGTGCAGCAGCTGTTAAGCACAAAGACCCTCCAGAAAGCTACTGATGAGATGGCAGAAATGCAGGGGTCTTCAGGGCTTCCTCAGATCTGTGCAGAGAGACCTCTCCTGGTCTCCTTCTCTAAATTATTAACCTGCTCTCTTCTTCCCTCACTGTAACACTGTACATCCTCTTCCCTGCTGGATTTATTTTCCCCTTTGGCACTTATCATTGTCTAATTTACTGTAGTCTTTCCTGTTTCTCTGGTTTAGTGTCTGTCTTCCCCACTAGAATGTAAGCTTAATGAGAACGGGATTTGTGTCTGTTTGTTCACTCCCGCATCCGTAGGACTTAGGACATGGTGGCGGCTCTGTAAATACCTGGTGAAGGAAGGAGACCTGGTGCCTGCCCTTGAGTAATTGAACTTTGTGGTAGAAGTAAAACAAAGAACCTATGTCCTCCTTTTTATCCACTCTCATGACTATTGGGTGAAGACCTGGAAAGTACCGCTCCATAAGCACAGTTAACTGAAGAGATGCTTTCTATTGGAACTAATGTTATTCAGAGAGAACGGGAGGGTTTCCACAGTCAATACTGTGCAGTTGGCTCAGTCTGGGAAGGCTGGTGAGGACAGACACAGCGTGGTTGGCTAAGCAGCGGGGAAGGGTTTCTCGAGCAGAGTGTGGCCGAGGGGATGGCTAGGACTGAGTGAGACACGATATGTGCTTCTAGACCAGGGACGGCTGAGGGGTGGTGGGGAGGGCACGGGATGGCTGGTAGAGGAGAGCTGGTTTGGTGAAGAATCTAGAATAAGAAGGTTTAATTTAGTATGCAGGTATCTGGGAACCACAGCAGATTATACGGAGAACAAAGTTGTTGGTCAAAATTTGATCTTTGGAAGAGAACCCTTAAGTGTTGTTGATTTTTATTTATTTATTTATTTTTTAAGAATGTAGGGAAACCCACAAAGATGCCGTAAGGCGAGTATGGCTTAAGGTTGTGACTATGATGGTGTAGAAAAATGGGACAGAAATGAAAAAGAATCTTGAGGGAAGTGCAACAAAGCTTATAAACTAAATATGGTGCCCAGAGGAACAGGAAGTGATGAGGACTTTTTCAAGGTGTAGATTTCAGTAGTTTGCTGCTGGAAGAAGTGCTTTAAAGACTGTTGAGCAGGTAGGGGATGGGAATGTAGGTCACTGTCTCCTAAATTTCCTCGGTGGGACTCTCATAGAAAGCTCTCCCATAGGCATTACATAAGTTTCAAGGAGCTTTCTTTGTTGTTGTTGTTGTTGTTTTTAGTCAAAACTAAAACTAATGATAACTCTGTTCTCTTAGATGTATGTTTCAATTTAGTAAGACAGGAAACATTTATTCTATCGAAGACTCTTAAAATATATTTTAAACAAGCAACTGACACATACTTAACCAGTCAATAGAATTTGCATCAACCCACCCCAGACACCGCTAATTTGACATGGACTAACAATTAACTAAACTTCTTGCTTGCTCACTGTTAAAAGTATATCATTCTGGCTTAATGCTTTTTCTTCTAAATGATGCTTAATCTTTTGAAGTAAGAACATCTATTATTCTCTCCTTGCATATGTCTTCAGTTTCTTCTGTCTTCTTTGCTCATTTAAGAGTGTTTTCTCCCATGGTCTAGTCCAGGGCTTTATGGGCACAGAGCACTATCTTTCATTCTTTCCAACAGCAGTAGAGGGTAATCGCAGCCATGTTTCCACACGTGGCCTCCTCCCGAGGCCAGGTGTATGCTAAGGTTATTCATCCTCACCGCAGCCTAGGTATTATCTTCATTGTACAGGTGCGCAGATCGAGGCTCCAAGAGATGAGTTGACTTCACACAGGTTACATGGCAGGTGCTTGGTAGAGCTGGGATTCAAGCCCTGATCTGTTGGATTCCAAAGCCCACACTTTTTCCACCATAGGCATAGTCTCAAACCATTTTATTTAAACACAGTTTTTTTGATGTACCTCTTTGAGCCGCCCATGTACCTCTGGATTTCTTACTAATTTTTTTTTGTAAGAAAAAATTGTAGCTTTTCTATTAAGTTTAGATTTTTAATGCATGAGGTAAGAACATTAAAAGTTCATACCTAACAGTAAGCCTTCCAAATTGATGGTATTAAATCATTATAGTCCATAAAAAATGAAACTTCTCTTTTTCTTTTTTTTAGGAGTGGATATGTCACTGCCTTTTTGGAGAATGCTTCATTAGTTTTCAAGTTTTGTTTATCTGAATAAAAGTACATTCCTGTTAAAATTCAACTCAGCAAACACTTACTGAATACTTAGCATGTAGTCACTAAAGATTAAACAGTGTCATGGGGCACAACAATGAATGAAATCCCTGGCATTAAGGAGCTCTTTCACACTCTAGGTCAATAGGAAAACATGGAAATAAGTCTATAATCCCTGCCCCAGATGACGCTCCCACACTCAAGGCCTTATTGTACATTTCATTTAACTAAGTGTGTTGAAATCAATTCTAAATGTAGAATTTTTCCTAGGTATGCCTTGCAATAGCTCATTATTCCCAGCCAACAGACCTCCAGCTACTCTTTGCATTTGAATATGTTGGGAAAAAATACCACAATTCAGGTAAATATGAAAATATTAACTATTGTGACTAACTTTACATTGTCTAAATTTTATTCTTATGTTTTATGAGACGCCTCCAAGTACATGAGCTTTAATGATTGTAGAGTTATTAGCTTCATAACTGTTAGAGAAGTAAGCACTATATACTAAAAGAGATAACATTTGTCAGATAACATTTAAAAAGTGACGGGGAAGAACCTATAAGCAACTGTAAACACAGGCTTATGAGAATCATGTTAAGTATTTTGCCTGTAGTCACTGCCTTGTATTTTATGATGAAGGAAGATACCTCTCCCTCCCCGCCTGTTAGTTGGTAACTTGAGTTAAAGTAATCTTATCTTTTAAGAAAACTGGCAGAAAATTAAAAGATATTTGAAACTCATGATCTTTTTTGGTAAGGTGTGATTTCATGCAGAAGCTGAAATGGCTAAACTTTTTAGTGGACTTCATTAAGATTGTCAAAATATTGATTTTATATTTCTGAATAAGATTCATGAAAGGAAGATGAGCATTCATCCAAAAGACAAGTGTATTTTAAACGGTTTTTATAAAAGTGAATAGTTCTGTACACGTATATGTCAGTGATGACATCACCAAGGAATATTCCAAGTGATCGTGTAATTCTGTGCATTCTTTTTATATACAAAGAATTGTAATTTTGATCAACCAATTTTCTTTTTTTTTAACCTCATAAAAGGCTAGAGAAAAAGCAATGAGGTCATGTCTGACATTAGCTCCTCGTAGGTTAGTGACCACATGTCCATTTGCCTGCTGGATCATGTGCTCTCCCAGTCTTCAAGGGAGAGAGATGACTCAGCTACACGTTTATAGTGAAAGGGCCGTTCACTCCAGCCAGCATGGTCTGGACGGGCAGCCTGTAAATTACTAATTTTACTGGTCCTTTACATTTTGTTACCTCAGAACATATATAGTAATTTAAATAATCTGTATAATAAAAGTATATTCCAGTATCACTGTATTGTAAATTCATTAAAATGTAGGAACAATACACAGTATCTGCAGGTGCATATGGTATAAGTACACTGTAAACGCCACAGAGATGATATGCAAAGGTCATAGCTTTTATCTTATGGTACTAACAGAAATGGGGTAACGAAATACTTATAATTTAATTTTTCTTATCACAGTGCAACTAATTGTAACCTAGCCTTGAACAATACAACTAATTTTTAAAGTTCATTTCTTAACATAAAGAAAATTCACTTATTGTCCGAAAATAAAGTATTGTAGATCCGCACTAGTAGCTAGGCAAACGTTCCTTTGGCGCATCTTCAGCTGCAGACCGTGATCATCAGGGTTATCCTCAACAGGACTCTCACCCAGAGTTGTGAGAGAGTAACTGAGAGAAAGCTTCAAGGGGCACAAGAGTCGTAGGAGAGCCTTTGATTCCCACTTGCATTTGTTGATGATCAAAACCAATTCTGGATGATACCTTTTTCCTAGTAGATGATACCTTTTTCCAGTCCAGGGTACAGACCCATGAGTTCTGCACAATGTTCAGCAAGTACAGGGAACTTCATTATGTGTTTGGTGACGTGATGCCTGCTTCAGTTACTTCTCACGGTTGTCTTCATCCGTTCCTCGTGGGCATCTCTGGGTTGATAGCAGTTTATTCAGTCCATAGCTTTCCTACTACTGGTTTCCTTATTCCCGTCAGTCACTTCTCTGTATCTTCTCATATGTAGCTTGTGGAGAAAATAACGATTGATAAGTAACACTTAAAATATTCAGGAACACTTTTATATTGCATCCTTCAGACTCCTCCTCCTTGACAGTCACTTCATAAACATAACACTTGGCCAAAGTTTTGTTAAGATTCCTCATAGGGTAACATCCTTTCATATCCTTCCATGCTGTTGCAGAAGCATAAACTGCACCTTTAAGAGCAAAAGAAGCCTGAAATTTCCACACACTGCAGTCAGAATTCATTAATTTGTGAGTGAAAGAGGCCCAATAATCCACTCTTGAACTTCTGGATGACACCTTGATTCATTGGCTGGATTAAAGAAGTCCTTTTTGCAGGCAGGTAGGTGACAAAGCTGTTTCCACAAATAAGATGTGAAGCTAGAGGATGTCCCCTGCAATTGTCTAAGAATCTGGCCTTAGGCCTTCTGAGGTTTTCTTTCATGTTCGGCATCACTTGAGTGAAAAGCCAGTCATCCAGGTTCTTCTGCGAGGATCCTGAAGTATGGGGGATGCCCAGCACCCACAGGCTTCGGGACGCTCCACACGCTGACACTGTAGGCGGCACTGGCACAGACAGGAACGATGGTTCTATTTTTGCTCTTTTAACTTGAAAGAAACCACGAGGATGCTGTTTTCACCAGTTAGCTTATTATTGGACAAATAATGTCCCCAAAATACAGATCCATCTTTGTTATAAAATTGATAAGATGTCAGATTATACTTCTGGACTAAAGAATTGAAAACCTCAGGTTACCTGCAGCCTCAGTGTTGGCAGCTCCACTGCATGACAGACACCTGCTTGCAGATGCGGTGACATAATCTCAAGGTGCAGTGTAGGCTCACAGCAGAAGATGGACATTTTCAGTGACGTTATTTTACTTCGTAATTTTATCCTTTTTTTTAAACATGGGTCTTAGTAGTAGGTTTTCCTTTAGATGCTTATTTGAAAACCACTTACAGAGGACAAAATCCATTTGAAATAGTGTAGAAATTTTTAAAGTTTGTTGCTTGTCAGTTTTTTTAATATTTACAGTGTAGCTGTAAATGGTTGTGATTGGTCCTCGTGTCTCGGGAATAGGAGTACACCAGCCTTGTGCACCGGAATCCCTGGGGGAGCTTTTAGAAAGACAGCCATGCCGGCCCCACCCCAGGCCCATAAAGTCCAAATCTCCTGTCCGAACCACTTTGTTGGCTCCGCTCTCTTGAACTTCTTAATGATCGCAGTTCTGTTTTTCCCTTCTTCACCCTTCTTTGTGACTTCTCATTTCTGCAGTGTCATCAAAGCGATAGGCTTTCTTTTCATTTGTTGACAACTTTTATTGTCTTTACTGTTGCTTGAGGCCATTCTAAATATGGAGGGGGCTAGTTAAGTGGAAACTCTAAGATCATTTCAACTCGATCTAGGATTAGACTTGTGAACTGTGTCACAGAAGATAATGACGGTCAGGAGGGCTGACCTTGTTTCATTTTCAGTTGGCTGAGGAGGGGTGTCCTGAAACCTCAGTCAGGTAACCGTCAGGGGAGCCAGATCTTCCTAAGACAACTGGCTTGGCCAGTCTGTTGCTGCAGCCCCTGTTAGTAATCCACTAGTAGAGCAGGCCACAGGCATCGGGCCTCTGGGACCTTCTGAAAAGCATTAAAATTTCCAGACTTTCTAATGGCAGATTGGGTACCTGCTACACATTCCATAATAAGCTCTCACTGAAGATGTTGAGTATATCAGAAATCTGGTCCTGGTTGCTGAGAAATGGACAGGTTCTACACAAGTAAAACTTGTGAAATAGCAAACAGTACTAGAGCTTGTAGTTGCTCTCACTTTGTGTTCAGAAAAATTCACCTATTGTTAGTTAGATCTTGAGACTTTATATGTTTTGCCAGAGGACCAATCTTGTAAACAGTGAGCATGTTCTCAGCCTAGCTTCCTAAGTCTGTAACCTCAGAACACTGAAAAGTATGCAGGTCTGGACTCCCAGCTAGGGCTGAGCTGCCAAGTATTTACATAGCTCTTTACAAAGTTCTAGTGTGTTTTGGTGGTGGTGGTCATTGCATGGCAGGGACCTCTGTGCAATGTTGAATAGTAATGATGGTAGCAGGTAGTGTTTCTGCTCCTGGTTCTAACAAGGATGATGTTTGCTGCGTGTTTCTGATAAGTACCCTTTATCAAGTGAAGGAAATTCCCTTTTATTCCCAATTTGATAAATTTTTCTGTATTTTATATCATGAGCACGTGTTGGACTCTATCAAATGTTTTTCTGCACTTGCGAGGGTTTTTTCCCCTTTAATTTGGTCATATGATGAATTCCTTAGGTTTTCTAGTATTGGCTAGCTGCTGTGGTTTTTGGTGCTCTGCTACACAGCGTGTGAAATGGGAATTGCCTGGAAGTTCCACGCAGGTTCCGTGTTCTGGAGAGATCACAAGTCCCAAGTTCCCCAGCACGTCCTCTGGTGGTGGTTACTCCAGAGCAGGCACTGAGACAGAGTGGCCCACCAGAATACGGGCTTAGAAGTGGCATTTTCATTTTTAACAAGCTCTGTTAAAATCAGAATCATCATAATTATAATTCTGATGCCACTTAAAGGATAAAATGCAAAAGTGCTAGCCCGGCACCTGAGACCCTTTATAATCTAGAGTAGCGCCGTCCAGTAATGGGAATGTTCTGTCACCTGCATCGTCCAGTAGAGAAGCCACTGGCCACATGTGGCCATTGAGCACTTTAATGTGCCTGGTGCAACTGAGGAACTGATTTTAAAATCTTTGTTTAATTTAAATTTCAGTTGAAATTTAAGCAGCACGTGTGGCTGGTGGTTCCTGTCTGGTGCAGCATGGGTTGAGAGGCTAGGCCCCGTCGCATTTCCCAGCCTCCCTTCCGCCACCTCTGGCACCCTTACTGTGCTCGCTGTAGTTCATTACTCGGTGCTGTGCCGTCCTTCCGCATGTCTTACCTCCCGCTCTGCCTAGCACGCCCGTCTCCTCCTCACCAGCCACCTGCGAGCATTTGGATTGGCTGGTTCCTCAGGACTCTGCTCAGAGCTGCTCGGGTCGGAGACCTTCCCGTCCCAGCCTGCAGCCCCAGCCACAGTGGGCTTCCCTCTCCGCCCGCATCGCTCTCGTCCACCCGGCGCGCTGTCACCAGCGCCTCAAAGTAGGGGTGAAATCTTAGCTCGCTTGTCAGTTTTCAGGCCTTAGCACGTGGTAGGTTCTCAGAAAATACCTGTTTTGCACCAGGTTTAGTAAATAGTCCACGGGAACGGGCGTGGCATGCTGAGGGGACGAAGAAGGGTTTTCACGGCTGCAGGGGGATGGGAGTTCGGCAGTAACGGGCAGGAACTTTAGTTACAGGGCAGGTCTGCGAGGGCTCTTTAAGAGAAGCTGTTTAGGTTTGCTGGATTCAGTTGGAAATGAGTATGATTGCACAGTTGGGGGCAAGGTTAGCGTCCTGAAAGCCTGATTTCAGGAAGTGTGTCCTGTGGCAGCTGCAGGCTGGTCTGAGTGCAGCAGAACATCGGTCGGGCTGTCAGCTGAGAGACTGGCCGTGGTTGCAGCCTGCACAGGGAGACCCTGGGCCAGGAGAGGGATGGCGTCTGTCACCCAGATCCGGCTGCCTGTGGGGACACCTTCTTTCTCTGTGGTCACTCTGAGGCCCTCCTGAGGCTGTGCGCATGCTCCCAGCAGGTGGCCGTGCCTCTCAAGTGGAGAAGGCTCCTTGCTAAGGAAGGTCAAGTCCAGGCCCCCTGCTGAGTCTCCAGTGGACTGGCACTCTGGTGGAGGCTAAGGAATCTATGTCACCTTATCAAAGAAAAATCATGTAGATATAGGAGACCAAGAATGTCATAGCGAGTCATACATAGAGAAGGGTTAAGAAGTAAACACTGGAAAGATGAAAGATTCGGACAGCTTGAGAATGGAGTTGATTGTTGGATGCGTTTATTTTTCCAGGCAAAATGTGGGGAGAAAACTAGCAGTGACTTGGATTTACGCCATAGCTTGGGGTAGGGAGTTGAGGGACGCTTGTGAATGGTGTCCGTAAACCGGTAGGGATAGGAGACAATTGGAAGTTAAGGAGGAAACGTGAGCAGCAGGCATCGGTCACCCTTTCAGGAGGTGGCCAGTAAAAGGGAGGGGAACTGTGTAGCGTAGTAGCGAGAGTGGTCTAGTGTGGTCACGTGAAAGCCCTTTCAAAGCCAAGTTTGCCCGTTTGTGAGTGAAGGCGTTGAAGGCAGAGCCAGCGGAAGGACAGGGTATCGAAGGTGCTGCAGGGTGGGGACGAGCTGGACGAGGACGGGACACAGTGGGCTGTCCTGCGGGGGGGCCGCCCCTTGCCCAGGACGGCCGGAAGGGGTAGGGGGGCTTTGGAGATACCGGAGACAAACAGGGAAGAGGTGCCACATTGCAGTGTGTTTGTGACAGGAGGCACAGAGAGGAGAGGGAATTTGAAGCAGAATTAATACTATTGCTTTTTCTTACAGCCAGCAAAGCTAATGGAATACCCTCAGGAGGTGGAGGCGGCGGTGGCATTGGAGTTGGGGGTGGCAGCAGCCAAAAAACTCCTCTGTTTGAAACTTACTCTGACTGGGACAGAGAAGTCAAGAGGACAGGTGCCTCCGGGTGGAGAGTTTGTTCCATTAACGAGGGCTACATGATATCCACCTGGTAAGTCCAGCTTTGACAGTGTTGTTCATGGCTGGGAGTGACTTCTTAGGAGTAATCATCAAACTCTGCTGTCATTGATAACTTTCAAGTATGGCTAATGGAATATTTATTTTTAATAATGTTTTAATGAATATTTTGTTTTTAAAGATAAGGACTTTTTTTTAAAACATAATTGCAATGTCAATATCCATTGAAAGAAATTGATAATTCCAGTAGTATTGTCAATCATCCAGTCAGTGTTTATTTGCGTTCGTATCTTGTACGTGTCTTTTACGGTTGGTTTGTTCAGATCAGGGTCACATTGAACTTGCATGATCTGTCTCAGGCTTTTTAATCTATGATAGTCTCCTTCCATCCCTCTTTTTTACTTGCCTTTTTTTTTGTTGTTGACAAAACTAGGTCAAATGTTCTGTGGACTTTTTCCCTTTCTAGATATTTCTGGGTTTATCACTGTGGTGTCCTTTAATGTGTTCCTCTGTCTACTGTATCTGAAATGTTAGCTAGCTCTAGGGGCTTAAATAATTACAGCTGACCTTTGAACAACACGGATTTGAACAGCGTGGGTCCACTTCCACACAGATATTTTTTTTAACGGTAAATACTACAGTACTGCAGGATCCCCGTTGGTTGAATCTGCAGGTGCGGAACCACGGGTGTGGAAGAAGCACATACCAACTATAAGTTGTATGCAGATTTTCGGCTGCGCAGAGGGTCTGCACACCTAACCCTGGCATTGTTCAGTGGTCAGTTGTAATTAGATTCAGTTCCAGGTTTGAGGCAAGAACGCTTCCTCAGGTGGGCTGGGCACCCCCTGTGGCATCATGGGGGCTCCAGGCATCATTGTGACGCTGACTGACCTGTGGGCCCCACGGCAGTCAGCCTGCTCCACCCAGTGCTAAGTTCCCCTTTTATAGAATGGGTTTAGCTGCCCAAAATGGTTATTCATTAGCAGTGAGGATCATTGCCCAGATCCATTATTTATTGAGGATTGCTATTGTCATATTCCAGTTCTATCGAACTCTTCTCTCAGCAGCTCTTTAGTACCTGAAATACAGTTTGTATGAGGAAGGCAGTATCAATGTTTACTTTTTCCCCTTTACTTAACCAGTTTTCAGAAGGAGCTGTTTCCTAGAATCCTCCAAAAGTGACCAGAAAATTGTTTTTTAATTTTTTACTTGTTTAATATTGTTTAGTATTCAGATTTGGGGGATGTTTTGTTTTAATGTCATTCAGGTCCTCCTTAGTTTTTTCAGATAAGCAGTGTTGTGAACAAAGTACGAGGACCTTCTAGGAGTGCAGGCTTGGGAGCACACGGCTTGAGTCTTCCTCTGCCTCCCCTTGAATTTGAACTTTGTGGCCAGCGTGCATTATGTGTTGAGAAGCCTGTGACAGGGCCTGCCTCTGTCCCCTACCTGGCCATGTGAGCAGAGGAAGGAAAAGAGATGTCTTCAGGTGCAGTGAGCTTGACTGGTAGTAACCGCTCTCTAACCCACATCCCGGAGTCCACCTGCCTTTGGGAGATGGGAAACAGAGAAGGGGGAGATGAGAAGGGGGTGGAAGCTTCTCGGGAGATTTGTGGGCTTGGTTTGGTTTGGTGTGGTGTGCCTGGTATCTCCTACCCATAGCCTGTCGAGAGAACGATGATGGACATGTTTTTCAGAAATTGCATATGTTTGATTAATAGTCATTCTGGAAAATATTTCAGATGCTTCCTTTGGATTGTTCCCCTGCTATGAGTATAACGACTGTGTTAATT
Organism: Leucopleurus acutus; assembly: GCF_964270905.1. Classification (NCBI taxonomy): domain Eukaryota; kingdom Metazoa; phylum Chordata; class Mammalia; order Artiodactyla; family Delphinidae; genus Leucopleurus; species Leucopleurus acutus. The sequence continues at coordinate 172,005,744 of NC_139142.1, forward strand.
GAGCACCTCGCACGTGTTTTAGACTGAGATGTCTAGGCTCATCAGTGGCACCCACGGTGCCCACTGCACGGCCACTGAGTAGGGTGCACGTTAATTAAATGTGGGGTCTGCAGAGCACGCTTATCCTGCCTGAAGCACAGGCTCTTACATTACGATTCGTGTTTTCCTCTCCAGCCTTCCAGAGTACTTTGTAGTGCCAAGTTCTTTAGCAGACCAAGATCTAAAGATCTTCTCCCATTCTTTTGTTGGAAGAAGGATGCCAGTAAGTGATATCTGTTGGATTTCATTAATACTATTGTCCATTTTTCCACCCAGTTAAGTAAAGGCTCTACTTCTCTCCTAGTTCTGGTGCTGGAGCCACTCGAATGGCAGTGCTCTTGTGCGCACGGCCCTCATAAAAGACATGCTGCAGCAGAGGAAGATCGACCAGAGGTGAGCGGGACACAATCCTTGGTACTTGGGCATCTTTCGTTGTCATAGCGAAGTACAGTAACCTCCTGACTAGCTAAAGATAGCTGGGAAGCACTGTGTGTTCCATACAAGAATTACTGTGGAGAAAATTGAATATATTAAAATTAACATTTAAGTTATATTAAATGTAATTTAATACTTTGTCTTATAAGACACTTGAAGGTCTTACGTTGCTGACACTTTTCTATAATGTTGCTTCTAATGAACTTTCAAAGTGCAGTGATTTCCAGTTGAGACACTTGAGGACAAATCAGATTTTTCGTGTAGTTCAACATGTCCTAGGTCTGCCAAGTCACGATAACTAAAAGTGGTGTAATTGGCTACCGTGAGCAAGTTTGTCGTCATCTGCCGAAGTCCCCAGTGACCTCCGTGTTGGTGAAGCAGGAGGCCTTTTTCAGGCGTCCTCACACAGTGGGCACCGCTGTTGGCCAGGCTCTCCCCGGGCCCCGGCTTCTGCCCCCCTCCACCTCCTGAAGCTCCTCGTCCCCGCTGCACTCCATGCCCCTGCCAGCCCGTCCTCCTGTCTCCAGGCACGACAGAGCTTGTCTCAGGCCACCTCCCCTTCCCATTCCATATTCCCTTCTGAAAGAAGTTCATCTGCATCAGTGGCTTTAGTGACTGTCAGATTTGTATCTCCAACCTAAGTTGACACTTTCCACGTGGAGGTCTCAAAGTCCCTTTAAATTCATGTTCAAAACCAAACTCAAGTATATGGGCACCACGCACCCCCTGCCCCCACCCCAACCCCAGCCTGCTCTCAGGAACCGAGGAGTCATCCTGATGCCTGTCTTTCACTTCCCTTCACGTCCAGTCCGTCGTCAGATTCTGTCCTTCACTTTTCAGAAACCTTACCCCTCTCCTTCCACCCCAGCTCCACCTCTGCCAGTGTGTTGGAGGGGCCTCATCCTTCCTCCCGTGTCTCATCCAGGACCATGCCCTGTCCCTTCTGGGCTCCGGCCGCCCTGGGGTTTTGCTGGTCTTTGGTATCTCCTGACTTTGGCTGTGCTGCCCCCTCCTCCTGGACCACCTTCTTCATGCTAGTCAATGAGCACTCCGCACACACACAACCACACACACACACCCTGCCACACACACACACCCTGCCACACACACACACACACACACACACACACACCCATCGCTTGGTACTCGCTCGTTTTCTGCACCTGCATTCAGACATCACTTCCTTAAGATAAGCCTTCCCCTGTCTCCCAAATTAGATCTGGCCTCAAGTTACACATTCGCTATATCACTATAATTTTCTTCTTAACACTTATTTTGGTTTCTCATTGTACGTGTGTGTTACAGTTTGATTACTGCCTGTCCTTACGCGACCGTGAGGTGACAGAACTGTGTCTGTTTTGCACACCATTGTTCAGCTATATTCAGCACCCAGGAAATACCTGCAATTGAATATTTATTCAATACTTGTCCAATAAATGAGGAACAAAGGAAAAGATCTTAGAAAACAGGCTCAGAGAGCCTCAGAAATTGTGTATCACAGTCTGTTATTGGGACAGCCAGGTCGTCCGTTTTTTCCACAGTGCCATAACTGACAGCCACATTTGCTGAAGCAAATAACTATCAAGTGACCCTCAAATGACCCTTCAGTTTTCTGGAGAGGGTGACTGCAGTCCCACAGGTCCGTATTCTCTCGTGGATTTAAATTTCGCTTTAATCACGTTAGTGATTAATGTCCATTCTGTCCTACCTTGTCCTGCCTTGTGGACATGTCGCTGATTAAGTGCTCCGTCAGGCTGCAACACGGTTAACTAGAAAACCTTAGAACCGGTGGCAGTTTTAATTATTTAACTTAAGCGAAGAATTACTTTAATTCCCTTTGTTTTTTCAGCTATTCTATTCTTTGTAACTAGGACAGATTCTCTTTGTTGTCCAACCTCATCTCCACCCTTTTTCCCTCAGACACGTCACCATCGCCCCACTGGCCCTCGCTAGGTTTCTCCAACAGCCAGGCTTCTGTTCTACCACAGGATCTTTGCACTAGCAGCTCCTCTGCCTGGAACACTGTCCCCCGTCTTTGCACAGCTCCTGGCCATTTGGGCTTCAGCTCCGGTATCATCGTCACGGAGGAGCGTTTTCTCACCACGTGACCCGAGCTAACCTGCATCCACTCTGTTCCATCACCCTCAGCGTTCACCACGGCCTGTCGTCTCTCCTCTATCCCCCTCCCCCCACCAAGAGCACAGACTGCATGTCCCTCTCTCTGTCCCCAGCCCTCCGAGCAGTGCCTGGGCTCACAGCAAGCACTCAAAAAATATGTTTTGAATACATGAATGAGTAGTGACTCAAGGATTTTGTCTTTATTAGGATTTGTAATGCCATAACTAAAAGTCATCCGCAGAGGAGTGATGTCTACAAATCAGATTTGGATAAAACCTTGCCCAATATCCAAGAAATACAGGCGGCTTTTGTAAAACTTAAGCAACTGTGTGTTAATGGTAACTTCATTTCTATTTTATATATATGTAAATAATGAATGGGTGATTATATGAGGCATGTCAGGAAAAGTGACATTACTTAAAAATTTAGAAATAGGTATATATTTAAGTAGAGGCTCGCTGAAATATTTGTACAAATTACTATTGTATGAGAATGTCAGGAGCTCTTAGAAAATGAAGTTTAAGCTGCTTTTAGTTTTGTAGGAAAAGTGTACCAATTAAGTCACTTTCAGATCATGAAAGGTCTGGTAGGATGCTTCTGTAAAAGTGTCTGCTCAGTAGAACAGCCTACTACCTCACAGACAAACTTACGAAGACCTTAATGTATTCAGTTATATTTTGAGATACGTGACTTGACATGAATTTCAAACAGAGCCATGTTATAATCTGTGCAGCCTCAGAGTTCCCATATGTCTGTTAGAGCAGATGCTTATGGGGTGCTTTCGATGTACCCTGGAGGGATGACTCACTTGAAAGCACCTTTGGTGTGAAGTGTGCACAGAGAGAGAGCCCCTTGTCACCAGGCGGCAGGACTGGCGCCGCCTTGGAAGGAGAGCTGGGAGGGGGTGTGCTTAAGAAACACGGTGACTGTGTCTTTCAGCCGCCCCGTGAGCAGCATGTGGCTGAAGCGTGAGGCGAGGGGCACCTCGAGACAGGCCAGGACAGGCCCCACCAGGAAGCGGCCCCGTTTCCTGCAGGGGGCAGCCACCAGGACATGAGAACCGGACGCTGGCAGCAGGGAGGGAGGCAGGGGCAGGCCTACAGTGAGGAAGCTGAGGAGGGGGCCGGGGTCACCTAAGCGCTTGCTTAGGGGGCGGAGGCCGGCAGACTCTCCAAGCTTTCCCCGGGAGAGCCACAGGGAAGGAGATGGAGGTCTGGGGAACGCTTTGTTTTGTTTCTTATAGAATTGTGACGTGCCTTAAATGTTTTTATGACTAAATGCAAAGGCGTAACACTTTCTTAAAGCCAGCTTTTAAATGTTAAAAACTGATGTATCACCTAGCTCTCAATTTGATCATGAAAAATAAGCTTAAGAAGCCTGAAAGTGTTACATGCCTGTATATATGTGCGTGTGTATAATTATATATGTATCATTATATTAATTACAGAACCATTTGAAGAAACTGAAGAGAAATGGCTGTCTTCACTGGAAAATACACGGTGGTTAGAATATGTAAGGTGTGTACAATTGCTTTCCTTTTCTCTTAACTTATTTTGAAATAATTATCGAGTCACAGGAGGTGCAAAAGTATTACAGAGCCATGCACTCCTCACCAGCCCCCCGGTGGCAACGGCTTACATAAGTAGACTATGGTTATCAAACCGGGAAACCGACAGTAGTACAAACTACAGTTCTTATCCAGTCTCCCCAGTTTATACGTGCTCTCATGTGTGTTTCTGTGCAGTTTTACCGTGTGTAGATTCACGTGACCACCAGCACAGGCAGGATGCAGAGCTGCTCCGTCACCAAGGCTCCCACCCCCAGCCCCAGCATTTCCATCCCCGTCCCCTGGGAACCACTGATCTCTTCCCCGTCTCTATAGTTTGGTGATGTCAAGAATGTTATGTAAATCAACAAAGGTTAATGAATTTCCCTGATATAAAAATCAAACTGTACTCTGTTGATGAATCGTATAAATACTGAAGAAATTCCAAAAGGTTATAGAGAATATAAACATGTATTGTGAAAGATCAGATTTGCTTGACTTCACGTACTTTAAAAAATATATTCGTGGTGGAAATTTGGTTTTTAACAGTATTTTTCCGTTTCTCTTTCCAGGGCATTCCTTAAACATTCAGCAGAACTTGTGTATATGCTGGAAAGCAAGCGTCTGTCTGTAGTCTTACAAGGTAATTCATTACTGACAACACTGGTCCCCCGGCCAGCCATCTTGACTGGAGATCCACACCCAAGTAATTACATGCGTCTTAGCCATCTCCTACTTACTGCATGCCACCAGATAGATACACTACAGATCCCGCACATTATTAAACAGTGGCACAAAGACCTCAGACAGAAGAACAGAAAGGAGTCAGACTTTTTGCCCTGTGTTAAATCTGCCTTCCTGTATTATGGCAAGGGTGGGTCACTTCCCTCATTGGATTCAGACAGAGTGTTAATCTCAGCAGAGCATCCTTTCTCTCTAATCTTGCTGTCTTTCTGATTCATACAAATTTTAGTTGAAATGCCTCTGGCTCATGCTAGATTGTGACTTTAAAGAAACAGTTTGGTATCAAGAAATGGACTGAACTGAGTAGCCAGCAATGTGAATTTTGTCTAGTGTTTGGTAGGAGTAGATGGCAATTAAAAAAAAAAAAATCTTTCAGTTAAGCAAAGAATAATTGTATATTAAATAACTTTACAGCTAATAGCATTTTTAAGCTTACGGATAAAGTTTAATAAACCACAAGCTACCTGATTTTATAATATATTCATGCATAGTTCATGAATATGCTGTGCTACTGAAGCTTACAGAAGTAGTTTTACCAACTGTCAAATTCAACTGACTTTAACAAAGTAAAGTGACAAGCCTTAGGGGGAAAAGAAGAAGAGTAAGTCACTGTTCCCAGTAATCCTTAGCTCATGCCGGCAGCACGTATGTAATTCACAGACGCATGGAGAGCCAGCCATTGAGAACCCGCACCTCTCGCAGCCAGTGGTGTTCTCATCCTGTTCCAAGACGCTACTTAGCACACTTCTTCATGCATTTGTTGCCATGTAACATACCTCAGAAGCGATACTGAGCCTGCACTTTACTAACACTTTATTTTAGAATGTGTTTTCTAAACAGTTTATTGAGGTATAGTGTACATACTATAAAATGCACCTGTTCTGAATGTGCAATTCAGTAATTTTTAGTAAACGGAGTCCAGTTTTAGAAATTTTCCATCACCCCGAAAAGATTCCTTGTGTCCCAACCCCAGGCAACCACTAATCTGCTTTCTGTCTCTCTAGATTTGCTTTTTCTGGAAGTTTCATATAAATGGAATCATGTAGTATGTGGTCTTTTGCCTCTGGCTTCTTTCATTTCACATACGTGTTTTTGAAGTTCGTTCACGTAGCATGTCTCAGCAGTTTGCTCCTTTTTATTTCTGAGTAGTGTACCATTGTTGTAAATACCACATTTTATTTATCCATTTACTTGTTGGTGGACATTTGGATTGCTTCCACTTTCTGGCTGTTATGAATTATGCTGCTTTTAACATTCACATAAATGTCTTTGTGGGGACATCTGTTTTTCTTTATTTTGGGTAGATACCTAGAAGTAGAACTGTTGAGTTATATGGTACGTTTATGTTCAGCTTTGTAAGAAACTGCCAAAGTGTGTTCTAAAGTGACTGTACCCAATTCCCCTTCCCCTCAGCAGTGTGTGAGGGTTTGTTTCTGCACTTCATCGTCTACTGTTAGGAGTGCCGTCATTCTAGTAAGTGTGAAGTGGGAGTTCATTGCAATTTTTATGTTCATTTCCCTAATGCATACCATGTGCTGATTGGCCGTTCGTGTATCGACTTTGGTGAAATACCAGATCTTTTGTCTATTCTTCGGTTAGGTTGCTTTATCATTGAGTTCAAAGAATTCTTTACAATTCTAGATACAGGTTCTTTGTATCTTTGTAAGATTTGCAAATATTTTCTCCTAGTCTGTGGTTTATCTTTTCACTTTCTTGATGACTTTTGAAGCACAAATTTTGAAATTTTGACGAAGTCCAATTTATCCATTTTTTCTTTTATGAATCATGTCTTTGGTGTTATATGTAAGAACTCTTTGCCTAATTCAAGGTTACGAAGACTTTCTCCCATGTTTTATTCTGTAAACATTTTATAGTTTTAGCTCTTACATTTAGGCCTATGATTCACTTTGAATGAATTTTTGTGTATAATGTGAGGTAAAGGTCTATATTCATTTTTTTTGCATGTGTGTTTATTGCATTGTCCCAGCAGCATTTATTGAAAAGACTGTTCTTTCTCTATTGACATGCCTTGGCAAAGGTCTGCTGACCGGCTCTTTATTTTTGGACTCTCAGTTTTATTCCATTAATCTGTATGTCTGTCCGTACGCCAGTACCACATTATCTTGAGTGCTGTAGCTTTAGAGTATGTTTTGAAATTAGGACATGTAAGTCCTCCAACTTTGTTTTCAAATTGTTTTGCTAATTCTAGGTCCTTTGCATTTCTGTATAACTTGTAGGATCAGCAAAAAATCCTATTGGGATTTTGACAGGAATATGTTGAACCTGTAGATTGGGGAGAATGCCATCTTAACAGTATTCAGTCTGCCAATCCATGAATATCTCCATTTATTTGGGTTTTCTCTCACGTCATGTCAGCAATGTTTTATAAGTTTTTAGTGTACAACTCTGGCACTTATTTTGTTAAATCTCCCTGTAAGTATTTTCCTTTTGATGCTATTGTGAATACAGTTGTTTTCTTAATTTCAAGTTTTTTGTGTACTCCTTGTGATTGTGTATAGAATTCCGGCAACCTTAACTAAACTCATTCATTAGTTCTAGTAGTCGTTTGTGGATTCTTTAGGGTTTTTTTTACGTACATACACGTGTTGTCTGCAGACACAGTTATTGCTTTTTCCTCTCCAATCTGGATGCCTTGGATTTCTTTTTCCTGCCTAAGTTCCCTGTGTAAGCTTCCAGGACAATGTGCAGTAGAAGTGACAAGAGCAAACGTCCTTGTCTTGTTGCCCATCTTAGGAGGAAAGCATCCAGGCTTTCACTAATAAGAATGATGTTAGTTGTAGGTTTTTGTAGATTCCTCTTATCGGGTTGATATTCCCTTCTATTCCTAGTTTGCTAAGAGTTTTTATCCAGAATGAATGTTGGATTTTCATCACACAGATGCTTTTTATTCATCTAATGAGATGATTGTGTTATTTTTGTCCTTATTTTTTTATTACGGTGTGTTAGATGTTAAACCAACGTTGCATTCTTAGGATAAATTCTTGCATTCCTGAGATAATTTGGCTTGCTTATACTTTGTTGATGACTTTTATATCTAATCATAAGGGATATTATTTGATAGTTTTCTTCTGATTTCTTTGACTGGCTTTGATATCAGAGAATTACTGGCCTCATTAAAAAGGACACCAGCTACAAAAGATGCAAGGGAAATATTTGCCACCATTTTGGATGGTGGTGGACAGTTCCATTTCTCTCATTCACCTCTGAGTCACCATATGAAGCTGTCAGTAGAAAGACTGCATGATATTTAATATCCTTGGCGCAGAAATAGAATGGGCTCTGGAAAGATTTCTACCACAAATCAAGTAAATGTAAAAAGTGTGAGAGAGGACTTCCCTGGTGGCGCAGTGGTTGAGAGTCCGCCTGCCGATGCAGGGGACACGGGTTCGTGCCCCGGTTTGGGAGGATCCCACATGCCGCGGAGCGGCTGGGCCCATGAGTCATGGCCGCTGAGCCTGCGCATCCGGAGCCTGTGCTCCGCAACGGGAGAGGCCACAACAGTGAGAGGCCCGCATACCGCAAAAAAAAAAAAAAGTGTGAGAGATATGCTTCTAATTATCTAGAAAACATTCAAATATAAAAAGCCACCTCCTCATTAAACATTACTTTAGTTGATCTAAATCTTGATCTAAATCTAAAAGTTTATAATGTTTTAGAGTGGCTGGGCCTGAATAAAATTTCCTAACATGGGTGATTTTGAAGGCCGCCCAGGCACAGAACACTGAAGTATATACTTTGCCTCTCCATCCTTTCTCTCTTAGCATTTTTCTACGTACTAATCATTTTCTTTCCATCTTATTGACAGAGGAGGAGGGAAGAGACTTGAGCTGTATTGTAGCTTCTCTTGTTCAAGTGATGCTGGATCCCTATTTTAGGACAATCACTGGATTTCAGAGTCTGATACAGAAAGAGTGGGTCATGGCAGGATATCCATTCCTGGACAGATGCAACCACTTAAAGAGATCGGAGAAAGAGGTAACAAAACCTTCATGCCTATTATCAGTCCTTCAGTGTGCACAGGATAAAACCTTTCGTTATATGAAGAGATGCTCCATCCGTAAAGAGATGAGGAGACTTTTTACATCTTAGCTTCTTGGGCCAAGACTGACTCATGGATTAGAGTCCAAGTTGAGGTACTTATGAAGATTCTCATAACTATATAGATAAAACTCTTTAAAAGTTGCCTGTTGAATTTCTCTAAGTTGAAAACTGCTTGAAGAAATGCTGCATTAACTCTTCTGCAAGCAGACAAGGAGCATGTTAGATATTTTGAAAAATCAGCTTTGGAATATCATAGTTTCTTAAAATGGGGCACGTACGTTAAGAATGGCAAGTTGAGGGGGCATCTTTGTAAGAGCTGCGGGGTTGGTGGCTGCATGGGGTCCTAGTGGAGCTGTGACAGGCCCTGCAGGTGTCTTGTGGTCAGGGTGGCTCCCGAGAGCACACTTTGACTCGTGCTGTCTCATGTAAAACAGTCTCTGTCATCTGAGGAAACCTCAACAGTGAATGCTTCACTTCTGAAACGCTAGGACTCGGGGAAGCACTGGGCAGGAGGCAGTAGCTGTCACAGTGGCTGTTGTAAGCTGCTGTACTTGGGGGTGCACCACGTGACCCCGAGGCCACGCCAGCTGTTTTCTGAAACTCCGAGAAGGTTTCCGGACACTGAGTCTGCAGGGTCCACCAAAGAGTTGTTTCTTGGTCTTGGGGTTTTGTGGTTTTTTGTTTTGTTTTAAACATTCTAAAGAATTGTTTCCAGGATCAGCTGGAACACGTGAAACAAGTATTTCACTGTCCCCCATTCACATGGCCACACCCTGCCCGTCTGTTGACTTTGCCACTTCAGCTTGGTGGACTTGGTGGGCAGAGGAGGGCTGTGATGTGTCTCAGACCAGCCTAGTTCTTAGGTTAGACATGGCCGTCTAATGTGCTCACGTACCCTTCGATCAGCTTCGGAGCCAAGTGCTCAGGCCTCGCTGTTTTCTTATTAATCTCTTCCTTCATATCAGCAAGAGGTTTGGAAATAGATGTGAACACTGAAGGGCAGCATTGAGTAATCCCGTTTCAACGTGTGTCCGCCAGGCTCCCGTGTTCCTGCTGTTCCTGGACGCCACGTGGCAGCTGCAGGAGCAGTGCCCAGCGGCTTTCGAGTTCTCCGAGACCTACCTGGCGGTGCTGCACGACAGCACCCGTGTGGCCCTGTTCGGCACCTTCCTCTTCAACTCCCCGCACCAGCGCGTGCAGCAGAGCTCGGTGAGTGGCGCCCGCCGTGGCCAGGATGAACTGCTTTATTGAGATAGCATTGAAGTACAATCAGCTGTGTGTTTAAACTGTCTTAGCTACCATTTTATGCGGTCATTTCTGAAGGAATTATTTATAGATGGTTAAAAATCCAGGAACTTGAACTTGTTTCATTTTTATCAGTGAGCATTTTATGTATTTCTCTCTGATGTTTATTGTTCATAGTAAGCCAACTGAAAGATGTAAATCGTTTTAACTGCTGTAAATGTCATGCTTTTGTATTTATATTTTCACATTTGGGCTGTCTGAATGGGTAATGGATAAGATCCTGTTTGAGGACATTTGTTTCCTAGGTCAGCAGAATAAAAGTTGTACAAAGCAAATTATTTTTCTTCAAGAGTCCTGTGGAGAAGAATTTGAGAGAGGAAATGTAGGCGTGACGTGAGACTGCGGTTCTCTCAGGGCGCTGCTTACTGGATGTGCTTAGACCCTCATGCCGCGTGGCAGTCACCTTTACGTTAGGACCATTGGTTTCTAGTCCCAATTCCTTGACTGAGAGGAAGAACCATGAGTAAGGAGGGTCTCAAGCCAAACATGAAACTATCTAGAGCTTCTGGTTGCCCCTGGTGGAACCTTCCGGAACCACAAGTTCTGTCTCACCCACATTTGGAGCAATGAGTATAGCCGACAACTGCTGCAGTGGCCACTGAGGGAGACGGAAAGGACAGCTCTCGTGGGCCTTCAGGAAGACTTTGGTGGGAGGGGGGCTGCCCTCACAGTGAGCTGTGGGATCCTCAGGCCCGGGTCTGGGAAGGTGCTGAGGCTGGATTCCTCATCCATGAAACCGCTCCATCAAATCACTAGTAGAGCAGACATTCTGTGAGCTGAAGCATCATGAGGAGCATCCTGAAGAAATGCGTTGTTCAGGATTGGGGGTGTGGACGTATAAGGAGATGGATTTATTCAGGCCGTGGCACCAGGGAGAACTCCATTCACGAGTCATACTCACCAACACACTCATTGTCCAGGGGCCCAGCTCCCCTCTCGGTGCAGGGGTCCACGCGCTCCTCCGCGTGAGGCGCCAGGAATGTCTGTTCTCGGGAAGCGGAGCATGCTGCTCCAGTGGGATTGGAGGCGCTTTCGTTCAGACAAGCTCATTTGTATGATGATGAATGACCGTCAGAAATGAACTTACTCTGAGAAAATCTTAGTTTGGCATCTTTTCACAAATGTTCAAATATTTTATTTTGCAGGAATTTGCTATAAGCAAAAATATCCAATTGGGTGATGAAAAGGGTTTAAAATTCCCTTCAGTTTGGGACTGGTCTCTTCAGTTTACAGCAAAGGATCGCACCCTTTTCCACAACCCCTTTTACATTGGAAAGAGCACGCCTTGTGTACAAAACGGTTCTGTGAAGTCTTTTAAACGGACAAAGGTAAGTTACAGAAATGCACTAACAGTAAAAAACCTGGTATTTGCTCACACATAACCCAAAACATCTTTTTCAGAACAGAGTATTAAAAGTCCAGTCACTTCCCCTGACAGCATTGCCAGTGTAGGTTTGGAGGGGTCATTCACTTCCTCACTCAGATGACCCCACCCCGACTTTTCGTCTCGCTGTCTGAGGCCCACACAGCCCTGGTCGTCATCTCAAGAGTCAGCAGTTGCAGCCCTATATCCAGGGCCCTGCTCCTGAAGCCCGTCCACTCAGCCTGTTCTAGAATCAGCAGGTCTAGCTTTTTTCTGACCAGAAATCTTAGAAACTCACACTTCAGCAAATTATACGCAGACCTTGTTTTACTGCACTTGCTTTATTGCACTTTGCAGATACTGCATTTTTTACAAATTGAAGGTTTGTGCAAACCTGGCGTTGAGTTCGTCCGTCGGTGCCATCTTTGCAGCAGCGTTTGCTCACTTTGTCTCTGTGCCACATTTTGGTAATTCTCACAATATTTCAAGTTTTTTCATTATTATTTTATTAGTGATGGTGATCTTTGATCAGTGATCTTTGACATTGCTATTGAAAAAAGATAACTCACTGAGGGCTCAGATGATGGTTCACATTTTTTAGCAATAAAGTGCTTAAATTAAGGTATGTACATAGTTTTTTTTAGACATAATGCTATTGCACACTTAATAGATTACCATATATTGGAAACGTAACTTACATATGCCCTGGGAAACCAGAAACTTCGTGTGACTTGCTTTATTGCGATACTCGCTTTACTCCGGTGTCTAGAACCGAACCCACTGTATCTCTGAGGTCTGCCTATAATGAAGAGGATATATCTCCCCCCACCCCCATGCAGGCTACAGCCTAGGCAGAATCAAGGCCTAAAAGTGTTAAACTCCAGTGGAGGAGGATTGGAATAAGTATCACCAGGGAAGGAACAAAACATTCTTTAGGTTGAAATTCTACCAGTTTTTCCTAATACCGAGTTTATATTTACCATTACACTTCTACTGTCTTTCTAAAAAGGGAAGCTCCAGGAAAATAATGCTAAAATCTCTCTTCTGTACAGAAAAGCTACAGCTCCACACTAAGAGGAATGCCAAGTTCCTTAAAGAATGGAATCATCAGTGACCAAGAGTTACTTCCCAGGAGAAATTCATTAATATTAAAAGTAAAGCCAGACCCCCCTGAGCAGAGCGACAGCCAGGACAGGGGTGCGGAGCAGTACTTCCGAGAGTGGTTCTCCAAGCCTGCCGACCTGCACGGGGTGATTCTGCCGCTTCTGTCCGGAATGCACATCAAACTGTGGAAACTCTGCTACTTCCGCTGGGTCCCTGAGGCCCAGATCCAGCGCGGGGGCTTCATCACGGCCTTCCACAAGGTCTCCCTGCTGGCGGACGAGGTGGACGTGCTGAGCAGGGCGCTGCGGCAGCCCCAGGGCAGCCCCCCGGAAGCCCCCTGCCCTGAGCTGGCCCAGAGCAGGGTGTACTTCCGCGCTGGCAGCCCGCACGACGCCCCGGGGACGCCGGACTTCCTCTCCTCCTCGTTCCCCTTTTCCCCAGTGGGCAATCTGTGCAGACGGAGCATTTCAGGGACACCGCTAGGCAAGTTTTTAAGTGGGGCCAAAATATGGTTATCTACTGAGACACTAGCAAATGAAGACTGAGGCGGAGTGGCTTTCTGAACATCGTGAGGGAGTGAGAGACCTTCTCCTCTGAAGTAAAACTGCCGGCCGAGGCATTTGAAGCTCTAATCGTTCTATACGTTAAGAATAACAGTTGAAATTTGCACTAATACTTTAAAACATGTTGAATTATGCTTCCTTCACAATATTTTGAAAAGATAGGCATAACTTTGTTATTTATGTCCTCTTTCTATCATTCTAGGTCTGGCTCATTTTTAGATCATTTGCAGGCAGACATTCCCATGATCTTATTACTGTGGTCAAACTAATCAGGTTTTGTCTGCGACATTTATTGTCTACATCCATTTTTCCAACCACCTCCTAAAGGTTCCCTGATCCTCAGTTGGATTAGCAGCCCAGAGAAGCAGACATCAGGAGAGTTAAGAAATTAGTGTTTGGTATATTTTCAAGGAGCATCCAGTGAACCCCAGTGGGCGTTAGTAGGTATTTGTGTATTTATCTGGTCACTTTCTATTATCTCTAGTTGAGCTCACCTGAGAGTTGTGTGTTCTCACACTGTAATTTATTTTAGATCACTTTGGGACCGTAGATCACTGTGTTTTAAAATCATGAGTTTCCTTAGGACTAACTTTAAAATGATATGCACTGTTGACTTTAAAAGCATTTACTATAGATAATTAAATTTAGAAGTGCCTTTGACATTAATATTAAGATATGAAGAACACAGAGTAAAACAATTTCTTTTTTAAATTAGGGTGTCAAAGTCCCACTGCACATTGGAAAGAGGCTGGTCACACTCGGCATTGTACCGACAGCCAGGAGTCCCCAGAGGCACACATCCCTCTGAAAGTCACCGAACACAGTGGGTCTGAGGCAGGGTCCAGGTCGGGGCGGCAGCATCACTGACACCCACCCTCAAAGTAGAGGCCCCGTCACAGTCCAGTGGGGAGCACTCCCGGGGCACTTTGCCTTGGAAGTCAGTGATGAGGTCTTGAGTCAGGTCACCTGAGTGCACAGTGCTTAGGAAGGGAGGACAGGAGACTAACAACGGACTTCTCTCAAAATACTGCCACTGTAAAACGGTGAGAGCACCCCCCCCCCCCAACCCATGACAGGTGTTCAGAGGCACAGACAGAGGTGTGCTCTCGTCTCAAATTCCCGTTTTCAGGTTGTGTCACAAGAGCCGAGCCAAAGCTGTGGGCCAGAGCTGGAGCTTACTGTGGCCATGCTGGTCACAGCCTCCCCAACACCCCTGACTTCTGTGTAAAAGATGGATGTTTTCAATGTGGCTGTTTTTAGAGTTTCTGAAACTGCCATCTTAAGCTTTTTAAAAAACGTTTATAGTAAAGTATCTAGTTAGCTTATGTCCTTTTTTAAAACGATTTTTTTCAAAACAGTGTGTTTTACCTTTATATGTAACAAATAGATGTTTCTATTTGAATTATTTGCCTTTTAAAAATGGTTGGATAATGTCTCTGAACTTACAGGGACAGAAGTTCCTATGCAGTCTTAGGAAATCCATTGTGTGGATAAGCCCAGTGTTTTGCCAACTTGTCTAGAAAGTAAGGGCTTTCTTAGTTTATATAAATAGCACTGTTGCCATTAAACATTTTACAGTCCTTGATTAGAAACCAGCTCCGGTCCCCTGAAAACCCCACAGCATATCCTGCCACTGGAAGTGTAATAATTCTTCTTCCTTTTTCATTAGGCTGCTTTTTTATTATTACAAATTGTTCTAAATTTGTTAGTTTTTTGGGGTTGAGCATTTACTTCTTTATAGCTTTCTTCCCTCTCACATTTATTTTAACCCTTTTAGTAATTTTTTTTGGTTAACTTGCAAGTTTAAAAATGATTAGGTACTATTAATACTGTTTTAAAATAGAAAATGTGCATATTTTTGTACGATAATCAAATGTAGTACAGTATAGTTTTTTGTTTTATTTTTGCTGAACAGTTGTTATATAATGATTATTGTGCTACAGTTTTATCGTGCATAATATGAAAAACAACTATTACAGCCTTGAGTCCTGGCCCCTGCAGAGCTGCCTGGCACCACTCCTGGCACGGAGGACGTGTGGGGACAGAGTCCAAATGTGGTTCTGGACGCGGACACGGAGCCTGTGCTGACAGAGGGCCACACAGGCGTCAGGCAGCTCCGGACTCGCTAGGATCGGACTTAAAGGTGTACCATGTCTTACTGTTTTGTGATGGAAACCAGTTTTAAAACCAAAAATTTCTAACTTTATTTAAGAAAGTATATTAATCTGTGCTAACAGAGGGTGAAAAGTATTCAAGGCGTCCTTCAACAAAATCTGCTTGCTGTAGCAGTAACCTCAAGCAGTTAAAACTTGAGAGAAAATGAAAACCTTTGTGCCTAAAATTGACTATGACTTGGGTTAAAGTAGGATGTGCATGAAGGTGAGAGACCCTGCTTTTCAGCAGTGGTGAATGTGAAGGAAGTGTTGACTGCTAATAAAATTTCCACAGGAATCACTGCCTTCGTTGTCAATACGAGTCCCCTGCAAGAACACAGAGCATCAGGAAGCGAGGGTGTTTTCTTCAGCCGTGCTTGTGTGTCGTCCACCCGATGCTCTGCCTGCTGTAAAGCAAGGCAGAGATGGGTAACGTTTCTAACCTCAGTGCACAGCTGGCTGTTGTCACGGCCATGTGGGTGTCCTTCCATTTAACAAATTAAAAAGCTGGGGAGCACCATTTCCTTAAGAAGGTCTTGGAACTAGTCTCTGGGAGCGGGAGCCTGGCCCGCCATGCCTGGGCCTACCGTTCTGATGAACCCCTTCCTGCGTCCACCTTCCCCGGCCCAAGGCTCTTCCAACAGTGACGGGCAGCCCTGTACCTGCACACCTTGGCGATGCCGCAGGTCAGTTCCAGAGCCCCACAATAAAGCAAGGATCTCGATAAGGCAAGTCACGTGAATTTGCTGGCTTTCCAGTGCATATAGAAGTTATATTTCCACTATACTGTAGTCTTTTAAATGTGCAGTAGCATTATGTCTAAAAAAAGTGTTCTTACCTTGAAGTATTTTAAAATACTGTCCTGCTAAAATATACGAACCACCATCTGAGCCTTCAGCAAGTCATACCATAACAAATATAATGATGATGAAGAAGTTTAAAATATTGTGAGAATTACCCAAATGTGACTCTAGACCTGGAGTGAGCAAATACTGCTGGAAAAATGGTGCTGATAGACTCGCTCGACACAGGGCTGCCCCAGACCTTCGATTTATACAACGCGGTATCTGCAAAGCACAATAAAATGAGATCTGTAATGTATACAGGAAGTTGCCTCTAGTCGTTAGGGACGTTCCCAAGGAGGACGACGAAAAGGGACAACTGCCTTTGATAACAGCTGTCCCTCCCTTTGGTGACACAGGCCCAACGAGAGCAAGCACTGACAGAAATAATAAGGAAGTTAATGAGAATTTGTTTCTTAATTCCTAAAAAAATCAGAGTTTCATCTGTTTATGCCCTTGGATAATCACAGAACAAGAATTGTAGCAGCCAAATGTGTAAGGGCAGTATAGAAAAACATAGATAAATTAAGGAATCTCCATTTCCAATATACTTTTTAGAAAGACACATTGTGTATGCTCCTTTATAAAAGACACAAAGCTGTGAATCATCTCCTTTTGGGGGGGGGGGGTTCCAGCTTTCCTGTAAGTCAGATGCATCTAGCTCCTGAAACGGCCACCAAGGTTTTGACCTTTTTAAAAGTTCATTACCTGCTGTATGGAATCAGTGAGTGTCCTGAAGCCAATACCAAGGTTTGTGATACACAGACACTGTACAGTGATGAGTCCTTACACTGCCAGGTTTATTACGACAACAACAAAATTAAATAAGATGTAGTGACACTTGACGCTTCTGACGCTCTCAGATGCTCCCAAGCCCACGGCTCTCAGTTGGGGCCCCTGCTCTTGGCTCCGACTGCAGCCACATGGCAGACCTCCACGTCCGCCCCCAGCCGGTGCAGCTCATCCAGCCAGATCATCTGCTTTTGCGAAAGACGGTCACTGGGGCCCTTCACTTCCACCAGCTGGGAGACAGAAGGGTCATTCAGGTAAGCTACGGTCGTTTCCACTGACAACTATTTAGATGGCGTATCCTCTATGCTGCTGTACTTACATGTGTATAGCAACTAAACATACACATATGAAATTCAATGAGAAAGTTTCCTTTTCTGTAGAAACTAGACAGTTCACAGAGAATTAGGAAATCGATTCGTAATACAGCAGTTGAAAAATAGTTGTAAAGCACACACTGCACTGTTACTCTCCTGCTTAACACGCCTCAATCACTTTTTGTTAGGTCTGCAATTAAACCCAAACTTCTTGCCATGACCTACAAAACTGTGTAATCTGGCGCCTGCCAACCACACCAAAGGCTTCCTCTCAGTTTGCGAGACAGACAACATCTGCCCAACCAAAGGGTAGACATTCATCACGCTTGCTGTTCCCACCGCCTAGGACACGTCTCCCTGTTCTTCACGTGTCTGACGTCTTCTCCTTCCGTGCTCAGCTTAAATTCATCTCTAAGAAGGGTCCTTCCTATGCACTTCTTCATGGTGTTTATCACAAGATAAAAACTGCTCATTACATATCAGCTCCATGAAAGCGTAACTGTCAGTTTTGTCCACTGCAGATCACCAACATTCAAAACAAAGCAATAAAAACTATCCAAAATGAAGTATAGAAAAAAAATTTTTAATGAAGAGAGCATTTCAGCAACCTAAGACTAGTTTAATTAGAGTCCCCAAAGAGAAGAAGACAGAGAAAAATATTTGAAGAAATAATGGCCAAAAATTTTTCAAATTTGATGGAAACTAAACCCAAAGATCCAAGAAGCTCAGTGAACCCCAAGCACAGAACCATAAAGAACACAACCCTAAGAAACATCATAACTAAATTGCATAATCAGTGAAAAAATGAATCTCTTAAAAGCAGCCAGAATTTTTAAAAGCCAGAGGGGAAAGACTACTGATTTCTCGTTGAAAACAATACAAGCTAGACAACAGTGGACCAATATTTTAAGGTACTGAAAAAAAACTGTCAACAGAATTCTTTGCCCAGAAAAAAATATCTTTCAAAAACAAAGACTTAAAGTCTTAAAATATCAATATATGAAACCTAAATAATTCATTACTAGCAGACCTCCATTTCCAGAAATGTTAAAGGAAGTTCTTCAGTCAAGAAGAGAATGATAGTACATGGAAATCTGGATCTATATAAAGGAATAACAAACATTAGAATTTGTATCTACATGAGTAAATATACAGAGTCAGTCAGCTGTAGAAAGCAAAAATAATGTGCCACAGGGTTTATAACATGTCGAGGTATAATGTATGAACACAGCACAAAGGCTGGGAGAGGAGATATAAAAATATACTGTTGTTATGTGCATAAAAATATACTGTTGTTATGTGCATGATAAATGAAGATCCCACGTGCCGTGGAGCAACTAAGCCCATTCGCCACAACTACTGAGCCTGTGCTCTAGAGCCTGCGAGCCACAACTACTGAGCCCGAGTGCTGCAGCTACTGAAGCCTTCACACCTAGAGCCCATGCTCCACAACAAGAGAAGCCACCGCAATAAGAAGCCTGCACACTGCAACAAAGAGTAGCCCCCACTTGCCACAACTAGAGAAGCCTACACGCAGCTATGAAGACCCAATGCAGCCAAAAATAAACAAAATAAACTTATAAGTGTATCCTTTAAAAAAAAAAAATAGATGACAGGTTTAAAGCCAAACATGAATAACATGAAATGTAAATGTTCCAAATACCCAATTAAAAGGCAGAGGTTGTCAAATTAGATTAAAAAGTAAGACCCAGGTAAATGCTGCCTACAAGAATATATAAGAAACTCAAATATAAAGAAAAAATATGTTAAATGTAAGAGAACAGAAAAAGTATCACATTAAACTAACCAAAAGAAAGCTGGAGTGGCTATATATCAGTTCAACTTCAGAGCAAAGAACGCAGGAATAAAGGAAGGTCATTTCATAATGATAAAGAGTTCATTTCATCAAGACACGACAACCCTAGGTTTATACATCGAATAATATATGAAGCAAACATTGATACAACTGCAAGGGAGAAAGAACCAAATCCACAATTACAGTCAGAGACGTCATACGACACTGGAAGCATGATTCATTAAAGAACAGAGCAGTTCTCAGAAAGGACTTGCACCAGAGGTTTCTTTCATCTCAAAACTCAATAATAAGGAAGCCACCAGCCTGTGATGGGCAGCAGGGTGAGGCAAGGGAGGCATCCAGCCTACAACACGTGAGGAAGTGCTCACTCCTGGAGCTTAGAAGACAGCTCCCAACCGTCCTGGCCGCCTGGAGCTCACACCTGCAAAATCTCCACCCCTGAGCGTGGACTTGCTGCTAACAGTGGACACAGCAAAAGCAACGGAACTTCACTGCCAAGATCAGCTGCTAAGAGACTGACTTCCGTCTTGCTCACACCCTGGCCCTTCTCACTCACCTGCTCGGATGAAATACGCTGCCATCGGGGGAGCTGCCTGCAGAGAGGCCCACATGCCAGCACCGAGGGCACCTCTGCCAACAGCCACCGAACAACCCCAGCCCTCAGTCCAGCAGCCTTCAAGGGATTCGGCCTTGTCAACCACCATGCTAGAAATGCCTAGATTGTGGCATTAAGTTGATCATTAAAGTTACCAACATGACTTTCCATTCTGGCTCAACTGACCTTAACGTGGTGACTTTGGGAGCTCCACACCACCAGGTCAGGGAGGCCCCCTCGGCAGTGTCGGAAGTCCATGGCCAGGCGCCGGCACACACCACTGAGGATGGGGCCCCCCAGGCAGGACACAAGATCCTGGACACGAAACACAGGGACAGTCAGCCCTTCCCCGGGACGGAGACCCTGAAGCGCCCCCAGTGACTGTGAGATGGGGCAGGGACTCCATGTGTCATTCAGCAGAGATGCGTCCAGGAACACCAAGTGCCCTGCTGCTGCTTGTGCTGGGGCTCCAGAGCCAAGGGCTAAAATGCCCCCGGCAAGCTCTGGGGACCACTTCTCCTTGGGTCAGTTACCAAGCTTCTGCCCGGTCGGAAACATCCGGGGAGCAGCTAAGGAAGAGGGAATTTGGGGTAAGCACTCAGGAATGTGACAGTGATGACCCTCAGAGGCCAGCAGTCACAGGACAGGGATGGTGTCCGCCCTCCAGGGGCCACAGGCCAGGCCAAGGGAAGCTGCCAACCAAATGGGCAGAAGGCATAAGGGGGGCTTGTTCAGGCTTGTGATTGTTCCTTCAGTAACAGAGGCCTGTGGGCTGGGGTACCACACGTACACACAGACACGTACGTGTGTGCGTGCATATATACCCACACACATACACGTGCATGTAGGCATGCGTGTGTGTGTTTTGTTACAGTTGCCAAAAGGACACCCTGCATCAAGGAATCCTGCCTGCAGACCGTCACCTGGGCTTGCTGAAGAGAAGCAAAGCGATCCCAGCTGACAAGGGAGGCCACCCTGCCTTCCTGGGCCTGCCACGCGGCTGCCACCCAGGCCCGCAGGCTCTCCGCGGAGGCACCGTGAATCTGCCGCAGCCGGGTCTCGATGGCCGGTGCTCTGCTGGCGAAGAAGCTGTCCGTGCAGAGGTCCAGCGGGGCCGCCTGTGTGCAGGGAAAATAAGCTCACACTGTGCCTGGGGAGGCCGGAGTCATGAGAAGAGTCGAGATCAAATTTGGAAACTGGCCAATCTGATGAAGTTGACACATTCTTTTTCTCAAAAGACATGTAAAAATTACCTAAGTAATCTGATATAAAAGCAACTTATTACACTGGGTTTTTTAGAGTAATAATTTGCAAAAGGAGCTTTTAGGTTAAACTGGTGGAACGCTTAGCCGGCACATGTGACAAAGCATATGGGAGCACCTGGGCCCACCTGGGTGAAGCTGAAGAAACTTACACTAAATGTTTCAAACGGAATGATTCCAGTAAAGTAGGCTTAAAGTTTAAAACTTAACATACTCACATTTTTAATTGTATGAATCACATTTTAAAATTAAAAGCTATTCTTATGGTGGAATTAGCACCAGGATCCAAAAGAGGGGCAGGTTTCTGATGGCTGCAGAGGCGGGGCACCCAGGCGGGAGTGACTCACGCGCGTGCAGAAGTGTCTGCTGCCTGAAAACGTGCCATGATTACCTGGTAGGCGTTTCTGAAGGCGTCTGGTATCCCGTCCATGAAGATGACATCCCATAGGAGGAGGCCGTACAGCGTGCTGAAGGTGGACCCTTCCCCGTGAATCCCTGAGACAAAGTCACACACACACAAGAAAAATCCATTTCTTCTGTTTTTTAAAAACCACTACCATATCCTACTGCCTACTCAATTTGAAGAAAATAGCAGATATTTTACATTCAAACGCAAATGCTGTTTTTGTTCCATTCCTAGGTCATTTTTTTACATTATGTTGCTTATATGCAGAAGCCTTGTTTAAAGGCAAAAAATCTTAGTAATCATGAGAAAATTCAAATGCACATTTTGGAGCTAGAGTGGAAAAACCTAAGGAACACGTTTAAAAATAAAAGCAGATTCCCTCCTCAGGCTCTGGGGGTTCCATTCGGTGGGTTCGGAGGCGGGGGCATCCCCTGAGGGGCTCTGGGGCAGGGGGCCCCTCGGCCTCACTTGGAAAAGCCCTCTGGGAAGGAGTCTGAGCGCCCTGGGAGCCTGTGCCCTCTGACCCCATTCGCCTCCTCCACCCAGTACTCCTCTGCCTCGGCCTGGACACCGTGCCCAGGGTTTCTAAGACTTGGGGTTTTATAGAAAGCTTCCGCGTCAGAGACCACCCAGTCCAGACGCCCCCTTCACCCCACATCCAGACCACACGATGGGGCGGTGACCTCAGAGGCCAGGCCCAGCCCCAGCCCCAGGCCGTGTGAACGGCAGAGCAGGGTCCGCAGGGCCGGAACCTCCCGGAGAGAGCCGAGCCCCACCTGGCCCCTCAGCACACCTGACGCCGGCGCCCCCTGAACAGGCTGTGGCATCTCTCCGGCCAGTGGGCCCCAGGCATCGCACATGAGGTCAGAGGCAGCACAGGTCCCATCAAGGCCCACTGGAGGCAGCCCTGGCCCACCTCCCCATCCAGGCTGCGCTGTGCGCCCCCTCAGCTGGCCCCTGCCCCGCAGGCCGTCCTCCGCTATCCGCTCGGGCCGCCAGCTGAAGCCTCGCCCTGGAGCCCTGCACCCTGCCGGGCCCAAGGGAGGCAAGCCTGGCTTTCCACCCTGGACAGCAGCATCCCTGAACCCTGAGCCGTCGGCGTGCGTTGGTGCTGTTAAGTCCAATCATTTGGGGAGATCCTTATGAGGAACTCTGAAAGAAACTTCCCCAGAGGGTCTGAGGTTGCCCTCACACCAAACCTTCTCCAGAGGAAAGACCCACAGCAGGGTTCTGCTCAGGTTCACTGCATCAATTTTAATAAAGGAAAAAAATATTTTATAAAAAAATTGATATTCCAGAATCGGAACTGTCCGTCCGTCTTTCAAGCTCATGGCTAAACTGAAAGCATTCGCTGCGTGCGGCTCACAGCCGGCAGCCGCCTGCCCAGGGCCTGCTCCTCCTCCCTTGACGCCGGGTTACAGGGCTCCCGCCACCGCCGCGGGGACCGATCCTGCATTCTGTTCTTTTATTCCTAACCCTCCGGGTCTCCTGTATCTCTGTCCTGACTGGCGTGTGCACTTCGTCCTCAGTAGCATCACCTTCCCGGTAAGTGATACAGACATCACACAGGTTCATCTTAACCATCACCTTGGACACGCAGCAGAGAGAGGCCCGTGTGTTACGAGGTCCCCTCCTCGTTTTGTGTCCTCACTCATCTGAATGATCACATCACACGCCAGTGAAATGATGTCCTGATGTCCTGAAGACACCTGAGTGTTCTTCAACCTAGTGACCCTTCAGCACAGACATGGGGGGGGGGTCTGGCCTGGACATGTGGACCGAACCCGTGGGCCCCCTGGGAGTAACCACAGGAGCCAAGGTCTGGGGTCTGCTTCCAACATTAGGGGGGACGGCGGATGGAGGAGGGCTGGGTGAAGCAGGAGGCGCGGGGAGCTCGGCACACCTCTCTGCTTTCCCATAAAGGCATGTTCCGCAGCTTCCATGATATTAATAACAAGTTATTTTTTAAAAAAGGCTAAAGCCCCCCCGCCCCAGTCCCTCCAAGGTAACCGCCCAGCCGCCGTCGTCGTCGCCCTGACGGGCAGCTGCAGCTTCCTCTGCGGTTCCCTCACGGTTTTTATGTTACTTTTCTATTCAGTACATTCACTAAGGACAGAGACTGACCAGTTCCTTTTACCAATTCTAAGGCAAATTCTCACGGTCTTTTCTTTAGTCTGGCCTTAGACAAAGCACTGAATTTGCAGCTCCTTCTCCAAGGCCAAAATGGAAGAAAGAAAAGGGAAGAGGGCTCACGGGGACACACAGAAGCCGAGCCACCTCCAGTGGACGGAGGGACAAGCAGACGATCTTAACACAGCTCTGTGCTGCTCTCAGGTGAGCAGGCCCGCGGGTGACGACCCTGAGAACCCAGCGCAGGCCCCACACGCGTGGACAGATGGGCGCGGCCCCTCCACTGTGTCTGGACACCGGTGCCTGGGCTGCTGACAGCACACAGGCCGTCACACACGAGTCACCACACGTCTTACTCAGGTGTTTCTCAAATGGCCAGGCCCAGCTCCCGAACGTGGACCCCTTGCCCTTGGCGTCTCCTGGCTGAGACCCGCATGCCGGGGACGTCCCCAGGATGGCCCCGGGGGCTGGGAGGGGGGCTGGGGGCTGCTCCCAGCTCTCAGAGGGGACAAAGGACACACAGGCCTGGGAGGAAGCGAGGAACAGGATCCAGGTCCGGGCCCGTCCTGGCTGGCCTGCCGCATCCCCTCCCCGGCCAGCGATGCTTATCACCTCCCAGAGGCTCCAGTGCCTCTGCCAGCCGCGGGGTCTCTCCCTCCGGCGCCTTATTCCCCGAGCAGCAGAGACGCCGGGTGCCCTCTCCAGCCCTCCTCCCCTCCCCTCGATGGCCAGTGGGAGTCCTCAGCTCCCAGTTCCTGGAACCAGGCAGAATTAATTCCCACTTGGGCTCTACACGGTTCAGAAAACGGCTTCTGAGTGAAACCTACAAAGTCTGAACAAAGAGGATGCCAAGCAGCCCAGAAAGAAGAGAACCAGGGGCACCTGGTCCTGGTCCCTCTGCACATCTGGCCTGAGACACAGAGAGCATCTCATCAGCGGCTCAAAGAGCAAAGCCCCACTCACCCCTGAGGGGCCTCAGACCACCTGCCCTGCAGCCGTACACGCCCTTGCACACACACCCCCCACACACACACCCCCAAACAGACACAGCAGCGCGGTTCAGCGGGAACCAGCAGTGTTTCTCTCTTGCGAGGTCACGTCCATCATTTCACTCTGAGGCCTCAGCTCCCAGGAGACGCAGCAGAGCGGGCGCGGCTGGAGGGGCGGGTGATCGCACACGTCTCTTGGGAAGGAAGATGGGAAAAGCTCCAATTCTTACTGACATTTGCTCTCCTCCCTCACATGGGCTAGAGAGCTCATTTTACAAGGAATTTGACCCACAACTCTTCCAACCATGTCTCTGGTCCCAGGCGTGACGTCCTGGCAGGGCTTGGCCCTCCATCCTCTTCACGCCACCCACCCCCCCAGACTGCCGGGTCCTCTTGGAAGCAGCCTGGCCCCGGCTGCCCTCCTCTGACCAGCTGGCTATCGGCAGCATCTCGTGGTCCTCTGCCCCGTCCTGTCCCCCTGCCTGACACAAGCTCTGAGGGTAACCCGGCCTCCCTTGCTCCTCGTGTCCCCCCAGAAGGCGCCGCCCTCACGGGTGGCAGGTGCGGACACTGCCTGTGGGGCGGGACACCACCCACTGTGGCCACACAGTCCCAGCGTTACCCTGGTCGAAGCCACAGCGTCTGTAATGGGCCAGCGCCAGCTCCTCCACAGAGCACAGGACGGTGGCAGGGGCGGTCCCCCCAGCCTCCAGCACGAAGACAGACTTGCCTGGCCCAGACTGCGGGCAGAGCCGGCCCGTGACGGTCACCTGCGGGGGGGGGGGGGGGCAAGGGGAGGACCACCATTAGCTTTCCTCCTGCTCCAGCCCTGCACACCCGGCTCTGCTACCCCAAGGACACACTGTCCTCCGCCCCCGAAAGGCCACCCATCCTCAGCGCAGTGCCAGGCCATGTGACCCGCACCTTGGTGCCCATGAGGACGCAGGTCACAGCCTGGCCCTCTGCTCTCTGAGGCCCTGACCAGGCAGGCGGACCTGGAAAGGCTGTGAGCTGCTGACTCAGGAGTTTACAGAGTCACAGCCCCTGCCGGCCCAGCCTCCCAACACCCAGGTAAGGACGGGGGTGAGGCCAGGTCGCTGCCCACAGCAAGCCAGAGGGTCTTTGGAGTCGACAAGAAACACGCGCTGAAAACCTCTCTAAGGCTGTGTTCAGGAATAAAAACAAGAATTCATCCCAAGTGCCCCAAGAATATTTACTTACATGTTTGACGTCACCCACAGTGACTTCTGGGAGCTGACGGAAGAGGTGCGCGTACTTCTGGCAGCTGGGAGAGGCCCGCAGGCGCACGGCCCTCTGATACAGCGAGAGGCGGTGGCCTGTCCGCACGTCCGGATCCGCCAGCCCTGCTGTGATGCACTTGATGGCCTAGCAAAGAGCACGGTGCCTGTCAGCGTCCTGAAGTCCCCGTGCAGCATCCCCTCGTTTCATGTGACGGGAAACCCCACTGTTAATTAATCATTCATTTTGCTAATTAGTGGTGGGCAAAGCAGCCCTTCCAGAGACAAGGACATTCCCTTAGGTCCCATGCCGAGCGCAGAAGCAGCACAGACCTCGATGCAAATGTCTGGGGCACAAGCAGCCGTGCTCCAGACACTATGTCCTGGCCACACGTGTGGACACAGCCTATCTCAGCTGCCACACCCTCAGGAGACGGAGGAGGCTGGGGAGAGGGACCTGGTCCGGGGCGCGCTCGGGGCACCATCCAGGGGCTCGGTATGCAGAGCAGGCACCTCTAGGGCAGAAGCCCGGCCGTCTGACCACCTCCCAGTCCCAGGGAGCCTCATTTATAGGGAGAAGAATCTTAGGTTTGAGGGAGTTATGCATTTTCTAAGGTTATTCAGGGCTGGACAAATAAACAAAAATACTGAAAACTACATGGGATACTACTTCACACCCACTAGGATGACTGTACTCAGAAAAATGGACAATAAAAAGTGTCGGCGGGGATGTGGGAGAAATTGGAGCCCTTGTGCTTTGCTGGCAACAATGGAAAAACGATCCAAATACTGTGAAAAACGGTTCGGCAGTTCCTCACAAAGTCATACACGGAATTACCACGTGACCCAGCAACCTCACGTCCAGGTACACGCCCACCACGACTGAAAGCAGAGTTTCAAACAGATATTTATACACAGTAGTGCTATTCACAACAGCCAAAAAGTGGGAACAACCCAAGTGTCCATCTACAGATGAAGGATCAACACAACGTGGTCCGTTTACACAATGGAGTATTATTCAGCCTTGAAAGGCAAGGACACTGACACCTGCTACAACATGGATGAGCCTTGAGGACGTTATGCTACTGAAATAAGCCAGGCACCAAAGGACAAAGATTCCATGATTCCACTTCTGGGTATTTCATGGAAGCACCCAGAACAGGCAGATTCCTAGAGACAGAAGCAGACTAGAGGTAACCAGGAACCGGGGCAGGAGGGAACAGGAGTAACTGTTTCACAGGAGCAGAGTTTCTGTTTGGAGGATGAAAAATTTGGGGAACAGACAGTGATGATGTTTGAACAACACGGTTTTGAACTGCTCGGGTCCACATACGCACAGATTTCTTCCAATAAAGACTGCAGCACTGCACGGTCCACAGTTGGTTGGATCTGCAGACACAGGACCTCAGAAATGGAGGGCCAACTACAAAGTTATCCGTGGATTTCTCACTGTGCGGGGGCAGGGGGGCTCGGCGCCCCGATCCCCGAGTTGTTCAAGGATCAGCTGTATAATTAACGCCACTGAACTGTATACCTAGAGATGGTTAAACTGCAAGTTTTCTTTGTTATATATATTTACTACAATAAAAGAATAAAAAGTTTTTAAAAAGCCCTGAAAATCAGTGAAGATCAGGCCATCAGAGCCGGGTCCAGAGGAATCAAGCAGAGAATGAGGCGGGGCTGCCGCCAGCTCTGTAGCCCCGTGGGAGCCGGGCTGGCCGCAGGGAGGGGCGGCCTCGGGCTCAGCCTGGCCTGGCCGGCTGGCTGCTGGGCACCTGCAGGCATGAGCCTCTGCTGGGCTGGCAGGTGCCCTCCCTGGAGACTGATGTAGAGAAGGGAAGGAACCGTGACAAAGTAACAGGGGTTATGAGCATGGCCGGGAAGATTCTTGGGAAAAGGCAAAAAGGAACCAGGATTTTCCATCTGTCTCAAAGATAACCTCGGAGTATGAATGAACGCTCCTATCAGCAGACCCGAGCAAGGGGAAAGTCTATCAACTCTTTGGAACCTTTATTTCAATGAAAGAGACAGGCAGCGCGCACACACCCTCTGTCCACGCTGGGTGAGGGGCCACCAGAGGCCTCTCCTGCCCTGTCAGCCCGAGTCAGCGCCAGGCGGGGGCACCACACCCGCCTCCGGGAGAGGAAACAGCTCTCCCGGCTGGAAGCACTTGAGGTAACAAGGCACCTTTTCAGGTTAAGGCAGTAAAAATAGTATGTCATCGTCCACCACCGCGGTCAAATTTTCCAGCTCTCCATCATCCTGATTCACTTGACCTGCCCCTGGAGAAACAAAAGCTCCCAGAGCCGTAGTGCCCTCTGCTCAATGCAGACACGAGGTTGGCAGGGACAGGGGACCGCAGGTGGCCACACAGAGGGCCACTGTCGCCACCTCGGGAGGCCCCGCCCTGCTGGCTGCAGCAGCTGACAGCCAACGCTGTCCTCGGACTCACAAGGTCCCCGCCACAGAGAAGGCAGAGCCTGGAAGGGAAGGCGCCCGCCCTGCTGAGTCAGACACCACGTCGCACGGTGGGAGGAACGCCTTCCATCCATCTTTCTCCCAGGAGGCCCCGGGCAACGAGTGAATACAACCACCATTTCCAAAACTGTGTGGAGGCGGACACATCTAACCCTCCAGCTCCCTCCACCCCTAGAACTTCATCCCTGAATCCCGACACGATCCTGCTGCCGACACACCCACCAACCCCACTGTCACCCCCATATTCGCGCCCCTGCTACTTCTTCTGGGGTTGGAAGAACACAGACAAAGAAGGATGTTTAAGAAATCAACGTTCTAAATCAACCATAGTCCAATATAAAATAAAAATTTAAAAAAAAAAGAAACCAGGGGCTTCCCTGGTGGCACAGTGGTTAAGAATCCGGCTGCTGGTAGGTTCTCCCTGGTCTATCAGGAAATCGGCCAGCTGTATTTGCAGTGCCCCTCGCTAACTCTGCTCTTTGTTCTCAATAAACTCACTCTCATCTAAAAAAAAAAAAAAGAATCCGCCTGCCAGTGCAGGGGACACAGGTTCGAGCCCTGGTCTGGGAAGATCCCTCATGCCATGGAGCAACTAAGCCCATGTGCCACAACTACACTGCGCTCTAGAGCTCACGAGCCACAGCTACTGAGCCCACGCGCCTAGAGCCTGTGCTCTGCAACAAGAGAAGCCACCGCAACGAGAAGCCCACGCACCACAAGGAAGAGCAGCCCCCGCTCACCATAACTAGAGAAAGCCCACGCATAGCAACGAAGACCCAACACAGTCAAAAATTTAAAAATTAATTAATTTAAAAAAAAAGAAACCGATGTTCTAAATCAACCATAGCCCAGTATAAAATAAAAGTTAAGAAAAAAGAAATCCACGTTCTAATTACATTTAGATTTTTAAGGTATTAACAGTTTGCTATATTTTTAAATGTATGCCAAACTGAACAAAGGCTGGGCGGCTCCGCAGCTGAGTACCGGCTCCAGGCGCTTCAGGTGCTGGTGCAAGTTGAGAGCCAGCCGGTCCCACCACCGGCCTCTGCTGTCAGGACAGTACACTTTCTGGGACAAAAGGTTTTCAAGCTCCTTGACGGCTTCCTGTGGCAACAACAAGGGATGCGCATTAGACACCTACACACCAAGAGTCTGCCATTATACTGAGTAGTCAGGAAAATTGTCAAAGTATATCTATACAGCATCCCTCTGCATTCTAAAGTAAGGCTCAGGACCCGGACTGCCAAGTGGGGCCCTGGGACGTCCCTCGGGAGTGGCCTGAGCTCCGGAGGCGCCCCATGCTTCTCAGCAGGCCCCCCACCACCTTGTGCAGCTCGGCACTCTCTGCAAACCAGGTCGGCAGCATAGGCCAGACATGGTCAGACTCTGGGCAGGAGCAGTGGCTGCAGGCCCATGTGCATCTGGGAACCCAGCCGGTCACAGGGCCGAGGCTGTGACGGGCAGGGTCAGGACAGGAACAAGGGGGTCTTCACCCAAACACCCGACCTCAACAGGGGGACTTTCTGGTAGGTTTACTGGTCACGCTTCATGTTCATCTTTGGTGGTTCCCGGATCTCTTTGAAGGATCTAACGCATCTCCCGAGAAAAGGCACAAACCCCATAGACACACTCGCAGATTCCCCGAAGCCAACCCCACAGGGCCTCTGGGGCGGGTCCACAGACCCCTCGTGGGGGACCCACTGGCCCAGCCCTAGCACATTCTCTTTGTAAAACACCATGTTTCAATTACACAAGTGTCAACACAACAGAAGCTCACTCCAGCAATCTCACAACGTTTAATACAAGGAGGGATACGACTGAACTTCTCATTCGTGATTATAAATTATTTCCAGACCATCCACTACTGCTGCCAGGGAAACACAAGCAGAGGTGAGGTTTCTGCCTCAGGGGTTTGGGGAGACCCTCCCTGTCACACAGGGGGTTCTGACGGCGGCTAAGCTCCGGCTGCAGAGACCATCAGCGGCTCCCTGCGGAGCTCTGACCGTCACCTGGCCATCCTGGCGCACAGGCGTCAGCTCACAGCTGGCGGAACAGCAGGTCGCCCTCGGCCGTCTTCCTACCGACCAGGAGATGGCAGGTGCCCACGGGAAGCAGGCCCTCGTCGCATCGCCGTGTGCTGACCAAGTACTTGGGAGAAGTCAAGAGCCAGCCCCCTCGCTAAGAGCCGGGGGCGGGGGCTTGTGCACTCACCTGGTACATGTGAAGTCTCTGCAGTATTTCAACGGTTCGGGACAAAATCCTCGTATAAACCCAACCAACGGTAAAACACCGGAGAAAGAGTGGCAATTTCTCGTGGTATCTAGAACAAAGACGTACGCCAGCAGTTTAGTGCTTTGTTTATGTGTTGTAAGACAATCACAAGAAGTGACAGAGCAGACTGAATTCCTACCTTTTAAGAAGATATATTCGGAACACTGCCTGTCGTGTGCAGTTTTCTACACCACAAATCTACGCTCTCACAGCCACCCTTCCGAGGTCCCCCAGAAAGCGGTGTGAAATGAGGGCTGGAGGTCAGCAAACGCCCACCCTCGGGCCAGACACAGGGCCCCACCTGATTTTATACAAACCCAGCGTATATATACAAACCAAACGTGATTTCCACGTTTCTAAATGGTTAAAATAAGTCAAAAGGAGAAAAATAGTCTGTGGCCTGTGAAAATTACATGAAACTCACATTTCGGTGTCAGCAAACACACCTGCATTGGGACAGCCCCGCCCACTCGCTGGCGGGGGGGGGGATGCGGGCGCGCTCACAGCAGGACAGCAGAGGCCAGTGAGCATGTGGCTGGCAGAGCCTGACCACTGCCTAGCTGGCCCTCCACGGAAGAGGCTACCAACCTCTGTCCGACAGGAACCCAAGTCCCTTAGTTGTTCTAAGCAGTTAGAACAACTCGGCTAGACAGTAAACTTTGACAGGGACCCGAGAACCACTTCACCTCAGGGACGGGTGGCCTTTCAGTCCGTCCCAATCCTGCTTTGCACACCGAGCGAGCTCCCTGGCTTCCTCCCAGGCCCCGCTGGCCATCGCGGTGGAGATGTCGTTCAGCATGTGCGCGGCCGTTGCGTACCTGCAGGAGGCGGGGGGGCCAGGCCATCCAAGCTTCAGGGGTGAACGAGCACTGACACACAAAATTCCACATCCTGTCCACCACATCTAACTCTGCTTTTGAAAATACGAGCGTTACATTTTACCTCAGTAATAATTTGACGTATTACCCCACGGGAGTGGCCTAGAAAAACTCAGACAGGCTACCCAACCGGAAAGATGAAAACATTCACACCGCACTAGTACATAACACATCCCATTATATGCATGTAACACTGACCCGCGCTTCCTTTCTGACTTTTGATGCTCATTCATTCAGCAATCTGGCAACCTTGTAAACAGGTAACTGACTTCAGAATTACACACAAGCGTAGGTTTGGTCATTTAACCATTGAGCCAGAGGCAGACAGAGTGATGCTGCCCGAGCTAAGAGAACTATTGGGGATTTTCAAAAATAACCTCAGGGACAGTCTTTGGGAGACGGCAATGCTGAAGTGTTATGAACACACTTCAGTGAAGAAAGACAACTTGTCAGTTGCACCTGAGACATTCGCCCCATCAGTTCTCTAACACTTCGAGGGCACAGTCATTGTGTTCTGGACGCACACTTAAAAGAAAAAGCATGCACGAGCCATATGTGCAAATACTATCACATAAGAGTGAAAGATAGATGTAGAACTGAATCACTTTGCTGCACAGCAAAAATTAACATTGTAAGTCAACTATACTTGAATAAAATAACTTTTTTTAAAAAAAGAGTAAAAGAAATGGCCTCTACATATAAAAATTTGCTCATGAACTCTTCGATCTAACTCTCTTATAATGTGCAACTGGACAATTCTAAGGTCGATAAGAAAAGAGAAACAGGGAGAGGGTGCCCGGAGGTTGGCCCACCCGGCAGGAGTGCCCTCCCGCCCACCTGAACCAAGCCCCCTCTTCACGAGCCCATTGAGCCCAGCGCCAGCCCCATGGTGCCGCCATCGCCGCCTGCACGGTCACCAGCCCTCCCTCCCGTCTCCCAAACCTCCCCCCCAACCCCCGCGCTGCCAAGAACAGCATCCCTCCTGCACCCCGATCTCTGTCTCCTGCCCTCCGTACACCTGGCTGAGAGCACGGCTTCCCCGCAGCCCCCCTCGAGCAGGGACAGCTCTCCTCACTCAGGGCCCAGACGGATGGAAGCATCCTCCTCCCTCCCACCTCCGCCTCCAAATCCTCCTTTCCTCCTTGAAAGCCCCCACCTCCGAAGCCCACGCCTCCTCCTTGTGGGCACCTGCCAGCGCCCCCCACCCCTGTCCCTGTCCCCTCTGCCTTGGTCTCCCTGGGTCTCCCGCCACGATGGCCACGACTTCAGAATTCTCCACCACCTTCCTCCCTGATAACACGATTCTCCAACCTCTTCTCAGCCACCCACATGCCCGTGACCACTGAGACCTTCTGTCCCCAATGGACCGAGTCACCCTCAAGATGCTGACTTCAAGCATCTCCTCCACTGATCCCCGCCCCCAATCCTTCCAGCTCGTTCACTGCTGACAGCAGCTCCCCACCTTCACCAAGGCCCCACCTCCAGCACGGTCCCTGTCCCAGCCATAGCGCCTCCTGTCCTGCAGGCCCACAGACCACGCCTGGGGAAGAACACACACCGGCCACAGCCCCACCCTGGTCGGGGTGCCCTGGCCGCTCACTCCTCTGGGCCTGCACCAACTCCCCGAATCGTGCTGAAGACAATCGCAGAGCCAGGCCGGCTGGTTTCGGCACGTGCTCACACACCTCGGCCCAGCCCTGCTCGAGGGGTCCCCAGCCTCCACCATGGCAGCCTCAACCCTGCCCACATCCCAGTCCTCCCGCCGGTGCTCCGGGGCCCAGGAGGTCCCCTCCTCCTCCTCCACTGACTGCCTCTCCCTTTCTATGGGTTTATCTACACGTGCACGTGCACAAACACACACACACGAGTATCTCCTACCCTGAAGACACCAGGGAACTAGACCGCCCTGCCGTCGCAGGCCGCCACAGCAGGGGCTGCTTCTCCGAAGCCCAGTGGGCCATCCCACTCGACCTCACTGCCCTTCCTCCGGGCGTTCAATCGAGCCCCATCCTGATACACCTTCTTCTTCTCCGGGTCCGCCCACCACACACACCCCTGGTTCCCTGCCGCCGCCCATGTGCTGCCCAGCCCCTGGGCGCTGGCTGCCAAGCTCCTTCCTCCTCTTCTCCCTCAGGGACCTCATCCCCGGCCACGTGCTGGTGACTCCAGTTCCTCCCCAGGCCGAGCTCCGTCCTGGGCTCCTGACGGCACGCCCAGTACCACACGGGGCAGCTTCAGTCATGGGGCTGGGGGCATCCCCCCACGGCATCCCAGCCCACCCCCCCACGTCCCCCATCTCATCTGATGGCGCCACCACCCACACCAAAACTCACTCCTTTCCTCCCCAACATCTCGCACGTTCACTTCTCTACAATGCCCGCCACTGCCAGCCCAGCCAACACCTCCATCCGGACCACCAATGCTCAATTAGTCTCCTGCCGCCCCCCAGCCGCCACTCCACGGGACACTTTTGTAAAACGTGCACCAGATCCCTTGCCTGCCTAAACCCCTTCCCGAGCTCCCCATCCAGCGGATATGACCCAGTCGGCTCACCGGGGCTCTGAGGCCCAGCGTCCCCTGACCTGCGGTCCTGCCCAACCTCCCCTTCACAAGGCCCCTGAGGTTCCGGCCAGAGGTCAGCAAGCTCTCTCCTGCCCACGGAGCCTGGGCGCGGGCACCCAGACCCCTGCAGGACCGGCTCCTCCTCATTCTCAAGCCTCAATTCCAACCTTTCGGGGACACTCTCTGCCTCGCACTATCTACACAGGACTTCTCCAGCCTGCCCCGCAGTTATCATATTATTCTGTTTTCTTTCCTGTCTTCCCCAGTAAAGCGTAACCCCACGGCGGCAAAGACCCTATCTGTTCACACTGCAACTCCACCACCTGGCACGTAATAGGTACTCAACACTCAACCCATGGGCACTGAATAAATGAGAAAAGAAAAGAAAGGATCAATTATTTCAAGTACCAAGGTGGTGGGAAAGGTTCCTCAGGCCAGGTGTCACACTACTGGTGTTGTATAATCACCCTTCCTGAAGTCACTTCAACCAGATTTCATTTCCGTGCTACAGCCCTCTGCATAACAAAAGAATGTTGACTTATTTTTAACATTTATAGGATACTACTTTCTAAAAAAAAGACATGATGGTTTATTTTTTCTCCCTAGCCTCCCCACTTCTGAACTTGTCAACCATGGTTTTGTCAACCATAGAACTGAAAAGCAACCTCCCTTAGATACGCGGTAATGATGACAATTCTACCACTAAGATGCACTGAGCAATCCCCACAGGCCAGGCTCTAAGCACGCTTCACATATCAGCACAGATCTGTGGGAATGTACTATTATCTCCCCATTTTGCAGATGAGTAAACTGAGGCACAGAGTAGCTTCATGGTTCATTAGAGAGACTGGAACCTGGCTTCAGAGTTCTCACCAAAGAGAACAGCACCAAGTCACTAAAAACAAAGATGTAAAAGGACATGAGACAAAAGAAAGCACAGTCAGAAGAAATATTCTTACTAGAAGATTTGACTAAAAAAGTTATTCTAACTGAACACAAATAGGATATTGAATTTCCTGATAACTATGGCAAAATGGGCTAAAATCAGTTTATACTGACCCTGTTTTGATACAATAATCTCAAGAGTTTATTTTTTAAAGCACATACTAGACAATACTTAAACAACTTTCCTAAAATCAAATATCAGAATCAATTTCTGCTAAATTTGAGTCATAAACCTTAAATCAAGAATCAAAAGTGAGGACTTCCCTGGTGGCACAGTGCTTAAGAATCTGCCTGCCAATGCAGGGGACACAGGTTCGAGCCCTGGCCCGGGAAGATTCCCACAGGCCGCGGAGCAACGAAGCCCGTGCACCACAACTGCTGAGCCTGCGCTCTAGAGCCCGTGAGCCACAATTACTGAATCCCGTGTGCCTAGGGCCTGTGCTCTGCAACAAGAGAGGCCCGCGCACCGCAACGAACAGTAGCCCCCGCTTGCCAAAACTAGAGAAAGCCCACGCGCAGCAACAAAGACCCAACACAGACAAAAGTTTAAAAATAAATAAATTTTTTAAAACAACGATTTTGGCTATGAACTCATGTTTCTGTTGTGGATGGCAAAAAATAATAACAAAGCCTTCTACATAAATTTTAAAATACACAGATTTCATAGAGAGCAAACACGCCCTTACCTGATGAGATCCTCTCTATCCTGGAAGATTTGGGTTTTCCGACTGACGGTATACCTGGGAAACTCCATGCGGCCAAGGTTGACCAGCAGTACCGTAGAAAGCTGGCCCTGCCCGCCACAGGCCGCCTCCTCCTCTTCCACCTCGTGGGTCAGTGAAAACAGCAGCAGGACCCGGGAGAACACAGCCCGGGGGTCTCTACACACTCTCAGAGACTGTCCCGCCCAGTCTTTAGCTCTGAAAAATACATGATATGGAAATAACTCTCTGGCTTTTAAGCATTTGGATGTCAGATTTCACAAATTATTTCAAGCTAAACAGCATGCATTATTCTAAGCCTGAAGCAAATCTCCCACCTCCAACTGTGTGACTTAAAGCATTTCTTAACCTCTCTGGGGCTCAAAGCCCCACCTAGGAACACGGTGAGGATTAGATGAAATTGTATCTGCAAATGATTTCACGCACTGTTTGCCTCAATAAAAGAGCAGGATAGGGTATACGCTGGTCCTGAACATGTGAAATACCAGGAAAACTCATGAAAGTGTTATCTATTTGACACTAGCAATTCTCAAATCTTGACTCCAGTGACACTTGAGATGAAATAATAGGTATTTATGTAGAACGTCGCTACCAAAGGCTCTTGGTAAGGCGGCATGTTAAGCCCAGGGCCCTCCGGCTCCAACAACTGCAACACCACACACGGCAGGGTTTCGCTATTGACATCCGGGCCGTGTAACTCTTTCCTGGGGGTGGGATGCCCAGGCTGTGAACTAGAGGATGCTCAGCTGCATCCCTGGCCTCCGTTCACTAAATGCCTGTAGCACCCACTACCCACCTTAGTCAGGACAATGAAAACGACTCCAGACGATGCCGGGTGTCCCCTGGAGGGCACAGTCACCCCCAGCTGAGAGCCACTGGTCTAGTGGAGGACCTCACACTTTCCTACCAGCCCAAAAGCCATTAAGTCAAAAGCAGAGTGGCATCCCAGGGGTGTGCGGAGATCAGTGCCACCGCCAGAGCCGAGAGGACACAGGGGTGGGATTCCCATCACACCACCATTTACTTGAGGACCATTCACCGACAGAGACTGCCAGAAAACACCCTCCGCCTCCATCTCCATGCAGAGTCCCGAGGAGGTCCAGGGGACCGACATTCCAAACTCCTATAAGAACAGTAGTTAAAACTGCATTTTTCTTGAATAATAAAATATTAGAATTTGCCAAGGGCCTAGTGCCTCTAATCTCTTGCCTCCTGATTTTTCTTGGTCCTAGAAATCAGTGTGGTATTTTAAGAATTAGGAATAATAAAGCAAGAAAGAATCCAGTCTTTATAATAATGGTTCACCGCCTTCTCAACCTAACTGCAATTGAAAAAAACAATTACAATCTGAAAACACGTACCACCCATCATAAGAGTTAATATGTGCTATCAGGACTTTCCTGGTAGTGCAGTGGTTAAGAATCCACCTGCCAATGCAGGGGACATGGGTTCAAGCCCTGGTCCGGGAAGATCCCACATGCCATGGAGCAGCTAAGCCCGTGCGCCACAACTACTGAGTCCTGCGCTCTAGAGTCCACGAGCCACAACTACTGAGTCCTCATGCCACAACTACTGAAGCCCGTGCACCTAGAGCCCGCACACCGCAACAAAGAGCAGGCCCCGCTCTCAGCAACTAGAGAAAGCCCATGCGCAGCAACGAAGACCCAACGCAGCTTAAAAATAAATAAAAATAAATAAATTAAATACGTGCTATCAACATTTCAAATGTTTTTACTATAACAATAGCCACAAAACCTTTTCAAAATCACTGCACCAATGCCAGGCTGATTCTTGCGCCAAGTGCAGACTGAAGGCTGTTTGGCCAATTTGAGAAACGCATTCACCAGCTGCTGCTTCTGCCCATTGGGATTCACCAAGTGGAAGGTCTTTGCCAGGGCTTTCAGTTCCGGAGCAGAAAGGAGCTCGAGCACCTCAGACAGTTCTTGCAACTCAGACTCTGAAATATTAAAAAAAAAAAAAAATTTAAAAGTAGTTTTAAATAAGCTTACTGTTTTCTAGATTTATTTACTTTAAGAAGAAAATTCACATGCAAATAAAATGAAATGCTACTGTAGAAATTTTAGTTTGCCAAACTGATTGTTAAAAACTATGGAAGGGCTTCCCTGGTGGTGCAGTGGTTGAGAGTCCGCCTGCCGATGCAGGGGACGTGGGTTCGTGCCCCGGTCTGGGAAGATCCCACATGCCGCGGAGCGGCTGGGCCCGTGAGCCATGGCCGCTGAGCCTGTGCGTCCGGAGCCTGTGCTCTGCAATGGGAGAGGCCACGACAGTGAGAGGCCCATGTACCGCAAAAAAAAAAAAAAAAAAAAAAACTATGGAAAACAGATATTTCACAAAGGCTATAAAACAACAGAACTTCTCAAAGAAAATCTGAATAAAA
The DNA here is from genome assembly GCF_964270905.1 of Leucopleurus acutus. NCBI lineage: Eukaryota > Metazoa > Chordata > Mammalia > Artiodactyla > Delphinidae > Leucopleurus > Leucopleurus acutus. The sequence goes on from NC_139142.1 coordinate 172,043,814, forward strand.
TAAAGACCCACATGGATAGCCACTGGTACATCGCTCACAACAGAACCTACGGCTGGGCCTCTCCAGAGCAGGTCAGAGTCAACTGTTCATCAGCTGTCCTCTCTCCACACAGGCCCGGGGCTGAGAAGACTTTCATGGGGTCACTTGCTCGGCACACATGTGTGCATCACACTATTAGGGGACCCAGACAGCAAGCCTGACCCCCGGGATGCAGCTGAATCAGAGCCGGCTGGTCTCTGCCTTCACTGCATCCACAGCTTAGGGCAGGGCCATCTTCCTCCAGGCAGCAAGTCCTCACTGGGTGTACACTGCCTGCCAGGTAGCACCTGCCCAGGGCATACAGTGAACAAGCTGCATCTGTGCCCACAGGGAGCTTACCTCCTAGCATAATAAATATGTCAGGGGTGACAACTGCTACAAAGAAACACAAAGCTGGCAGCAACATGGACGGACCTAGAGATGATCATATTAAGCGAAGTAAGTCAGAAAGAGAAAGACGATTACCATATATCACTTATATGTGGAATCTAAAATATGACACAAATGAACATATCTATGAAACAGAAACAGAATCACAGACATAGGGAACAGACGTGTGGTTGCCAAGGGGGAGGGGGGTGGGAGGGATGGATTGGGAGTTTGGGATTAGCAGATGCAAACTATTATATATAGGAGGGATGAAAAACAAGGTCCTACTGCATAGCACGGGGAACTATATTCCATATCCTGTGATAAACCATAAGGAGAAGAATATAAAAAGAATACATATATGTATAACAAGCACTTTGCTGTACAGCAGAAATTAACACAACACTGTAAATCAACTATACTTCAATAAAATTTTTTTAAATAAATAAATAAAAGGAGGAAGAATGAACTAGGAAAAAAGAAGAAAGAAAAGCAAAGCTGGGCAAGGCAAAATGGACTGGCGGGAGGTGGCCATATTTGACACTAGGTGGTCATGCAAGTCCCTGACAAGGTGACACGGAGCAGAGCTGGATGACATGAGGGGGTCAGCCGAGTGGGAGCAGGCACAGGCTCTGAAAGAAGGGTGCACTCAGCCAGAGCACCCAGGGAGCAGAGTGAGGGGACGGCCAGGGCTACACCCCACTGGGCTGTGCAGACCACGGTGGGACCTGGGCAGGACTGAGGGCAGCGTTAGGCCACTGGGGTTCTGCTTTTGTTGCTTAACTGTCATTTAAAGGTAAGTCAAGGCTCAGGGCTACCCTGGTGGAGCAGTGGTTAAGAATCCACCTGCCAATGCAGGGAACACGGGTTCGAGCCCTGGTCCGGGAAGATCCCACATGCTGTAGAGCAACTAAGCCCACAAGCCACAACTACTGAGTCTGCGCTCCAGAGCCCGCGAGCCAACGAATAGTAGCTCCCGCTCGCCGCAACTAGAGAAAGTCCGCCTGCAGCAACAAAGACCCAACGCAGCCATAAATAAATAAATAAATACATTTATTAAAAAATAAATAAAGGTAAGTCAAGGCTCACCTGGCTTGCCTGTTAACACCTGTAGATTTCTGGAACCTGCACCTAATCTTCCGGGTCAGGTGAGGACACAAGTTCTCCAGTGCCCCTGATGGCCTGATGGGAGGGAACCTGGGGTCCCGCTGCCTGATCCCTTACAAGCCCTCACATCCACGGAGCCTCCAGGCCTCTCCCCCAAGGCTCCCCACTCCCCGCAGCCAGGCCCACCACGTCACCCTAACTGCACTTACTTACTGCTCTGCACTACAAACTCTGCCGCACAGAAACCGTCTGGCTTTGGCTTGATTCCCCTATTTCAGTCTAAACTGTGAACAACTTGAACCCAGGACTCACATCTTTCATCCTCCTTATACCCACGTTTCCAGTACAATATTGTACTCAACACATGTAGGGACCTAGTGAAAGCTACTGATGAGACCACCAAGGTTACCTCATATTCACATGGGCTTAAATCAGTGAAACAATTCCTGAGACAATCAACCTGCAAATTATAAGAGCTGCCTGTGTATGCATGGGGGGCAAATTAAGGTTTTAGAGGCGATACTAGCTTCAAACAAACCAGCTTTGTTCCATCATAAAGATGAGAAAACTGGGTAAGATGAGTCAAGCTCCTGCTGGAAGGAGAGCCAGGAGGGATGAGTTTCCCCTGTGGACCCAGACACCCATCTATCCCTAGGTGACTTTACGGGACTAAGCCTGGGACCATCAGAACACAGCAGCAGGCAATCTTTTGTTATCCTAGGAGTCTTAACTCAGGCTGAGGATGGCTTTAACAACACATGAATAATTTGTTGTCCTAAGAAGATTCAAAACTCAATTTAAAAAGACACACACAATTACTATTTACCAGGCACCAGTCAGGAGATGACACCAAACTAACATCACCCTCATTCTGCAGAAACTGGATTCCCTACGTCGGATTTTCAATTTGGTTCCCCTGGACAAACCGTACCCGTCTGCAGGAAGCCTGCATGCGTCAACTCTCTAACCACCGGGGTTAAGTCAGCGGAGATCTCTTCATATTCCAGTTTGTTCATCTTAATCCAGCCGAATTTACGTTGAAAAAGTCTGACATATAACTTCTGACCGCTAGCTGCAACAAAGTTGACAAAAATAGTGAAAAACCTTCTATTTCTTCTCGAAAACATATACTATAATTTACTTTTGTAAACTGAGGTGAGTAAAACAGGCTGTTAGAAATACACAGAGGCTGACTCAACGGATCTTCCAAGAAAATCGTTTTCTTCCTTAGGAAGACGTAACTTATTTCAAACACAGAGTCCCGTGGCGATGTCTCCATGACCTGTATGCCTGTCACTGCAGGACAGGAGAAGCATGAGGACGCAAAGCCAGCCCTGCCCCCCCAGTTGTGCAAGTATTTGGAACTGAGACTCCCTTTTCTCTTCTATTATAAAAAGGAGGGGGGGGGTGGGCAGTAATACCATCTTCCCAAAGTTGGTGAAAAGATTAAACACGATGAGGTATTCAATAATTAGTGTATAAACCATAAAAAAAGTTCCAAAGTTGGTAATGATTATAGGCCATTTAAAAACCTAAGACCCGGGTTCCCCACTTTCTAGCCAACATTTCTACTCCCTCAAGAGAAACCCCCCAGGGTTCCCGTTATTTTGTTCTCTCCTTTCGGTTTAATATGCATTATTCTATTTTTGGCTGAAAATCATCTGAAAAGAATTTTCCAAAAAAAGTCTAGCTTTGGTGGGGTGGCCATCTCTAAGGCAGTGATCTCCACCAAGCTACTTAATTAATCTGGTCTCAAGTTTTCCTATTACCCAAATTATCTTTAAATTTCTAACTCTAAAATGGTATGGGGACTTCCCTGGCGGTCCAGTGGTTAAGACTCCACACTTCCACTGCAGGGGGCGTGGATTCGATCCCTGGTCGGGGAACTGAGATCCTGTATGCTGCATGGCGCAGCTGAAAATTTTTAAAAATAAAATAAAATGGTATGACTGTATTTGTTGCATCTTCAACATTTATTTCCCTTTTTTCTTTAAAGAGGCAAAATCGACTTGCAGTAGTTATTTTTACAACAGAGACACTGCAGATGATTCTCTGTGGAGAGCAAGCCACAAGAATCTGCAGAACTTACACTAGGAAACTGCTCCTACTTCTCAATCATACTGAAGCCAGGGGCCACCAGCTATTCAAACAATTGCTCACATGAATGCAAGCAGCACCCAACCAAAGATCTGTGACCACCCCGGATACGACAGTCAGTGGGGGTCATTCACACCCACATCGGGGGAGGCCAGTGCAAGTAGAGATGGAAGCTGTGTGGACACTTTATAAACTGTGCAAAGGGCTTCCCTGGTGGCACAGTGGTTAAGAATCCACCTGCTAACGCAGGGGACATGGGTTCGAGCCCTGGTCCAGGAGGATCCCACATGCCGCGGAGCAACTAAGCCCGTGCACCACAACTGCTGAGCCCGCAAGCCACAACTGCTGAAGCCCACGCGCCTGGAGCCTGTGCTCGTCAACAAGAGAAGCCACCGCAATGAGAAGCCCGCGCACCCCAATGAACAGTAATCCCCGCTCGCTGCAACTAGAGAAAGCCCACGCGAAGCAACGAAGACCCAATGCAACCAAAAATAAATTTATAAAAAAGAAAAAAAAAAAGAAAAGAAAAAAATTTTTTTTATTATGTTAAAAAAAAAAGAACTGTGCAGAGAAGTATCACCCACATGTTAAAAACTAACACAAGCAGAGCCATAGTTTCCTTGTGTGAATGTAAAACCGAAGCCTTTCTCTTAACCATTATTGGTAACACTCAGGATTTCTTTTTTTTACTCTACTGGGACTCAGGCCTGCTACTATTACTAGAGGTCAGCGTGGCCCCCAAGTAAGCTTTTCCTACTCAGGAGGTACTCAGTGGCACAGAGCCATCAAGGCCCTTTGGATGAGCAGCCATCAAGGGCCGGGTGGGGGGGGGGAGGGGGGGTGGCGCTCTTGCTCCAAACCTGCGCTATTGGCTCACAGCCACCGCCGGCTGCCAAGGAGCTGAGGCATGTTTTTAAACGTACTAATTTACAAAATTTAAAAAGACCAAAAAAGTTTTTAATGTACCAATTTAGCTTGAAAGTCTCCACTTCCTGCACACCCTGACTTTAAAAGGTAGAGTCCAGGCAACTAAAATATTGTTGGAGGAAAAAAATATGCCTGAGTATACCTTGGTTTGTTTTTTCCCTGTATTTTATTTTCACTTTTGAGGAAATGGCCTGCAAAAACAACAAAACCACCTAACAGTCAGCTTGATTACGTGCCCGAAATGCAAAGTACACTTTCCTAAATCACACTGTATTTTTTTTTTCTAATCTGGGAAAGGTTGTTTTACAACCATCAAATATACAAAAACAGGACAAAGAGCTGCTTCCAATACAACCAAAGTACAGCTTGTAAGGATGATACTGCAGAAGCAGACATCACCAGGCCCAAAAATCTTGTCTCTTTTACAGGCATATCTTTCTCTAGATGAACTCTCATTGGCTGTGGGGCCCATGAGTACTCCCAGGGGACTCCCAAAACCACACTGACTGCTTGTGGTCATGAGATTCCTGCCTATCACATCTCAGACCAAATCAGGGCAGCAAAGGGGAAACAAAGCCTCGAAAGCAAACAGGTTCAAGATACCTGATAATTGATGAAATTTAGTTATAATGCCCTTCTCGTGCTCATCAAAGAGCATCCTGTCTTCTTCATTCTCAAACACGGCTTTCAGCACCACGAGGAAACTCCGAAGGTAGTAAGGATGGTCCGGTGGTGCTGGACTTGTCACACGGGAAACATCACAGCTTGACCCCTGCTCCAAAGGAGTTCGGTCAGTGCTTTCATTCTTTAAGCCACTGCCACCTTCTGGAGGAAGTGCTTGGCTGTCACTCCATATCGAAGCATCGTGTGTAGAATCATGAGATTTTGCCTCCCAGTGTGATGACTGGGTTGGAGCTTGTGAAACAAAAGTCATTTTTACCTCTTCACAACCACCTGCTTCACAGTTTTCAACACCTTTATCATCTGTTCCTTTGATACTCTCCTGCTTTGCAAGATGGTCCTCTGAAGCAGACTTTAATTTATGTCCAAGAGTTAAATTTGGTGAAAGTAACACGGGAGCATTATCTGAGAAGGTGGGGGTGAGAGTTGACCTCCCACATTCCTGTGCAGCCGTTAGGCCTTCAGCTTGCACCATTGTAGAGCCTCCCACGATATGTTCGGGAGTGCCTGGTTCCTCCAGAGAATTACAGGCAAACATGTTTTCCTTTTGAGAACTATTCTCCAAAAGCTGATCCTGGCCTTCCATCTCTGAACACTGACCCACCAGGCTCCTAACCCCTGTGGACGAGAAACTCTGTGGACTCTGATTGGCGAATCCCTCATTCTTACCTATTGATCTTTTAGCCTTTATGTATCTTCTGGACAATTTAGATGACAGGCTTCCCAGAGGGATGACTTTCACATTACGATGTCTCAGCCCATCTTGATTTCTGCACACTGCGTCATCATTACTCTTAAAATAGGGGCTGGTCTGCTGTTTTATGCCCATTTTTGCTGAATCACTTTGGCCAGGGGTTAAATTCATCTTTGATGGTGACGACTTCTCTGGCGTTACATCTTCTAAGGCAATATTGGTCAAATCTACTGTGGACACATTTGAACTTAAGTCAGCATGCCCAGGGTCAGCTGGAGTGATGTCACCGTTGTTAGCACACATTTCATCAAGGTGACGGTTTAGGTCATATCTTGGCACCATTTTACTACAAATGGGGCAGGCAAGTTTAACAGGTGGTACATTGTTAAAAAACGCAATAATAGAGTTAGATTCATTTTTTTTAGTTTTGCTGCTTGATAAACTTCGAGGTCTTTTTCTTGAGGATTTCCCTACAGACATCATGAGTATTAGAAAAGCTGGGTGTTTCAAGTAGTAAAACACAAGAAATCAGCAGGGAAAGATAGCAATGATTTACTTTTACTCCCCTGAATTGAAATGATAAAAAGTAGGATTCTATTGGACTTCATGTTATTCATTTAGTCAGTTTCTTCTCCCTACAAAATAAAACGCATGTGGATTAATAGCATTTTATGAATTCCACAACACAGGGGGTAAGCTCTAAAACGTGCAATGGCAGAATCCCATGGGATGAGAAAAACCCTGCGCTTGGAACATAAGACCAAGGCCTACTCTCAGCTGTCCACGCGACCTCAAGTGTGTCCCTTAGCCGAGAAATGACATGGGGATAAGTTCTAAGACTTTAAGATCGAATATCAGCCGTTTTAAAAAGGGAACATCTGACTATGCCAGGTTCTTTCTTAAAAGCACCGCATCATTAACTTTTTCCAGGAGAGAGAATGCCTATGCCGCCCTCACAGGCCTGCACAAAGAATCGCCCAAAGTCTCGGGCATCTGTCCAATGCTTGGACGCCCCCCCGCCCCCGCCGTCCCCCCGCAGCTCTGGCCGCCGAAACTAAGGCTCGGACTCAGCCACGCCCGCCCTCCCCGCGGGGCCGCGACCGCACACCTGGGATGCGCACCTGGGATGTGCACCTGGGGCTCCGCCGCCGGCTCGGCTGACCTCCTCCCGCCCCCTCCCTCCCTTCCTCCCCCCCTTTCCCCCCTTTCTGTCCCCGCCCCCACCCCCTCCCGGCCTCAACGCCCCGAGCCGCCAGCTCTCCCCACCTCCCGCCCAGCGCCCGCGACCCCGGCCCGGCCGCCCCACGCGTCCTACCTGCTCCGCGCGCCAGGCATTCCCAGCCGATCCCCGCGGCTCGACCGCCACAGGCTCAGTCAGAGGAGGCTCGAGCGATCGATCGCCCCTCCCCCCCACTTTAAAGGCATCCCGGGTCCAGGGAGGCTTACCTGGTGGAGGTCAACCGAGACTCTGCCCCGCCTACCCTCCGCACCTGGGGGAGGCGGGCCGCCGGGAACGCTGGTCGGGGTGCATTTGGAGTCCGAGGAAACCGGCCTCCTGGGAGGAGACACAGGCGTGGACTCGCCTTAGCCGGAAAGCGCGTGCTGGGGTTCCCGGAGGAGATGCCGTTCGCCGCCTGAAGCAGTAAATTTAAACATAAATGTTTCCTTTGCAATAGATGCCCATAACCTCAAGAGCAAAGAAATAGATCAAGAACAAGGACCTACTGTGTAGCAGAGGGAACTATATTCAATATTATCTTGAAATAACCTATAATGGGAAAGAATCTGAAAAAGTATATATACTTTTATACATACTTATATATATATATACATATAAAATCACTTTGCAGTACACCTGAAACATTGTAAATCAACTATACTTCAATTAAAAAATAATAAAAGAATGATAAAATGTAGTCAGGTAATTAGGGAGTGGTGAGTTTGGATATTTCTTACATTAAAATGTAGTTTTATTTGTGTTAATATAGTTTAATATAGCCAGGTTACATAATTTAAAATAAGCGCCATGGGGCTTCCCTGGTGGCGCAGTGGTTGAGAGTCCGCCTGCCGATGCAGGGGACGCGGGTTAGTGCCCCGGTCCGGGAAGATCCCACATACCGCGGAGCGGCTGGGCCCGCGAGTCATGGCCGCTGAGCCTGCGCGTCCGGAGCCTGTGCTCCACAACGGGAGAGGCTACAGCAGTGAGGGGCCCGCGTACCGCAAAAATAAATAAATAAAATAAGGGCTATGTTTAACAACGGCAAAATTACTGAAAGTTTATCAGTCAGCGCTTGAGTGCTGATGTCAGCTGGTTCCAGCACCCCCTGACGGTGACCCGGATGGAAGCTTCCTGAGCGCGGGGCGCCTGTCTATGGTCCTTTACCACCGCCTGCAGCAGCGGCCAGCACTGTGTGATTACCCCATAAATATGTGTCAAATGAATGCATGAATAAATGAGCAAACCAAAGAGAAAATGGACGTGAACAGGGAATTCATCGACAAATATGTATTGAGTGCCTCCCTCGTGCCAGGTAATGTCCTTGGCTCTGAAAATATGGCCGTGAACAGAATGAGGACTGGGGGGGAAATCCTGCCTTCATGGAGAATTCATTCTGATGGAGGAAGATAGAGAAAAAACAAAATATATGTAAATTATGTAGAGAGTTTAAAAGGCGAGTACTGATTAAATAAAATTCCTATTTTATGGCAAGATGAGAAAAATTTAAACATAAATGTTTCCTTTGCCCATTTGGGCCTCTGCATTAGTATTGTGTATTCTGCGTCTGCATTAATCAGACCTCCTTAGGAGATAACATTCCTTTTTTTTTTTTTTTTTTTTTTCTTTTTTTAACATCTTTATTGGAGTATAATTGCTTTACAATGGTATGTTAGTTTCAGCTTCACAACAAAATGAATCAATTATATATATATACATATATTCCCATATCTCTTCCCGCTAGCGTCTCCCTCCCTCCCACCCTCCCTATCCCCCCCCTCCAGGCGGTCACAAAGCACCGAGCTGATCTCCCTGTGCTATGCGGCTGCTTCCCACTAGCTATCTACCTTACGTTTGGTAGTGTATATATGTCCATGCCTCTTTATCGCTTTGTCACCGTTTACCCTTCCCCCTCCCCATAGCCTCAAGTCCATTCTCTAGTAAGTCTGTGTCTTTATTCCTGTTTCACCCCTAGGTTTTTCATGACATTTTTTTTTTTAAATTCCATATATATGTGTTAGCATACGGTATTTGTCTCTCTCTTTCTGACTTACTTCACTCTGTATGACAGACTCTAGGTCTATCCACCTCATTACAAATAGCTCAATTTCGTCTCTTTTTATGGCTGAGTAATATTCCATTGTATATATGTGCCACATCTTCTTTATCCATTCATCCGATGATGGACACTTAGGTTGTTTCCATCTCTGGGCTATTGTAAATAGAGCTGCAATGAACATTTTGGTACATGACTCTTTTTGAATTATGGTTTTCTCAGGGTATATGCCCAGTAGTGGGATTGCTGGGTCATATGGTAGTTCTATTTGTAGCTTTTTAAGGAACCTCCATACTGTTCTCCACAGTGGCTGTATCAATTTACATTCCCACCAACAGTGTAAGAGGGTTCCCTTTTCTCCACACCCTCTCCAGCATTTATTGTTTCTAGATTTTTTGATGATGGCCATTCTGACTGGTGTGAGATGATATCTCATTGTAGTTTTGATTTGCATTTCTCTCATGATTAGTGATGTTGAGCATTCTTTCATGTGTTTGTTGGCACTCTGTATATCTTCTTTGGAGAAATGTCTATTTAGGTCTTCTGCCCATTTTTGGATTGGGTTGTTTGTTTTTTTGTTATTAAGCTGCATGAGCTGCTTATAAATTTTGGAGATCAATCCTTTGTCAGTTGCTTCATTTGCAAATATTTTCTCCCATTCTGAGGGTTGTCTTTTGGTCTTCTTTATGGTTTCCTTTGCTGCGCAAAAGCTTTTAAGTTTCATTAGGTCCCATTTGTTTATTCTTGTTTTTATTTCCATTTCTCTAGGAGGTGGGTCAAAAAGGACCTTGCTGTGATTTATGTCATAGAGTGTTCTGCCTATGTTTTCCTCTAAGAGTTTGATAGTTTCTGGCCTTACATTTAGGTCTTTAATCCATTTTGAGCTTATTTTTGTGTACGGTGTTAGGGAGTGATCTAATTTCATACTTTTACATGTAGCTGTCCAGTTTTCCCAGCACCACTTATTGAATAGGCTGTCCTTTCTCCACTGTACATTTCTGCCTCCTTTGTCAAAGATAAGGTGACCATATGTGCGTGGGTTTATCTCTGGGCTTTCTATCCTGTTCCATTGATCTATCTTTCTGTTTTTGTGCCAGTACCATACCGTCTTGATAACTGTAGCTTTGTAGTATAGTCTGAAGTCTGGGAGCCTGATTCCTCCAGTTCCTTCTTTCGTTCTCAAGATTGCTTTGGCTATTCGGGGTCTTTTGTGTTTCCATACAAATTGCGAAATTTTTTGTTCTAGTTCTGTGAAAAATGCCAGTGGTAGTTTGATAGGGATTGCATTGAATCTATAGATTGCTTTCGGTAGTAGAGTCATTTTCACAATGTTGATTCTTCCAATCCAAGAACATGGTATATCTCTCCATCTATTTGTATCATCTTTAATTTCTTTCATCAGTGTCTTATAATTTTCTGCATACAGATCTTTTGTCTCCTTAGGTAGGTTTATTCCTAGATATTTTATTCTTTTTGTTGCAATGGTAAATGGGAGTGTTTTCTTGATTTCACTTTCAGATTTTTCATCATTAGTATATAGGAATGCCAGAGATTTCTGTGCATTAATTTTGTATCCTGCCACTTTACCAAATTCATTGATTAGCTCTAGTAGTTTTCTGGTAGCATCTTTAGGGTTCTCTATGTATAGGATCATGTCATCTGCAAACAGTGACAGCTTTACTTCTTCTTTTCCGATTTGGATTCCTTTTATTTCCTTTTCTTCTCTGATTGCTGTGGCTAAAACTTCCAAAACTATGTTGAATAAGAGTGGTGAGAGTGGGCAACCTTGTCTTGTTCCTGATCTTAGTGGAAATGCTTTCAGTTTTTCACCATTGAGGATGATGTTTGCTGTGGGCTTGTCATATATGGCCTTTATTATGTTGAGGAAAGTTCCCTCTATGCCTACTTTCTGCAGGGTTTTTATCATAAATGGGTGTTGAATTTTGTCAAAAGCTTTCTCTGCATCTATTGAGATGATCATATGGTTTTTCTCCTTCAGTTTGTTAATATGGTTTATCACATTGATAGATTTGCGTATATTGAAGAATCCTTGCATTCCTGGAATAAACCCCACTTGATCATGGTGTATGATCTTTTTAATGTGCTGTTGGATTCTGTTTGCTAGTATTTTGTTGAGGATTTTTGCATCTATGTTCATCAGTGATATTGGCCTGTAGTTTTCTTTCTTTGTGACATCCTTGTCTGGTTTTGGTATCAAGGTGATGGTGGCCTCGTAGAAGGAGTTTGGGAGTGGTCCTCCCTCTGCTATATTTTGGAAGAGTTTGAGAAGAATAGGTGTTAGCTCTTCTCTAAATGTTTGATAGAATTCGCCTGTGAAGCCATCTGGTCCTGGGCTTTTCTTTGTTGGAAGATTTTTAATCAGAGTTTCAATTTCAGTGCTTGTGATTGGTCTGTTCATATTTTCTATTTCTTCCTGATTCAGTCTTGGCAGGTTGTGCCTTTCTAAGAATTTGTCCATTTCTTCCAGATTGTCCATTTTATTGGCATAGAGTTGCTTGTAGTAATCTCTCATGATCTCTTTTATTTCTGCAGTGTCAGTTGTTACCTCTCCTTTTTCATTTCTAATTCTATTGATTTGGGTCTTCTCCCTTTTTTTCTTGATGAGTCTGGCTAGTGGTTTATCTATTTTGTTTATCTTCTCAAAGAACCAGCTTTTAGTTTTATTGATCTTTGCTATTGTTTCCTTCATTTCTTTTTCATTTATTTCTGATCTGATTTTTATGATTTCTTTCCTTCTGCTAGCTTTGGGGTTTTTTTGTTCTTCTTTCTCTAATTGCTTTAGGTGCAAGGTTAGGTTGTTTATTCGAGATGCTTCCTGCTTCTTAAGGTGGGCTTGTATTGCTATAAACTTCCCCCTTAGAACTGCTTTTGCTGCATCCCACAGGTTTTGGGTCGTTGTGTCTCCATTGTCATTTGTTTCTAGGTATTTTTTGATTTCCTCTTTGATTTCTTCAGTGATATCTTCATTATTAAGTAGTGTATTGTTTAGCCTCCATGTGTTTGTATTTTTTACAGATCTTTTCCTGTAATTGATATCTAGTCTCATGGCGTTGTGGTCAGAAAAGATACTTGATACAATTTCAATTTTCTTAAATTTACCAAGGCTTGATTTGTGACCCAAGATATGATCTATCCTGGAGAATGTTCCATGAGCACTTGAGAAAAATGTGTATTCTGTTGTTTTTGGATGGAATGTCCTATAAATATCAATTAACTCCATCTCGTTTAATGTATCATTTAAAGCTTGTGTTTCCTTATTTATTTTCATTTTGGATGATCTGTCCATTGGTGAAAGTGGGGTGTTAAAGTCCCCTACTATGAATGTGTTACTGTCGATTTCCCCTTTTATGGTTGTCAGTATTTGCCTTATGTATTGAGGTGCACCTATGTTGGGTGCATAAATATTTACAATTGTTATATCTTCCTCTTGGATTGATCCCTTGATCATTATGTAGTGTCCTTCTTTGTCTCTTCTAATAGTCTTTGTTTTAAAGTCTATTTTGTCTGATATGAGAATTGCTACTCCAGCTTTCTTTTGGTTTCCACTTGCATGAAATACCTTTTTCCATCCCCTTACTTTCAGTCTGTATGTGTCTCTAGGTCTGAAGTGGGTCTCTTGTAGACAGCAAATATATGGGTCTTGTTTTTGTATCCATTCAGCCAATCTGTGTCTTTTGGTGGGAGCATTTAGTCCATTTACATTTAAGGTAATTATCGATATGTGTGTTCCTATTCCCATTTTCTTCATTGTTTTGGGTTTGTTATTGTAGGTCCTTTCCTTCTTTTGTGTTTCTTGCCTAGAGAAGTTCCTTTAGCAGTTGTTGTAGAGCTGGTTTGGTGGTGCTGAACTCTCTCAGCTTTTGCTTGTCTGTAAAGGTTTTAATTTCTCCATCAAATCTGAATGAGATCCTTGCTGGGTAGAGTAATCTTGGTTGCAGGTTTTTCTCCTTCAACACTTTCAATATGTCCTGCCACTCCCTTCTGGCTTGCAGAGTTTCTGCTGAAAGATCAGCTGTTAACCTTATGGGGATTCCCTTGTGTGTTATTTGTTGTTTTTCCCTTGCTGCTTTTAATATGTTTTCTTTGTATTTAATTTTTGACAGTTTGATTAATATGTGTCTTGGCGTATTTCTCCTTGGATTTATCCTGTATGGGACTCTCTGTGCTTCCTGGACTTGATTAACTATTTCCTTTCCCATATTAGGGAAGTTTTCAACTATAATCTCTTCAAATATTTTCTCAGTCCCTTTCTTTTTCTCTTCTTCTTCTGGAACCCCTATAATTCGAATGTTGGTGTGTTTAATGTTGTCCCAGAGGTCTCTGAGACTGTCCTCAGTTCTTTTCATTCTTTTTTCTTTATTCTGCTCTGCAGTAGTTATTTCCACTATTTTATCTTCCAGGTCACTTATCCGTTCTTCTGCCTCAGTTATTCTGCTATTGATCCCATCTAGAGTACTTTTAATTTCATTTATTGTGTTGTTCATCGTTGCTTGTTTCATCTTTAGTTCTTCTAGGTCCTTGTTAACTGATTCTTGCAATTTGTCCATTCTATTGTCCATTCTATCTCCAAGATTTCGGATCAACCTTACTATCATTATTCTGAATTCTTTTTCAGGTAGACTGCCTATTTCCTCTTCATTTGTTAGGTCTGGTGGGTTTTTATCTTGCTCCTTCATCTGCTGTGTGTTTTTCTGTCTTTTCATTTTGCTTATCTTACTGTGTTTGGGGTCTCCTTTTTTTTTTTTTGCAGGCTGAAGGTTCGTAGTTCCTGTTGTTTTTTGAGTCTGTCCCCAGTGGCTAAGGTTGGTTCAGTGGGTTGTGTAGGCTTCCTGGTGGAGGGTACTAGTGCCTGTGTTCTGGTGTATGAGGCTGGATCTTGTCTTTCTGGTGGGCAGGTCCACGTCTGGTGGTGTGTTTTGGGGTGTCTGTAGACTTATTATGATTTTGGGCAGCCTCTCTGCTAATGGGTGGGGTTGTGTTCCTGTCTTGCTAGTTGTTTGGCATAGGATGTCCAGCACTGTAGCTTGCTGGTCGTTGAGTGAAGCTGGGTGCTGGCGTTGAGATGGAGATCTCTCGGAGATTTTTGCTGTTTGATATTATGTGCAGCTGGGAGGCCTCTTGTGGACCAGTGTCCTGAAGTTGGCTCTCCCACCTCAGAGGCACAGCACTGAGTCCTGGCTGCAGCAACAAGAGCCTTTCATCCACAGGGCTCCTTAATTTGGGATGATTCGTTGTCTATTCAGGTATTCCACAGATGCAGGGTATATCAAGTTGATTGTGGAGCTTTAATCCGCTGCTTCTGAGGCTGCTGGAAGAGATTTCCCTTTCTCTTCTTTGTTCTCACAGCTCCCAGGGGCTCAGCTTTGGATTTGGCCCCGCCTGTGCGTGTAGGTCGCCGGAGGGTGTCTGTTCTTTGCTCAGACAGGACGGGGTTAAAGGAGCCGCTGATTCGGAGGCTCTGGCTCACACAGGCCGGGGGGTAGGGAGGGTCACAGACTGCAGGGCGGGCCTGCAGCGGCAGAGGCCGGCGTGACGCTGCAGCCTGAGGCGCGCCGTGCGCTCTCCCGGGGGAGCCGTTCCCGGATCCCGGGACCCCGGCAGCGGTGGGCTGCACAGGCTCCCCGGAAGGGCGTGTGGCTAGTGACCTGCGCTTGCACACAGGCTTCCTGGCGGCGGCAGCAGCGGCCTTAGCGTCCCATGTCCGTCTCTGGGCTCCGCACTCTTAGCCGCGGCTCGCGCCCGTCTCCGGAGCTCTCCCAAGCAGCGTTCCCAATCCCCCCTCCTCGTGCACCAGGAAACAAAGAGGGACGTAAAAGTCTCTTGCCTCTTCGGCAGGTCCAGACCCCTCCCCAGACTCTCTCCCGGCCAGCCGCGGCGCACCAACGCCCTGCAGGCTGTGTTCACGCCGCCAACCTCAGTCCTCTCCCGGCGCTCCGACAAAAGCCGGAGCCTCAGCTCCCAGTCCCGCCCGCCCCGGCGGGCGAGCAGACAAGCCTCTCGGCTGGTGAGTGCCGGTCGGCCCGATCCTCTGCGCTGGAATCTGTCCGCTTTGCCCTCCGCACCCCTGTTGCTGTGCTCTCCTCCGCGGCTCCCAAGCTCCCCCACTCCGCCTCCCGAAGTCTCCACCCGCGAAGGGGCTCCTAGTGTGTGGACACTTTTCCTCCTTCACAGCTCTCTCCCGCTGGTGCAGGACCCGTCCCTATTCTTTTGTCTCTGTTTAGTTTTTTCTTTTGCCCTAACCAGGTACGTGGGGGGTTCCTTGCCTTTTGGGAGGTCTGAGGTCTTCTGCCAGCGTTCAGTAGGTGCTCCGTAGGAGTTGTTCCACGCGTAGATGTATTTCTGGTGTATCTGTGGAGAGGAAGGTGATCTCCGCGTCTTACTCTTCCGCCATCTTCCCGGAACTCCATTCCTTTTTAATCTCATCAAGGGTCACAACTCCTTAGGAGAAAACCTTCCTTCTTAATCTTCTAAGGGGCCACAATGACCCATGACCACTACTCACTTGGTATAGATCTAGACTGTGTACACTGTCAGTAATACGTCATTTAAGGTACAGCCCTGTGTCTCAAAAACTTATATAACTGTGCCTTAACCTCTAACAGGCAGAACAGTTCTCGGAGCTTTCTGAGAGGCTATTCCCGGGTTATAATCCTCAATTTGGCTCGGATAAAATTTTCTATTTCTTTTTTAGATCGACTGATTAATGTTTTCATCGACGGTGCTTTGAAGAGAAATCAAGCAGAAACATCGTGGTGGGGGGCGGGAGGGGCATTACAGTTTGAAAGAGCGGTAAGGAAAGGCCTCACTGAGAAAGTACCATCTGAGCAGACTTGAAGGAGGGAAGGCAGTGGATGTTCCAGAGAAGAGAGTTGTAGTCAGAAGAAACAACCTCAGGGAGTGTAACAGAGAGGGTGCCCCAAGGTAGAAGCTCGCCTAGCAAATCTAAGGATACCCAGAAGGCCAGGAAGACTGGAGCAGAAGTGAAGGAAGAGAGATAGCAGAGGACAGGACTTGTAGGGCAATGGTAGTGAACTTTTTTCTGTAAAAGGCCAGGTAGTCAATATTTTAGGCTCTGCCAGCCATAGGGTCTCTGGTCAAAGTCTGCAGTGTGCAGTGTGAAAGCAGCCATAAACAGTACATAACAAAAGAGTGTGGCTGTGTGCCAATAAAACTTTATTTACAAATAGAGTCAGCTGACCAGATTTGGTCTCTGGCTGTAGTTTGCTGACACCTGATATAAGGCCTTGTACATCATTATATGGATTTTAGCATCTGCTTTGAGTGTGTTCAGCAACATATGGTTGGGGTAGGGGAGGCAGGGAAAACAAAAGGCGAATGGAGTAATCCAAGGACGGTGGTGCCTGGGGTTAGCTGACAAAAAGTAGTTAGGAATATTACCCAGCCATGAAGAAGAATGAATTGATGACATTTGCAGCAACATGGGTGGACCTAGAGATGATCATACTAAGTGAAGTAAGCCAGACAGAGAAAGACAAATATCGCAGGATATCACTTGTATGTGGAATCTAAAAAAAAAATTATATAAATAAACTTATATACAAAACAGAACAGACTCACAGACATAGAAAACAAACTTATGGTTACCAAAGGGGAAAGAGGGAGAAGGATAAATTAGGAGTTTGGGATTAGCAGATACACACTACAAGATAGATATATATACAAAATAGATAACCAACAAGGACCTACTGTATAGCACAGGTAACTATATTCAATATTTTGTAATAATCTATAAGGGAAAAGAATCTGAAAAAAAATATATATGTATAACTGAATCACTTTGCTGTTCACCTGAAACTAACACAACATTGTATATCAACTATACTTCAATAAAAAATTTTTAAAAATGAAGCAGTCAGATTCTGGATACATTTAGAAGGTATAACCAACAGAATTTGCTCATGGTAGAGAATGTACGGTATGAGAAAATTCAAGGACTGCTCTTAGGTCTTTGGCCTATCACCTGGGAGGATGAAGGGGAAAGGTTTAGAGGTCAGTTTTAGATGTGTGTCTTTGTCCATTCAGGCTGCTACGACAAAATACCACAGATCGAGTGGCTTATAAACAATGGAATTTTATGTGCCACAGTTCTGGAGGCTAGAAGTCTGAGACAGGGTATCAGCATGGTTGGGTAAAGGCCCTCTTCTGGATCCCAGACTTCTCACCATGTCCTGACATGGTGTAGTGGAAGGAGCTAGGGAGCTCGGGGGGGGGGGGGGTGTCTAAGGACACTAATCCCATTCATGAGGGGCCCAGACTCATGGCCTAAGCAGCTCCCAAAGGCTCCACCTTCTCACACAATCCCAATGGGCAGTAGGATTTCAACATATAAACCTGGGGAAGGGGAGAACACAAACATTCAGACCACAGCCACATGTAAGTTTGAAATGCCAGTTAGACATTCTTGTGGCTAAAAGATACTTAAATTTATTAACTAAAGCAGGCCAGGAAATATAAATTGGGGAGTCATCAGGGTCTATATGGTATTAATATACAGCACCAAGGAATGACTGTGGATAGAGAACTGAAAGGTCAGAAGGCTGGACACTCTGATAAGAACAGGAGGGAAGGTGAGGATGAGGCAGCAAAGGAGTCTGAGCTGCATCCAGAAAACAGGTGTGTGGTATGTGCTGAGGATCAGGGGGTGTCGGATGCAGCTAGAAGGAAAGTGAGGTGAGGTCTGCAAGCAGGCACAGATCCAGCAATGTGGATGGCACTGTTACCTGACAGAAGCCAAAGCTGTGGAATGGTGATTGCAGAGGATTCAAGAAAGAGTGGGGAGACAGGAATTGGAGACAATGTGGGGACCCATTCAGTACCCTGGAGTTTGTATGAAGATTATTTTTGGTTTTTTTTTGGTTTTTGCGGTACGCAGGCCTCTCACTGCCTTGGCCACTCCCGTTGTGGAACACAGCATCCGGACGCGCAGGCTCAGCGGCCATGGCTCACGGGCCCAGCTGCTCCGCGGCATGTGGGAATCTTCCCAGACCAGGGCACGAACCCGTATCCCCTGCACCGGCAGGCGGACTCTCAACCACTGCACCACCAGGGAAGCCCATGTGTGATTACTTTAAGCTGAAGACATTGGGATTCAACAGAGGCAGAAAGAAGCCTTCTAAGAGCTTCTTTTTCCTGATGGAAAGCAAAAACTTCTGGGAAATGAGGCTGCTGTGAATTCCCTCTTCAGGGTGGCTTTTATTACCAGGAAGGAAACCAGGAGTAAATTCCCTCTCTGGGGGAATTTTATGGCCAAGAAGATGGAAAGACCCCTTGCGCCTTAATTTGCAATTATTATCACATACTTTGTTTTTTTTTTTGTTTTTTTTTTTGCGGTACGCGGGCCTCTCACTGTTGTGGCCTCTCCCGCTGCGGAGCACAGGCTCCAGACGCGCAGGCTCAGCGGCCATGGCTCACGGGCCCAGCTGCTCCACGGCATGTGGGATCTTCCCGGACCCGGGCACGAACCCGTGTCCCCTGCATCGGCAGGCGGACTCTCAACCACTGCGCCACCAGGGAAGCCCATCACAGACTTTCTTATCTCCCATTTGCTCTTGTAGAAACCCATTTGCTTTTCCCTAACAGCCATTTCTACCCCCTTTCTTTTCCCTGCTAAATTAGGTGTATAAATCTCTAACTTTAACCACTTACCTAGCTGCTTCTTTTATAAACTACAATATGTATATGAATAATTTCTTCTGTTAATCTGTCTTTTGTCAGTTTAATTCACAGGCCCCTAGGGACTCAACCTAAGACGGTAGAGGAAAAGTTTTTCCTCTCCAACAGCAGAAAGTATAGATGACTCTTTCAAGAGGTTTAGCAGTGAAGGAGAACAGACAGGTAGGGCAGAACTAAAGGGGGAAGTGGGGTTAAGAGTATTATTATTTAACAAATTGTTGGAGAGGGTGTGGAGAGAAGGAAACCCTCCTACACTGTTGGTGGGAATGTAAGTTGGTGTAACCATTATGGAAAACAGTGTGGAGGTTCCTTAAAAAACTAGAGTTACGGGAATTTCTTGGTGGTCCAGTGGTTAGGACTCTGCATTTCCACTGCAGGGGGCCCGGGTTTGATCCCTGGTCTGGGAACTAAGATCCTGCATGTCCCACAGCATGGTCAAAAATCCCATAAGCTTCATGGGGCAGGCAAAAAAATCAAAAAACAAACCCCCAAAAACAAAAAGCAAACTAAATATTGGAACTTCCCTAGTGGCGCAGTGGTTAAGAATCTGCCTGACAATGCAGGGGACATGGGTTCAAGCCCTGGTCCAGGAAGATCTCACATGCCACAGAGCAACTAAGCCTGTGCGCCACAACTACTGAGCCTGAGCTCTAGAGCCTGCGAGCCACAACTACTGAGCTCACGTGCCACAGCTGCTGAAGCCCACACGCCTAGAGCCCATGCTCTGCAACAAGAGAAGCCACTGCAATGAGAAGCCCATGCACCACAATGAAGAGTAGCCCCCACTCGACGCAACTAAAGAAAGCCCGTGCGCAACAACGAGGACCCAACGCAGCCAAAAATAAATAAATAAATAAATTTATAAAAAATGAAAAACTAGAATTACCATATGATCCAGCAATCCCACTCCTAGGTGTATATCCAGAGAAAACCATAATTTGAAAAGATACATGCACCCCAACGTTCACAACAGCCAAGATATGGAAACAACCTAACAATCCATTGATGGATGAATGGATAAAGAAGATGTGGTACATATATACAATGGAATACTACTCAGCCATAAAAAAGAATGAAATAATGCCATTTGCAGCAACATGGATGGGTCTAGAGATTATCATACTAAGTGAAGTTAAGTCAGAAAGACAAATACTGTATGATATCACTTATACGTAGAATCTAAAATGTGACACAAATGAACTTATCTAAGAAACAGAAACAGGCCCACAGATATAGAGAACAGACTTGTGGTTGCCTAGTGGGAGATGGGTGGGGGAGGGAAGGACTGGGGATGTGCGATTAGCAGATACAAACCACTATATATAGGATGGATAAATAACAAGGTCCTGCTCTATAGCACAGGGAACTATAGTCAATATCCTGTGATAAACCATAATAGAAAAGCATATAAAAAAAGAATGTCTGTATGTGTTTAACTGGGTCACTTTGCTGTACAGCAGAGATTGGCACAGCATTGGAAATCAACTATACTTCAATAAAACAATAAAATAGAATAGAATAAAAGAAAAGAGAATACCAAAGACAGGAGTGGAGGGGTGTAGGGAGGCAGAGAGAGAGTGTGGTCTGCAAGGGGCAATGAGCAGCAAGGGCATCTAATCCATCCACCTCCAGGCCAAATGAAGACTGGGGGAAAAACAAAACAGAAAACTGCCACCATTTGAAAAAGCTGCTGAAGAAGCCATGTCCTCGGGGGAAAAAAAAGACAGGGAGTATTACCAGAGAAAGAGATCATTTTATAAAGTTAAAAGGGTCAGTCATGAGGAAGACGTAAAAATCATAAATCGTTTCCAATAACAGGGCTTCAAAATACAGGAAGCAAAAACTGACACATCAAAGGAATAGACAAATGCACAATCATAGAGATTTTAATATCTTTCTCTAATTGGTAGAATTAGACCCCCCTTCCCCCCCAAAAGTAAGGATATAGAATAACTGAACGGAACTGTCAAAGCTCTGGACTCATTGAAATACAGAGCTCTATGTGTACCTGTAGAGCACATATTTTTTCCTTTTCCCAGTGGTATAAGTTTAATAATTCTGAAACTGCTTCTTATATCATCTAGAAGCAAATGAATAAATATACTGAAGACAATGGGAGTAAGATTTCTTACTGTTGGAAAAGGTGTTACAAGTACAGAAAGAATGAAACTAGAATATAATGTGCTGTGGTACTGGATTAGAATTGGAGGTATTGATATGAACCCATGCATGAAATACATCACACACACACACACACACACACACACACACACAGTTTCCCGGCTGTGTCTTTTAATTGGACCTAGTAGCAACAGTAGCAGTGAGCATACCTAGCACCTAGACCTTTTGTTTCAAAATACCATTCTCCACTAAGAGGAGCCAGGGTTCCTTGGAAAAATGGCCAAATCCAGGAAAAGTACAGGATAAAGCCTGGGATGTTTTGTAGCACCACAAAGGAAGGAAGTGCTCAAAGAATGATGGGGACCTATCATGACCCAGGAATCACCTTGAAGGGCCTTCCACTGTAAAGTCAGGGACAATTGGAACATCAAAAGTGATAAGAAAGGATTATAAACATTAAATAATATAGAAACCTGAGTCTATACTGATATAAATAAATGAGAAGGGAAAGCTCTTCCTTGCAGTAGAATGTCAATAGATACAGAAGAAATGATGGGAGTTAGAAAATCATCAGTGGACACTCAAATTTGTGAGTGAAAGTTTGGTGAGGAGCAGGGTATTTACAGTATCTCCACCATAAATTACTAATTATTAAAAAGAAAAGATAACTTTATAGTGGGAAAGCCTGACATCACTTTAACAAACTAATCATTTTCCTCACCAGCTTCACTGGGACAAATGGATATCAAACCTCTGTTGATGAGATACTACAGACACATCACTGCTATGGTTTTCTTGCCAAAAATGCTAACCTGAATCTAATCATCAGAAAACAGACAAATCCAATTTTGAGGGACATTCTATAAAATAACTGGCCTGTATACTTGAAAAATGTTACAGTTAAGAAAGACAAAGGCTCAGAAACTGTTCCAGATTACTAGAAGCTAGAGATGTAACAACTAAATACGAGTGACCTTGGAATGACCCTGCACTGGGGAAAAGCACTATAAAGGATGTTATTGGGACAACTGACAAATTTGAATATGGACGGTGGATTGGATAACTGCACTGTGTCAATGTTAAATTTCCTGATTTTGGTGATTATACTGTGGTTATATATAAATGATTATTCTTATTCTTAGGAAATACATAATGATGTATTTAGAGGTAAAGGTCCATGATGTCTTCAACTTACTCTCAAACTGTTCAGAAAAAGAAAGAATAATAAAGCCAATGGGGCTAAATTTATTGGAATTTTCCTGGAACTTTAAAATATCAAAATTAAAAGCTAATTAAGGGACTTCCCTGGTGGCACAGTGGCTAAGAATCTGCCTGACAATGCAGGGGACATGGGTTTGAGCCCAGGTCCAGGAAGATCCCACATGCTGCGGAGCAGCTAAGCCTGTGCGCCACAACTACTGAGCCTGTGCTCTAGAGCCTGCAAGCCACAACTACTGAGCCTGCAAGCCGTAACTACTGAAGCCCGCACTCCTAGAGCCCGTGTTTCACAACAAGAGAAGCTACGGCAATGAGAAGCCCACACACCGCAACGAAGAGTAGCCCCTGCTTGCCGCAGCTAGAGAAAGCCCGCACACAGCAACGAAGACCCAACGCAGCCAAAAAAATTAATTAAAAAAAGCTAATTAAAAACGATACAGAAAATAAACACATAACAAAATGCTCAATCCCATTAGTAGAGAAACATAAATTAAAACCACACAGATTCATCGTATTATACCTACCAGAATAGCAAAAAAAAAATTTTAATTCCCCCCAAGTGCTGACAAAGATATGATTAAGTGCAAATTTGTACGACTTTGAGAAACAATGCCACGTTATCTTTTGGACTTCCTAGCCAGCAATTCTAAAGTACCTCAGAGGCTAGGGCCTACACTAGCACTGTGATGTTCAAATGGGATTATTCATAATAGTGTAAAACTGGAAACAAATGTCTTCAAGAGAATGGTTAAATAAAACTGTAGTATGTTCATACAATACTATGCAGCAGTGAAAATGAATGAATAGGATTATGGATAAATTTGAGGGATGTCAACAGAGAAAAAGCAACCTATCGATATAATATTCTATTTTCATAAAATTCACATATTAGGAAAATTAAACAATGCATTGACTATGGATATGTGACTATATGGTAAAACACAACAAATGCAAAGGAATGATAAATGTGAAATTCAGAACTGTGGTAATTCTTTACCTCTTTACACAGATGAGTGAAGCAGACAGTGCATTGTTTTGTTTTTAGGTAAAAGGTAATTTCACAGATGTTCTATTGTGCTTCTAATTTATATAGAAAATGAAATGTATGTAAATATTCTACCAGAATACACACTTCATAAAGTTAGGAACTGTCATCTGTTTCGTTCAGTTATAACCCTGGTACCTACAATAGTGTCTGGCACAAATCAAATATTTAGAATGAATATAATCTTTATATCAAATGTGATATTAAAGAAGCAAATGGATTGATATATCTCACCCAGATGTGGGGGGAAAATGTGGAGATAAGTGACTTTACTCTGCAAGTATCAAACTTGGACAGATAAAAATGAATCATCGCTCCAGGATCAACATCCTGATCCTGACAGATTATCATGAAACAAATAATCATTACGAGTTTGGGATTAAAATATACACACTACTACATATAAAACAGATAACTAACAAGGACCTACTCTATAGCACAGGGAACTATACTCAGTATTTTGTAATAACCTATAATGGAAGAGAGTGTAAAAAAAGAATATATATATATATATACACATATATGTAACTGAATCACTTTGCTGTACATCTGAAACCAACACAACACTGTAAATGAACTATATCCCAAGAAGTTAAAAAAATAATAATCAAGGGAAAGAGAACTAAGCTAGCCATGAGTGGGAACTGGAAAACTGTTTTTTGTTTTGTTTTGTTTAAATATTTATTTATTTATATGGCTGCATCAGGTCTTAGTTGTGGCACGCGGGATCTTCGGCTGCAGCATGTGGGATCTAGTTCCCCGACTGGGATCAAACCCGGGTCCCCCGTAGGGAGCGCGGAGTCTTAGCCACTGGACCACCAGGGAAGTCCCCAAACTGTTCTTAGGAAGAAAATAGCAACTCCTAGGGTCACTCCAATCACCACTAAAAATCCTGACACTTTCACTAAGGCTAGAGGGAGACCAGGTGGTTACTCCAACTGTTTTGTTTAGAAGACAAAGGCACAGTAGGGGAGAGAACTGTGTCCTGAATAAGACCTGAAACAAATGACAGTTCAGTACTGACTGGGGCACCCTGAGGGGCCAGCTTCTTTGTCAGCAGGACCGCAGATCACAAACCTCCAGGCTCCTGACGACTGTGACTGTCCCTTCGCTATTGCTTCAGCTTCAGCTTCGTTCTCATCCTCTACCCACATAAGGCTTAAGACATTTCTACCAAAAGCATAATGTGAGGGCTTCCCTGGTGGTGCAGTGGTTGAGAACCCGCCTGCCAGTGCAGGGGACACGGGTTCGATCCCTGGTCCGGGAAGATCCCACATGCTGCGGAGCAACTAAGCCCTTGTGCCACAACTACTGAGCCTGCACTCTAGAGCCCATGAGCCACAACTACTGAGCCCGTGAGCCACAACTACTGAGCCCATGTGCCACAACTACTGAAGCCTGCGCGCCTAGAGCCTGTGCTCCACAACAAGAGAAGCCACAATGAGAAGCCTGTGCACCGCAACAAAGAGTAGCCCCCGCTTGCCACAACCAGAGAAAAAGCCTGTGCGCAGCAACAAAGACCCAACGCAGCCAGAAACAATAAATAAATAAAATAAAATAATAAAATAAAATTTTTAAAAAAGCATAATGTGAGACCCTATCAGACAAAAGGTGGTCTTCCCTGGGTGGGAGGTTGAGACAGGGAGCACCCGGTGGTCGTGGAAGGCTCCAAGGACCGCCAGTCTGTCCTCCCAGCAAGCTCACCTCCTCTCACGGCCGAATCACCCCCATCCTCCTTCATCTGACAGGGACAAGACTCCCCAGCCTCCGCGAGCCTCTGCTCCCATGACATGAGATCACTTCCTAAGGGGAAGAATGTAAGGCACACGCATGGAAATCCCACTGTTCTGTGAAAGGATGACAGGGCAGTGGGAGAAGAAAATCAAGGCCTCTTGAAGACACGTGAGGACCTCTGCTGTGGACAGCTGGCTGTGATGGGGTTCCCAGCATGCAGGCCTGCCCCCTCACTGGCTGGGCCTGGGGTGGGCACACCGTGGGGAGGGTCTGGGAAGAGAGGTCCCGCCACATACCCAGATGAAGGCTTGCTCTTCTCAAACATCTCCATCCATGCAAAGAAAAGTTCTCAAAAATTTTATTACAAAACAGAACAATGACAGAATATAAGCTTACATGTTACTATTCACATTACATGCAAAATCTATTACAGCTTTAATTTATGAACAGAAATATACTGTTTTTTCTCCTTTTTCTTCTCTGTTCTCTTTGCATCATTTATTTGCATTTTTACTTGATCTTGTAATTTAGAAAAGAATGCTTGTGATGATTTTAAGGCTTTGTCTTTACCTTCATCCTGCAATTAAAAAAATACAAGTTCACGTTGTAAGATGTGCTTAAAGATGAAAAAAACCAAATGATTAGAACAGGGCATCAAAGTATAAATATGAAAAAGAACTAGACAAGAATATGAAAACTTACATCAGTTAGTGCAGATATTATATACATTTTACGCTGCAACAATGGTCTCACAATGTCAGGTGACCGTGAGGACCCTGCATTAGAAACCCGGCCAGTCCCCACGGCCTCTCCCGTCCCCTCCACTCCGCAGGTGGGCAGCGGTGGCTGGCTCGGCTACTCCGCCACCCGGATCACCTAAAGCTTGCCATCCGCTCCCCCTTCCCCCTCCAGCAGCTTTCCTGCCCCATCCTCACCTTTAACAGTGAAGCTCTGCCTGTCTTGGTTAGCTGTTTTAACTTCTCGGAAGCTACTGCTTTGGTGTATTTCCCTGCTCGGTCTGGGTTGCTCTTTTCAAGAAGTCTTCTCCGCTTTTCTTTCTCCTTTATTTTCAAATGCTTTTGATATTTCTTTTTCCTCCTTTCTCGTTTCTTGTCTGTAGCTGTTTTCTCAGCAGCTGTTTTTGTATCTCCAGCTTTATTTTTCTCCTATTGAAAAACAACCACAAACACACTCATTAATCTAAACTAACAACTCAGGAAATTAGAAGAGAAGCAACTCAATGGAATGTGGCTGATGGGCTGTACACCGATGGCCAAGTGAGAAGCAGAGCATCCCTGCCTACACTCTGAAGGGCTCTGGTCACTCAGCTCTCTAAGACCCAGGATGCGTTCTCTGACGGCGACAGTTCAGTCCCAACACTCCTTCACAAAGGCAGCCTGGAGAGCAGGGGTGTCTCCCTCCTGGAGAAGCATGGAGACCCCAGCCGGGGCTGCAGTCACCTGCCCGCAGCAGCCCAGCTCTGAGCTGCTGGCAGCCATGGGGGGCTGATGGCAGGAAACCTAGCTGGTGAGGGTCCATTTCCTCTGCCAGCCCAGCCTAGCAGAGGTGGCAGAGGCTCTGAAGGGGTGAGTGTGGGTGGAGCAAAGGGATGAGTGTGGATGGAGCAAAGGAGTGAGTGTGGGTGGAGCAAAGCAAATGAGCACAAAAAAGGAGGGCCATGCTGCCAGGTGCCAGGAGGCCGAGGCCTCGGCAGAAGCCACCATTACTGTGCAAGGCGAGAGCTCCCATGCTCACAAGGCAGGGACAGCCTGCATGTGGTATGTCCAACTCCTCCCAAGATCCAAATGCTATTACTGATAAGCATTACATGGATACAACACAAAGGGGGAAATGCTGATTAATATCAAAGGATTGCTAAATATATGCAGTTTGTTTTAAACCTAACACCTAAGCTAACAACCTCAAACTTCTAATATTCAAACTGAATTATAACAATATACTGATGTTGGATATTTACAATTAGCTTTTATAATATTTCTCAATCTGTATCTCACAATAATGCCTGATTACAGAAGACTTGTATTTGAAGATTCTATATTATTAATTTGATTACACTTGGAAACTGCTGAGCTATGTTGGAATAAAGACTACAAGCTCAAGAAAAACGAGCTTAAATGGAGATCTGACTAGAAACGACCAACTTATAGACAGAGATTTAAAGCTTCAACACTGGCTTCTCACCTTGACTTCCTCTGGGGCCAGGAGGGCTGCATCGCTGACACTCACTGGGGCGACCTCCTCCATGGTGACGGCTGGCAGATTCGACACAACTTTAATCTCTGGGACAGGCTAGAAAAGAGACAACACACTTAACAGGAAGTCAGAAGTGGTCCTCACATAAAATATTTAAACTGTGAACCTACTGAAGTATATAATACATACAATACTTCATGGAGATTATTTCTATACTTTTTCAGGACCTGTCTGCCATATTCAAACACACGTTCTTTCATCTGTTAGTAAATCATTTCCACCTGCCATGTAGGTGTATATTCTCAAACAATCCTATCCACCGTTTAACAGAATCTATTCGTGTCTCTAAGTGTTATCTTGCCTTTGGGTATAGGAAAAAAGCTCACTATAAGAAATACATGGAAAACGCTGCAAGGAAAGGTGCTTATTGGAACAACATGTTCCAGCAACTAAAAACAGATGTTATAAAGAGAAATATGAAATGATACTAAGTTGTTTTGGAAAATGAAGACAGTGCTGAAATAAACACAACCTACAAATTATAAAAACAGGAGGAAAGAATGCAACACTAACTGAAGGGCCATTTGTTTGTCCTTTAGTTTTTTTTTTATTCTTGAAAGAACTGCCCAAGGGATTCAGAAGTTACAATGGTTGCACCCCACTCACGGTAGTAAAAGGGCAATGGTCATGGAAGACTTACACTACTGCTCTGTACACTAGTCCTGCCCATCTTGACGCAGGGACAACGGGGTCCGCAGTGGAGTAAAGGATGAAGTGGGAAAGAGTAGGTGTCCTGAGCGAACATGAGACTGAGCCCCAGGAGACAGGGCTCTGTCCCAAAGCACAGTGCCATCCACCTCACAAGCTCATTTCCTATCACAGTCCTGCCCACGTTCCAGTTAACTAGGCAGATATGCACCCCAGGATCCTTCATAAGGAACAAAAACAAGCCCTGAAGACAACAGGGTCCTGGACTCCAAATAAGAGAAGAATGTCAGAGTGTGAAAGAAATCATCTCTCCCCCTGGACCACTGTTCATTTATTTATTAGGAGCACTGTATTCCATTCTACAATTTAAAGAGAAATATAGAGAAAATGGAGACAACCCAAAAAATAACAGAAACTGATGACTGGTTAACAGTCATGGAGATGACCTGTGAAATACCAACCTGAATATGAAAAAAGCAATATCAAGAGGAAGCTAGACCAGAAATGACATTTCTGACAAGGAAAAAAATAAGAAAGGCTTTTATACTGTGGCCCAAGATTCCAAGGGATGTCTGAGGACTTCCCCATAGCCGGCTCCAGGCTGGTGTGAAAACACAGCCGCAAAAAAAAAAAAACACAACGGTGGGCTTCCCTGGTGGCGCAGTGGTTGAGAGTCCACCTGCCGATGCAGGGGACATGGGTTCATGTCCCAGTCCGGGAGGATCCCACGTGCCGCGGAGCGGCTGGGCCCGTGAGCCATGGCCGCTGAGCCTGCGCATCCGGAGCCTGTGCTCCGCAACGGGAGAGGACACAACGGTGAGAGGCCCGCGTACCGGAAAAAAAAAAAAACAAAAAAACCCCCACACAACTGTGGGGCTTGAAGATGAGTAGTGAGCAATGACTCATCCACCAATGAGTGCACCTGTGCCATGGGGCTATGAGGGAGAAGGGCAGAGACAGACGCGAGAAGAGGAGGTGTCAAACCTGAGACCCTACAGATGGAAGAGCCCGGAGGGAAGGAAGGAGACCAGGGTGGCCGGGGAGCAAACCACGGGGACCAGAGGGATGGGAAGGAGTCATGTCCCGCGGGGCCTTGTAAGCAGGGAAGGGATCGCGTTCTCCACATGAGTAAGACCTTTCCACAGCACGACCTGCTGGCCGAGAAGGTGGAGACATCCCTCTCCTCTCTTCACCTGCTCACTATACACGGTCAGACCAAGCACTCTGAGACTCTCAAGATGGGCCCCACCACCAAAAACGTACCATCATGTAAAGGACACCAAGATTAAACAAAAACAAAGAAGCAGGTGATGACCAAATACTCACATAGGAAAAGTTACCTGACCATCAAAGGATCGGAAAGGACCTCGGAGGTCACCACCTCCTCTGTACAGACAGAACGTTAGGCAATCTGCCTACATCACGAAGCCACTGAGGGGCAGACAGACTCGGGTCTGACTCTGGACTAGCCCTTGATGCTCGACTTCCCACTTCCAGACAACACAAGTGACCTCCGGGGGCACCAGGCGAGCAAGCACCAGGAGGCTGGTGCAGCACGTTCTGCAGGCTCACAGAGGCCGCTGAGCAGGAGGGAGCTGCGGAGCAGATGGGCACTGAGCTGTCCGGGCGGGAGTCCCAGAGGCAGAGGGGGAACAGCACGCAGTGGGGAGAGCAAGGGCCCAGGAGTTAGGGCTCACTTCCTGCCCCGAAGCCTTGCTGTCCTCATCTGCAAAGTGGAAGGAGTAGTATCTGCCTCAGGTTCTGTGGGTTAAGAGTTAGTGGACATGACGGACCTCATCTGACAGGTGGCAGGTGCTCAATAAACGCCAGGTACAGACACCACACACGCTCCCAAGACCATCACACAAGCAACCAGAGACCAGACAAGGAAGAAGGGTGGGAACTGAGGAGACCCTGTGGCTAAGGTCAAGGGTCTGGCAGGGACCAGCAGGGTGGAGCCAGAACTGTCATGGGACCAGACACGAGCCTTCCTCATGGGAGGCCCTGCCTGTAATTTATGGGGAATTCCCGCAGGTTTGTATCCTGAAACCAAATAAAGCATGAGTCTCACAAAAGCTCAAAGAGGAATTACAATCACATCTGCTCTGTCTGTTCACTGAGATGTAAACACACTTACCGGCTTAGGGATGAAATGGAAGTTGGAGAGGGCATCCAATTTTAAGAAGAGGGAATCCATCATCTTCTGAATTTCTACGTGCTCTGGATTTTCTTCCTCTGCTGATTTTTGCTTAGGAAATAAGTTCAATGTTATCAGACTAAGCAGCGTCACAGGCATCACAGGACAAAACACTCAAGGCCGATAAGGGTATCACCAGTTTCTCGTCGCCAGGCTTCAGCTCCAAAGAAACATTCCAAGGCAAGATCGAAGTCACCAATACAAGGGCGGCGCTAGCACCCACCCAAGAAGAAATATGACGTGCACTTGAGAAGCTGTCGCAACTATATCACTAACATTTAGAACATACAGTTTAGTTCCCTTGATGTTTACTTCTGTCAGTAACTAAACTACTCCCACTAGGATGACTATTTAAAAAGAAACAAAACAGAAAATAAAAAGTATTGGCCAGGTTGTGGAAGGACCGGAACCCTTAGGCAGTGTTGGTGGGAACGTAAGATGGTGCAGGCACAGTGGAAACGAGTCTGGCAGTGCCTCCAAAAGTTACACAGAGAATCACCATAGGAGCAGCAATTCCACTTTTAGGTATATGCCCAAGGGAATTAAAGCAGGTACTCAAACAAGTACATGGACACACATGTCCATAGCTGCATTATTCACGAAAGGCAGAAACAGCCCAAATGCTCATCAACCGGTGACTGGATCAGTAAATCGTGGTACACACACAACAGAATACTATTCAGCTATAAAAAAGGGGACAAATTACAGACGCGTCACAATCCTGAAACATTAAGCTAAATAAAAGGCATCAGACACAAAAGGTCACAGGTTGTATGACTCCATTTACATGAAATATCTAGAGTAAGTAAATCCACAGAGAATGAATGCAGATTGGTGGCTATCAGGGGAGGGGTGACGAAAATGTTTTTGAATTAGATACAGGTAGTGGTTGCACGACACCATGAATGCCCCTGAACTGCTCTCTTTAAAATGGTTAATTTGTTATGTGAATCTCAACTCAATTAAAAACAAGAAACAAAGCAAAAAACAAAACTAAGGAGTTAATGAAGATTTTGTAAAATTATCCAAATATTCATTTGGATTGCAGGGACAAACGTATATGTAATTTGTTAAAGATTTTTCTGATTACATCACATTGGAAAAAATTGACAGCAGTTTTCATTCCACTAAGAAAAGGTAAATTTCACACTTCTCTTTCTCCATGCTCCAAATGCTATTCTAAGAAGCCAAAAGTTTTTGTTTGGTTACTTATTGATGAACCCATGAAAAACCACTATCACCACTACCACTCATCACTGGGAAGCAACTGGCTCTTTACCCCGGTTGCCCTAATGCCACAGACACACCCAGGTCTGTGTGTCCAGTGTCTGTCAGTGCCCCCTTCCAGCCACGTCCAAGCACATACTACTGCTTTTTACTCCTTAAACTTAACACATGTTTTAAAATCCTAACCACGTCCTTTGCCCTCATCCCAGGTTATATCTGTGAAACAATGCATCTGACATCCAGCATCTTCCTGACACACACAGATCTAAGGGTTAAGGTTCATTCACATGCTGTTTATCAGCACTCTGCTTATTACCTCCAGGGTAGCTGCTAAACTTCAGGAAATTCAGATCATCCTTCCTTGCCAGACTAACTTTTAATGGAATGAATGAGGCTAGGATTAGCCTAAATTGACTCCACACTCAAAAACTTGTGAACTGGCTGCTGATGTCCAAGACAGAAATAAAATTAACATTTAAAGACCTGATACGAGCTACATAATTTCATTTTTACCTCTCATGGTTACCAAATACTTTCTGTATTTACTGAATCTCCTCATAGTAGCTGGATTTTCACTAAGCATTGACTGAGGTTGTACACATCTCCCTTCAACTACCACCTCGGGTGGCAAGGCAGCCGGGAAAAATTTTAATTCAAATCCTTCCAGTTCTTCAGCTTCATGGTGGCATTAGGGCCCTATCTGCTGTTGCTGCCTAAGTGGCATTAATTAACACAATCTGGATGGAATCTTAAATGCTCTTGCAGGATAAAAATGCCACTTCATCCCCAGGCACATACTGACCACATTCCCAGCAAATCAAATGTGAAGGAATAATTCAATTTGTCATATTGGGAATACAACATTTTTGGAAATATGACTTTGTCCTATTTAACTAAAAGTATCTTTTTAACACTCTAAGTAAAAAGAAACAACAACCAAAAACTCACCAGACCTAAATACACGAAGGAATTCACAAATAATCTTATAAAATTTATCAACAACTTCTAAAGTACAAATGAGAAATGGTTTCTAAATTGTAGCATAATTGCTGGAAAGTTAATAATTAGCTGTGAAAGTATCAGGTGACCAATGAGTAACTGCAAAACAAATCCCCTCTGCCCCTGACACTCAGTGGGAACACTGCAGCCCCTCTACTCCTAGCAAGCTCTGTCTCACACTAAACAAGGTGACCCCAAAGTTCAAGACTTCGGTATTTCACACATTTCGACGAGCAGGTAGAACCTGCAGAGGTGGCTCTCCACCTCTCCTCCCTGAATGACAACGGCTTCGCCTTAGCAGTGTCCTTACCTGGTTAAGTTTGATGTACTCCTGTTCATAAATTTCAGCAAGGCTCAACTTACTCTTCTCATGGTCGAGTGTTAAACGCTTTTTATACTCATATGCATCCTCTTTAGGTTTTTCTTTACGTACGACATCATCCCAAGCCTAAAATATGAAAGACACACAGAACACAAATTGACAGATAAAATCTGTAACTTCTTTCTAGGCTCCCTTAAGAATCTTCCTCTGGAGGGACTTCCCTGGTGGTGCAGTGGTTAAGAATCCACCTGCCAGGACACAGGTTCGACCCCTGGTCAGGGAAGATCCCACATGCTGCGGATCAACTAAGCCCGTGTGCCACAACTACTGAGCCCACACTCTAGAGCCCGCAAGCCCCAACTACTGAGCCCATGCGCCCAGACTACTGAAGCCCGCGGGCTTAGAGTCTGTGCTCCACAACAAGAGAAGCCACTGCAATGAAGAGTAGCCCCAGCAGGCCACAACTAGAGAAAACCCGCGTGCAGCAACGAAGACCCAACACAGCCAAAAATAAATAAATAAATAAATAATATAATAAATAAAAAAAAAAGAATCCGCCTGCCAATGCAGGGGACATGGGTTCGATCCCTGGTCTGGGAAGAACCCACATGCCACAGAGCAACTAAGCCCGTGCGCCATAAGTACTGAAGCCCGCACGCCTAGAGCCTGTGCTCCGCAACAAGAGAAGCCACCACAGTGAGAAGCCCGTGCACTGCAACAAAGACCCAATGCAGCCAAAAATAAATAAATAAATTAAAAAAAAAAAAAAAAAGAATCCTCCGCTGGAATATTATCTTTCCAGAGTAAGCAAAAGCAAACTGCAGCAAAAAGGAAGTCATTTTCACCATTTGAGATGACTACTCAAGTCACAGTAAGTATTATGCAGAAAGGGCATCACTCAAGTACCCTTTTTTGTTTTAAATACGTCTCTCTCCTGGTTACCAACTTGAACTCCACAATTCCTCATCGTGGTTTGCTCAACAGTTAAGACAAGAGTTTGCTTCATTTCAACTTTAAAGATTTACTGCATACAGTACCCATCCTTCAAACCCTTCCTATTTTAAACAAACAAACACATGTTATAAAGCCATCTCAGGACTTCCCTTGTGGTCCAGTGGTTAAGACCCCTCGCTCCCAGTGCAGGGGGCCCGGGTTCGATCCCTGTTTAGGGAACTAGATCCTGCATGCCACAACTAAGACCCAATGCAGCCAAATAAATAAATAAATAGTAAAAAAAAAAAAAAAAAAAAAAAAGCCATCTCTTGGTGCACGTGTCATGTACCCAAGTTTTACTCTAAGTTTACAAAATAAGATCAAGTTTTAAACAAAAACTCTTTGGTCACCCCATTCTCCTCAGGCACGACACCCGTCTTTGTTGTGTGACGGCAGTGCCTCACACAACAAAGGGCAAGGACACTTCTGGTGTAGACTTAGGGCTTTTAAATGAAGAACTGATAGAACAAATATTCTATGAAAATAAAGTGTTATTCCTACTCCCAAAATATTCTTACATATTTCTAAACATTTCAGTGAATTTTGAATTAAGTTAAATTTCATTGTTACTGACCTGATCTTTTATCCTCTGCTTAATGATATCTTCTAGTTGAACAGTGGTTTCCTCTGTGATCACAGGTGCTAAAGGAAACAGGACATGTGCTCATTAGGTATATAGAAACTAAGCAGTGGTTCGAAAAGGGTGGTCCTTGAACCGCAGCATCACCCCCATCTGGGAACGCGTTAGAAATGCGAATTCTTGGGCCCACCCCACACCTCCTAAATCAGAAAGTGAGGAAGAAAAAGGGATACCTCTGTGTGTTTTAACTAGCCTTTCTGATGCTCCCTGCAATTTGAGAACCACAAAACTACAAAATACATACGGTAGCAAATGCTAACACTTTTAACCCATGCACCTGGGGACTTGCCCCCTCTTTTCCATTCTCTAGCACTAAATAAAACAGAAGTTCATTTTGAATGAATTTCTTAACGGGTACAAGAAAGAATTCAATGAGGTAATCAGGGTTCTGGCTGGAATCACAATTTAATCACTGGACAATGACAGCAGGCACTGTAAGCAGATCACTAGCAGGACTGATTATGGACTATACATTAGGCATCGCTAGGATATTAGTAATTCTTGGGTGGATTAATGGTATTGTGGCTGTACAGGGGAATGTCTTAGTTCTTAGAAAAAAATAAAAGTACTCAGGACTAAAGTGTCATGATATTGGCTACTTACTTTCAAATGACTCGGGAAAAAAAGTGCACACACACGGTCACACACATAAATGGGGGGAGAAAGCCAAATATAGCCAAAACTTAACAACTGTTGAATCCAGCTGAATGGCATACATATGTCCACTGTACTATTTTTTCAACTTTTCTATATGTTTACAAGTTTTTAAAATAAAAAGTTTGGGGAAAAGAAATATTACTCCAAATCTATGAGAACCATAGAAAAGGCACAGACACGAACAGTTGCAGGAGCCCGGTGGCCACACGCACCCATACGGATGGCGTGGTCAAAGTGCAGGGTCTCTTCTAGGAGGCTGTTCTCAGGCCGCTTCTGTGCTGTCACTTCCCCTTGAAGTTGCCAAGGTTTCTTTTCCAACAACTGTTTTTCCAAAGATGCAATTTTTTCATTCATCTAAGAGACAAAAAGAGTTACTACGTGTTTAGGGAAGAAAACTAGACTTACAGTTGAGTAAAAGCAACTAATATTTTTAATAGTGGGAGAGCAAGAAATGTACTGTTCCTGAACACAATTCTGTTTTGTCCTTGCCATCTTTTAATGATGCCAGTAGTGACCTCCTATTCCCGTCCCCTGAGGTGGGATGAGGAGAGGTGGATGACCTCTTTCCCCCACTGATTTGGAATGCCATGTTTATAATTTACTTACTTCTCCCAGCAGCATTTGGGTATATTTCTGGGCTCTGTTCTAGTCAAACGACCTATGTATTCACAAGCTACTATCAATTTTAATTATTAGAGCATTCCAAGACTAAGTAATTTTTTATTAGAACATCAATATTTGATGGAGCCTGACCCTCCTGACTCCACACCCACAATCCAAATTATGTCTTACTTCTGGAAAGGTGGCATCTATAATGACCTCACAGTGTATAAAATGCCAGCCTTTTCAGCTACCTTACTGAATTATTGTTCCTAATAGCTTTTCAATTCATCTGCTTGGTTTTTCTAGTATTCTCTGCTTTTACTACTTTTATTCTCTGCTTTTAATACTACTTTTCTAGTATTCTCTAGTATTTTCTAGTATTCTCTAGTATTTCTAGTATTCTCTATTCTCTAGAATTCTCTAGTATTCTAGTAAAGCATATTAATGCTTTCACTTCAGTTTTTCTCACCTCTTATCATTTTCTTTTGTAGCTGTCCTGGCTAAATAACACTTCTACAAGAATCTTAAGTAACAGTGGAAATAGTAATAGTGGTAGTGGGAATAGTCTTATTCTTGATTTTAAAGGGATGTTTCTAGAATTCTACCATTAAGCATGATGGCATCTTTTGGCTAGATGTGTTTGTATTTCACTAGAAGTTAAAAAAAAAATGAGGAATGGATATTGAATTTTATTAAATGTCATTTTTGACATATACGGAGGTGACCATATGGTTTTTCTCCTTAACCTATTATAACAAGTATTAAATTAATAGATTCCCTAATCCTGAATCAAGAGGATGAGGCCCACTTCGTTGTGGCAGCATTATTCTTTCATTGAGCTATTTTGGATTTTTGTATCCATATTCATAAGTGAGACTGTATGTGTTTTAATGTTACCTTTATCAGGTTTGGATATTCATGTTACAATAGCTTCACAAGAAAAGTCTGGAAGCTTTACTCTTTATATGTAGGAACTGATCAAACAGCACTAAATCATCTACTTCTTGAAGGTTTGATATAATTCCCCAGTAAAACTAAACCTGCTTCTCTTTTTTTTTTTTTTTTGCAGGGGTGTGGGGAGGGAAGGACACTAACTCAAGAACAAAGTTCACATTTTCTTTCCATTTTTTTTTTTCTTCTGGGAACAATCTGACCATCACGTATTTAACCTCAGATTCTCTTTTCTTCTTGGCTGCACCATGCAGCATGTGGGATCTTAGTTCCCCAACCAGGGATCAAACCCACAACCCCTGCAGTGGAACTGTGGAGTTAACTGCTGGACTGTCCAGTTAACTGCTGGACCACCACGGAAGTCCCCCCAGATTCTCTTTTTAAAATGATTCTTTTGATATCCTTGGTATCTTTGGTTATTTGCCTAGTCTCACTTCGAACTGTGTGATCTAATTTTAAGATAGTTAAATGATAAAAGCCAAATATTTGGAGTCAGGCTGTACCTACTATTTTCAAATAACACTTTGTTCGTCTGAAATTGTCACAAGGAAATAATTTTTATCGACTTTGGAAGATGTGTTTGAGATGGTATTAGTTAAAATTCTGGCTACCTGGCAACTCGCAGAAGCCATCTGAGATAGGCAGTATCCTTAAAAGCAGGTGAAAGAGTTACCAGGAGAGGCTCACAGGACAGCTAGTTAGGAAAAACATGCCCCAGGTATAAAGACAGCACGGAGAAAGAAAAGAAACAAGTTTTACAGACAGGCTCCAGATTGAAAGCCACAGCTTGGGAAATGCAGCATTGATTTTTGCAAACTAGTTGCTTCCCACATGGTTATCTCTATACAGGGTGCTACAGAAGGCGGCTGCAAGTTTTTTTTTTTTTTTTTTTAAGGACAGTTAAGTGTTCCACCAAAAAAACACAAAAAACAAAACAGGGTAGATTAGTTAGTAGTCTGTGATTTCCACAGTCATGTCAAGCATATGAAAAAATCCCTTAAAATTCCTAATTATTACCTTTTCCTGTCTTATTTCAAAAGAGGATTTGACTTCATCAGAGTCTTTCTGTATATTTAAGACATTTGTATCTTCAGTTTCCTCATCATCTGGCAAAGCAAAGGTCACTCTTTTCAAGGTTTCTTTGTGTTGTTTACTGTCTCCACTTTCTTCAAGGTCATTATCTTCATCCCTGTAAGACCAAAACACTTATGAAAGGAAACACACCACTTTCTGTTAGAAAAACAAAAAGAAACAAACTTAGTAATTTAAGTTCTTCTTTTGTAGATTTAATGCAATTAAATATTCAGAACTTCTATAGTCATTCAGTTACTAAGGAACAGAAGGAATTATTTAGGTGAAACAGAACAAAGTGTCCAATATACAGAAAACAAATTTTTCATCAATCTATAATACAAACTTATCTCACCAAAGTAACAACAGGGTATTTTTACTGACACAAAAAAACAAATCAGAGCTCCTGGTAAGAAGGGTTTGCGTGCTAGTGCCAGTGACGCTTAACTGCACTAGATCATCTCTGACGTCCCTTCAAATTTGGAGACTTTCCTCTGGCTATCCTGAGGTTCTCTGATCTTAGAGAATCTACTCTCTGATCTTAGAGAATCCCAATTCTTAGGACAATCACAGCTGACAACCAGGAGTACACAAATAGGATGGGGTACCTCCAGCTTACAGTGTAAAGGATTCAAAATACTCACATCTCAGAAAAGCTTTCTTCTCCTTCTTCAGCAATTTCTTCCTCTTCACTTGAAGCCAGTTCATCACCATCATCATGGACACTTGCTATGTCTTCATCACTTTCAACTGGATCAAAGAAATCTTTGTATTTCAGGTTTCTGGAACTTTTACCTGACTAAAACATAAATACTTTTAAGACCTTAAATCAAGGATAGAAAAATACATTAAATCATGCATAAATGTGTATGCATACTGTACAGGGGAAATTGGCAACTAAAAACACTACCATAAACCGTAAGAACTATTAGACCACAACAAACTGAATGGCAGTATAGATTGATTTATGACTGATTAGATAGAGCACGATATTCTTTTCTCTAAATCTTCTAACTACAATTATTTCCAAAATATCCCTGCCTAAATAAAGTATACAAATGCCTTCCTTTCACTCTTATTTCTAGTGTTTGATGAAAATCCATGTTTGAGGGAAAATTCTGAATCTCTCTAACATGTGTGACTGTGGTTCTGAAGCTACAAAACAAGTGTTCTGTGATAAGGAAACAATGGCTTTGGTTTAATTTTTCCAGTCTTTTTTTTTCAACTGATCTAAATATTTCACTTAAGCCCTGGTGAGTTTTGAAGTATTTTAAACCTCTTCTGGAGAAACAGAACCCCAACTAATTTGAGGAGGCAGAAAGAATGCTCTGTCCTCTCCCAAAACTTTACCTTAAGATCCTGATTTCCAAACAGTCCTCCGTCTTCATCGGAATCGACATCTTCAAAAAAATCAATATCCTCCTCCTCTTCATCACCTTTTTGTTCCTCTTCCTTTTCTATGTTTTCTAAAAAGTTCTCCATTTCAGACAGTTTGAAGAATTTATCATCTACTATGGACTTTTCTGTTGGTTTCCTAGGCACTTTGTTTTGCACCTTGCTCTGCTGTTCCAATTTGCTGATATCAAAGTCAAGATCAGAGTCCTCATCACTGAAATCTGGGCTTTTCCTCAGATCCAATTTGCTTGAGTTTATAGCTCTCTCATCCTTTTCAGGATCATCACCACTCAGGTCTGACACTTTCTCTTCCTCCTCTTCCAAATCTTGTTCTAGGTCCTCCTCACCACCGGCCTCCATCTCTGAGGCATCCTCTTCACACTCCTGCACCTCATTCTCTGAGAGAAGACTGATGTCTTCATCTTTAATGGCTTCACTAACTGCATTCTGGAAGTACTGTAAAATTGGTTCATTCTGCAATTCCAGTTGTTGCCAAATCTGCTCATCATCAAAATTATTTATCATCAGTCTTTGTAAAGGACTTCCACGTTTCCTGTCGTTCTCTAGTATTTTATTAAAGTCATAAAGTACTTTTGTTAAAGAAGTAAACTTTGATGCCAGTTCATCTTGAATGCTATTAAGGGGACAGGGAGGAGTTAAATTAGATTTATAATTATAGGTAACAATTTCACAGCACTCAGAATTTTTAAAAAAAGCCCAACTCTTGGGCAAAATCAAATTTTTAAAAAACTGAAGTATGGCTGATTTACAATATTATATTAGTTTCAGTGATTCAGTATTTTTACTGATTATACTCCATTAAAAGTTATTTCAAGATAATGACCAAGACAATTCCATTGCTATACAATATATTCTTGTTGCTTATCTATTTTATGCATAGTGGTTGGTATTTCTTAATCCCACACCCCTAACTTGCTCCCCCGCACAACTGGTAACTACCATTTTGTTTCCTATATCTGTGAGTCTGTTTCTGTTCTGCTATATAAATTCATTCGTATTACTTTTTAGATCCCACATGTAAGTGATAACACACAGTATTTGTCTTCCTCTGTCTGTCTGACTGACTTCACCAAGCATAATATTCTCTAGGTCCATCCAGGTTGCTGCACATGAAATGTCAATTTTAAGTATGTATAGATTCTGGCCCCCAACAGTGTATTATCTTGCCAAAGAACCACATTAGTATATAAAAGGTGTCAACCAAGTATCTGTGAATCTGCTATCTGGATTTCAGACAGGGAAACTGTGACAGATCTATTTGCCTAAAGATAGAAAGTGAATCTTAACCTTAAATTCTCAACTCTGCTAGATTACAGGCCACTCCATTCAGTCAGCCCATAGTCAACACTTGCTTTGGTAAGAGGGGTCAGAGAATACCTCTCTGAGGATGTGACATCTGAGATGATACCTATTTATAAGGAGACAGTCTTACAAAGCTGTGAAAACATGTACTCCAGGCAGAAGAAACAGCAAGAGCAAATTTCCTAAGAGAAACGCACTAGGTGAGTTTGAGGAGCAGAAAAATGATTTAAATTTATGCTTTGGAAAGAAGCCTGTCGAGGAAAAGGAATGAAATTAGCGTAATCAGGAGGCTGATGCAGGCATCCGGGCAAAGGATGCAGAACTGCGCTGGGATTACAGCTGTGAATACGGTGAGAAATAATCAAATTCAGGATAGTATAGTTCGGAGAACTAACTGACAGGATTTGCTAATAACTGGATGTAGAACTGAGAAAAAGCGAGACATCAAGGAAGTAGCTTAGTTTCGTGTCTGAAGGACTGGAAAGACAGAGGTGCTGCTCACTGTGACAGGGAAGGCAGGTGGTGAGCATGGGGAAAGGATCTCAGGGAGGGCAGAGGACAGGGAGCAAACAGAACCAACAGTTCATTTTGGATATACTAAATCTGCGATGCTTAGAGTGTATGGCTGTAGTTTCTGTGAGCCTCAAGGTCGGGTTTCAAATATAAATCTGAGAGCCATAATTTCCTAGATCTTTTCACAGTCTTTGAACAAAATACCACGAGCTCGTGCTGGGAAGGGAGACGAAAGACAGCCTTAACTCTCGAGAAGCTCAAGTCGTGGGGTAGATAGATAAGCGACAAGTTAATACTTTCAATTAAGTCTGATGAGTAAGTAAGCACTGGGTGCTCTGGGAGCACATGGAGAAAAGCAATCCACCCGGTGCGTCTGGCGGGGGCGGGGGGCGGGGCGGCAACTGAGGCCTCGGAACAGTAATAACCCAGTTAGTTTGATTTCAACAGCACACGACTGGGAGATCCACACTACACAGTTCTTAACCATCTAACAAAGTGTGATAGGCTAGGGGAGCGTAAACTACCTGAAATCTGAGGGAAAGGGAGCTCCCCTTCCCTTTGCCTTCCCCCTACTCTGGAACTTGCCGGGGGTCCGCAGCCCGCGGCCATGCGAGTCCTGAGCTGCACCAGAGCCCGGGCTCCGAGCACTTACGTGAGGAAGCATTCCGGGCGGTCGGTGGCTTTACCGACTTCCCTCAGGCACCGCTCCAGGGTCCGCCGACGCCACACCCGCGGGGCCATGGCTGACTGCCGCTCCGAACACAGCGCCGCATGCACAGGAGGAGACCCGCCCGGAAACCACGCCACAAAGACGCGCCCCGCCCAACTACAGCCGCTAGCCGAAGGTTCCGCGGCAAACAGGTTCCGGATCCACCCCCAGCCACAGGCCAATGGCAGCCCGAGAACTTTCACCAAGGAGTGCGTGGTGGGGGGGGCGAAGGGGGCGGGGCAGAAAACCGAAAATCGCCATTGGTCAGCTCGATGAACTTTCTCCAAACTTTTTGTTTTATATTTCTGAGGGGCCCACAGGAGGTGTCGCGTCCTCCTTTTAAGTTTCTGCTTTAGATGCACTCGGTGACTTCAACATGTTGTGTAGTAAAAGAGAGGACCCGCTCCCAACACCCACGGGAACGCAGCACCACTTGTCACGTCCCCTAGCCTCGTCTGCCCCGCCCCCAGGATCTCGCCCCGCCCCCTAGTGTTGTCTGCCCCGCCCCTTCGGGCTCTTGTCCCGCCCCCCGCCGCGCCTTCGCCCTTCCGACGCATGTGTACGTCAGGAATTAGCTAACGCTTCCAAGATGGCGCGTGTGCTGAAGGCGGTGATTTCGAGCGCCGTAGGTGAATACTCCGCGCTCGGGGCTGTCCGAGGGTGGGGTGTGCGGGACGGGACGCCAGGGCCAGAGGAGGCCGCTCCGTGGCCAGCGCTCCTGGGTCTGCTGCGCTCTGCCCTCGAGATGCGTTCCTGGGCCGCTGTCAGCACCTTTAGACAGAGAGAGCCAGCCTTCCAGGCACGACTGGGTTAGCGTGGGGTTTTCCTTGTGTGTTTGCGTGTCACAGTCACCACTTCTCTGAGTGGCCGCGGAGGCGAGAGCACCCGGCTAAGGGGCAGCAAGGCTGGACCAGAAGTAAATGCAGTAAATGGCAGAGGGACAGTGAGGTTGTGTTTACCGCACCCCGTGAGAGACGGGGGAGAAACCAGAGGAAGGACAAGCCTTGTGAAAACGCAGGCTGAACTCTGGGCTCGGCCAGCATCCTGCTGAGAACTCTGGAAGGTCAGTTGTGTAAAGAATACGGAAGGAGCGTTTTTTCCCACATGGCCTAAGATATTCCTTATTTTGTATAAAATCAGGGAAGAAAGCAGTAGACTGATTGGAAGGTTCCTTGAGTTTTCTACACCACCATTAAAAAAAGTAGCCTCAAGTTTTCTGTCGCCCCAGTCCATCTACTTTTTCCTCTTTCTCTTTTTCTTTTCTTCATCCTTCATCAGAGGGGCAACCACTTCCCTTAATCTGAAATTCCCTGTTAGGAAAGAAGTGCCGAGTGGTGACGTCTCTGAGTTACTCCTGAACGTCCGTGACAAATCCTTCAGCTGAGCACCTTAAGAAAGTGTTTAAGGGGATGAACTTTCAATAATGTTAGGTTTCTCTCCTAGAAAGAGCTGTATGTTCC
Source organism: Leucopleurus acutus (assembly GCF_964270905.1). Classification (NCBI taxonomy): domain Eukaryota; kingdom Metazoa; phylum Chordata; class Mammalia; order Artiodactyla; family Delphinidae; genus Leucopleurus; species Leucopleurus acutus. The sequence continues at coordinate 172,086,814 of NC_139142.1, forward strand.
CCCTATTCAAACTGACAGTTCAAGTCGTCTTTCGAAGTCCCGTCTCAAACTGAACATGTTCTTTATTTATCAATCTCTGTAGTCTTTCTTACCAGGCACAAAATGTCTTATGCATCTATCATTGCAAGTCACCAGGGCTAAGTGATGAGAACCACGCAAAATGTGCCGTAATAGTTGTAGCTGTCTCAGCTGTGGATCCGTTTAAAGAGGTGATATGTATACAGGAAAAAATATAACAATAGGCTGAGCACAACTTATTAAAAATTAATCTCTAATTAATAGGTGATACTCAAGGTTTGATAATAACATGCCCTCCTGGCCCCTCTTTCCTCTCCTTGGTAAAATACAGGGCAACATCTGAGCTCACATACCGTTGCAATAGCCCTTTTCAAAAGAACTCATAAAACAGTCATCTCATCTCTTAGAAAGCTGTCTCTTAGAAAATAGACATTGCTCATAGAACATACACTGAAGATATTAAAAACTGAGAACCAAAGAATGGTAAAGAATGTCAGAGGGATGAGAAAATTAAATATCATGGTTGCACAACATCAACTTTGTTGTCAGACAGACCTAGGCTTAAGGCCCAGCTTTGCCACTCAGTGTGACCTGCAAGGAAATTAATCAGGTCTATTTTTTTTCTCTAACTGGGAAAAATCTGAGGTACTCACTGAACTTTTACTATTCTCTCTGATTTATGGCCATTGAGACTAATAGGCAGAGCTGGGCCACCCCATGATACACTCCTGCTTCAGAATTTGTGATCACAGTTTGTATAGGCAAGATTGTGTGGTAGCATTGTTGCGTAAAAGTAATGACAAAATTAACCTGTGCGTCTTTATTGGGAGAGGTCAGATCAGCGAGATGTTATGCCATGGGATCTGTCCTACACCGATGAAAGATCCCAGCAGTATGGAGAATGCCTAGAGACTGGGCCATATCTGCATTGGGGGTAATAGGTTCTATAAGATATTAAAAAGAGTTTCCAAGATGAAACAACAGTCATGAGCAGTGTGGGCGAATTAGAGGGTTACTAAAGCAACTGATTTCAACTTGGAAAAATTGTAAATCAGTATTCCTGTATCAAAAAGTGAAAAGAATACTATGCTTATAATAGCTTCCAGCAGAAGTATTCCATGAGGATGTCAGTAGTCACTAAATATTGAAATACTGTCAACAATGTTCTAAAATCAGAGCCCACACGAGTAGATTTTCAAGAGTGAAAGAAGAGTAATCTCCTTGTCATAAAACGTAGTAAGTTATGGATTGATGAAATGAAACAGTGACTACAGGAGCACTATGTGTGCCAAAACATTCTCCAAATGCAAACAATTCTTTAGTTATTAAATAAGAGTTTGAACGTAAGAGCAGTACTGTGTATAGGGTAGGTGCACAATCAACTTTTTCCTTTAAAAACATAAAATGCATTAGAAGTCAGAGATGCTTACATTTATAAGCAAGTTATTGATGTAACCTTTTTAAAAGTGACAGTAATGATAATCCTTGGAACTTATAATGTACTTTGTGCCAGGCACTTTTCTAAACCTTTTGTATGTAATATTCGTTTTAGTCTCATGACAATATTATGAGGTAGGTATTATCTTCCTATATGAGAAACAGAGGCACAGAGAGGGTAAGTAACTAGCCCAAGGTACACACCAATGGTAGGGTCAAGATCTGAACCACAGCAGTCTAGCACAAGAGCCCACATTCTTAACCATAAAGCGTGCTACCTCTTATACTTACACACAAAACCTGAAGGTGAACATATAAATAATAATTTGAATATTAGAGAAGAGGCATTTTTACATGTGTATTTTTATAAATACTTTTATTCAGTAGTTGTTGGGGGGAAATTAAGGGGAAGGGAATATAACTTCCAAGTCATATATTTATTGCAAGAGCTGAATACTAATAAAGATGCATGTTTCTTTTGTAACTTTTATGCACATCTTTGCATAAAGGAAAAGCAAAATGAAAATAGTGTATTCCAAAGGCTGGCTTTGATCTATCCTATTTTAGAGGCTTGAACCTTAGATGACTCCACTTTTTATTTCATTGTGGTTGAATATATCTAACTTAAAATTTACAGTTTTAACCATATTTAGGTATACAGGTCAGTGGCATTAAGTACCTTCATATTGTGCAACCATCATCATCTCCAGAACTTTTTCATCATTCCAAGTTGAACCTCTCTGTACCCATTCAACAGTAACTCTCCCATTATCCCAAACCCTAGCCCCTGGTAACCACTATTCTACTTTCTCTCTCAGAGTGTGACTACCCTAGGTGCCTGTTATAGGTGGAATGTGTATACAATTTATATACAATGTGTATCCTTTTGTGACTGGCTTGTTTCCCTTAGCTTAATGTTTTCAAGGTTCACCCATGTTGCGTTATATGTCAGAACTTCATTCCTTTTTAAGATTGACTAATATTCCATTGTATGCGTAGACCATATTTTAGTTATCTTTTCATCTGTTGATGGATACGGGTTATTTCCACCTTTTGGCTTTTGTGAATATGCACTTAGGAAATGGGTATATAAATATCTCTTCAAATTCCTGCTTTCAGTTCTTTTGGGTATATATCCAGAGGTGGTTGCTGGGTCAAATGGTAATTTTATGTTATGACCCCACTTTTAAGGAACATGAAACTAGCAGAAAAACAGGAGAAGCTCAGAAAAAGAAATCAGGTTAAACACACACAATTCATTCCAGTTTGGCTTGCAAAGGATTGGCTTTGTGAAAAAAGTTAGTTTTGAAAATGTAAACTGAACCTGTTAAAGACAAGAGTGGCCAAGTTACATGACTGTGAGGATAGATCTATGATGGAGTCATATGGAAGTGGGGTAACAGAACTGTTGTCTATTTAGTAACTGCAATGAGTAAAAAATTATTCCTAATCATAGTTTTAAACAGGATGAAAATACGTGTATGGTGCCTCTGGTTGAATGCTGAAAATGAATGGGTTTCTTACCAAACTAACTTGAAGGCACTTGTGATGAATGACTTTCGAAGTATGTCTGTCTCCTCAAACCAGATGTGCAAAAACTCAAACTTAAAAACTTATTACAGGGGCCTCCCTGGTGGCGCAGTGGTTAAGAATCCGCCTGCCGACGTAGGGGACACGGGTTTGAGCCCTGGTCCGGGAAGATCCCACATGCCGCGGAGCAGGTAAGCCCGTGCGCCACAACTACTGAGCCTGCGCTCTAGAGTCCGTGAGCCACAGCTACTGAAGCCCATGCGCCTAGAGCCCATGCTCCGCGACAAGAGAAGCCACCGTCATGAGAAGCCCGCGCACCCCCCACCCACTGCAACTAGAGAAGCCCATGTGTAGCAAGGAAGACCCCACGCAGCGATAAATAAATAAATAAATACATTAAAAAAACCACTTATTACATGTTCTGAAATTAGATTATGTGAAGTCTGTACAACTTTGCAAATATACAAAAAACAGAATTGGACACTTCAATTAGGTAAACTTTATAGTATATAAATTATATCTCAATATTTATGTTAAGAAAACCTCATTACAAATGATTATTCACATTCTATGACACTTTATGTACAAATTTAACATATAATTTCTTTAAACAGTAAGTACCCTTAATGTGTTTGAGTATAGACCCTTGCAGCTAAACCTTTTCTTACTTGGAGTCGATGTCGAGAAAGCCTGGTCTGAAATAAAAACAATCTGAATGGAAAGGAATGCAATGTTATTTTTAAGTCAAGGCACTAAAAGTATTTAGCAAGAAACAATATTGAAAGAAAGTTGAAATTAGAGTTAATCTACATCCAGATTTGGTAACATATCCATTTCTTGTACATCAGATTCCTGACGTGAGTGAAAGTCAGTTGTTCATCTTTACAATCCTGTTGTTTGTTTTTTTTAACACTCCTATTTTTAAGTATCTCATACCTTTATTCACACCTATGTATACATTGTAGTTTATTCATGGGAAGTAATCCTTTTTGGAATAGTCACGAATTGCACATTATGGAGTTCAAAGTAATGTAGTTCTATTGTACTTTCTGAGAGAAACCTAAAACTGAAAAGCTGTGGATTCCTATAGTTGGGGTGCAATCTGAAATAAAAATATCTTTTAAAAGTTGGCAAAAGTCAAAGGAGAAACTAATATTTTTAAAGTTCAGTTCACAACAAATTCTTCAGCAACACAATTTTTAAAGTATCTGTAAGGATCTCTATCACTGTAACCCCTTTATTCTGTTTCTTACCCCAATTTGCTTGGTCTGTAGGATTTCACATTTCACTCATAGACTCCTCACTAACACTTTTTTTTGTGGGTGTAAAATAATATCTAATTGTTTTGATTTGCTTTTCACTAATGGCAAATGATGTTGAATATCTTATGTGCTTTTTGGCCATTTTTATATCCTTTACCCTTCATTTTATAATTTATTTTATTTATTTATTTTTGGCTGTGTTGGGTCTTCGTTGGTGTGCGCAGGCTTTCTCTAGTTGCGGTGCGCGGGCTTCTCATCGCAGTGACTTCTGTTGTTATGGAGCACGGGCTCTAAGCCTGCGGGCTTCAGCAGTTGTGGCTCGCGGGCTCTAGAGCACAGGCTCAGTAGTTGTGGCTTAGTTGCTCCACGGCATGTGGGGTCTTCCTGGACCAGGGCTCAAACCTGTGTCCCCTGCATTGGCAGGCAGATTCTTAACCACTGCGCCACCAGGGAAGTCCCCTACCCTTCATTTTAAAGAAGTGGAATTATTGAATTCTCACCAGTATCACCATATTTATTTTGTCCTATTCCTAGAATATATGCTTTAGGGACCAAATAAAACCAATAAAGTGATGTTTCCTTTCACAAACTAGTTTACACTTCTAGAAGTAAGATCAACTAAAATATGGCCATAAAATCTTGATTTTTACATTATATAAAGATGTTATTATCTTTCTATTTTCCTAACATACAAAGAAGATTTTGTGTTCTGTTAAAAGGAAAAGGTATCAGTCATTCTTGTAAACTGTTCCCTCCTCTCATTTCCAAATGATAAGGAAGTTATGGAGAAAGACTGTAGTGAGACTTCTAATAGCATGAGTTGCTTGAGCTTCCTTTTCAGTGCCAGAGTTTTTGGAATGTTCCGAAAGCAAACTGGCATAGGATATAAAGCTTCACCTTCACTTGGACGTATTGTAATTTACTCCTTGACAATTGCCATATGTTCCATTGCTGGCAATAGAATGCCTGCCAGAGAACCTCCCGCTGCCCCATCTCTTGTAAAGTTATCACTGGTAAGGAGAATTCAGAAATACCCAGACTCACTGTTTGATATACTCTTAAAGTTTCACAGAGCAAACAACACTAGCGTATGTATTACTCGACAGCTCGTTGACTGTATCTCCAGTTTTTTTTTTTACTACAGATATGTTCTGTATTGAACTTTCATTGCAAATTGCACACAGAGATGCAAGGAAGGAAGGGAAGAGCAGTCTGACTGATGCTTTTGTTGGTTGTTAGCATTTTTAAAATTCACTGCCACCATGCCCTTCAAATGGTTTCTTGGTCTCCACAGAACCCTGCATGCCACTCAACCAGCAAACAGTCCCTGTGTGTCATTAACAATAAGAATGGCTGAATTTACTGTACACCTGTTACAAATGTCTTGCACTGTAGTATATTTTTTACATCAAATATCTAATTTTCACAACAAACCAGCAAGGTAGATATTTAGTGGGTAGTACCAGTATTTTTTAAAAAGCTAAAATAAAATACAATAGAACAGAAAATATTAGAGCACATCACATCTAGTAAGGATTAGGTATTCTTTTTATAAAATTTGATTTCAATGGTACATTTATGTATGTGTGTACTGGTTTGGAGTACACTTGAATTTCATGATGACATAATGAGTCCAAAGAACTGGAGTCACCAAGGAGAACACAAGACCAGGTGGGACAGTGCGTAGAGAAGAGACAGAGCTGGATGACCTTAGTATTGGGTGTCAGCCCCCCCCAGCCAGCAGGCCTCTCCCAGTGGCCAGAGCAGGACAATTTGCCTGTACACGCTCCCCTTTGCCACAGTCCAAGGAACCCTGTCCCCTCCCTGTGGAGGACAGGTGTGACAATGGAGTTGGCCTTGTGACAGTCATGCTCTAAGCAGAGACAAAGGAGCATTTATTGATTCTGAAAGAGGGAGAGTCCCCACAAGGTGATAAGAGCCACACAGGCTGTGGGCTCTTTATCTCTTGGTGAGGAAGCATTCCAGGACCGAGGCCCATCCTCCTGCGGCTGAGGAGACTGCCTTCCCGACAAGGTATATGGTCTTAAATCAGATCAAATAGTGCCACTTTAATTTCCCTGTTATCAAAAATTTTAGTAAAGGGGAATTAATTTTATGTTAGCTGAAGCTCTATAATACTAGGTACTATTTAAAGTGTTATTTCATTAAGAGCTAATAACCCTTTGTTTAAAATATGTATTCTTCAATTTGCTGTTTCATACTTTTTTATTAAGTGATGTAGTTTTGCAGGATTATATTTAGACCTCGTACACGTATATAGTTTTCATTCTGGGGAGAACCTGGCTCTTAAAGTCCAGTATTTTGGGGACTGAAGAAATAGTAGTACATGGGGAGAACACATTGCAGGCTGCTTCAGTTTCCAAATGAAAGGTTTCTTCACATTAGAAGCAGTTCTGCTTCTAATCCTTCAAAATTATAAGAACAATTTAAAAAAATCGCTCAGAGGAAACTCTCATAAGTTTAAGTACCCTCTTGATCTTTGCTTGTTTTTCCCCCAATAATGAGATATTTTCCTTAGTTGGTAATCATCCAAATAAAGTACACATTAAAAGGTATTTATAGGGCTTCCCTGGTGGCGCAGTGGTTGAGAGTCCGCCTGCCGATGCAGGGGACACGGGTTCGTGCCCTGGTCCGGGAAGATCCCACATGCCGCGGAGCGGCTGGGCCCGTGAGCGATGGCTGCTGAGCCTGTGCGTCCGGAGCCTGTGCTCCCCAACTGGAGAGGCCACAACAGTGAGAGGCCCGCATACTGCAAAAAAAAAATAAAAACAAGAAAAAGGTATTTATGGTTCTAACTTCAATGAACTTACTGCAGAACGTAAGACAAAAAGTTGGTTGTAGGTAGAGAAGAAAATTGCTTGCTATCATCATTAAATGTATGTCGTTTCACTATCACATTCAAACTTACCCTTTATAAAATGCAGAGAATAGCAAATAATCCTTAATGATATGCAGCTATCCTTTAAGTGTTATTGGTAAATATAAGTTATTATGAAAAATGTCATCCTTTGTCCTGAATTTAGAAAGCTCAGAATTAGCTTTTTAATTCCAGACAGTTATTTCAGAGCAGAGTGAGTAATTCTGACATAAGTTTTTTCATTTATGTACTCTGATTTAATTTCACTAATTAAAAAGAAAAGGTATGTAAATAATTTTTACATATATGATTATATTTTGTTTTTTCAAAAATTAATTTTAGAAGGGCATCAATTCTCAGAAGAAGGATCTCAATGCCTGCTCCATTTTTCAGGGCTTTTTCCCAGACTTCAAACTCCAGTTCCAACAGTAAGAACTTTTTCCATGTCCCTGTCGTCGCATCAAGTGGCTGGTCCTGTATGGAACCTCGGTCGACTCAATCATGTCGCAGTAGCAGTGCCAGACTTGGAAAAGGCCAAGGCATTTTATAAGAATGTTCTCGGGGCCCAGGTGGGTGAGACGGTCCCTCTTCCTGAGCATGGAGTATCCGTTGTTTTTGTCAACCTGGGAAATACCAAGATGGAGCTGCTTCATCCACTGGGAAATGACAGTCCAATTGCAGGTTTTCTGCAGAAAAACAAGGCTGGAGGAATGCATCACATCTGCATTGAGGTATTTTAACTAGTTTAATCCTTGGCATTGTAAATATCTCTTTTAAAATGTCTTTTACTTTTGAAGGCTACATATTGCCACTGTCATCAGAAACTTCCATGAAGTTCTTTCAGGGAAATGGTAAAATTGGTTCTCTTCAAGGATGGATCTATAGATATATTCTCTTTCCCTCTAGAAAACTACAAATAATAATGAAAATACGTTTTATTGAAGTCTGGGTTCAACTATACAAAGGCCCACTGAAGTTGGCCAAAACAGATTTGCGTCTTTGCTGTAGTATTTATTGACCACGTACGACCTTCCATGCAATAGGAACACACTGCTTTCGCTGTCACAAGGCAATTAGAAGAAACAAGCGACAAGACTTTATAAAGTAAGAATTTCCATATACATGCCTATTATTATAATTATTTTCTATCTTTAAAATTCTAATAACTTGTTCCTTATTACAAAGGCAATACATTTTCAATTACTGACTGTGATTTCTCAGATCTTCTCAGTTGCGTCTGCTAACAATTCCTGAAAAAAACCATGAAGTGTTAGACAAGAACATTCTCATTAGAGAGACTTTATCTGTAGATGTTCATGTTCAGATAACTGCTTTTGGAATATCAGCATTACCAATTATGCTTCAATTTAAATTATTTTGGTAGGACAAGTCTTTTGATAGAAGGAATGACATAGTTCATAGTTAGGCCTCATTCCCAATCCAGGAGAGAGGGGGTTTGGGTTCCAGCATGAACCCAAGGATTTATTCAGTTTACATTGCAAATATATTTGAGAACCTACCGCGTGTACTCCACTGAGGGCTTGGATTCAGCAGTGAGTAGGAAAGGCATGGCCGTGCCCACGGTCAGGAGGGGCAGCTGCTTACAGTGCACTGGGATAAGCAGAATTAACGTGTCTTCTTAGTTGTGCAATGAAGGAAAGATTGATTGCTCCTGGCAGGCCAAGGAGGTGGTAAGGTATCGCAGGGCATGAGTTACAATGAATGTGAAGGAATCCCCAGGTGGACAAGGGGAGGAAGGTATTCTAGGCAGAAGGAAAGCACATAGAAAGGCATCGGGTTATCATAACTACCAGCATTGTGTCCTCTGGCAGGATACGAAATACTAGACATGCCTTATTTAATTCTCGTAGCTACCCTTGAGGGCTATATTAACCCCATTTGACAGGTGAGTAGTTAGAATAGTTAACTTGCCTGCAGTCACATATGTAGGACATGGCAAAGGTGGGGTTCAAACCCAGGTTTGTTCTGATTCCAGGATCTGCACTGTTAGCCATGGTGCCAGATTGCCTTCATTGGATTAGCTGAGTTTAAAATTTCAGGTGGGGAAGCCATAAGATAGTAGACAAAGGAGCTAAACAAGGCCTAATATTTAACCTTTATCCCTTTTTTAGGAGGTTAATTTTGGCTGCAAGTCTTTGTTTCAGTGGACTTGAGGGCTTGTCTAAGTCTCCCCAGGATGAGAAGCAGGATCCTCAGCCCTTGCATGCACTCATCTCTCTCCCACACTATACTGTCTGTGTTCTACATCAGAGAACCCAGGCCTTCAAAGGAAGCCACTGTGAGTTAGAAGTTCAGTTAAGTAAAAAATAGTGGAAGTTGAGTAATGTAAAAGTGAATTCAAAAGTCCAGATTAAAGGGGGGAAATGAAAATGTTTGTCAGTATAAAATGAAGGTAGGTGATAGGAGGAGTTGTGCAGAGTGGTTAGTTAGCTGCTGCATTAGTATGCCACACACCCCATCATTAGTCTCTGCTCTCTGTAAAAAATAACATGTCTTGACTGGGTAGATTTTATTTTTCTATTCTCAGTCTAAGATGAGCTGTCCCAGGCTGATGGCTGCTGTCAGTAACATACGACTTACAGGGTAGCTCCAGGCCTCACCAAAGGCAGAGAGAGAATACAGGGCAGGTATCTTCAGGGGGTGATCTCGAAACCAAACATATCACTCCTGTTCCTGTCGTTGGTTTGGTCACATGGCACACTCGACCTCAAGTGTCGTCTGTATTCAGGCACTTACATGCCTTGCTAAAACCTGGGGCCTGGTATAATTAAAAGGAGGAAATGGAAAGTGGGTACTGGAGGCCACCAGTTTATGCTAGTTGGTAATTTTTAAAAGTGGTATTGCAGGGATAGCATGACACTTTTTTCTGAATGAAGATATGCTTTAAGGTGGAGTCATTTGAGAATCATTGTCATCTGCTGTGGAAACCTGTGAAATGAAGTTGTTACCACACGCAGGGGCTTGGTTCCCTAACTCACCAGAGAGAGCAGAATTCCTCACCGATCCTTGAACAGGAAAAACATTTTTGTTGAATGAACCTGCAGAGATTTCAGAGTTAATTATTTTACCATAGTGTAACCTAGTCTCTCCTGCTACTACAACTGAGGTCTGAAATTGTCTTCCACTGGAAGTACAAAGGTGATAGAACTCGTCAGAAAATATTTCCTTGGTCATTCCAGTTTCTGTGGCCACATAATACATTATCCCTACACTTCAGGGTGTGATGACAACTATTGTATCTTGCTGGGGATTTTGTGGGTTGGGAGTTTGGGGGAGGGTTCTGCTGGGCAGTTCTTGCTTGGGGTCTGTCCTGCGGCTGCGGTCAAACATGGAAGTGAGGCTCCGCCGGGCCGGGTGTCCCACTCACGTGCTGGTGGCTGCTGCTGGCTGGGCGCCGGGTGTGCAGCTGGGCCTCCCAGCAGAGCACATGTGTGTGATCCCTGCAGCTCCACAAGCTGAGGGCGCTTCTCAGGACAGTCGGACTTCTTACCAGGCAGTGGCCTTGCTGACTCCTTACCGGCCAGAGTGAATGTCCAAGAAGGCCAGGTGGGACTGTGTGGCATTTCCGTCCTGGCCTCGGAAGTCCCACAGCAGCACTTCCGCTGTCTGTTGGTCATAAACAAGTCCTCGAGGCTGACCAGATGCAGGGGGAGAGGAGAAGCTGAGAGGCTATGGCCGCGTCTTACAAGTGCTACAGCCATCCATGTAGTGATGTGTTCTAAACAGAAGGAATGTGTGTGAAACTTCTAGAAGGTCTAGAACGATTTTATTTTCAAATAGCCAGAAGTGGGAACCAGGACCATTCCCTCTGCAAGAGGAGGCAACCTGTCTAGCCTTTGTGAATAGATGGAGACTCAAGAGAGGGGTACTTGAAAGGTGGAAGGTGATAAATACACGTGTGTTTGGCTTTCCCTAGAGGAAGTTTGGAGGTCATCTTGTTCCGTCTCTTTCTTGCTGACGTGCGCACCGAGCCGCCTCAGTTGTCTGGCACAGCTGTGCTGACGTGCATGTGTGCTTCTGACCTTTCGCAGGCCTCTCCCTGAGGAGAAGTTTCTGGTATCGAATAGAACTACTCCTGCTTTCGCTAAATAACTTAGACAGCAAGGTATGTCACAGTGAAAACCTTAAAGGCCACTGAAAATATTTACTTATTCAACAAATCAGTACTGTTGTAAAAATGTTTAAGTGCTTCCGTGCTGGTTGGTAAATAGCTGCTGCTCTAAACCTTCTGAGTAACATCCTCCTTCCAGAAGGACCCTTCTCTAAGACCCCTCAGACATCTCCCCCCTCCACACACACACAATTCAGCAACTGAAGGCTTACTACTCAGCACAGCGGGGGGCCTCCAGGACCCTGGATAAGGTGCCTTTTGTTCTGTTTGGTTGCTGCCTTTGTCTGTTACGTTCCTGGTCGTTAAGCATTTTCAGAGTCACTGTGACTTTCACTGCATTAGGTGCCGGGACGTGTAGCTACACAAAAAAGTCCCGGTCCTCTCAGGATTGCCCGCTGCTTCACGTTTTTATGTGTGCCCTGCACTTCCCACAGAGGATTAGAGGTGACTGGCCAAAATACAGCCTATGAGATACCAAAGGATAAACCTAAGTAACAGTGCAAGTTAGAACAAAGAGGAAAATGAATCAAGAGAAAACTCAAGGTAAGATTAGTGTACCCACTCGTTCTGTCAAATATTTCCTTCTAGTTGCCAAAACAAAAGGGAAAATAAATACTATTTAAAACAGTCGTGGCCCCTTCCCCTTCTTCCCCTCCCTTCGTGCCATCCTGGAGACTTTAGGTAGAGCAGAGCCAAACACTAGTGCACGCTGCTGGGGAGAGCGGGGGAGCCCAGAGCGGGGTGCGGGGCCACGTGGGTTGAGGGGCCCCCGCGAGCAGAGCTGCCTGCTGTGGGAAAGCTGGAGGCCGAGTAGGGTACCCACGCGTAGGGAGCTTCCAGCTCAGGGTGTCCGAGTCTGAGCAGAGGATGCCGCCAGGTTTGGGGCGTCAGAGTGAGAAGGGCAGCAGTGCTGGGGGCCAGCCCGATGCAGGGAGTGGGGTCCCAAGCATGTTGGGAGCATAGAGTGTGAGAGCCTGAGCAGAACGTGTGCGCGTGTGCATGCACGTGCAGGGGGCACCTGGCGTGGGGAGGCGGGGCCTGAGCTGTGTGTGGAGTGTGTCAATGCCGGGGGAGACGATGACTCATGGGGAGGTGAAGCCAAGCGGGCTTGCGGATGGGGTGGCCGCTATGGGCAGTCAGGGCCTGAGCAGGGTGAGGAAGGTGTACACACGTTGGGGCCACTCTGTGCAGGAGGGGGGGACCCAAGCAAGGTGGCGAGGACTTGAGTACGGGGAGTGGGGTGGGAGGCCCTGATGCAGGAGGCCAGGCCCAGCGAATGGGAGCTTAGGTGGGGTGAGGAAGCAACCAGATGGGGTAGGGGGAGGACACGTGGGGTGAAGCGAGCGTTGCTGAGGGAGGGGCAGCAACTGGGTAAGGACTGGTTACGGGGGAGGTGTATCAGGTGAGCGGGTATAGCTTCCCAGTGTCGGAGATGGTGGTACAAATACACAAAGGATGTTAGATTATGAAAGAAAAAAACTTTAAGGTGAGAGACTAGCCAGGTAACTTATTTCCTGCGTGCTGGGAAATGTCTGTTCTCCAATGAAGAAGAGAGAAAACTCTACTTTTTGAAAAACTCCATTCTCATTTTGGCTTTACAGTAAACCCTAGGGAATTGCTAAGCTCTACAAGTGATCTGTGTATCACGGGTTCCCAGACATGGGGCTTTTGTAGAATGATAACATTTCCAGAGAACAAAAGAAGTGGGCAGTTTGATCAGGTTTTTTAACTTTCTCTGTTATTTAATAAGGAAAAATTTTTAAAATTCTGTCTCTTGCTAACATCATTTTAGAAAAGAAAGGGCATTTTATTACCAAGAAAAAACAGAGGAGAAGAAAAAGGAGAAATCCTCTTGGAATAAAAGAGTTCTGTCAATTAAGATATTTAGTTTTTTTAATGTTTTATTATCAACTGGTGAAAATTTCAGAGCAGCATTTGGGAAACTTTCTATATAGCCACCACCAGACCACATAGCAAGTATGGAAGCTAATGTGTGCCCTTCTGCAATAATCCCCAGGACTACACAGGAACCTTCTGAACATGATACAAAGTGAGAACAGTGTTAGGTTTGTATAATTCACTTAGTTTTTTGTTTTTTGGGAAAAGACAGTTGAAACAGAAATGTTTTATTCAGACTTTTAATTTTAACTTCCATGGATTTATATCAATTTGAAGATTAAAATCATTCATTATTGGTATCAATAAGCACTATTATAATTTTATATAAAATAAAAAGCCTATTTTTTAAGATTAATCAAAATATGCACCATTAAAAGTAGCACATTATTACTTATTCATAAATTTTGGTCACTGTGAATTACATACCTTAAGGTTTTTAAAAAGATGTTATTTAGTCCAACTTCTTGTCTTTCAACAAACAAGATTGCATTGCCAGTTTCAGATGAGGCAGCTGAGGACCAAAGAGAGTATAAGATTTACCTGAAGTTTCTGAATTCTGATTGTGACAATCCAAACATTTTTTTATGTGGAGTACTGTCACTCTTAATTTCCAAATTACAGGAGAAAATCAAAATAAATTCCCAGACACAGATACAATACCCCTGCTGCCTGTCCCCACCCTACCATACCCCCCAAAACTGATAAGAAGTTGAAATGAATAGCCCGGATATTCACCAATGACATTTAAGGTCTTACAGAGCTATATGATACACAATTGTAATTGTACAAAGGACTATAAAAGCAGATTTTTTTAGATGCATTATTATTGACTATGTTATTTTTATTACTTAGGGGGACAGACTTAATTTCCCAAATCAAATTACTTCTTATTTTTTCTAAGCATTCTTTATACCCTTAGAGTAGATAATGCATCTACTTTCAATTCAGAAAAATTAAAATGTTTTTATTTCATTCTTTTTATTATTGCCAAACAGCACATTAGGAGCACTCTTAGAAAATTGTTAATTTTATGGCAGTACTCTAAACAGAAGGATGGACATGATACAAGATCTTTAAAATCAAAGTCAATGATAGAAATAGTAACAGAAATAGAAATAAATGCTAGTACAATATCAATTAGGCATTTTCCCCCAAAATCTAAGTTATTAAATCTTAGAAGTATTTCTTGGACTAAGGGATACTGAAGAAGCAGTATACTAAAAATTAAGATGCGATATCAGGGGACTTCCCTGGTGGCGCAGTGGTTAAGAATTGCCTGACAATGCAGGGGACACGGGTTCGATCCCTGGTCCGGGAAGATCCTACATGCCACAGAGCAATTAAGCCCATGCACCACAACTACTGAGCCTGTGCTCTAGAACCCACGAGCCACAACTACTGAGCCCGTGTGCTGCAACTACTGAAGCCCGTGCGTGCCTAGAGCTCATGCTCCACAACAAAAGAAGCCACCACAATGAGAAGCCCGTGCACTGCAACGAAGAGTAGCCCCCGTTCGCCGTAACTAGAGAAAGCCCACGCGCAGCAATGAAGACCCAATGCAGCCAAAAAAATATATGTATATAAGATGCAATATCAGAAATGTGGATATTTATAATTGAGTAGAATGTTCTGTAATGAAAATATCCATGATCATATGTAGAATAGAAGTTATCAAAAGGGCACTGTGAAAACAGTCATGATTCTATTATGAAAAATTTCAAACATACAAGGAGTAGAAAAAAATGTAGTGAACTCCCATATTCCCATCACCCAGATTCAACAGTTTTCAAGATCTTGTCACACTTTATCATTTCTTCCTTTGTTAAACTGTTTAAAAGTAATTCACAGGTCATTTTACCTTTATGTAGTTTGTGTCTCTAAAAAATAAATAACCACAATGACGTTATCATATTGATCAAAATTGACAAAAATACATCTTTTGTCACCATCATATACACAGTTATAAATCACATTTACTAGATTGATTCACGAATGTCCTTATAGTTGATGTGTTCTAATCAGGACCCAAACAAGGTCCACTTATTACAAATGTTGTTAATCTCTTTAGGTTCTTTTTTAAAAAAATATTATTAACATCTTACTAGTGCAGTACATTTGTCACAATTAATGAGCCAAATCGATACATTATTAGTAACTAAAATGTATACTTCATTCAGATTTTCTTAGTTTTTACCCAGTGTCCTCCAGTGTCCTTTTTCTGTTCCAGGATCCCATCCAGGTACCACATTACGTTTAGTTATCATGTCTTTTTAGGCTCCTCGTGCCTGTGACGTTTTCTCAGACATTACTTGTTCTGGATGGCCTAGATATGTTTGAGGATTACTGGTTGGTTTTTTTTATAGAATGTCCCTCAGTTGAGATTTGTCTGATGTTTTTCTCATGATTAGACTAGGGTTATTGATTTTGGGGAGGAAGACCACAAAGGTAAAGCGCCATTCGCATTACATCATGTCAGGGGTACATACTGTCCACATGACTTATCACTGCTGATGTCGGCCTCGAGCTCCCGGCTGAAGAAGTGTCATCATGTTTCTCCACTGTAAAGATACGATTTTTTTCTTTTTCTCCATATTATAATCTTTAGGAGGAAGTCACAGTGTGAAGCCAACACTGAAGGAATGGAGAGTTATGCTCCTTGATCATTCCATAAATTATTTGGAATTTTCCTGTATGGAAGATTTCTCTGTTTTCCCCCATTTATTTATTCAGTCATTTATTCTTCAATCACTTATTTATTCAGTCATTTATTTTATATTAGTAATGAGTTATACACATTTATTTTATACTTTAGACTATAATCCAATACTACTTTATTTTGTTGCTCAAATTGTTCCAGCTTTGCCAGTAGGGCATTTTGGTTGACTCCTGTGTCCCTTTGACATACCCTATCTTTTTTATTTTTCCTCCCATGCTTCCTTATTTTCTGGCACTGCAAGATGCTCCAGACACATCATCTGTGTTCCCTCTGCTAATCTTGAACTGGCCATCTCCCCAAGAAGCCCTGGCTTCTTTCACTAGAGAATGGTATTAGAAACCAAGATCTGGGCTCAAGATGTGCTTGTTGCTACTGGGGTGTCATTGCTTCTAGGCCTTCTCAGCTAACAGAGCAATGACCTATGTGTGTGTATGCTGTATATATAGATATATCTGTAAGCATGCCTGTATTCAACCATAACTCATAAGATGTCTGTTTGACATGCTCATGAACTCATGTGTTCATACTGATGTCTCTGACCTTAATCCCTTACCACATGGACCACTCTAGCCTTCTCCCTTGCTTGTCTATGACCCCTCATTCCGATAGGGAGAAACTTGGCTCCTACCATGTGCCATCCCTTTACTTAATTGTTCAATTTCCATATGGATATATAGTGATTGTATTAATTTCCTAGGGCTGCTGTAATAAGTTACCACAAACTTGGTGGCTTAAAACAATAGAAGTTTGTCCTCAGGTTCCAGAGGCCAGAGTCTAAAATCAAGAGGAAAAAATACAGAAGGAACAAAAAAACAGAATAGAGCATAAGAGAGATGTAGAACATGGTCAAAAGTTTTAGCAGAGTATACGTGGAGCCCCAGAAAGAGAGAAGAGAGAAAATAGAACAGAAGCAATCATTGAAGAAATAGTCGACAAGGACATTACCAGTCAGAGGTAAGACATCAACCCACAGATTCAAGCTCCACAACCCGGAGCAGGGCAAATACAAATGACACCACCTGAGCGCCCCACAGTCATGTTGAAAAGCAAAGATAAAAGAAAATCTTAAAAGCAGTCAGAGAAAAACAAGACAACAGAAGTTATGAAATGACACAATATGTAGTGACATTTTTTAGGTACTGAAAAGAAACTGCCAATTTCGAATTCTGTCAATAAATCCAGCCAAGATGGTGTAACAGAGACCAGATTTATCCTTTTGCCTCAAAGAAAAAAAATTAGACAAAATATATGAAATAACCATTTTTGGCATTGGACATCCGGCAGCACAACACATTGATTTCTCAGAGAAAGAAAACAACCAAGGTAACCCTACAATTTCCCAGCTTACTGGCTGGAGAGAGTGTTTCCAGGCTGCAGTGCAGGAAGGGAGGATCCAAGTGAAGTTCAGCAGTCTCCCTGCGTTGAGGAGGTGGGAGCAGAAAGGATGGGGAGGACGTGGTGGTCTGAGTTTGCCGTATAAAGGACTGGAAAGGAGAGAGCTGCATGGAGAGTATTCTCCAGAGGTCAGCAATGCCTCTCAGCTCTTCATCTGAATAGTGAACAGTGCATGCGTGTGAGGATGCTGCCTGAAGCTGGGAATAGAACTCCTTGAAAGGATTAGAGGGGACAATCCTTACACAGAGGTTGAAAAAGCCATGTTCTTACCAACCATAGTGGAGAGACCTTGTAATTCATGAGACATTGGGTAGAGTATTCAGAAGAGCTTTGCATTAGTTGTGAGGAAAATTAGTCCTAGACTTTGGGCTGCTCTGATCCTTCAGTAGGTGAGTGGATAAATAAGCTGGTACAACCAGACAGTGGAATATTCTTAGCACTAAAGAGAAATGAGCTATCAAGCCATGAAAGGACATGGAGGGATCTTAAATGCATATATTACTGAGTGAAAAAAGCCAATCTGTAAAGACTGTATATTGTATGATTCCAACTATATGGCATTCTGGAAAAGGCAAAACTATGGAGACAGTGAAAAGATCAGGGGTTGTGAGGGTGGGGAGAAATGATGACTAGGCAGAGCAGAGAGGATTTTTAGGGCCGTGAAAGTACTCTGTATGATACCAAAATAATGGATACATGTCATTATACATTTGTCCAAACCCGTAGAATGTACAACACCCATAGTGATCCCTAAGGTAGACTGTGCACTTTGGGTGATAACGCTGTGTCAGTGTAGGTTCATCAGTTGTAGCAAATGTACCATCTGGTGGGGGATGCTGATAATGATGGAGGCTGTGCATGCTCTTGGGGCAGGGACTGTGTGGGAACTCTCTACTTCTCAATTCTGCTGTGAACTTAAAACTGCTCGAAAAAAATAGTCTTTGGGACTTCCCTGGCGGTCCAGTGGTAAGGATTCTGTGCTTTCACTGCCAAGGGCATGGGTTCGATCCCTGGTCGGGGAACTAAGATCCTGCAAGCCACGCGGCATGGCCAAAAAAAAAAAAAATAGTCTTTTAAAAAATAACATAACCCCCTGTCACCCTAGAATTCTAACCTTGATGAAAATATCCTTTAAAAATGAAAGTGAACTGAAAACATTTTTAATTAAACAAAAATGAGAAGATTATGCCCAGCAGACCTGTGCTACAAGAAATACCAAAGAAGTTCTTCAGGATGAAGGGAAATGATACTAGGTAAAAACTCAGATCTTTAGAAGAAATGAGGAGCACCAGAAATGGTAAATATGTAGTTTAAAATAATAACTTTTTTATTACCTTAAATTATGTATGAGACAACTGACAATTGAAATTTTTTAAATGCATTATAGGGTTTATAACATAGAAGTAAAATTTATGACAGTAGTATAAAGGATGGGAGTTGGGCAAATGGAAGTATACTATTGTAAGTTTCATATATTATACATGCAATGGTAGACTCAGATAAGATCAAAATATACATTGTAAACTCTAGAGCAATCAATAAGAAAATTAAGAGATAACTAAAATATAATTAAGGAGATAAAATCAAACACTACGAAAATACATGTTTAAACAAGAGGTCAGGAGAGGAGGAACAAAGTATTAATGAGACAGAAAAAAAGTAAGATGATAGACTTCAATTTAACTATATGAGTATTACATTAAGTTTCATTGGATTAAACATTAATTAAAATGCAAATATTATGTATCTGGATTAATAAAACAAGACACATCTGAAAATGAAATTAAAGCAATTTCATTTACAATAGCATCAAAAAGAACAAAATACTAAGGAATAAATTTAACAAGAGAACTGTCAAAATTGCACTCTGAAGACTATGAAACGTTGAAAGAAATTAAGGGCCTGAATAAATGGAAAGATATTCTGTGTTCGTGGATCAGATGACTGAGTATTGTTAAGATGTCAATATTCCCTAAATTAATCTACGGTTCCAGTGCAGTTGCTCTCAGATTCTCAGCTGGCATCTTTGCAGAAATGGACAAACTAATTGTAGAATTCACATGGAAATGCAAGGGATCCCAAATAGTCAAAGCAATCTTGAAAGAGAAAAACAAAGTTGGAGGATTCACACTTATTGACTTTAAAACTTACTACCATCAAAGGTAAACAAAATGGTGTGGTACTAGCATAAGGATAGAAACAGAGATCAATGGATTACTCTAGAATTAAGAGTCAGACATAAACCCTCATACTTGATTTGCAGTGAGGGTACCAACACCCTCCAGTGGGGGAAGAATAGTCTTTTCAACAAATGGCATTGGGACAACTGGATATCCACATGCAAAAGAATGTATTGGAACCCTTACCTCACACCATATGAAGATTCTTTTTATAGCTGGACACAACACAGTGACACTTGGATAGGTGAAAGGCAGAACTCTTTGTTACAGCTCCAAAAGAGAGAAGGCTGCCAGGTAGGGCACGTGGGGTTGTACTGGGGACAGGGTAACAGCAACTGGAGCTGTAGAAGGTAGCTGAGTGGGACAAGTGGAGGGGGGTTAGCTAGGTTTCATGGGCTCCCTGTAGATTAGCTAATATGAGTAATTCTGTGGGCTCTGGGGCATGGGGACTGTACCCAGTTGTCTGGTACCTGTCTCTGCAGCAACTAAGGTGGGCACATACTGGCCCCAGGATATGAGAGCCTGATAAGGGAGGTGATTGGCATGCGGGCCTAACCAGTTGCTCCAGAATGAGAACTGACCAGCCTCTACCAGGGCCTCAAAACTGGGTTAAGACAGCATTTCAAAAAAAAATCCCCCAAAGTTATATAATACCATATAAAAATTAACCAAAAATGGATCAAAGACCTAAACGTAAGAGCTAAAACTATAAAACTCAGAAAAAAACATAGGTGTACATTTTCATGACCTTGGATTAGGCAGTGGTTTCTTAGATATGACACTAAAAGCTCGTGATAAACAAGAAGGTTGATAAGTTCGGCTTCATCAAAATTAAAAACCTTTGTGTAACGACAACTCATAGAATGGGGGAGAATATTTGCAAATCATATATCTGATAAAGGACTTATATCCAGAATATTCAAAGAACTATTACAACTTGTCTTTATCCTTAATAACCTTTTATCTGCTTGATGTGTCAGATACTGAGAGGTATGCATGTTTAGTTTGTTTTTTATTTTTCAAGGCAATACTGTTAGGTACATGAAGATTCAAGATTGTTTTATCATCTTGGTCGATTGTTTTTAGGTTGTGTTTTTACTTCTGTTAGTATGTTTCATTGTAAGTTCTGTTTTATCTGATATTAGTGTTGCTATATCAACTTTCTTGTGGTTAATATTTACCTGGTATATCTTTTATCCATCCCTTTACTCTTTTCTTGTGTGTGTGGTTTTCTTTAGGTCTATTCCTAGAAGACATTTATATTCTAAAAAGGAGCATATAGCTAAATTTTTTTTGTTGTTTAAGTATATCTCTCTCAATCAACAAATATATTTAAAAATTTTTATATTTGTATAATCTCATTTTATAATTCATAAATTTAACCTGTCTCCATTTATAATAACTACTAATGTACTTGAACTTTTTAACTTTTTATGGTTTTTCTTTCTTTTCTCCTTTTTGCCTTCTATTGAATTGAGAAACTTTTTTTTTTAATTCTTTCTTCCTCTGCTATTTTAGAGATTACAAATTCTAGTTCGATTTGTTTAGTAGTTAGCCTTAATTCTTTTAACTTACAGAAAACTTCAAACACAAAAAATGACAGTCATATAATGAACTCTCATGTACCTAAACCCAATTTCAACAGCTATCAATTCATGGATAATCTTATTCCATATATACTCCCTCCATCATATTATCATACTTCCATTTTCTTATGGTAAGGTGAAGACATTTCTAGACGTTATGTAATTTCATCCATAAATATTTTAGTTGTGTGTATGTGTTTATTGCATTTTTTATGTATTTATACAAATTCATAATGGCACCCAAAACAAAATTAATGGTAATCCTCTAATATCATGAAATACCTAGTAGGTATTCAAATTTGTTCTTCTATAACTTTTTATAGTGTGTTTGAATTAAAATCCCAATAATGGGCACACAGTTGCTGCTGGTTGGTATATCTCCTTTGAACCTTTTTGTTGTCATTTAGTTGTGCGCGTGTGTGCGTGTGTGCGCGTGTGTGTAAGCAGGGGTCTTGAATGATAACTTAGCTAGTTTAAAATTCTAGATTGACATAATTTTACCTCAGTACTTTGACATCACTCCCGTATCTTCTGGTCTCTGTTCCTACTAGTAAGAATTTGTTCAGTTCAATTGTAGGGAGTTGTTGTTTTTCCCTGAGAGCTCTTCAGATATTCTCTGTATCACTGATGTTATTCAGTTTCTCTATTATATGTATAGGTATTGGTTTGTCTTTATTTATCCTGCTTTATTCTCAGGTGCACTTTTAATTTGAGGACTCAAGTGTTTCTTCAGTTATGGAAAATTATCAGTTATCTATTCAAATATTGCTGTTGTCACTCCATCTGGTCTCTCTTTCTTTAGCTCAGTTTTACTAGAATATCTGAATCTGTCTTCCATATCTTTTAATATTGCTTTAACATATTTTTATCTAGCTTCACCAGTCCCTGCTATGTGCATATGCCTTCAAATGCCAGTGGAATCTTGTCCATGAACTGTCACCAAACTCTTTTGTTCAATAGGCAACACTAGAGAAGGACAAGTTATCCTCTAACCATTAAGAAGAGTCCAGATTTCCCTTCTTATAACCTAAATGTTTATTAGTAGGGGAACGATTAGGTCACCTTTCGTATTTCTATAAAGTAATTAGTTAGGACACTATGTAGTAGGTTAAAAGTTGTTGACCTATATGTACTAACATGAAAAAATTGCTAAGATATATTACATAAAAAAAGCAAATACAAATAATGCATACAGAAAGCATCATGTACCCCTGTACACACATGCAGACACACACAATGTATGTGTGTAGGTGTGTGTGTGTATATATATAAACTTTAATTGATATACATGTTAGTTAGTCAGACTGCAAAGTTCAGAGCCAGCTATGAAGTTTAGAGGACACACGGTCCTCCAGAAGACCGCCCTTACTCGGTATCACCTGCAAATTTAGGGTTTTCCAAAACCACCCTCATGCTCAATAACACCCTAGAAATGCTCACAGAGCCCCCCAAAAGCTATTACGCTCATTCTTATGGTTTATTACAGAGAAATGATACAGACCAAAACAGCCAAAGGAAGAAACACAGAGGGCAGAGTCTGGGAGGGCTCTAAATGCAAAGCTCCCATTCTCCTCAGGACACGTGACCGTTCTGGCATTGATGTGTGACAGTACGCCTTGAGTATTGCCAACCAGGGAAGCTCACACAAACTGAAATGTTGAATTTTTCTTGGGGCTTTACTACTTAGGCATGGTCGATAGATTGATTGCCCACATGGTTCAACTCAGTCTCCAGATCAGCTGATATCGTGTGACCCTTAGCTCCTACCTTAAATCACATGGTTTCTGGCATGGCCAGCCCCTACCCTAAGACTATGATGGCCAGCTCTACTTTAAGATCCAGATTGGTCAGCTTCTACCCTAAACAGAGACTCTCCTATCAGGTTATATAGGTTATCTCCCACAAGTCAAGGGCAAAGACACTCCTATCAAGGTTACAAAAATTATCTCCCAGAAGTCAAGGCCAGATCCCTCGTAGACAAAACCAGATTCTTTACTACTTCATACATATGTAAGGATTATAAATATATTTTAAGATTTGGAAGAGCATACATCAAACTGAGGACAGTAGTTACCTCTGGAGCAGGAAATATTATTAGTGGTAGTCAAGGGGTTCTTAGCTCTACCTGTATGTTTAAATTTTCATGTACTGTATAATTTTTAAATTATCTTTAAATGGAAAGACTGAATTTAGACTAACTTTGGGAAAATGGAAAAAGAAGTCAAATTCAGTAGAATGAAATTCATTATATGCAGATACAAAAAGGGAAGCTATCAGGAATCCTACTGTTCTGAGAAAGATGAGACTAGACCAGCTATTTCAAAATAGCATGAAATGACCATCATAGTCTGGGCATGACTTTGAAATAGCTATCAGGTTTAAAAAGAAACATTGTCAGGAATGTACAAGTAGAATGTACTCTGAAGAAATTATAGTTTATTTATAGTAACATTTAGTATCCTTATCAGTGGTTTGACCAGTTTTAGAATCCAGTATGTAATCCTGGGCTCTTTGAAAGTAAGATTGTATAAATATGAACATTTGTTAAATCTATATTTGGGTACATGGGTGTTATTCTCTCTGGATTTTTTTTATTATTGTTTGTAATGCTATTAGATCATTAAACTCCAGGGTGATGTATGACTGCCTAGGAATACAGGGATTCTTACTATCCCTTTCTATTCACTTACTGGGCTCCAAGTCTAGGAGGATGATTTTCCAAGACAGGAGAATTACTCTTCCATCAGGTATTTAGAAACAGATTTGCTCCTTTCCTAGACTGCTAATAAGTATGAAGAAAATACAAATGTTTTAGAAAAGACTTGCAAAATTATAAATGTTTGCATTTTTTTAGAATGGAGAAAAACATTTTGGTGACAGTTTAATAGTGATTTTCATGTATATGAAGTTCTAATCTCAAAAGTAATAACCAGATAGTTTGTCAGGTGAGAGGTTTGGAGATCAGGGAAGCACTCATATTTGCTGAGTACATTCTATAAACTGTGCTCAAAGCTTCTTATCTGTTATTTTAATCTCTTGGCCATTTATATGGCAGGCCTCATGTCCCTCTTATAAATGAAGAACCCAAGGCTCTTAGGAAAAACAATTTATGCAGTATCGTCAACAATACTGCTAGACGAACATGCTATGAAGTGTAGCATACATTATTTAGGTTGTAAGAAATGTTTACTAATGGTGAAAATTCTTAAGCATTGTGCTTGCTTACCTAGGAAAATTTAGCAACTTCTTTTCCTTCTCTAGAAGTGTTAAGCTTATTTCTGTGCTGGTTTAAGAATGGTTCTGCCCAAAGGCAGAGAGCTCGCAGTTTCTTCTAAGCCTTACGGTATTATAATTTGGTATTTTTATGATCTCAAATGTGTTCTTATTTATTTCCTTTTCTCAAGGTGGATAATATAAATGCAGCTGTGATGGATTTGAAAGAAAAGAAGATTCGTATTCTAAGTGAAGAGGCCAAAATAGGAGCACACGGAAAACCAGTGATTTTTCTCCATCCTAAAGACTGTGGTGGAGTCCTTGTGGAACTGGAGCAAGTGTGACTTCTATTCTCAAGAAATTAAATTAATTGCCCTGAAAAAGCCTTATCAAAATGTGCTTTGGCATTGAGTTCTTCACTGCTTCCATCACTTAAAAGTTAAATCTAATCACAGAAAGAGACTTTTAAAAATTATATGTGTGTATATATATATATATATACACACACATAAAATATTTGCTAATTACTTTGGTTTTTTTCCTGATTTGGAGAAAACTTTGATTACTAAGTACTTATGGAATATTATTAAAATCATATTCATAGAAATAAATTATTCCTGTTCTAAAACGGGGTAATTGAGTACTGTGTGTGTGTGTGTGTGTGTGTGTAAGAATGGATGCACAGAGGACACCTGACAGCTGTGCATGGCTACATATCTGGGACAAAGTGATTTCTAAGGATGTTACAGAGAGTTTTTTAGAGCAAACTGTTTAAGGTTAAGGAGTTTTTACCTCAGAATTTTTGCTCTTCTGGAGCAGCTCAAGTTCCTTATAGGCCAGTATTTTGGGTGCTAGTGCTAGATGTATGAACAAGAAGTGCTGTGGAAAATTTGGTGCCTGACCTAGTGGATGCATAGATAGATGAATTTTTTTTAAAATCAGTAAACATGGAAAGGGCAGTGTAGTTATCTGTCAAGTACTAGGATACCACAGCAGGTCCTAGAAGAATATACAAAATGAATAGAAACCCACTGCCATGAAATTTATGGTCCAGTTGGGAAAACTACTTCATGAACTAAATGTACTTATAAAACAACATGAATGAGTTGAAAAGAAAAGGAAAGGGAAAGGAATATAGATCTCAGAGACTGTGCTTAGTTAGAGGCATATCAGGTTTTTGGTCGGACTCCCAAAGAGAAACAAGTATCAGATGAATTTCAGGGATCACAGATGTATGTATGGAATGCACAATGTATGGGAAAGTGGTTGGTCTTAAATTCATGGATGATTAGATGTTGAGTGATGAGTAGTGTGCGCACGTTGAGCTTGTGGTTATGGAAGACAGGTATAACATCTAGTTATACTTGTCGTTTAGAAGTTACAATAAAAAATTATAGCATTATCTGACATTCTCAGTGCTTGTAGAGGTAATATTTAAGATAACTGTATCATAGGGGGAGGGGGATAAAGGGACTTAAATGGTGGTTAAGTTTCAACATTCCACCTGAAGAGATAAATGCTAATACTAGTAGACTGTAATAAATGTCATATGTATATTACAATCCCTAGAGTTACCATTGAAAATATTAAACAAAGAGATATACTCATGAATATAGCTAATTCAGAATGGAATATTGAAGAATGTCCAAATAACCCACTTGAAGACAGATAAGGGGAAACAGGAAAAAACAATAAAATGACAGACTTACATCCTAACATATCAATAATTACATTAAATGTAAGTAGCATTAATATTTAAAACAACTAAGACCAGGGAATTCCCTGGTGATCCAGTGGTTAGGACTCTGCGCTTCCACTGCAAGGGACCTGGGTTCAATCTCTGGTCAGGGAACTAAGATCCCACAAGCCATGTGGCGCGGCCAAAAAAATGAAATAAAACATAAAAAGACCATGTAAAATATGCTTTGCGATCATAACTGAATCAAACTAGAAATCGATAACAGGAAAATCTCCAAAAACTTGTAAATTAAGCAACATGCTTCTAAATGACCCATGGGTCAAAGAGGGAGTTTCAGGGAAATAACAAACATTGAGCTGAATGACAATATGTAATCTGTTTTATAAAGTTCACTTTGTGAATTTAATTCATAAATTGACAATAAAATTATCTCATAAGCAGAATAAAATTTGGTAGCAATGTTTGCAAAATATGACGTGTAGTAGATTCTATCGATAGCCTCCTAGCCTCTATTCACCATTTTCTCCCTAATAGAATCCTGACTTTGTTAGATACCAGTGCTTAGTCCCTCTCCACACACAGATAAGGCCTCAGGTAAAGTCCCCAAGTTGGACTTACATTCCATCACCCTTCCAGTGACGGGTTCACAGTGTGTGATCTGTATCTGCACAAAGAGCGTGAATAAAGGTTTCTAGAGGCTTCTGGGAATGTTCTTTTCCACTTTTCAGTGAGAGTCATGAGAGATCAGTCTGTCCAGATGTAAACAAGCAAACAGGAACCAGAACTATAGAAAAAACACTTAGGTCAGGGTAACTCTGGTTGGCAGAGCAGAGAAACAAAAAAAACCTTTTCAATGACAT
The DNA here is from genome assembly GCF_964270905.1 of Leucopleurus acutus. Taxonomy (NCBI): domain Eukaryota; kingdom Metazoa; phylum Chordata; class Mammalia; order Artiodactyla; family Delphinidae; genus Leucopleurus; species Leucopleurus acutus. The sequence goes on from NC_139142.1 coordinate 172,113,619, forward strand.
TTTCAAAGAAATTATTATTGAGTAACAAGTTGAATCTATTATAATGGTGGGGGGTTTTTTTTAGTTAAGAAAAAACTATTTTCACTGAAAAGTTATTTCTGAAAACTAAAAATATTTATCCACTACATCTACGTAATTTAAAAACCTTTATATGGCTTTTACAAACATTAAAAACAAAATAAGCAAACTAATTACTCTTATTACAATACTTATTCAGATATTTTAATAAATGCCTTAGCCATATCTATCTGCAAGACCTCATTACTGTATTTTTCTGAAAAATTCAATTTTTTTCAGTATGATAATATTTTAAAATACATGATTGCCTAAGTTTTCATCAAAATTATAATTTAGAGTTTATATATTAGAAATTGTTGACATATCCAATTGACTCTTCTGTGTAGAACATTTATGTTTTTTCCTTTTAAATAGTCTTTATTATTTTTTAGAGCAGCTTTAAGTTCACAGCAATATTGAGCAGAAAGCACAGAGTTCCCATATAACCCCTGCCCCACAAATGCATATATAGCCTCCCCCACTATCAACACCCACACAAGCATGGTACATTTGTTACAGTTGATGAACTTAGACTGACATCATTATCATCCAACATTCATAGTTTACCTTAGGGTTCACTCTTGGTGTTATACATTCTCTGGGTTTTGGCAAATGTAAAATGACATGTATCCATCATTACATATTATACAGAATAGTTTTGTTACCCCACAAATCCTCTGTTCTCTCTATATTCACCTTTCCCAGCAACCACTGATCTTTCTACTGTCTCCATAGTTCTGCCTTTTCCAAAATGTCATATAATTGGAATTATGTAGTACTTAGCCTTCTTAGATTGGCTTCATTTCACTTGAGAGCTCATTTCTTTTTAGTGCTGAGTAATATTCCATCATTTGGATGTACCACAGTTTATCCATTCACCTACTGAAGGACACCTTGGTTGCTTCCACTTTTTGGCAATTATAAGTAAAACTACTGTAAACACAGTGTGCAGTTTTTTTGTGTGGACATATTTTTCAGCTCATTTGGGTAAATATCAAGGATTTGTTTCATTTTGTAAGAAATTACCAAACTGTCTTCCAAAGTGGCTGCACCATTTTGCATTCCCAACAGCAACGAAAGAGAGTTCCTATTACTCTACATCCTTGCCAGTATTTGGTGTTGTCCGTGTTCTGGATGTTGGCCATTTTAATAGGTGTGTAGTGATGTCTTGCTGTTTTAATTTGCATTGCCCTGAGGACATAGGATGTGGAGCATCTTTTCATATGCTAATTTCCCATCTGTATATATATATATATATATATATATATATATATATATGTATATATGTTCTTCGGTGAGGGACCAGTCATGCGTTTTTCCCATTTTTAAATTGAGTTTTTGTCGTTGTTGAGTTTTAAATGTTCTTTGTTTATTTTGAACAACAATCCTTTATGTCTTTTTGTTTATCCTTTTTGTCTTTTGCTAACATTTCAGTCTGCGGCTTGTCTTCTCATTTTCTTGACATTCTCTTTCACAGAGCAGACGTTTTTAATTTTCATAAAGTCAAACTTATCAATTCTTTCTTCAGCTTATCAGTTCTTTTTTTTTTTTCCCCATGGATCATGCCTTTGGTGTTGTACTTTAAAAATCACCACCATGACCAGTGTCACCTAGGTGTTCTCTTCTAGGAATTTTATAGTTTTACATTTAGGTCTGTAGTCTATTTTGAGTTAATTTTTGTGAAGGGTACAGAATCTGTGTCTAGATTAATTTTTTTGCATGTAAATGTCCAGTTGTTCCAGCATCCTTTGTTGAAAAGATTATCTTTGCTCCATTGTATTGCCTTTCCTCTTTTGTCAAAAATCAGTTGACTGTCTTTATGTGGGTCTATTTCTAGGCTTTCTATTCTGTTTCATGGATTTGTCTGTTCTTTCACCAATATCACACTGTCTTGAGTACTATAGTTTTATAGTAAGTCTTAAAGTCAGGTAGTGTCAGTCCTCTGATTTTGTTCTCCTTCAATATTGAGTTCTCTATTCTGAGTCTTTTGCCTCAGCACATAAACTTTAATATCCCTTTGTTGATTTCCACAAAATAACTTTCTTGAATTTTGATTGGGATTGTATTGAATGTATAGATTAAGTTGGGAAGAACTGACATCTTGACCTATCCATGAATATGGAATATCTCTCTGTTTATTTAGGTCATCTTTGATTTCTTTCACTAGAGTTTTGTAGTTTTCTTCATATCCATCTTGTACATATTATGCTAGATTTATACCTATGTATTTCATTTTGGGAGGTGCTAATGTAAATGTTAATGTGTTTTTATTTTCAAATTCTACTTGTTTATTGATGCTATAGTAAAGCAATTGACTTTTGAATATTAACCTTGTGTACGGCAGCCTTGCTATAATCATTTAGTAGTTCCAGGAGGGTTTTTTGGTCAATTCTTTTGGATTTTCTACATAGATGATTATATCATCTGTGAACAAAGACAGTTGTATTTCTTCCTTCCCAATCCGTATACCTTTTATTTCCTTTTCTTGTATAATTGCATAATTGGAATTTCCAATACAATGTTTAAAAGAAGTGGTGAGAGGGGACATCCTTGTCTCCTTCCTGATCTTAGCGGGAAAGCTTTGAGTTTCTAACCATTAAGTATGATGTTAGTGGTAAATTTTTTGGTAAATTTTTTTTATCAAGTTGAGGAACTTATGCTTTATACTTTGCTTGCTGTTTTTTAAATCATGGATGAGTGAATTAATTAGTCAGGGTTCTCCAGAACCCATATATATATATATGTATATACATGGTTATGGAGGCCAAGAAGTACCAAGATATTCTGTCTGCAAGGTGGAGAACCAGGAAAGACTGGTATAATTCAGCCCAAGTCCAACGGCCTGAGAATTGGGAGGCTAGTGTTATAAGTCCCAATCTGAGTGTAAAAGTTCAAGAACCAGGAGTGTGGATATCTGAGGGCAGGAGAAGGTGGATGTCTCAGCTCAAGCAGAGAGAGTGAATTTTTCCTCCCTCCACCTTTTTGTTCTATTTGGGCCTTCAAAGGATTTGATAATGCCCACCCACACTGGGGAGGGTCATCTGCTTTCCTCAGTTCACCCATGTAAATATTAAGCTCTTCCAGAAACACCCTCACAGACACACTCAGAAATAATGTTTTACCAGCCAACTTAATTTGTAGTACTTATGATAAACTCTCTCTCTATTACTCTTTCATTAAAGTCTATTTTGATATTAATATAGTTACACTTGTTTTCATTTAGTTAGTCTTTGCTTGGTCAGTCCTTTTACTATCAATTTTTTCGTTTCCAAGCAGTTTGGTTTTTTGTTTGCTTATTATTGAAGTATAGTTGATTTACAATATTGTGTTAGTTTCAGACGTACAGCAAAGTGATTCAGTTATACATATATATTCTTTTTCATTTTAGTTTATTACAAGGTATTGAATATAGTTCCCTGTGCTATACAGTAGGACCTTGTTTACCTATTTTATATATAGTGTATTCAAGCATTTTGAGCATGTGTCTTTTACAAGCAGAATATAACTAAACTTGTTTTTTTTTTCTTTGTGTCCAATTTGAAAATAATTTTCAGTTGGAAAAGTACCTGTGCACACACACAGACACACTCACAGACACACACACATGTTTATGTATCTTCCCATACTGTGGCTGAGGATCAGAGAAGTCTCCTTTACTTGAAATAGATTTCATATTTCTGTTTCCTGACGTTTTACTTTTCAGGGTGATTTATAATAGGAGGAGGCAAATAAATCTGAACTCCATCCTCTTAATACCGGCAATGCATCTCTTACGTATTATGATTTTTAAAAGTATCTTGTGTATATAGTCATAATCTCTCATCCCTTTTTGTCCCTAATGTTGATCTTTCTTATCATAATTGCAAAAGGTTTATTTTCCTTTCAAATAATTAGTGTTAATAAACTCTTTTCAAATTACCCAGTTTGAGTGGGTCATCAAGTTCCTAAGATATATAATCGTTGTATAAATGTATTTTATCATTGAATAAATGATAAATGTTTTTCTTTTTAAACTTTATTTTCCCGCCCATAGCAGAACATTTTCATCTTTTGGGGGGGCTACTCAGCATCTTCTTAACACCTTTCCTAAGTTCCTAAGTTTGGAGGAACTTCTTATCTTTTGAGCTCACGTCTCCCCAAGGCAGAAACCAGAAACTCACATTCTCAGCCTCCCTTGCATCCAGGGCACATGCGTGTGATCAGTCAGACCCCATAAGATTTTATTCAAGGAAGGGAGCTCAAGAAGTAAGCACCATGAAACCCCTTCCAGCCACAGTAATGGTAGACATCCAGCTTGAAATACAGAGAGCTGACATGCCCGTGACTAACAGAGGTGGCAACAGGCATCACAGGAATTCTCCTGTGTGGGGTCCTGCAGTGTTGTCTGTGCACTGCTTCTGCCATATAGCCTCAAGCACGAGCCTCTGGCCCACCTGCAGATTCTGCGATTTATCCTATGTCATTTAATAGATTCCTTTTCTACTTCAAGTAGCCAGAAGAGGTTCTGTTGTTCCCCTCCCAGAGGATTTTACTCCCAGCTTGCTGTTCAGAGACACTCTCCCAACTCCACCAAATCAAAGCTTATTTAAATTTACCAAAGTTTTTTTTTCTTTATAAATTTATTTATTTTTGGCTGCGTTGGGTCTTCGTTCCTGCGCGCGGGCTTTCTATGGTTGCGGTGAGCAGGGGTTACTCTTGGTTGCGGTGTGCGGGCTTCTCACTGTGGTGGCTTCTCTTCTTGCGGAGCACGGGCTCTAGGTGTGCGGGCTTCAGTAGTTGTGGCTCGTGGGCTTAGCTGCTCTACAGCATGTGGGATCTTCGCGGACTAGGGCTCAAACCCGTGTTCCCTGCGTTGGCAGGTGGATTCTTAACCACTGCACCACCAAGGAAGTCCCTACTAAAGTGTTTTATTGACTTATCTTCATTAATGTTTCTGGCATTTTATTACTTCCTCCTGGATTCACTTTTCTCCTTATATTATCCTTTAGTAATTCTTTCTGCAAAGGTGGAAAATTCTCTAAGTGTGTCTGAAAATTTCTTTGTTCCATTCTCTCTCTCAAAAGATAATTTTCCTGGGTATGGAATTCAGTGCTCAAATTACACAGGTATTTTCCTTCAGCACATTAAAGCTCTTATTCATTATCTTTGTGTACCAAAGGCTGCTAACAAGAAATCCGACGTAGTCTAATTTTTATTTATGTATAAGTAATTTGTGATGTATCTGTTTTCTCTGGCAGCTTGTCCTGTTCTTCTTTTTCTTTCTTTCTTTCTTTTTTATTTTATTTTATTTATTTTTTTGGTAGCACAATATGTGGGATCTTAGTTCCCCAACCAGGGATCAAAGCCATGCCCCCTGCAGTGGAAGCACGGAGTCTTAACCACTGGACCGCCAGGGAAGTCCCACTTGTCTCTTTTTTCTTTATCCTTGATGTGCTGAAGTTTCACTCTTTGTGTGTGTGTGTGTGTGTGTGTGTGTGTGTGAGAGATGAACGTGCATGCATGCACACACATCACTCTTTGCAATTTCTGTTCAACACCTTGTATATTCAGCCCATGTATTGAATTGTTAATTTCAGTAATTACTTTTTTTTATTTCGAAGTATTGAAATTGTTCTTGTAACAATTCCTTCTTTATTTCTCTGAGGTATATGTATTTTAAAGTCCTTTTCAGATGCTCTATTATCACTGTTCCCTTGGTTCTTCCATTAATTGTATTGTCTTACATTCGTGGTATAAAATTTCCTCAGGTATATGCTAATTTCTGGTTCTGCACTGACGTTCCATGAGAGAATTCTCCCCAGTGTGTTCTGAGTTGTAAACTACTCCCTGTAGGCAGACAGCGAGCTGGAGGCAATACTGTGCAGCCAACATCAGACCTGGGCCTCAGCCTCCAAATGGCTGCAGCCCCTCCTGCTTCTCCTGTGCATTTTCTTTCCTTTCCTTTTCTTTTTAAAGAAAAGATTTACCATTTCAAGTCCAAGGAGTTTCTCTTTTTTGACTCCAGTCTTAGCTATGAATGGATTACTTTGCTCTAACAATATTTTCTACACAGATGTTACATAGAAGGGAAAGATTTCAGCACGTGGTCAAGCTGCTCTCTTGACAGTAGCTTTTTGTCTGTTGAAACCACTAAATAGTGAGACTTCAGAGGCCAGGAGCCAAACCTGGCTGCAGACTGCCGTGGGGATGGCAGTGTGGGAGCAGCTTCGGGGCCTCATTTGGGCGGGGCGGTCCTCTGTCTCAGGCTGGCAGCACCGTGAGGGTCTCCTCTCCTGCCTGCTCAGCCCTCCCTGCTGGCATCTGCTGAGGTGCCTGTGATTCCTGGATCTCTGGTCAACCTCCAGGTCTCAGCTCAGTTTGTCCTGGGCCGGGGCCCCTAGCTGGGGGCGCCGTCTGCCTTCCCCAGGCCTGCTCCCTGGGAGCTCTGCGAGGCTGCCGCCCCAGGCCCCTCCGCCCAGGAAGCCCCTGGCCTGTCCTTCCTCCACTGCTGCACATTGAGGCCCGGGGAGCCCCTCAGCGGGTGGTTCTCAAACTTCCACGTGCAGCAGAATCACCTGTAGGGTGTTAAAATATAGGTTTCTGGGCTCTGCCCCCAAGAAACTCCAATTCTGGAGGTCTGGGGTGAGGTCTGAGAATTTCCACTTCTAACCAGGTCAGACTGGTGGGGAACCACAATTTGAGAGTCACAGCCCCAGACAGACAGCAGGGACTGTGCTCCCCTTTCTCTCCTAGCCCCAGACCTTGCCTTTGAAGTATCAAAGCCAGGAATGTGGCCGACCTCTTCTCTGATTTTCCTGGCTTGGGGACAATACTCACAGCTAGGAATCACAGCTGGAGGGCTGAGGGAAGTCTGGGGTCACAGAATGAAAACAGCATGGATCAGCACGTCCATCATCCGTCCAGTTTAGTTGGTATTTTAAAGTGCTGGTCTTTTTCTCTTCAAGAAGCCATGTACATACATAACTTTAAAAACCACACTTTTTTTCTTTTTCAGTTATTCCCTCCTCCACTTGGAATAAGAGACTCTGAGAACCAGATGGGACCACAGCCACCTGGAGAACATTCATATTACACAAATCAGGGGCTTATCTTGTTAATCACTGATGCTGTACCTGCCTCTCATCAGGAAGCTGTCCCAAGCCATCCCTTGCCGAGGGGGTTCAGATCCCTTCCAAATGCTCTCCTTGACACCCACGGTGAGCTTTCAAGACAGGTCCAGAAAGCCCTCCTGGCTCCGCTGTGATGGAGTTCCACAGTGGGCTCTGCTCCCTGCCTGCCCACCGGTTCCCAAACACACCCTCTCTGGCTGTGCCCAAAGCAGACCCCTCTGGAACTCTCAGGTTGGGTCCTGCAGTCCTGCCTAGATGCCCCCTTCCCCTGGGGAATTGTTATGTCCCCAGCCCCTCTGCACTCCTGCCCCTCCAGACTTTGATCTTGTTCATCCGGGTCCCCACGTGTCTGCCTTCATGTTGTGTCTTGGAGAACAGCATTTGGAGTCTTGGCCTGTCCCTCCCAAGAAGTCTGACCTCCGTGTGAAGAATGACCCACCTCCAACACCCTCCCCACTTGACCCAAGTTACATAATAAGGGGTGTCGAGGAGTAGCCTCACACCTGTCACAATCTGCCCACACTCTGTCCCCCACTCACGGTGGTGATGCCACGTCCCACTCCTTGTCATCAGACTTGCTCAAGGTACTGTCCTATGATGTCAACCCAGCTGTCTCCACCATGTCATCTACTTACCATCCATCCCTCACATACGAGCTACATCCCCACCTTACGGCCTGTACTACTTCCCCTCTATCATCTACACAACAGAGTCTCTAGAATAAAGGAGGTCTGCCCTGCGGTGAAATTTTTGTCCCCACCTTTATCAAAATGCAGTGGGTAACTTCTCTCACAAAAACAACAAACCTCTGCTTTTTCTAGACATGCCAGCACCTGCGTGGTGGACCCCTCTTCAGAGACCCACCCGAGGGTGAGGCCCTTGCTCCACGTTGCTCCGCAGATACCTGTGTCCTGCAGCCCATTCTGTGTGGTCACTGAAGGTCTGAACCTGGAGGGTCAGGAGCCAGAGGGTTCATAGTTATAATCATCCACCTATTGCTATAAAGCCTGAATTTGGGGGCAGAATCTACGTCCTGAAGTTGGTCAAAAAAATCAACAGTATTTACTTTGGGGGAAGGTCCTTTGCTTCCGTGGTTGGCAAAGGCATTTCCATACTACCTCCCTCTGTGTCTGCTAAAGTAAAGGAAAAACCTGTTAGAATGGGATATAAGTCTAACAGGTTAGAGTTCACTCAAATTCACTCTAGTGAATTTCCCCAGTGACTTAAGTCCTGAGGGTAAAAGAATCAAAGACCTCCATGGGGGTGGTTCCATCCTGGACCTTGGGGATTTTTGAGGTCAACTCGCTCACCTGAACAGAGGAGGAAACCATACAAGGGAGGCCCCAGGTGACCTACTTGGAGCCCTGTCCTGGCTGGTGTCTTAGCTGGGGCTGGAATACAGGACCCCTGGCTCCTGGTTCAAGGCACTTTGACTGCACAGGATGAAGGGGTAAGGAAGATGAGCACAAGTGCTTGGTGTTGACGAGAGGTGAGACCCAATGAGGCTTGTGCTGAGGGGTGACTTCTGGAGAGCGGTTCTGCTGACCCCACAGAAAGAGGGCATGTGTGTGTCAATCAAATCCACTTACACACTCAGGGGGGGAATGAAAGAAAAATTAACCTTCTGCCTTTCGGGAATGTCCTCCCCAGCCTATGAGGCAGAGCATTAGTCTTCTGCCCTATATAGGGAAGGTGTGCATTATTTGTAAAAACTAAGTTATGCCAAGTGCTGAGGAATTGACAGGTTTTTGGCTCCACTTTCCTGCCTTGTGGGAATTCTTGCCTAGCTGGGGAGCTTCTCTTGGCTGAAGGGGACGGGCACCAAGCCTGCAATTCAAGAATACTGCCACTAGGTGGCGATAGGGAGCAAGACCAGTGGTTCACCCTACAGCCAGGGAGGTATCTATTGGGTTGGACAAAAAGTTTGTTTGGATTAAGATGCTATGGAAGATGCCACTTTAGTGGCATCAGATGGGGTCTATTTTCTTCCCTTGGGGAAGGGGACCAGGGATTTCAGATGTCTGTTATTCTCCAAAGGGTTAAGAACCAGGGTTTTGAATGATAATTTAAAAATTTTGCTTTGGGATAGATAATAATATTATATACTTCAAAAATAGAAGAGGTAATCTGTGAAAAGTCTTCCTGTGACTCCTGCCCTAGCCACCAGTTTCCTTTCCACAGGCGACCAATATTTATGAGTTTCTTGTGATCCTTCCAGAGAGGCTGTATGACGGCACACAAGCAGGTTATGCTCGCTCTTTTTTCCCTTTTCTGTTTTTACACACGTTGGCACATTAATCACATCTTCTGCTCTTTGTGCTTTCACTTAACAAACTACCTTGAAACTTAGATGTTAATTCATCATATGGTTCCTTGTTCTCTCCTTGTATTTCAGGGTTTGAATGTGCCCTCACGTTTTTAACAGTCCCCCAGTCAAGAATACCAAGGCTGTTTGCAGTTATTTGTGACACAATAATGCAATGAATAACTCTGAAAAATAATATGGCTAGCTTGCACATGTGTGGTATACATGTTTAAAAACTCCTAGATGGGCTTCCCTGGTGGCACAGTGGTTAAGAATCTGCCTGTCAATGCAGGGGACACGGGTTCTGAGCCCTGGTCCTGGAAGATCCCTCATGCTATGGAGCAACTAAGCCTGTACACCACAACTACTGAGCCTGCGCTCTACAGCCCGTAAGCCACAACTACTGAGCCCGCGTGCCACAACTACTGAAGCCCTCGCTCCTAGAGCCTATGCTCTGCAACAAGAGAAGCCACTGCAATGAGAGGCCCGCACACCACAATGAGGAGTAGCCCCCGGTTGCCGCAACTAGAGGAAACCCATGCACAGCAATGAACACCCAATACAGCCAAAAAAAACACAAAACCTCCTAGAAATAGAGTTCTTAGGTCAAAGGGCTTGTACATTTGTAATTTTGATAGAAGTGATCTAATATTCCTCCACAGAAGTTGTGCTGATTTTCACTTCCCAGGAGAAGTGCTGAAGTTCATGTTTCCCCTTGCCCTCTGGAACATATTGTGTTATTGCACTTCTGGGTCTCTAACAGGCAAAAACCATGGCATTCTAGGTATAGTGTTAATTTGCATTTATTATTCTGAATAAGGAGGACATCTTTTCAGACGTTTAAAAGTCATCTGTATTTCCTTTCCTGTGAACTCTCTGCTCCTTACCTTTGTCTATTTTTTCTTTTGAGTTGTCCTTTTTTCTATTTCTAGATGCTGTCGACATATTAGGGAAGTTAACTGTTGGTGAAATGAGTTGCAAATATTTTGCTTCCGGTTTGTTGTTGACTTTGCTTATGGTGGTGATTGCCAGGCAGGGATTTTTATGAAGTCAAATTTAACAATCTTTTATGTTACAGCTTTTCAGTTTTGTGGAATACGGAGAAGAGCCTTCCCTACTCCAAAATTCTCTAAAAATCCTCTGAAAAGAGATGGTTGGCTGGAGCCCGGCAGACTCAGGAGTCCTGAGTGAGGCTGGGACGGGCCTGTGCCTTTGACCCCGTGGACTGTGAACATCAGCCACTGGGGCTCCTGTGTGCAGCGCTGGGGTCTCACCCTGTTGGTTGGCCCAGAGCTTGCCCATGGGAAGAGGGGACCACAAACAGCAAAGACAGCTTGCCTCAGGGGCCAGAGGGATGGGTCAGGAACCTGCCCTTGGCCTGCTTCTGGGCTCTGCCTTTGTGGCCTTCTTTTGGCACTTGAGCTGCAAAGCTGCCCTACCCGGACACATCTCTGCCCCCCTCCCACCCAACTGGAGGCCCAGGCCCTCTGGGTCACTGTGAGCTGCTGGGGCTGCCAGAGGGAGCTGGGGAGCAGGGAGGGAGACAGGCCCACAGGGCCCATTCACAGCAAGTCCACACCAAGTCTGCGCTGGTCCGGCTGGGGACTCAGCCTGTCCCAGGCCTTCTGCTCAGGGCAGCAGGATGAGGCCCACGCAGGTCTCCTCTTCCCTCTTCAGAACTGCCCCCACCGCAGTGGCACCCCAATCCAGCCAAAAGAAGAGACAACAGAAGGCAAACAATCAGGATTTGAGCGAGGGAGTCACCAGAGCCCGGCTCGGACCGACGAGGAACCCTGCGCACTACTCCAGGTGGAGCCCGCAGGTTACACGACTGTGTGGGACCGAATGAAATGGCCAGAGGGGTCAAAGGTGACACCAGCGTCTCCAACATATCCTTCAGGGGGTTCCAGGGGGATTATTCCCACTGTAGGGTGGATCACCTCCTCTCCTTGGGATGTGTGTGGGGAGCTGGAAGTGGACAGGGTTTGGGTCTTCTCCGTTCAGGACTGCAAGGAGGGAAAGGGCTGGGGCGAGGCCCTGGGGGAGCGGAGGCCAGTGGTCGAGGCCAAGGCAGCACAGGACATTGGAAACAGGGTGATGGGATGGTTCCCAGGGATCTGGCATGCAACCAGCGACTGGGGGATCTGCGGCGGGTAGGCAGCAGGGGTCCTCCAGTCCGGAAGGGGCTCTCCGTGGCCGAGACCCCCCCAGGGCTTCTGGCCTAGGGCTCCCTCTCGCCACGCCTCCGCGCGGGGCCGAGCAGGGCGCGGTCGCCGGGGCCCCTCCGCCGAACGCGCTCGGGAGCTCGCCAGGGGGCAGCGCGGCGCCCAGGGCAGGTGCGGGCGCAAGAAAGCCTCGCTGTCACCTGTTCCACCCGCCGGAGGATCAGGCCCCAACGGCTCCCTATCCCGCAGGTCCCGGGCGCGCCCGAGAATTTGTGTGCTCCCCAGGACCCGGGGCGGTTGGGGGGCCGCGGCTTCCAGAGCTGGGCTCGGGCCCCCAGCCCCGAAGCCGGCCCCGCAGCATCCGGACCCCAGGTGCGCCCTCCTGCCCTCTGACTGTCCCGGCGCGGGCTCAGGGGAAGGGGCTGGGCACGCACGCATCTTTGTCCTCCTCCCTGTCTTCCCGCCGCGCGCTCTCGCCGGGCTGGGGGCGCGGGCGAGGCCGGGGCGGGGCGGGGCGGGGCGCGGGCTGCCAGCCGCAGGCCGGTGCGGGGTGCACCCGCGGGCCGCGCCGCGTGCGCCGGGCAGGGGCGGCCTTGCGTGCCGTACGCCGCGTCCGGGGCGCGCCCGCTGCTATCCAGCTTCCCGGGCTCCGCAGCATCTCGGTGCGCGGCTCACAAAGAACTGCGGCGGCGGCCCGGCGCTCGGCCTCGCTGACGGAGCGGCGGCGGCCGGCCGGGGCGGCAGTGCACCCGCGCGGCCCCGCGCCCGCACCAGGTAAGCGGGAGTCCGGGCCGCCCGACCCGCCCACGGCCGCAGTCTGAGGGCGCCCGGGCGGGAGCGGGGGGCTGGGGCGCGGGGGGCGCCGGGGGGTCGGGGGGAGCGGACTGGCGTCCCCTGGACCGGCGGGCGGGCGCGGCGGGGCCGAGCCGGCGGCTCGCGCATCCCGGGCTGGGGGTGCCGCGGCGAGGGGCGACCCGGCGCGGACCCGGGGCGCGGGCCGGCGGTGGCTGCCCGCTTGGGTCCCGCCGGGCTGGCCGGGCCGTTGGAGCGTTCCGCGGCCCCGCTGGGCGCTGGCACAGAGTCCCCGTGCCAGGCGGCAACTCCCCAGTTTAGGGTCGTTTCTGGGTTCCCTGCCTCCTGGGAAGCCGAGCTCCGGTCTTCCAGCCCTCCCCGTTTTCCCTTTATAACGAGGCCCAGCTGGAGAAACTCCTCAATTAAAAATTCCACGGCCAGGTTCCCCTGGGCGGCCGGCGCGGGGCTGGGGGCGAGGCGCGGACCTGCCCCACTGTCCTAGCCCCTTCCCTTCCCACCCCTCCACCACCCCGGCCAGGCTGCTGCTGGGAGGTTGGGCTTCTGATGGTCAAGGCGAACGGCGAGCCCCCCCAACCCCGAACTGGGCTGTGCGCCGGGCGGGCCTCGGTGTGCCAAAGCCGGGGACGTACTTGCCCTGGAGCCGGTGCCGGTGCCGAGGGAGGGTCTCGAGGGGCCCACCCAGCCGGGGCCTCGCGGAGCGAGGAGGCTGAGATTAGCCTGTTGGTCTCAACTTAGTATTTACTTGCAGAAGGAAGACTTGATTTTTTTCAAAGCTATTCGGATACGGCCTGGCAGGGGCCAGCCTCAGATCTGGTTAAGCGAACTCACAAATGGCCGTGGGGACGGTCAGGTACCCCAAACCGGGCATCTCCTTTGTTCCCTTCATCCTGTGGGCTGAGCTGTCCCTGACCTCTTCAGGCTCTGTCCCCTTTCTGAGAATTCCACTCCCTACCGCCTTTGAGATAAACAGTGGGTTTAGAAATAATGACCTGAAAGCTTCGAGGGTGGGAACAGGACAGCTTTTCCTGGGGTTCACATTTGATGTGCTCTGTGGGTACCCAGCACCTGGTGGGCAGCTCCTTCCTTAGGCCTCTGGGTTAGTGGTCCTTCTGGTGAGGTGAGGTGGGGCGTCTCTTGCCTTCTTGTGGGTGGTGTCCATCCTGCAGGGGACACGGGGATTTCCCAGTCCACAGCTGCCAGGACCCCCTGCCCTGTGCCCTCACTCCTGGGGGGCTGTCCATACTGCCTCCACTTGCACTCAGGAGGGGGGCCTCCTGAGCGGAGAATGACCGCGGCTTGTAGCCTCCTGGGACTCTGGGTGGTGTCCAGGGCGAGTTGGAGCTGGCTGGGGGTCAACTTGCTGAGCGGCAGCCTCCCTGGTGGGCACCACAGGACTGGCAGAGAGACCCTTGGAGTGGTCTCCAGGCTGGGCCAGGTCTGCATGGTGGCACTAGTTGTGGGGTGCCCTGTCTCTCCAGACCTCTGCTCATGGGTTGGGGAGCAGGGTGGTGTCCCTCCCCCAGTGCCTGCCTTTCTGTCTCCAGGGTACTGGGCTTCTTTGCCTGGGAGAAGTGTGGGCTGAACCAGATGGGGTGTGTGTGTGTGTGTGAGCGTGAGAGCCGGGGTGGGCTCTGGCAGGCTGGTCAGTTTCTTACTCTTTTGCACCTTGCTTGCTTTCTCGAGCACCCAGGGCTCAAGCTGTGGCTTGTTAACTTGTCTGCATGACTCTCTCTTGATTACTTCTAACCCTTTTTTTAAAAAAAAAAAAAATTCGTTTCACAGGAATAATTGGTGGGGATGGATTGTGAAATGGAGGCGCATAAATAATCCAATTTGCCAACTGAGCTAAGAAATGCTGGATAAAAATAAAAGATAATTGTCAAAGACACCAGTCGCACCCCTGAAACTGAGAGGGAGTGCTAAAACACCTTGATGTTTCCTAGACACAGCTGAGGAATTCAGAGGCGAAGCACGTGTGGTGGTAGCCAGGCTTTGTTGATTGGGTGTCCCCTGCGGCCTGTTGGGGGAGGGTGGGGGCAGAGCCTGGAGGCACAAGCCCCCTCCAGGCCTCAGCGCCTCCAGGGTGCCCCACCTTCCCATCCTTGACCCCCCCCCCCCCACACACCTGACCCAGAGCCTCAACAGGTCAGCGCCTCTGGTGACACTAGGGTCTGAAGTCGTGGAGAAACCTTTATTGTCAGGGGAGTCAGGAGGGCTAGGAGCAGGTGGGCACAGAGGCCCTGAGCTGGCCTCAAGGCCTTGCGGAACAAGTGGCAGAGAGCAGCATGCCTGCCTTGCAGCCTGGCCTTGAGACAGTTGGAGAGAGCCTGGGCTCACGTAGCCCTGACCTTGCTGGGGTGGGGAGTGGCGTGGGCACTGACTGCCATGCGGCTCCATCCCCAGCATAGGTCATGTTTGAGATGACTGCCTGCCAAGTGGGGGCTCTGGTGCCTGGTTGATGGTCGGTGGTCGGGCGTGTGCCCACAGAGGGGATTCTCTGGCCCCTTCCTCTCCCGAGACCCCGCCCACCCCCTGGGTCGGGTCCAGCAGAGCACAGGCTGAGTCAGCCGTTGTGGGCGCCGTCTTCGCTGCCTCTCCAGCAGCCAGTCCTCTGCTCTCCCTGTCCTCCTGGATGACAAGGGAGCCCAGGGAGGGCAGTGATCTCAGTGTCACGCAGCTGGGCTCTCTCTGTGGGGCTCGAGATTCCTGAGTCTGCTTGGGAACCCCCTCTGTTTTGGCGGGTGCTGTTGCTGTGTGACTTGTGATTTCTGTGCCAGCTGCAGGGCGTCCCAGGGTGGGCTGGTCTGGTGTTTGTCACTCAAGCCCGCAGTGGCTCCCCAGTGCCCACTCCATACCCACATTCCTCAGCCTGATTGTTTTTCCATACCCACATTCCTCAGCCTGATTGTTTTTCAAGTTCCCTTCCTCACTCCCAACCATACTGTCCAGGCTCTGGTCAGGCAGACTCACTGCCCAGGCTTGCTTTGCGTTGTCCCCACTCCATCCCCACCTGCCACCTTAGCCTGGGGCCCTGTGTCCATCCTTGGTCATCCCAGATGAATATGGGCTCTTTCCCTCTTATCCCTTGGTCACCAAGTTTGCCAAGCTCCTGCCTACCTCAGAGCCTTTGCACCTGCCCTTCCCCTCCCTGGCACACGCCTCCTCCAGATGTCCACCTGGCTTGCTGTCTCACTTCCTTCTCTGTCTGTACTTCAGCTCCCAGACCACCCTACATAAATTAGCATCACTTCCCCCTTTCATGTTAACCTTGCTTTGTGTTTCTTCTTAGTACCAAATACAGTTTGTTATTTATACACTTTGTTTATTCTGTCTCTTACTGCTCCAACACAGAGACTTTGTTGACCTCTGTATCCCCGGAGGAAAAATAGTGCCTGGCACCTCGTACATCCTCAGTGGTACTTGTTGGTTGAATGAATGAACAAATGAATGAAATCCCAGGAGCATCATGCTTCCTTCCAGCACAAGCCTGGCACCCTGCTGCTCCCTTCCCAAGACCCAGCGCCGGAACCAAGCTGGATTCACTGCCAGAGCCTAGAACAGAGCCTTGCCCACAGTGGACAGGCAGGAGAGAGCCGTGGAATGGTGGGGGGCAGGTCAGATGTCGCAAAGGCCAGAAAACAGCGTGGCCAGGAGGGCCATCCAGCCCCGGGAGTGTGCATTCTGATCCTTCACAGAAACTCCCTTTAGGATTTTTCGGTTGTCTGGATGTTCTGCACTCGGGCTGTCCCTGCAGTCAGCTGGGTTATGGATGTGCTGGGAATGATGCCCTCTCTTTTTTTTTTAATATTTTATTTTCTTTTTATTTATTTGTTTGGCCGCGTTGGGTCTTTGTTGCTGCATGCGGGCTTTCTCTAATTGTGTCAAGTGGGGGCTACTGTTCGTTGCAGTGCGTGGGCTTCTCATTGCGGTGGCTTCTTTTTGTTGCGGAGCACAGGCCCTAGGTGTGCGGGCTTCAATAGTTGTGGCTCTTGGGCTCAGTAGTTGTGGCTCGCGGGCTCTAGAGTGCCGGCTCAGTAGTTGTGGTGCACGGGCTTAGTTGCTTTGTGGCATGTGGGATCTTCCCGGACCAGGGCTTAAGTCCCCTACATTGGCAGGCGGATTCTTAACCACTGCGCCACCAGGGAAGTCTGATGCCCCACTTGGCCAGGTTCCCTTTCTCCTCCATCTGGAGGTTTCTAAACTGGTCTTTTCCCTTATGTCAGACCCGACGTCTCCAGGCTTCCGGCCGCTCTGCCTGACCCTGTTTGCCAGTCTTCCCCCACCTGATTCTCCCTGCCTGTGTTCTGGCCCTGCTGGGGAAGGTGCTCTGGTTTTATAAAGAGAAAGGCTCTGCCACTAATCCCGGAGGGCCTTGGGCGAGTCACTGGCTTTGGGAGCCTTTCTCAGCATCTGTCACATGTGCATGACAGCTCTCGCCGAGATAGTTTTGAGGTCCAGACGAGATCCAGCATTGAACTGATTTGAGATACTGGTACGTGATGACCAGAGCTTTGTGGGGTGCTGGTGGCCCTAGGCCTGCTGTGGCTTCTCCTATTCTACTGAGAGTTTGAAGGGTCAGCTCTGCTAGCTTCATGCACAGCCTAGTGAGAGAATGTAGTGCTTCCTGGAGTGTAAAGTGCCATTCTGGTGTAAGGGGCTGCACCTGTGCTTTTGCATCTAAAGGATCAAAATTAAGAAAGAAAAAATATGGGGTTGAGATGCCGGCGTCTCCTGACCACAGAGATGTTTGCATCTTGTGGTTTTTCTGAAAATGGAAGCATGCTGGCATTCGAAGGTGGTTTTGGATGGAGAAACCAACTGGAATTAAACACACGTCATTGGGCACTTCTGTTGCCTTCTCTCCCTCTGCATGAGCTGTTTTAAATAGTTTCCCGCCAAGTCCGAGAGACAGGTCTTCACCTGGCAGTGAGGAGGCTGAGAACCAGGCAGCTGTGACTTGCCCGAGGGGGCTGCTGTTTCAGGGCAGCGCTGGTATTGGATGGAGAGCACAAAGCCCCATGACCACCCCCCGCCCGACTCCCCCATCTCCTCCATCCTCCCTAACCCCCGTGTCCCACTGGGGCCCAGTTTGCATCAGATTTGTTTTTTTTTTTAAATTAATTAATTAATTTTTGGTTGCGTTGGGTCTTCGTTGCTGCGCGTGGGCTTTTCTCGAGTTGCAGCGAGCGGGGGCTACTCTTCGTTGTGGTGCGCGGGCTTCTCATTGCGGTGGCTTCTCTTGTCGCGGAGCACAGGTTCTAGGTGAGTGGGCTTCAGTAGTTGTGGCTCACGGGCTCTAGAGCACAGGCTCAGTAGCTGTGGCACATGGGCTTAGTTGCCCTGCGGCACGTGGGATCTTCCCGGACCAGGGCTCGAACTCGTGTTCCCTGCATCGGCAGGCGGACTGTCAATCACTGCGCCACCAGGGAAGCCCCGTCAGCTTTGTTTTTAAACTGGGTGGGCGTGACTAGGACTTGTGACGACTTATATCTTGGGTACAGGGGTTCATTTTCAACCTGTGCCTAGAAAATCTGATGGTGGTGACCCGTTGCCCTGAGCTCTGGTTGGCGGTTGGAGAATAATGGACATGTCACAGGTGACCCAGAGCCCTTCATGGGGACAGCAAGAGGGCTTGGGAGCTTGCCACCCAGGGCAATAGCTAACATTGTTGGTGGATTGGTAAGTGTTTTCCTTTTTTCACTCGGAGGTACCATGGATTCTCTGCACGTCCTGTCCCTGGAATTAACTCTGAAATGTTCAGGCACTTGTTCTGGACAAATTTTAATTAGTCAACAGTCAGTGAGTAGGAGCGTACTATTGGCATTTAGAATTTTCAGTTGGGAGATATACACATATATATGTATAATTGTATTTTAAAATATATATATATATTTATTTCTCATTGGATTGGTTTTACATTCGCAGAATGGATTCTCAAGCAAGGCAGCTCTAAATATGTGTTTCTCTGGGCTTCCCTGGTGGCGCAGTGGTTGAGAGTCCGCCTGCTGATGCGGGGGGACACGGGTTCGTGCCCCGGTCCGGGAGGATCGCACATGCCGCGGAGCGGCTAGGCCTGTGAGCCATGGCCGCTGAGCCTGCGCGTCTGGAGCCTGTGCTCCGCAACGGGAGAGGCCACAACAGTGAGAGGCCCGCGTACTGCAAAAAAAAAAACCACACAAAAAAGAAATATGTGTTTCTCTGAACTGTTGAGGGCCCCGCTAATTTTCATGTAAAAATGGAGTGTATAGTTTTTCCCAGTTTGTCTATCAGTTGACTTGGAAAAATCCATTGTTTCGAAACTAGGAGACCCGTTTGCTGAGTGAGTGCCTACATTAAGGATGATGGATTTCTCAGACCCCTCTGGCAGCAAGTGTGCACGTTGCTCAAATAAAACACGGTTTACGTTCCTCAGTCTTTTGGTGTTATGAGCGGGCCATGTGCTCTGACATATGTCCATGTTATCCAGAGCTGGTGACAGCTGTCAGGGGTGGGGAATCGGAAGTTCCAGAAAGCCTCCAGCAGCTGGCCAGCCAGCCAGCGTGGCTGTTGGGAGTTCAAATGACTCCTTCTAAGAGGGGCACCCTCTTAGGGGCACCACCAGCTGTGGTGAGGATGGAGCGCGACCAGATGTGTGTGTGTGTGAGCGTTTGTTACATTAGAGTGCCTGGGTGGTGCCAGTCACCAGGCTTGGTGTGTGTGTGTGTGTGTGTGTGTCCCCAACTCGCCTGCCAGGCCTCAGACACCAGGTGCCACCTTGGGTCTCTGGCTGGTCCCCGCTGGTCGCAGTGAGAGCTGGTGGCTGACTGCTGGACAGTGGGTCTTGGCCCCGGGTCCCAGCCCTGCCTGCCTGGCCTTGACCACTAGATCGTGAATCCCTGAGGCAGGCCTGACCTATGGCCCCTCCTGGACATGCCTTTATCCGTGTGCGTGTGCCGCGAAGATTCTGCCTGTGACCTTTCCCTGCCCTTCGGGTGGCGGACAGGAGCGAGCCAGTGTGTGGTAGGGTGGACGTGCCGTCTGCCTCCTGCTCTTGGGGGTGTATCTCTGTGCTGTTTCTTGGGTTGGAAACTCTGACAGCAGAAGCCCCTCCAGACCAAGAACTCTTGATTGTGTCTCTCCTTCGGGCTTTAAGAGATTTCAGCTTTTCAGTTAATTGCCTTTCATTAAGTAACGGTTTTCTTCGTGATCACAGGCTGGTTTGTGCTTAATCAGCAGTGAGGACTGCGTGGCTTCAGTGGCTGTGACCGCGCCCAGAGGCAGAGGCGCCTCTCGCTTGCATCGACTTCATGGGGGAGCTGCTCTGGGGGCCCCTGCATGTGGCATCGTGCTCCCCACTCCTCGCTTTGGGAACCCTTGCCTTCACTCTGCGTGTGTTGCTACTTTCCTGTGTCGTATGAGATGACTTGTCTAATAATGGAAATAAAGGGGCGCCAGGCACTTAAATGGCAACCCCTTCCCCACCCCCGGCATTCACCTCCCGGCCCTCTGATCTCTTGGGTCACTGCAATGCTAGCCCCCGAGCCCCTTTGCTGGGAGCTCCATCTGTCCATCCGTCCATCTGTCCGTCCATCCAACAGGTATTTCCTGAGCGCCCGCTCTGTTCCGTCACTCCCAGTCCCTGTCAAGAGCTGACTGGAGTAAGGAGAGAAGAGCCGAGAGGGGGGCTGCCGTAGAATGCGGGCGGGCATCGGAGCCCAAGGCTGCCTCTGGCTCTAAAGTGCTCCCGGAGCAGCCCAGGCTGGAAGGTTTGAGCGCCCGGCATGGGGGGTGCGGGTCAGGAACCCCATCCTGGAAGAGTGAGTGGGTTTGCCCGTCCAGAGCTCAGGCCAGAAGAGCCTCCAGGCAGAAGGGCCAGCCTGGAGTGGGGGACCCGGTATGGGGGTGGAGCTGAGTGTCTGGCAGCAGGATAATGTGGTTTGGGCAGGTCAGCAGGAGATGGCGGGTCCTGACCGTCAGGGGCTTGAGCTGCCTTGGAGGCCTGGGGGAGTCTTGCTGTGGTTGGGGGCAGAGCAGGTGGGGTGACACGCACTCTACCCACCATTGTCCCCCTGAATCTAGGAGGTGTTTGCATCACCCAGCTTCAGGACCAGTTGGGCCGCCGGAGGGGTGGTGAAGGATGAGAAGGAGGCTGTGATGAGAACGGGGGGAGGGCGTGGGGACTGGGAGGGGGAGGTACATGGAGGGGTGCCTTGAGGCTCGAGGGGGGCTCTAGGAGGGGTGCTGCCAGGAGGCGTGGGGAGGGAGGAAGGATGGAGCCCGACACCTTCTGTGGGAGGAGGCTGCTGCCGCCACGTCCCGGCCTTGCTAGCTCGGATGTTTAATTTTACCCTTTAGAGATTTACAGGCTTTCTAGATTAAATTGCCACTATTCCTCTGTAAGAACGACAAAGTCCATGACAGACCATAAATCACATCATTAATTTGCTTACATGGAGTTAACCTCTGTGGCCCCACTGACTTACTCGGAAGGATGCAGGACGCCTGGGAGACAGGGAGGCCTCTGTCCAGTTGTCAGCGAGCGTGAAAGGCTAGAGGGACCCAGGTCGCGGTGGCCGGGCCGCCCTGCCCACCAGGTGGCCGCCCTCATCCCGTTGCCAGGGCTCCTGGTGGCTTCCTGGCCTCTGTAGGGAGGGGGACCGACTTTTGCACCAGCCGTGCAGAGGGCAGGGGGCGTGGGGAAGCCGGGCTGCAGGTCAGGAGGCTGGGCTCCAGTGGCCTCTGCAGGGGTTCTTGGAGGGCTCCTCTCAGGAGCCCCGAAAGCCTGGGCACGCGAGATCCTGCCCAGTCTTCCCCTTTCAGGCTCTGGTGGGCTGTTCATCCTCCGAGTAATGATGGGTCAGAAAGCATGTCTTACAGTTGCTCCCCTTTCCGGACATATGGACAGCCTGCTCTTTGCGTTGGCACAGGTGGGGGTGGGCACCATTCCCTCTCCGTGGCCCGAGGCTCGGCCTCTGCGGGGAGCTGGCTAGGACGCTGGTGAATGCGTCTTTCACAGCTTACTGCCGTGCGCTGGAGCTGGAAACTGCCTGCTAACTGTGGGGCAGTTAGAAGTCATGATTTGTTGGGAGAAAGATGCATTTGTTGGGGTGGGGGACTCTCCCTGTGTGTTGACCTCTCTGCCTCCAAGGGCCAAGTGGCTGCTGCAGGTGGGGATGGGTGGGGATTGCGTGCTGCAGGGGGGCAGGCCTGGGGCTCGCTCCCCTGACGGTTTTCATCAAACCCCGAATATTACGCTGCAGTTCGTGTTGACTGGTAGCCCAAACCGGCTTTCTTCCTTTACAGTGAAGTAGAGAAGCCAGACTTGGTGTATTTAATATCCGATATTTCATGGCAGAAAGCCAGTGGTCACGCTGGTGGCGTGGCTGCCTCTCTGTGCTCACGCGTGGTATCCACAGCCGTAGGTGGGCCGTCCCGTGCAGCCTTGATTAGCAGCTGCTGCCGACTGACTCAGGAGATTCTGTAAAATCCACATGTATTTGTAGAAATACAAATAGAGTTTAATGTCCCAATGTAATGGTCACTTCCTTGAAGTGAAATTAGCTCTGGTTTCAAGGAAGAAAATGGAAGCATAACACATTAATTTTGGGCTGAATTGTGTCTCACCTGAGTTCCCAACTACAAAAAAGTCGTGCGTTTTCCTTATGGAAACCGTCTGGGCTGACAGAGTCCTGGAGGCTGTGGTGGGTGTTCATCATCCAGAATTCACGGCAACGCATCACTCACATCCATCTGGACCTCACATCTCAGGCCCTGACACCAAAAACACATGTTCCCCTCCACACTGTGTGCTTCGTGGAAGATGTTCTAACAAATTACTCATCTTAAAATAAAGCACTGTCCAAGAAAAAGGCAAACAACTGAGTAGAAAAAGGGACCAAAGACATTTCACCAAAAAGAAGGCCCAGTAGCCATATGGAAAGGTCCTCAACTCCATTAGTCATCAGGGAGGGAAATGAAAAATAAATTGTAAATGTTTTAGGGTTCTCCATAGAAACAGACCATAGTGTGTGTGTGTGTGTGTGTGTGTGTGTGTGTGATTTTTTTGGTTTTTTTGGCTGCGCTATACGTGGCTTGCGGGATCTTAGTTCCCCGACTGGGGATTAAACCCGGGCCATGGCAGTGAAAGCACCGAGTCCTAACCACTGGACCGCCAGGGAATTCCCTATATGTGGAGATTTATTATGAGGACTCACATGATGATGGAGGCTGAGAAGTCCCCAGATCTGTGGTCAGCAGCTGCCAAGAAAGCTGGTGTGTAGTTCAGTTTGAGACTTGAAGGCCTGAGGACCCAGGGGGCCCATGGTGTGAATCCCAGCCCAAGGGCAGAAGATGAGGTGAGAGGTCCCAGCTCAACAGTGAGGCAGAAAAAGGGGCAAATCCCTCCTTCCTCCATCTGTTGTTCTGTTCACGCCCTTAGTGGGTTGGACGCCCACCCACATTGGGGAGAGTGTCTGCTTTACCGAGTCCACTGATGCAAACGCTCATCTCATCCAGAGACACACAGACACACCCAGAGATAATGTTTAATCTGGGCGCCCTGTGGCCAGTCAAGTTGACACATAAAATTACCCACCCCAATTTGATACCGTTGCACACCACCAGAAGGGCTAAAATTGCAAAGAGCAGAAACTAGGCATTGAAGAGGTTGTGGAGCGGCTAGAACTCTGATGGTTGATCGGGGTGTAAGTTTATACAGCTGCTTTAGGAAGCGGTTTTGCAGTGTCGCCTAAAGTTAAAAATGCACGTACTCTGTGACCAGCAGTCCCGCTCCGAGTGAAACTGGGTGCAGTGTGCATACGGCCACTGTCGTGGGCTGCATGGTGGCCCCTAAAGATGGCAGGTCCCCATCCCTGGAACCTGTGAATGTGACCTTACATGGTGAAGCCTTTGCAGACGTGAGTTGGGACACTGAAATGAGGAGATGATCCTGGCTTATCTGGGTGGGCCTCGCGTGCCATCACAAGGGTCCTTTTTTTTTTTTTTTCGGCGCGCCCCAACCAGGGATCGAACCCAGGGCCCAGTCCTAACCAGTGGACCGCCAGGGAAGTCCCCACAAAGGTCCTTCTAAGAGAGAGGCAGAGGGAATGTAGACACAGAGGAGAAGACAGTGACCATGGAGGCAGAGATCGGAGTGATGTGGCTACAAGGCAGGGAATGCCGGCAGCATCGGCAACTGGAAGAGGTGATTCTCCCCTGGAGCCTCCAGAGGGAGGGGGGCCCTGCGAACACCTAGATTTCAGCCACTGAAACTGCTTTCAGGTTCCCGGTCTCCTGAACTTGAGTTGGTCAAAGGCACGTGTTTGTGGTGATTTGCTCCAGGGGCCACAGGAAACTAACAGAGCCCTCCAGACGCATGCACCAGAGCATCTGTAGAAGCGTGGTTGTCAAACTACAGATGACCCAAGGTCCACCAGCCGTAGACTGCTCTGTACACTGGGGCTTATCGCACATGGAAACCATCCAGCAGGCACTGCGAGTGTGTGCAGTGGCCTGGATGAGTCCTGCCACGTTGAACCCAAAACCCAAACCCTAGAGTCCCTAGTCCCTACCGCATGGCTCCACTGATGGGAAGGGCAACAGGCCACTCTCCCATGTGGGGTGGGAAGTCAGGGTGCCCTTGGGAGATGGTGATTAGAGGGGGCACCAGGAGGGCACGGGGCTTCTGGAGGGACTGACAATGTCCCATTTATTTCTTTTGTTCTTTTTTAAGATTTTATTGATGTAAATTAAAACAATGTTGTTTTAATTTCTGCTGTTCAGGAAAGTGACTCAGTTATACATACATATTCTTTTTCACATTATTTTCCATTATGGTTTGTCACAGGGATATTGAATATAGTTCCCTGTGCAATACAGTAGGACCTTGTTGTTTATCCATTCTATATGTAATAGTTTGCATCTGCTAATCCCAAACTCTCAATCCTTCCCTCTCCCACCTCCCTCCCCCTTGGCAACCACAAGTCTGTTCTCTATGTCTGTGAGTCTGTTTCTGTTTTGTAGATGTGTTCATTTGTGTTGTATTTTAGATTCCACATATAAGTGATATCATGATATTTGTCTTTCTTTGATTTACTTCACTCAGTATGATAATCTCTAGGTCCATCCATGTTGCTGCAAAGACAATGTCCCATTTTTTTTAATTAATTAATTTTATTTTATTTTATTTTTGGCTGCGTTGGGTCTTTGTTGCTGCACGCGGGCTTTCTCTAGTTGCGGCGAGCAGGGGCTACTCTTCGTTGTGGTGCGTGGGCTTCTCATTGCAGTGGCTTCTCTTGTTGCGGAGCACGGGCTCTAGGCGCGCGGGCTTCAGTAGTTGTGGCGCGTGGGCTCAGTAGTGTGGCTCTCGGGCTCTAGAATGCAGGCTCAGTAGTTGTGGCGCATGGGCCTAGGTGCTTTGCAGCATGTGGGAGCTTCCTGGACCAGGGCTCGAACCCATGTCCCCTGCATTGGCAGGCGGATTCTTAACCACTGCACCACCAGGGAAGTCCCAATGTCCCATTTTTGATCTGTGTGAGGTTTGCCTGGGTGGGTTCCACTTTATGATAAGGAACTTTTCAGTGTCTATATTAAACTTCAATAAAAACTGAAAAAGAAAAAAAAAAGAGCAGTACAGCATCTTGGAATCTTCAGGGAGAACTTTCAATTGACTGACTCATGGCTTATTTTCCTGCTGGAACAATAATATCAAAATCAAGATTACATTTAATTTAATGTGAGATGATTAAATGTGGCCATTCCACCAAGTGCTTATTAATATTCAGATGCACATTGTATTTTCTAAATGAAATCAGAGTCCATAAACCCAAGTAGGATGCTGAGATCTATACACAGGTAATTGATATGGATAAGTTCTCTCCATGAGAGTTTTTCTTCCTGCACAAGGGCAGAGCTGTGCACTTAAGGAAAACCAGACACAAACAGCCCGAGCCCTTGAGGGTCACAGGCTCTGTGGTTTCAGGTGAGTGGGAAGCCAGAGAGCTGTAAGAAGAGATAACGGAGCGAGATGGTGTGTATGAACAGCTCCTTTGGGTCGGCCCAGAAACTGGGTGGGGATTCCGGCGCTCTCCAGGCCACCCTGCCCATCACACTGAGATCCTAGAGGTCCCTGCTGTCTGTGTCCACAGCGCCCCCTGGCAGCCTTCCCGGCCCCTCCCACCCCTCCAGTTGTGCTGGGAGACTGTCCATCAGCCGTCCAGCTTTGGGCTGGGTCCCACGTGTGGTCATTGCATCCGAGCTTGCGCACACGTGGTCTGTGTCCTGCGCCGTCTGAAATAGACAAGACCCACAGCATAGTGGTCTCCTCTGAGGTGGTCCACAGAGATGCGAGGGAGGCCGGGAGGTGACACCTGGTCTCAGTGGTCCTAGGCATGCTCCTGGCTCCACTCTGCTGGACTCCTGGCCCAGTCCTGGTGCTGGGATAGCACGGAGGCTTCAGAACGGGGGTCTGAGGATCTGAGGTCTGAGGATCAGAACGGGGGTCTGAGGGCTGTGCCTGGACAGGCGGAGGCTGGGGCCTGGGTGGCGCTGCACCCACCCTCCGGGGCCCGTGGGGAGCCAGCCTGGAGCAGCGGGCCCTGCAGCTCTGCTCAGCCTCTCCCCAGGGTCCTGTGGCTGCTGTTTGTGATATGGAGAGCACCTCTGCTTGAGCGTGTGGGGTCCCAGTACGTTGTCCGTGGTTGGGATTTTAGGAGGGGGTCATATCTGTGGGTGGTGTGGTTCAGAAGTCTAGAAACGCAAATTCGCTGAGCCCAGTGAGTGCCCTCCAGCTGCACCTCCTGCAGCCTCCCTGACGGCACCGTCTGCAGTGCATCTCCCCGGCTCCCCTCTTACGTGGCCAGTGGGTGGAGGAGGGTGTGGGCCTGGGCCAGGAGCAGCTTTGCCCTGGATGGTTAGCTAGGGAGCTGGACTTCCGCCAGGGGCCTGCCCGCCTCTTGCTGGCCTGAGGGCTGCTCCTGGCAGCCTGGCCACCCCGGGGACATCGGGACAGCTCAGAAGGAGACATTTCAGCGCGTGCAGAGGTTGGGTTCTTGCACACAGGAAGCGGGGCGGAGGAGGTTGGACCCTCAGGGAGCTTTTGATTTGTGTGTGTGTTGGCCTCAGTGGAGATAAGAAGAAAGGGCCAGTTACCGGAAAGGGATTGAAGCCGGGTCACCTTTAAGGAGCTTGGAAGGAAGTGTTTGGCCTTGGTAACGGTGTCGCGATGTGGTTCGAGATTCTCCCCAGGATCGCCATCATGGCCGCGTGCTTATTCATTTCCGGGAATGGCCACTGCACGCATCCACAGGTTCACTAACGGGGGCAAGGAAAAAAGGGTTGCCCGTTATTCATATCAGTGGAATTTGATGGAAAGAGATAGGCGCA
This sequence comes from Leucopleurus acutus, assembly GCF_964270905.1. Taxonomy (NCBI): domain Eukaryota; kingdom Metazoa; phylum Chordata; class Mammalia; order Artiodactyla; family Delphinidae; genus Leucopleurus; species Leucopleurus acutus. The sequence continues at coordinate 172,140,429 of NC_139142.1, forward strand.
TCTCTGGAGTTAATCGTTACTATGTGTCAAAGGGTTTGGAGAACATTGATTAAGGAAGCATTTTCTTGATTGATGAAAAATAACTCAGTTATGCTTGTCTACCCCTGCTAGAAGGTTATGCAGTGTATTTTGTAGTGTGTAATAAAAATAAAACAAAAAAGTAAAATAAAAAAAAAAAGAAGAAGAAAGGGCCAAATGGGGCTTCTGTGGGGTGTGGCCACAAAGGGAGATTCGAGTCTGCAGGAGGTGGTCCCTGCTGGTGTTGACTAACAGAAATGAGGGGGGACGGAACTCCCCTCTCTTCAAGCGTGGGCTGTACCTGGTAACGTCCTTCCAAAGAGCACAGCCTGGAAAAGGGGAAACAGAGGAACTTGACAGTGGAGAATCCTGATAACCCTGCCTCGGCCACGGGATCCAGGTCCACCAGCAGTGATGCGTCACCTTGATGATGTGCCCCTGCATGGGATGTGATGGGCATGGCTCTTCAGCTCTGTGGCCTTTCTGCCCAAACCCCAAAACTTCTATCCAATCACAAGGAAAACAGCAGTTCAATGCCAGCAGAGGGGCGTTCTGTCAAATACCTGAGCAGCACTCCTTAGAACAGATGAAACCGTAGTTTCACCAAACTCTGAGAATCTGTCACAGCCAAGAGAAGCCGAAGGAGACAGGATGTTTAAATAGAATGGGTGGGATCCTGGAGCAGATAAAGGACACTGGGTTAAAACCAGGGAAACGTCAATAGAACGTAACCTTGGTTAGCAGTAACACACTGATATTGGTTCATTAACTGTAACAAACGTGCGACTTGGATGTAAGATTTAATGACTGGGTAAATCAGATGTGAGGGTATTCTATGGGAACTCTGTACTATCTGCACAATTTGTTTGTAGGTCTACAACTCTTTAGGAAAAAAATGTCTTTTGAAAGAAATTGGAGGGCAGTTTGAGTCCCGTCACCCCGGGGTTCCTGGCGGTGGGACCTGGGCTCGGCACCTTGCTGTCCATCCCCCTGCCCCTGTCCAGCTCCAGACCCTTGGCTTTGTCGTCCCTGTTGGTCTTCCTTCTTTCCTCTCCACATGGAACCTGAGGGAAAGTTCAGTCCAGTATTTAGAATAGATTTTTTTAATGCCCCAGATTTCTGGGTGCTTGGAAAGAACCAGCTTCTCAGATGCAGTCTGGTGGGTGCTGGGGGCCATCTCCAGGTGAGATAAGCTCCCCGGTAAGCTTCCGGGCACCCTGCCCAGGTTTCCTCTGTCTGACAACTCCAGAAAGCAGCGCCCTGGGCCTCTGCTTCCTTCTTTTTTTAAAAAAAATTTTTTTTAAAATAAAAATTGAAGTATAATTGAGTTACAATGTTGTGTTAATTTCTGCTGTACAGCTCAGTGCTTTGTGACCACCTAGAGGGGTGGGATAGGGAGGGTGGGAGGGAGGGAGACGCAAGAGGGAAGAGATATGGGAACATATGTATATGTATAACTGATTCACTTTGTTATGAAGCAGAAACTAACACACCATTGTAAAGCAATTATACTCCGATAAAGATGTTAAAAAAAATTTCTGCTGTACAACACAGTGATTCACATATATATATATATACACATTGTTTTCTTTATATTCTTTTCCATTATGGTTTATCACTGGATACTGAATATAGTTCTCTGTGCTGTTCAGTAGGACCCTGTTGTTTATCCATATATAATAGTTTGCCTCTGCTAATCCCAAACTCCCACTCCACCCCTCCCCCAGCTCCCTCCCCCTTGTCAACCACAAGTCTGTTCTCTATGTCCATGAGTCTGTTTCTGCTTCATAGATAAGTTCATCTGTGTCATGTTATAGATTCCACGTATAAGTGACATCATATGGTAATTGTCTTTCTGACTTACTTTGCTTAGTATGATCATCTCTAGTTGCATTCATGTTGCTGCAAATGGTATTATTCCTTTCTTTTTTATGATATTCCTTTGTATATATGTACCACGTCTTCATTATCCATTCATCTGTCGACAGACATTTAAGTTGTTTCCATGTCTTGACTATTGTAAATAGTGCTGCTGTGAATGTAGGGGTGCATGTATCTTTTCGAATCAGAGTTTTCTCTGGATATATGCCCAGTAGTGGGACTGCTGGGTCGTATGGTAGTTCTATTTTTAGTCTTTTAAGGAGCCTCCATACTGTTCTCCACAGTGGCTGTATCGATTCACACTCCCACCAACAGTGCAGGAGGGCTCCCTTTTCTCCACACCCTCTCCAGCATTTGTTGTCTGTAGATTTTGGGGGCATGGCCATTCTGGCCTGTGTGAGGTGATCCCTCATTGCAGTTTTGCTTTGCATTTCTCTCATGATTTCTGCTCCCTTCTTATGTGTTGAGGTCCTGAGACGGCTGCCCTCCCCTGATCAGCCCTGGGTCACTTCTGTGAGTGACCAGTGACCATTTTTTTAGGGCGTGACGTTGCTCACAGCCGACATCATGGACCAAAGCTGATGTGTGTGCGGTTGGCAGTTCAGCCAGGAGGCAAAAGGGAGCTGAGCGTCTGTGTTTCTGGGCCGACTGAGGCTTCAGGGCCAGCGCTGAGTAGGTGGTCGGGACAGCTGTGTTTCCACAGGAAGGGTGGCCTGGTGGGGACACGGGAAAACAGGTCCAGCCGGCAGCTGGAACCCTGGTTTGGGGTAATTACATCTTCTTTAACTTTTGTAATGGTCACTTCCAGTATTTTTGGAGGAGGTGCAGGATTCAGAGGAAGGAGTGAGCCCCGCAGGGGAGGAGAAGCCCAGTCAGGACCCCGTTTTGTAAATGAGCCCAAACAGTAAGGATGGAGGGTGGGAAGGGCTTGTCTGGACCCGGCCTGCCTGCCGAAGCCCCCCGCACGCTTTGCAAGATGACGTGAGTTACAGATGAGATGATCCTCGCACAGGGTTACGGTGGCATTGGGCACGTGGGAGGCGCTCGGCGTGGTGGGGCTGGTGTCTCCTGGGGGAACGGGGGACCTGCACCGAGAGGGTCAGTCAGTCACGGCCCCTCACAAGTCCCTGAGAGGAAATGATTCCTGTGGGTCTCACGGCTCATCTGGATTTTAGGACAAGATCATGTTGAACCCTATGAAACGGCTGTTTTTGTTAAGTCAGAAGTGGTCAAATATAAGCAGCGTCATATGGCTTAATGCAGTTGTTTAGTATTAAAGCAGTTCTGGGCAAGAGAGAACACTTTTTCTTTTAACAACTTTAGTTATCGCAAGCCTCCCAGTTCATTGTATTAGAAAATAGAGATCAGCAAACAGGAAACTTAGACATCCTGGATTTTTCCCGCAGTGGGGGGTGGGGGGAGGCATTGTTCACGCGGGTTCTTCTGTGTGCTTGGCACGTGCACAGCTGCCCACACGCCTCCCCCTCCGCTGCGCCGGGGGCCTCTTTCTTCGACCCGCAGCGATGGGAGTTTGTCCGTCGTGCACTGACCCATGCCCCTTGCTTGGACATTGGGCTTGTTTAGAATGTTTTTCTGCCCGGAACGATGCTGTCATAAACACCCTGTAGCTCTGTTTTTCTTTTTTCTAAAATTTATTTATTTATTTATTTATTTTGGCTGTGTTGAGTCTTAGTTGCTGCGCGCCGGCTTTCTCTAGCTGCGGTGAGCGGGGGCTATTCTTTGTTTCGGTGCACGGGCTTCTCATTGCCGTGGCTTCTCTTGTTGCGGAGCACAGGCTCTAGGCACGCGGGCTTCAGCAGTTGTGGCACGTGGGCTCAGTAGTTGTGGCTTGCGGGCTCTAGAGCGCAGGCTCAGTAGTTGTGGCGCACGGGCTTAGTTGCTCCGCGGCGTGTGGGATCTTCCTGGACCAGGGCTCGAACCAGTGTCCCCTGCCTTGGCAGGTGGATTCTTAACCACTGTGCCACCAGGGAAGCCTTCTTCTTTTTCAGCAGATCCCCATGATTCTTTCCTTATGGTATATTTCCAGAAGTAGAATGGCTGGGCCTAATGTGAAGGCTGCAGATTGACCTCCAGAAAGGCTCCATCGCCCACAGACCCTGTGTGAGGGGGAGGGCCTGCCTTGCTTCTCTCCCTTCCCCTTTCCTCTGCCTCCTCCCTCCCCTCTCTCCCCAGCCCTCCCTTCTCTCTCCCTCTCTTGTACTCCGCAGGAACATTCTCTCTCTCCTCCTCTCCTCCCTCTCCCCCTCCCCTCCCCCTACTCCTCTCCCTCCCTCCCTGCTCCCCCATCCCCTCCCCCATTCCTCCCCTCCCCCCTCCTTTCCCTCCCTCTCCCCCTCCCCTCCCCCTGCTCCTCCCCCTCCCTCTCCCTCCTTTGATGCTGCACCACTGAGCAGGGGTCCAGCAAATAGCATTCCAGCTGACCACCCTGGGGGGCCTCCCAGCACACAGGCTCCCTAGGGCCCCTGGTCTGGGGTTTGCTTTTGGGGTTTTGAGGGGAAACCAAGAACCCATGGGGGAGCCTGCGGGGAGCTTCAGAGGCTTCCCTGTGACACACAGGCTGATCCTGAGGTGTGATAACATTCTTTTAGGGAGACATCCCTTCCCTAAGAGCACCCCACCCCCATGCTGGGGGTGCTGGGGCGCTGACCCCATGGGCGGGGACCCGAACCCTGGGCTCACAAGCCATTATTTATTTAAAAAATACCTTATTTCCCTGGCGATTTGGCAAATGGATTGACGCCAGGCCCTCTTCCTGAACCACCTGGGACCACCCGGTGCATGAGTCAGGCTGGTGGCCACCATGGGGCCCTTGGCCTGGTGTCCTGTTCCCCCTACGTTGTTGGCTGCCCTGAGAATCCAGGGAGAAGCTGCTGCCAGATCCGGCGGCCCCAGGAGGGTCTTTGTCCTCCTTTCACAGAAGCAGGAGATTCGTGGATTCGCTCTGTTGAGCTGGAAGGAAGAATTTTTAAATTTCCTCCGGTTGAAAAACCCAAAATGGAACAATCTACATCAATTCCCCCAAATTGGACTTGTAGGCAAGTACTTGGAGAAATGGACTATTTCCTATGCATGGAAGCAAAGTCTGTGGGAACCTCCTGGTAATGAATTTTAAAGTGCTTTTCTACTCAGTCTCATTCCCAAATGCTGAGAGTCTTAAAAACCAGAAGCTGGAGGCCTGGGGGGTGGGGGGCAGGGCTCCCCGCTCTGAATGGTGGGGAGGGGGCAGCTGGGGAGGCCCACCCTTCTCTGCTGCGGTTCCCTTCCTCCAGGTCAGCAGCACTGTTTGTCAACAAGCGTGACCGTCTCTTCTACCCGAAGATTCTGAAATTTAGGAGTGGTTTTGAGCCCTCTTTACGTAGATGCCGTGTTCTGACATGCAGAGTTGCCACGTATTATTTCATTACCAAACAGTGAAAGAGCTCGTAATTAACATGGAGATATGCCATCTCTGTGTTTAAATATTGCCTTCTAATAGTGATCTCGTGTCTGTAGAGGAGAGAGCCATCTTCCGGCCGCAGAGCGTGGGGTCGAAGGACCCTGGCCTCGTGGGTGGGGTCCGCAGCCTGTGGGTTGGGGGAGCCTGCCCCGGGCTGTGGGCTGCAGATGGGGTGTTTTGATTATTGCCGCCCCATCTTCCAGGAACCCCTTCCCCTCTGAGGTGCCCTGACACCCCATTTCTGGCCTCGTTCAGGCTCCCTTTCTCCACTCACACGAGGGTGCCCAGCGGGAGGAAGCGGCAGGGCTTTCCGTGCCATCTTCAGAGCTGATGGAAGTGGAACCAGGCCGGCCGTGTCAGAGTTTAGTGGGGAAGCAACTAGCAAGAAAACCCACTCTTGCCCTGTGGCACCGGAACCTCTGGTGAGAGGGATGGCCAAGAGTAGGGACAGGACGTCCACCGTGGACAGGAAGTGACTCCCAGCATGCGGGAGATGGAGACCAAGCCCAAGGGCCCCGGATGGGAGGCCAGGATGAGTGAGGTCTGATGCCAGGGGGCGGGTGGGGCTCGGTTATTTGAGAAGCGTGTATTTCCCTGATCAGCGGGACGGGAGTTCCGTTTCATTGGGGTCCTTCCTTCCAGTTTGGGATGGGCTCTGGAATGGTGGTGGTTGTTTTTTTCTTTTTTTGGCCATGCTACACGGCTTGCAGGATCTTAGTTCCCCTGGCCGGGGATTGAACCCGGGCCCCCTGCATTGAAAGCGCAGAGTCCTAACCACTGGACCGCCAGGGAAGTCCCTGGAATTTGTATTCTAAGTGATAAAAAGGGGCAGGCGACTTTTCATGGCGGTGGGGTTAGCTTTGTCAGGTCCCCCTGACCTGGAGAGGTAGCGTCATTAAAATCCGGTAACTCAAGCAGTGCAGTATGATTAAGGACTTATTTATGTCATTGTGTTTTACTCGGAAGTTTGAAGTCTGTTAAGGTGACTTTTAGGATTCTTGGTGTGGGTTGGGGACAAGTCTTTGTGTGGGTGGGTTTAATGCCTTCTTGTGGGCACCTCGTTTCCTGGGAATCACTGAGGAACCGCTCTTTGATTTTCAATTTTAAACCCTTATCTTCCGACAGTCGGCCTCATCCAGAGCGGGATGGGCTGCAATTACAGTCGTCCTAATGGGATGGGTTTTATTTCGAGTGAGTGGACTGCGACAGCATTTCACTTCGTTCGTATGACTGCTCACCATCGCCCATTTTTCTTTAATGGAAAATGTGTCGCTGAAGCCTGCTTCACAGTCCTGGCCCCGTGGTGGCCTGGGCGGATCCTGGCTCAGATCTGAGGCCACCTGTGTGCATCATCGGACGGGCCAGCCATGGCCCAGGGAGGGAGGGCGAAGGAGGGGCCTATGTGGCTTTTATTTTGCTGCATTTTGTCCAGAAACATTTCGTATGCTGGGCCGAGTGGTTTTGATTTGGCCTTCAGCGGGAGCAAGGCATAGCAGGATTTCATGGGCTTCTGTGATGGCCAGAGATGCTGGCCAGGATGCAGAGGCAGGCGGGTGCCAGGTGGGATGGAGGTGCAGGTCCCAGAGAGCCTGGCAGGGCCTGGCCATTCTCTGCAACAAAACTGTTTGCTTTCACTGACATTGGAGCGCTGGGATCAGGGTCCCACCATCGACACGACCGCTCACCGCCTCTCCCCACAGCTGGCTCGTGAAACGTTCCAGAGTCAGAGAGTATCTGAGCTGTTTGTTGTAGTGTCTCAACTTGGGAGAGCTCGGTCACCCTTTCAGCCATAAAGCCTGCCTTTCCCCAGAGGAGTAGATGCCAGAGAAGGTGTGTTTTCTATTTGAATCAACCTTGATGCAGCCTCGGAAGTACCAGAATGGGGATCTCGCCTTGACACATACAGATGGGAACCCTTTCATTTCCAAAGTCTGTTAAAAAATCTTAATGCTTGTTAAAAAAAAATCCACTCTACCATTGGTAAAAATATCCTCTTGTGCGTTTGCAAATGATACCTCTGCCTCTCTCAGGTGCCCCGTGAGTGTGGGGTGGTGCTCCTGAACGAGGCTGGAGCCCCTGGATTTTCCGGAGCCCCCGGCCTGGCTCCTCCTGTGAGCTGCTTGTGCCGTAGAAAGGGCACCTCCCCCCGATTTTGATAAGAAGGGCCTCTGGGCTCCTCACCATTCGGAGAAGCAGTGGAGTGTCTTCTCTGTCTCTCACCTCATCCTCCCGGAGTGAGTCTTGCTCCTTGTCCCTTGGCAGTCATTCCACCAAAGTTATTTTTTATTTTTTTTTAATTTTTAAAAATTTTTAATTTTTTTTTTTTTCTGGTACGCGGGCCTCTCACTGTTGTGGCCTCTCCCGTTGTGGAGCACAGGCTCCGGATGCGCAGGCTCAGTGGCCATGGCTCACGGGCCCAGCCGCTCCGCGGCATGTGGGATCTTCCCGGACTGGGGCACGAACCCGTGTCCCCTGAATCGGCGGGCGGACTCTCAACCACTGCGCCACCAGGGAAGCCCTACCAAAGTTATTTTTTAGACAGAGGCTTCTCTTTCGGTTGCCCCAGGCCCGGGGCCCCTCCACGGGGAGAGGAAACATCTGGGAACATCAGCTGATGAGACGGCTGTTGCGCCCCCCACTCTGTCTTCTGGCATCAAGGATATCTTAATTTTTTTAAGTTTTTAAAATTGTGGTAAAATATACATAGCATGAAATGTACCACTTTAATCATTTTTATGTGTACAGTTCAGTGGTATTAAGTACAGTCACTTTGTGGTGCAACCGTTACCACCATCCACCTCCAAAACTTTTTCATCTTCCCAAACTGAAACTCTGTCCGCATAAACACAAACTCCCCATTTCCCCCTCCCCCAGCCCCTGGAAACCACAATTCCACGTCTAAGTGAGATCACGTACGTGCGTATTTGTCTGTCTCTGTCTTATTTCACTTAGCATAATGCCTTCCAGGTTCATCCACAGCATCACAAATGATAGGATTTCCTTCTTCTTTTATCTATCTATCTATCTATCTATCTATCTATCTATCTATCTATCCATCTGTCTATCTTGTTTGGCCACGCCTTGCGGCCTGCAGGATCTTAGTTCCCCAACCAGGGATCGAACCCATGTCCCCTGCAGTGGAAGCGCAGATTCCTAATCACTGGACCGCCAGGGCATTCCCTCCTTTTTTTAATACTATATAGTAATCCATTGTGTGTACGTGTGCGTGTATACGTATATGTATATATATATGTGATATATTCTTTATCCATTCATCTGTCTATGGACCCATATTGCTTCCATATCTTTTGCGGCGAGCGGGGGCTACTCTTCGTTGCTGTGCTCGGGCTTCTCATTGCGGTGGCTTCTCTTGTTGCGGAGCACGGGCTCTAGGTGCACGGGCTTTAGTAGTTGTGGCTCGCGGGCTCTAGAGCGCAGGCTCAGTAGTTGTGGCGCACCGGCTTAGTAGCTCCGCGGCATGTGGGATCTTCTCAGACCAGGGCTCGAACCTGTGTCCCCTGCATTGGCAGGCGGATTCTTAACCACTGCATCACTAGGGAAGTCCCCTGCTTCCGTATCTCGGCTATTGTAAATAATGCTGTAATGAACATTTGAGTGCAGATACCTCTTTGAGATAGTGATTTCATTTTTTTTTTGGATATATACCCAGAAGCAGAATTGCTGGATCATGTGGTGGTTGTATTTAAAATTTTTTGAGGAGCCTCCATACTGTTTTCCATCGTGGCTGCACCAATTTACATTCCCACCAACAGAGCACGAGGGCTCCCTTTTCTCCACGTGCTCATCAACGCTTGTTATTTGTTGTCTTTTTGGTGATGGCCATCCTAACAGGTGTGAGGTGATACTTCACTGTGGTTTTGATTGGCATTTCCCTGATGATCGGTGACGTTGAGCACCTTTTCATGTGCCTGTGGCTATTTGTATGTCTTTGGAAAAATCTGTTTAGGTCCTTTGCCCATGAAAAAAATTGTTTTTTTCAGAGTTGTATGAGTTCCTTAGTATTTAGGGGTTCCTTCTTTTTTAAGGCTGAGTCACATTCCGTTGTATGTACATGCCACATTTTGTTTATCCGTTGGACATGAAGAATACGTTGTGTAGTAGAAAGAAGAAAGCGGTGAGACCTCGGTCTCTGCGGTTCACAGCCTCTGTGCGTTGGCAGGTGGGGCCTGACCACACTGGTGCTCGCTCGCTTCTGCTCTCAGCAGGCGCACATGTAGTCTCCACGGGCGCCTGGGCCTGCTGCTGAGACTGGAGGGTGCAGATGGGTGTGGGAGCCAGTCCCTACCCCCAAAGAGCAGCAGGGACAGGCCAAATGAATGACACCTCCTATCTAGGGCTTTCACAAGTTCAAAAAGAGAAAAGAGCTTGTATTCATCCTGAGGGCTACATGGTCACAGGCCACCCAAAGGATGCACCTCTGTTTCCAGAATTGGTGGGAGATTCTCTGGAGGATGTGTTTCTCCCAGAGCCCTTCATCAGGATGGGAGCGCCTGCCATGGCTACTGTGATCACGGTCAGCGGCACAAGAGCCCAGGAGGTCCTGCAACGTGTCGCCTCTCGTATAAGGATGTCAGTACATTTTATCTGAAGTTGATAATATATCCAGAAATAGAGGTGTAAAAATATTATTTAGAGAGATGGAAATAGCCACCAGAAGAATTAAGATCTGAACTAAGGAAGAGGATTGGCAGTGGCGTGGGGAGGTTGGGGTCAGGGAATATGGCTTTTCATTAGAAGCCCCTCCAGTATGGGATTATTCAGCCTGAGCGAAAGAATCATCTCGTTTCTGCAGGTCTTTGCGGTAGCCAATGACTGATCTGTGTAGTTACGTGGTAGATGGGGTCAGAGGTGTCTGTCCTCAGGTATGATGGCAGTCACAGTGTAAGGTGTCCAGTAGCACCAGGCAGGAAATGGGAAGAGCTCAGGGACTGGTGGGTTAACAGTGTCTGGCCCAGTAATTCCTGCTGAAACCTTAAGGGTGGGCAATAAATGAAAGAGCTGCCCCGGCAGATGTGACTTGCATCCTAACAGCAGTCTTCGATGTCTTCTGTCAGAGGCATGACGGTTGGGCCATTTCTCATCCGTGGAGACGGCTGGTGAAGGAGGTTTCAATCCAGGGCACCTGGACAGTGCTTCAGTCCTCTACAGCACACCACCCGCGTCGGTTGAGAAAGACAGTTAAGTTTTTTTTTTTTTTTGGTTCTGGCTTTTAAACAAATATAATTTTATTTTTTTAGTTGAAGTATAGTTGTTTTACAGTGCTGTGTTAGTTTCAGGTATACAGCACAGTGATTCAGTTATATATATAGGAAAATGTATGTATATTGGATTGGCCAAAAAGTTCGTTCGGGAATGTACGGAAAAACCGAACGAACTTTTCGGCCAACCCAATATACATAAATGGGAGAAATGTTTCTTCTATATTCTGTTCTCCCACGGTTATCTTCTTATAGCCCTTGTCCCAGTGCACCACAGTGATTTGTTTTCATAGATGTCAAAACCATGGCTGGTTTCCAGAACATCATCTTTGGAAATTCTATATAGCAATGAAGCAGGTTTTCTCTTTCCATTTTTATATAGCTGCGTCTATTTGAAATTTTAGTTTCATATCACATTTATTTAACAGTGTGTCTGCTCGAGATAATTTGCATTCTATTGAATGGGCTTGATAAAAATTCAAATATTAGAGTTTCAAGGATCATAAGTGTTGATTTTTAGGGAATGTACCAATTTTCATCTAAGTGGTTCTTTTCCAAAAGGGAGGGTCACGAAATGAATAACCTACATTTTCTGGTTTTTCAGTAAGAAGCACTGATTGTGTTTTTTAAAGAAAGAACCATAAGAATATGTGATTTTAATTTTGACTTCATATTAATACCTTCAGAAACAGGAAGTTCTCTGTGCCTGGGTTGTGCATCTTTGAGTTTCCAGGAGTTAGTGCACTGAGGCCTGATCCAGGGACCTGGACGGTTTAGGTTCTGCTGGCTGCCTTCCCGCTCTGTCCAGGGAGACCAGATCCCAGAGGAGGACAGCAGCAATTAGGCCTTGTTGGGAAGAAAGAACACAGCCACCAGCACTGGACCGTTTTGCTTCCCCTGAACAAATAAGATAGTGCATTGCTGGCATCTGTAGCTCCCGTAGGGCCGTGTGGCAGGGGTTGGCCTGCGGGCTTGCTTGGCAGAGACAAGATGCCCACACCCAGGGCTGCTCTGCATGGTCAGGGAAGGAGTTTAATTCATTGACAGTTTAGGGGCTAATGGTATTCACTTGTTTTGTATGGAGCTGGGGATGGATTCTTTCTTTCTTCAATTTAATAGAGCTTTACAAATCAAAATACATCCTGCTTAAGCCATTTAGAACTGTTTCCCGTTAAAAAAAAAAACCCAAAAGGTAGCCCCTGTGATGATCCCCTCGCCCACCCCACACCATGGTGGCTTTGTGGGCAGTCTGCTCGCTGCCCCGAGCCCATCTGGACACGTTTCTGCTTCTCATCAGAAAGGGAGCTGTCACCAGTGCAGATGGGAGACTCACGTTAGCTTTAGTGATGGAAAGACGGAAATAGAAGTTTCCTTGATACCACCATGCCAAGTAAGATAATGAGGCTGCGTACTTGCTGCTAGCCGCTGAAGGCAGACATCGCTAGAGTAATTTGGATTAGTGGGAAGTTGGAACATATTGTTTTAAAAGAGATTTCAAGAGCATCATCTTTGGAAATCCTCTACAGCTATGAAGTGATTTTTTTCCCCCCTCAATTCTACTTATATAGTAGTATCTGTTTGAATTTTTCATTGGTTATCTGTTCCCTCTAATAGTGTATTTGCCTGAGCTGTCTCGAATTCTGTTAAATGGCCTTGGCATTAAATTGTCTTAAATATTTTTTATTGCTATTTGGAAGACCTGGAAGTATTTCCAGTGTTCGTATTTGGGTCACGGAGATGCCACTTTGCATCATTTTGTCATATGTAAGGGCCAGGCTATTTCAAGGAAGGTCCAGAGAAGAGACTTGCTATTTCTGAGAATATCCGATGGATTAGGAAGCACGGATTATTCAAAGATCTGTCCTTTGCGCTTTGAAATCTGAAATGGAAAAGCTGTGCTCAGGGGCAGGGGGATTTGGAACCTGGGAGGGAGCGGATCAGGCTTCCGGCTTCATTCAGAACCCACATCCTGCCCTACCTGGCCCAGCATCACAGCATCACGGAAGTGAAGATGCATAAAAAGCCTGGGTTCCAGCTGCTGGCTCCTAACTTGGGCGGGCGTGGGTGAGGAGCCTGGGTGGCTGGTGGGTGGGGTGCTCCATCCAGCCTGGCACCCTCTGGAGGCTGATTCTCTTTATTCTGCAGATTTCCCTGGGGACTGTGGGGATGGCCTCGTTTCACCGGGGCATCCTCATACAGTTATGGGACAGTCCCACCAGGCTGCAGGGTTGTGAGAGGATGAGCCCCTGGCCCCAGTGTCACCTGATTTTTATCCTTTGCTCCCTGGGCCTTTTGCTTGAAGGTACCTTGAGTATCTTGTGTGTGTATTTACTTCTAAAATGTGCATTAGGGACATCCCTGGTGGTCCAGTGGGTAAGACTCTGCGCTCCCAATGCAAGGGGCCCGGGTTCGATCCCTGGTCTGGGAACTAGATCCCATGTGCACGCTGCAACTAAGAAGTCTGCATGCCGCAACTAAGAAGCCCTTATGCTGCAACTGAAAGATCCCGCATGTCTCAACGAAGATCCCATGTGACTCAACTAAGACCCGGTGCAGCCAAAATAAATAAATAAGTAAATAAATAAATATTAAAAAAAAATAATAAAATGTGCATTAAGGGTTTTGTAAGATTTCAGAGACATAACATCCATCAGTGTATCCATTCACTCATCATTCAGCAAGTGCTTGTGGAACACCTACTGTGCACCGTGCTGCGTGGTGGCCTGGCCATGGGCTGCCATGCCCTGGGGAGATCATGTTCTGGTACTGAGCACATCCGCACTGTCCAGGGCAGGGACCACTGAGTTTTGTCCCGTGTAAATCGGATGCCTCGCACCGTGGTTTGCTGTGTTACAGGCAAGGACAGAAGGCAAGAACTTCCAGACAGACGTGGCGGGCTCGGCCTACCTGCCCAGTGGCCGAGTTTAAAGCCCATGGGTCCACACCTCCCAAGACAACATCCCTGCCATTTGTGGGGGACGCTGAGGGGCGGGCAGGGTGGCAGGGTGATGGGCCCCGTGTGTGCAGGGTGCTGGGTCAGGTGATGGACTTACTGCAGCCGAGGAGACATCAGCCCCCACCTCGTGGGGCTTCAGTTTGCAGAATTTTAGCTGTTATCAATATTTAAAAAAATTTCTCCTGGTTGTAGCATAAAATCCCTTAGCTTCTTGCAGCATGTTCTGAGGCTTTAATGCCATTCCGCAGATGTCCTTTCGTGATGCAAGAGGGCTTCCTGAGAAGGGGCTGGAAAGTGGTTTTCATCCAGCACTTTTGGCAGCACTGTCTGGCAGGTTAGGGTGGAAAGAGGGTGGGAGGTGGCAGGGGGGCGCTCACACCCGCTGTTACGTGGTTTCAGATCCTGGGAAAGCTGCTCACTCCCAAGCATGGTTTATAGGAGAATCTAAATTCCCTCAAGCGACTTCTGAAAGGAAGCAGGCTTTATTTTCATTCATTAATTAGTTTGGTTTTTTAATTTAATTTTTTATTGAAGTGTAGTTGATTTACAATGTTGTGTTAGTTTTTGGTGTACAGCAAAGTGATTCAGTTATACATACATGTACATATTCTTTTTCAGATCCTTTTCCATTATGGTTTATTACAGGATATTGAATATAGTTCCCTGTGCTATACAGTAGGACCTTGTTGTTTATCTATTTTATATATAATAGTTTGTATCTTTTAATCCCAAACTCCTAATGTATACCTCCCCCACTTTCCCCGTTGGTAACCATAAGGTTGTTTTCTTTTTTAAAAAAATAGCATACAGATATTGCTACTTCTTTTTTAAAAAATTAATTAATTAATTTTTGGCTGCATTGGGTCTTTCTCTAGTTGCTGGGAGTGGGGGCTACTCTTCGTTGTGGTGCACGGGCTTCTCATTGTGGTGGCTTCTCTTGTTGCGGAGCACGGACTCTAGGCCCATGGGCTCTGTGGGCTCCAGAGCGCACGGGCTTCAGTAGTTGCGGCGCACGGGCTTAGTTGCTCCGCGGCATGTGGGATCTTCCTGGACCAGGGCTCGAACCCGTGTCCCCTGCATTGGCAGGCGGATTCTTAACCACTGCGCCACCAGGGAATTCCCATAAGTTTGTTTTCTATGTCTGTGGGTCTGTTTCTGTTTCATAAATAAGTTCGTTTGTGCCATATTTTAGATTCCACAAAAAAGGAAGGTATGAAAATGCTGTCTGCTTGATTTTTTGTCTGTGAAGGGTTTTTTGGTTTTTTTTTTAACGTCTTTATTGGAGTATAATTGCTTTACAATGGTGTGTTAGTTTCTGCTTTATAACAAAGTGAATCAGTTATACATATGTTCCCGTATCCCTTCCCTCTTGCGTCTCCCTCCCTCCCACCCTCCCCATCCCACCCCTCTAGGTGGTCACAAAGCACCGAGCTGATCTCCCTGTGCTATGCGGCTGCTTCCCACTACCTATCTATTTTACGTTTGGTAGTGTATATATGTCCATGCCACTCTCTCACTTTGTCCCAGCTCACCCTTCCCCCTCCCCGTGTCCTCAAGTCCATGTTCTAGTAGGTCTGTGTCTTTATTCCAGTCTTACCCCTAGGTTCTTCATGACCTTTTTTTTTCTTAGATTCCATATATATGTGTTAGCATATGGCGTTTGTTTTTCTCTTTCTGACTTCACTCTGTATGACAGACTCTAAGTCCATCCACCTCACTACAAATAACTCAATTTCGTTTCTTTTTATGGCTGAGTAATATTCCATTGTATATATGTGCCACATCTTCTTTATCCATTCATCCGAAGGGGTTGACATTGCAGTGGAATATTTAAGCGGGGTTGGGGCTTGGGCCATTTCGCGGTAGGGTCTCCTTTTGGAGGCCCATCATTCTTCTGAGGATGCCCCTGGCCGGCTCCTGGGATTTGATGTCCCCCAGATTTCAGGAGGGGGCTGTTGTCACCAGCTGCTTCTCTTCCTGGGTGGGCACTCACGGGGCCTATGCCCCCTGTGCTCCCTGCACCCCTCAGCACAACCCCCCGCTGGAGTGACCCCACTGCCCCCAGAGAGGGGTCAGGGAACGCGTCCCGCCCTGACCCTGACCACCCTCTGTGGGTGCTGCTCCAGGGGAGGATGTGCGTCTCACCCTCTTCGTCCAGGCGCTCCTGGGCCTGAGTGTGGCTTCTGCCTGCTGCTCCTGCTGTTCGTCCTCAGCAGCCGGCCCCGTCCTCCCCGGGGCGTGTGTGTGCGCACGCACATACTCGCCACACACACACACACACACCCCATACACACACACACACACACACACACACACACACACACCCCATACCCCCCCCACAGACACCCCATACACACACTTGCCATACACACACACATACACACACACACACCATACACCCCCCCACACACAGACACCCCATACACACACACACACCATACACCCCATACACACACCCACCACACACACACACCCCATACACACACACACACACACACACACACACACCCCCCATACCCCCCCCACAGACACCCCATACACACACTTGCCATACATACACACATACACACACACACACCATACACCCCCCCACACACAGACACCCCATACACACACACACACCATACACCCCATACACACACACACCACACACACACACCCCATACACACACACACACCCCCATGCACACACACATACCATACACCCCCACACACAGACACCCCATACACACACTCGCCATACACACACACCACACACACACACCCCATACACACACCCCATACACACATACACACCTCATACACACATCGTACACATACATCATATACATACATGCATCACACTTACATGTATCACATACCACACCATGCACCACACACACACACAAACATACCCATACCATACACATACATCATGCACACACACACACACACACACATATGCATACACACACCATGCATCATGCACACACCACACACACATACACACATGTGAACCCCTCAGTGAGTGAAACTAAATTCTCAGTTTCCCCCAGATCAACACAGCACCGCCTCCCCTCCCCTGGTCCAGTGCAGCCCTGGGCCCAGGTCCTGGCCCCCATCACCTCCTTGTGTCTGGTCCCCGCCTGCCTGCGTGTTTCCGTTTCCCCAGCCGCCCTATGCTGTGCGTGTTCTGATCCCCTCTGCCAGGGGTGACCTTCCTTCCCGAGGAGCCTCGGGCCCCTGCACTCTCCACACACGCCCCCTCCTTCCTGACTGCCGTTCCCCACTGTGGGTTTTCTCAGTGCTGACACCTCCCAGCTAGAATGTGACACCCTCAAAGGCACAGACTATGGGTTTCATCTTAATACTGCTGAATAAGAAACGCATTTTGGTAAAAGACCCAACTGGTACGCACGTATTTAATAGAGTCAAAGTGATGCCCCCTTGGCCTCCTCTCTCATCTGCATGCCGTCCACAGAGGAAGCACTGGCGGGCATTGGTGGGAGCTCTTCCGGTCTGTTCTGTTTGCCTTTGCATTCATACATGGACTTGCACATGTGTATACATTGTCTAGCTGGCTTGCCGTGTCTGTAACTGGGATCTACACACACACAGACACACACTCACAGACATGCACACATGCACATACTTCAGCTAACTTGCCGTTTTCACTCAATCCCAGGCTTGTAAGATTTCTCTCTGTCAGTACATATTGGCCTACCTCTTTAAAAAGAGTCTCAGAGTATTCCAGCCTGTGGACTCTGCCCTAATTTATTTAACCATTGTCCTATTGATGGGCACTTAGGTTGCTTCCAGTTTTTAAAAAGATTGCTGCAGTGAAAATCCCTATACTCACATCATTTCATATACATGTGACTCCTGGAAATGCAGTTGCTGGGTAAAAGGATATGCGTGTTTAAATTTTTGATAGAGAAGGCGGAATTGCTTTTCTGAAAGGTGTCACTGGGACTTCTTCTAAAGAAATTAATTTTTTTTAAAAGGAGAAAACCAAAGAAGTTATTCACCACCAATAGCTAAATAGAGAGTGGTTCTCCCTCAGGCCATGAACTGTGAAATGCCACAGCCAGGGAGAGGCAGAGGATCTAGGCAAAGGTTGACATAGTTCCTAAGGTTTTCTGTGCTGTCCCCCTCACCCCGCAAAGCAGTCCTGAGGAAAGATGAGATGAACAACCAAAAGCCTGAGAATCTACTAATGCCCCACAGTTTGGAGAGAGGAATACTGTGTGTGTGGTGGGGTTGGGGATGGATGCTCTCGGAGCCCAGTGATTCTCATTAAAGTCAGGAAAAACCTGTCCTCCAGGGGTGCTGCCCAAGGTCCGTTTGAACTGCATTCTGGGAGAATCCCTTAGTTCCATCTATCAGTTTACCCATTAGCTCCTCAATTATACCCATTCTTAACATTCAGCCTTCTTAATATCAACCACCATATTTTTTGGGGGGGTGTGGTTTATCCCAGAAAGGCAAGGTTTATTCAACATTTGAAAATCAGTCAACGCAATTTACCATGTTAGTAGAATAAAGGTGAAAAAAAACTGATCTTCACAATAAATGCAGATAAAGCATTGGTCAAATTCAGCACCAAGTTTTTTACTATTATGAATAAAGCTGCTATAAACACACATGTACAGGTTTTATGTGACCGTAAGTTTTCGTCTCACTTAGGTAAATATGAGAAATGGGATGGCTGGGTCTTACGATAAGTGTTTGTACAACTTTGTAGGAAGCTGCCAACATGTTTCCCAAAGTGGCTGCATCATTTTGCACCCTCATCAGCAAGGTATGAGTTATAGCTG
Source organism: Leucopleurus acutus (assembly GCF_964270905.1). NCBI lineage: Eukaryota > Metazoa > Chordata > Mammalia > Artiodactyla > Delphinidae > Leucopleurus > Leucopleurus acutus. The sequence goes on from NC_139142.1 coordinate 172,158,756, forward strand.
TCGCATTTCCTCATCAGGATTTGGTTTTGTCAATGTTTTTTGTTTGTTTGTTTTGTTTTGTTTTTTTAAGCCCTTCTAGTAGAGGAATGTTGTTATGATTCTTTTTTTTTTTAAACATCTTTATTGGAGTATAATTGCTTTACAGTGTTATGTTAGTTTCTGCTGTATAACAAAGTGAATCAGCTATATGCATACGTATATCCTCATATCCCCTCCCTCTTGCGTCTCCCTCCCACCCTCCTTATCCCACCTCTCTAGGTGGTCCCAAAGCACAGAGCTGATCTCCCTGTGCTATGCGGCTGCTTCCCACTAGCCATCTATTTTACATTTGGTAGTGTATATATGTCCATGCCCCTCTCTCACTTTGTCCCAGCTTATCCTTCCCCCTCCCTGTGTCCTCAAGTCCATTCTGTGTGTCTGTGTCTTTATTCCTGTCCTACCCCTAGGTTCATTAGAACCATTTTTTTTATAGATTCCATATATACATGTTAGCGTACAGTATTTGTTTTTCTCTTTCTGACTTATTTCACTCTGTATGACAGACTCTAGGTCCATCCACCTCAGTACAAATAACTCAATTTCATTTCCTTTTATGGCTGAGTAATATTCCATTGTATATATGTGCCACATCTTCTTTATCCATCTGTCGAACCACCATATTTTTTAAAATTTGGAAGCATAATTATTTCAGCAGTTTTAGGTTTACAGAAAAGTTGAGCAGAAAGTTCCCATATGGCCTGTAACCCCCATACCCCCTAATTTCCCCTGTTATTAACATCTTGTGTTAGTATGGTACATTAGTTACCACTGATGAGCCAATATTGATACACAACCGTGGGGATTTATGAGCTGCTGCAAACCCTTTTTCAGGGCACACCATGTGAGTGGCTGGGCACAGGGAGGGAGGCACTGTGTCACCTGAGTCCTGCCGGACGTCACAGCAGATGGAGCCGAGGGCCTGAGCCTGACATGCACTGGGGTGGCCCCACTGGTGGCTGTTGAACGGAGGGTGGGTGGACCATTGACGGAAGACGTCCTGGTTCCCAGGCAGCCACCCCTACCCACTGTGGCTGGCCTGTGGAGCAGGAGCGTGGCTGAGAAGCTGGCTGCATTTTTAGCCTCAGGGACACGTTGCGCGTGGCAGCCTGCAGCCCGTGGCAGGTGACGGGGTGGGTGGGTTCAAGGCGGTTTTGCAGCATGGGGAGCGTGCAGCTTCAGGGGCTGGCAGGCACTCAGTGTGATCTCAGCGCTCTCAGTGGCGTGCTCCATTGCTTCCCGTCCACTGTAGCTGGTGCCTTTGACCCCAACCTGATGCTCCATCCTCGTCTCTCGGAGTCGCTTCCCCATCTTTGCTGCTTTTTGCATTTATCCTCCCCTTTCCTTAAGGCTGGGATTGAGGCCCATGTCCTCGGCTTGCTGGCTGCAGTGGCATGTGAAGTCTCTGGAAAGCTGTGCCTTTGGCAGGCCGGGAGCCTAGAGGGAGCAAGGAGATGTGGCTGGGAATGATTGTGAAAACTGCAGAGACAAGACAGGCTGAGAAGATTGTGGTTACAGCTGGAGTTCAGGGACGCCTCTCCCAGTTGGGTTTTGAAGGATGAATAGTAGTTTGTCAGTAAGATTCTAGAGGCGTGAAAAGGGAATGGCTGAAACACTGGCCTGGAAGGTGTGAGACCCCGACAGCATTGGGTCTTGGGGGTGTGATGGGGGTGGGGCTGCAGGGATCAGCAGAACACAGACCCGGGAGCTCATGGTCCTGAGCTGATCACCGCGTGGTGCAGCACCGTGCTTCCAGACCCCACTAGAGTCCCTGGCTGTAGGTGGGGGCAGGCACGGTGTGATTTGGGCCGGGTGTCATCTGCATGGAGGGTGGAGGGGGTCCGTGATTGGACTTAGAAGGCCCCCAGCTGGGTAGCCTGCTCTGTGGACAGGAAGCATGGCAGGAGCCCTGCATGTCAGAGCTCAAAGACTCTTGTAAGTTAATGCGGGCCTGTGCCCTCACTGGACAGGCAGGGAGACCAGGCTGCTGGTGCTGGAGTGGGGCCTGATCCCCACATCTCAGCGCCCCTGGCATCCTCCGAGATGAGGAAACGGAGCCCCAGGAGGTTCTGGAGACTTCACAGGCTGTAAGGGCAGAGCTAGGTCTGAGCCAAGGTCTCTCTGTGGCCCAGCTGTAGGCAGAGATGCAGGTGGCTCCCCCACATGTCAGGGAGCAGACGGTGGCCCTTGCACATGGGGTGGCTTGTGCTGCACACCCGCACATGCACACACTCACCCTTTCTTTGACAAGACTTTGTTTAGTGCATTTTGTAAAATTCCTACCCCCACTGCGCCGTGTGCAATGCACTCAATTTTAAGATAACCCAGACATCACCAAGCTCTATCTTGTGTAGCATTTTGGTTTTTTTGGGAAAACAAGTTGGGGACAGAACCTTGAAGAATATGCTTCCTTTCCTGTCAGAGCAAAAGGAACCTGTAGTCTTAAGGCCACGGGGTTTCCTGCATCTTCCTCCAAAAGGGTTAGAGAAATGGATCCCCAGGAGACCGGGGCCAGTGGCTGCGTCCTGAGTGCCCGCTGGCCTTTGGGAGTAGAGGGAGGGCTCCCCTGAAAACTTGGGGAGACTCATGATCACCTTGCCACTCTTTGATTTTCAAACTGTTGGGTGGCTCTGTGGACCCCGGGAGCTCTGATCACAGAGTCCTGAGCTGCTTTGACGTCAGGCGCAGGGAGCTTTATGGAGCCTGTGATCCGGCACTGCATCGGAGAACTTCCTTCTGCTCGTCCAGGAGCAGCCTGTGTGCTCAGCCCGCTGACGCCAGCATGTGTCCTCTTTCATTTCAGTCTCTGGAGCATCTGAGCGTCGCTGCATCTCGTCTGCATCTCGTCGGGGGAGCTGACGGCCGGGCCAGGACCGATCTGCGGATGGCCCAGGGTCCCCAGGCGCCTGCAGCTTCCCGGTGAGTAGGACCTGCGGGGTCACCACGCTGTCCGCCCTGCGTGCCTGGTCATCTGAGCATCTGCACTCACAGGCTGCCCGGGGGCTGGGGGACAACTGGGCCCGCCCCCCTCATCTTTCTCCAGCAGAAGCTCCAATGCAGCTACACTCACGTGTTTCACCGTTTTCTGTTTTGACAAATTGATGAGGAGAAAGACGAGTTTGGGGCGTCCCCAGAGGACAAGCCACGCAGAGCAGACGTGGTTTCCTGTCACCCTTCTTCTCTCCTTTCAGACCCACCTTGTCCCCTTCTGCCGCTGGGGATGCTCCAATCTGAGTGGCGCCGTTGCCCGCTTCCTGCTAGGGTGCTGTTAGGCCAGATTGTGATATTAGGGGAATGCTGGCCTCATAGAATGTGTTAGGAAGTGTTCCTTCCTCTTCTAATTTCTGAAATAGATTATAGAGAATCGGTATCATTTCTTCCTTAAATGTTTGGTGCAATTCAGCAGAGAAACCATCTGGGCCTGGTGATTTCTTTTGGGAAAGTTATTAATTATTGATTCAATTTTTAAGATACATATAGTTATTCTGTTTGTCTATTTCTCCTTGTGTGAGTGAGTTTTGGTAGTACATGTCTTTTAAGGAGTTGGTCTGTTTTATCCAAATTATCAAATTTGGGGGCATGGAATTCTTTGTAGTACTCCTTTATTATTATCCTTTTAATGGGCTATTATTATCTTTTTCTATGGGTGTTGATGACTCCTCTCTCTCTTTTGGTGTTGGTAGTTTGTGTCTTCTTTTTCTTGGCTAGCCTGGTCAGCAAAACAGATTTTGGGTTCATTGATTTTCTGTATTTCCTCTTCGTTTTCAATTTAATTGATTTATGCTCTAATTTTTATTATATTTCTTCTGCTTGTTTTAGGCTTCAGTTTCTCTTCATTTTATTTCCCAAGGTACACGCTTAGGTTATTGATTGGATATCTTTCTTCTTTTCTAATGTATACATTTAATGCTATATATTTCTAAGCACTGCTTTTGTTAAATACATTGTAGAAATTCTGACAAGTGGTATTTTTGTTTTCATTTAGTTAAAAAAACTTTTCTTTTGATAGTTCCTCGTTGACCCATGTGTTGTTTAGAATTATGTTGTTTAATTTCCAGATATTTGGGGATTTCACCCATTTTCCTTTATTGATTTTTAGTTTAATTCCATTCTGCTCTGAGAATGTACTTTGAGTGATTTCAACTTTTAAAAAACTTGTTCATGTGTGCTTTATGGCCCAAAATGTGTTCTGTCTTGGTGCTATGGTCTGAATGTTTGTGTCCCCGCCAAACCCTGCCCCAAATGTATATGTTGAAATCGTGACTCCCAAGGTGATGGTATTAGGAGGTGGGGCCTTTGGAGGGTGACTAGGTCATGAGGGTGGCATGCTCATGAATGGGATTAGTGCCATTATGAAAGGGACCCTGCAGAGCTCCTCACCCCTTCTGCCATGTGAGGACACAACAGGAAGTCTGAGATCCAGAAAGGGGCCCTCATCTGACCAGGCTGGCCCCTGATCTCGGACTTCCAGCCTCCCGAACTGTGAGAAATAAATTTTTGTTGTTTGTATGGTACTGTAGTATTAATATTTCGTTATAGCAACCCATACGGACTAAGGCACTTGGTAACTGTTCCATGCAAGCTTGAGAAGAATGTGTACTTTGCCATTGTTGGATGGAATATTGCATGCATGTCAGTGAGACCCAGGTGATGGATAGTGCTGTCCAGGTGAACCACCCTTGCTGATTTTCTGCCTGCTTGTTCTATCAGTTACTGACAGGGGATGTTAACGTTGTCAATTATAATAGTGGATTTGTCCTTCTCTCTTTGCAGTTCTATCAGTTTTGCCTCATATATTTTGATGCTCTGTTAGGTGCATAGCCATTTACGATTGCGATCTCCTGTTGGAGAATTGAATTACGTATCATGAGGTAATGCCCCCTCTTTATCCCTGACAGTTTTCCTTATTCTAAAGTGTGCTTTGTCTGAAATGAGTATTGGTACCCCAGTTTTCTTTTTTTCCTTTTTTTTTTTTTTTTTTTGCCGTAGGCGGGCCTCTGACTGCTGTGGCCTTTCCCATTGCGGAGCACAGGCTCCGGACGTGCAGGCTCAGCGGCCATGGCTCTCGGGCCCAGCCGCTCCGCGGCATGTGGGATCTTCCCAGACCGGGGCACGAACCCGCGTCTTCTGCATCGGCAGGCGGACTCTCAACCACTACGCCACCAGGGAAGCCCCCTTTTTTTTTTAATTTTGAAATGAGATTATTGTTTGTTTATTTTTTATTGGAGTATAATTGCTTTACAATGTTATGTTAGTTTCTGCTGTACAATGAAGTGAATCAGCTATATGCATACATATATCCCCTCCCTCTTGGACCTCCTTCCCCCTCATCCCACCCATCTAGGTAATCACAGAGCACCGAGCTGAGCTCCCTGTGCTTCAGGTTCCCACTAGCTACCTATTTTATACATGGTAGTGTATTTATGTCAAACCTAATCTCCCAGTTCATCCCACCCTCCCCTTCCCCCACTGTGTCCACATGTCCATTCTCTATGTCTGCGTCTCTATTCCTGCCCTGCAAATAGGTTCATCTGTTGGTACTACAGTTTCCTTTTGGAATTAGCACGGTATATCCTCCATACCTTTACTTTCAACCTAAAGGTGTCTTTATATTTTAAATGGGTTTCTTGTAGACAGCATGTGGTTGGGTCTTGTGTTTTTATCCACTCTGACAAACTCTGTCTTTTAATTGGTGCATTTAGACCAGTTACAATTTAAGTGATTATTGATGTATTTAGATTGATGTCAAACTTTTCTTTTTTTAAATTAATTTTTATTGGAGTATAGTTGATTTACAATGTTGTGTTAGTTTCTGCTGTACAGCAAAGTGAATCAGTTATACATATACATATATCCACTCTTTTTTAGATTCTATTCCCATGTAGGTCATTACAGAGTATGGAGTAGGGTTCCCTGTGCTATACAGTAGCTCCTTATTAGTTGTATTTAGTAGTGTGTCAATTCCAATCTCCCAATTTATCCCTCCCCCCACTTCCCCCTTGGTAACCATAAGTTTGTTTTCTGCATCTGTGACTCTATTTCTGTTTTGTAAATAAGTTCATTTGTACCATGTTTTAGATTCCACATATAAGTGGATAGCAAACTTTTCATTCACTGTCTTCTGTTCTTGCCACTTCTTTTCTCACTTCTCTGGTTTTCATTGACCATTTTATAGGAATCAACTATATTTCTCTTAGTTTATCATTTTTAATTCTTTGAAAATTTTTTATTGTTTGACTCAGAGTTTACAATATACATTTTTAAGTAATCTAAAATCCATCTTCAAATAACACAATACTTCTTCAGATTTAGTGCAAGTACCTTAAAACAGACTATTCCCAGTTCCTCCTTCCCGTTCATTGGGACACTGCTGTCATTCATTTCCCTTACCCATAAGCTAGAATCATCACAATACATTGTTACTATTAGAGTTTTAAATAAACAGTCATCTTTTAGATCAAATAAGAGTAAGAAAAGTATAAGATTTTATTTTACCTTCATTTATTCCTCCGCACACACTCTTTCTTCGTATAGATTCAGGTTTCCAATATATATAGTTTTCCTTCCATTTGAAGAAGAACCTTTTAATATTTCTTTCAGGGTATGTCTGCTGGTGACAGATTCCTTCAGTTATTTGTTTGTCTGAGAAAGTATTTATTTCTCCTTCACTTTTGATAGCTAGTTTTGCTGGATATAGAAGTACAGGTTAGTGGAGTTTTTTTTCTTTTTCTTTTAAAGCTTTGAAGATTTTCACCTGTTCCCTTCTTGATTGCATAGTTTCTCACAAGAAGTCTGATGTAATTCTTATCTTTGTTCCTTTATAGATAAAATGTTTCCCCACCTGCCTCTAGCTTATTTCTTGATTTTCTCTTTGTCTTCAGTTTGCTACAGTTTGAGTATGATATGCCTAGGTGTAGTTTTTGTTGTTGTTTTTTGTTATTGCAGTATAGGATTTACAGCGTTGTGTTAATTTCTACTGTACAGCAAGGTGATTCAGCTAAACATATGTATACATTCTTTTTCATATTCTTTTCCATTATGGTTTATCACAGGATATTGAGTATAGTTCCTCGTGCTATACAGTAGGACCTTGTTGTTTATCCATCCTATATATAATAGTTTGCATCTGCTAATCCCATGTTGTTGTTTTTTAAAGTATTTATTCTGCTTGGTGTTCCTTGAGATTCCTGGATCTGTGGTTTGATGGTGTCTGTTGTTAATTTTAGAATAAATGTTGGCCATTATTAGCTCAAATATGTTTTCTTCCTCATTATCTCTTTTGTTTCCTTTGGGTCTTCAGTTATACGTATGCTGTATCTTTCAATATTGTCCCATGGTCCTTGGATGCTCTGTTCTATCTCTGCTTTCACCCCCACACTGGCCTTCTTTTTTATTTTGCATTTCAGTTTGGGAAGTTTCTATTGGCCTATCTTCCAGCTCCCTGATTTTCCCCTCAGCCGTGTTGAGTCTACTGATGAGCCCATCAAAGGCATTCTTCCTTTCTATTACCAGTTTTTAAAAAATTTCTAGCATTTCTTTTGGATTCTTTCTTAGACTTTCCATCGCTCTGCTCATATTACCCTTCTGTTCTTGTATGCTGTCTACTTTTCCCATTAGAGCCCTTAGCATATGAATCATAGTTCCTTTAAATTCCCAGTCTGATAATTCCAAAGTCTGTGTCATATCTGAGTCCAGTTAGGATGCTTGCTTTATTATCTCTTTAGAATATGGGTTTTAAAAAAATTGTTTATTTTTTTTGCCTTTGATGTGCTTTCTAATTTGTTGTTGAAAGTCAGATATGTTGTATTGTGAAATAGGAACCGAGGTAACATGCCTTCTTGTGGGAATTTGTGTAAATCCCATTAGGAGCTGGGCTGTGTGTCGTGTCTGCTGAAGCTGTAGGTTCCAGAGGCTTCAGACTCCTCCAGTGGCCTTGGTTTGGCCCCTCCTCTGGACACTGGGCTTCCCTCAGTCCTGCTCCTCAGAGAGGGTCTGGTCTTGGAGCTCCTTCAGCTGGAATCCACTGTTATCAGACAGGAACCCTGTTGGTGTGGTGGGAAGGTGTGGGGGAGGGCATGTGTTACCTGAAAACTGGGTTCGCCTCTTGGTGGGTGTCGAGCCAAGAGACACAACTAAGCGGAGATCCGGAGAAAGAAGGATTTATTAGTTGCAGCAAGTAAGGAGAACACCAGGGATCTTTCCCAAAGCAGCGTCTCCCCAGCAGCAAAATTGGGGAAGTTTTAAGCTTAAGGGTGCATGCATATTCATGAGGGGGCTTGAGAAGAGCAGAATTCAGCATAGAACTTCAATCAACAGAGTCCAAGCTTTAGTTGATTGAAGTCATGACGGCCAACATCATCATTCCATCCTCCACCTGGGTGGGGGCCTTAGTTTCTGCAGAACTCAAAGGCATGTTATTATGTGTATCCCCTGAGGACCCAGGACCCTGCCCCAAGGCTGCACTATTGTTTCTTGACTGTTCCTCCCTTGTCTCTGGATCCCCTCCCTTCCCTGATTAGCAACTGTTTGAACCTGCCCATTGGAACTCAGGGAAGGTCATGGGGGCTGAATGAAGCCTATTTCCTGTAATCAGGAAATGGGAGACAGAGAAAGGCTTTTGTGCCCAGGAGCCCCACAGGGTCCTGTTCCCTTTCAGCAGGTTCTGAATGAATAAACTAAAAGTGATAAATACAGAGGCCAAGCCACTTGGTCACGGTGACGGCTAGTTTGTAGGATTTCTCTTGTGCGTTGTGGTTTTGGTGAATTTGAAGCACAGATGAGGGAGCCTGTATCCGGGAGGCTCCGGAAGTCCGCAGTGAATGGAGGAAGTGGCCCACAGCTGCCACGGGAAATGCAAGATGATGATGGTGCTGGTGGTGGTGCTGGGGCCGTGGCCACACCAGGCAGCTGGGCTCTCCTGCTGTCACTTCTAAATTACTAGCTCTTTTGCCCTCTTACTGTGGATGAACCTTCCATCCCACCCCTTTCCCTATGCCTGCAGTACTTTGTTTTGGGGATCGCAATAGCGGGCCTTCCGCGCGTCAAGAAAAACAGAATCGCCCCCGTCCTCCATGTCTTGTCAGCGATCCCTCCGCCAGCATCGAGTCTCATGAACAGATTTTTACACCATTGCCATCTGTTCTGCTCTTAATTGCAAGTGTAAAAAATATTATTTTCCCAATTGCATCAGGGGAAGGGGAAAAATATGTATTCCTAAAGACCAGAGCTCTTGAATGAGGCAGCCTGGCTCTGCTGCCCACTCGCTAAAGATGATGTTGCTTCTTTGCTCAAATGGAAGCATTTTATAGCAGTGGTTTACTTACAGGGTAGTATTGGCCCACTTACATCTATAGAACAAGAAGTCAGGAGAAGGGAGAAAGTGGCCGATTTGCCATGGAGGCGCAAAGATCCTGTCCTCCCACCTCTCAGAGGGCCCAGCCCCCTGCTCTACCAGCAGTGTGCTGTCAGGGGTATGTCCTTGTGACCCCTCCTGCTGCTGGGGGTGTTTCCAGATGCAGGCCAAGTGTCAGGGCTGTTTTCACCCTCAGAAGCTGGTGAATTCGGTCTGGGCTGGTGCTGGGCTAGTAGTGCTAACGCCAACCTAGGGGCCGGTGTCAGAGCCGTGCATCCTACCCAGAGGACGGACATGGCAGCATTTTCTGTGGTTTTGAACGGGGTTTGGGGTGACAGAGAACAGAGTGCACGTGTGCATGGCACTTGTGTGCGGAGTCTTGCTGCTGGAGGACACCAGGTCCAGCCTATAGGAGGAGGGCGTGTCCTGGCTCCGACCCCCTGTGGAGCTGACGCTGGTGTCCCCCAGAGACTTCAGAGCTGGAGGCCGCTGTCCCCACTACATCTAGTCACCTGGACTGCCAAGAAACGAGTGAGGCATAGCTTTAACTTTGCCCCCACTGTCCCTCTGAACCTGCTCCAGGGGCTACTTCTTTCCTGGCCCAAATGCCCCTTCAGAGAGGCCCTGGAACTTTCTGTTGTTCTAAGTCAATAACATGTTCTCTGGTGACTTTCAATCCCAGGAAGAGTCTCATTTCAGGAATACAGGTGAGCCATCGTGGACCCTCTGGAGCTTCTCCTGTCTGGCTGGAGCCTCACCCATCTTGGGAGTGGGCAGTGGAGGGAGGGCTGTGTGTGTGCTCTTTTCCCATTGCTGTAGGAAGGGGGACCCCTTCCAGGGCCCGAGAGTGGGGTCTTGTCAAACACTCAGAAGTGAATTGTTGGGACTTCCCTGGTGGCACAGTGGTTAAGAATCCGCCTGCCAATGCAGGGGACACAGGTTCAAGCCCTGGTCCGGGAAGATCCCACATGCCGTGGAGCAGCTGAGCCCATGCACCACAGCTACTGAAGCCCACGTGCCTAGAGCCCGTGCTCCACAGCAAGAGGAGCCGCTGCAGTGAGAAGCCCGCTCACTGCAACAAAAAGCAGATGCCACTGGCCACAGCTAGAGAAAGCCCGGGCACAGGAACGAAGACCTAATGCAGCCATAAATAAATAAATTAATGAATTGTCCGAGGAGACACATGTGCTGACAAAGCAGGAGACTTTATTGGGAAGGGGCGCCCGGGCGGAGAGCAGTAGGGTAAGGGAACCCAGGAGGACTGCTCTGCCACGTGGCTTGAAATCTCGGGTTTTATGGTGATGCGGTTAGTTTCTGGGTTGTCTCTGGCCAGTCATCTTGCCTGGCCCATATTTGGTGACTCAGGGTCCTTCCCGGTGGTGGGTGCATCTCTCAGCCAAGATGGATTCCAGTGCAAAGGACTCTGGGAGGTTGTCAGGGCATATTATGGGCTGGCATCTCGTCCCTCCTTTCAGCCCCTCCTGAATTCCCCCGGTTAGTTTTCGGTGGCAGCACCATGTTCCTTATTGGGACGTCGAGCTGTGAGACAACTCAGGCAAGCGCTTATCATTGTTCCTGGCCAAGGCAGGTGGTTTTGGTCAGTGGTTCCCTAACACCATCTCTTGCCTCTGGTGGCCAGGGTTGGGCCACGAGGGCCAGAGCATCTGGGTAAAGGGTGGTCTTACTCCTCAAGGGGCTGGATGGCACTCTCAGGGGCCAGCAGATGTTACTTCTGCATTGTCCTCTCCAGGGGCACTTCTGTCAGAATGTCCTTCTTCTTATTATTATTTTTTTGGTGGTACGCGGGCCTCTCACTGTTGTGGCCTCTCCCGTTGCGGAGCACAGGCTCCAGACGCGCAGGCTCAGCGGCCATGGCTCACGGGCCCAGCCGCTCCACGGCATGTGGGATCTTCCCGGACCAGGGCACGAACCCGTGTCCCCTGTGTTGGCAGACGGACTGTCAACCACTGCGCCACCAGGGAAGCCCTGTCCTTCCTTTTTAAGACTGAATAATATTTCCTTGTATGTATAGACCACATCTTCTTTATTTATTCATCTGTTGATGGACACTTGGGTTGTTTCCACCTTCTGGCTATTGTGAATTGTGCTGCTATAAACGTGGGAATGCAGATGTCTCGTTGAGTCCCCGCTTTCAGTTCTTTTAGGTGTATACTCACAAGTGGAATTTCTGGATCAGATGGTAGTTCTGTGTTTATTTTTTTGAGGAACCTCCATACTGTTCTCCATAGTGGCCGCACCATTTTACATTCCCACCGACAGTGCAGAAATGTTCCAATTTCTCCATATCCTCAACAACACGTGTTATTTTCTGAGGGTCATTATTATTATTATTTGCTTTGTTTCTTTGTGGCAGCCATGCTAATGGGTGAATGGGTGTAAGGTGGTAGGTACTTGCTTTGTATGGCAGCATCCACTGGCTTCACGAGATGTCTTGGAGCGGATGCAGTGTGATCTAATGCTGAAGCCATGAGTCAGCTCAAGGCAGTGGTGCATGAGTGTGGGCAGAGGCTGAGCTCTGCTGCATCTCCCTAGGAAATCTGGGCTCTCTTGTGATGCCCTGCAGGCGCAGCCAGGGTCCTGGGGTGCTGCGGGGTGCAGTTTGGAAACCACTGTCCTCGAAAATGAGCTTCAAACAAGTGAAGGATGGGAGAGAGTGACATAAAGAGTGGGGGAGGGACTTCCTTGGTGGTCCAGTGGGTAAGACTCCGTGCTCCCAATGCAGGGGGCACGGGTTCGATCCCTGGTCTGGGAACTAGATCCCACGTGCATGCCGCAACTAAGAGTCCACGTGCCCCAACTAAGACTTGGAGCAGCCAAAGTAAATAAATAAATATTTTAAAAAAAGAGTGGGGGAAACGTAAAACACGTAGTTATGTGTGGAATTAAGATGAACTGAGGGGACTAAGTGTGGTGTAAATGGCTCCGTGCTCCATCCCTGTATTTACAGCCCTAAAAAGTGAGGAGAGACTTTGACAGAATGTAGGTAAACATTTTGGGTGGTTTTCTGGAATCGTTTTAGTGGTACTTTTAGCACCGCTATTCTGAGCAGGTTTTGTGTGTCATGTGAGATGAAGCAAATGCATAATCATGTGATCTTCCAGTTTGAGGACTCTGAGGACCAGTTTTCAGTGGGGAGGAGAAAGGAGATACAGAGGAAAAATAGTGAGGAAAAGGAAACCCTTGTAATCCTGAACTTGAATGACCTTGAATGACAAGGTCAATGTGAACTCTTGAACCCACTGTGTTCCCCAGAGAGGCCTGGAAATGGTGGCCTCACCAACAGCAAGAAGATAGCCAGGCCCCTGATGGTGGTCTTGAAATACAGTTTTCTACTAAAAGAAACTAGGACTCCTTGGACAAACAGCAGATTCTGTGTTGAGAATAGGAACTGTACAAGTTGTACCTGGAACATTTTGTCAGAGCAGAGAGGAGAGGAACCATCAGACCCACTAGAATGGTATTAAAAGGACCTGGGACTTGAAGAGGCCAAAGATGGGACAATTTGAACATCAGTAAGAGGAAAAACTGCAGTGTATTGAAATGCATCTAATATGCTTAAATCCATGAGTTCTTTCTTTTTTTTTTAAATTGGAGTATAGTTGATTTACAATGTTGTGTTAGTTTCAGGTGTACAGCAAAGTGATTCAGTTTTATATATATATATATATATATACACACACACACACATAAGAATATATATATTCTTTTTCAGATTCTTTTCCATTATGGTTTATTACAATATATTGAATATAGTTTCCTGTGTTATACAATAGGTCCTTGTTGTTTATCTATTTTATAAATAGTAGTGTGTATCTGCTAATCCCAAAGTCCTAATTTATCCCTCTACCCTGCTTTTCCCCTTTGGTAGCCATAAATTTGTTTTCTATGTCTGAGTCTGTTTCTGTTTTGTAAATAAGTTCATTTGTATCATTTTTTTAGATTCCACATATAAGTGATATCATATGGTATTTGTCTTTCTGTTTCTGACTTACTTCACTTAGTATGATAATCTCTAGGTCCATCCATGTTGCTGCAAATGGCATTATTTCATTCTTTTTTATGGCTGAGTAATATTCCACTGTATATATGTACCACATCTTCTTTATCCATTCATCTGTGGAGGGACATTTAGGTGGTTTCCATGTCTTGGCTATTGTAAATAGTGTTGCTATGAACATTGGGGTGCATGGATCTTTTCTAATTAGAGTTTTCTCCAGTAAATCCATGAGTTCTGAATGATACCAAGGAAGACAAAATGAAACAAAAAAGCCTAATTGGTCACCTTAGGAGAATGATTATTTTTAACTTTGGTAAATAACGGGAAATACCGAATCATTTATCTTGCTTCCCTATGCACGCGGCACCAGTGGGCAGCCTAGTGGTGATGGGGTTTCTGTGTATAGAAGGGGTCCAGCACGTGGATGCATGAACAGACACCCTGGGTTGTGCTGATGCCAGCTGACATTGCAGAGAGGGAGGCATCCGGACCTCACGGCCTCTGGAGGAGGAAGGACGCCACATTGCCCTGGAAGTTGTTTGCCTCCAAATTCTAATCTGAAACACATTCAGCCTCCAGATCTCACCACCAATTTGCTGGTACACAGAGGACAGGGGACAGTATTCTGCTAGGCTGTGGGGACAGTCATCAAAATCCCAGCCAAGGGAAGTGCTCTCCGACAAATGATTCTGTGTCTTCAGTGGATTGAAGGAGATGTGTAGGGCTGGGCACTCGGTGGGGAATGGTTAAGGAAAAGTGAGATGGTGATACCCCCAGAATTGGGGGTGGTCATGGGGCACATGGCAGGGGCTTTGTCTCAGAGCGGCGCAGGGGATGCCTCTGGGGCGGCCGGCACGGTCTGTCTCCTTATCTGGTTGAGGTTCCAGGGTATTTAATAGTCATTTATTAGGCTAAATATTTGCCTTACTCTGTTGCTGTTGTTTTGTATGTGGGTTGTTTTTTTAATTGAAATACAGTTAATCTACAATGTTGTGTAAGTTTCAGGTGTACAGCACAGCGATTCAGTTATGTATGTGTGTTTTGTTTTTTTAAAAAATTAATTAATTAATTTATTTTTGGCTTGTTGGGTCTTCGTTGCTGTGTGGGCTTTTCTCTGGTTGTGGCGAGCGGGGGCTACTCTCTGTTGCTGTGCACAGGCTTCTCACTGCAGTGGCTTCTCTTGTTGCGGAGCACGGGCTCTAGGTGCGTGGGCTTTAGTAGTTGTGGCTCATGGGCTTAGACGCTCCACAGCATGTGGGATCTTCCCGGACCAGGGCTCAAACTTGTGTCCCCTGCATTGGCAGGTGGATTCCTAACGTCTGCGCCACCAGGGAAGCCCTGTATGTGGGTTATTTTGACAATAAAAACATTAAAAGAAGACATTTAGGAAACCGGATCACGAGGGTGAACGTCCAGCCTGGTCCTGGGAGTGTGACGTTTCCAGTCACTCTAACCTTCTCCCCTTCCTGCAACACATGGCCGACTGCGTCATTTCTCATATTTTCTACCTTAGACCTTTTATTGTAAACTTACCCATAAATATACTTGTGTCTTTGGTTCTGAGGTTTCCAAAGGGTGTATGGAGTTGTGTTTTCTTTTTTTCTGTGATTCTTATTCCATTTTCTTTTCTGTAAGGAGCTGTGTTAGGTCAGGTCCTCTGAGAAGCAAACTCAGGCAGGATTAGATATGTATGGATTTTGTTGGGGGAGCAGCCTGCGAGGAAGCTGGGGAAAGGGTGTCAGACAGGAGGCGGGGGGGTGGGAGGAGGCTTCACGTGCAGCCCAAGGAAGGCAGAGCTGCCTGGAGGCACCTACGCAGGGTCCACGTCTCCCAGGGAGGGTGGGGTCTGCGTCAGGGCCTCCGCTGTGCTCAGCCCGTGGGACCTGCTGTGGAGTCTCAGCCTCGTGGAGTGAGTCCCCCAACATTGACTTGGGGGATAGCCTTTTGCTTGCAGTCAGGTTTTTCAGGAAACGCCCGTGAGTGGTGGGCGGTATGGGTGGCCGTGTTGGGATCCTGGCCAACATGGCTGGCTGGGTGGCCCCGGGGCACGTCAGGTGGCTGCGCTGGGCCTCGGTGGGCTCACCTGTAGCGCAGGAATGCTGATGGACCGGTCCAGAGCACAGGGAGCAACACGGGCCCATCACATGGGGCTGGTGCTGGAGCATCTCTGTGGTGTTCTTAGCTCTCAAATGTAAATACTGTGACCCACCCAGAATTACAGGGCAAAGCTAATGGAATCAAGAACGTAAAAATTCCCTGCTCCCTCATGCAGCTCCTCGAGTTTTGGGATGTTTCAGTTCAAAGGAGACGGGCCTCCCTGACTGCTGGCAGCATCGCCAGGTGAGCTCTTGGAGGCTGTAACACGAGAGCCTTATCTCCTGCCCCTGGTCTTGGTTCCGGTTCAGGCGCCCCTCCGTCTCCTGGGTGGTCCCAGTGTCTTCCAGGGAGCGCTGGTCCTGCAAACCCTCCAGATGAGCCCTTTTTGGGTGGCACTGTTGATCTCGTCTGATGGATTAGGAAACTGGGGCTCAGAGGGGGACTTTCGGGGCCACAGCTGGGAGGTGAGTGTTCAGGGCTGCAAACAGCCCACTGCATCCTGGGTGGAGGGAAGCTGGTCGCCGGTCACACGTGTGAGGCCCCCGCCATCGTGAGTCAGGGGCTCTTCCGGGGGCGCTCATCTGCTGCCCTGCCTCCTTCACCCCCTCCCTGGGCGTGGCTGCACGCCTCGCTCCATCCGTCTCTCGCTTTCTACTCCAGACCCGAAGGCCCCGCTTGGCAGGGCTCTTTATGGATCCGTCGGCCCCCTTCTGCTGGCCTCACTTGCCTGCTTGGGGGCTGTAGTGGCCCTCACGATGGGACGTCGCAGCCTGCAGCCGGCTCCCTCTGCAGGAGCTCCCCTGGACCCCAGGACAGCCTCCCGACTAACCCTCAAATCCTGCTGCCTCCAGTCCCTCTCCACTGCGCCGCTGACCGGTCTGTCCGAGGAGTGTGTCTGACCGGGTGTTGGTACCGGCTGCCACTGCTCTCGGGATCCAGGGAAAACCTTTTGTCTTGGGGAGCACAAGCCTGGCTCCTGGTCTCACCCACCCCGTCACCCTCCACGCTCTAGGCTTCAGTCCCCCAGAACTTTGTTTTCTGGTCCTTGAGTTTACCTCCAAACCATCAGCCATACTTACTGTGCCTTCTCCCTGGGACGACTCCAGGTCCCGATGTCCTAACTCTTCCTTCTCCTCTGCACGTGGTGTCTACTTACAGAAACAGGACCCCGTGGCGCCCTTCCTGGTGCGAAGCCTTTCCATGTTCTCCACTTCTTGTTTGTAAGGAATAGGCTTCATTCAACCTCCTTGACCTTCCCTGAGTTCCCAAGGGCAGCTTCCACCAGTTTCGAATCAGGGAAGGGAGGAGAGGCAGAGATAAGGGAGGAGCAGTCAAGAAACAATAGTGCAGCCTTGGAGCAGGGTCCTCGGTCCTCCTCGAGGAATATACATAACAATGGATCTTTGAGTTCTTCTGCAGGACCCAAGGCCCCCACCCAGATGGCAGATGGTAGCTTCAGGCTGAGCACAAGATGCCTGGAGCACTGCCCTGTTACCTCGCTACCAACCAATCAGAAGAAAGTCACACACCCTGCGGCCCTCACCCCAAATTTTGCCTATAAAAGCTTCTCCTGGAAAACCCTCAGGGAGTTCGGGGTTTTTGAGCACAAGCTACCCTTTCTTCTTGCTTGGCCCTGCAGTAAACCTTTCTCGGCTCCAACTCTAACGTTTTGATTTATTTGGCCTCACTGTGCATTGGGCTCACAGACTTGCGTCAGCAACGTTAACGCCTCCCCAGGAGGGCTTCCTGGGGCTAGGGGTTCCCCGTGTACCACCCCTCATAGGACAGGTCACACATCTGTTCCTTGGATGTGATGTCCCCTAGGGTGTAAGCTCTTGGCGGGCAGGACCTGTGCGTTTTGTAACGTCACGTAGAGCTTCCTGTTTGAGGAGTGAATGGAAGGGCTTTAAAGTGTGTAGATCTGTGCAGGGAAGGGGCAGGAAGGAGCCTCTGCTTCACACTTAAGTTGTGAAAAAGAGATGCTAGAGAGGAACATGAGAGGGGGTTGCCGGGAGCCCCCTCCTGCAGGGGGGATGGTGCGTGGAGAAAGATCTAGGCATTGTAGCCCTGCCATGTTGCTTGCCTCCAGTAGGTTTTGGAGTTTCGTGGAGCCTGGAAGAGCGGCCTGAAGGGAGGCTGGCAGGAAGGTTGGGGTGTAAGGCCCCTGGGCTGGGGTGGAGGACCCTCCCCGCCTCTCCAGGCAAATGGTGGGCTTCCTCCTTCACTCAGACTTTGCCCTGGAGAATGGAGCCCTGTCTTAGGGCCATCTTGGGGAGCACCAAAGCCGTGCAGGAAAAACGTATGGATCCACAGGGTACCTGGTAACCTCACCATCCTGTGATTATTGGAACTTGAGGAAAAGTGAAGTTTTGTTTGGAGTGGAGAGGGCCTGCAGTAAGGAGACTAGTAGAGCATGAATATTTATCTCAGTAATCAGAAGTTTAAAGCAGGAAGCAATATAAGTAATACCTCAGAGTGTCTCGGGGTAATCCTGGCCGCTGACGGTTGTTAAAGTTTGTAGTCGCATGGATCCTTGGAGCTTTCCCGAAGTATCCATGCTGGGTGATGTTGTCAGGATTGTTTTGTTGGCATGAAGGATATGGGGGCTCGATGTGAAACTTTCACACTGCAAAAAGAGGGAGAAGTGACGTTTTCAGTGTGTGGCCAGAAATCTTAAAGTAATGACCTACACTCATTGTTTTTTTGTTGTTTTGCTTTCCCCAGGAAGACTGACGGAGAAAGAGCGTTAGCTCAGAAGGTTGGTACTTTATTTACAGAGCATGTTAAATTTAACATAAGAGTCACAATGAAGGGAAGGACTCTGGGTCTCCAGTGTGTAAGAAGTCTTCACCGAACAAGTCTGTGTGGCTCTTTGTGTCCACACTTGGTGTGACTTGTTGTAGTAGATGGATAACAAGCTTATTACTGTTACGTGCATGGGGAGATATAGCTTCACTCTCCGTGCGTGTGTTTCTGCCTCATGAGTTTTGCTTTTTTTTTAATCCACTTAATTAAGATCTTGGTTTTGTTACAGATAGGATTCTAATGTAGATAGAGTTGAATGGTTCCCCGAAGATGTCCACACCGTGGTCCTTGGAGCCTGTCAGTCTGTTTCTTTACACGGCAAAAGGGACTTTGCAGATATGACTGAGTTAAGGGGATTGAGATGGGGAGATACCATGGATTATCCCGGTGTCATCCAGGCCTGATGTAATCATGGGGTCCTTGTAAGAGGGAGGCAGGAAGAGTCAGAGGAGGTGGTATGATGATGTGCCTTTGGAAGCAGAGGTTGGAGGGATGCACTTTGCAGATGGAGGAAGGGACCACAAGCCACGCAATGGGGTGGCTTCTAGAAGCTGGAAAAGACAAGGAAACAGATTCTCCCCTAGACCCTCCAGAAGGAACCAGCCTAGTCAACATCTCATCTTTGACCCAGTGAGACACGTGTAAGATGGTAAATTTATGTTGTTTTAAGTCACTGAATTTACGGTAAGTTTTTGCAGCAGCCGTAGGAGAAAGTACAACAGAGACCTACTGACTGACTGAGCTTTAAAAGGATGTCAGGGTCAGCCAGTTGTTCTCTCCCTTCACCGCGCTCTTTTTGCTATCGTCTGTGTAGCATTCCCCTGCCTTTCGTGAATAATGGGAGAATGTCTTGGGCACCAAATCTTCTTTTCCCTGCCTCAGTGCACTGGCACCTTTTGGGAGGTGAACGTTCTGCCTGCTGCTCTTCTGGAATGATCCACGTGGGGCCATTAGTGGGAAACATCTGCTGAAATGTGTGGCAGCTCCCCGGGGAGTGATGAATAGGCACTGAGGTGTGCTCGCCCCGCTGGGGATGTGACTGCCCATCCGTCCTTGTGGGCGTGGCCAGGTGTGTGTGTGCAGGGAGCAGAGAGAATCCAGCTGTTCTTGAGGGGCGGTGCCTTCTCCCCAGAGCCATCGGGGGTGGTCATCCTCCCATCTTTCCTGCCACCAGCCCCAGGTCCCTGGAGCTGCCACTCAGCCTCCAGGGGTGAGAAGGTGAGCTGGTTGCCCCTAGCCCGGGCTCCGCAGGCTTCTCTGCTTCTTCTGACCGGTTCTACTTCCATGGTGGGCAGCAAGGGGCCTGGTAGCCTGGACTCATCACCAAGGATGGAACGGCTCGGCTGCACAGCCACCGTGGGACCAGACCTCCCAAGGTCTGGGATGGCTCCGGATGGCTCCGTGTCATCATAAAATGTCTTAAAATCAGCGCTGCTTTAGCCTCAAAAAATGCACCTCCAGAGGTTAGGAAAGCTCAGTTGTAAATATCGCTGGGAGCTAATGATGGATTTATTATTCAGTATTGGGATTATACTCTAGTCCGTTTATGGGTTTTTCCTCTAAATTGCTGATGTTTGAAGTGGAGGCTTTCGACGCTGACTAATGCTTCTACTCCAAGATTGGCTTTCGGGCAACTTATTTATAAATAAAGCAGCTTTTTAAGGAACACCCGCGAATTTAAACAATAATTAGTATAATGAGTCGCACAGCCGAATGAGGTGGTGGGGAGCACAGTTCTCCAGATGGGGACGTGGGAATCTGGGTCCCTGTACCCTGGGGAGAGAGACGATAGCATGGTTATTTCCACATGTAGAGCTGTCCTGGGTTCAGGGGGCATTTGTGTATGTGGATCCATTCGATTTTCAGAATAGCCCAGGGTTGGTTTGTGTAGAACAGAAGCCTGAGACAGGACTTTGCCTAGTGACCCCACTCATCAGAGGGGCCGCTCACGTTTGCCCCGACCCCGGTGCTCTGTGTTGCGAGCTCTTCTGGTACTTACGTTTCTTTCTTTGCCTTAGTGGCCATTTCCCCTCCTCCGTCCCCCAGTATCCTTGTTCTCTTTGACTAGTGGGGAGATCTGATTATTTTTGAGAAAAGCATTACAGTTCTTGGAGAAGTCTGCTCTCTGTTTGGAGATGGTTGGCGTAACTCTTAAGAGGGCTTTCTGCGCTGGATAACTTCAGAACTGGGCAGATGCGGGGGTGGGGGAATGGTCTGCCTGAGAGCACTGGGTCCCCAGTTCTGTCCCTCCAGCCCCCCAGCCGTCAGAAGCTTGTTTCTGTTTTCCAGCAGCCGCCTCTGTTCTCTCATTAGAGGCGTACGTTATAAACACGGACACGAGCTGTACCACGTGGGCTGGGGGTCCCAGGGGGCTGCTGCAGGTTGATGATATTCATTCTGCTCGGGCGGAGGACTGAGCAGTGTGGGAATGAGACACATCACGGGGGACAGCTTGAGTCCCTCATGCCCCGTGCAGTGCTCTGAAACCTTCAGGAAAGCTGCCACACCTACAGAGGGGCGTGGGCCTGGCATGTGTGTGCGTGTGTGTGTGCATGTGTGCAGAGAGAAGAGAGGAAGGCATGTTTGCAAGGAGGACAGTGTCTAAAAGATCAGAATTCAGTAGAGGCAGCAGGTCACAGCCCAAAGAGCTTCAGGGGAATCAGCGGACGTCTTGAGGGGTTTCTCGCGGTGCGTGGAAAGGTGTGCACCAGCCAGACCGTGTGGATCGTGAGGAGAGGTGCCTGCCTTCCTCGGAGCCATGCCTTTCTGTTGCTTTTCGTTGGTAGAAATGTAAATTGGTTCAGCCACTGAGGGAAACAGTATGGAGGTTCCTCAAAAAACTAAAAGGAGAATTACCATATGACCCTGCAATTCCACTCCTGGGTATTTGTCCAGAGGAAATGAAAACAATAATTCATAAAGACATATGCACCCCAGTGTTCATAGAAGCGTTATTTACAGTAGTCAAGATGAACACAACCTAAGCACCCATCAGTAGATGAATGGATAAAGAAGATATGGTGTGTGTGTGTGTGTGTGTGTGTGTAGTAGAGTATTACTCTGCCATGAAAAAGAATGAAAATTTGCCATTTGCAGCAACATGGATGGGCCTGGAGGGCATTATGCTTAGTGAAATAAGTCAGACAGAGAAAGACAAATACTTACATGTGGAATCTGAAAAATAAACTAATGAATATAACAAAAAAGAAACAGACTCACAGATACAGAGAAACTAGCGGTTACCAGTGGGGAAAGGGAAGGGAGGAGGGGCAAGATAGGGGTAGCGGGTGGAAAGGTACAAATTACTACGTGTAAAACAACCTATAAGGATATATTGTACAGTTAAGGGAAATATAGGCATTATTTTGTAGTAACTTTAAGCAAAGTATAATCTATAAAAATATTGAATCACTATGTTGTACACCTGAAACTTATATAATATTGTATATCAACTATACCTAAATTTAAAAAAAAACTTTGAAGTTTAGGATGGTTTTAGATTTATGGAAAAGTTTCACAGATTGTACAGAGAGCCCCCATGTACCCCTCACCCAGCTTCCATATTATTATTATTAATTATTATTATTATTATTTTTGCGGTACGCAGGCCTCTTACTGCCGTGGCCTCTCCCATTGCGGAGCACAGGCTCCGGACGCGCAGGCTCAGCGGCCATGGCTCACGGGCCCAGCCGCTCCGCGACATGTGGGATCTTCCCAGACCGGGGCACGAACCTGTGTCCCCTGCATCAGCAGGCGGACTCTCAACCACTGCGCCACCAGGGAAGCCCTGTGGTCTTTTTTTTTGATGTAGATGTTGAGGTTCATTGGGGAAGGGGAGGTAAAACTGGTCTCCTTGGTCACTTCATGACCCTGTTGCTTCCTCTGGCCTGGACGACCTGACATCTCCGTCAGCCTGGAATCCCAGCCTCCATTCGGGTTTTGTAGGCTCCAGAATTTCTGAAGAAATGAGGATTCGTGTGGTTGGTTCAGACTCCCACCCCCTCATCACATCACTCCCTGCCAGCATCTGTGCTTGTATCCTTTGAGCTCCTCCTGAGACTGGAAAAAATGTATCCGGCTCCAAGCCACCCCCTCCTTATTTTAGCACCAGGTGCTACCCCTGGAGCTTCCCCCTGCCCTCCAGCGCCGTTTCCTCCTCTCTACTGGATCCCTGGCTGCACGCACATAACGGCTTTTATCTCCCATCTGAGAAAAGAGAAAAGTCTCTTGGTCCCACTTCCTCCTCCTGCTTCTGTCCTATTTTTCTGCTTTGTTTTGCTGTAGAACTTCTGGGAGGAGTTGTCTCTACTGGCTTTTTCCAGTTCCTCCCCGCCCTTTCTCTCTGAAACCCGCTCCAGTCAGACGTTCCCCCTTCCTACTGAGGCGTCTACCGACTCTGCTGAAACTGCCCATCGAGGTCGCCAAGGACCTGCAAGTCTTCCTCTCCCTTGACTTGTAATTTGTCCTCTCCCTCCCCCCGAGCTGCTTCTTCCCTTGGCTCCCAGGGCTCCATATGCCTGGGATTTTCTTCCCACTTTGGTCAGTCCCCCTACTGACCTCTGAGGGTCGGAGGGCCCCCGCCTCAACCTGTGGACCTCTCCTCTGCTTCATCCCCACTCACACCCTGTTGACCTCACCCAGTCTCATGGCACTAAACCCATCATATGCTGAAACATCTCAAACTTATGTTTTCACTCTGACTTCTCTCCTGAATGCTAGACTTGTGTATCCAACTGCCCATGAAACATCTCCTCTTGAGGTCTAAGAGACCCCAACTCGACAGGTGCCAAGCTGTCCCCCACCATCCCTCCTAACCCCCGTCTCTCGTTGTAATACATGGATGGCAGCTCCATCCTTCCTGATGCCTGCATCATAGTCTCGGAGTCAACTTTGTTTCTTGTCTTCCTCTCAGATCCTACATCTCATCAGTCCTAGAATCCCATCCCTGGCCACCACCTGCACCGCCCCATCATCTCTCCACTGGGCTGTTGCCCTCGCCTCCAGCCTTCCCACGTCTACCCTGACCCACACCTTTCCACCCAGGTGTATCTCTATATGGCAGCCAGGTTACTGCTTTTTTTTTTTTTTTTTTTTAGTTTTATGGAGTATGGTTGATGTACAATGTTGTATTAATTTCAGGTGTACAGCAAAGTGATTCAGTTATACATATACATGTATTAATTTTTTTTCCAGATTCTTTTCTCATAAAGGTACAACATCTACAGAATATTGAGTAGAGTTCCCTGTGCTGTACAGTAGGTCCTTATTAGTTATCTATTTTATGTATAGTAGTGTGTGTGTGTTAATCCCAAGCTCCTGATGTATCCCTCCCTCCCCTTTCTCCTTTGGTAACCGTAAGTTTGTTTACTATGTCTGTAAGTCTTTCTATTTTGTAAATAAGTCCACTTACATCATTTTTAAAAAATTAGATTCCACATATAAATGATATCATATGATATTTGTCTTTCTCTGTCTGACTTACTTCACTTACTATGATAATCTCTAGGTCCATCCTTTTATTTTATTTTTTAAAAATTTAATAGAGTATAGTTGATTTACAATGACTGCTTTAAAACTTAAATCAGATCATGTCACTTTTCATTCCAGAACCCTCCAGCCTGCCCCCATCCCCCTCTCACTGAGTAAAAGCCAGAGGCCCCTCCTTGACGGTTTCTTCTCTGACTTCACTTCCTAAAACTCTGCTGCAGAAACCCACGTGGTCAGCAGCGTCACCTTCTTCCCATGTTGGTCCACACGTTCCCCTGTCCACGAGGCCTCTGCAGACGGCCCCCTTAGTACTGGTTCTAGTCCCAGCCCCACCAGGAGCAAAGTCAGGCAACTTCCTGCCCCCCCTGCTCCCCACGTCCTCAGGACCCCGGGACCTTTCTAAGTCTAGATTGCTTGGCCTCTGTGGGTTTCTACGTGGGGAGGGTCCCTGACTCTGGCCATCAGGGTTGCGTGCGTGTAGACACTGACTGCTGGGCTTGGTTTTCTCCAGACATTTTACATCACCACCCAAGGTATATATAAATTATAGGTCTCAAACAGAAGTTTCAGGAAACGATTTTTACACTCATTTGAGGTGATGCATCCTGTACACTATTGTACTTCTTTTTTTTTTTTTTGTGGTACGCGGGCCTCTCACTGTTGTGGCCTCTCCCGTTGCGGAGCACAGGCTCCGGACGCACAGGCTCAGCAGCCATGGCTCACGGGCCCAGCCGCTCCACGGCATGTGGGATCTTCCCATACCGGGACACGAACCCATATCTCCAGCATCGGCAGGCGGACTCTCAACCACTGTGCCACCAGGGAAGCCCTGTACTTCATTTTTAAAATTCTGGTTGCTGCTCAACCAGTGGACCTCATGGTCTGCCCGTGGCTCCCCGCAGTGTGTAAGCCACAGCTCTTTCCAACACACTCATCATCTTACAGGTGAGAAGCCTGAGCCGCAGAGAGTTACAGGTTTAGCCAAAGTCACATCAGTTAACTCACCGAGGAGCCAGGACTAGCACCTGGTCCTCTGATTCCTGTCCTGGCTCATTTTTTGGATCTTGTAATTAATTTTAATGATTGTCCCATTACAGCTTATTTAAATTACCCCAGGGAGGAGCATCAGCTCTATTAGAGAAGTTTTATTGTAGCTGCCCACCTGCTCTATTCAAGGAAGTGCATCTTTTGTGGAATTTCTTCTGGGTAATTAAGAGGGTCTAAGAAGCCAGTCTTATAGTCCTTGATTTAACTGTAGATAACAATGAAGTTAAATTTAAAAGCTGGTTCCATCTGCAGAGGCATATGAGCGATTTAAATTAGAAAAGGTGTTCACCAAAGCACTACCTAGGTGCCTGGGGAGGCATGCCTGCCCTTGTGTGACTCTGGACCAGCTCCCATGTGGCACCCCGAGGGCAGGGCTATGGTGGGGGGCAGGGGTCACCATCCCATTCCACTGGGCGTGCTTAGGACAGAGCCTTGCGGGTTCTGGTTCTGTCTGTCGGCTACTTGCACGTTGATAGGGATTCTGTGCGCATCAGGGTTGGAGCAGCTCTGATCTGAGGATGGTTGGTTTTTGGTTTATAGTTTTTATCATTAAGTTGGTCATCCTCAGCGACCAAGGGTTCATAGCGTTTGGTTGCCTGTTTAGGGCACCATGCTAGGTTCTAGTATAATACAGTTATGGCAGTGCTCTTTGGGGATTTGCTGTCTGGTGGGAGGGAGGGGTGATGCACACAGCATTAATCATGGTTTTAGAAAGTGGAGGTGCTGCGGGCACCCCGAGGCAGGCAGGATTTAGATGCATGAAGAGGGAGGGGGAACTGGTAGGGAGGGCGTCATCAACAGGAGGAACTGCGTGAAGAAAGGTGTAGAGGCAGGAGGATGCTGGATATAGTTGGGGACACCTTGCACCTGAATGGAGGCAGGTGACAGCCAGATTTTGGAAGGCCTTAAATCACATTGTAAGCTATTTGGACTTTATCCAGTGGGTCATGGGAGCCATTGTAAACTTAAAAAAAATACTTTTTTTTTTTACAAAGTTTTATAAATGGTGGCATGTTTAGTCCATTTGAGCTACTGTAACAAAATACCATAGACTAGATGCTTAGAAACGACAGACATTTATTTCCCATGCTTCTGGAGGCTGGGAAATCCAGGATCCTGGCACCAGCAGATTCGGTGTTTAGTGAGAGCTTCCTGATTTATAGATGATGTCATCTTATGGTGGAAGGGGTGAGCTAGCTCTCTGGGGTCTCTTTTTATAAGGACACAAATCTTTATGAGGGTCAGAGCCCTCATGACCTATCACCTTCCAAATGTCCCACCTCCTAATACTGTCACCATTGGGGATTAGGTTATCAACATAGAAAATTTGGGGGGGGGGGACACAAACATTCAGACCATAGCCTGGTAAAAGACACAAAATGTAAAATTTACCATTTTAACCATTTTTAAGGGCATAGTTCAGCAGCATTAAGTGCATTCACATTGCTGGGCTATCATCACCACCATCTCTCTCCAGAATTCTTTTCCTCTTGCAAAACAGAAACTCTGTCCCCACTGAAAACTAACTCCCCATCCCCCAGCCCCACCCCCCCCACTATTCTGCTTTCTCTGATTTTGACTCTCTTAGGTGCCTCATATAAATGGAATCACACAGTTGTCCTTCTGTCACTGGCTTACTTCACTTGGCATAATGTCTTCAAGGTTCATCCACGTTGTAACAGGTGTCAGAATGTCCTTCCTTTTTGAGGCTGAATAGCATTCCATTTTATGCATGTACCACATTTTGTTTATCTGTTCATCTATCAATGGACATGTGAGATGCTTCCACCTTTTGGCTATTGTGAATAATGTTGCTAAAAACATGAGTGTATACATACCTCTTCTAGTTCCTGCTTTCATTTATTTTGGGTATATACTCAGAAGTGGAATTGCTGGATCATAGGGTAGTTCTAGTTTCAGCTTTTTGAGGAACCTTCATACTGTTTTCCATTGCTTGCACCATTTTCCATTCCCACCACCAGTGCACAGGGTTCCAGTTTCTCCACATCCTCGCCAACACTTGTTTTCTGTTTTTTGGATAGTAACCGTCCTAGTGGGAGTGAGGTGATATCCCCCTGTGGCTTTGATGTGCATTTCGCTGATGGTCGGGTATGTGGCATGTCTTCTCACCTGTGGGAGCACTGTGCCCTCTGAGCGGGAGTTCTGTGGTGGGGAGGTTTGGGGTGGGGGTGACGTTGTCCCTGGTACTGCAGATCAAGCCCCCAACTCACGGCTTTGGTGGCCTCTGTGGGAACGTGGGGGGTCCAGGATGCCCCCCCCAAGCCCAGAGGGAGCACTGTTGGGTTTGGCCACATGCCTGTCTGCACCAAGCTCACGCCCTTTGCCCTGGGACTGTGTTCCCGCTACTTTGGGTTGCAGTCAGAGGAGCAGGGCAGGCTAGGGGAGTATTGAAGCCGGTGCATCGCTGTGGGTGCCTCTGCAGGACTGTTGGTCATTAGTGAGGCTCCTCCTCCTGGGCACATGGGAGGACTGTGCTCCTCCACTTCCTGTGGGGTAGAGGTGACCACATGACTGCTTTGGCCAATGAAACATGAGCAGAAGTAGCAGATGCTTTAAGAGCAGGTCCTTGCTCTCTCCCCAGTCACATCCATCTGAGAAGCACATGTTGAGATCGAAGTGGCTGACCTGCCCTGGAGAGTAAACCAGAGCCACAGCAGACACTGAGTCAGCAAGATAGAAACTCTTATTAGAATAGGGCACTGTGATTTAGGAGCTATTTGTTACCGCAACACAACCTAGCCTGTTCTGACTGACGTAGGAGGAACCTGAAAACTGTTTTCAGTGCAAAGATAGGTTAAGATAAAAATGTTTCATTTAGAGGTAACTCCCTATGCTCCTTGATACCTCAAAGTACGGAACCCCTCAGATGCAGCAGAACAGCTTCCCAACAGGTAGTGGGCTGCATTTTCCTGTAGGTGAGTCCCAGACGTCAATTATCAGACGTTAATGGTTTCATTTGCCAGCAACACGGAGCTCTGGCCTGACTGCCCACAGCCCTCCCTGTGTGGGGCTGGGAGCTGGTGAGAACTCACAGAATGACTTCTGTATTTTCCAGTGTTTTGCAAATCCAGATTTAGCCAATTTAGATTTTAGGAGACAATGCCAAAATCCGTGGACCTCATTACACTTCCAAAGCAGGAGGGTCATTCTCGTTAGCAGTTATTCTCCACTGTTTTTGAAAACAGAAATGCCTTTTTAATAACAGAACATTTTCCACACCTTCCCTACTTGGCTGTAGTCATGTTTTTAGTACGATTTTGGTCATTCAGTAACTATTCCTCTAACAGATCTTTTTGTTTTAAGTTTAACTTTCTGTTTTAGAACTTCTCAGATACTTACAAAAGAAGAGAATTGTATCATTGGTCTTTGTCATGGGATTGTGTCCCTCCAAAATACATAGGTTGAAGTCCTAACCCCTGGTACCTCAGAATGTGACTGTATTTGGAGATAGAGTCTTTAGAGAGGTAGTTAGGTTATAATGAAGTCATTACGGTGGGTCCTGATCCAATATGACTGGTATCCTTATAAGAAGAGTTTAGGACACAGACATGCACAGAGGGAAGATCATATGAAGACACAGGGAGAAGACAGCCACCTAAAAGATAAGCACAGAAACCTCAAGAGAGAGCAGCCCTGCCCACACCTAGATCTTGGACTTCTAGCCTCCAGAATTATGAAAAAATGAAATTTCCAGGCAGTGGTCCTTTGGTGTGGCAGCCCTAGCAGACTGATACAGTCCCATGCACTCTTCTCCACCTTCAGTATTTAAACAGTCTTCATGACTGCCTCTGATGTGCCAGGAGTGTGGGGCAGACAGCTGAGAATTAGAGACGGCGCCTGCCCTTGTGAAACCTACCGTCTGTGGAAATTGGAAAAGTTCACAAGGAAAAGCTGTGATTGACTATAAATACACGACATCTGTAAACCTTAGAAATCATCCCCGGAACACATAACGCAGTTGGTCTCCCAGCAGCGCCAGGCAGGTGGATGAATTCTCCGAGCCCTTGGAGCCCTATTGTGTGCTCCTGGGACCAAGACTTCAGGCAGGAGATGGGTTTGTGGTGTAAGTGGAGGTAGATAGAGTGAGCAGTATGGCCTCAGTCAAGCCAAACCCGTTACGTGGGTGGGACTCAGGCCACTTCGGAGCAAGCCCGGCCGGCGAGGACCAAGATGCAAACACCATTCTTACAAGATAAAGAAGTGAGGGGATGAGCAGTCACGATGAGAAGTGATTCATTTGCTTATGGATGGATTCATCCAGCATTCCTTTAAATACCAAATCCCCGTGTACGTTTAAAAATACCCATTTGGCTCAGAAACAGTAGGCTGAGTGAAAGATGCCAGATACAGAAGAACACATATTGTACGGTTCCATTTATATGATGCTTCCAGAAATCGCCTAATTATAGGGAGAGAAAGCAGCTTCGTGGTTGCCTAGGGTTGGGGATGTAAGCAGGGATGGGCCAGGAGGGAGTGTTGGCTGGGGATGGTGGAGATGTTCTAAGACTGCGTTGTGGCCAGGGCTGAGCATCTGAATACATTCCCTGAAAATCGTCACCGCTTATAATAGGCAAGTTGTGTGGTATGTAAATTATACCTCGATGAAGCTGTAAAAACCACTCATTTCAGCCCTGTGGAAAATCATGGGAGTCTTCTCAGAGGAAGTAGGCTCTGAGCTGGATGTGAAGGACAGAGTGCCTTTGGGTAAGGAGAGACCACCGGAGGGAATTTCAGCTGGAGGGACACCATCCTGGGGGAGGGGGCTGGCCGGTGGCTGAGATGGAGGGAAGAAGATTGTCACAGGTGAGAGCATCAGGTCACAGAAGGGATACGCAGCAATTCTCAAACCTGGTTGCACATTCCCACCTCCTGGAGAGCGTTTCTGAAGCACAGATGCCTGGGACCCATCCCTGAGGATTTGGATATAATTGGTCTTGGGCGGATCCCAGATGTAAATTAAAAAAATTTTTTTTAATGAAATGATAATTCGTTTCTAATTCTGTCATTTCTTTTTTCACTTCCCAGCTGGAGTACTTCTATAGATGCCTCCTTCATCTGCTATATATATGGTTTACCAGGGGGACATTTCATAGAGAAAAGGCAGGGCAAACACGTCATTCTTTTACTTCATTTACCACTTTCAAAGATGAATGTGTTTCCCATGATCCTCCAGTACGCTTTTTAAAATTTAAACTATCATTGTGAACTCATGGGCTTGGACATATTTGATAGATTTCAAACCCTTGCAATCATTATCCTTATTGAAGTTCAAATTGTCCTACCTTTGGCCAGTGGGAGTGTCTTCAACTTGGTCCTTGAGACCTTTGGACACACCCCTACTCAGCTTTTTTTTTTTTTTTGGCCGTGCTGTGCGGCATGCGGGACCTTATTTCCCCAACCAGGGATCGAACCTGTGCCCCTTGCAGTGGAAGCGTGGAGTCTTAACCACTGGACTGCCAGGGAAGTCCCCCTACTCATCTTTGATAGCTTCCTTGCCTTTTGCTAATGAAGTAGTTTTATTTTTTCATCCCTCTCTCACAAGCTCGTGAGGTATGCCTTCCTTTTTCATTCTTTCAGTGGTTGTCCTAGAGGTTATGATATGCAGCCTTGACTCATAGACTCTAGTGATTATAGAGTCATCTTTAAATCGGTACTTGAACCACTTCCTGGACAATACAAAGTCTTTCCATCCAGACATCAGTATTTTTTGAAAGCTGCGCAGGAGCTCTTTGTCTCATCCGGGATTGAAAAGTCTGGATGGATGGATGGTGGATGTATTGAGGACATTGACAGCTTGTAGGGGTAGAGCAAAGGCCAGACCTGAAGTCTTCAGTGAATAAGGAACAGTGTGAGTTTCTTAGTTGGTTATCAGGTTCGTACTTAAAGGAACAGTTTTCTAATTCTGTTTTTGTTTGTTTGTCTGGCCTGATGTGGCTGTAGTGACATTTTCAATTTATGGATCCTTTTAGAGCTGGGAAAGAGGGATGCCCTTTTGCAGAGATGCTTATGTCAGTCAGGTGCTATAGGAATTGAAATTAACATTACTCAGCCCAGGCCTGACAGGGGGATGCCTTTAAGATTCTCAGCATGAGAGTTTGAATGTTCACAGGCCCCAACTCCTCCCCAGATGAGGGGTCTCCCCTCCGCGAGGCGCATCGTTGAGGGCCTTGGTGATGAGATGAGATGTCGTCTGGGTCTTCCATTACCATCTGACAGGTGAGGAGGTGGAGGATTGATGAGAGCCTTCCAGACATATGCTCAGAGCCGCATGGCTGGTGTCCTTGCAAAGTATCTGTTGAAGATGCTGGGATGTCTGACCTGTGGCATGTCTCAGTCTTTAGATGGTTACACTCATGGTGCACTTCAGCGGGTCCTTTGGTCCTCTGTCTCCCGCACGTTGGCAGTTGTACCACTGGACCGTCAGATTCAGGTTGCAGCTCCTCTTCTGAGATTAGAGGAGGCGCACCATGTCTGTTTGTTCCTCTTTCTGCGAGTTTGAGGAACCCTGTGTGGTCCTCTGTTACGGCCTCCCTGGCAGACTAACAGCCACCAATGCTTCTGTTAGTGCCTTGCTGGTCATTTCAGTCCTTGGATAGATTCCTCAGGAAGACCTCGTGAGACCAAGATCCTTAAGTCCTTGCATTTTGGTGTCAGGTTGCTCATGCCCTTCATACGTGAAAGTCAGTTTTCCCGGATAGTAAATCCTTGAATGTCTTAAATATGCTAGTACACTTTCTTCTGGAGGTAATCATTGTTGTCAGAACGTCTGATGACAGTCTCGTTTTCTTATGAATGATGTGCTCTTTTGCTCTTGGAAATTCAATGGATACTCCCCCCTCCTCTTTTTTCTTGGTGTTTGTAGTTATTTTACAGATGTGTCTTTTTTAACTTGAAGTGTAGTTGACTTACATTAACTTGACACTACATTACATTGACTTATGTTACTTATGTTAATTTCAGGTGTAGAACATAGTAATTCTATATTTTTATAGATTACACTCCATATGAAGTTATTATAAAATATTGACCATATTCCCTGTTCTGTACATTACATCCTTATAACTTATTTATTTTATACCTAGTAGTTTGTACATCTTAAATTCCTTCACCTATTTTGCCCCTCTCCCCAACCCAACCCACTTCCCTCTGGTAACCTCTAGTTTGTTCTCTGTATCTGTGAGTCTGTTTCTGTTTTGTTGTATTTGTTCATCAGTTTCATTTTTAGATTCCACGTATAATCGAAAACATGCAATATTTATCTTTCTCTGCCTGACTTATTTCACTAAGTATGTACTCTCCTGGTCCGTCTACATTTTTGCAAATGGCAAAATTTCATTCTTTTTTATGACTATTTGTGTGTGTGTATAAATATATATATATATTTTTTGATGACTTGACTATTGTAAATAATGCTTCTATGAACATTGAGGTACATATGTCGTTATGAATTAGTGTTTTTATTTTCTTTGGATAAATACCAAGGAGTGGAATTGCTGGATGGTATGGTAGTTCTATTTTTAATTTTTGAGGAACCTACATACTGTTTTCCATAGTGACTTCACGAATTTACATTCCCACCGACAGTGCACGAAGGTTGCCTTTTCTCCATATCCTTGCCAACATTTGTTATTTGTGGGTTTTTTTTTTTTTTTTTTTGCAGTACGCGGGCCTCTCACTGTTGTGGCCTCTCCTGTTGCGGAGCCCAGGCTCCGGATATGCAGGTTCAGTGGCCATGGCTCACGGGCCCACCCTCTCCGCGGCATGTGGGATCTTCCCAGACCGGGGCACAAACCCGTGTCCCCTGCATCGGCAGGCGGACTCTCAACCACTGCGCCACCAGGGAAGCCCTGTGGTCTTTTTGATGATAGCCATTCTGATGGGTGTGAGGTGATATCTCATTGTGGTTTTGATTTGCATTTCTTTGATGATTAGTAATGTTGAGCATCTTTTCATGTGCCTGTTGGTCATCCGTATGTCTTCTTTGGAAAAATGTCTACTTAGGTCTTCTGCCCATTTTTTGATCGGGTTTTTTCACTGTTGAGTTGTATAAGCTGTTTATATATTTTGGATATTAAACCTTATTGGTCATATCATTTGCAGATATTTTTTCCCATTCATTAGGTTGTCTTTTTGTATTGTCAATTGTTTTCTTTTCTGTGCAAAACCTTTTAATTTTAATTAGGTCCCATTTGTTTATTTTTGCTTTTGTTTCCTTTGCCTTAAGAGAGAGATCCCCCCCAAAATATTGCTACGATTTAGTCAAAGAGTATTCTGCCTATGTTTTCTTCTACGAGCTTCATGGTTACCATTCTATTCTTTCATTTCTAATTTTATTTATTTGGGCCCCCTCTCTTTTTTTCTTGATGATATGGCTAAGTGTTTATCAATTTTATTTATCTTTTCAAAAAACTGGCTCTTAGTTTCATTGATCTTTTCTGTTTTTTTCTATTTCTGCTCTGATCTTTATTATTTGTTTCTTTTTGCTGACTTCGGGCTTTGTTTAGTTTTCTTCTAACTCCTTTAGGTGGAAAGTTAGGGTGTTTATTTGAGATTTTTGTTGTTTCTTAAGGAAAGTATGTATTGCTATAAACGCCCCTCTTAGAACTACTTTTGCTCTGTCCAGTAGATTTTGGAAAGTTGTGTTTCTGTTTTCATTTATCTCAAGGTATTTTTAAATTTTCTCTTTGACTTCTTTGTTGACTCATTAGTTTTTTATTAGGATGTTGTTTTGTCTCCATGTGTTAGTGTTTTTCTAGTTTTCTTCCTGTAATTGATTTCTATCTTCAAAATGTGATTGGAAAAGATGCTTGATATACTTTTAATTTTCTTATAGTTATTGAAAGTTGTTTTGTGGCCTAGCATGTGATCTATCCTGGAGAAAGGTCTGTGTGCTCTTGAAAAGAATGTGTATTCTTCTATTTGGGGATGGAATGTACTGTATATATCTATTCAGTTCATCTGATCTAATGCTCATTTAAACCCACTGTTTCCTTATTGATTTTCTGTCTAGATGTTTTATCCATGGATGTAAGTGGGGTATTAAAGTCTCCTACTATTATTGTATTACTCTCAATTTCTCCCTTTATGTCTATTAATATTTGGTTTATATATTTATGTGCTCCTATATTATGTGCATATGTATTTAGGAATGTTACATCCTCTTCTCTGACTAACCCCTATATCATTACATAGTGCTCTTCTTTGTCTCTCATTATAGACTTTGTTTTAAAGTCTGTTTCATCTGATACAAGTATTGCTACCCCAGGTTTCTTTTCATTTCCATTTGTATGGAATATCTGTTTCCATCCCTTCACTTTCATTCTGTGTGTGTCTTTTGCTCTGAAGTGAGTCTCTTGTAGGCAGCATATAGATGGGTCTTTTTATTCATTCAGCCTCCCTATGTCTTTTGATTGAAGCATTTAGTCATTGACATTTAAAGTGATTATTGATAGGTATGTACTTAGTGCCATTTTGTTACTTGTTTTCTGGTTGTTTTTGTAGTTTTTCTCTGTTCTTTTCTTCTTTTTTTGGTCTCTTTCCTTTTGGTTTGATGATTTTCTTTAGTTTTGTGTTTGGGTTCCTTTCTCTTTGTTCTTTGTGTCTAAGTTGGAAGTTTTTGATTTGTGGTGATCATGAGCTACATCTATATTTACTTGTACTTATATCTACTTGTTTAACCTGATAGTCATTTAAGTTCAAATACATTCTAAAAGCTGTCCATTTTTTACTACTTAACCCCCTATGTTTTATATTTTGGTGTCCTGTTTTACATCTGTCTATGTGTCCCTTAACCGTTTATTGTAATTAGGCCAGTTTAGTGGTGATGTTTAGTTTTTAGTTTTAGTTTTAGTTTTTGCTTATTGAGGCAACTCTCTCTCTCTTTCAGTTCTGAATAATAACTTTGCTGGGTAGACTAGCCTTGGTTGTAGGTTTTTTCCTCTAAGTACTTTAAACATGTCACAGCAATCACTTCTGGCTGGCAAAGTTTCTGTTGAAAAATCAGCTGAGAGCCTTAGGGGAGTTTCCTTGTATGTGACCCTTTGTTTTTCTCTCTTTTTCTTTAACTTTTGCCATTTTAATTATGATATGTCTTGATGTAGGTCTCTTTGGGTTCATCTATTTTGAGCCTCTCTGTGCTTCTTGGATGTGTGTTTCCTTCTTCAAGATAGGGACATTTTCATTCATAATTTCATCAAATACATTTTCTGCCCCCTTCTCTCTTCTCTTTCTAGGACCCTTATAACATTATACAAGTGTATGTTTGTACACTTGATATTGTCCCAGAGGTCCCTTAAACTATCCTCATTAAAGCAATTTTTTTTCTTTTTGCCGTTCTGATTGGGTGATTTCCATTAATCTGTCTTCCAGGTCACTTAGACATTCTTCTCTGATACCTACTCTGCTGTTAATTCCTTCTAATATATTTTTCATTTCAGTTATTGTATTCTTCAGCTATGGTATCTGATTGGTTCTTTTTTTATATTTTCTAGTTCTTCATTGAACTTCTCACTGTGTTCCTCTGTTCTTCCCCTGAGCTCAGTGAGCAGTTTTATGACCACTGCTTTGAATTCTTTATTAGGTAAATTACTTATCTTTGTTTCATTAGGGTTTTTCTCTGAGGTTTTATCTTATTCTTTCACCTGGAACATATTCCTCTATCTTCTCATTTTGTTTGTCTTTATCTGTTTGTCTCTATTAAATCAGGTGAAACAGTTGTCTATCTCAGTCTTGAAGGCGTGTTATTATGGTGGACCATCCCTGTGTAGTCTGCATGTGTCCAGTGGCTTGGTGGAAGAACTGGCACAAGTCATGTCTGTTACTGGGGTGCACTGGCGGCCATCACCCCAGAGTGGGTAGGAGTGGGTAGAGGCGGAGGGGCCAGATCCTGAGCCTGGTGTGAGCCAAGG
The DNA here is from genome assembly GCF_964270905.1 of Leucopleurus acutus. Lineage (NCBI taxonomy): Eukaryota > Metazoa > Chordata > Mammalia > Artiodactyla > Delphinidae > Leucopleurus > Leucopleurus acutus. The sequence goes on from NC_139142.1 coordinate 172,194,526, forward strand.
CTTTTCACCCTGTGCAATGGAGGTCACCCCCTTGGTGGGGGATGGGGTTGGAGCCAGAGAAGTTGGAGCCAAAGGCTGGCACCAGCTGTGTCTCCTCATGTGGCATGGTGGTGTTTGCTGCCTTGGTGGTGAGTGGGGACGGGGTCAGAGGGGTTGGAGCCTAAGCCCTTCCTGAGCTGCTGCTTTTCTACAGTGATGCTGGTTGCGGCCTTGTTGGGGGATGTGGTCAGGCTATGAGAGGCTGGAGTTGCAGTCCAGAGCGAGCCCTGGATTTTTTCTGGTGCAATTGCCTTGGTCCCTTGGAGTGGGACCAGAGCAGGAGGGGCTGGAACCAGAACCTGCTGCAGGCTGGGGGTGATCCTTACAGGCTGGCCAGAGCCTCAGGCAGTTTTCAGTCTGCTGCCTATGCCCTGGGACTGGGAGCAAGCAGGTCTCTCCACACGCCCTTGAGCAGAGTCTCGGTTTCCTGTGGCTCTCTGGAAGGACCTATGGGTTTTTAAACCAGTCAGAGAGGCTCGTCTTCCCGATGCCAGACCCCAGGGCTGGGATGCCGAATGTGGGGTGTGACCCCTCACTCCCCAGGAAGGGTTCCCAGCCTGTGATATCCCCTCCTCTTCTTGGTTGCCCACCAGGGATATAGGTCCTGAAGAGATCACTTCTTCTCCCTCCATGCAGATTCTGTGTGTTTCTTTCTTTATATCCTTGGTTGTAGAAGATCTGTTCTGTAAATCTTCAGAGAGAGTTGCTCTATATATAGCTGTATTTTTTAAAAATATTTATTTATTTATTTGGCTGCATCGGGTCTTAGTTGTGGCGTGCGGGACCTTCATTGTGGCATGCAGGGTCTTTAGTTGCGGCATGTGGGCTCTTTTAGTTGCGGCATGCATGCGGGATCTAGTTCCCTGACCAGGGATCAAACCTGGGCCCTCTGCATTGGGAGCATAGAGTCTTAACCACTGGACCACCAGGGAAGTCCCTGTAGATGTGGTTTTGATGTGTTCATAGTCGGGGGGGCAAGCTCAGATCTTCCTACTCTGCCATCTTGATCCTGCCTCTAAGATATGTCTTAATGCTGGTCATTCTGGGTCAGTATTCTCAGGTACATGGTGGGCTCTTTCAATAGGTAACTTAAAGTTTCTTAAGTTAAAGTTTTAACTTTAACTTAAGTTAAAGTTTTTAAGAAACTTAAAGTTTCTTAAGTTAAAGTTTTTGTTATTTGTTCTTTCCCCTTGCTTTGGTTTTCTTCTTTATGAACTCATCAATGTCCTGGATCTTCTTTGCTTACCTTCAGTAACTGTCACTTTCTCTAGACTTCTCTTTTACCTCTTTATTTATTTTTGGCTTTCAGCACCTTCCTCTTCTTCATCATCTTTTTTTTTTTTTTTTCGGTACGCGGGCCTCTCACTGTTGTGGCCTCTCCCGTTGTGGAGCACAGGCTCTGGACACGCAAGTTCAGCGGCCATGGCTTACGGGCCCAGCCGCTCCGCGGCATGTGGGATCTTCCCGGACCGGGACGAACCCGTGTCCCCTGCATCGGCAGGCGGACTCTCAACCACTGCGCCACCTGGGAAGCCCCGATCATCTATTTTTTTATGGTATTATCTGTTCTGTTTATTTGCTCTTGGGTTCCTTCTAGTTTAATCTTAATCTCTGAAATAATTGTCTTCATTTCTGATGAAAACATCTCTAATTCTTTCCTGAGTTCTATCGTCTAATTTCTGAGTATGTCTAATTTTGTGTCATGGTGTTATTTCATGCCTTTTCTTAATTTCTTTTAGTTCAATTTGGAACAAAGATTACATTTTTATCTTCTCTGTGAGCATACATTTTTGACATGCTTTCATTGTCTGGAGGAATGTTGTTTTGCTCCTCGCTCTCTCTCTCTCTCTCTCTCTCTCTCTCTTGTTTTCTTACAATAGTCTCTTATAATGGTATTTGATGTTAGTGTTTTTCTGTTGATCTTTTTGGTGTGAAATTAGTTTTCCTGAACTTTTGGAAGGAGACATGGTTCAGGACAGCTCTTCTATATGCACAGAGCTTTCTCTTCTGTTATTTATGTGTAGTGCTACAGAAAAATATGACCTCCTGAGATTTCCTGAGCCCTTTTTCCCTTCCCCGCTTGTACTTGGCCTTCCCCTCTCCTTCATCTCTGTAAGCTCTGTCCTGCTAAATTTTGATGCCAGTCCCAGTGGTTTTCCTCACCATGGAAGGGAGCCCTTGTTCCAATTCAGAGAGGTCACAGCACCTTGGTCCCCACTGTAGACAACTTATCCCACTATTGCTGCAGAGAAAGCCCATCCTGGTCTCCCCGCCTGGCTTTCCCGTAAACGTCAGTCGTGGCTCTTCCGGGCTCTCCTGTTGTCAGGTTTCCTGGTCACCCCGCTACTTCCCGTTTCTTTTGCAGATGTCAAGACCACACAGGTCTTGAGACTGTCAGTACTCGATTCCTACCTGCTTGTGTTTTCAGGTTTGTGGGGAAACATTGTCACCTAGTTCTGTTGTAAATGTTGTCTGTGGGTTTGGGGTTTGAATCTATAGTTGCTATGTTTGTTTTAGGTGGGCATTCAGGGAGGTTTCAAAACCCTGCTGCTGACCATGCTTCCCTCCCCACGCTCTGCCTTGAGGCTTGCTTGCCGCCTGTTTTTTTTTGGTACCATGCTGCCGATCACCTGACCCCTCGGAGCACATCTGTTCTTTTCTGTGGTTCTGCCAAGTTGCTAGTTCAGATCCAAACAAGCACCAGAAGGTGGATTTGGAAGGGAAGAGATGCTGTCTATGAGTTCCCGGCGGGAGTGCGTCCTGGGGGAGGCAGTATCCTCCCCAGTAGGGGAGGCAGTATCATTCCCCTACTTCTATCACAGAGGAGTGTGGTTTGGGCAAAAAAGGGAGAAAGGGAAGCAGCATGTGACAGTATGAAGTGCTGCTCTGATCCAAGTGGCTGCTCTCAACACCACAGCAAAGAAGAGGCCGTATTGGATCTGGGGACCCATCCACCCTGGTTCTAGCTGACGCCACTGGCTAAAGGAGTGGGTGGCCGTGTGGACACCCTGTCACCAGGCAGTGCTGTGGGGGCTTCCTTCCCACCTGCATGCTCACTCACTCTCCCGGTCTGCCTGATGGGTAGATTTCCCATGCGACCAGAAGGAAAAGACTAAACATGGCTGAAGATTGAAAGGACCAAAAGCTTACAAAATTCCAAGTGAGGGCAGGATGAGGAGCTCAGGTCTGAATCATCCCGTAGTTCCTGGAATGTTCCCACTTGGGTGTCTCGGGCAGAGTTGGGGAGAGCACAGCGCTTCCTCCCCTGGCCCATCTGGGGTGTGGTGACTGCCCAGGAAATGCCAGCATCTCTCAAGCGGGGTGAGATCAGAGGAAGCTCCTAGCGGCTTGCCTGGCTTTGTCAATCCTGAGTCTCAGAAACACAGCAGTGCTCTTCACTGCTTGTTCAAGCTGAATTGTTTTTTCAGAGCAGGCAGCTTCACTTCCCGTTTCTTCCTGTGTTTCCCTTTACGTGGCAGAATAATATTAAACCCTCCCCATTATTCTGTAAAACCCAAATAATACAACACACGCTACACAGCCTGGCGTAAAACAACTACAAACGCAGGTGCCGATGGTTTTGAAAGCGATACACAGATACGTGTATTTTCCGATCTCCATTATGGCGACGGCTGCTACATCTTGGGAACACGCTTTACTTTTTCTGTGTCCTAAAGTCCAGGACTACATCTTGTCACGTTTAGAGGAGCCTGCAAAACCATCCTAATGTCTTATGGTTCTAAGTCATCAGGAAGGCTGCTTTCAGAAAACTTCATACGATATGGGGGGCAGGGGGGTGGCGCCCCGCCCTCAGTGGGGAAATGCTGAGAACAGGTCTGAGATGTAGTAACTCAAGTACTGGCTATTGAGGGAGTTAAAAAGAGGGGCTTGGAAAGCGTGTGGGATCAGAGGTTCTGCTTCTGGGAGAGCAGAGTGTTCCCTGGAGGCCTGGTGTGAAAGGGAGGAGGGGTTAGCTGGAGGAAGGATCTCAGTGAAAGGACAGAGCATCACGGGGTAAGAATGAGAAAGACCAGAGAAGCGGGGAGGGGTGGAGGAGGAACATCTCTATGACTTAGCGAAGAAGTTAGACTTCAGAGCAGAATGGGAAGAGGGCAGGGCTGAGCTAGGACCCTGAGCAAAGCCACACAAATCCCACCCTATGTACGGCACCCCCTGCCCCAATCTCCTGCTGTTGCTGGTCCAGGCAAACCAGAGAGTCTAACTGAAATAAGTATAAATTCAAGCCAACCTAGACTCCATACAAGGTAAGGAAAATAGAAGTGAGTCACAAAATGTGCAGGCCTGTGAAAACAGTCAAGAAATAAAGGACCACGAGTAACATATCATTAACAAGCCATTGCAACTGTGAAAAAAGCACCATGAGTGCCTCCAAACTGGACCGCTTGATGCAAGTGGACACGGGCCAGGAGGGATGCAGTCAGCCCACCTGGCCAGGGCGTGGTCCTCCCAGCCATTCAGTTCGTCCACCAAAGTGCTGTGCTTCCCGCCCCTGAGGGGCTTACAGGAGTCAGCTTTGAAGGACCACCAGCCATTCCTTCTCAGGGCAGCCTGGCTTCTCTGGGGGTGGGGGGGAAGCTATGAGGACTCTGACCTTGAGCTGGAACCCCGTTTCTCTCTCTCAAGTCCCCTGGGACCCCCACCCCGGGTGTCGTCAGGCGTGTGTCCTTCGTAGGCTGCCACTTGGCAGTCTCAGGCATGACCCCCCTCGCTACCCTGGGTCAGTTCTTGGAGCAGGTCCTGTGTCGTTGGTCTGTCCATTTGTCCATCAGATACGAGTGGGCGGGCATGAGCTCTGCTGGGGTGGCCCGCCCATCCCGCCCCCAGCTGGGCCTCTGAGGGCGCTGGGCCACCCAAGGGCTCTGCCGGGCTGCGGTGTGATGCAGCCTCGGCATCTGGGGTCCCGGCTGGCGCAAGGCACCCTGCAGGCAGGAGGGGGCAGGGCAGACCTCACCCTCGCTCCTGGGGGTCTTGGGGGTCCCGGGGGTGGTGAGATATTTGCTCTTCACTCGGGAGACCACCTCTGCTCCCCAGAAGCCGCGTCGCCTTCCGACGCAGCCAAGTAAGAAAGCGAGGGGCCTTTTCTCATTAGAAACAGGGTGAACATCTTTCTGAGGCCTCGCCTGGGAGAAGCTAGGACACGGTGTGGGGGGGCACCTTGTCCTTGTGCCACTCACGGCAGGGTTTGGAGGAATCACACACAGTGCTGCAGGGCCCTGGGAGGAGGGGCACTGTGCTGGGTGACCCAGGAGGACCTGGCGTGCAGGCGGGGGAGGGGTGGGCTTGGGTGGCGGGGTGGGCAGGGATGCGGCCAGAGGTGGGCCGGGCCCCACCTGCCAGTTTGGACACGTGGACGGGCCAGCGGGGCACGGGGGGCAGACGGGGTGGGGGCAGGTCTGAGACAGAGTGTAGGCGGGATGCTCTGCGACGGGGGACACAGCTCCCCGAGGCCCGGGTGACTCTTGTTGGTTTCCGGAGTGTTCAGCATTGCTGCTGGTGGGCTTCTCCTCTTGGGCAGTTGTGAAGCAGAAAACCCGTCCGGAGCCAGCCTCCCCCTGCCCAGCACTACGTGTGTCCAAGTGTGGACTCCTCTCGGTGTGGGTGCTGCCCTGCCGAGGCCTGTGGGGGGCTGGGGGCAGCTGGACGCCCCACTTCCCTGACGTCCCCCAGGTCCCGGGGGGGAGTCTGGAATTGCTGGTATCACCAGGGCTGTGCGAGTAGGTAGTGCCCTGCGAGGTACAGTCTCTCGGGGGAGGGCGGGGATGGGGGGCTCAGCACATGGTGAAGTGAACCCGGGGCCTCTGACCCTGCAGGTTTGGCCCCGACTGTGACTTTGAGTCCTCAGATCCTCGGGTGTAAGACAGGTGGACAGCGGAGTTCAGAACTGATTTGCTGAGCCTTCCTTGGGTCTTCGTATCCGTCATAGAAAGAAAGGAAAGGAAGGGAGGGAGGGAGGGAGGGGGGCAGAGGGGGCGGGCAGGGGATGGAGGGAGAGGGCAAGCCAACACAACTGTAGCCTGCTAGTCATAGCAGTGCCTATGTATGAGGCTAATGAAGAGAACATTTCATTGTAAAGCAACTACTATTTTAAAAACATCAAATTAAAAAAAAAAAAAGAGTACATTTCTGGCTGAAAGCCGCCTTGAGGTTTTCTGTAAACACCGAAACATGAGCCGGGGTCAGAGCTATCTTTCAGAGAGAGGGAGGTGGTGCAGACATGTTTGATGTAAATTGTGCCCTGTAGCCCTCACATTGGGTAGCATCTCCACGGACCATTTAGGCTTGCCCTGTTGCTTTTGGAGAAGTAAAAAAAAAAAAAAAATCTGATTGAGTTAAATCTAATTCCTGCTAGATTATGATTGTTGTAAGGCTTGAATGGTGGGCCTGCCTCCATACTGTAAAGAATTCGGGATTTTGTGTAAAAACCACAATGAGCACAGCCTAGGATTTTGACACAAGGCAGGATTTAGTGCAACATAATAGAGCTTTCATTCTGTTGCTCTCCGGGCTGACAAAGTCATGGTATCTCCTTGGGCCTCAGTTTCCTCATTTATTAAGACACCTGAGGTAACAGAAAACCCGTGCCATGTTGACATAAACGTTTCTTGTGTAATTGAAAAGTCCAGATGGATGGTTTCAGGCAAGGCTTGATCTAGTAGCTTGACCTCTTTTTCCTGGGTTCAATTTCCTTCTCTCAGTCCTCTCTTCTATTAGATCAGCTTCATCCTAAGGCTGGTTTAGTAAGAATATTCTGACTGTGTATATTTCTGCTTTGGCAGTAGAGGGTTTGTATTTGGTCCCAAAGTACTTGTGTCTTATTTAAAGTCTAGTCATTGGAAAAGAAACTGATAAGGATGGACCCAAACAACGTTAAACAAAACAGCAGATTGTCATGATAAAGCAAGACTGGAAAGAGGCCTTTGACAACCATGACCACCTGAAGGACACACTGATGATGTCCTGAGAGCAGCTGCCTCCCTGGGCCTAGCGGGAGCGTCGCATGCCTGCCTTCGGGGCTGGCATCCAGCCTACTCTGGCATCCGGAAGTATAATTAGAGACCTCAGTAATCGGCCAGCTTTGGTGATGATGCCAGGTTGGAATAACCTCTGTGGAAAAGTGAAAGCTCTCATGAAATACATCTTTAAAACCAAAGGCAGCCTGGCACTTGGGTGAAGGTCCTGGCACGTACAAAGTCACAGGTGTATCAGGGAGGGGAGTACCTTGGGGAAACAGGAAGTCATCGCAGGCCGGCTGTGGGATTCACTGGAGAGCAGACCGTGCAGCAACAACAACGTCCCCCTCTTTTGGGGGGCTTGGATTACCCCAAGAAGCCTGAGGTTTGGCAGGTATAAACACTTCGGCTTACAATTCCAGCCCCGCTACCGTCTCCCTGTGTGTTTCACAGGCATGTGTGGGGAGGGATACGCAGGGTGACCCTTGCTTGAGTCCGGCCCTACTTTGAGAGTGAAATTCATTTCCTTGTCCTCCTTTTCCAGATGAGAGGCTGTGTATTGGTGGTGTGTGTGGTGAGTCACTGGCCTGGATGACGCTGCTAGGATCCTGTTCTTAACATACAGTTTGGGGGCCTGACGTGGCAATTTAGTTTCTTATCAGCTTTTGCCAGTACATTATTTTCTAGCATCTCTGTTAGCATACTTTAAAAAACCCAAACCTGGCTTTCACTTTTCTCCTGGAGGCTGGTGTGGGATGTGGAAGCCCCCAACTTGTGTGGTGTAGTAAACAGGTGGCCTCCAGGAGGGGTGTCACCTCCCTGACCCATCCCCCTGCAGCCTGTGAGGGGGTGTCAGTGAAAAATCCGATAACAGTCACGCTAAGATGAAAGAAAAGAGAATTTTATTCAAGCCAAATTGAGGATTATAAACCGGGAAACAGATTCTCAGAAGCTCTGAGAACACCAATGATCAGGAGTTAGAGACACAGTTTTATATACATTTTGAGACAAAGAAATTATGTATCATACTGACAGGTTAGCACTGTGCACATAATTCAACAAAGTTGTTTTATTTTTCAATTATGCATGTACAGACAAGCCTTTGGTCAATGTGACCCCTTGTACCCTTGTATGAGATGAAAAAGAAGTATATTAATCGTACAATTACAATATTACAGTGCTGGCATCTAAAGGAAGAGGCCAACTTTTCTCAAAGGTTGATTTCATCCTCCTGCTTTGAGGAGGTCTGCTTACTGTTTCATGTACGGATAGATGCACGTTGCACATTGGGAAAGGCCTGCCACAAAGGGGGCATGTCGTTTGTTTTTTATTTTCTTTCTGTCTTAGTTTGATTGTCCTGCCCTAGAATATTTACGATTTTCCTCATCAGGAACCACCACACACCACATCGCTCCCAGGATGGGCTGGAGAGGCCCGGGGACAGCTCTGCACAGCTCAGCCCCTTTATCCACCAGGTAGAGGTGCCCCTGAATGACCCTCAAGGTAGAATCCTGTCTTCTCCTGGAACACTCATGATTCGGGAGAGAGTGGGCCTGGGGAATGTGTAGGAAGGGGTTTCAGAGTAGTTTAATGGGGTCCACTTAATGGGGTATAAGTGGTGCTGGGTGGCCCCTGACTTGCCCCAGGAACCTGCCTCCCTTTGGACTTACAATCTCCCTCTTGAACATGCAGCATCCTCGAAGGGCATCCAGACCCTCATGATGAGGTGAGGAAGCTCCCGGCGGACTAGGGCTGGCTGCTGTGGGGACAAAGGGGACAAGCCAGGGGATTCTGGAATCCGGGAGTAAGGACCCTTCCTGTGAGCCAGGTGCTGTCGATGAGGCCCTGGGTGTGGAGTCCCCGCTCTGAGGGGCTCCCAGAGGCTGACGAACAAGCACTTCTTGGGGCGATGAGTGCTGGGGAGAGGCAGCTGCAGGGCAGCAGGCTCTGGTGGCTTTATAACAAGAGCCATGTGTGTCTCCCTTAGTACCTGTGGACACCTCATTGAAGCCACAGGGCCATCCTGTTACCGACCAGGGTTCTTGGCTCCCTTAATCAATAGAAATTGATAAGGGACCAGACAAGAAATTCAGGCAAGGCTTTATTGGGGCCCCTGCTGCAGCAGCGGGGAGCGGGAACAAACAACAGGTTCCCTTGCTTGTTCCTTATATGGGGTGAGGGTAGGGGTGTGTCCAGGGGTCAGGCCAGAGGGGCATTTAGGTGTTCTGTCCGCTCCTTAGATGGTGTTGTGTGCAGGGGGCATGCGCAGTACCTGGCTTTTGCTCCCAACACCCTAGTTTTGCTCCAGCCCTTCAAGAGTGGCAGTTGGGATTTTTGGTCTCTTTGTATCTTTTTGTCCAGAATTTGCCCCAACTGCGCATGCACGTAGTTATTTTCAGTCCCATATAGTTTCTTTGTATTTTGTTGCTTGCGGAGAGGTGTGTCCAGGTGCAAGCACTGCAGCAGAGGGTCCAAGTCCCAGCCTGTCTCAATCCCATGACATCAGTTTACAGGAGGATGTTATTATCCCCATTTCACATCTGAGGAAACAGAGCTGTGAGTCCTGAGCTAGCATCCACCCTCAGCCCCCCGACTTGGCCCCTCTGCCTTGATTTCCTCCAAAGGAGGGTCCACCATTGTCCTGAAAGCTGTGGAGGGACTGGGGGACCCCCAGAATCCCGGGGGTCTCCTCTGTTTCTGAGGCAGAGCCCGAGGTTCAGGGTGATGGAGGAATGGTTGTGGTCACAGCTCATGGCAGAGAGGTGGGAGCTGAAGTCCAGTCTTGGTCTCACTGCCTTCCGCCGTCTCTGGGTCTGGGCGAGCTGCTGGGGGTGCCGTCCAGCTCCATGCTGCCTGCTGCCCCGGCTCTCCAGGACCTGTCTCGGGCTGAGCTCGAGGTGGCCGCTGCAGGCGGGTTTGGGGACATCATGCCCTTTGGGCTCTTGTCTGAGCCGGGTCCTGACTGGCTGGGAGATGAGGAGACAGACAGTCAGGCATCCTGGTCCCCAGCAGCTGAGCATGGCTGTCTGGGCCCCGCCCTTCAAGGTGAGGGCGGAGCATCACTGGGGGCGGGACTTCTTCCTCACCCGCACCACCTTTGGTGCTGTCGGAGGGCCCTGATGACACACACGGTCCCCTCCAGCATTTGCATTTCTCATCACGTCTTTTTCCTCCTCTCGTCCTCGGGGTGCCAGCCGGAAAGCGCGAATAATGAGAACAAACACAAATGATCCAAATTCTCAGTGGCCATTTTCCCGGCAAGTCGGGGTCAAAAAGACACCAAAGGAGTGGCTTAACCTCCTCTGTCACCTCGTCTGAGTGCTTTTTTACGAAAGGAAAGCAAGCTCGGAATATCTGAGGCATTACTGTTGCTTCAGCTGTCGCTTTATGGCAAGGAAAGTGGTTGTTTCACTTAAAATGGATTTGGACGGAGTTCTTGGAATGCGTAAATTGAGGAAAAGAGCCCGTGTGAGATTTTGGACTTAAGCCCTTAAGTATGAGGATTTAAAGTAAGTGGTCTTGCGTCGTTCTGTGCTGGTCCTTCGGGACTGGCAGAATGGGTCTGCTGGGTGTGACTGGTGTGGCTGCTTTAACTGGACCAGTTGACTCTGACCAGCCCAACTGCTTCTCAGGAGTGAGGTGTCCCTCTGTTCTCTGGGACCTGCAGGAGAGGGAGGGGCGTGTTGATGACCAGATCCCGGCTTCTGGGCAGCCCTGCCGCGAGGCTAGGGAGAACAGGTAAGGGGGTGGGCCACCCTGACTGCTGCCAGCCCTCCTCACCCCCACAAGACCCACCCGGGGATCTGCTGCCTGCCTCTTGGGCTCAGGCACATACTCTCTTAGCCTGAAAAAAGTCTCCCTATTTTTTTTTTTTTTCTTTTGGCCACACGGAGTGGCATGCAGGATCTTAGTTCCCCAACCAGGGATCGAACCCGTGCCCTCTGCAGTGGAAGTGCAGAGTCTTAACCGCTGGACCGCCAGGGAAGTCCCAAAGTCTCCCTATTTTAATATGTTAATAGAGCACATCCTTCGGCCCCCTCCTCCCCTACCCAGTCACAACTTCCCATGACTCTCCACCCCTTCGTTGGGGCTTTTCTAAGTTCTTTATGTCCCCAGGAGGGAGGTCATTCCTCAGTCACCCAAAAGGATGAAGTGCGTGCCTATCGCGGGTTCCTGCCTTTTACGATCCACCATTTGCGATTATTAATCAGTGTGAGTTAATTCAAGTCTTTTGCATTAAATTTTTGTCATAAGATATTCAGCATACAAAAAGGTAAAAAGAATCATGTGATGAACACCTGTGTACCCACCACCTGCTTAAGGTGGAGAGTATTACTGTATTGGTTATCTATTTCTGTGAAACCATTTATGCCAAAGTGTAAGTGGTGTAAAACGATAAACATTTATTATCTTCTACATAGAGTCTGTGGGTCAGGGATCTGGGAGCAGCTCAGACTCCAGGGTCAGCTCCCTGGGCTCAGGCTCAAGATGTGGGGCTGGGGCTGCAGTCATCGGGGGCTTGGAGGATCCACATGGCTGTTGGCAGGAGGCCTCAGTTCTCAGCCGTGTGGACCTCTCCATGGTACTGCTTGGGTGTCCTCACGGCATGGTGGCCAGCTTTCCTCAGAGTGAGTGATCTAAGAATAGCATATGCCTTTCGTGGTCTGTTCACTAGAGGCAAGTTACTAAGTCCAGCCCACACTTAGGGAAAGGAGAGGTAGGCTCCACCTTTTGAGGGGAATGTCCAAGAGTCTGTGGACATGTTTGAAACCATCACAGTGACTAACACAGCTAGAGCCCCTCCCTGCCGGCACCCCCTTGTCTCCCACACAGAGGTACCTGCTGTGAGAGTTCGATGTTCACACTCACTACGTTTGTCAGCATACCTGCTGCGCCTGGGATTTTTGCATGTCTTGAAGCATGATGTAAATGATATCTAATTGTGTGTTTTTTCTGTAGCTTGCCTTTTTTGCTTCACCTTATGTTTGTGAGATTCATCCATAGGCAAATGTGTAGCTGTCATTCAGACCTTTTCGCTGCTGTGGGGTTCATTGTAGGAATGTGATGTAATCTGTCTGTTTAGGGGCTCCCCAGTTTCTTGCTGTTAAGACAAGGCTGTTAGGAATACGCGGTGCATCTCTGTGTGACCATGAGCCAGATTTGTCTAGAATATTTAGCAAGGATGGGAATTGTTGCAGGAGAGAGTACACGAGTCTTCAGATTTTCTCAAAGCAGCTAAATTTGTTTTCCAAAGTGGGTCTCCTGATGAGCACTCCTGCCAGCTGCGTGTGTGAGTCCCCCTTGTCCTATGCAGTGACAACACTTGGTATTGTCAGATGTTTTTTTTTTTAAGATATATATATTTTTAATGCTTTTCTTTTTTAAAAAAATTTATTTTTGGCTGCATTGGATCTTCATTGGTGTGTGTGGCCTTTCTCTAGTTGTGGAGGGCGGGGGCCACTCTTCGTTGCCATGCGCGGGTTTCTCATTGCGGTGGCTTCTCTTGTTGCGGAGTAGGGGCTCTAGAGCGCAGGCTCAGTAGTTGTGGCGCACGGGCTTAGTTGCTCCGCAGCATGTGGGATCTTCCTGGACCAGGGCTCGAACTCATGTCCCCTGCATTGGCAGGCGGATTCTTAACCACTGAGCCACCAGGGAAGCCCTTGTCAGATGTTTTTAATGTTTGGTGGGGGAAACGTGTCTATAAGGGGTCTTAGTTTGCATTTCTCTGTCTGCCAGTGAGGTTGAACATCTTTTCATATATATATATATATTTATTTTATGTGTTTATTATTCTGTGAATTACTAGTTCATGCCTTTTGCTCAATTTTTGATTTTCTTATTGATTTCTTAATGATCCTTCATTTGGTTTACATATTATAAATATCTTTCCCCATTTCTTCCTACCAGCATAATGTGGGAGCTAAGAGCATGGACTCGGGGGCAAGTGCCAGGATTAAATCCCAGCCCTAGCACTTCCTGTGTGGCCTCAATACCTTATATGAGCCTGTTTCCCCATCTGTAAAATGGGGATGATGACCACCCTCACTACCTTGCAGTGGTGCTGGGAGGATTAAAAGTTCTCACCTGTGAAGCATGAGTGCCTGTCATGGCGAGCACAGGATGGACTGAATAACCTTTACTGCACCAGGCCCTGAGTGCCCCCCAGACTGCGTGCCTGCCCTGTCATTTTGCCCAGAGCTGTCCAGAGCGCTGCGTCCTCTTTTGATACGATTGGCAGGCAGTGCTTCTCTCTGGCTCCCAGTCTCCTGGATGACCCTCCCTTCAGCATCCCTGAGCTGCCTGAATAGAAAACGAAATCCCAGCCTCTCTCCAGGAGATGGCAGGGGGATTGGAAGGCATCCGGCGCCTTGCAGCAAAAATAGAAGCCTCACTTGCTTAGGAAGGAATAATAATGAGGAGAGCCAGACAGACCCAGGCTGGGAGGGTTCATCTCGACCCCCGCTTCCCTCCTGGCGTCTTTGCAGACCTGGTGGATCGCTTTCAGCCTTGGCACTGAGTTCTGGTTTTTTATACCTTAGTGTCGCACTGTCCTTTCCTTCCACAAAGCCAGGGAAGGAGGCCAGAACACAAGACTGGTTTAATATCAAGAACCACTGGAGAAACGTGTCAGGATTGCACTGTAAACACCCCTGCCACAAAGAGCAGGGGGAACCGTGCTTCTGTCCTCAGGTCACCATCTGCTGCTCAAGGTCAAGTTTATGGAGGATTAAGGCCCAGTTGAGTCAGGACACCTTTCATTGATTCAGCCGCAATGTTAATTAGCTCAACACTGTGTAAGGAGCTCCCAGGTTTATTTAGTAGAACCCCAGAGGATTTTACATAAAAGCAAACATGGAGGGACTTCCCTGGTGGTCCAGTGGTTAAGAACACACCTTCCAATGCAGGGGACGCCGGTTCGATCCCTGGTTGGGGAACTAGGATCCCACATGCCATGGGGCAACTAAGCCCGTGCACCACAACTACTGATCCCTGGTGCCTCAAATAGAGAGAAGCCCAGGCACCACAATGAAAGATCCCTTAACTAAGACCCGATGCAGCCCCCCAAAATAAATAAAAATAAAAACAAACATGGAAAAAGTAAATTAGAGATATTGAACATTACAGCTAGTTTGGGTTATAGCAAATTTCTGGGCTTTGAAACAGATGGAGGTACCCCACATCTCTGTTGCCAGCTGTGCCTTCAGGGTGGCCTCACAGGCCCCATAAGGGGAGCAAAGACCCCCTTGAAAGAGGAGTCCCTACTCAGTAAGCTAATCACAGAGAAAGTCTCCCTATTGGAATCTGGAGCAGGAAGTGAGGAATCTAGGGGCAGAAGGTTAGCATCCCCAGTGGCCCGTCACCTCCAGACTTGGAAAGCTAAACTTCCAAGAATGGAGGGTTTTGACCATTTTAATGGTAGCGATTTGTATGTTATTCTTAATTCAGTATTTTAAGAGTGTGTTTAGAAGCCACCTTCTCAAACAAAACAATTGCTTTTTGAGACCTTTGAAGATGGATTTGAAAGCCAGTCTGTGCCCAAAACATTTGCACAAATGAGAATCTGAAGGTTTGAACTTTTGATTCTAAAGACACAACTTCTTGCCCAGAAGGAGCGAAATAATACAGGCAGGTATTTATAAGTGGAGTTATTAGCATTTGAAGGCTTTCCTTGCTAGGGGACTCCGTTATTTAGAATTTAAGATTTTTACTTATAAAAAGCCCATTGGTGCCCATCAATGGAGCATCTCAACTTTACCATCACTGTCTCCCAACACCGAGCCCCTTTCTTACCATGATCTGGGCTGCGTCGTCCACGTCCATCGGGCTCTGAGGACCTGGAGCCCCTCCCTGAGTTCAGCCCCTGTTTCCCCATGGTCACTGGTCTGTGGCCGGTTCTTGGGGCCCCAGTTCTTTCCGCGCCCTGTTATGACCCTGCTATACCCATCTGACATTGTCCCTGTGTGTCCCCTCAGGAAGCAGCAGACCCCCTGCCCCACAATAAACCACATATATCCCAACCTGGGGGAGCATCCGCGCCACCTCCGCAATTCCACCCTGTGGTTCCAGCCACACCTGAGGGGACACTGGGCCACCTCACTGCATCCCCTGGGGCAGCTTGGCTGAGCTGCAGAGTCAGGTCCCACAAGCCACCTCGAGTAGCGGCTTCCCTGCCAGATGCTGACCTTTGCCAACTGACTGTCCCCTCTGCGAGGCAGCCTGTGCAGGCGAGTCCCGTGTCCACCCGGGCTGGGCTGAGAAGACCGTGCAAGCATGAACCCTTGTTCCAAGCTTTCCCTTGTGATAGTCCCACAGATGCCTGGTTCTCAGTGCTGGCTGCAGCCACCAGGCTAGGACCAGCAGGAGCCACATCTGAGCTGGCTGTGATGTGCTGATGATGTCTGCCTTTGATGCACCCTGACCATGGCCGTGGTGCTCTGCACACACCCCTCCCAGCCCCCGCTGAGGGCTTCTGCTCAGTGGGGCCCCATCTTCCATCAGGAAGTGCTTCATGGAACCTGGGATATTGCTGCTCATCAGATCATACCTGTTCTACACCACAGCTTCCCGGGTATCCCCACACCTGTGTGCCCAGGGGCCAGCCCCTTACAAAGGCCAGCATTGCCCATTTAACTCAAGGAAATTCAGCTGTAACTCTCGGCTCAGCTGGAGGAAGAAATCTGATTTTGGACAGTGGGGTGGTGGTTCTGCTGTGTGTGCCCCCGGCCGCTCTGTAAGACCGAGAGGTCAGCGCACCATCTGCAGGCAGACTTTCCGCCTCTGCTGTGGACAGGTGACCTCTGTCCCCTGCTCCTTGTCCCCAGGTGCCCCTCAGGACAGCTCCCACGTCTGGGAGTCCGTGAAGCTGTGGATGTTGCCTTAACTTTGTGAGAAAATGCTTATGAAGATTTGTTCTGAGCCCTCTCCCACCAGCACTGCCCCTTCCTGGGCTCCCTGGGCAACATCTCCTGCTCTGGGTGAGGGGCCCTGTGATCTGGCTTGTCTGGGGCCATTGCCATTTTCCTGGTCCCCTTTCCCAAACCCCCGGGCCACCGTGGAGCCTCAGGGATCTTTCTGAATCTGGGACTTCCCACTGATTTCCCTGCCATAACATCAAAGGCCTTCATCAGCAAAGCTGTAAACCACCAACTCTAAGGAATATTTGGAATCTGTTTATCTCCCGAGTGTCTGGAAACATGGCACTTCAAAGGCTCTATTTGATCATAGATCCAATTTATTGACAGAACTGTGCATGTGGGGCTTCCCTGGTGGCGCAGTGGTTGAGAGTCCGCCTGACAATGCAGGGGACACAGGTTCGTGCCCCGGTCCAGGAAGATCCCACATGCCGCGGAGCGGCTGGGCCCGTGAGCCATGGCCGCTGAGCCTGTGCGTCCGGAGCCTGTGCTCCGCAGCAGGAGAGGCCACAGCAGTGAGAGGCCCGCATACTACAAAAAAAAAAAAAAAAAGAAATGTGCATGTGGAATAACGGGGACCCTCCAGTGGCAGTGGAGGTGGCATCCTGTGAGAAAATGAATTTCTCCCGGAACCGAACGCCAGCTGCCTCAGCAACAGTATTCGCAGGAGAACCGAACCTGGTGGTGTTTGAAGTCAGGCAGCTGAAAGGCTCTTCGTGGAAGTGTTCTCTGTGCCTGGATTCAGTTGCGGGGTCAGCGCCCAGGGCCAGGGCCTGCCTTTCGTTCTGCACTCGTTCTGAGGGCTGGGGGCCCTGGACCCTGGAGAATCCAGTTGTCAGCATGTGGGGCAGACGGAGTCTCCTGGGCTCCTGGGACTTCCTGTTTCCTGTCTCACCAGGGAAGTTGGGCTGCAGGGTAGCCTAAAAACCATCCAACCTACCTGTGAATGGACCAGCAACTTACACAGTGGCTTGTTCTAATCTTGTGGGGAGAGACCTGTGTGCTTAATTTCCAGCCTGGAGGTTGGTGAGGGATTATTCAAGGAGTGGCTGTGAGTTACCAGAAGATCAGGCTCTTGGATTTCTGTCTAGTCACAAGTGGCAGAGAGGGACAGAGGAGGTGACCTGGCCATGGCTGCCCCCAGAGGGGGTAGGAAGAGACCTGGGACGTGTGTTTGGTACAAAGAGGAGTGACCAGGCCACACATGGCTGAGAAGAGCCTGAATGTTCCAAACCGTATTTGAATCTCCAGGTTCATCCTGGCCTCTTGACGGCGTGGGTCTCCCGGCTGTGCCTGGCCAGGTGGCGGGTGGACTCAGAGCCAACCAGGGAGGCGACAGCGGACCCCCAAGGACTTCCTGGATCTCCCCACTCACGACTTCGTTGGACTTGTCTTTGAGATGAACCATCTATCTGGAGATGCAGGTCATCAAAAAACACAGCCCTGCTGTAGACAGTGCAAGCCAGGGGTCCCCAGAGCGGGGGAGAGGGCACCGCTGAGGGAAAAGAAAATGCATATTTTTCTTTAGAGAAAATGAAAAGTGGCACTGGGTCCAAGTGGTAGGTGACCTTGCTGTTGAGCTAAAATGCTGCTGGGAAAATGAGAGAAGACAGACATGAAAAGAATGCTAATGAATAGCGGTGGACGGGAGCCCGGAGCCCTGACTCCCCGCCATCCACAACGGGTGCTCGCGTGTAGCCTATTAATAGACACTTAAAAACCGATTCTAAATTGAGCTAAGATGTGGGCCTGTTTTCTGCTGGTGGAAGAGCCTTACGTAAGGCGCCGGGTGCCGCTGGTCGTCCTTCCAGAGTGCTTTGATGGTCGCTCACCTTGGTTGGGAACCCGCGGGGAGCAGGCGGGATGTTCAGGCTCCAGGTGGACGACCCTGTCCTTTCGAGCGGCTCGAAGACAGTGGGGTGGCAGGGAAGCCTGCAGACCAGCTCTGGGGTCCCCCACGTGCTTCTGGGCCTGGAGGGGTGGGAGGTGCTGGACTTCTGGGTGGATGGGCCTCTCCACGGCCCGCGGTGTTGGGGGTGGTGGTGGCTGGAGGGCCAGGAGGGAGGGAGGGACAAGTGCGGAGGACTCCAGCCTGTGCTGGAGGCTTCCAGGCCCCTCCCTGCTGTCCTTCTTGGTCACTACTGGTTAGAGCTGGGGTGGGGGATGCCCAGGCAGGACAGTGAGCTTTCTGAGCGACCTGCTTGAGGTCACAGAGCGAATCTGGGACAGAGTGAGGAATTGAGCCCGCCCTCCCAACGCCCCGCTGCCCAGGGAAGGGTTCTTGCCACTGGATGTGACATTTAGTATGAGCGCCAGCCTCCTGGAGGCGCTGTGGTGGTGGGGTTTGGCGGAAGAAGGGGCAGGCTGTAGATTCTGGTGACCCCAGGCAGTGTTCTAGAGGTGGGGTTTCACCTTCCCATCCTCCTTTAAGGTGGTTCCCACTGTCCACATTTTACACATGATGGAGCCGAGGCGGACGCCATGAAGGGATTTGAGAGGCAGCAGAAGCACGTACCCGTGGAAAGAAATTGAACAGCGATGCAAACATCCAGCTCCCCCTGAGTAGAGCCAAGCAGGTTACGGTGCTGTGGCTTGATCAGAATGGAAGCGCCTGCAGCCTTCTCAGGGTTAGAGCATCATTTTCCCCTTATCTATGGACCTGAGGCATCTGCACCGGGCCAGTTTTGGGTGGCTCCCAAATTTCCTCATTAAACCCCACTGCTAGGAATGTCTGTCCAGGGAAATGAGAGCGGCTGTCGGGCTCCCTTAGAAAAGTGACAACACTGAGTCCAGAGTGGACCTTTGTGATGAAGTTGAAGCCGTTGGCTGCCAGTGCCGCTAGCAAGACCCTGTTGTCTTCCCCGAAGAATGACGCCATCCCCTATGACTTCAGACCCCAGGGCCAGATTGAAGGTGGACTTCCCGACCCGACCAGCACAGCTGTTCATGAAATGCTCCCAGTTCTTCCATTCCCAGCAGATGGGATGACGGTGGGGTTGGGTTGGGGGGGGAAGCGGCCATTGCCATGGTTTTGCAAGGAACCAAGAAATTCCTTTATCACTTATCCTGTCTTCAGCCATATTGGAGGGAGGAAAGGAATTTGGATGTGATATTTCAGAACCGGAAACCCCGTCCTCTTGCACTACCCTGGGCTCCCCGTCCCTGCAGAGGGACGGGCTGGGGCTTCTCCTGCCCCGCCATGAATTCCTGATCCAACCCATGGCTCTTGCCATCCTGATGCCCTTGACTCTGGCTTTCTTCTCCAGCCCGAGTTTGCAAAGCATCCTCTGTTCAAGGGGACTGTGAAACCTAATGTCCTCTTTTCTATTCTCTTTATAAACTGCACCCCCCAGGAGGAAGGGTGGGCTGGGAACCTGGGCAGAGGAAACGAGAGGTGGTCTGCCTCCTCTCTGTCTCCTTTAATCCCTTTTCATCCCCCTGCAGTCCCCACACGCACACCCACCTCTTCTGAAAGTGTCCCAGAATACCGGTTCTGCCAACTAGCGGGGTCAAGCTTTGTTGTGGGAAAATACATATTCATGAGGGCTTTGAGGAGCTTCATTGAAATGCTGAGAGTCTCTGCAGCCAGAGTGATATATAAGCCATCGCTTTATTTGTCCAACACAATGTGAAGGCAATAATCGTGTGATGAATGGCTAAAGAAACATTTTAAGTATTTGTTTCGGCGTGATTTCTGATCATCTCATTAGAATTACAATCGGTTCACTTTCCCAGGTATTCAAAGCCTCTCACTCATTTAAATCTCTATGCTCTATAGGAGCACCCTTATCATTCCTGAAACCAAAGTAAATTCCTCTCTTTTCTTCTGTTTTATTCCAGAAAGATTTCGTCATCAGGAGGGTTTTCGGGACCTTACCAAACCGCTAGTTTTCGGTAAGAAATAAGAGGTAACCTTGCATGGCGTGAGGTTTTGCTTCTGACGTGTGTGAAACGGGGCTGTCTTACTGGAGGGACGCTGCCCTGCGGGTGGGGCTGGGCAGCTGTCCTAGTTCTTTCCCTCCTGGGGAGCTGGGTCTGTATAATCAGTACTAATCTGAGCACAGAGCATCTGAAGCTGGGGTCTGGTTCACAGTCAAGGGCCGTTGAGCCCTGGGCCCACTGCTGGGCACTTATGTTGTGTCCACGAAAAATTAATCAGTCATTCTAAGAAAGAAATGGAAAATTTTGTTCAAGCCCAATTTGAGGATTATAACCCAGGAAGCGCATCTCAGAAAGCTCTGAGAACTGTTCTGTCTGTTGCAAGTCAAGGCATAGTTATATAAGTTTCTTGAGACGGAGGGCTACACATCAAATGACTTCTTATTGACAGTTTACATGATCCAGATCTAAGCATCATTGTGACCCCTTACGAGATCAAGAAGAGTGTTATCTTTTAAGGCCTTGTCCCATTGATGCTCGGGGAGTGTTGCCTTTCATGCTTGAGCAGGTATTTCTGTGATGGGGGAGGTTTGGTCGATGCACAGTGCAGACACACAGTGCACAGTGAGGGGAGAGAGGAGGCCACAGGGCAGAGAAAATGTTTTGTTTAGATTTTTCTGGTCTTGCCATAAATATGTATTTTATTTCTCAGTTGCCCGGAAGTGATGCCTTCCCCAGGCTCCCCAGTGCACACACGACATCCCCTCCTCATTATACTGTGCTTCTGTAAACCACAGTCCTCATGGTGTTACCAAACTCCGGTTCGGGTGCTCACCACTCAAAAGCCAGTCATTCGGGAGGCAAGTGTCAGTAGAAAGGAAAGGTGCAATCTGAGGAGATCGTGGACTCATGTCCAGAGACCAACTCCGAAGATTTTAATCAGCCAGGACAGTTTTTAAAGGGAAAAATGGGGGAAAGAATCTGAGTGAATCATCGAGGCAAGAGGTTGCGTTCTGCATCATTCTCCATTGTGTGCGGTCTGGCGACTCTTCAGATGTTGCCTTGCCCACGTGATCTGCCTGCAGGGCTACTGCGGGGGTAGAGGGCTAGTTAGTCTTTTTTTTTTTAAAAGATCTTTTTGATGTGGACCATTTTTAAAGTCTTCATTGAATTTGTTACAATATTGCTTCTGTTTTATGTTTTGTTTTTTTTGGCTGTGAGGCATGTGGGATCTTAGCTGCCTGACCAGGGACGAAACCTGCACCCCCTGCATTGGAAGGGGAAGTCTTAACCACTGGCCTGCAAGGGAGGTCCCAGCTAGTCATTCTTTAACTACTTAATTCTTCATTCTTACTTCTTTCTATCTAGGAAAAAATTGACAGGTTAGGCAAGGCATGGTACACATTCAGGAGAGCCTAAGTCAGGAGTTAGTTTCAATTGCTTCGTGATCTCATTCCTATAATTAGGTTTTTAAGGTTTGAGGGGGACAGAAATGGGTAAACAGGAAAGGGGCAAAAGTGCTGCTTTCAGTGGATTCCATCATTTATTTGTGTAACTCCCACCAGATTCCTGTTCAGATTGAAAGTAGATACACATCACCAACAGTGCATACTGTTTGAAACCTTCCTCTATTACTGGTCTACGAGAAGTCCACCATTTTGAAATGCCAGGATGCCGAGTAGAAGACTTTAACTCTGATTACAAAGAGCACTCTTTTTTTTAAATAATTAATTAATTAATTAATTAATTTTTGGCTGCATTGGGTCTTCATTGCTGCGCACGGGCTTTTCTCTAGTTGCGGCGAGCGGGGGCTACTCTTTATTGTGGTGCGCAGGCTTCTCATTGCGGTGGCTTTTCTTGTTGCGGAGCATGGGCTCTAGGCGCATGGGCTTAGTAGTTGTGGCACACAGGCTCAGTAGTTGTGGCTCGTGAGCTCTAGAGCACAGGCTCAGTAGTTGTGGCACATGGGCTTCGTTGCTCCGTGGCACGTGGGATCTTCCCAGACCCGGGCTTGAACCCATGTCTCCTGCATTGGCAGGTGGCTTCTTAACCACTGCGCCACCAGAGAAGCCCACAAAGAGCCCTCTTAAGCTTTACCAGGGGTGAGGGGCGGCCCCGAGTCGCTGCCACCCTGTGGGTGAAGCTGTCCTGTGGCCCTCATCCCACTGACCCACGGTGGGCTCTTGGCTTCCTCTTGCCCTGGAGGGCCTGTATGAGCAGATTTGCACAGGTCTGTAGGCCAGGTGCCAGGCAAGCACCTGGTACAGGGGAGGTTTGTAGGATATGGGTTCTGGGCTGAAGGTGCTGGCCTCTTCTTCTGGGGCCAAAGACACGCCGGTGGCTGGGTAGTAGGGAAGCTGGTGTATGGGTTGCAGTATGTCTGAAGAAGAGAACATCGTTAGGGGTTAGGAGGCCGAGCCAGGCATGGTGAGCATGATGACCAGAGCAGGTCCCAGGTTCTGGTGGATTCCATGGGTTCTTATGCATTCATGGTGTCGACTGAAAAAAAAAAAGCACAACCTAAAGGTTAAGAATTATGTTTCATTTGGTGGACTTTCTGAGGACTTCAAGCCCAGGCACAGCATCTCAGGTAGCTCTAAGTGACTGCCCTGAAGAGGCAAGGGAGGGGGAGCCAGGACATATAGAAGTTTTTGCAACAAAATCATGTAGTCGGAACATCAAAAGATTACTCTTAACCAAAGAAAACCAGATATGTCAAGTTAAGGAATTAAGTGCTTTTCTATGTATGAGAAGATGCAAGAGTCTGGGCTCACTGAAATCATTCCTTTGATGTGCACCTCAGCTCTCTGGGGCCAGTATCCTGTGTTTTCTCATCCTAAGTTCCCTCAGGGCTCACAGCTGGGGCTATGGTAATGGCCGACGGCTTGATGGCCGCAGCATCCTTTGTTTGCTCATACTGCAGGCAACATTTTTCATCCACAGTGGGAAGGAGCATTTGCTAGTTGCATGGAGCAGCGCTGGGCAGCTGTCCAGAGTGTCGTGTGTAGGGTGGCTTTGGGACAACCAAAGGAGAGGGAAACTGCATTCCCCAACGGGGAAGCTCTGTGTGAATTCTGAGGATGATGACGACCACCAGTGGAGATGGGATACTGGAGTGTCTAGACAATGGTTCAAAGCCATCGTTTTGCCCCTGGGGTAGCAGAAGAACACAGGCCTCGCTCCTTGGAGCTGCTGAGAGATCATTGTTTTGTAAAGCAAGGCAGCTTCATTTATTCCACTCGCTAATCCAGCATCTACCCTGCGTCTGCGGTGCTAATCACTGTGTTGTGCTTGGGCAGGAATTCCCTCACGTCAAATTGGGGAGCGTTCTTGTCCCAAATGTCCTAGATGGATTCCATGGTGGCTTTGAAACCTCACACCTCCGATTGGGACTTGAACCCAGTCACACCTCGGGTGGGCCTTGAACCCACAATTTCCCAGCTGAAACTGCACACCTGGTCTCAGGACTTAAGGAGGCTCAGGTTCTTTATGTCTCGATGCAGAAAGACTTCAGCAAGAGGCAAAGTGATAGGTAAGAAGTATACTTATTAATGTAGGACGCTTGTGAAGGCTACAAGCAGACAGGCAAGAGGGCTCTGCCCCGGGAACTAAGTGCGAAAGCGGGTTTATTTAGAGAGATACACACCCCATAGACAGAGTGTGGTTCATCTCAGAAGGTGAGAGGCCCTGAAATATGGGGTGATTCGTTTTTATGGGCTGGGTAATTTCATAGCTAATGAGTGGGAAAAGAAGGGGCAGTGATTTCCAGGAATCAAACCACCACCCACTTTTCGGCCTTTTATGGTCGGCCTCAGAACTTTCATGGCACCTGTGGATGAGTCGTTTAGCTAGTGTATTACAATGAGCATATGACGAGGCCCAAGGTCCACCAGAAGTCGAACCTTCTGCCATCTTGGGCCTAGTCGGTTCTAACTGGCTTATGTCATGTCCTCCACGGCTCTGTCATTCTTTTAATGGTTGTGCCCTGCCCCCTCCCCCATCTCAGCTTTGAGAGTGTGCGAGTGGGGCAGAGCCACAAGGCATTTAAGGGGCATAGAACAATCAGCCCCCCTCCAAGGAAGCGGAGGGTGAAACCTCAGAGGAGTTGTATGATTTTTAATGGGTTTGGGCGTAGGAATCAATGAGTATTTTTCTGAACATGTCCTCAGCTGTCAGTCTTCAAAGCTTGTGAATTTACTTTTGCGCTCTCAGCAAAGCCTTTTCCTTCCGGTTTGATTTTCCACTTAGAGTTGTAAACATACTTCAGCCTTAAATAGAGTAGATGCGTCAACCGCCCTCCGCTGCGAAAATGCTAAAGAATTTTGGGGGATTCTGGAAGGGGAGGAGATTTTTATTATAATTGACAGTAGGGATAGCTTGTGAAGGTGTTGCAGGAAGGGTGACCCCTTCCGGGGCCCAAGAGTGGGCTCTTGTCTAACACTCGCAGATGAACTGTCCGAGGAGACACACGTGCTGACAAAGCAGGAGACTTTATTGGGAAGGGGCGCCCGGGCGGAGAGCAGAGGGTAAGGGAACCCAGGAGGACTGCTCTCCACGTGGCTCGCAGTCTCAGGTTTATGGTGATGGGGTTAGTTTCCGGCTTGTCTCTGGCCAATCACTCTGACTCAGGGTCCTTCCTGGTGGTGCGTGCATCTCTCAGCCAAGATGGATTCCAGCGCGAGGGTTTCTGGGAGGTTGTCAGGACATATTATGGGCTGGCGTCTCCTGCTTCCTTTCAGCCACTCCCGAATTCTCCCTTTAGTTTTCCGTGGCAGCACCGTGTTCTTTATCGGCACCTCCTGTTGTGAGACAACTCAGGCAAGTGGTTATCATCGTTCCTGGCCAAGGTGGACGGCTTTGGTCAACGGTTCCCTAACAGAGATGTTACTGATGGAGAAGTAGTCTTACAAATGGCAGTGAAATTCTGGCCTTCTGGGAGCCCAGGGTCTAGCAGCCACCACACTCCATCTGCTTTCTAGGGACTTTCCACCATGAAATTGGCTTCTTGAGGATTTTCTTAACGAGATTGGAATTGTCATTGCATTCTGATGGATACCATGGGGCAGTTCTGTTTGTGCCTCTAGGGTATAAGGTATTTCCTTCTTCTGAGCCCAGAAAAGACCTAGTAGAATATTTATGCATCCCAAAATATCATTAGAGTATGAAAATCAGCTGCAAATGATGAGAGGCCAAGCTCTCTTGCCAGTTGCACTCACCCATCTGCAGTGTGGCGGGACCGTCATTGAAGTGAATATACTCATCAGGGTTCTCTGCAGAAAAGCATATTTCTTCTGTGAGAGAAAAGTGGCAATGAGATGGATATTTTTAACTGACAGTTTTGCCAGAATGAATCTCTGGGAGGAGAGATCTTCAGAGAGAAGAGACCTGGGTATATTTATTTTTCTATCACAAGGGAACCGTTCTGTAACTTCAGAATACTAATCCTCAGAGTGTGCCTGCTGTCCTTCCACAGGATAACTTTGTGAATAAGCTTCCACTCATAGTAGAATTTGGGGGCTGTGTTCTAGTTTTTTCCCCCTGGGAGAATTAAATTCTAGGCCTCACTATTGCTATGATATCTATCCACCAGGCCCTTGATCTGTAAAACGCGTGAGTCATAATTATAGAAATTCAGTGATCATCCTGAAGGAAGGTTGGAAAGATTAATAAGCTGTGTTTAAATCATGGGCAAGTCTCAGAAAATACATGAAGTTAGAAGATGTTGCATTTGTGAAAATGGCTGGCTCTTAGGATGGCAGCATGCCCTTGCCCAGGTACAAACACATGCCAGTGCTGTGTAAAATCTGGCCAAGAATGGTCCTAAAACATAAGATCCTAAGAAAGACAGAGATACTCCCAGTCACCAGACATTAAAATAAAACACGAAGTGGAGCTGCTGCAAGAGTGGGGGAGTGAGGTTCCTGATGGAAAGTGACGGTTCAGGTTTGTGATATCTTAGTAGGAGAGACAGAATCGGACGGGTGGACAGGGTAGTGAGCCTTGTAAAAGGTGCTTACCTGTCTGGGAACCCAGGTGATGGCAGAGGTGTGTTATTGACCAGGTGGGAAAGGATGCAGGACAGTGGTTGTCCACGTGGGAAAAGAGCAAATGAGATCCCTACCTCACAGCATACACACAGGTCAATGCCAGTAGGACTCAAGACGTAAATGAAGGGCATGATGTTAAAATACATAGAAGAGATTTTCTGTGTGCCCTTGAGGTAGGAAAAGGTAAGACATACACTTGCACACAGACACATCATAAAAGACCATTAATATTGGCAACTTCCTTAAGAGAAGGGGCGCTAAAGTTTAAAGCAAACTACTAGCTGGAATAAATATCTGTGATGCATTCTCTGTAAGAGATTGGTATTCTGTCTGTATAAAGAACTCTTCCAGGGCTTCCCTGGTGGCGCAGTGGTTGAGAGTCCTCCTGCCGATGCAGGGGACACGGGTTCGTGTCCCGGTCCGGGAAGATCCCACGTGTTGCAGAGCGGCTGGGCCCGTGAGCCATGGCCGTTGAGCCTGCGCGTCCAGAGCCTGTGCTCTGCAACGGGAGAGGCCACAACAGTGAGAGGCCCACGTAACGCAAAAAAAAAAAAAGGACCCTTTCAGATCAATAAGGAAAAAACAACATAATTGAAAAAAGTGGGCCAATAATAATAAGAAGGTGTTAAGGTTTTCAAGCCTGAACAGTGTGTTCATGGCTGTTGGTGAGCTTGCTCTCTACCCCTGCTTCTCTTGTGTTTGAAAAGTTGATAAAAGAAGAGGTTCTGTTGAACACCTCAGTGTAATTGAATGGGGTCCTACTGCTCTCCGCTTACAAAATCAGACTCACAAATGTTGGTAGAAAAAAAAAGTTGTCTTTAATCAGAATGCCGGCAATCTGGGGAGGTGGTGGACTCAGTGACCCCCAGAAACCACCTCCGAAGATTCTGCTTGGCCACGAAAGTTTTTAAAGAGGAAAAAGGGGAAGTAATCTCAGTTAATCATGGAGATGGGAGGGTCAGACTTGTCGCCCTCCCTGCCGTGTGCAGGCTTGTCAGTCCTCGTGATCTTTCTTTAGATGCCAACTTGTTCACACAGTTTGTTCACGTGATTACTGAAGGGGAATCTAGGGAAGAGATCTGGTCATCTGTTAATTCCTTATTCTTCATTTCTACGTCTTTGATCTACGGAAAGAACTGACAAGTTAGGCAAGGTATTGTGTGATCAAAAGATTTGAAAGGTGTGCTTGGGCCGGAGATGAGTAGAGCCTGGGGGTGCCTGGTTTAAGGTTAGTGACAATGTAGCTCTGCTAAAGTGACAAGGAAAGGGGCTTCCTGCTAAAGGTGGTTTCCTGCAAAGAACTGCTTACATCACGTGTGTGCTCCACACAGCCTCACTGCTCCTGTGTCCCTCTGGCGGGGCTGTCTTGCTCCTTTGCATTGGCTAATAATCCTCTAACTCACTGTAATTGCTGACTTCCTGGGCTGACCATTTTACAGGCAGTTCTGCATTCCTCTCTTCATTGAAATGCTCAGCACTTCTTTTTTCTCCCCCAGCTTTATCGAGGTATAACTGGTCTACCAAAAACCTGCACGTCATTCATGTATACATCTTGCTGAGTTTGGACAGATGTATCCACTTGTGTGACCGTCACCACAATCTAGGCAATAAACATACCCATTGTGTCTGAAGGTTTCCTTGTATCCCTTTGTTTTTCTGTTTGTTTTGTAGTAAAAACACTTCACATGAGATCTACCTTCTTAAAATTTTTTTTTTTACAAACATAGCATCCCTTACTGTTAACTAGGCACTGTGCTGTGTGGCAGCTCTCTAGAACTGATTCATCTCGCAAACTTGACACTTTATACCCCCCGGCACTCCCCCCATTTTATTGTCTACCTCCGTCCCATTGACTGTTTCAGATGCCCCACATAAGAGGAATAATGCAGGCTCCATCCTTCTCTGACTGATGTATGTCACTTAGCATAATGTCTTCCAGATCCCTCCATGTTGTTGCAAATGGTAAGGTCTCCTTCTTTTTAAAGGCTGGGTCCTGTTCCATTGTCTGTGTAGACTGCATTGTCTCTATCCCATCATCTGTCGGTGGACATGGGTTGTTTCCATGTCTCAGCTGAGTGAGCCAGGCTTTGCACAGTGGTCTGGCTGGGTTCCTTCAACAGCAGCGTCCGTGCAGGTGGTCTTTTCAGCGCTCTTTCTGGCTCTCTTTTCTATGTGCTTCTCTCCATCTCGATGGACAGGGCTCACAGGCTCCCTTTTCAGAAGCTTTAGTTGGACATTTAAGCCACATTTAAGCCTGCCCTGTGCTCTCCTGCCTGAATGCTGATCTCCTTGTGGGCTTGTTCACCCACTTGTTCTGACCCTTCACCGCGTCCACCATGGATCGTCGATGCTCAGGGAACCTGTGATCGCTGTGTAGCTCTGACTTCTCACACTTTCAGAAGCTCATTTTCCTCATCTGTCAAGTGGGGACTCATGGTTTGGGGGCGTGGTCGAGAGAACGAACCACATCACAGATGGGGAGGGAGTAGCACATAAAAGCTCCCCACTGCTGTCATTTCCTTCCTTGGAGGAAGCAGAGAGCAGCCATTCCGATCCGCTTTCCAGCCTTTGTGTGTATGTTCTCAAGCACTTGGAAACGTCTGCTCTGACACCATTTTTTTTTTTTTAAGTTGCATGTTAGGAGAGAAAAATTTCATCAACAGCTTTTTTAAAAAATGAAAAATGTGTCAAGAAAATAGCACTCTGAGCTGCCACTCTGTTGAGCCCAACATAATTTGTGTGATTAAATGAAAGGAAGTTAGCCATTTCTGTATGTAATTTTTTATTAATGATATTCAGATCCAGTTAATTATATCCAGTTCTAATTAATTACATAAGTGTGTACATTGGTCTTCTCCAACTGTGCTCTGTGGAGTCCCAGGAGATGGTCCCAAAAATAGCAGCCCACATTCAGGTTGGGCTGGGACACACTGTGTGTACTGCCCCCTCTTGGGTCCCAGAGTGCCGTATTAAAGGCCTTGACAAGTCCTGCAAGAAAGCAACTCGTTTAATTCACTTAACACATCATTTTCCAAACTTATTTTTACCATACGTGCTTCTAGATCCACCAGGAAATGCTACTTGAAGTCAGAACAGTTCTTACACCCTAGCTTGGTCTTGGACTGCTTGATAAACAGCGTTTGTGTTTATGGAGACATTCCTGAAGTCTCCCTGAGCGACACAGCTGGGGTCTCCCCCATTGTGACAGATTGTCCTGCAAAGAGTTGTGTTTTCATACAGTTTGTGGTTACTGCAGACTCATCTTGGACCAGTCACGTGATCTCCTTCAGTCAGTTTACACATCTGTAGGGAAAAATGGGGGTGGCATGCCAGCCCTTCAGGGGGGCTGTCAAGGTGAAGGTTAGTCCTTGGAAGTGCCCCCGCCACTCCTGCCTGTGCCCGTCTGTGGCAGAGACCCTCATTCACAAGAAAGGCCAAGTCGTCGACCGTGTCCTGGCCTCAGGGCTCAGATCTGAGACTCAGCTCCTGGCAAGGTCCTCCTAGGAGGTGTGAAAGGGAGCACCTGACCTCCGCTTTGGTGATCAGCCTCCGGGGGATGTGTTCAGTGCTTCGGCGGCCGTGCACCCTGAGTGTTAAGGGAGGTGACGAGTGGACCCCGGGGGAAGGTGGCCCGTCAGTGTAGTTGGTTGTGCAGAAGGAGGTGACACTTGACCGCACATCTCGAAAGGTGAGTGTGCTTTCCTGGGAGAGAGAAGGACGGAGGCGGGGCAGGACCGGGGTGGGGGGCCTGATGCAGGAGCCAGAGGATGAGGTAGCAGGAGCCAGACTGTCCTGTTTTTTTGTTGTTGTTGTTTTTTGTTTTGTTTTGTTTTGTTTTTTGCGGTACGCGGGCCTCTCACTGCTGTGGCCTCTCCCGTTGTGGAGCACAGGCTCCGAACGCGCAGGCTCAGTGGCCATGGCTCACGGGCCCAGCCGCTCCGCGGCATGTGGGATCTTCCCGGACCGGGGCACGAACCCATGTCCCCTGCATTGTCAGGCGGACTCCCAACCACTGCGCCGCCAGGGAAGCCCCAGACTGTTCTGTTTAGGCGGACATGCAGAACGTCAGGCAGGGCTTCACCAGGGGGCTGATGCCAGAGATGAATGTGGAAGTGGGGTGCAGGGGTGAAGCCCTGAGCCCTGGTGACGCCTCATGTGGCCCTGGGGAGAGATGATGCATTGAAGGCTGTGGGGTGGAGGAGGGCCCCAAGGAGAGACCCTGGGGGAAGAGTGTGGGGAGGGTCCCTCCTGGAGAGGGAGTGGTTGGCAGGGGGCAGGAAGTGGGAACTCAGGAGAGAGAAGAACTTCTTTGAGGTGGGGAAGAATTGTTGGATCCCCGCTTCAGGAGGGGTGGAGGCGCTTTTGAGGGGTGGGTGGAAGCAGGGAGTCAGGCCGTGGTTGGGGGTGGACTCGGTGAGGAGCCGCAGGGGCCTGAAAGTGGGCAGAAACCAGGGCGGGCAGGCTCGGGACTCTCAGTGGCCATGGCCGGGTGGTGGCAGGTGGGAGACAGAGAAGGATTTTACAAATTTATTTATTTATTTTTGGCTACGTTGGGTCTTCGTTGCTGGGCGCGGGCTTTCTCTAGTTGCGGCGAGCGGGGGCTACTCTTCCTTGTGGTGCGCGGGCTTCTCACAGCAGTGGCTTGTCTTGTTGCGGAGCACAGGCTCTAGGCGCACGGGCTTCAGTAGTTGTGGCTCTTGGGCTCAGTAGTTGTGGCTCACGGGCTCTAGACCACAGGCTCAGTAGTTGTGATGCACGGGCTTAGTTGCTCCGCGGCATGTGGAATCTTCCCAGACCAGGACTCGAACCCATGTCCCCTGAACTGGCAGGCGGATTCTTAACCACTGCGCCACCAGGAAAGTCCCAAGAGGAGGATTTTAAAAGACAAAGTGTATGTAGTCTTTTTCTTTTGCATGAAAACTGTCCAAGCAGGGCTGGGGAGGGGGGGAGAGGAGAAAGGGTGTGAACAGAGGGAACAAGGTATTTTTCGGTGAGGATGGAAAATGGATGTTGGGTGTGGGTCAGGGATGTGGGGAGAAGAGGTAGGTGTGAGGTTGCAGCGAGGAGGGAGAGGGGCTTGGGTGCTGGTGGAGAGAGCTTCTGATTTTCTGGAGGGCGAAGAATCCAGGCATTTCCAGCTGTGACTCTCTTCTCTCTGGGAGGCAGCGTTAAGCTTGTGATAGCAGAAAGGAATCCCCGTGATGGAAATACATCGGGCACCTGCGTTAATCTTTTGAACTAATATCTCCAGTCGTGGCCACTGTGCTTTGGGACAGTGGATATTGTTCATCTTAGGTCGATTCTGAGAGTCGTCCCCAAGGACGACCCCCCACATTATTTTCAGCCATGACGGTGCTGGCGTATCTGTGCGGCTTCCCCAAGTCCTGGCTGAGGAAAAGCAGTGCTCCTTGGGATGTGTGTCTGGTTTTTTTGTCGCTACTCTGTCTTGCCAGCCCCGCTTTGGGTCCTGCAGCCCAGAGTGTGGTGGGAGAGCTCGGGAGCTGTTCCAGGCTGAGACCTGGCAGTTGCCAAAGAAAATTAACTCTCTCCTCTGATGCCGTGAGATTTCACATCAGAAAAATCAAACAGCTTTGGGGACCGATTAGCTTAGAGATAAATCCTAACTTCCTCCCCTTCCCTCAAGCCTCTGGGGGGTTGGAGTGGGTATGCAAGCCGGGCTGGAGTTTGCAGCATCCTGGCTGTGCCCAAGTTCATTGCAAGGACTCTGTCGGGCTCTGGAAGCCCCGCTGGCCTCTGTTCCTCCGTGAGGTTCTGTGTGGGCACAGGGCAGCCTGGGAGGCAGGCCCCCTTTGCCTGTGATTTCCCTTCTCTCTGCCAGCTCATTCCTCCCTCCCCTACCCCTGATCCAGAAGCTGATCCAGAAGCAGCTGATCCAGAAGCAGCAGTAGCATCCCTCTTCTGCCCTGTGCCAGACAGCCGTAGAAGCAGGCTGAATCAGAGCTCCTTCAACTCTGAAGATAGATGTCCTGATTCCTGCTTTCCAGAGAGGAAGATAGGCTCGTGGACATGAGGTCTTAGACACGCAGAGCTGAGCTGGGCTCTGCCGGGCACAGTGTAGTGAGGGGAGCATGCATCATGCCTCCCCGGTGGACCCGGAGGCATCCCACCTCCTGCAGCTGTGGTTGCCCAAGGTCATTATTACTCCTCCAAGGCAGGAGGATACCCAGAGAGCCCCTAAGGCCCAGCCCTGCTTTGATGGAAAATTGCTTTGTGATGTGAAGTTTCTTTGTTCTCTCATCCAATAAAGGACTTGGGGTGGGGGGGCAATGGGGAGTACTTAAGGAGTACAGGGTTCAGTTTTGCAAGATGGGGGATGGATGGGGGTGATGGTAGCATAGCAGTGTGAATGTACTTAATGAAGTATATGCGTAACAGTGGTCTAGATGGTAAGTTTTATGTAGTGTTTATTTGACCACAATTAAAAAACAAAAGAGAAAGAAACACAGCACCTATCTGGTAAACACCGACTCTTACTATGGGGCTAACCAAGGAGACACTGAGCGCATATAGGTTCTCCCTATAGGGTTATTCTCCACGCTCTGAGTTTCCGCCTTCCCACCATTCTGGGACTTGGTTTCCAGGCTCTCCTGTTTATCTCCCCCAAATGTCATTGTCACTGTCTCTGTCCTTCTTCCAGTCTCGCCCAGGTGGGAGGCTGCTCTCTAGGGTGGTTTTACCAGGATGGAGTGTGTTTGTGTACGTGTGTATGTCTCTGTGTGTATGTGTATGTGTGTGTGTATGTGTGTGTGTATTTGTGTGTATGTGTGTATATGTCTCTGTGTGTATGCATGTGTGTATGCGTATGTGTCTCTGTGTGTACGTGTGTATGCACGTGTGTGTGTGTCTCTGTGCGTATGTGTGTTGTGTGTGTCTCTGTGTATGCATGTGCGTGCGTGTGTTGGGAAAGCTGGCTGATCCTCCTCCCAGATGCTGGGCTACCTAAAGTGACCCAGCCTGGGGACCCTCCCCAAGTGCCCTTCACCCCGCAGTGCACCAGGGGCTCTAGAGCAGGCACTGGGAAGCCTGACCCACAGAAGTTAGGGCAGCAGGCAGAGCCCCAGGTGGAAAGAAAAACCTTGAAAGACCTGCCCCTGCCCATAATACGGTGCCTTCTCTAGTCTCATCCTGATTGTGTCCCCTCCTTCACTATGACGGTCCACACCCTGTAACGACCAACTGGACTTATTAACAGAAATGACTGAAAGTGGGGAGGGGGAGGCTTTGGAGATTCACCTTTTTAAAGCGTTTGTTTTGAATTGCGTACTGTGCATGTTATAGGCCATAACATATTTTAAAAAGTAGGCACTAGTAGATTTTATTCCATTTGCAATTTCAGGACGAAAAAAGCTGTATTACAGTATGGTACAGTTTCTGTGAAGAGATTGTTCCCTAATGTCTGTCATACTGGAGGCTAGTTTTCTGCCCTTCAGAACATGTTTTTGTTTTTTTATTTTTTAAATTTATTTATTGAAATATAGTTGATTTACAGTGTTGTGTTAGTTTCAGGTGTACAGCAAAGTGATTCAGCCATATATAAATATATATATATTCTTTTTCATATTCCTTTTCATTATAGGTTGTTCCAAGATATCGACTGTAGTTCCCTGTGCTATACAGTAGGTCCTTGTGGTGTATCTGTTTTATATATAGAACATTTTTTTTTAAATAAGCTCTTTAGTTGAAATATAACAGACAGAAAAGTACAAACATTCTAAGTGTTTATTGCCATGAATTTTCTCAAACTGAACACATCTGTGTAACTACCACCCAGACAAAGAGATAAAGCATCACCAGAACTCAAGAACCGCCCCCCCCACCCCAGTGTCCCCTCCCAGCCACAACCTCCAATACCCAAAGGGAACTGAATCCTATCACCAAATATTTTTGCTAATTTTTTTAGTTTTCATAAATGAATTTCTACCACACTTACTCCTTTGTGGTAGCTTCTTTCACTCAACGACAGTCATTCATAGTTGTTGCGTGTGCAGTAGTTCCTTGATTGTCACTGTCAGATAGTTTTACATTGTATAGATATATAAAAATGTATCCATTCTGCTTTTGCTGGACATTTGGATCTTTCCCACGTTTTGGTCATCGTTGTTGCTGAGAACATTCTTACACGTTTGGTGTGCATCTGGTTGCATTTCTGTTGTGTATCTACCAGGGATGGAATTGGTGGATCATAGGATATGGACTATGTTTATATTTTAGTGAGCGCTACCAATCAGATTTCCCAAGTGGTTGGAACAAATACACTCACACCAGCAAGGCTAAGAGTTTCATTTGTTCCACATCCTTGCTAATCACTGGGTTGTCAGTCATCTTAATTTTAATTCTGGTGGATGTAGAGTGGTTTTCTTTGGTTTTCATTTGCATTTGACTGAAGACTAATTTCAGTACCCTTTTTTGAATATTTTTATTGTTCTTTTGGATGTCCTCTTTTGCGAAGCTCCTGTCTTTTGCTCGTTTTCCTGTTGGGTTTTCTTTATCTTTGTGCTGTGTAGGATTCTTTATGTGTTCGATACTTGAGACCTTTGTTGGATGTGTGTATGAAATGCAAATGTTTTCTCACACTGTTTCTCACCTTCAGAGGTATCTTTCGATAAAGAGGAGTAGCTTATGAATCTTTGCCTTTAAGATAATTGCTTTTTGTGCTCTGTTTATGGAATCTATTTGTACCCCCAAAGCATGAAGACATTCTCCTATG
Source organism: Leucopleurus acutus (assembly GCF_964270905.1). NCBI lineage: Eukaryota > Metazoa > Chordata > Mammalia > Artiodactyla > Delphinidae > Leucopleurus > Leucopleurus acutus. The sequence continues at coordinate 172,229,102 of NC_139142.1, forward strand.
TTAGCTTCTAGAAGCTTTATTGTTTGAACTTTCCCTTTTGGGTCTACAATCCACCTGGAGTCCATTTTTTATGTATGGTGTGGGGTAGATGTCCCGATTCATTTTCCTCCTAATGGGTACCTGGTTAATCTGGCACCATTAATTACCCCACTGCTCTCTCTAATAAAGGTCTGATTCCATTTCTGGTGTTTGCCTACTGACAGCTCTCAAACCCCATCTCCTCCCTTTCCTTCTGCCCTACATCTGGGCAAGCTGGTAACAAAGCTTGCCCACAGCCTTGTGGGCTGCTGGTGGGAGGTTCAAACCACAGAAGCCTCAGCCCCTGTGTGCAGACTCTTCCATGGCTTCACTCCCTAACCACCAGGGCACTCAATCCCACTTTCTGTCAAGCCACTCACGCCATTTTTGGACAGGCTTTTGTTCCTGCCACGTGCTCCCCAGAAAGACCAGTATGTAAGTAATTAATCTCTTCATACCTTCTTTTTTGTAAAAATTGAAGTACAGTTGATTTACAGTGTCATGTTAGTTTCAGGTGTACAGCACAGTGATTCAGTTTTATATATATATTCTTTTTCAGATTCTTTTCCCTTATAGGTTATTACAAAATATTGAGTGTGGTTCCCTGTGCTATATAGTAGGTCCTTGTTGGTTATCTGTTTTATATATAGCAGTGTGTATAGTTAATCCCAAATTCCTAATTTATCCCCTGCCCCTGTTTCCTCTTTGGTAACAATAAGTTTGTTTTCTATGTCTGTGGGTCTGTTTTGTATCATTTGTATCATTTTTTTTGAGATTCCACATATAAGTCATATCATATCTTATTTGTCTTTCTCTGTCTGACTTGCTTCACTTAATATGACAATCTCTGTCTCTCCATGTTGCTGCAAATGGCATTATTTCATTCTTTTTCATGGCTGAGTAATATTCTATAATATATATAATATAATATAGAATAGAATAGAATATATATGTCTCACATCTTCTTTATCCATTCATCTGTCAATGGACATTTAGGTTACTTCCATGTCTTGGCTATTGTAAATAATGCTGCTATGAACATTGGGGTGCATGTATCCTGTCAAATTTGAGTGTTCTCTGGATGTATGTCCTGGAATGGGATTGCAGGATCATATGGTAACTCTGTTTTTAGTTCATATGTTGATATGTGTGTGGTGTCAACAGTCTCTACATCTGAACCAATTTTAGGTGGGGAGATAGATTCCACCTTCCATGGCATGATCACAGCACACTTCAGTGTCACTTTTTTTTTTTTTTAATTTTTATTTATTTATTTATTTATTATTTTTGGCTGTATCGGGTCTTCGTTTCTGTGCGAGGGCTTTCTCTAGTTGCGGCAAGTGTGGGCCACTCTTCATCGCGGTGCGTGGGCCTCTCACTGTCGCGGCCTCTCTTGTTGCGGACCACAGGCTCCAGTCGCGCAGGCTCAGTAGTTGTGGCTCACGGGTCCAGTTGCTTCACGGCATGTGGGATCTTCCCAGACCAGGGCTCGAACCCGTGTCCCCTGCATTGGCAGGCAGATTCTCAACCACTGCGCCACCAGGGAAGCCCCTCAGTGTCACTTTTTTGTAAATGAAATTACTGTATGTATGTGAGTTTCTATTCAATTCCACTGTTTGTCTGTCCTGGTACCAATACCACAATACTTGAATTACTGTGCTTTTATAATAAGTGTTACTTCTGCTGATTTTAAGTTCTTCAGTTTTGTTATTCAAGATTCTCCTGCTTTGTTTGGTTCTTTGCATTTCCGTATAAAATTTGGAATCTTTCTGTCAATTTCCGTGTAGACATTTGCACATAGAACCCTGTTGAGATTTTGATGTGAGTCCTTTGAATCATAGATCTATTGAGAGGGAGGTGAAATCTTTATAATATTAGGTCTTCCCATACATGAACATGTAACTTCCCTCTCTTTTGGTCTATTTTAATTTCTCTTGATACATTTTGTAGTTTTGAATATACATCTTTTGTTAGATTTCTTCCAGGGTATTTGAGTATTGTTTTGGTATTTCCTGTTGTTGCTATTATAAGTGGAATTTAAATTTTTTTTTCTGTTGTAATTGCTTTTCATGGGTGTGTATAAACATGATTGTTTCTTATATATTTTCCTTGGATCCAGCAACTTTGTTAAATTCAGTTATTCTAATAATTAATTTGCAGTTTCTTTTACATTTTTCAGATGCATAATCATGTTGACTATGAATAATGAGAGTGTATTTTTCCCTCTTTGCACTGATTGCAAACCCCACTTCAGTGATTCCCCACTTTGGGGCAGATCTTTCAGTATCTTACTTTAAGTTATGCTAATTTCTGTCAGCTTTTTGGTGAATACTCTATATGAGTCAGAACATTCCCTTTTATTTTTAGTTTGCTGCAAGTTTTTATCATGAGTGGGTATTGAATTTATCAAATACTTTTTCTGCATCTCATTAAATAATCATAGAATATTTTCCTTTTATTTCAGTAATATGTTCAGTTATATGGTGGATTTTTTTAATGTTAAACCATCCTTGCATTCTGGACTAAATTCAACTGAATTGTCATATGACTTAATTTTTATATATAACTTGTTTGATTTGATAATTTTTTATAGCTTCTTTGCAACTGTGTTTAAAAGTGATTTGCCTTTAATTTTATTTTCATATAAAACCTGACCATATTTCAAGGTCAGGTTTTGATATCAAGGTATCTGGTGGCCATTTAAAGTGTCCTCTTTTTATGTTCCCTGGAAGATTTTGGGTAATACTGGTGTTTTGTTGTTGCTGTTTGTTTTCGTTTTTGGTTTTGCTTCTGTATTTGGAAGAATTCAATTGGGAAGCCACTGGGGTCTGAAGTTATTTGAGAAGAGGAAAGAGAATTTTAAATTACAGATTCAATTTCTTTAGTAGATACATGACAACTTGGACATTTTCTTTCTTCTAGTGTCAGTTTTGCTAAATTGTGTTTCAGTAATTTGTTCATTTTGTAAAAATTGTCACAATTATTAGTGTTAAGTTGTTCATAATATCCATTATTATATTTTACAAGTGATATCCACCTTTTCATTTCTGATACTGTAATCTGTGTACTTTCCCTCTCCCTCACCTTTTATCAGTATTTATTTATTTATTTATTTGATTTTTGGCTCTGTCAGGTCTTAATTGTGGCACGCGGCATCTTCATTGCAGTACTTGGGCTCTTTGTTGCAGCACGCGGGCTTCTCTCTCTAGTTGTGGTACATGGGCTCAGTAGTTGCGGCATGCAGGCTTAGTTGCCCTGCGACATGTGCGATCTTAGTTCCCTGACCAAGGGTCAAACCCACGTCCCCTGCATTGGAAGGCGTATTCTTTTTTTTTTTAACTTATTTTTTATTTTTATTTTTGGCTGCTTTGGGTGTTTGTTGCTGTGCGTGGGCTTTCTCTGGTTGTGGCGAGCAAGGTCTACTCTTTGTTGCGGTGCACGGGCTCCTCATTGCTGTGGCTTCTCTTGTTGCAGAGCATGGGCTCTAGACGCACGGGCTTCAGTAGTTGTGGCAGGCGGGCTCAGTAGTTGTGGCACGTGAGCTCTAGGGTGCAGGCTCAGTAGAGGTGCACAGGCTTAGTTGCTGTGCAGCGTGTGGGATCTTTCCGGACCAGGGCTCGAACCCATGTCCCCTGCATTGGCAGGCGGATTCTTAACCACTGTGCCACCAGGGAAACCCCAGAAGCTGAATTCTTAACCACTGGACCACCAGGAAAGTCCCATCACCTTTTGTCAGTCTTGCTAGTGATTTACATATTTAATCCCCCCACTCAATAATCAACAGTTGGGTTTGTTGATTTTTCTCTACTGTACATTTGTTTTCTGTTGTTTTTTTCCCTGCCCTTATCTTTCTTATTTCCTTCCTTTATCTTTATTTGGGTTTAATTTGCTATTGTTTTCAAAGTACTTGAGAGTAAATGGATATCTAGATTATTTATTTGTCCAGCATTTCTTGTTTGCTAGTAAAGGAATTTAAGGTTGTAAATTTCCTTATAAGCCTGCTTTAACAGTAATCTACTTTTAAAAAAAATTGTGGTAAAAAACACATAACATTAAAATTTACCATCTTAACCATTTTTAAGTGTACAGTTCAACAGTATAAACTGTCTTCACATGTTGGGAAACTTATCTCTAGGACTTTTTCATCTTGCAGACCTGAAACTCTATACCCATTAAAAAATAGCTCCCCTTTTCCCCCTTATCCCAGCCACCGGCAACCACCATTCTTTCTGTTTCTATGAATTTGACTATTTTAGATGCCCCATATGAGTGGAATTGTACAGTATTTGTTCTTTAGTGATTAACTTATCTCACTTAGCATGATGTCCTCAAAGTTCATCCATATTGTAGCTTGGGTTAGAATTTCCTTCCTTTTTAAGGCTGAATAATATTCCGTTGTAAGGATATGACACATTTTCTTTATCCATTTATCCATCGATGGACGTTTGGGTTGTTTCCCTTTTGGATATTGTGAATAGTCCAGCTATGAATATGAATGTGTAACACTATTTTTTGACATGTTGTATTTCCATTATTAACCAGTACAAAATGTTTTTGTTTTGTTTGGTTTCTTTTGCGGTACGCGGGCCTCCCACTGCCACTGCCTCTCCCGTTGCGGAGCACAGGCTCCGGACGCACAGGCCCAGCGGCCATGGCCCACGGGCCCAGCCGCTCTGTGGCACACGGGATCCTCCCGGACCGGGGTATGAACCCGCGCCCCCCAGCATCGGCAGGCAGACTCTCAACCGCTGCGCCACCAGGGAAGCCCAGTACAAAATGCTTTTAATTTTTGTATTTATGTTCTTTTGTGTTCTATCTATTATGTTGTATATGTGGGTTATTTTGAAGTGGTTCATTTCCAAACGTCTGCATATTTTCTAATTATATTTTTGTTATTTATTTCTAGCGTAATTACACTGTAGTCAGAAACATATTCTTCGTGATTTTAACATTTTGAAATTTGTTTAGATTTGTTTTGGACTTGTCTACCATATGATTAATTTTGACAAAGTTTTCTATGTGCACTTGTGTGTAGTTCCTCAGTGCGGTAATTTTTCTCTGTTAATGAGGAAATTTTTGGTAACTATGGTGTTCAGACCTTCTAATTCCATTCTGAGTTTTGTCTGCTTGTTATAAATCATTTACTGAGAGAAGTGTGTTAAAAGAGTATCACAGTGTGATTTCAGTTGTCTTTTTGCGATTCGGTTTTTTTCTCCCCTTATAAAGTTTGAGAGTATATAACTAAGTACATATACACTTAGAATTTAAATTTACAATTTATTCCTAGCAGGTTGCCCTTTTTTATCATGAGTTTTTTCTTTTTTCCTTTAATAATGCCTCTTTTCCTAAAGCCTACTTTGTCTAAATAGTAATATAACTACACCAACTTTCTTTTTTTAAGTAAATTTTTTACTTTAGAATAGTTGTAGATTTACAGAGAAGTTGAAAAGATAGTAGGGAGAGTGCCCATATATCCTGCACTGACTTTGCCCTGTTGCTAACATCTTACATTCGCGTGGTACATTTGTAGCAAGTAATGAAACAGTATCAATACATTATTATTAACCACAGTCCAAATTTCATTCAAATTTTCTTAGTTTTTACTTAATGTCCTTTTTCTGTCCCAGGATTCCATTTAAGATACCACATTAAACTTAATCTTCACATCTCTTTAGGTGCTTCTAGAGTGTGGTAGCTTCTTAGACTTACCTTGTTTTTGATGACGTTGACAGTTGAGGAGTACCGATCAGGTGTTTTATAGACTGTTGTTCAGTTTAGGTTTGTCTGATATTTTTCTCCTGGTTAGACAGGGCTTATGGGCTTTTGGTCAGGAGACTGTATGGGGAAGACTGCCATTCTCGTCATATTAAATCAGGGTGCAACTGACCACTGTTGATATTAACCTTGATCACCTGGGAGTTATGCCCCAGCTCCATGAGGCAGTGTCTGCACAAAGTATTAATATATGGAGGAATTCTGCACGGGAGATTTTCCTCTTCTCCCTAGTTTATTGTTTACATCATACGAACTCAGGGATATTTATTTTATACTTCGGGTTATGCAGTACTATTTTATTTATTGTTCAGGTGGTTTCAACTTTCACCCTTTTTTTTTTTTTTTTTTTTCCTGTACGCGGGCCTCTCACCGCGGCGGCCTCTCCCGTCGCGGAGCACAGGCTCTGGACACACAGGCCCAGCGGCCATGGCTCACGGGCCCAGCCACTCCGCGGCACGTGTGATCCTCCCGGACCGGGGCACAAACTCGCGTCCCCAGCATCGGCAGGCGGACTCCCAACCACTGCGCCACCAGGGAAGCCCCACCCTTCTTTAATATATCCAAATTCAGACTCTGTTTCCCTTCTCTCCAGAAATTTGGCACCTCAATGTCTCACTGCTTTAGTAGCTCTAAACTATAATTTCTTGTTTTCCCAGTCTCCTAAGATTGGGGGGAAAGTTCTGCTTAGTCCTATTGCCTGGTAACCACCACTTTCTGCTTGTTTTCAACCTCTTGGCCGACCGTGTTGGCTTCCAAGGAGATTGCATTAAAATACAGAATGGATAAACAACAAGGTCCTACTGTATAGCACAGGGAACTATATTCAGTATCCTGGGATAAACCATAATGGAAAAGAATCTGAAAAAGAATGTATATATATATGAATAAGTGAGTCACTTTGCTGTACAGCAGACATTCACACAACATTGTAAATCAACTATACTTCAATAAAAAAAATGAAACTAAGCCACGTTTGGTGTTCAAGGATTCATGCCTGAAGAACAGCCCTGTCTGTCTCGCTGATGTTTATGTGACTGTTACTGTTAAGGGAAAAGAAGGTGAAATATATTGCTTGGCCCAGGATGTCTGTTTCCAAGCGCGATTAGAGAGAGATGAGAGTTGTGCTGTCGAAGAATCAGCTGTCACGTTGTCTTATTCCTTACCTGGATGCCATTAAGGCCAATTACAGTGAGCGAGACCCTGGAAGATGAGTGAGGTCCCTCACTTGTGTCTTTTACAGCCTCTTTAGTAGATGAGATTTTCCCATTTTAAAAGACAGACTGTCCCCAGATCTCCTGGGGTGACAACCCCAACTGCTAGTGGGTGGCGCCCCTCCTGTCTTGTGCCTGGCTGCCACCCTGGGATCTGCACTCACCAGTTTGGTTTGCTGGTGGGTCATAAGGGGAGGAGGGGCAGATGGAAATATCTTAGGACCCAGACCCTGGACAGCATTATCAATGGGAGAGCTTATCATGCCAGGAATACATTTTGTAAGAAAAGGACTCATGGTACCTCCCTGGTGGTCAGTGGATAAGACTCCGAGCTCCCAATGCAGGGGGCCTGGGTTCAATCCCTGGTCAGGGAACTAGATTCTGCGTGCCGCTACTAAAGAGTTCGCATGCTGCAACAAAGACCCGACACAGCCACATAAATAAATATATTTTTTAAAAGGGCTCATCAGGAACTTGGGATATTATGCTAATGGGAGTTCTTTTTAAATTAATTAATTAATTTGACTGTGCAGCACTCAGTTGCAGCAGTCGGGATCTTCCTTGCGTCATGCATGGGGAATCTAGTTCCCTGACCAGGGATTGAACCCGGGCCCCCTGCATTGGGAGTGCAGAGTCTCACCCACTGAACCATCAGGGAGGTCCCATCACTTATACATACATACATATATATATATTTTATATATATATATATATATATATATATTCTTTTTCATATTCTTTTCCATTATGGTTTATCACAAGATTTTTTTTTTTTTTTTGTGGTACGTGGGCCTCTCACTGTTGTGGTCTCTCCCATTGCGGAGCACAGGCTCCGGACGTGCAGGCTCAGCGGCCATGGCTCCCGGGCCCAGCCAGTCCGCGGCACGTGGGATCTTCCTGGACCGGGGCACGAACCCGTGTCCCCTGCATCGGCAGGCGACTCTCAACCACTGCGCCACCAGGGAAGCCTCTGTATTTTTTTAAATTAATTAATTTATGGCTGCACTGGATCTTCGTTGCTGCCCACGGGTTTTCTCTTTTTGCTGCGAAGGGGGGCTACTCTTCGTTGTGGTGCGTGGGTTTCTCATTGTCGTGGCTTCTCTTGTTGTTATAGGTTATAGGTGTGCGGGCTTCAGTAGTTGTGGCTCACGGGCTCTAGAACACAGGCTCAGTAGTTGCGGCGTACAGGCTTAGTTGCTCCGTGGCATGTGGGATCTTCCCAGACTAGGGATTGAACCCATGTCTCCTGCATTGGTAGGTGAATTCTTAACCACTGTGCCACCAGGGAAGTCCCCAGGCTGTTGTATTTTTGTTACATCAGCACAAATAGACTAAGACGTCCATCATGGTTGAAATTTCTAAAAGAATCTGAAAATCTATGTTTTTCAAACAGATGGACTAAAAAGAGTATGAAGAGCATGGTGTATCAGTAGGCTCAGGCTGCCATACAAAATACCACAGCCTATGTGGCTTAGACAAATGAAATTTATTCTGCACAGGTCTGGAGGCTGGACATCCAAGATCAGAGTGTCAGCAGGGTTGGTTTCTTCTGAGGTCTCTCTCGACTTGCAGACGCCCACCCTCTCGCTCCCTCATGACATGGTCATCCCTCTGTGTATTTGCACGTCTGGGGTCTCTCTGTCTGTCCAGATTTATCTTCTTATGAGTACAGCCGTCAGATTGAATTAGGGCCCACATTAACAGCCTCATGTTGATTGAATTACCTCTTTAAAGGCCCTGTCTCCAAAGAGAGTCATATTCTGAGATACTGGGGGTTAGGATTTAAAGATATGAATTTGGGGGGTATACAATTCAACCCAAAACAAGCACAGGACTGAATTTTGTTTTTGTAGTTTAATCTGAAAATCTCTTTGATTAGGTGTATTTAATCCAGTGATGCTGATATGTTTGGGCTGTTTTTGAGATATTTGTTGGTTAATATTTTCTTATTAATAATACTTTCTTATTTCTGTTTTGTTGTGTGGATTGCGTTTTCTGTGTTCCTTTTGTTTTCCTCTAGTGATTTAGAAATTATGCATCCTATTCCTTTTATAGAGATAACTCAGAGATAAACTTGTATTTTTCTGTTGCCACCTGGAGTTGATGAATGTGCCCTCCTTCCTTAGAAAACAAAAATATTGGCAGGATCTTACTTCCCTCTGCTTGCTGCCTCAACCTCTCCGCCCACATTGATGGTATCATTTCTAATTTTAGTCCTAGAATTCCAGATTGTTGAAATATTTTACAGTCATTAGTAATAAATTTTACTTTTTTCCTCCTCCTCATCACTTTTCCTTTTGTATTTGTGATTCCTCCTTGTAACAGTACATTCATCATTTACTTATATTCTACTTGAATGTCTGAAAGTGTTGACATCTTGACTTCTCACGTGAAGGACAGTTTGGCTGGGTATAAATTCTGACCAATGTCTTTTCCTTGGAACTTTGGAGATACTCTCCCATTGTCTTCCTGCATCCAGTGTTGCCGATGAGAAGTGTGACGTCAATCCAGTAATCTGGTTCTCGTTGCTTTGTGTGTAACCCCCACCCCTGCCTTCTGAAGCGTGGAGGATTTTCTCTATCCTGGTTCTGAACGTTCACTGTGATGCGTGCAGCAGAACTGTTGGCTAGTCTCTAACAGGCATCCTCCCTACCTTCTCTCTTCCTTGCTGACAAGACCCCCAGTGCTGTGTGGCTGCCTGGCCCTAGAGATGGAGGATGGGTGGTGTGCACCTGCCAGCTGATCCTACTCTCAGACTCCTCCAGTCGCCCTTGCTTGCTTGGGGCCCTTCCATCCTGGAATCTGTCATTTTGGAACAACCTTGGAGTCTCACCCACTTTCCCCAGCTGTCCTCCTACCTCGGGCTGTGGTTTCACTCTTCCGTCTGAGTCTGTCTGCCTTCCTGTTCAGTGATTTGTAAAGTTTCTGACCCACCAGAGTCACCCTTCTTTTCTTATCCAGCACAGTTTTATGATTACTGTCAAGTGGGCTCACCATATCTAAAAGGGATCCTTAGGGAAGTCATTTTTAAACTCTTGGGCACGTAATGATCCGAGGTGCTCCATACAAAGGTAGATTTCCAGGCCCACCTCTCAGCAGGTTCTGATCCAGGAATCTCTTTGAACCGTATTTTGAGAAATAGTGGTTTCCTCATTACCTTGGGTTTCTGTCTATTTCTGAGTCATTTTCAGAAAAAGCGGCTTTAGTTGCTCTGGGAAGGTGGGGGCTCCAGAGGGCTTGAGATGGAAAAGGCCTTGAGGTTTATACCCCAAAGCCAATAAATGGTTTTACTTTTATAATTGCGAGACCCATCCCCTAAATTACACAGTATGTGCTCCTTTAGATGCTCTGGTGAACTAGTCTTAGCATACGGGTGGCAAGAATTTCTGAGTACAGAAGATAGGGTGAGTACACGAATGTCTGAGGAAGATCCCAAGGCTGGTGTAAGGAAGGTCTATCACTTGTAAGAAATATCTGAATGAGGACCCTACTCCTTAGTTAGCAGGTATGAAGGACAGCTGAGCTTGGGACAGCACAGCTGCACAGAATTCTGCCATGCAGGCTACATGATACCTAAATTCTGAATCCCAGGATGGCCAGGGGATCACCAGGGAAGGCTGTAGGCTGTACGTAGAATTGTATTTTATTTTATTTTTTTTTGGCTGGTACGCGGGCTTCTCACTGCTGGGGCCCCTCCCGTCGTGGAGCACAGGCTCCGGACGCGCAGGCTCAGCGGCCATGGCTCACAGACCCAGCCGCTCCGCGGCATGTGGGATCTTCCCGGACCTGGGCATGAACCTGTGTCCCCTGCATCGGCAGGCGGACTCTCAACCACTGCGCCATCAGGGAAGCCCCAGAACGCTATCTTAATACCGAGGAAAGGAAGTGGTGTTAGCAGGAGGAGACTGTGGGTAGAGGCCAAAGGTATGTGGTAAAGGGGACTTCTTTGAGAAGGGCCATTGAGAGTAAGAATGCCCAGCTCTTGGCAGCAGGGGAATAGGTATCGTCTCCATGAGAGCAGGAACTTTGTCTTGATTGCCTCTGCCTCCCCAGTACCCGTGGTTGGTGTGTGTTGAAGGACCAGAGTAATATCCGTGCAGCTGTGATGGTTACATTTATGTGTCAGCTTGGCTAGACTCTCGTGTCCAGTCGCTCGGTCAAACACCAGTCTAGATGTTGCTGTGAAGTCGTGTTTTACACGTGATTAACATTTAAATCACATGTAAGGCAGATGACCCTCCATGATGTGGGTGGGCCTCATCCAGTGGCTTGAAGGTGTTTTGAGAAAAGACTGAAGTCGCCAGAGAGGAAGCAACTCTGCCTTCAGGTCCAAGGCTGCCACATCGGCTCCTGCCATAAGTCCCAGGCTGCCCTGCAAATTTCAGGCTTACCAGGATCCTATGAACCAATCCCTTGATATAAATCTCTCCGTCTACGTCCTCCTGATTCTCATTTTCTGAAGGAGGTTGACTAAGGCAACAGTTTCCTCATCTGATCTGGTCACCGTCCACCTGGCTGTCTCACTGACTTCTGACTTGGGACAACCTCAGATTCAGGGACGAGCCATCTGTCTCTTCATCTCTTCATCCCCAAAGTCAGCCCTCACTGTCCAGACCAAATCTGCCATCGCATTAGTGGCACCGACTGGTCCTGTTCTGTCCTCCGCGCTCTGGCTTCAGATCCCGAGCCCTGAGGTCAGGGGCCCTGGGGTGGGCCTCCTCCACCCTGAGGTGGGCCTCGCGGAGAGGGTGGGCAACACCCACAGAGAGATGCCTGGCCACAGCATGGGCAGCGGGAACTCCGCAGCTGCCAGGACGAGATGGGGCCGTGAGGAGGTCCGACTCCCCTGATCACAGTGGGAGGGGAGCATTTCCATCTTTATCCAAGCTGTCCTGCCCAGATATGGCCTTGAAATCCTCTTTTCTCTTTCATGTTCAGGAAGGACATGCGACTGGGGGCAGGGACCAGGGGGGCCTCGGCACAGCTGTGATGACTGCATTTAGCTTCTCAGATCTGAAACCTGCGAATCTGTTTTCCCGAGAAGTCCTGGCATTTTTATCCTTGATTCCAAAGATATGACCACTGGAGGGTGGGCAGGTGGCCTGGCGTCCCGTCCAATGTGGTGTTAGACGAGTGGCATCAGCCCCACCTGGGCACCTGTTAGAAAAGCACACCCTCAGCTCCACCCAGGTCTCCTGACTCAGAAGCTCCGAGGGCGGGGCCCAGTGTTCTGAGCTTTAACAAGCCCTTGGGTGACTCCCGGTCTCTAAAGTGTGGGGACCACTGGGTGAAGGAGCTGTCGGATGCAAAGCTGGCCAGAGATGGCACGAGGGGACAAAAGAGCCAGGGCCTTGGGACTGAACACGGACAGACAGGGCCCTGAGTGGGACCCTAGAGCCCCCCGACCCAGCACAGCTCTCGGGTCTTTGTCCCCAGTTGGAGGCTGAGCCCAGAGGCTGCTGGCGACAACACCTCCCCCCACCTCACCCCACCCCAAAACTGGCGCTGGCTGCACCCTCTGCGGCAGGTGATGGACCAGGCGGCTGGAGAAGTGTCCGGGGTCCTCGCCAGAGCCGGCTCCGCCCCTCATCCCTGACTCTCTCTGCACAGGGGGAGCCCCGCCCCCCGACTTCTCCATCATCTGCCAGCCACACATTCTGCTTTGCCTCCCCCTCACAACTGCCAGCAGACAGCCTAGGTATCTTTTTGAATTTTTATCTTGAAAAGCCACAAGCAGGGACCTAATTTGTAACTACCCACAGCCTCTCCCCTCCCCAGACTTTTCTAGGGTCACAAGGTGTTACTTAGGAGACAGGGCAGCCCAGGTCTCCTGTGGGGAGGATCAGAATCATTGTGCAGACATCAGCCAAGAGTGGGGATGACACAGCTGAGCCCAAAGGTGTTGGGGGGCAGCTCTGGAGAAGCCTGGGGAGCTGCCCGTCAGTAGACCCCCAAAACTGGGGTATGGGTGGAGCTGGCTCTTCCCCAGCAAAGGACGAGGGCCCACCCCACTCAGGGCTAGGGAGCCTGTGTGTGGGGAGTTTGGGGGTGCAGATACCCCAGGTGCCCTCCAGAGGAGAGGCGGCCCGGCAGGTGACTCCTGCATCTTCTTCTCTTTTGCAAACTCCCCCCACTGCCCACCCCACTCAATACCCCAGAGTTCCCTGCTTCCCACAGAGGAAACATGTAAGAAAGTTACACATAAGTAGAGTTAAATTATTTAAAATGAGCCAGGAGAAGCTGGCTATTTAAAGAAATCCCGAGGGAGATCTTTTATTCAGAAGATCATCATGTGATGGAGTATCCTGCCGTCCTGCCGTTTTTCTCCACCTCGGGAGTTTTGTTTCAGCATTTTGCGTTTCCTTTACACCCTTCCAGCAGCCATTGCTGGTGGATGTGCTGGCCCCCACCTCTGCAGAAAGTTACAGAATGTTCCGGGGGGCCGGCAGACAGCCTGGGAGAATTGCGGGAAGGATGGTGTGAATGAAAGATTGTGTGACATTCAGGTTGGCCATCGCCTGGGTGGTGCTTCCAGGGCGTTTGTTGGGACGGGGTGGGGGGCTCGCAGGAGAGGAGGGTCTACAGGTGTCCGTGTGTTCCACGAGGCGGGCAGGGAGAGACAGCTCTCCGGCCTGGCTGTTTCCGGCCAGAGTTTCCTGGGACCAGGGACAAATCAGTGCCAGAGTGAGGCGGACACTTGACTGTTCTTGTTAGAGGGGCCATTCCCCTCCCTGCCCCCATGGACCCTGCCTCCTGCATCCTGAGCCAGGTCCACACTCCAGCTGCCACCTCTGGGTGAGCTGCTGGGGCTCTGCGCTCTGATGGTGCTGCTGGCGTGGTGACAGCTGGCTCTTGCTTTGGCAACAACCTCTGCCCCCCCCACCCTCGCCCTCCACTGTCTGAGTGAAGCACCCGCTCTCTGTTCTGGAGTTGGTGAACCGTGGCTTCTCAAAGAGCTGTTCCCTGGGCACGTCCCTCCCCAGCCCTCCTGGGAAACTCCCTTTTCTGGCCCCAAGTGGCCTCAGCCTCAGAGGGATACTTGAGAACTAATGGGATCCCGGCTGTGGAGGGGCCGAGGCCTGACACATTTGTTCCTACGGCAAAGCATGTGGTGACACCAAGTGGCCCCTCCATGAGGATGTAACATGACAAAGAGAGCCTGGTAGGGAAGTAGGAGAACTGGTCCCAACCCTCATGCTGAATGGACACTTCTGAAATGAGCTGAGAGACAGAAATTCTCAGAAGAGAAATATAAACTAAAAAAAGAATACTATAGAAAATTTAGACCTGAAAATATAATATCTGAAATAAAAATTTCCCTAGATGGGGTCAAAAGCAAAATGACTATGACACAGGAGAGAATCAGTGAAATTTAAGCAGATCAATAGAAATTATCCTGAATAACAAAGAGAAATAATGACTCTAAGAAATGAGCAAAGCTTTGGGGACTTATAGAACATTATAAAATACTCCAACATTTATACCATTAGAATCCTTTAATGAAAGAAGAAAGAGCTTGTTACACAAAAATATTTGACAGTATCATGCCTGAAAACATCCCATTTTGGTGAAAGACATAAATTTACAGATTTAAGAACCTCAAAACTGCCAACAGGATAGACCAAAAGAAAATCACACCTAGATATATCATAATCAAACGGCTGAAAACCAAAGATAAAGGAAGAGTCTTGAAAGCAGCTAAATTAAAAATGACACATTGAATATAGGAGAACAATGAGTTGAGTAGCTGTGGATTTCTCATTGGAAACCATGGAGGCCAGAGACAATGGAACATCTTTAACATTCTAAAAACAAAACAAAACAAAACTATCAACCACAAATTCTGAATTCAGTGAATAAATCCTTCAGGAATGAAGGTGAAATAAAGACATTCTCAGATGAAGGAAAACTAAAAGGATTTGTTGTCAGCAAACCTGTTTACGTGAGTTGCTAAAGAAAGTTCTTTAGGATGAAGGGAAATGATACCAAAGGGACTGGGGAGTTCAGGAATGGAGGAAGAGCAACAGAAATGAAGAAGTATCTGAGTAATTATAATAGACTATTTTTCACCTCTAAAGTTCTTTAAAATACTTATGAGGGTTTTAAGCAAACATTATGACACTGAGGGTATGTGTGTGTTAATGTATATAGATATAATACATATGACAACTATATCATAAATCCTGTGGATAAAGGGACCTATATGGTTGTAAGACTCCTCCATTTTACTTGAAGTGGCAAAATGTTAACTCAAAGTAGAACATGAAAAGATATATATGTATTACATATATATATGTATATATATATACATATACGCACAATATAATATATGTATTAATCAATAGAGCAAGCATTAAAAAAGATACAAAGAATTATAGCCAAAAAGATAATAGATAAATGAAATACTAAAAAAAATTTAAACAATCCAAAAGTAGGCAGGAAGTGGGAAACAGAAAAACAAGAAACAAAGGAAACAAACAGAAAAATAATAAGAGTGGACCAAATCCAACCCTATCAATAAATACATTAAATATAAATGGCCTAAACACACCATTTAAAAATACACATTAATAGATCAGATTAAGAAACAAGACCTATCAGTATATGCTTTCTACAAGGAATCCACTTTAAGTATGATGACACAGAGATATTACAAATAAAAGGATGGAAAAAAGATATACCATTCAAATACTAAAGAAAGCTGGAGTGGTTTTTAACACTGGAGAAATTCTACCTTAGAACAAGGAAATTTGCCAGGGATAAAGAGGACCACTACACATGATAAAAGGTTTTGTTCATCAAGAAGACATAAAAACCCTAAACCTGTATGCTGCAAGCAATAGAACTCCTCAGTACATAAAGCAAAAACTGATAGAACTAAATGGAGAAAAATGGTTAAATCCATAATTAGAGACTTCAACATTACCATCTCTATAGCTGATAGAACAAGTAGATAAAAAAACAACAAAGATACAGAAAATCTGAGTAACACTATCAATGAATGTGTCCTAGTGGGCAGTTATGGAACACTCTACCTCACAACAGCAAAATACACATTCTTTTTCAAGTGCACATGGGGCCTTCACCAAGATAGACCATATTCTAGGCCAAAAACCAAACCTTAACAAATTTAAAATAATCAAAATCCTGCAAAGTATGTTCTTTGACCATAATGTAATTAAACTAGAAATTGCTGATAGGAAGATATTGGGGAACATCCCCAACTATTTAGAAATTAAACAACGTATTTCTGAACAATCCATGGGTCAAAGAAGAAGTCGCAAGGGAAATTAAATATTGTTAACTGAATGAAAATGAAAATATATTAAAATTTGTGGGATGCAGCCAAAGCAGTGCTTACAGAAAAGTATATAGCATTAAATGCTCATATTAGGAAAGAAGAAAGATCTCATCAATCTGGGCTTCCATCTTAAGAAATGGACCAATTTCTTGAAATAATTCCCAAAATTCATTCAAGAAGAATTGGAGAACCTGAATTTTTCTATTTCTATTACAGATGTGAAATTTTTAAAAAACCTTCCAGAAAAGAAAATCACAGGCCCAGATGGTTTCACTGCTGAATTCTCCGAAACATTTAAGGGAAAAATAATACCAATTCTGCACAGTCTTTTTCAGAAAATAGAAGAGGCAAGAATACTTCCATATTCACTTAATGAGGCCAGCGTTGCTCTCATATGAGGAGATAAAGATATTGCAAGTTAATTACAGGACATATCCCTTATGAACATAGATGTAAACAAATTCTTAACAATGTATTAGCAAAGTTAATCCAGCATTGCCTAAGGACAGTACATTATGGCCAGGTGAGGATTTCCCAGGAATGCAAGGCTGCTTCAAAATTCAAGCTTCAGTCAACACGTTCCACCATGTTAACAGGGTAAAGAAGGAAAACCATGCAAGCATCTTAACACGGGTGGAAGAAGCATTTGACAAAATGCAATCCATTCATGATTAAAAAAAAAACAAAACTCTTAGCACACAGGAATGGAAACAACTTCAACCTGAAAGAGGGCGTCTACAAAAACTTTACAGCTGAAGTAGTGGTAAAAGATTGTTTTCCACCCAAGATCAAGGACAAGGTAAGGTCTTGTGGCTCTCATCACTCCTGTTCAACACTATCCAGGACGTCCTAGCCAGTGTGCTAAGGCAAAGAAAAGAAATAAATGGCATGTAGATTGCAAAGAAATACATAAAACCAACTCTTATTTGCAGACTACATCATCGTCTGCAAAATCCCTTGGCATCTACAAAAAGCTCCTAGAATTAATAAATGAATTTAGCAAGGTCACTATACAACAATCAGTTATATTTCTGTATTATATCGATAACGCAATTGTAAGAAAACATGAACATTTACAATACACCAAAAAAAGAGAAAAGGAATATGTTTATATTTAACAAAACATGTGTAAGATTTGTATGCTGAAAACTACAAATACCGATGAGAGAAATCAAAGAACACCTAAGGAAATGGAAAGATAGATCATGTTTCTGCTTTGGAAGGTTCAGTATCATTAAGATGTTAATTCTCCCCAAATTGATGTATAGATTTGATGCACTCCCAGTCAAATTCCCAGCAGGCTTAAAAAAAAAAAAAAAGAAAATCAACCAGATGATTCTAGAATTTATATGGAGAGCCAAGGAAACTTGAATAGCTTAAACAATGGCTAGAGCCAGGGTGCAAACACACCCTGATTACATGCTGGAGAATTCTCCAGAAGATGAAAAACAAGGAAACTCCTTTGAGTGGTGTACTTTGAATCCTTAGGGATTGTATCAGTTTGCTAGGGCTGCTGTAACAAAGTACCACAAACTGGGTGGCATAAACTACAGGAATGCATCGTTTCACAGCTCTGGAGGCCAGAAGTCTGAGATAAGGTGTCAGCAGGGTTGGTTCCTTCTGGGGGTTGTGAGGGAGGGTCTGTCCTGTGTCTCTTCCCCAGCTTCTGGCATTGCCCATCTTTCCCTACCCTGTAGATTTCTGCCTTCCTTGTCACATGCGTTCTTTCTCCCTGTGTCTGTCTTCAAATTTCCCCTTTTTATAAGAACATCAGTCATATTGGATTAGAGCCCACCCTCATGATCTTATCTTTGCTAGGTCTTCAATGACCCTATTTCCTCACAAGATCACATTCTGAGGTCCTGGGGGTTAAGGGATTCAACATATGAATTTGTGGGAGACACAAATCAGCCCATAAATAAAATGAGATTTATTTGAAATCTTCACAGTGATGTTTGCGCTTGCAAGTGACTAGAAAAATATGAAAATAGCAGGACAGCCAGCAGAAATAAATCCACTTTTCCCTGGAGTCTTGTCTGCCTTCCCTGGAGGCTGTCTGTTTCCTTGTACCAGGATGGAGCTGGTAAAGGGCACTTGGCAATGTCCCTCTTAGCACAAGGCCTTGGCATGTGCAAAAGTTGGGCCCCTTCTCAAGCATGTTGAGAAGAAGGTCAGTGATGGTAATGTTTTGTTTAATTGCCCTCTTGTCTGGACCCTTGCTTTTTTCCTAAAGGCGACTGGGAACAGGGGCTGACTTTGGTTAAGTCACCACTATCTCCAGCTGTTCTCATGGGAGAGAATTAACTTATTACTATTAGGAGTAACTAATAAGAACAGCAAATGTCTGCCATCCCAGAAGTTCCTTGGGTGCCAAATTGCTATACGTTACAGCATGAACATGGGTGACAGGTGTAGATTACGTTGTGGGATGTTGAAAATACCAGCTCCTGGAGACTTGCTATTGGTAAAGGGCTGACAGCATTTAAAAATTGTATTTAAGGGACAGATCATTCCATTTTGCTCATTCTGAGAGTAGGACATGGTGGGACAGATAGCCTGGCATATCGAAAGCCCAGATGGAACAAATCATGCCCACCCAATGCCCTGGGACTCTTTCAAGGGATGCTAAGACCCCCATCCTTCCTCTGAAGAAAAGCCCGCTGGCAGGTGTGGCTGCAGAGGGCTCACACTCCACGGCACTTGTCTTTTTATTTATAATTTGTCTATAGAAATATCACACTCAGAAATGAAGAAAGGAGGGAAGTGAATAACAGTGTCCCATCACTCAAAGGCAACCCTTTGCTGGGATTTTAATGCATTTCTTCACAGTTTGTTCTGTGTTTATTTGGTTGTGAATAAATTATAATAGCACATTTTATACAATACACTCTTTGTAAATATTTTAATCACTGCATAATTGTCTTACAGCTGTGCTAATAACATTGGCTTAACTGGGATCCGGCTCCTGGAGATTTGGCCTGTGCTCAACATTTTTGCCGTTCTTACTGACATTTTGCAAAAAAGAAGCACACCCCTCTGTGACCCCAAGCTAGGTGGTATGGTCTTGTGTGACAGTGTTGGATGTCAGCCTGGTTTCTGAAGACTAATTCATTAACTCTTGTAGAATTCTGAAGATTAGTTAATTTCAGAGCTCGTGGTTGTCTCTGACCTTGCAGCAAGATCCTTATTCAAGGTCTCCTGTCTGGGATGTTTGAGCTGATTGTACAGGTGTACTCCAGGACTGTTTAAACCCATATGGTGTGTAGTCAAAGCAACTGTGTTATATTTGGAAGGGAAAAAAAGAATATTATCTTTACAACATGGGAGACCCAACTGGGAACAAGATTGGGGGCAGCGACAGTTTGGCCGAGTCCATAGCTCATTTGTAAGATAGCGTTTTAACGCAGCCTGTGTTGTGGCCCCTGCATCACTGTGTTTCACCTTGGTCTGCTGTCTTTCAGCTCTTCTAAGAGCTGGCTAATGCTGTTTCCTCTTACAGAAGAAAAATGTGGCTTAGAATAAGGACAGTGGAACCCTTTATTGTTGACAATGAGCCTGTATTTCCCACATCTCATGAGGATGTTCCAGGAGGAGAGTGGTGAGCACCGAGGCAGGGGCTGCATTTTTATTGGTTCATGAGCCATTCTAGAATTGAGTGTGGACACAGGGCCTCATTTCCTTGGATGCATAGCAGATAGTCATGCTTCTCCTGAACATTTGAATTGCTTTCCAGGTGGTCTTTTCTGAAGGATTTATCTTTAATATGATTAATCAGAAGCAGAGGACCTCCTGGGAATGTAAATTGGTGCAGCCACTATGGAAAACAGTATGGAGAGTCCTCAAAAAATTAAAGGTAGAGTTGCCGTATGATCCTGCAACCCCAATACCGCATATATATCCAGAGAAAACTCTTAATTCGAAAAGATACATGCACCCCAATGTTCATAGCAGCACTGTTTATAACAGCCAAGACATGGAAGCAACCTAAGTGTCCATCAACAGAGGAATGGATGAAGAAGATGTGGTAGATATATACAGTGGAATATTACTCAGCCATAAAAAGGAATGAAATAGTGCCATTTGCAGCAACATGGTTGGACCTAGAGATGATCATACTAAGTGAAGTAAATAAATCGGACAGAGAAAGGCAAATATCATATGACATCACTTATATGTGGAATCTAAAATATGACACAAATGAACTTATCCACAAAACAGAAACAGACTCACAGACGTAGAGAACAGACTTGTGGTTGCCAAGAGAGAGGGGGCGTGGGGGAGAGATGGATTGGGAGTTTGGGATTAACAGAGGTAAACCATTATATATAGGATGGATAAACAACAAGGTCCTACAGTATAGCACAGGGAACTATATTCAATATCCTGTGATAAACCATAATGGAAAAGAATATAAAAAAGAAGGTATATATGTGTATAATCAGTCACTTTGCTGTACACCAGAAATTAACACATTATAAATCAAATATACTTCAATAAAATTTAAAAAGAAGTATATATAAAGAAGCAGAGTTCCTCAATATGTTTGCCGACAACCCCCCGCTCCACTGTCGGGGTGGTGAATGCTCTTCTGGCCACACCCCTCCTGGGCCTTTTCTGAGGACCTGGACCTTGGATTGAAAAAAAAGTTTTAAAGGGTCCTGGGTAAAAGGCCTGGAGTGAGGAAAATGGTGTAGAGCATATCCTTAGGGAAACATCAAGCCATTATTTATTACACAGAAATAAAACACAGTTTGTGTGTTCAATAGGGGAAGAGTTAGATAATGTCCATTGGGCCAGGAAATATCATGTAGCCATTAAATAATACTTCATAGAGAGTTTCTACTGCATTCTCTCCCTTCAAATGTCATTTAAAATGTTCCTCAACTCCCTGTATGTAGTAGGAAAAAAAAGTGTTCATGGAAGTGAGGCCAGTGTGGGTTACTCTCTTATTTAACCCGCTTCAAGCCCCGCAGGCAGGGCCATCATTTCCAGTTTCCCAGGAGGGGAAGGCCATTCATCCATTAAATATCTTGCCAAAGGCCTGACAGTAAGTGGAGGTCTGCATTTAAACAAGGACTTTCTGTCTTCATCTTTAATAGGAGGCTCTTTCTCTTACACCAAAAGTGCCCCTGTAGGTTTGATGTAATTCTGCAGACCCTTCAAAGACGCGGCTGCCCTCCTGGGAGGCCACCGCAGGTCCTTCCATTTGTATCCATGGAAGACAGAACTGTTTGCACCATCAAACTCTGGAAAAGCCAACAACAGCATTGTATTTAATGGGGAAGACTTTTCAAAAACTAGATCATTCACAGGGACCTGCTAAGCCCTATTGGAGGCTGAGGCAAAAAGAAAAAAGTCAGTCATACCGATCTTTATTTAAAATTTTGATATCTTGTTCATTGTGGATTTTTTTCCATTAAATTTTGATTTTTTTTTAAAGTATTCCATTAAAGTCGTATCTGTTTTGATTCCTGAGTTTTTTTGGCGCCCTGTTAAATTTTGCACCCGAGGTGAGTGGCATGCCTGCCTTACCCTGGACCAGCCCTGGTTAAAAAGTAAAGGCATTTTCATTACAATTGGGAATAAGTCAGGGGTGCCTCAGCCCCACTGTCATGTAACTGTGGAAGGGCAGTGCAGCCAGACAAAATGCTGGAAAAGAGAATAAAATTATCAACTAAAACTATCGGAATTTAAAAATGGGCTTATAATACAAAAGCAGTAGGGATTTTTTTCCTATGTACCAACAATAGTCAGATATATATGGTAGGAGAGAATATCCATTCCCCATGGCTACAAAAACTAATATGTCTTAGAATCAGCTTCCTCTGACATGTCTACAGCTATGAAGAAACCCACAGTGCTGTTGACATTTAAGACTTGAATAAATGGGGAGATATTTCTTGAGTGAAAAGACCCAATGTTGTGTGTATAAAATTTCATCATTGTTGGGCAGTAGACAATAGAGTGGGAGATGATTTTGCAGCGAGCTGGCAGCAGTGGCTTGGCCACCTGGATTTTTTTGTTGAGGCGAGAAAAGGAAGGATCCTCTATTTTTTAAGAGTGGACAGAGGTGGGTTGTCCTCGGCCAAATCTGCTTGCTTCAAGGGACAACGTGCATGCCACCTGGAGCCAGAGGAAATGTGTTCTCTCTGACATTGCCTGGGCCTGTGAGCTGCACCCCATCCCCAGCTGCAAGGAGTGCAGATTTCCCATGAGGGGGGGCCAAACATCTTGCCTTGAAGCAGGCAAATCTGGCCACTATCTGGAACCCTTTATTATCTTGAAATATTTAGCCCATCTGAAAAGCATACAGGCGGAAGGTAGGGAGCAGCTTAGTTTCCTCCCAAACGATCGCCCCAGTGGTTTTCAAATTTTGTACACATTAAAAACCTGGATGCCGGATCACGGCTCTACCAATGAACTTGGAATGTCAGGCGTGAGTACCCGTAAAATTCCCCAGGTGGTTCCAGTGTGCAGCCCAAGTATCCCAATACCCCTCACCAAATAGACTATTCTTTTCCACATGCCTTAGGGTGACCAGCCATCCTGGTTTTAGCACTGAAAGTGCTGTGTCCTCGGAAACTGTGTTCAGTCCCAGAAAACAGGGATGGCTGGTCACCCTACATGGCAGAGACTACATTCCTACCTGAACGTATGTCTGTTTCTGGACGTTCTCATCTGTACCATTTCTGTCTGTCCAGCAACACTACCATGCCATTTTAATTACCATGACTGTAGAGTACAGTTAAATGCTTGATAAGGCAAATTCTCACAGTCTCATGTTTTAGATCTTTCCCAGCTATTTTCACAAGTTTGTTCTTCTAAATGAACATAAGAATTACTAGGTCAAGGTCTCCCCAGTATTCCACTGAGATTTTGGCTGGGACAGCCTTAAATTATAGATTACTTTGGACAAAACTCCAATTCGAAAAGATACACGCACCCCTATGTTCATAGCAGCACTGTGCACAATAGCCAAGACATGAAAACAACCTAAATGTCCATTGACAGAGGAATAGATAAAGAAGGTGTGGTACATATATACAATGGAATATTACTCAGCCATAAAAAAACAATGAAATAATGCCATTTGCAGCAACATGGATGGACATAGATATTATACTAAGTGAAGTAAGTCAGAAAGAGAAAGACAAATGCCATATGATATCACATATGTGGAATCTAAAATATGACACAAATGAACTTACCTATGAAACAAAAACAGACTCACGGACATAGAGAACAGACTTGTGGTTGCCAAGGGGGAGAGGGGGTGGGGGAGGGATGGATTGGGAGTTTGGGATTAACAGATGCAAACCATTATATATAGAATGGATAAACAAGGTCCTGCTGTTGAATATAGCACAGGGAACTATAGTTGATATCCTGTGATGAACCATAATGGAAAAGAAAATGATAAAGAATGTGTGTGAGTGTGTGTGTGTGTGTGTGTGTGTGTATATATATATATATACACACACGCACACATATATACATATATATGTATAAAACTGAATCACTTTGCTGTATAACAAAGATAAACACAACATTGTAACTCAACTATACTTCAATAAAATAAATTTAAAAATTATAGGTTACTTGCGTAACATTAATAGGATCAGGATCTGCTCTATGTTACCATATACTTTAGTCCTTGAGTCTTACATTGGCCAGTAGGGTGTTGTATATAGGTGTGGGCATACACATCTAGGTGTGCGTAAGATGTTGTCCCCCCCAGATGACATAGAATTCAAAGTTAAGATAGTAAGAGATACTGTGTACCTTGGTTTATCCTTTGACAAGGATGTGAATACCTGCAGTGTGTATGGCCTGGTGTCAGACCCTGGGGAGCAACAGAGATGCTACAGAGATGGTGCCCTGCCCTCTGCAAAGAAAAGGGACCTGTGTGCTCCTGTGCAAGTAACCACTAGCCCCATTGGCCCTCCACCATCCTGGTTTCCAAAGCATAGGGATCTGGTCACACCTTAGCCATCACATTCCATACACACTTTAGGGACCATTTTGAGGAAGGCTTTTCCTGGAGATTGTGTCCAAAAGAGTGTTTGCCAAGTGCCTTGTATCATTCTGACAGCAGGTGGCACATCTGTTGCGGTTGGCTGTACTTTGTGGGAAATCTGCTGTACAACAATGCTTGGTACTCTTGGTGCCTCCTCTCTGATCAGCTGTATTTTAGGGAACACTGGACACCTTGCTCTCTACCAGGAACAGATCTCTGGAATGGGCCCGCCAGTTTCAGGGTTTGGGGATGGGGTGACTTGGGAGGACGCTCAGACCCTGCAGGGTCCATCTCAGTGACGGTTTTCCTGGTGTGGGACCACTTTCAGGAGTGTGGGCTGCTCTGGGGAAGTGATGTGGATCTTTTAGTGTCTAGCGATGCTGTGGAGACACGGCCACTTGTGAGCCTCTCACTTCCCTAGAGGATGGGAAGGGTGTTTCCATTGGTCTCCATTCCTCTAGCCGCCTGTCCCCCAGTGTCTCCCAAAGGGGCTGAAAGAGAAATCTTGTGTCACGTTCCTGCTGAAAATTGCCCAGTGATGCTGCATGGTTTGTGGGATAAAATGCAGGGTCCTGGGTGGTGGGGTACAGGACCCTCCCAGTTTGGGCTTTGCGGTGCCTGGTGGTGCCGTGACCCACATCCCGTAAGCAGCAGCCACGTCCTTTGCATCGCGTCCTGGGTGTCCCCCTTCTCCTGGTGGTCCTCCCTCTGGAGTCCCCCTTCCTGGGCCCCCACCCCATCGAGCCGTGAGGCTCAGGCTCACGTCCCGTGTCTCTCTGTGGCACTCGGCCTGGATGGCTCCTGGCAAATCTGGTCAGTGCTGTCGTTTGGAGTAAGGAGGAAGCAGAGGCTTGTGTGTGCCGGGGAGTGGGGGATGAGCTCAAGGACGGGGGCGGACTTGAGATGGGCTTCGAGGGGCAGCGGATTTCAACTTGAAAGGGGTAGGGCACCTCCTCATTGGCTTCATCATGTCTTTGGAATGGAAGCTTCTCTTTTTCTTTTTGAGAGCAAATAACCTGATCTTATGACCGTTTGTCTTGGTCCCTTGGGCTCCTCAATCAGTGAGCATCTTCACAAAGTCATGAGTGAGACGGCCAACAGGCACATGAAAAGATGCTCAGCATCGCTAATTATTAGAGAAATGCAAACCAAAACCACAGTGAGGTACCACCTGGCACCAGTCAGAATGGCCATCATTAAAAAGTCTACAAACAGTAAATGCTGGAAAGGGTATGGAGAAAAGGGAACCGTGTTTCACTCTTGGTGGGAATGTAAATTGGTGCAGCCACTATGGAGAACAGTATGGAGGTTCCTTAAAAAACTAAAAATAGAATTACCATATGACTCAGCAATCCCACTACTGGGCATATACCCTGAGAAAACCATAATTCAAAAAGACACATGCACCCCAGTGTTCATTGCAGCACTATTTACAATAGCCAGGTCACGGAAGCAACCCAAATGCCCATCGACAGACGAATGGATAAAGAAGATGTGGTACATATATACAGTGGACCATTACTCAGCCATAAGAAAGAATGAAATAATGCCATTTGCAGCAACATGGATGGACCTAGAGATAATCATACCAAGTGAAGTAAGTCAGAGAAAGACAAATATCATATGATATCACTTATATGTGGTATCTAAAAAAAATGGTATAAATGAACTTATTTACAAAACGAAAACATACAGACAGACATAGAAAAGAAACTAATGATTATCAAAAGGGAAGGGGTGGGGGAGGGATAAATTAGGAGTTTGGGATTAAAAGATACACACTAGGGCTTCCCTGGTGGTGCGGTGGTTGAGAGTCCGCCTGCCGATGCAGGGGACACGGGTTCGTGCCCCGGTCCGGGAAGATCCCACATGCCGCGGGGTGGCTGGGCCCGTGGGCCGTGGCCGCTGAGCCTGCGCTCCGCAATGGGAGAGGCCATGGCGATGAGAGGCCCGCGTACCGCAAAGAAAAAAAAAAAGATACTACTTTATATAAAATAGGTAAACAATAAGGATCTAATCTATAGTTCAGGAGACTATATTCAATATCTTGTAATAACCTGTTGCGGAAAAGACTCTGAAAAAGAATATATATATAAAACTGAATCGGGCTTCCCTGGTGGCGCAGTGGTTGAGAGTCCGCCTGCCGATGCAGGGGACACGGGTTCGTGCCCCGGTCCGGGAGGATCCCACATGCCGCTGAGCGGCTGGGCCCCTGAGCCATGGCCGCTGAGCCTGCGCGTCCGGAGCCTGTGCTCCGCAACGGGAGAGGCCACAGCAGTGAGAGGCCCGCGTACAGCAAAAAAAACAAAACAAAACTGACTCACTGTGCTGTACACCTAAAAGTAACACAATGTTGTAAATCCACTATACTTCAAATAAAAAGAAAAAAGAAGAGAGGGAAGTCTCGAATGAGCGGGGAGTTGGGGGGAAAGCAGCAGGCGTCCTGGGGGTCGTTGGGGCCTCCGCCTCCAGCCCCGGTGTCCTCCTCTCTCTTTGGCAGGTGTGTGCGCCGGTCCTGACACACCAGTCAGCTGGGGTGGGGGCGTCACGTCGTTTGAACAGACTCGCATTACATCGCTCTGGTGTAAACCATGCTGGCGGGGCGTGCTTCTCGGGCTCTGACTGTCCTGTCCCCTCTTCCTCCCCACAGTGGCTGCCCGTTGGTGACAATGGCCGCGTGACTGCCCGCCATGGCCCACCGGAAGCGTCCGAACACGGCGAGCAGCATGCTGGACCACAGGGCGAGGCCGGGCCCGGAGCCCGAGAGCGAGGATGCTGAGCTGCCCCTGGAGGAGTACGTGCCCAAGGGCCTGGAGCTGGCGGCCCTGCGGCCCGAGAGCCCTGTGCCTGCCGAGCAGGGCGGCCACGACCACAGCCCCGACGGGGACTCCAGCTCCGACTACGTGAACAACACCTCCGAGGAGGAGGACTATGACGAGGGCCTCCCCGAGGAAGAGGAGGGCATCACCTACTATATCCGCTACTGCCCCGAGGACGACAGCTACCTGCAGGGCATGGACTGCAACGGGGACGGCTACCTGGCCCACGACGCGCACCACCTGGAGACGGACGAGTGCCAGGAGGCGGTGGAGGAGTGGACGGATCCGGCGGGCCCGCAACCGCACGGCCACGGGGACCAGGACAGCCCCGGCTACCGGGACGGCCACCTCCCCACCCCAGAGGTTGAGGCCTCTATGCTGGAGGCCCAGGACCAGGAAGAGGGCGTCCACTACTGTCCCGGCGAAGAGGCCTACCAGGACTACTACCCCACTGAGGCCAACGGGAACGAGGGCAGCGCATCCCCCTACCGCCCGAGGCGCGGGGACGGGAACCTGGAGGACCAGGAAGAGGACATCGACCAGATCGTGGCCGAGATCAAGATGAGCTTGAGCACGAGTAGCATCGCCGGTGCCGGCGAGGCCAGCCCTGAGCACGCGCCGCTGCGGGCACCCGAGCCGGGGCCCGGGGGCCCCTCGGAGGCCTGCCCGCCTGCCGAGGCCCGCCGCGGCCCCAGCAGACACGAGGGCCGGCCCAAGTCCCTGAACCTGCCTCCCGAGGCCAAGCACCCCGCAGACCCCCAGAGAAGCTTCAAGACCAAGACCAGGACTCCCGAGGAGAGGCCCAAGTGGCCCCAAGAGCAGGTAGGACCCTGGCTGTCCCCAGGGAAGGGGATGGAGGGGCCCGGAGAGCAAAGGTGCTGCTGTAACCTGTAGATCAGAATGTGTGCCTAGCTCTCCATTCCCTCAGTTATGTGTGGATGGCCCAGCCGCTCCTGTTCACCCATCAGGTGCCTTAGTTAAATGTCAAGAAAATCTGGTGGAAGGCTGACTGGCAACCAGGGCTCCCAGGAGACACCCCAGCCCACCCAGAAGAGGTTGGGTCTTAGTGTGCCTGCCCTGGATCTGCTCACGTGGGGGTGGTCCCTGTGACGGTTGCCCCTCACCAGGGGGTTTCTCCAGGCTGGCCGGACTTCGGCAAGGATGCGGGGCTACTGGCGAGCGCAGGCAGCTGCGGCCGGGGTTGGGGGTAGCCTAGCGTCGAGGGGCAGCGACCTGAGTGCATTTCACTGGGAATGGTTTTATTGGGTGACACTTCTCTGAAAGCCTGGAGGCCTTGGTGTGATGGGCGATTAGCTGTAAAAAACCGTTTTGCAAACGATTATTTGAAGGTTTGACAAAGTCTTGGAGAAGAGATGTATGCTAATGAGGCCAGTGGGTTTAAGCGTAACTATTTTCTTTTAATTGTAGCAAAGTGAGTGTGTATTCTAATGAACACTCTTGACAAGCTGCCTTTCAAAAAAAACTTATGTGTATATAAAAAGAAGATGTGAATATTAGACGCATGTAAAGGAACTTGTGTTTAGCTAAATCTGTGGACAAATGAGAACGAACTGCTTTCATATTTTTTAAAGGCTTCATTAATATTATTTTTTTCCCAGAAGAGTTCATGCATTTGAAAAGTATAGATAGTGAGAGCTCGTGTTTGGGCAACAAGTCCTATCGACTCACTGTAGGTTTCTGGAACTTCCCTTTGATGCTTTTTTTTTAAAAGATCGTTAAGCATAAATTGACTTCACTTTCGGGGCGTTCCTGTCATTTGAGGCCGTTCTGTGTGTGCTGGGGGCTCTGGGGTGTAAAGAAACTGCTGTGCGCTAGCGGATGTGGAGGGCGCCCCCCAACAATAGCGGCGGCTCTGGGGTCAAGTTCTGGGCTTTAGGGAACAGTACTGCTGTCCTTCTGCAGTCCTGGCAGGGCTGGACTCACCACCCAGCAGCGGCGATGGTGCCGCAGGTCGATGTGGACCACGCGAGGCAGATGACGTGCTGAGCCTCGCCAGGACAAGCGATGCCCGGACAAAGTTCTAGTCGAGAGAAATGATCTCTAGGGCATATGGTGGGGAGTGCACGAGACCTGATGTTGGCCTTTACTTAAACCACATGCCAGTTTGAGTGAAAATGCAGCCCTTTGGGTTGGAGGGCTGGAGGTGGATGAGGGTGGAGGTGGAGGCCCAGAGGAGGTCTGTTCTTCAGACGTGGCATTGGGTGGAAGGGCAGGTACCTTTTCTCCCCAAATAGAGTGTTTCCTTGAAACAAATGCTCTCTTCCAAGACCCCGGAAAGGCTTATGCTGGTTTATTATTGCCTAGCTTTTCTGGCTTTATTCACTCATTCATTCACAAGTTAATTCCATCAAGGGGAGAGGCTGGCAATTCCCAGCTCAGGGTGGACAAGGGCCCCCGAAGAAACTGGCCTCCTCTTGAGGGCTCTGCCCTGGCTGGGTCATCATGTCTTGTAGACCCGAATGGCCCATCCAGATGAAGAACACTTTGAAATTTGATCAAGTAGAGCCGCTGGTGACAGGAACCCTCTTGAAAGCAAGATGTGTGTGTGTGTGTGTGTGTGTGTGTGTGTGTGTGTGTGTGTGTGTGTCTGTGTGTGTGTGTATGTGTGTCTGTGTGTAAAGAAGGAAGTTCCCTGGGAAGTTTGGCAATTCCTTGCTTCAGACCACAGCCTGCCTTTCTAAAAGGAACCCCCTTCTACCCTGGGAATATCCAGGCCGTGTGGCCAGCAAAGTCCTGGCCCCCAACAGGTGCACAGGGTGCTCCTGGGTCCCACGCCAGCCCTCCCCAGTACTGTGCACACGGTGAAGGCTGTGGTGGAAATCACCTGAGGGAGAAATGGGCAGCACCAGCTACCTAGGTGCTTAGACTGTTGGTTTGTAAAGCACGGTCCACGGCCCAGCACCACGGCAGCGAGGACTGCCAGTGCCAAGCCTGCATTTTGTTTTGTTTTTTTAATTAGTTTTTGTTGGAGTAGAATTGATTTACAATGTTGTGTTAGTTTCTGATGTACAGCAAGGTGAATCAGTTATACATATACATATATCCACTGATTTTTACATTATTTTCCCACATCGGTCATTACAGAGTATTGAGTAGAGTTCCCTGTGCTATACAGTAGGTCCTTATTAGTTAAGGCTGCATTTTAGCAAGATGCCACATGCAGTTTGAGAAGCAATTCTTGGAGGACTCCTGTTGGAGGAGAGGTACATAGATAGCATCCCTCCTTTCTTCCCCTCATTTCAAAGCTCGAAAAGTTATGTCGTGGGTGCTTCTAAGAGTGCTGAATAGCACTTCACTCAGTCGCTGTATGGACAACAATATTACAATAGAATTAGAAAGGGGACTGTGGTTCCCACCTTCTCAGACTCTGGCACTGAGCATAAACAATGTCTCTAGCTGCCATCGTGGTCACACGTGTGATTCGGCCATCGTGCTTTTAAAATCTGTCATGTTGTAAATGTCGCTCCGTGTTGTCATATCATTTTCATGATCCTTTTTGCCAACCTTTGAAGTTCAGGCAATGGGCCATCTAATTGATCTGTCTGTACATATCCTGCCCTGGAGTGTGCAGGTTGCGGGTGGCATTTTCTTTTATATGCGAGACTATACAGACCTCTTTGTGTGAGGGAGGCAGGTTTTCCTCCTTTGGATTTATTACTTGAGGATAAATTCCCAGGCTATGCATGAATGCTGATCCCATGATCCTCTTGTCTGATACTTTATTTTTCTTCTGTGAATGGTTGGTGCCTTTTATCTTTTGGGGTCTCGATGCTTTTCCATTTCCTAGCAGCACTTTATGCGTGCACCACAGATGTTATTTTTTGCTGCAGATGTTTTTCTTTAGCCTCTTTTTTTTTTGAAAAGGCTCCAGTTTGCAGTTAGAGCTGCCCCCATGCAGCTCTGAGGAGACTGAGAGGTCTGCACAGGGGCACGCAGGTCTGGAGAACCTGAAGGAGGTGGACTTGGCGTTGCGGGAAGCTAGGGTGTGATCGTGGGGAACAGAGGAGACCCGCATGTGAGTATTTTTACAGGAAAAAAGTTTTTGCAAATCAATGAAAGTTTATTGAGGACATTTTGGAAAATAGAGGCAAAAAATATTTTGCCCTGTGACATTGTAGAATTCCAGCATCGAGTTTTCATTTTGTAGTAGCCTACATGGGGAAAGAATCTGAAAAGGAATATATCTATAACTCAAGTGACTTTGCTGTACACCTGAAATAACACAACATGGTAAATCAACTATACTTCAATAAAAAATAAATTAATGAAAAAACAAAACAGGGCTTCCCTGGTGGCGCAGTGGTTGAGAGTCCGCCTGCCGATGCAGGGGACATGGGTTCGTGCCCTGGTCCGGGAAGATCCCACGTGCCGCGGAGCGGCTAGGCCCGTGAGCCATGGCCGCTGAGCCTGCGCGTCCGGAGCCTGTGCTCCGCAACGGGGGAGAGGCCACAACAGTGAGAGGCCCGCGTACCGAAAAAAAAAAAAAAAAGTTTTCAAATCAAAGAGACAAATTGCCTCTCAGGATTTCCCCGAAGCATCCGCTTAGAGGTGTTCTGTAAACAAGGTGTGCTTGATCCTTATTTTTCATGGATTCGGTATTTGTGAATTTGCCTACTCACTAGAGTTTATCTGTAACCTTAAAAATCTATACCCATGGCACTTATGCAGTCCTTTTCGGACATGCACAGACAGGCAAAAAAATTGAGTCATTCAACACGCCCGTTCCCAGCTAAGTTTGAACAAGGAGATGCCCTGCCCTCTTTCAGCTCGTAGTATGAAAAAGTGTCCTTTTTGTGGTCCTTTTAGTGCCCTGTCTTTTGCATTTGTGTGCTTGTTACTGGTGATAGAATGACCCCCAAGTGCAGTGCTGAAGTGCTGTCTAATGTTCCTAAGTGCAAGAAGGCTGAGACGTGCCTTTTGGAGAAAAACACGTGTGTTGGGTGTTTCATTCAGGTGTGAATGACAGAGCTGTTGGCCGTGAGTTCAGTGTTCACAAATAACAACATGGTACATTCAGAAAAAGGAAGAAGAATTTGCCGATCTGTACCTGGGGCTGCTCCACGGAGTGCTGGAGTAACATCTACAGTGTGTGAGGGAGTGATGGAAAAGTGGCTAACTTTGTGGATTTGTGAGATGACCACCCATTCAAAAACATCTTGTTAAAAGGTTGAAAACCCTAACTCTGACCCTAGCCAATGAAATTGACAGTCTTGTTATCCCGGGTCAGGAAAATGTGAAACTCTTCTCAGCTAGTGTTTTATTATATATACAGGATATAATTAATTATTTGTGAGTACTACATGGTAAATAAGGTGTCTTTAAATAGAAACATACATAGAACAAGGTCATGTATGGATCGGTTGATGAAATGTGGGGACCAGAGGCTCAGGGGAAGCTCACCACCCTGGAACGGTGGTCCAGGATCCCCTCATTCAGGGTTCACGGCAACTTTATTGAACATAACAGCCACGAACAAGGAGAGCTGACCGTATCAGGTTGGCAGATGACTTTGAGAAACTCTGCTGCAAAGCCTTCCTCTTCCTAGAGATCCCCTCCGTGCTCACATGGGTGCTGCCTTCATCCCAGACTCCCAGCGACGAGGACACCGCAGCCCTGCTCCGCCCGCCTCTCCCGAACACTCTGGAGCCTTGAGCCCTTTTCTCTCCCCACAGGAATACACCAACCGAAGATGCACGTCCTCGGGGCAGAGGGCCAGACCATGGGACATCCCAAGACCTGTCCCCGTATGGCTCAGTCCCAGGATGGTCACCGTCAACCCACAGTGGTGGGAAAGCTGTCACCTCTGTCACCTGTGGGACCCGTGGCTTCTGAGGATTTAATGTTTCTTGTTTTGCCATTTGTGGAGAATCCCTGGGTGATGGTGGAGGTGACGCCGGTGTGAGTAGTGACGGCCAGCACTGTGCTAGGGCTTTATGTATATGATCTCAGTGAGTCTTAGAGCAACTGGAAGAGGTAGGGACTAGGGTTATTCCCATTTTACAGACGAGGCCTTTGAGACCTGTGTGGGGTCAGTGCCGCATCCATGGTTACACAGTATGAGGCCTGAACAGTTAGGGCAAGTCTCGTACCTGTGACCCTGGGCAGCCCTAGAAGAGGTGATGCCGAGCTCAGCGAGGGGGTGAGTGTGGGTGAGTTTCCTCTGCCCTGTCATCTGTTTACTCGTTATCCGTCATCACGAGACCTGACGGGCTCTACCGTTCACGGCGAGTGTGTCCTGGCACCAGCAAGGTGACCGGCAGACACCAGACCTCCAGCCTGTAAAACTGTCGCAACGTCCTGACTTCATGAGGGCTCAGGCCATAGATGAAATCAATCAAGTAGAGATTTTTCATGGGGCATTTTTCTTAATTTTGTTGAGCTTTGGTGACATGAAATATTGATTTTTTTTTTTTTTTTTTTTTACATACAGCAATTAAAGGATGCATGAGTTGGGTCCAGCCAGATGCATATTGAATATCCAGATAGAATGGCCGTTTCTGCATCTGCCAGGGTGGTCCTCTGCCCTTTGGCAGCGAGGCCGGGAGTGTGGAGGGAGGACCCCACCCGGGCTGGTGTCACAGCTTAGGAGGACCGGGCGAGTCCTCAGTGCACCTCCTGTGAAGAGGGGTGCCCCCCATGCTCCTGGGGGCACGGTAAGAGCTTGTTTGTCCAGCACCAGAGATCGTGGTTCCATGGGTCTTTGGGGTGCCTGGGGTGACAGGCTCTTGTGGTCCCTGCTGTGCGTCTGTGTTTGGCAAGGACTCGCTTGTGACAGCTGTTGTGAGATCAGGTCCTCCAGAAACACCTGCTCTGTGCCCGAACTTCTTTCAGAGACTCTCCATCCTCTGCGCCTTGTAGATTCCTAGGGTTGCAGCCTTCCCTGGCCCTCCGTGCCCCTGTGGGCTGGGTACACATCAGGGCTTCAGTGATCGTAGAGATGGAGGCTTCAGATTTATGTGACCACCACGTGGAACAGCTCCGCACGTCTGGAGGGCAAACCAAAGGCGTGTTTTGATTCTTTGGGGTTTTCATGATTTCTGTTTATTATCAGCCCAGCCAGTGCTTTCTAGAAAGAGCCCTCTGACAATAGAAAAAAAGAAAGACCAATACATCGTAGTCAACTTAATACAGCAGTTAGAGGGAGGTGTGATCCAGGGCCCCGAGGCCACATCACACACACGAGTGTTCAGCGTTGCTCCCTGTGCGGGCGCCTTTGCTGTGATTGGCGTTCAGTCAAGACTTGCTTCATGCAGGACCTTTTGAGATGGTGGCAGGAATGCTGACACCAAATAGGGAGGGGGAATATTAGGGGCAGGGGCAACCTTGGTCTGCCCTGTGTAGGGGGTGGTGCTCCCACTGGGCTCACATGTGCCTTGTTCAGCGACGTATGAAGCAAGTATGAGCACCTGCTTTTTGTAGAGGACCCCCTGGCCCTGAGAGGCCGAGAGAAGAGCATCCTGGGGTTGCTGGTGCCCAGGTGGAAGCAGGTATGCCAGGGACCCTGGTGCTTGCAACAGTGCCCAGGTGGGAACAGTCTGCCCAGACCTGGCCCCCAGGCCGAACCAAGCTGGAGAAAGAGCCCTCGGGCAGGTGCTGAGGACGGGGCTTGCGGGGGGTGGAGGAGGGGAGGGGTGTCCAGGAGCATGGCGGGACAGCGGAAGGTCCTCAACACCCCCGAGGCCTCCGTGGAGCGCAGCTAGCCTCTTCCTTCCTGCAGCCCTGCTCCAGTTCTGCAGCCGTCCCCACACCTCTGCCTGCCTGCCCGGGCATCAGTCCTGGACGTCCCTTTGCTCATGGGGAGGGTGCATGGAAGGGTCCCCGGGCTCCTGTGCTCCTCCCCAGCCTCGTCCCCGCCCAGTGCGCCTGCTGTCACTAATTCCCGGGACCGCCCTGGAAGACGGAATCCAGGCCTCGGCATCCTCAGCCCCTCGCTTGATCTGCCCTAGCTCCCAAACCTGATTTCTTGGAGCCCATTTGCCGAGTCAGCGCAATGCCCTGATGTGATTTTTATGAAGCCTCTTGACCTGTGACTAGAGGTGGCTGTTACTTTCATGGAACAGTTCATCTGGCAGGAATCTGGGCTTGCGTCAGGGCTTTTAAAATCTAGTTAAAGCGGGGCTTCTAAAACACTGTCTTTATTGTTTGGGAAAATCACGTGAAGCCCCTCCCCTAACAGTAATCTAGAAAGTTCCTTCCCTGCCCCCCTCCTCCACCCTCGAGAGAGTTGGGGCTAGTGGTTAAGAGCGCAGACGGCAGAGCCAGGAAGCCTGGACCTCCCTCCGCTGCTCCAGCTCCTGGTTCGGGAACGTTCTGGACATGCCACCTGGGGCTGTGGGAGCAGAGCTGATTGGGTCAGTATCTGGCAACGGATGGTGAGGGGCGTGGAGCGCTTGCCGTCAGGATGAGGGTGCGGGTCTTACATCCGTGGGAATCTCAGGAGGTGGGGGAGGCAGTCAGGTGAGGCTCTGCACGCAACCTGGACCGTGCTGGGCCGGGCAGGGAGCAAGACGATGTCCCCATTTTCTGGGGTGACATCAAGGGAGGGACGAAGCCAGCAGGGTGAGGCAGGATGAGAGGAGGCATGGGACTGGCCAGGGACACCGTGGAGACGGGTGGGGCCTGATGGGCGGGGGTGACAGGTGGGGTGGGAGCAGCTCCCCAGGTGCCCTCAGGCTCTCCCCTCTCTGCAGGCCCTCTTCAGGTGCCCCCTCTCCCCGCAGGGATTTCTTGGGGGGCGGTCCTCACATCCTCCTGGTGGCATCCTCAGCCCCTTTCTGCTCTGGATTCCCTGATCTGGGGGGCCGTGTGGCAGCCACACATCTCCAAGGGTGCCCTGATTTTCTCACACTCGATTCTGAATTGAAAGTTAACTGAGATCCCCGCTTTCCAGGCAGATGAGCTGGGCTCCAGACCACCGGTTTCTCTCTAATTCCAAACGCCATCCCTCCTTTACCCGGGGTTTCTGAACGTAATTCCCACTCCCCACCTCCTGGGCTGGCTGGCGTCTGCGAGTCCTCCCACGCAGTCCGTGCGAACTGCACTTACGATGTGCCGGGCCCTGGGGGTGCAGAGATGAAAGTGACTTAAGCCTGCATCGAGAAGCTCGTTCTAGAGGGAGACAGACAGGCAGAGACTCACCATTCATCTGGGTGGGGCTGGGTGATCAACAGAGACCCGCTGCCCAGCCCATGAGTCCCTTGCAGGCTTCCTGGGGACGGGCTCCCGCGTGGGTGATAAGCAGAGAGGTCTCGGGACTTTGAGGGGGGGCTTTGGGAAGTCAGCTGACCAGGCGGGCTGAACGTGGAGGTCACGGGCGTCCTTAGCATGCAGTGGGGTTGGGGATTGTGACGGGGGCCAGAGCCCTGGAGGAGGACAGGTGGAAGGTGAAGGACTGGATTGAGGATGCTGATGAGAGAGGGACAGAGCAGGGCCATCAGGGGGATGGGGAAGTGGGAGGACCCTGAGCATCTCTGGTGGATGGCCAGGGCAGAGGCTCCCGTGTGGGAACACAGGGGATGGGTGGGGAGCATCTGTAAGGGCAGGCAGGGAGGGATCTGAGGAGATGCCAGCAGGGAGAGGGTGCCCACCACGTGTGGAGCTGGGATTGCGTTGCTTTGACTCGAATTGCACTGCTTGGCCAGTGGTGTGTGTCCAGGGCAGGTTTCGGGGAAGGAGAGGGGTGGGTGGGGGACTGAGGCAGGGCGCTGCCCCACCTGCATCTCCCGTCCTCGGGCCCCTGCAGCACCGCCACCATCCCCCACATGTGCCAGGGGCTCAAGATACATCCCACAATATCAGTCAGTCACATGATATTCCCCAGGAAGTGCAGGGCTCCATGGGAGAATATATAGTAACAACTTCTGTTCGGGGAGAAAGACCACATTGCTGAGCACGAGATTCGGAGATGAAACAGCATGGCGTTGGCAGTCACGGGGTTTGCACCCCAAAGCGCTCAGATAGCGGTCAATGCTAATCAGTTACTAAAAAAGACACGGCACTGGCACTGTGTCTTTAATAGGAGGCTAACCAAGAATAGCTCCCAACCCTACATCAGATAATACCATGGACAGCTCAGGAAAACTGAGCACAGCTCAGAAAGGCTGAGAGGGGGTGAGGCACAGGATGGCACCCCAGGGCCTAGCGTGGACTCCAGACCCTGCCAAGACCACAGTCAGCCTTCGCGGAAGAGAAGCTGGTCTCTCCACCGGAGACCAAGCCAAGGCCCAGACTACTGGAGCTGAAGGATGCTTGGATCTGGGCTTGCAGAACCTCGTTGCCCGGCTGCTCAGGTTGGTTTCAACAGCCAGCAGATGGTCCTCTTAAGAGCTGGCGGGGTGCTGTCCTTGGTGCTGAGGCACTGCCGGGTCTGCCCCACGGTTGGCCACCTTGCCGCGCTCTGGGTGCAGTCAGGCCAGCGGGTCAGCGAGCCTGCGCTAGACTTTGGCTGAGGGGTTACTTCTCAGGACAGTGCTCGGGGCACCATGTCAGGTAGGAGGGAGGTTGTTGTTCGGGGCGTTGCCTGTTTGCCCTCCTTGGTCAGTCCTCCTCTTCATTGGCCCTGACACTTGCAAACGGCCTCTGATTCTGCCTCTGGGACCCATTGGCCCACTCTGACCTCTGGTGCAGCCCTATCCCTCCCCTCACCCTTCCCACTTCGACTTTGGATCTCACGCTTCCCCTCAAAGCAGCCCTTGGTGCCGGCTGGGAGACCTCTGTTCCTGACCTTCACTTCCAGAGCTCCTGGGTCTCTGGCTGTGGAGGGGTATGCACTGACACAGACTCACCCACCCAAGTGTCTTCCTCAGAAGGGCTCACACCCAGACCACCCCACACCCACGCCAGGTCTCTGGCTACTTCTTCTGCTGCTTTCTTCTCTAGTCATTGAAAATAGATGCTCTCCCTTGCTGTCATCTATTCCCTTCTACATTCATTCATTCGTTTATTCATTCACGGGGACCCAAGTATATAAAAGATAGCATGCTGGTCACTTTTAGAAATATGAATGTTAATTTCAAGAAAGGAGGGATGGTCTAGCCATTCACCAGTCCTCAAAACCTGCTCCAGACACAAGAGTAGTGGCGGGTCAGGGTGCTTCTTGCTACATTGGATTTGCAAATCACGGGAGATGTCATGAAGTGGAATTGCTGCCGAGGTTTTCCTTGCCTAATATCTTATTAATATTTCATCTCCAACCCTCTTTTAAATGCCAAGAAAAATGAAATCGGATGAATTAAGCCAAAGGTTTCCAAGTCACCTAAAATATGGGCCATTTGGCCCATACTCAGAGATCATGGCCTGGTAATTTTTACAGTATTTGTGGGAAGATTGATTTCTCTTCTGCACCACAGTTATAAGGATCAAGTTCCAAAAAAAGACTTTTACATACAAAGCACTATTGTTCAGCCCTAAACAAAAAGGAAATTCTGACACCTGCTACAACGGGGATATACCTTGAGGCCACTATGCTGAGTGAAATTAGCCAGTCACAAAAGGACAAATCCTGTATGATTCCACCCAAGTGAGGTACCTACATTAATTAAATCCATAGAGGCGGAAGTGGGCTGATGGTTGCCAGGATAGGGGTGGGGGGAACGGGGGTTAGTGTTTAAAGGGGACGGAGCTTCCATTGGGGGTGATGAAAAGTTCTGTGGCCGGATGGTGGTGATGATTGTACATCGGTGTGAATGAACTTAATGCCACTTAATTGTCCACTTAAAATTGGTTAAAACGATACATTTTATCGTATGTATATTTGCCACAATAAAAAAAAAGAAGAAAGAAAAGGCTCTTGTCTCATTAACTGGCCTGAGCCAATTTGAATCATCTAAAACTAAGTCGAGCCAGTCTGAGCCCATGAAGGGGCAGAGGAGGGGTGGACGCCAGATTATGAATCCTGCTGGGCTTGCACAGAGCTCATGCAGACCACTGGGGAATGTAAAATGGTTGCGCTCATACCATGTTAGTATCATGAAAAGAAGAATATGGGGCTTCCCTGGTGGCGCAGTGGTTGAGAGTCTGCCTGCCGATGCAGGGGACACGGGTTCGTGCCCCGGTCCGGGAAGATCCCACATGCCGCGGAGCGGCTGGGCCCGTGAGCCGTGGCCACTGAGCCTGCACGTCCGGAGCCTGTGCTCCGCAACGGGAGAGGCCACAACAGTGAGAGGCCCGCGTACTGCAACAACAACAACAAAAAATGCAATCATCCCCAGAGGGATAACTATGATAAGAATAAAGACTTTATCCAAGCTCTCCTCCTCTTGCAGATAAATATCACAGAGTGGCCTGAATCGTAAGAGGAATGGGAGCAAAAGAACAAAATCGTCGTTTTTCGGAGCCACCTATTTGTCAGGGGATGGATTGGAGGGCCTTTGAGAGGAGACCTGGAGGGCGCTGATCAGACCGTCAGTGGCCCTGTGGGTTATGCTCTCAGCTTGGCCCCACGGGAGCATCCTCAGTGCCGCTGCCCCAGCTGCCCCTCCTGAGCTGGAATGTCCGATGAGTCGGGCTGACCGATGCCTCGGAGAACAGAGCAAGAAACGGCTCCCGGAGAAGACTCCTGCAGCGCTTGGGGTTTCTCTGACTCGGAGTTGTCTCTGGGGGCAGATAGGACAGTCCAGCGGCTTCCTTGGCTTTGCTGTCTGTCCCTCACTGAGCTCCCCTCCGTGTCACTCACGTGCTTGTCATTCAGGACAGCGCTCGGAAACACGCAGCTTTTGTTCCAGATGGTGTGAGCGGGCGTGCGCTTGTTTGCTGTTATTCCATCTGAAGCCATGTGGGGTATATTGCCAGATTTTCAGTTTAATCCAGCAGACACAATCAGAATTGACACGTTAAAAAATCCTAGCTTTAGTTTCCCTAACTAGAGCCGAGATATTTATTCGAACAGTTTATTCAAATTAGTGTATTTTTCTTACAAGCAAGTCATCTCTGCCCTGAACAGCCGTCCCTGGTCCTGGCATTTTGTGACCAGCCTGTGCCATCACATCGTGCTCTGGTCTCCGGGCTCCATGGAGTGGGGTTTGGGGGGGTCCCCACTGCATTAGCATATTTCAGGTCACATGTTTCACTCACCCCTCCCCCCCAGCAATGGCTGTTGGGGGTTCCAGTGGGTGGCACTGAGAACGCCCCACTACAGGTACTTGATGAGGGATGTGGCCCTCCCATCCCTGTTGGCATCTTATTTTGAGGTGTGCCTGGCTGCTGTACCATGGGGAGGGCACAGAAGGATTTAAACAGCATCTCCCTCTGAGATCCATATGGGCCTCTAACCATGTTCATTTCAGATCCTGTGTCCCCTGCTGCCAAGCCCCCCACCCTGGCCCCTGAGATGAAAATTTGAGCACCAGATGGGCTCTCCCAAGGAGAAGCAGTGCAAGCCGTCCTCCTGCCTCTCCGGAAACAACCCCGGCTGTTTATTATGAGATGCAGTTGTCATGGTGATGAGTGGTCAGAGGGAGTTAGAGAAAATGTTGGCCTGGAGGGAAGGGTCGAGCCTGTGGAAGCTTTGGGGAGAAGCTGCCCTGGTACGTGGACCTGAGACCTTGTGTTGCCTGTGGTCACCATGTGCTGTGGCCCCACACTGAGTTGTCTGGGAGATGGTGTAGGTCACTGACTTCCAGCCTGGGTTCCCCTGGCCAAGCCCGAACTGTGTCCCCCAGAAGGGATACCTCTTGCATTTGCCAGAGACACCCAACACAAGGCCAGCGGCGGTCCTGGTGTTGCCGTTTCCCACTATGTATTCAGCACCTTGATGACAGTCTGTTGCCCCATATGATGGTCCTCTTTCTGCCAGAAAAATTAGGTCCTAGCCCAATCTGTAACATTTGTAGAAGGAGTGTTATCTTAGTACTTTTGGGCTGCTAAAACAGAATACCATAAACTGGGGGACTTAGAAACAACAGACATTTAGTTCTGGAGGCTGGAAGTCCAAGATCAAGGCACTGGCAGATTTGGTGTCTGGTGAGAACCCACTTCCCTAAACAGCCATCTTCTTTTACATCCTCACGTGGCAGGGGGGGGCGAGGGAGCTCTCTGAGATCCCCTTTATAAGGGCACTAATCCCATTCATGAGGACCCCACCCTCATGAGCTCATCTAATCCTAATCACCTCCTAACAGCCCACCTCCTAATACCATTGCCCTGGGGGTTAGGTTTCAACATATGAATTTTGGCGGTGGGGGGCGGGGGACACAAATACTCAGTGTGTACTAGGTGTGGTTGACCCTGTTTTCATTTTTCAGTTGATTGGTTGGTTTCTTTGGGGTTTTTGGAGATTCCTGGTGCATGTTTGGCTCCTTGTAAGGCAGTGCAGGCCTTCAGGAAATGAAGTTTGTGAACTCAGCCTAGGGACGGTCACCAGGTTAGAAATTTCGCAAACAAGAAGGTAAAATACTGATGTGCTCTAAGTGGATCTTGAAATTGGGAGGTGTACGGGACAGCAGAGGGTTGTCTGGGGCATGTCCCACATTAGCGCCTTACTTAAGGCAGACGGGAGCACCCTTTGAGGTGAGAGACCCCTCTGGACATTACAGGAGGTTTTTCCTCGTGTGTCTTGTCCACAGCGGGAGGTGCAGAGCCAGTAGGGCTGTGGCAGGAGCCCATTAGGAGTTCGGGAAGAAGCCTGGCTCCAGTGGGACCCTGGCAGGAGTGACCCCTTCAGGCTCAGCCCTGCAGGAAGGGGCGCTGTCTGCTCAGCTCGGGTAGCATGGATCCATGGGGGATAGATTAGACCTGAAAGGAGAAGGATGGGGCCAGACCTGAAAGGAGGGCTGTGATGGGTGGAGCAGGGGGCCCCAGAGCCCTGCCTCGGGACAGACCAGAACAGTGGGGCCAGGTCAGGGCCCACCGGCGCCGTCTGGGGGCTCACGGGGCTTTGGGGTAGGGGCAGTCCTTTGGGCTTCCAGCAAGGAAGAGGGGACAAAGCAGACATCTGACCCTCCTGGCCCCAGCTGTGCCCTGCACCCCCTCTGCTCCGGGAAGGCCTCATTTCTTCCTGTGGGTTGAGCGAGCCCAGATTGCTCTCGGGATGTGGCACAAATCTGCCCGGTCCTTAATACCCAGACAGCTTTGTCCACCTCCTGTCTGAGCCTCCCCTCCACGCCCACGGCCTCTGAAGCCCAGTGGTACCTGCAGTCATGGAGAGGATGCTCAGCTAGAATCCCTGGTCTGCCTGGTGCACAACCCCCCTGTTCCTTTCAGGGCTAGGACGGTGGGCCTGGGTCTTTTCATTTTTCTCTAACCCCCGCACGGAGATCTAATGAGGTCACAGGCCATGACAGTGACAGTCTAGGGCAGGGAAGACTCGACACATGGCTGTGCTGCCTGAGCCTATGGGTACCTGGCCATTCCTGTCCACACCTGGAGCCTCAGTCCTCTTACCTGTAAAGCAGGAATGGGCGCATCCATCTCATATGGGAAAGGATGTGATCAATAATGTTACTTATTTATAAATAAACATAATGTAAATATAATGTATACGTATGTTCATAATATAAATGTATTTATTTGTAAATAAAACTTATTAATGTCATTGACATCATCATATTGTTACTGCTTGATGATTTATTTCCAGAAAGTTCTGGAACTTGACTTAAGATGCTGGCTCGCCAGAGCCTCCTTTGGGGTTTGGACAGTGATTTCAGTGCTTGGATCTGGAGAGATCTTCTGGATAGTACAGGGCACTAAGTAGAGAAAATATACCTAAACTTTAAATTTTGTTCATTGAAGTAAGAAGAATTTTGGGTTGATGTCTTCCTTAAGAGAAGACTTATGACATGTCCTTGGGGCATTTTTCCTCTAGTAGTAGACTGACTAATTTGCATTAACTAAGGAATTTAGATTTTTGAATTTGCATTGAACTAAGAATTTAAGTTTGTTAGAAATACAATTTTAACCCTTGGACACTGTTGTTGGGAATGTAAAATGGCTTAGCTGCTGTGGAAAACAGTATGGTGGTTCCTCAAAAGATAAAAAATAAAATGACCATATGATCCTGCAGTCCTACTCCTGGGTATATATATTTATATACCCCAAGAATTGAAAGCAGGAACTCTGAGAGGTATTTGTACACCGGTGTTTGTAGCAGCATTATTCACAACAGCCAAAAGGTGGACGCAACCCAGGTGTGCGTGGACTGATGAATGGATAAACAAAAGAGTGGTCTGTATATATGGCGGAATATTATTCAGCCTTAAAATGGAAAGACATTCTGACACCTGCTACAACAGGGATGAACCTTGAGGACATTATGCTCAGTGAAGTAAGCCAGTCACAAAAAGACAAATCTTGTATGACCCCACTTGTACGCGCTCCTTAGAGTACATTGATAGCGGGAACTGGTGGTTGCCGGGGGCTGGAGGTGGGGTGGGAATAGGGAGTTAGTGTTTGATGGGGACAGAGTTTCAGTTTTGTAAGATGAACAGAGCTCTGGAGACGGATGGTGATCGTTGCATAATAATGTGAGCGTACTTAATGCCGCTGAACTGTACACTTACGAATGGTTAAATGGCAAACTTTCTGTTATATGTATTTTACCACAATTAAAAATAATAATAAACAAGAAATTAGAAAATATGATTCAAGTAACTTTTTAGAAGTATAAAGGTATACATATTATTGGCAGAAAAGTTAAATTATATCTGTATGCACACACACATACCTATATACACATGCATTTTACAAAATTGTATCATATTGTATCTCCAGTTTTGTGTCTTGGTTTATTTTTCTTTTTTTTAAATTTATATTTATTTTTTATTTTTGTATTTTTATTTTTTCTCACGTGTGAAAACACCATCTTTGTCTTTAACTTCCCGGTTTCCAGGTTTGCAATGGTTTGGAGCAGCCGAGGAAGCAGCAGCGCTCTGATCTCAATGGCCCTGTTGACAATAACAACATTCTAGAGGTAACTTTTCCAAGGAAGAGAGTTCTGGCCCAGGGCCCTGATGTGGGAGCTGCCCACCCTGTCTTCATGGGCTCACCCTCTCCACCATGTTCTTGTCCCACCCAGTGCCTGGGGGAGGGGGGGTCCCATCAAGCAAAGCCCGGTGGCCCTGCAGGACGAGGAAGGGAAGGCCCTTTCCTGTTGACTCAGACCCACACCACGGTGTGCCCATGTGTTGCCTTTGGTGCGTGGGGGTCATTGGTGCTCCCTGATTTGACAGAAACTCATTCTATCCCATTACCTGACAGTCATGTTCTAAAACAGGATTACTCAGGGGTGGCACCATTGACATTCGGGGCCAGATCCTTCTTTGTTGTGAAGGGCCGTTCTTTGCACTGCAGGGTGTTTAGACACATCCCTGGCCTCTACCCACTAGATGCTAGTAGCAGCCCTCCTCCCCCAGTTGTGACAACCAAAAATGTCTACAGAAATTGCCGTATGTCCCCTTGGGAACAAAAATCACTTGGGTTGAGAACCACAGTTCTAAACCAACAATGTGGTTTTAAAAAACAATCCCATGTAAACTTTCACTGCCATGATGGGGAGGTTATTAGAATGAGGCCTTAAGCAAGTTATTTCCCTTTTCTGGATAACATGGTTTGGATGAGATTTTCTAACTTGGATGAAATAACTGTGGCCACCCATGCAGTGGCGTCTGGTCTCCTTCCTTGCTTTTAAAGATGTGCCTGGAAATTCTCATGCCCGCCAGTTAGGGAACCACTGGGTATATTCCTTCTAGCAGTGACATGCTAATCTGGTTTTAGCTGATGGCCTTTTGTACCCCAGGTTTTCCATGAGAATTGGTTACATGTACCCCATCCAAACATCAT
Organism: Leucopleurus acutus; assembly: GCF_964270905.1. Classification (NCBI taxonomy): domain Eukaryota; kingdom Metazoa; phylum Chordata; class Mammalia; order Artiodactyla; family Delphinidae; genus Leucopleurus; species Leucopleurus acutus. The sequence continues at coordinate 172,274,036 of NC_139142.1, forward strand.
GGCGCTGGAAAGACACTGGCTTGCTGTAAGGAGCTGACTTCTTGGGAAGACCAGTCATGATTAATTAATTATGGTAATTAATTACCATAATTAACCACCACCATTAATTATGGTAATTAATCATCTTAACCTAGATCTTATGGGCCAACTACTTAAACCTATCGTGTGTGTGTGTTTTCATATTTCCTAACAGACGAAGAAGGTGGCATCATTTCCGAGTTTTGTGGCTGGTAAGTGACTGAATTTTCTCTCTTAGGGGGCAGCTGACATATTTTTATGTCAAAGCAAATGGGACTTTGACTTTTGGTTTTCTCCCACAAAGCTTGTGTAGAAAACACACCTTCAAGGGGAAGGCAGTTCTACAATAAGGCAAGGTGCTCGGCCCCACGTCTTCAATGGGAGGGGAGAAGATCCAATTGATTAGGGAACAGGAGACCATCCCATTTAATTATACTTTCAGTAATGGCCTCACACATGACACGATGATTGAATTAATAGATTGAAATGTCTCTGTATAAGCTGCTAATTATGATCTAACACTTTTGATTAGGGTGGATATAATTGCATCCAAATTTAGACTGCTAGTTTTTTTTTTTTAAGACTCTTCATTTCCTTCCACTCTCCTGTCTCTTTTGAGGAGGTTAATATTGTATTTTAACATTCAATTTAAAAAAAAAACAACCCAGGGCTTCCCAGGCGGCACAGTGGTTGAGAGTCTGCCTGCCGATGCAGGGGACACGGGTTCGTGCCCCAGTCTGGGAAGATCCCACATGCCACGGAGCAGCTAGGCCCGTGAGCCATGGCCACTGAGCCTGCGCGTCTGGAGCCTGTGCTCCGCAGCGGGAGAGGCCACAACAGTGAGAGGCCCGCGTACTGCAAAAAAAAAAAAAAAAAAAAAAAAAAAAACCCCCAGCTGATCTGTTCTGTGTCACTTTTGGTGTGGGGAACACTCCTGCTTGGCTGTTGTCTGAAGGGCATCAGGGAACCCCCGGCAACTCCTTTAGGATGCCCTCCAACCACACGGTAAAGAGCCTCTTAAAAGTAGAATCTTTGCTTTGCCAGGAGGCTGATTCCTGCTCTTGCTAGTGGGTCACAATAAACAATGTGAAGTTTATTAATTCTTTCAATAAGCTGGTAATTGATTTTTATGAATATTTATGCGAGCAAGGTAAATTAATCTTCAGAAGTAAATGACTTCAGACTTTCGCTACCCTGGTTTTCTTTTTCAGTAAAGAACTAAAAAAACCCGGGAAACTGAAGCCCTCAAATCCCCTTTCAAGGGACTGACTGGTTTAAATCAGGCTAGCCCAACTCAAACTGGTTAAAAGTGAATTCACTGGCTCAACCCGGTTGCAACTGGTTCCACGTTATACTGGCTCGGTGTTGTTCCAGCTGGATAAAAACCAGTTTTGAACTGTCGGAACCAATATTACACAATTCCAATAGCCTTGACCCCACTTTGACCACTTCCAGTAGGCTCAGATGGATTTCGCTCAGCAGTTTACATGTGGTTTGGGGTACATTTTAGCTGGTTCAGACTGGATCACACTGGTTTTCATCAGGTCACAGTAGATTATGATGATCCCAGTCCAGCCTGCTAGTGTGGTTGTTCCAGGACCCAGGGACTGGCAGGACCCAGCGTCTCCTTCATAGGGGAGGATGTGGTACATCCCAGCTCCAGTCTCCTTGGTGATCAGGATGCCAGGATGGGGCTGTGCCAGTCCACTGGTCTGGTGATGGAGGCTCTCGTGGATCCAAGAAGCTCACTTGTCTTTTGTTTTGTTTGCCTACTCTGCGCGGCTTGCGGGATCTTAGTTCCCCGACCAGGGATTGAACCCGGGCCCCCCACAGTGAAAGTGCCGAGCTCTAACCACTGGACCTCCAGGGAAGTCCCAAAGCTCACTTTTCAACGTATTTCATGGCACCATTTGGGCAGGACTCCCTCAAACTGTCTGGAGGGATGATTTGCACATGAAGCTCCCCTGGCTTCAATGGGCCTCACACTTGCAGGGAGGGGAGGGGGAGGGACCGGGAGCAGAGTGTGTGCCTGGGTGCCCCGAGTCATACCTCTAGCAGTCAGACTTCCAGAAGCCTCCCCGCTCTGTACCAGCTGACTGTTCTAGACCAAATCAAAACAGCTGCCTCCAACCAACCCAGACTGGCTAAGGCTGCTTGTGACCAGCTCAAACCAGTGTGGACCGCCTTACTTGAGAGTGTCCTGTAGAAGAGAAGCCCTTCGACTGTTACGAAAACGTAGCGATCTTAAAGCAAACACACACCCCTTCATAGCAGAGGATTCATATTCAACAAAGACTTGAAGGACCAAAAGTCTGACTCAGGAACAGGAAGAGATAATGATGAAACACCCTAGGATGGAATGAATGTGGGGAAACCACCCCCAAATTAGACATCTTGATCAGTTAAGAATGCATTTCCGTGCGCCTACTGGGAGCTTGTCCAAACAGGGAAGCTTGTTGTGTACTGAGGTCCAGAGGCGAGTGGCTCCTGGCTCCATGGGTTTGTGACACGGGGATCGGCCTTCTCCTCGGGTGGGTCACCTCAGCCCCAGCCAGTGTCCGTATCCTTCCGGACACCACTTCCTGTTCCGGGCAGGAAGCAGAGAGAAAAGGGCAAAAGTCCACACCAGCCATGGTAGAGATGGGAAAGATGGTGACTGCGTCTCGATGGAAGATGCATCTTTGCAGAGTACAAAGCTTTGGACTTCCCATGGAGGGTGCCTCGTAACCGGATGTGTCCCTCGAGGGGCCCCTGGAAGCCGTACGCATGGAGTGAGTGTAAGAGGTGTTGTCTCCTGGGACACTGGGACGGCTCCACAGACCCTCCCTGATGGGCGTTTCTTACCCTCGTGCTCGAGTCGAGCACCTGGGCGGCTGTGTGGACACTGTGTGGACTCTCGGAAGAATCCAGCTGACAGACTGTGCTTCCTGCCTTATTCCCTCTGAGGAAGCAGCCCCACGTCTGGTTGAACTTAGGAGCCCTCATGACTCTGAGTGTTTAGTTGAACCTTAAAGTCCCTGATGACCTCTTTGTCTCCCATCGGCCAGAGATGTGCCAGTGACTGCACCCTGAACCTCAGGCTTGCCTGGACCACTGGGCTTCCAGGAAGGAGGGGAGCAGGTCTGGAGAGGGGCCTGGAGGGGATATGCCCTCGGTGTCGGCCACACCCCGTCTGGCAGGCGAGCATTCCAAGTGCGGGGGAGTCTTCGGGCACGTTCAGTCCTGCGGCCCGAGGTCTCAAGGGCTGAGAAGGCCCACTGTGACCTTGAGGAGGAGTGGGCCTTCTGCCAGCTCTGCACTGCGGGAAACCTTCCTGGAGCCTTGATGAGGGCGAGCCTTCAGTCCCAACTCATGCCTTACTTCACATCCTGTGTTGTTAATAATAATGAAAGATGATAGTTAACAGTTACAGTGATGCCGTCTTCACATGTCTCAGGCGCTGGGTGTGTGCCAGTCCCTGTGCTGGGCCCTGTGCATCTCATTCACGTCAGCATAACTCACAGGTTAGGAAGCAGTGAGGCTCCTCCGAGCCCCCATGGCTGCCAAAGGGCGGAGCCTGGCCTTGGACGCACGTCTGGGTACTTGACAGCCCGCCTTCCTTGCCGAGCTGGTTTCCTGACTCCCTGATACGCCTTCATTCAACACCATCAGTAACGGGCCAGATAGTCCTTGTCAGCGCTACTCGGGCCCGGCACGGCACTGATGCCTTAACCATGCTGACTTGGTGACCTCCTAACAACCCCCAGGGACGGTGCTGCCACAGATGAGTAAACCGAGGCTCAGAGAGGGCGCATGGCCAGGTGGTCCCTGCACAGCCGGGATGGGAACCAGGCTGGGGTCTGAGCTCGCCGCGCCCTGCTGTACTGTCCGAGCAGCCTGCCGGGTGCAGCAGGAGTGGGGCTGCCTTCACCTGGTGCAGATGCACAGCTCCAGTTCTGGGGAGCCCACTGAGGATAACCTTCCAGATATCAGAGCTGCTGGCCCCACTCAGGCTCGGAGTCACCAAGTCATTGAGGGAAGAGCCCCCCCGGTGACCACCGTCTGTGGGAAGACGCTGGCCCTCTCGGACCCTCTTGGTTTGGAAGGTTGACACTGCAGGGTACCTGTGGAGCGTGGACCCCTGCACAGAGCTCTCCCACCGTCCCGTGGGAAGGCATCCCAGGTGGCAAGGAGTAGCAGGAACGCCAGGATGTTCCCTTCCGCGGGCCGTGGAGGTGGCAGCGTGCGTCCACGTGGGCCAGAGGGTCACCTGCTTCTGAACGAGTATATGTGAAAGTCTAGCTTTTCTATCAAACCAGACATGTGCTTATTAAAACCCAAAGTCTGGTGCTGGTCTCGGGCAATGGAGCCCCACAGCAGCAGCTTCAGCACCAAACAAAGGCTGATAGATGGTGTTCTGTTCCTCACACTGCTCTCCCCCGGTCCAGCAGCCAAGGCTCCTGTGAGGTGTCCTGGACCACCCACACCCCACCAAGACCCTGGGCTTGTGCTCAGATGCCGCTGGTCCTCCAGTCCAGGGCCCCTTAAAGGGGGCCTTACACCCTGTTGTCTGAACCTGTCAGTGTCCCACCGTGGGTGCTGGGAGATCATGGGGGCCTCATTCCCCGACTTCCAGACCTTGGGATGAGCTCACCTCACACCTTCCCTCTCTGAGGGGTCCTCACAGTGGTGATGAAGCCACTTGGCTATATTCATACACTGGGCACTTCAGATCTGAGCCTTGGTTTGCTCTTAAAGTAAGCAATTGCGGTGAACCTGTCCACATAAGACTCCTAAGTTGAAGGCAGCTCTCACCTCCTCCTTGTCAGCCTGTGACAGGGGCAGGGCTCCCGAGCCCAGAGCAGGCCTGGTGGACACGTGGGCCCCCTGGGTCTGGGGTGCTATTGGCCGGAGGGTGGGAGTCAGAAGAGAGCGGAGCGTTCCATAGAGGGCTTAGGAAAACCAAAAAGACTCCTCCTTGTTAGAAACAAACAAAACCATGTGAGATCTTGTCTCCCGTATTCTATTTGCTCAGCATGAATAGGGCTTGGACCTGTTTTTAAATGGGAACATTTATTCACCAACAGAGGTTTGTTAAACTTTCTGTGAATAGTGCTTGGATCAATCCAAGAGCCATAAGATTGAAAAATGATTTCTACCCTGGAAATCCCTGTGGTACCTTCCCCTTTTCTGTCTGCACATCCCAGACCCCTAATCCCTCTCTGCAGTAGAAGCCGTTGTTAAATTTCCTGTGAATCCTGCCAGAAATTTCCTGGACATATATAAGACTATACATAGAGCTTTTTATTTATTTTTTAATATTTTATTGAAGTATTGTTGATTGTAGACCTTTTTCTTAAAATAGATACGGGCCACATGGGTCTGCACTTAGTTCTCTCACTTCTTGGTAGATTCCACTTCTTGATAGATTTCTTGGTAGAGACGACAACTATAAATTCACCTAATTATTCAAGTGGTAACACAGGAGTCAGTGACGTGGCCCTAGGATGCCCTACGATGGGGTATTAATCAGCCCCCTCTGGACTGATGGTTACATGGTTTCCACTCTGTGCAGCACTGAGCAGCCTCGTGGGTGAGTGCTTGTGATCAGGTGTGAGTTGAGTTCTTTTCTTTCTTCCTTTTCTTTTTGGTTGCATTGGGTCTTTGTTGCTGTGTGCAGACTTTCTCTAGTTGTGTCGGGCTAGTCTTCGTTGCGGTGCACGGGCTTCTCATTGCGGTGGCTTCTCTTGTTGTGGAGCATGGGCTCTAGGGGCGCAGGCCTCAGTAGCTGTGGCTCGCGGGCTCTAGAGCACGGGCTCAGTAGTTGTGGCACATGGGCATAGTTGCTCCAGGGCATGTGGGATCTTCCCGGACCAGCGCTCGAACCTGTGTCCCCTGCATTGGCAGGCAGATTCTTAACCACTGCTCCACCAGGGAAGTCCCATGGTGTGAGCTGTTTTGGAAAAGCACTTCCTGGATAGAGCGGGGTTACAGGTTAGCATCACGCCTGCTTGGATAAAGATGACCAGATTGCTTTCCCAAGAGGCAGAGAGGTCACATGGCTCTCCATCATGTGTGAGCATGTGGGTCACCTGTACTGCGTGCCATCCCCCTGTTTGCTCTTAGCCCCAGGCTGATGGGTGGAAGAGGTATCTTGGTAGTTTCACATGCATATTTTCCATCAGAAGTGAATCCCAGATACCATTTTCCTATGCTTATAAGCTGTTTGTGTTTCTTTCCCTGTGCATTGCATGTTTATTTCCCTTGCCCATCCCTCTGTCAGATTTTTGGTGTTTCTTATTTATTTGTGCTGTTCTTTACATATAAAGGAAATTAGCCCTTTGATTTATATTGCGAAAGTTTCCCCCAGGTTACAGTTGTCTTTTGAATTTCTTTTTGTACATTTTAAAATTTGCTGAACATTTTATGTAGTCAAGTGTATTCATCTTTTTCCTTTGAGGTTACTGAGTTTTTGAGATTAGTATGACCTTCACAGTCCTAAGATATTTTGAAGATAAAGTTTTCTTCTAGAGCTTTTATGATTTTATTTTGAATTAATTAAATATTTGATTTATTTGGAATTTACTTTGGTATATGGATCCAGGAAAAGTTACATTTCAAATGAGACAGCTAACCAGTTGTGCCAAAGCTATTCAATGAATCTTTTTTTCCACTGGTTTGAAATGCAGCCTTCATCATACATTAAATTTGCCACGTACATGTAGGGCTGTTTCTGGATCTGTTACACTGATTTGCCCACTCAGGTTCCCGAACCAGGCTGCTTGCTTTCCTGGATTTATACTGCATTTTATTCCCTGGTACAGCTAGTTCTTCCCCTTGCCACCATCATTCCTGATCACAAATTCCCTGGATCCTCTCGCAAATTTATTTTTCCATAGAAACTTTAGAATCAGTTTATCTAGGTATGCAATAAAAATTCCTATTGGTTTTTTAATTTGGCATGCCATGCATTAAATTTATCTATATAGGGGAAGTGTCAGCTTTACAATATAGAATCTTAGCCAGAAAAGGATTTATCTTTCCATTTATTCAAGCTTGTTTATCTTCATCAATAAAATTTTTTTCGTAAAAATCCAACACACATGTTGTTAGTTTATTCCTTGGTGTTTTATCCCTTTTATTGCTTTTGTAAATCTTGTCTCTTGTTTTGTTATTTTTTCTAACCTATTACTATTTGTAGCTACAAAGAAAGCTATTGATTTTTTAATCTATTAAATTTGGAACAGCTGCCTTAATGAATTCTTTTTTGAGTAGATTTTTAGTTGTTTTCTTGTGGGTTTTTCTTGGTACACAGTCATGCCGTCTGCAAATAAGAATGATTTTTGCTGCTTCCACTCTTGTTTTCTGTTACTGTTTCCTCTTGTCTAATTGATGGGGTAGAATACAAGGAACAATGCCCTAGAATAGTGATTTCTTTTAAAATGATGCCTTTTGGGGAGATGCATCCTTTTAATTTTTTATCATAAAAAGTTTCAAACGTATACAAAAGAAGAGAGAATACTATGATGAGCTTCCTGTGTCCTCGGCTTCAGTCTCGACCTGCTCACGGCCAGTCTTGCTTCCTCTACATCCCCACCCTCTCCTAGATTATTCTAAAGCAAACCTCAGATCTCACTATCCTCTTTAAATGTTTCGAATATGTATCTCTAAAAGATAGGAAGTTTGTGTTTAAAGATACTGCGATACTATTACCACAACTAAAATCAAATAATCATTTCTTTGTATCATTTAATCCCCAGGCCGTGTTTGCCTTCCCCCAGATTACAGCGTGCTTATCTGTATGAGGTCCAGACAAGGGCCATGCATTGAGATCAGCTGCGTGTCCCATTCTCTTATGCGTCTTATTTTCTAGGTTCTCTATCCATCTCTCTTTTTTCTCATTTACAATATTTTTGTTGCTGCTCTTGTGGAAGAATCTGTATCATTTGTTTCATGGAGTGCCCTGCAGCCTGGATTTTGCTGATTGCATCCTCCTGGGGTTATTGCTGTAAAATGTGGGGTGTTTAGATAAAGAGGCTTGATCAGATTTAGTCTGGTTGTTTCCGGCAAAAACCCCAACCGTCATAGGTATTGTGTTTTTCCATCAGGCGGCACAGGCTGGTTCTTTGTTCCTCTCTCTGTAATATTAGCAACCATTAATGGTCATTGTCTGGATCCAGTAATTGATCAGAGGTTGCAAAATGATGGTGTTCTAGTTCCATCCTTTCTCATTTCTTCTTGATTATCTGGAGTTTTCCTCTGCAGAGAAACTTGCCCTCGTCAGATATTCAGTTACCCAGAGTACGGTTCATATAGGAAAAGCTAGTTAACTACTTGATTCCTTCTCTTTATTTAAAAAATTTTAAATTAATAAGTTTCCCTAACAGCCTCTACAGATCAGCACCATCAGGCACTCTTGGGTCGAAGCACGGTTGGCGTGTCACACTGCGTCGTGGATGTGATCCTTATTGGCGTTGAGGTTGTCCTGTCTTTGGCCAGCGGGAGCCTCCCGAGGTTGCTTCCCGAGTCCTGTCAACATGACCCCTGTCGTCTTTGGTAGCTTCCTGGCTTTCTGGTTTGACTAGATATTCCAGGCTCATCTTAAACACCTCTCGATTGAGGACTAGGACAAGTTGTTTCTAACAGGAGCCCTGGGAACTCGTACTAAGAGACTATAATCTGCTCACTGTGGGTGCTCATTGCTACTGATTTGGTCAGAAGGGTAAGAAATGTATCTGTGGTGGGATGGCTCCCAGTGAGCCCCACCTGCTGGTGTTTGTGGCCTTGGGTAACCTCTCCCCTTGAGAGCAGGTTGGACTTATTGACTCACTTCTGGTGGACAGAATATGACAGAAGGGATGTCCTTCCCAAGATTAGGTTACCGAAAGCCTGTGACTTCTTTCCTGCTCTTTCTTGCTTGCCTACTCTGCCACGTTGTGAGTGGCTCTGTCAGATAGATGCCCACGTGGGGTCTCTGGCCAGCAGCCCTGTAAATGAACTTGGAAGTGGATCCTCTCCTATTAAGATGGCTACAGCCCTGATTGTCATGGTGACTCCAGCCTTGAGAGAGACCCTGACCAGAGGCACCCAGTTAAGCCACACCCAGATTCCCCACCCACAGAAACTGAGATAATAAATGTGTATCATTGTAGCTGCTAACTTTGGGGGTAATTAATTACCCATATGTATATATAAGTAACTAATATTCTGTATATTTTTAAGATAAAATACATCATGATTCATACTGATGCTTTGCTAGCACTATAGGGTTTTTTACATTTGTATCTTCCTTTTCCTAGGTCCCAAATCCCCAGTCTCAAGGTCACCAACATAATTCTGCATTTGTTTTATACCACTAATCATACAGCAGTCACAGAATAGCAATACCAGTGTCACCGAGGACACTGGATTACAGTATAGATACAGTAAAGATTTGTTTGCACTGACTTTTGTCTTTAGAGTATAGCTCACAAGGGATGTACCAGCAAATCACTGCATTTGACAATCATTGGGAATGGTTCTTCTCTTTGTGATTAGGTCATAACTGGATACACATTTAGATTCATTTTTCTTTTAAATCTTAGGAATTTACTTTTTAAAATTTAATCTCGTTTTGTAATTATATAAAGTACTTACATGGTTCAAAAATCAAACATACAGGGCTTCCCTGGTGGCGCAGTGGTTGAGAGTCCGCCTGCCGATGCAGGGGACACGGGTTCGTGCCCCGGTCCGGGAAGATCCCACATGCCGCGGAGCGGCTGGGCCCGTGAGCCATGGCCGCTGAGCCTGCGCGTCCGGAGCCTGTGCTCCGCAACGGGGGAGAGGCCACAACAGTGAGAGGCCCGCGTACCGCAAAAAAAAAAAAAAAAAAAAATCAAACATACATAACAACGTATATGCACAGATATTCAGTTCCTTTCCCTATTACCCCTCTCCCCTCAGTCCTTTCCTCCCACTGCAGATAAGCATTTTTGACATTTCACATACTTTTCTTATAAGCATATCTTCCCCTTTCTTGGATAATGAGTTGGGTAACCCCCGTCTCTCCATCCTGCTTTTTCAACTTAATCCTGAATCCTGGATGTGATGAGTTCCACGCTGCGCAGGGCAGGGCAGTGTGTGGAGGACTCTGCTGCTCCAGAGACCCGCCCGACCCCCGTGCAGTTGGATGTTCCCTCTGCAGGAACATTGGGGTGGTTTCCAGTTTTTTTGCTGTTACAAATAGGGCTGCAGGAAACAACCTCATGCATACGCCTTTTCCTATTTTTGCCAGTTTTTGTATTCATCCTGCTTTTTCTGGGAAGGAGTTCTCGTGGGCAGATTTATGCACTGTATCAGGTTTGGCTTTGACCTTTTTTTCCTTGACTCCCTGTTTTTGAGTCGCTTCCTCCCAGTGGTCAGTGACTTTATCTCCAGCCAGTGTCTAATGCTCTGCCCTGTGCATCCCTCGGCCCTTTCCTCAGTGATGCTGCCCCCTGCCTGCAGACCCAGGCGTGGCCTCTCCCCGGGAGTGTCCCATGGTCTGGCTTTCAGACAGCGTCTTCTCTTTTACATCAGCCTTACGGGATCACCTTTACCCTTGCACGGCTTCTCAGAGGCACCGCCCTGGCTGTGTTGGGGCGTCTGGCTCTGGGACAGGCTGATGTGGTGGGCAAGGTATTGGGGGCAGGCAGAGCCCGCTCGGGGCCAGACACCACCCCTGGGTCTGCCCAGTCTCATGTTCCTCCCTCTTGCCTCCTCTCCCTGTTCCAGGCCCTTCCCAGGCCAGCTCTTCTATGATCTGGGTGCTTCCTGGACATGGTCTCCGTGCCCCGCCTGCTCCCTGTCTGTCCTTCCCACCCTGTCCAGTCAGGGCTATGCCCCTCCTCCCAGTGGAGTCAGGTCCCCCTCTGCCTTTTGGATCCCCAGCCCATCTGACATCTTTCCTCCCCTGCATCTTCCACGCTCCTGGCCACTGGCTTCTGAACACAGTATCCTTCCCTGCGTCTGCCCACACCCCCATGCTCACTTCCTCTGCTTCTTAACTGGGACTTGGGACTGGCTGCCTCTTTCTCTGTTCCTCCCTCACACCCCTCAACCCATATGCAAGGTCACTGCCCCATAAGCACTGGGGAACCTTTCTCCTCCCACCAGTGCTGCACAGCTGGGCATGCCTCCCTGTCTAAGGCCCCTCTTTTCCTGACCGCCCTCCACCTTCTCTGTCTGTGTGCCCTTCTTTGTCTGTTTTGCCGGTCACCTTCCACCACCTGGACAGAGAGCGTCGGAGCTCAGCAGAGCCCTGCCCCCACCCGGCTCCCTCCTCCCCTTGGTGATTCTCCCATGCCTGCAGCTTTACTTGGCACTGACATGCAGTTCCCTGGGACTCCTGAGTCCAGCTGCCCCCTGAGCTTCTTTTGGGGGACTCCAAGCTCCTGCCACTAAACTTGCTCAGAATCCTCCCCACCCCCTAAGCTCAGAACTCTCCCAGGGTCCTCTTCTCAGTGAGTAGCAGCTGTATCCATCCAGCCCTGTAGTGAGCTCTCTAGCTCTCCATCCTTCCTCCTCCAAGCCCCCTCCAGGTCCTACTGATTGAACCTGCAGGGTGAATCAGTCTGTCGCTGTCTGTTCATCACCCTGTTCCACATCATCATCATCATCATGACCATCACCATCATCGTCATCACCATCATCATCACCATCACCATCACCATCATGATCATCATCATCACCATCATCACCATCATCATCATCACCATCATCACCATCACCATCATCACCATCATCACCATCACCATCATCACCATCATCACCACCATCATCACCATCATCACCATCATCACCACCATCATCACCATCATCACCATGATCATCACAATCATTATCACCACCACCATCGTCATCATCACCGTCATCATCACCACCATCATCACCATCACCATCATCATCACCATCAACACCACCATCACCACCATCATCACCATGATCATCACAATCATTATCACCGCCACCATCGTCATCATCACCGTCATCACCATCATCACCGCCATCACCGCCATCATCACCATCACCACCGTCATCATCATCACCACCATCATCACCATCACCACCATCACCATCACCACCACCATCACCATCATCACTGTCATCACCATCATCATCACCAGCACCATCATCATCACCATCATTACCATCATCAGCAGCATCACCATTATCACCATCATTATCACCACCATCATCACCATCACCAGCACTATCATCACCATCACCAGGACCATCATCATCACCATCATCATCACCATTATCACCATCAGCATCATCACCATCATCACCGTCATCATCACTATCATTATCACCACCATCATTATCACCATCATCACCATGACCATCACTATCATTATCACCACCACCATCATCACCATCATCACCATCACCATCATGACCATCATCACCATCATTATCACCATCATCACCATCATCATCATCATCATCATCATCATCATCACCATCATCACCATGACCATCATCATCCTCATCATCACTTGCTTGCTAGGACTCCTTCAGTAGCCTCCCAGCTTTTTTCCCTCCCTCCCCTATGTTGTTCGCCTGTCTGCAGCCTGAGTTATTTTCTAAAGGCAGAGAGCTTGGGCTCCTTCCCTGACTGATACCCTGGAGCGACAGTCCTGGGTGTGGCCCCAGGATCCTCACATCTGGCTGGCACTTGCTCTGCAACCTCAGTTTATCCTAACTGCTGGCCCACCCCCTGCATCCAGCAGTTTGCACATCTCCCTGCCACCCCAGGGTCTTTGCACCTGTTCTTGCCTCAGCCTGAGAAGCTCTCTCCTCCTCTCCCTCTGTGGCTTGTTGATTCCCTTTCACCCTCCAGAGCTCAGCTCAGAGGGCAGCCGCCCCAGATCCTTCCCAAGGGCGGGCTTCCCTGCTGCTCCTCCCCGGCCACTGTGTTCTGTCTGTGCCACTCACCATGGGCCATCCTGATGCATCTACTTTGTGACTGTGGGCTCCGTGTTTTTGGTCACACAGGGACTGTGGAAAGAACTTAGAAATGCTTTGTGCCTGAGTCGGTGACTGATCTTGGGCAAAATTCTTTGACTCCACATAGACCATGCTTCTTTGTAAAATTAGGACACTGAGGTCTGCTTCATGAGCTTGTTGCAGGCCGGATGGAATGGAGGTTGCCCAGGAGTCTGGTGTGTTGGGGTGGGGCTGCACTTGGAGGCTTTCTGGACTCACACCCACAGTTCCATCCAAGGCTGTGCCCTGGCTCCACCTTGCCACCCCCTCCAAGACCCCAGGGAGCAGCAGGCACAGCTGAATTCCACTGGCTGGAAGCCTTGTCCACCCCCCACCTTCAGGATAATCCCCCCAAAGGTGGCAGAGCCGGGGGCTCCAAGGCATGGCCCTGGGGACCTCCCACCCCTTCCCTGTTCAGAGAAGCCAGTGGGGCGTCCGGTTCTCCAACGGGTGTTTCAGACGAAGGCTTCCTCCAGCGGGGAACACACTGAGCGCCTTACTTTTTCTTATCCAGGCTGTGCAGGGACATTCTGATACATGCACGTACAGGTATTGTCATGCAAAGATAGTTAATGGAGAAATCAGCCTCTGGGGAGACCGAATCTCTTTCAAACCTCTCTCTCTTCTTTTGTTGTTCTGTCTCAGCTTAGGGTTCTTTCAAGAGTTGAGCAAAATAAGGACAGTTTATACCCAAACATGCAGGGCCAGCTGCTTTAGTCTTAGAATGAAGCCGTTTGATCCTTGGTTCTGCATTTGGTGATTGGAGTTGAGAGCTGTGTCTGTGGAGCTGAAGTACCCCCTCCACTCCCCGCCCCCCGTGCTGGCCACTACTCTCTGCGTCCTGATGCGAGTGGGGCTGGGTGGGAGTCTGAGTGGCAGGAAGGTGCTGGAGGCACTGTCATGTGTATTGTTTCCTCTTTGAAGAAAGATCAAAGCAGGAGTGAGAAGACCCCCCCTGCCCCATGGAGGGCGGCCTCTGCGGGGGTTGTAACAAAGCCCGCAGTCCCTCCCTGGCCTCTTCCCTAGGAGCAGGTGTCCATGGGTGCGCGTGGTGGACCCCACTGCCCGGGATGGGGCGCCCTTCACAACAGGAGTCTGTGCCCCCAGGTGAGCCCCAGATCTGGTGGGGACATGGGGCCAGCCTTTAGTAAGGCTACTCTGGGGCATGGAGTGAGACAGAATGGTCCAGGGAGCTGACCAAGGCCCCCCTGGGGAACTGGCAAGGGGACATTAGAAGACAGAGGCCTCAGAAGGTCTACCCTCACCCCTAGGGATGGGGGGGGCACGGAGTGTCATGTGACCCCCCCACGCCACAGACAGGGCATGGGGACACTTGCTGAGGACCAGGCCCTGGGCGCTGGCTAGGGGTGTGCAGCGGGCGGTGACCCCAGGGCTCCTGGGACCACCTGGACTTTCCCCCAGAACAGAGTGACGCCATCTACTGGTCAGTAATGGTCACTGCAGGGAGGGCGGGTGACTCGGGAGGGTCGGGCAGGTGACCCTCTGCAAGAGATGGACCCTGGGACCATATTCACCAGGGGAGCAGATGGCATGAGACGGTAGAGACGCAAGTACCCTGCTCAGGAGCCCTGAGGGGCAGGGTGGAGGCTGCTGCCTTGTGCTAGGCGCGCTGTTCCCTCTGTTGGGCGTGGCTTCTGCCTCTCCCTGGCTGGTGACAGTCCCCGATGTGTCCACTGTGGACCACAGCTGCTGATGGACTGACAGGGAGGGGTCCCCTCCCGGTGCCTCCCCTCTCCCATTATCCCCTCCCCTCCTCTGGCACCCCTAGCCCTGCCCACCTGGGAGAAGGTTGCTCATCTGCTGAGCAATGGCCAGGGTGCCTGAGATGGAAGGGACAGCCTGATTTGACCCTGGCCGTGGAGCCCCTCGAGGGTCAGCCAGCTTTCTCTCCCTTGTCGGGAGCAGAGTCCCTGGACAGCCGCCTGTCAGCCCCTGAGTGCGAAGCGGGTGCTGGCCTGTGCCTGGCAGAGGGGTTGCTTCTAAGATGAACGTGGGAGGGGAGCTCTTGTCTGCTGGAGGTCAGGTGGTTCCAAACAGGCTGCCCGGAGTGGGACCCAGTGTGCGGGCATCAAGTTCAGATTCCAGGTCCCCCTCTCCGGCTTCCCTGAAGGGGCATCTCTGAGGCAGGGGAGGGACTCTGCAGGCTCCTGGGGCTCTGCAGGTGATTCTGGGCTCGGCGGGGCTGCCTGGGGTCTTCCCCTCTCCCTCCTTCCCTCCTCAAATGACTTCAGCTGTTTTTAAATGACCTGCCACCTCCCACCACCCCATCACGTATGGGAGGTTCTGGGTGTTGGGTGATGGTGGAGGCTGTCACCCAGCATGTGGCTGCTTTGGGTCTGGTCCCAGCTCTGTCGCTTACATCTGTGTGACCCCCCCCCCCCCCCCCCCCCCCCCCCCGCCATCCCTTTGCCCTCGGAGCCTTTTGAGCTGGATGCAAATGAAAGCTAGAATTCATCAATTAAGGCTTTGCATTTTATATGCTTCTAGCATTTAGGAAACTCAGACTTTTAATCTTATCTTTGCAAAAACCCTGTCAAAATAGAAATCAGGAATCCTCTCCCTCCACCCATTTTGCTGGCGAGGAAATTGAGAGAAAAACAATTAGCCGGCTGTCCCCAGGGCACAAAGCCTGGTCCATGGTCCAGCAGGGCTGGTGGAGGAGCCCAGACTCAGCCGGGTCTCTGGACCCCCAGCCCGGCTCCGTGTGTCCCCTTAGAGCTGACGCTGCTCCCCTGCAGACATCTGGGACCTGCGAGGATGTCACTTGATCATAACACCCAGAAAACACATCCCTTGTCACTGTCCCCCATCCCATCATTTGGGTCTCGCTTATCTGTTGCTCCTAAGATGAGCCTTTTCCATCATCAGATCCAGACAGTGTCAGTGTCTCTTCAGCCTGGGTTTGGCTTCCTGCACACTGGTTCTCAGCCTCTGAAAAGACCTTGCTTCTGAGTTTGCTTTGTTCACGCGACTCTAGGTGTCCAGAGACAGGGCACCTCCCTGCCTGGCCCCCCTTGCTGTCCCAGCACCCAGGACATGGCCTGGCCCTCAGCGCAGTTGGGTGGCAGGGGGCGGGGGTGCCTTCCCTGTGCTGCAGAGTTGGGGGGGCGGATCCCCGTGCTGCTTTCATTACTAAAGTACTTGGGGAGCCCTTCTCTGTGCCCAGCCCACTGCTAAGCCCTGGCCCTGCCTCCCTGCGCCCTGGGCCCTGGGGCGAGCTGGTGCCCAGGCCAGAGGCCTGGGGAGTCACTGGTTCTGTATCGGCGCCCCGTCCCAGGTGGCTCTTCCTGTCTTGGGTTGTCCGAGAGGCTGAGCACAGCCGCAGGCTCCCCTGTTGCTCCCCCAACAGGGGGATCTAGAAGCGGGCACAGAGCAGGGCTGCCTTGCAGCTGCCCGCAGCCAGGATCACACCCTCTTGGCCTCAATGCTGCCTTGAAGCGTGACTCTCTCCAGTCCGGGTTGGGCTTGTGGTGATGACGGTGCTTTGTGACCTTGATAATTTGAAGTACCTGCCCCACAGAAATCATTTCTTCCTGCTCTGCCCCAGAAAGGGCACGTTGTATCTGCGAGCCCAGCTACAGAAAAATAGGATGGGAAACCCTTGATTTGAACATTCATCGGGGGGCATTGTGACTTTCTTGGGTTGCCTTTTTAAACACTGAAAGGGTGAGATTATAAACCTGCCAGGAGCTAGGTCCCCACCAGGCCCTCCAGCCCCTCTCCCCACACTCCCCACCCCTCCCCCTCCCCCCCTGGAGCCCAAAGCCCACTCCCCCAAGGCTGCGGAGGGCTTTGACCTCCTCCAGATGCAGCCAGGTCAGCTGCTTGCGAAGAACCTTCCCACAGAGACGGATGTGGTGGGGAGACCACGCTGAGGGGGCTGTGAGCTCAGCGGGGACCCCCCTGAGCAGGTTGTCACCTGAGGTTGTCACCTGAGAACGAAGGTGCGGCTTCACTGACGCGACCCCAGGCCGACACTGGATCTGGGGCAGGTGTCTACACTTACTCTCTGAAATGTTCCTTCTCTTGAAACCTCAGGAGAAGATATGTATCTGGGGTGCCTGCAGGAAACCTGTACGTTGTGCTTTCACTCGAACAAACCAGCTCCATGGGCTGGAGGTGGGGGAGAGGAAGGGTCCTGGAGGGGAGGGATGGGGTGGCAGGTGATCCTCAGGCCCCAGGTGGGGACCCTGCTGCTGCACAGGAAGGTGGAAGGAGGGCTGGTCAGATGCCCACCGCACAGGACGTGGGTGTGTCTGGGAGCAGAGGTGATGCTCCGTCCAGGACACACAGGAGGGGCAGCAGGAAGTGCAGGAGGATGGAGAAAGGTATGAAATAGCTGTGCACAGATGGGGAGGGAGCGCTTCCTAGAGGAGCCCGTTAAGGTTGCCAAGGAGTTCTGAGGGCATCCAGGGCCATGAATTTGTAATGGAACCACTTTGGCTTGCTGGGGACTTTTTCCAGCCAGAGGAAGCCTGGGTAGAGTTTTGCTAAATCTCCAGGGCAGGCAGACAGGATGTGAGTGAGGAAGCTGAGGGCTCGGGGCAGGTGGTTTTGAACTGGTGAATGGTGCCGTCCACTCTGGGTGAGTGGGTGGTGTCAGAAACAGTGGTTGAAGGTGAGACTGCAGAACACTGGTGGAGGGAAGGGTCAGGAGGGGACTGCTGGCCCTGAGGGCTTGGGGATGAAGCATAGCCAGCCCTGTGGACACTGGCATGGCTTCGGGTGGCCTAGCTCAGGAAGGAGGGGAGCCTGAGAGCCAGGGCCATGCTCCCCAAAAGAAGGGCTCTGGCTGGAGGTGGGCAGTGAGAGGGAAGAGGCAGGGAAGTGAAAAACATGGTCGTGGGCCTGCGAGCCGGGCTGAGCAATGGCCTCCAGGTTGGCAGACTGTGGACTCAGGGCCACATCCTTTGGCCACCCGTTGCGTGTGTGAAGCTTGGCGGGGGTGCAGCAGGCTTGCTCACACACACGCTGCCTGGGCCTGCTTTGGTGCTCCAGATGCTGAGGTGACTAGTTGCAAAGAGATAGCAAAGCCTAAGATCTTTGTCGTCTGGCCTTTTACAGAAAAGGTTTACTGGCTCCTACCTAGAGGGGCCTGTCCAGGAGACAGGAGCCACTAGCCACGTGTGGTTGTTGACATGTCAGCTAATTAGGATTGCATACAAATTTAAATTCAGTTCCTCTGTTGCACTAGCCAACATGTTCAAGTTCTCAAAAGCCACGTGAGGCCAGTGGTTCTTGTATTAAACAGCTCAGAGATGGAATGTTCCGGATCATGCTGTTGGCACCTCAGGTCTCGAGACAGCTGATGGAACAGGGACCACGTCACGCAGCCTGGACCTGGGGTGCATGGCATGGGAGGAGCCGGACAGGCCTTGTGAGGGGTCTGCAGGCTCGCGGGAGCCCCAGGGCACAGAACTGGAGCGCGGTGGGCAGTTCCCATCACCGTCCGGAGTCGCCGAGGGCTCTGGGGCAGGCATGGAAATGTTGGGGAAAGGGCGCCTCTGGGGTTGCAGCACACGGTTGTCCGCTCGGAGGCCCAGGTGCCTTCAGTGACAGCTGCCTGGCTCCGGAATTATCCTCCTGACACCATGGGTGCAGGGTTTCCTGGCCAGGTGTTGATCTGTGCAGTTACTTGTACGGTGCGCTGTCGGTAACGGGGGCAGGAGCCCCGCCCCCCCTACTGCCTGCAGACGGGACAACCGTTCAGCCTCCTCCTGTGGCCCCTGGCCCCGCTGCCTTGCCTTTGTCGTCCAGGGCTGAGAACTGTGCCCCCTTCAGTTCCAGGGCCCTGTGAGCCAGAAGACCTCATCGACGGGATCATCTTTGCTGCCAACTACCTGGGCTCCACCCAGCTGCTCTCGGAGCGGAACCCATCCAAAAACATCAGAATGATGCAGGCACAGGAGGCCGTCAGCCGGGTCAAGGTAGGGGCGGCCCAGGAGCGCCCGGGTTCCCTGCAGGGAGCGCTGGAGCGGGGTGGGTGACACGGCCCGCTGTCCAGCGCTGACCCCACAGCCCTGTGCACGAGAGTGGGAATGTCTGAGGTGCCTGTCGGGGCCGAGGGAGAGTTTGCCTCGGATGAGAGGACGCAGGCTGGGGACAGAGAGGCTCCATAATGAGGAACTGCCACTGGGCCCCCAGGACACGCGATTTTTAAATGTAATGTTCCGAAGCCTTCTAGTCACGTGTGTGTATAGAGCCTCTCATCCCATTTTGACTGTCTCTGTATCTTTACTGCCAAAGGACTTGCAGAAAGGGAAGCAAAAAAAATCATACGTTTTATTTAAATCTATGACCTCAAGAAAAGCTCTGACGCACTTGCAGCTCTCGGTGCCCGTCATTCGGATCACCTGGGTTTGAAGGGTGGGTGCAGCCGGGCAGGGGGAGGATAGGACCAAGTCAGCAAAGCTGACGGGGTCAGGAGGGAGGGGCGGTGGTCTGAGGAGGTGCCCCTCTGGGCAGTCGGGGGTCTCCCTGCGGGGTGAGGAAGGATGTCAGCCCTCCCTCCCCCATCCTCACCATACTCTGACCTCCTCGACGGAGGGGGAGGGGCTCCAGGCATGAGCCCCGCGCGGTAGTCGGGAGAGGGCAAAGCAACCTGTCCTTCCTTCGCTTTGCGTCCACCTGTTTTTCTTTTCTCTTTCACGCTGCTCAGAGGATGCAAAAGGCTGCTAAAATCAAGAAGAAAGCGGTGTGTAGGATGTGGGGTTTGCTTGTGTTTCTGTGGCATGTCCTGTGCAGGGGGAGGGGGCTGGGGGAAGCCCCAGGAACAGAGACGCTGTGGCAGATGGGTTTTTCTCTTCCTTTGGTAGGTCAGTGCTAGACTGTTGAATGAAATCACAGACACTTTTTTTCTTTAAGCCGCCCACTTACGGAAGCATTTAATCGTTGCCCTTTTTTTCATTTTTCTTTTTTAGAGTCTCCATGAGCTAGAGCATGGTGACTGCCGTGATGTGGCCGTTTTGTGTAGACGTTTTTAAATGTGGCATTTGATGCGACCATGTGATGCGTTCAGTGCCTAGGGCCCCTGTACAGAATTAATTAAATCGCTCTGACATTTAGACTCATTAAGTTTAATTTACTGAATCGGGATGGTGAGAAATGCAGTCTGCCCAAGGGATGCTTTCTCTACTGAGAAGTTTCTGGAGCGTGGGCAGACTTTTAAAAATCTCGGGTCGACCTTCAGTTGTTTGCTCATCAGCCTGGTCGTTTAGTAAATGCTGGGCACGTTTTAACTGGAAGTATCCAGTGCTCTGTGTCCGAGGGGCTGTCCTGACACTGGGTTTTGCTTGGGCAGAAGGAGAGCGAGTCCTCTGTGCCCGCCTGGAACACCAGGTTCTGGCAGTGCAGCCAGAGGACCCTGCCCGGGGTCTCCCTTCCCGCTGCAGCGAGGCCTCCCTCCCTGTGATGCATGCTCTTTGCCCAGCGGCCTCTCCTGGGACGCCTTCAACTGCGGGCAAGGCAGGAACTCACGCATCTCCCTCTGCCCAAGCCACCTCGTGCTGGGTGTCTCCAGGCACAATGGAACGAGCCTGGCTTTGCAGACCTGCAGTGGGGTGTGCTTCCCCCAAGGCGATGGGCCCCACCCACAGCCCCCCTCACAGCTGGAGCAGGACAGTGCGGACCACAGCCTGCTCCTTGGGTCTATAGTCCGGAGAGCTCAGAGGGGTCGGTGTAGGCAGACCAGACCTCGGTGCCAGCCAGGGCCAGCGCTTACCTCCATGAAGAATTGTTCTTTCTCTCGGCCAGGAAGATGCTCAGGGTCATTGCCAAGGGCCCCTTCACTGATCTGCCCGCAGCTGGCCAGGCAAACAATGATAAGAGGGTCTCCATGAGGGACCAGCGTCCCCGGCATGGAGTCCCCACCCCAGGGATTTGCTGGTGACTGTAGGGCTATGGACCCCCATCCACAAGTGACTACAAAGTGACCAGAAAGGAGTATTTATCTCGGTGGAGAAACCCAAGAACTCGCATGTCACTGCCACTGCACAGTAGTATTTAGGATCCCCTGTGACAGGCTGCCCCAGTTTAGGGCGGACCCCGAGCAGTGCATTCAGCTTCCAGAACATTCTTTTGCACATTGCTCCAGCCGCGTGATCGGTGTACCCGGGAGATGACAAAACGGGCATCTGTGGCTGGCTTCTCCAGTGTCCTGTGAGGGCAGCGCCCCGTCTGGTTGAGGTCTTGCTTCCCTAGGGTTTTTGGAAGCTGGACCGATGCTGCTGGGGGTTGACATGACTGTGGCTTTAAACTAGAAGAAAATGCAGATATGCTAATCCATCTTCTTGGAAGAATTCCTTCCCCTTTACCTGGGGCTACTTGGAATCCCGAATCCAAGAAATGTAGCTCTAATCCACAGACCCTGTGTAGCCGCCCGCCGTGTTCCGGAAGGGTGGGCAGGCGGCTGCAGTCTGGATGCTGCGACACGACCCCCCAGCGTCCAGCCCCCTCCGGGCTCAGCCTCCTGGAAGCGGTCCCCCCTCCCACTCCTGTGCCAACTGCGCTGAGCGAGCTCACTCAGCTGGGATGTGCTGGGGAGGCCTGTGTTTAGACTCCCATGGCTGCCTCTGCTAGGAGCTTCTCCCTCTAGGGGCGCTCAGGGTCCTTCGTGAGATTGTCAGGCCTTTGTTTGAGTTAGTTTTTTTAAAGGTTTGTAACAGTCTCCACCATCCTTCCTTAGAATTCTGAGGGGGATGCTCAGACGCTCACCGAAGTGGACCTCTTCATCTCCACCCAGAGGATCAAGGTGTTAAACGCAGACACACAGGTGAGCTTCGGAAGACGGCGCTTTAAAATCGTGCGCAGGAGCTCCCAGGAGAGCCAGGTCGAGCTGCAGACCCCCTCTGCGGGGGTGACATGGCGTCCCCGGGACAGCCCCCCCCCGGCCCCTGCTGTGAAACGTAGAGCAAGCTGGGGGTGGGCAGCAGCCTCGGGCCTAGTGGGGTGAAGCTGGCGATCAGGTGTGCACAGCACCAGGGATGAAATAGAGACACCATGAAGGGGAGCCGGGTAGCGGGGGGAGGGCGTGTGCTCCCCATCGGGATTCTGGAACGGCCCTCTCGAGGCCTATGCGTGCGGGGCTGGGAGATGGAGCTGGAGGGTGGAGATCCCGGTGGCCCTCCGCACGCCCCCCCCCCCCCCGGCCCGCCCTGCCCCAGCCCCAGCGGCGGCACTCCAGAGGGGAGGGTCCTACGATTTCCTGCCTGTAAACCACGTGCCCAGCTCGTGTCTGACCTCAGTTCTTCTCGTCTTCCTGTGCCTGGATCCGTGCACAAGCCTGCCATTGTGGGGAGACAGGCGAGCAGACACAGGAGCCAGGTGGAGGGGGCTGGGAGCTGGGTGTGGGCAGGGGCACGGGTGGATGAGCTTTGCAGTACAGGAGGGAGGGAGGTGGCCGAGGACAGAGATGGGGAAGGGCCCCACTCGTTCTGGGGATGGGTGAGGCCGGCCAGACGCTGGGGTGACGGCCCCTTACTTCTTGCTGTTGGCAAGTGGTCCATATCGCGACGCTGAGCGTGTGGGCAGCCAGTTCCCCAGGACCCTCTGCCCGATGGTGTCACATCCAGCAGTGACCTTGTCAGACTCAGTTACAACGTCAGAAATGCAAACTGGTGATTTTCTCTTCCGTTCTGCTTCCAAGTTTTACTGTCTAAAGTGCTTCTGTGCAGAAGAGCTTCTTTTTTTCTTTTCCCCTCTTTTTTTCTCTCCCTTTTCACTGTGGACTCCCAGATTTTTTTTTTTTTTAAACTTGTGTTATAATCCCTTACCATCGTTATTCTCTTGGGTGCTCAAATCACCCAGATCTGGCCAGGGCCTTCCCACTGGGCCCTGTGCCGTCCTGGCAGTCTGCCCGTGGTCTCGGAACACGTTCCTGAGACAATGAGATGTTCTCCGCCCTCCTTGCACTCCCTGTCCGACACCTGGAACCGGCCATTCTTCAAGGAGCCGTGGTTCCTGTCCATGGGGAGGGAGGCACAGAGGCAAGAGACCTGGGTTGCTGGCTCTGCCCATCATTGCTGGGGGACCGTGGATCCTGGGCCCTAAAGATGAACCGAGCTGGACAGTATCTGTTTTTAAAAGCCAGGAGTTCATACACGTGCCTCCTATTTGAAACCAGCTCCATAGGGTCCTGCTCACCTGCCCCCTACTCCGTACGCACCCTGGTCCCACAGTGTAGATCGTGGCTCCTGACTCCCTCAGTGTGTTTTCTCACTTGGTCTCTCCTGGGGTGGACCATGCCCATCGCTGGGCTGCTGGGAGGAGCACAGCTTGGCTCTCAGGTAGTGGATGAGCTGGCTGTCACCCCTCAGGACCCAGTGGGTGGGAAGACCTGACATGTGGGGACAGAGGAGGCTGCAGGGCGTGTCTTGGAGTCGGAGTGGCACCGTGATGTGGCTCCTGCTGTGGCTCCCTCCCAGCCCCGTGCCCTGCTGTCCGGCCACCGTCTTGGCCCTCTGATCTTTGTGTCCAGCTGCCCTGTCCCCCGTGGGGCCTTGAACTTGGCGAGAACTGAGGGAGCCGCCCAACCAGGTCAGGCGTAGGACACTTCACAGCCTCGGGCTTTGTTTCCCGATCTTTCGTGGGCAAACTGTCTGGATTAGATCCTCCCTCCCGCCCCCCCAGCCCTCATCCACCCACCTGTCAGGGTCCCCGAGACCACCCCAGGTTCCATAAGTGGATAAGAGGCCTCAAGGGATTCAGCATATAGTTGTACTCAAGGCTGTGATTTACTACGGCACCAGGATACAGAGCAAAACCAGCGAAGGAGAAGATGCCTGGGGCTGAGCCCAGGGAAACCCAGGGTCCTCGCCTGATGGGGTCACGCAGGATGAGCTGAACTTCCCAGCCGCGAGCTGCGACGGCACGTGTGAGACGTGGGCCATTGGTAAGCTCGAGAGCGTCAGCGCCCAAGGTCTTTACTGGGGGCTGGTCACATAGGCACCTGTGCTGTCTGCCATGCATCAAAGTCCCAGGCTCCTGAAAGCAAGCGGGGCTCAGGCTGGAGCACGCTGCTGGCCCAAATGCCTCAGGCAAGGTGAGCCAGTCTTATCATGTCGGGTGGCATGTCGGGAACCCTCCTGAAATCCAGGTTCCCAGACGGGCCGAAGGCCACCTGCGGGCAGGCTTTCTGTGGACAGTGTCAGGCCTGTTCTGTCAGCCCTTCTCTGATGCTTCTGCATCAGCGGAGACTGGAAACTGGGCCCATCCCTGTGAACTTGAGGACTTGGACAAGTTTCCGGACATCTCGGAGCCCTGTTGATTCTCAGAGGAGAGCCCGGCGCCGGGCCCCTTGAAGGACAGATGAGGCGACTCAGAGCAGGGCGCACACATGCCAGCCCCTTCCCCTCACTCCTCCCTTCCCTCCTCTGGGTCTTTGGTGTCTGAACAGGGCCCGGGGACAGGGCGTCCGTTCCCAAGAGTGGGCAGAGCCAGAAGCCACAATTTCCTTTGCTTTGCTCGTTCAAGGTCGGTCCTTAACACACGTGGGCTTTCCATCCCGCCAGCCGCAGCATCGTGGCCAAGTCACGCACAGCCGCTGCCCAGACCAGCATCTGTTGGCCGGTGCTCACCTCCCGGCTACAGAGCAGGGCTGTGCTGTGGTTTTGACCATCTGTCTGTGCTGGCTCTTGGCCCTGTTGTGTTCTTCCTGAAGCTTTGCTTTCGCCACGTCGCTTCTTGGGTTCTCTCCAAGAGTCCTGACTGCCACCGTAGACCTCCTGGCATCTTCTCCTTCTCCCACATGCTGTTGCCTGCCCACATCCTCTGCGGAGGGCTGGCTGAGCCCCCGTAGTCACAGCTCCTGCCCTGGGGAACCTCTGGTGGCTGCTGGAGGTGTCCGTGGCTCCCCGGGTCTCTGTGGACAGAAATATTTCAGAACCACAGAGCAGGAGACCTCGGGGTTTTCAGCCTATGCGGGCTGCCCCAGGGACGTGCTACTGATGACTGGGATCTGGCGTGGAGGAGGATGTGCCCCTGATCTCCAGAGGGTCAGGTGTCCTGGGGAAGCCCGAGGCTCCCTAGGGCTCAGGTTCATGGCCGCTGGGTTGGCCGAGCTGTGCCAGGCCAGGGGAAGGGCGAAGTGAGGACGGCATCCAGGACCACCAGGACAGGGTCCTCGACGGGCAGCATCTCGCTGGAGGTCCGGGGCAGGAGGCAAGCTGGTCATGGTCCTTCTTACTGCCCCTCCAGTGGTCTTTGAAGTTCAACTTTAAGAGTCCTCCCCCTTCTCTGGTTGAGCTTCACCTCTGCTCGTCGGAGGTATTTAAAGAGTGTTTCCGTTTCCCGTTTTCCAGCGGAAAGCCCCCGTCGCTCTGTCCCATCGGGCTCTCCTCACTGTGGCAGTTTGCGGCGTGGTCGGTGCCCGGCATCTTGCTCTCTCATTGTTCATCTCCTCCTCCCGGCGTTCCTGTGCATCCTCACAGCCGAGTCTCCCCACGTGGGGAGTCCTCGTTCTTCAGGGGAAGCAGCTCCCTCCTGGGTCTGCTCCCCACCAGCAGGGAGAGTCTGCTCCCCCGTCCGTGCCCACCCACCTCCTCTGCGGAGCCTGGTGGGGAGTGAGGGCTGGTTGCCTCACCCTGCATCTGCTTTGCAGGGAGCAGGTCTCCTGTGGTTGGTAAGCAAAGCCCTCCCATTGACGGGGCCCTGCCCCCCTCGCGTGAAGAGGCCCTGGGGAGAGAGAACTCGGGGTGTTTGCACACACGGTTGAGAACTAGATCTGGTGGGATTGCTCTCTGTTCTCTTCCATGGTGGAAACGTCGATGACTTTTCTTGCTGGAGTACAGCGGGGGTCTGGGTCATTGCTCGTAGCGTTCTTGACTGGGAGGTCAGGGCTGGTGGGAGAAGCAGAGGTGTCCGGCTCCCGAGGAGCCCCCATCTCACTGGGAAGACGGGACACACCTGGTTCCCTGTGTGCTCAGGAGAAAATGCTGGCCGCCCTGAATAAGACAGGCCGGGTTCCCTGTCTACACACCCTGGAACCTCGGAACTGGCCTTGGGGAGAGGGAAGGTCATGCAGGGTTAGCTGGGGGTGGGGGGTGGACGGTGCTTCCTAAAGATGAACTAACTGAGCACTGGCCCCTGCAGGCTTTGGGGTCACCGAGAGCGAGGAGAACAGGAGCTGGGAAGGTGGGTCAGAAAGGTTCCATGAGCCGTGGCCTGGCTGCCTGGCCGAGGTGTCTGGGGTAGCCTGGCCAGTCGTGGACACCATGGATCGTTTTGAGTTTGCTCCGAGGTCGCTGAGGATGAACTGGAAGTGTGGTGGTAGGAAATTGGTTTGACTATAAAATAAGAAATGTTAGCAGAGAAGCTGGGAGGCAGGAACAGATGCAGAGACTGTGGGAACTCGAGTGGCCGGTTGGGGCAGGAACGGGACGAGGCCACGTGGCGGGCGGCCTTGTCTGGGAGGAAGCGGGCTCTGCCACTGACAGGTGCTCGGAGATGGGGAGAAGCTCATTTCTGACACCTGGGGGTTGAGTCAGGTGTTTCTGAAAGTGGCTGGAGATCAAGAGATGCTGAAGAGCCACCTCCACCGTCCCCTTTCCAGCGGCCCCTCCTGGAAGGGGGTTCTTGTGGTTATAAACCGCACCCCCCACCCCGAGCTGGCCAGAAAACACAGCAGCTCCAGGAAGTGTGCAGCAGTGGCTTCTGTGACGAAGACAGGGGCTGCAGAGGTTGCAGAAATGCCCCATTTTCTTTTCTGGAAAGAGGACAAAGGCCTAAAGGACCAGCTGATTAGTTTCTCAGAGCCTCTGTGTGCAGCCTTGTTAGGTAGGGGTCCCGGGAATGATGCTTGGTAGAGATTTCTGCCAGATGACAAAAGCCATCGAGGGGGGTGGGCCCGCCAGGGCCCCGGGGGGATTGAAAGACCGCGGAGACCCATCCGTCAGAGTCAGGCGGGCTGCCTCGGGACCCCCTGCCCTGGCCCATGCTGCTTGAGCTCCTGGGATGAGCTCAGCCCTGGGAAACACTGGCTCTGGAGCCTTCCTCCTCTGCTTGGCAGGACGTCTGAGCCAGGCGCCCTCCTTGCAGGGAGAGGCGCCTTCTCCAGAGCCACAGATGGCCTCCGATCGGGTGGGGACGGGCCTCAGCTGCTGCCCCTCCCCCACAGGACCGGGAACCCCACCCAGCACCATGCCCCCACGAGCATCACTTTGGAAGCTGCAGGGCTAAGGTGAAGGCACATCACCTTGACTGGGTATCACCGCCCTAAAATGCTCTGTTCACTGGGGCAGTGGCTGTCTACCCTGGAGACTCTGTCCCTCAGGGCAGATCTGGCCACAGCTGGAGATCTTTGTGGTCATCACAACTTGGGACGGAGGAGATGCCACTGGCGTCTAGGGGGTGGAGGCTAGGGATGCTGCTAAACGTCCTACTGTGCCCAGGACACCCTCACAGTATGGAATGGTCCAGCCCCAAACGTCAGGAGTGTCGAGACTGAGAGCCCCCAAACTTGGGTGTTTTTTAGGGCTTGTTCCCTGTAACGCAGGCCCTCTCATGCCTTTCCCGGCAGGAGACCATGATGGACCACGCCCTTCGCACCATCTCCTACATCGCGGACATTGGGAACATCGTGGTGCTGATGGCCAGGCGCCGCATGCCGCGCTCAGCCTCCCAGGACTGCATCGAGACCACCCCCGGGGCCCAGGAGGGGAAGAAGCAGTATAAGATGATCTGCCACGTGTTTGAGTCCGAGGATGTAAGTAAATGCTCGGGCGTGATGTTCCCCTCCCGACGGCCCAGGCCCCATGGGCTCTGTGGTCCCAGGAAAGCACATATAGGATGGGGATTCTGTGCCCCATCGTGGACGCTTCCAGTGGAAGTGGTGATTCTTCTAACACTCTGAGTTTGCAGAGACCATGAACACAGCTCTGTTTCGCTTCATGGAATAAGTTTTTCAGGAGCTGTTTGTAAATGGAACCGTACTTAAATATGCCGAGGAGCTCTTTGACAAGGTCCTTTAACAAAACCTTGTTCTCCCCGAATAAAGTAGCCCTTGACTAACTTTTCTGTTGAGATGCACGCCCCACACTCCAGGGTTGCAAATGGGGAAGCGCCTCTGCTTCTGCTCATGGCCATTTCAGGCCATAAGAAGTTGGAAAATCCAGTGCACCCTTGGACAACATGGGTTTGAACTTCGAGGGCCCACTTACCCATGGACCTTTGTCAGTAGTAGATGCCACAGCGCTACACCATCCGCCTTGGTTGACTCCGCGATCATGAACCGCGGACACGGAGGAATTGCGGGTACGGAGGGCTGACTGTAAGTTAGACACAGATTTTTTTATAGACTGTACAGAGGGTCACAGCCCCTAATCCCCATTTTGTTCACGGGTCAACTGTAATTCTGACGTTTAAAATACCGCAGACTCGCTAAGAGACCATAAGCCCTTTGACTCCTTCCTTGGATGGGATGAGAGCATCTTTCTGAGCCTGGAAGAGGGAGAAAGGGACCGGGGAAGGGAGCTGCAGGGCAGGAGGTGAGCGGGGTCTCTGGGCTGCTCCCCCAGGGCAGGTCTGATTCAGGATCACCCAGGAGGCAGCAGCTGAGCTGTTCTTGGGGCTGTTGCCGGAGCAGGATTTTAAAAAATTCTCTCTCCTCCACGGATGCTTGGAAAGGGCGTTCTCGGTTACCAAGGGACTTGAGGGTGTGTCAGGGACCCGGAGCAGTGGGGAAGGGTCCCAGTGTTTTCATGTTTGAATGCAGGGTGGGTGGAGGCAGTGACCTTTTTGCTGAGAAACTGAAGTCACCTACAAGTGCTCTGAAGCAATGACACATTTATAGGAGAGGAAATTTACCTACAGACTCACCAGTGCACACACGTGTTCCTTTCGCCATTATACAGATGTCTGTGGACACCTGCGTGGGAATTTGTTTGGCTCATGGCTCGAGGAGTCTCAGAGACCCGGCCTGGGGGCATGTGATGGGCCCTGGAGAAGGGCTGTGGTGATGGGCAGGGGAGGCAAGAAACAGGCCAAGTGGCAGGGGGTGAACAGTCTGCTGGCTCGGGGAGCAGGAAGGGGCTCCGAGGTGCCCACCGTGCCCTGGGTGCTGCTGCGGCCTGGGTTTCTCTATTCCGTGGGAGAGAAGGCTGAGAGCACAGGTGGGGGCGGGGCTCCAGGTGGTCCTTGAAGGCACATGGGAAGGATGGGCTGGGAGGGGCGTGAGGGGATGCAGCAGCCATCCTGAGAGTCGGGCCCTGATGGTGGCCCCATCCGGGTCCGACTGCTGCTGGGGTGAGTGAAGGATCCAAGGGTCCAGTGAGAACAGAGGGGGACACCTGGAGAAAATGGAAGGTGGCCCTAAGGACCCTGGTGGCCCTCTCAGAGTTTCCGTTTCCCTTCTGTAAAGTGGAGGGCAGTGCAGGTGAGCCGAAGAAGTGAAAGGGCTGGGGGCGGGCAGGGCAGCCTCCCTCGCTATTCGCCCACCTGCAGGAGGCCCCCTCTGAGTCCCAGCCCCTCGGGGAGGCCTCCGTGACGCTCCCTACCTTTCTGGGCTCACAGCCTTGGCTGTGACCTGGGGGCAGGGGCGATCCTTCATGACTGGCCCTAGCTCAGGTGGCAGGGATGCCAGGATGCAGGGCAGACGGGGGATGGGAGACTGCAGCCAGCCGCTGGTGGGAAGACGCCGAGGTTCCCGGACTGTGCCCCATGGAGCCCAGGCATGGACCACCTTGCCCTCCCAGGGGCTCCCCCAGGTGATGGGCGCCTACCAGGCAGAGCTCAGAGGGGAGGCTCAGGGCAGTGGGCAGTGGGCAGGGGGAACGAAGTGATGCTCTCACACCCCCTTCCCAGCCAGGGGACCCCAGTCAGAGGAAGATGGACCCAGAGGCCTGGGGGCAGCTGGTGTCAGCAAACCTGAGACCCCAGGGGGGCAGGGCACATCCAGGCCTCCGGGTGGCCCTCGGCCCTCCACCCTCCATCCTGGGACCAGCCTCCTCCTGGAGGCCCCATTGGATCCTCAGCTTGGCCTGAGCCTTGGGCCAGGCGCCCTCCAGGACCTGCCACCGCGGGGCTCCCTCCACCGTCTCCATACACGTCTGGGCCAGTGGCGCCACCTGGTGGTCCCGGGGCCCCGTGCCTGTGGCTGGTTCTCCCTCTGAGCAGGGCCGCCAAACTGCCAGGATGCTGCTCCTGGGGGCGGGCAGGGCTTGGTCCTGCCTAGTGGACCTGGTCTTCCCTCCTGCAGACCGTTCGGGGCCCAATTTGGGAGGGCCGTCTGGTCTAGAATCGAAGGGCTCCGAGCTCTCCCTCTGTTATCCAGCCCAGCCCGCTTTTTTCAAAGGCTTATTCATTTGCAGCCCGAGAATCGTGCAGTGTGTAGAGCAAGAATGGGATTCAGGCCGAACCCCTCAATTCCACGTGTTTTCAGGCCCTGTTGGCCCGAGGTTTGCTGAGGGGTCCCACTGCTCTCCCCCGGCTGCCTGGCTGCCAGGGTGCTTGACGTGGCCCAGGAACTGGGTCCTTAGCCCTCACTTCCCATGGTCCTTTATCTGCACACCGGCAGGTGGCATGTAAGCTTTGGCAGTGACTGTTCAGAGTCCGGGCCTCTGCAGTATCAGATTCAGTCCAGTCCATAGAAGTGGTCCTGTTAAAGTAGAAAGAAGTGATTTGCTCCACGATTTGCCCTGTGCTGGTGTCCCCAGGGCCGCATGCTTCTCGTTGGCCTCAGCCTGACACATCCACACGCCCCACGAGAGCAGCTGGGCACACATCCTGCCCGCACCACCCCCCCGCAGCTGCACTGGGTCCTGTTGCTCCAGAGGAGTAAATACTGGGTGGGTGACTGACAGTCTCTGTGACATTCCCCAGAGGATGCACCCCCCAGTCAGTGTTGGAATAGGATGGGTGAGGGACTGGCCTGGCGGTCCAGTGGTTAGGGGTCCACGCTTCCACTGCACAGGGCATGGAACTAAGATCCCGCATGGGCCAAATAAATATATTTATTTAATAAATATTAATTTAATTTTAAATAAATTAATTTAAATTTCATTAAATTAATTTAATAACAATTAACAAATATTTAAGTAAATAAAACACACTTGTTAAAGAAAAAACGATGGGTGAAAAGAAAATATAGTACAGTCGCCAGTGAAAGCAATGAAACTATGATCATTGGCAAATAATTCATAATTTCCCCAGACGTTATTGGAAACTGTGCTTTATCTTAGGATGTCTGGGATGTAAGGGAGCTCGGGTGGGGGCAGGCAGGGCACCAGCAGCAGAAGGGCTCCCCCGACAGAGACCCGGGCCACGGTCTCTCTGTGGCTCCTCAGAGCCCAGGCAGGGGCCCCCGTGCAGGCTGTGCCGTGGCCCCCCCTCGGGGCCCGTGCGCCTGCCCGTCTCCATTGGGCGCCCCTCCCCACAGGCTCAGCTCATTGCCCAGTCCATCGGCCAGGCCTTCAGCGTGGCCTACCAGGAGTTCCTGCGGGCCAACGGCATCAACCCCGAGGACCTGAGCCAGAAGGAGTACAGCGACATCATCAACACCCAGGAGATGTACAACGACGACCTCATCCACTTCTCCAACTCGGAGAACTGCAAAGAGGTGGGTGCCCGGGGCGGGGGGCACAGCTGGCAGGTGGGGCGGGGTCGAGCCTTCCTGGTGTGTGGCCCCTGCCTTCGCAGCGAGCACTTGTGTGGGAAATGCGGTGCTGTTGCAGGGAAGAAGCTGCTGACGGTCAGTCTTAAAATGACCTTGAAAATGTGTCTTTTAATGCTGCTCTTAGATGTGGGCTCAGCCCCTCGAGGTGTTTCTGGAAAGCGTGCGGGAGGCATCTTGAAAACGGGGAACTTGGGGCTCTGCCCAGGGTGCTGGGAAGCCGCCCGTAGTGAAGCCTTGGCAGGTTCCGGTGGGTTTCCTCAGGGGTCTCTAGAAAGTTCTTCTGAGAAGAGGAGCAAATCCCTGGGGGTGGCCTGTACCCTAACTGCTTGGGAATGAGTGAATGATCCTGGCTTGTTGCTGAATGGATGAATGACAGGCAGCTTTCTGTGAGTGACCCGTGAGGCAGAGAGGAAATAGAAGGACTTTTCCAGACAAGAGCGGAGGCCGGGCTGGGTGTGCATCTGGACTCTGAGAACACGTCCCTCTAGCCTCTGTGTGTCTGGGGGGTGGGGGGCGCGGGAGCCGGGACACTGGGGCCGAGCTTGGGGCTAGAGGAGGGGGTCTGTGCTCCTGGTGCCCAGGATGGTTGGGTGGGTCCCAGGAGGCCTTGGGAGCCAGAGCTGGACGAGGCCAGGGAGACAGCAGGCTGGCCGCGAGGAGGTGGCCTCGGTTCTGAGGGCAGGACAGGCACCTGGCCCGGGTCGGCTGGTCCTTCCGGGATGCTGGGCAGAGGCCCAGCCCCCAGCCCCCATCTCAGGTGGGCCTCTCTTACCCTACCCATTTCCTTGCAGCTGCAGCTGGAGAAGCACAAGGGTGAGATCCTGGGTGTGGTGGTGGTGGAGTCGGGCTGGGGCTCCATCCTGCCCACCGTGATCCTGGCCAACATGATGAACGGAGGTCCAGCTGCCCGCTCGGGGAAGCTGAGCATCGGTGACCAGATCATGTCCATCAACGGCACCAGCCTGGTGGGGCTGCCGCTCGCCACCTGTCAGGGCATCATCAAGGTGGGTGCGGGGCCCCACCTCGCTATATCCTCGCTGCTTTGTAATCCCCCCTCACCCGCCAGAATGCTGAGCCCAGAGAGACCCACCCAGTGACTTTGAACCCAAGACTGAACCACGGCCCTGACATCAGAGAGGGACCTGGGCTGCCCCAGGTGAGGGCCAAGGACCTGTAGATGTCGGGTGACCAGCTTGTCTTAGTTTGCCTGGGACTTTTCGCTGACAGTCTCACCTGCTGGGCAAACAGGGAGGTTGGTTCCCCTGCCTGGATCTGAGCTGGGAGGCTGCTCTCACCGTCTGACTGTGAGCCTGCAGGTTCGGGAGGTGCAGACCCTCCCTAGAGAGGGTCACGCTGAGGGGACACAAACAGGTGGCCCCTGCTTGTCTGTGAGAGCCCCCCGGGCTGAAGCGTCAGGCAGCCATCCAAGGGGACCTCAGCACGGCGGTGCCTTTGCTCTGTTCAAGGGTCCAGACAGTGGCTCAGCCTACGGGGGGCCATCTGTCCCGCGGCTCATTCCCTCCAGCCCTGCTGTGGTCTCGGGGCTGGAGGATGGGCCTCTGTTCTCCCTTGTCACTCAGAGATGAAGGCCCTGTGAGGGGGCTCCTGGACCTGGGGACCCAGTGGGTACTGTGTAGCTAGACAGACAGACAGGCACAGAAGAGGCCTTCATCAGAGGTGCCAGAGGCTTGGCCAGCTGGGACCCTCGCAGCACAAAGGGCACACCAGAGCACAGGGGCCACGGCACGCACTGCCACCTGGGATGCCTAGCACCCCTGCATCCGGTCAGGGTGATGCCTGCATCCACGCACAGAGGGGCACCAGGGCTGAGAGGGGCCTGCCTGGCTCGGTCCCCCAGCTCCCGGGGCTCTGCCCTGCCACTGGCTCACCCTCCCAGGCCCCTGAGGTTGTCCTCCCAGCGGCATCTGAGACCCACTGGGCCTCCCGTTCCTGCTCCGCAGGGTCTGAAGAACCAGACACAGGTGAAGCTGAACATCGTCAGCTGCCCGCCAGTCACCACCGTCCTCATCAAGCGGCCGGACCTCAAGTACCAGCTGGGCTTCAGCGTGCAGAACGGCATCGTGAGTCCGCTCGTCAGCCTCCACCGTGCACGTGGACGGCCTGGTGCAGGGAGCTGGGGGGCAGCTCTCCGTCCCTCCAGAACCGCTCCTGTCTGAGGGGGCAGGGCGGGCGGGCCAGGGTGTGGTCACGGCGTGGGTCCCTCCAGCCCTGCCCTCGGCACCCTCGTCCCAGTGGTGGCTGTTCTCTGCAGACCCCTGCTCTGGAGTGGAGGGGGGAGCCCTCCCACCCCTGCAGTTGGGACCCGCAGCCGATGGCTGTGTCAGAGTCACTGTGTGCAAGACACCCACCCACTCATTCATTTGTTCATTCATTCATTCGCTCATTCACTCACCCATTCCGAGCCGTGTGTGAGGTTCCTGAGCTGTGTCAGGCGGGGCCCAAGCCACTGAGGAGGCAGGAGGGCCTCCAGGAGGAGGTGATGCTGGGCTTGAATGAGTGCTGGTCTGGCCAAAAGTCTGTGCCTGTTCCTCAGGCCGGAGTTCTTCCCTCCAGAGTTCCCACCTCCTCTTTGACCCGCGTGAGCTCTGTTTCCTGGGTCGTTTCTCCTGCAAAGGTCCCAGTGGGCAGGGAGGGATGTGGCCACAGATGGAGGACAGAAGAGGGAAGGCCGGTCATTTCCAGATTGCTTAAGCTAGCCCAGAGTGTTAAAAAGCCAAGGAAGAGATTGTGCGGTGGATGGGGGTGGTGTCAGGTTGAGGGGGAAGACGTGTGTGTCCCTCCACGGTCACAGAGGGGACACATCGGGAGAACGTTCTAGAAACAGGACTACAGATGAGACAGAATTTCCCCCGTCACTACCTGGCGCAGGAGTGTGGAGTGTTTACATGGGGCCGGGGAGAGTCACAGGACATCTCCGTCCCCTCTGGGTTAGGGCGCACTTGCTGCTGTAACAGATGTTCCGCGGATCTCAGCGGACTGAGAGCTGATCTGTTGTTTGGGTCACAGTCCAGCGTGGGAGGGGCTTCGCGCCACAGGGTCGCTCAGGGGCCCAGGCTCACCCCCCCCCCCAGGGCGCTCTTTGTCTGACTGGCGCAGATGTGGCTCTGGCCATTTCTGTCTACATCCGTCTGGCCAGACAGGGCTCAGTCACATGCCCCACAAACAGGGCTGGCCGGGAAGGTGGTCCAGCTGGTGCCCAAGACGAAGAAGGAAAGGGTGTGGGTGCATCTGAAGCTGACATTGGCCGTACCTTCCCAGCTGTGTGACACTGGGCAAGTCACTGAAGCTTTCTGGGCAGGTTGAGAAAACCCATGACGTACCGAGACCTCCAAGGAGGGCCCACTGGGCCCAAACTCTGCAGAGAAGAAAGGCCCCTTGGCACCATACCCAAGCACGGGGGCCCAGCCAGGCTGTCTGTACCCCCTGAGAATTTCTTTCCGGAACATGGCATCTGCCCCTGGAGTTGGCCAGTTGGTGGTCCAGCTAGCGCCACCCTGCCCGGCTGCTCTGCACACACACGTGTCCGGGGCCGTGCAGGAGGCTGCCCAGGGTCCCTGCCTGCAGCTTCTATGCGCACCGTGTGGATGGGCCTGGGAGCAGCTGGGCGGGCCTTAGACCTGCCCCTGACACCCTGAGCCACCATGCAGGGCCTGCCTGGGTGCCGTCCGCAGGACCTCTCTCCCTGGGGTGGGGGCAGGTGGGTGGTAGCGAGGACTGTCAGTGACCGGCAGCCCCTGAGACGGCCCTGCTTATGTGACCCTGAGGGCTGCCCCTGCCCTGCTGGGCAGCCTTGTGGGGCCCAGGCTGTCCCTCCTGAAGGGCCCCGGGGAGTTCGCCATCTAGGTGGGCCTGGTTCATGGTCTTTGTAAGATGCAGCCCCTGTCCTGCTGCGAGCCTTGCAGGCGGATGGCGTGATGCATCAGGGCCGGCTTTCCCCTCAAGGCGAGGCTCCTGGGGGGTGGCCAAGGGCTTTGCCTGTTCTTGGGGCCCGATGTGCCCCCCCCCACCACCAAAAAGCAAAATCCTTCCCCTGCAAATACTCTCTCCAGCCAGTTCATTTTAATCCTCACTACAGCCTAATAAGGAGCATGGGGACTGGTCAGGAAGCTGGGGCACAGAGAGGTTTAGTAACTTGCCCTGGGTCACACAGCTGGGGAGGCCGTGGGGATCGAGGTGGGGAAGGGGGAGGAGGAGACACAAGAAGGGGGGCTCTGCCTAGAGTTTTGTGGGGGCTGAATTGAAGCGAGCGGGAGAGGAAGGGGAGGCAGTGGAGAGGACAGGTGTGGGGTGGCCTGAGTGTGGCCTGGCCCTGAGCCTTCCCTCTCAGAGATGGGGGAGGGGAGGCTGGCGGGGGTGCATCCCTGGGGAGTTACAGGAGGGGTCTCTGCGGCGGGGGTGTGCGGGGATGTTCCCAGGTTGGTATGAGTGGCTGGGAGGCTGAGGCCAGGGGGGCTTCCCAGAAGGTTTGGGGGTGTCGGGCTCAGGGTCACAGCAGATCTGGGGTCTGGAACTGGGGAAGTATTACCCGCTGATTCTGAAGGCAGCGTTGCCAGGCTGCCCTTCCCGGGTCACAGGTGTGCACACAGGGGTCCTGGTGCCACCCACTGCTCGGTGCCTCTGCTGCTGGTCCAGGGTCCGAATCCCACAGTGTGTGCGCTTGGGGCCAGCTGTGGACGAGGAGCTGCGTGGCCGCCAGCACTACCCACCCACCACCTGGCATCCTGCCTCTGTGAATGGGGGTGCGTGTGCTAGGGGCCAGGAGGCAGGGGCCGTGGTGGCTCCCGGGGGCTTTCCCGTCCTGAGAGCACCCGGGAGGCGGTGGCTGGAGAGCAGGTGGCGGAATGCCAGGCCGGAGGTGGTGTTTGTCGGCCCCAACGCAAACCCGCTGCCGTTTTCTGCCTGATGCCTCCAGAAACGTTGCCTGTGGCAGGTGCCTGTTTCAATGTCTGGGGTGAGCAGTTAGGTGAAGTATGTCCCAGCGCTGGGGCGTCAGGTACGTCTGGGTGTTGTCTGGTGAGAGGTGAGGGGGAGGGGCCCTCTGCATGGCTGTCAGTGTGCACACACCGGTGCGTGTGCGTGCGTGTGCGTGTGTGCGCGCGCACTCGGGTGCGTGTGTTTGGGGGCTGCCAGCCTGAGCACTGGCCCCGAGGATGTCAGTTAGCTTGTGTTTTCTTTAAAGCAAGAGGCCCTGTGGCTGAGGAGCTGGATTACCTTGTGAAATCTGCCCCTCTCTCCCCCTTTTCTTTTGGCCCCGACTCTCTCCTAGAACTTCTGCTTTTCCTGGTTGTTTTGTTTTTTTTTTCAATTGTGGTAAAATACAATTAACGTGAAATTTACCATCTCAACCATTTTCCAGCGCGCGGTTCAGCAGCGTTAAGAACGTTGACATTGTTGTAGAACCAATCTTGAGAACCGTTTCCATCAGCAAAACTGAAAGTCTGTTCCCGTGAACACTGACTCCCCACCTCCCGCTCCCCCAGCTCCTGGTGACCAGCGTGCTACTTCCCGTCCCTGTGAAGTTGAATATGACATACTTAGGTACCTTATATGAGTAGAATCATACGGTTTTTGTCCATCTGTGACTGGCCTGTTTCACTCAGCAAAATGTCCTCAAGGTTCATCCACGTCGTAGCATGTGTAGCAGGATTTCCTTCCTTTTTAAGGCTGAATCGTGTTCCATTGTGTGGAAACGCCCCATTTTGGTTGTCCGTTCCTCCACTGATGGACAGTTGGGTTGCTTCTATCTCTTGGTTACTGTGAACCGAGCTGCCGTGAACATGGGCGTGCAGGACTTCTGGTTCTCCAGTCTGTCTAGTTCCATTGCTGCAAGACTTGTAGGCCTGCTGGGGCATCTGTCTGGGGTATCAGTCCATCTGTCTGTCAGTTCTAGGAACCGGGAAAGGCCACCATCTGGCCAGCTCTTCCTGCAAACCTGGGGCTTCCCTCTAGAGCCCGTGTCCGTGCGTTGGTCTGGTTAGGGAGGGCATCCCCTGTCCCCATACACAGATGAGGACACAGGAACAGGTAGCTGAAGGGACCTGCCCCAGACTCCCTTCTGGGCAGTGGCGGGGCAGGTGTTGGCCTGCACGGCTGTCGTGGGGAGCTTGCCCTCTGCCCGTATCAGATGCTGGAGTGTGTGGTCGGCGTCAGTGGGCGAGCGCACGCGTGGACCTGAGCCGTCTGTGAGCTGTGCAGGGGCTGTCCTGTTTGCATTTAGGGTCCCGGGTGTCAATAACCAAGTCACAGAGGTGCCTACAAGGCCCTGTCGTGGCCAGCCAGCCGCCTTTCCTCCCACTGGGACTGCAGGGCCCGCAGAGCCCACGGATCACGTGGGCCCCGCAGATAAGTTCCCTGCGTCCCTGGAAAAGTCTGCTGACCCCTGAGTTAGTCCTGCACAAGTGCTTTTCCCATTTTCAGCTTCATTACGCCCAAAGTACAAGGCATTCGTTTGCAGACAGGCCCCAACTGAGCCCGTTAACGCTCCTTCTAAATGGACCCCTCCTCTCTGTTCCCACAACACCATGGAAGAGATCAGGACGTCCGCAGCTGGGAGACACCAGCGTTCCTCCTGAGAGGTGCACCCTGAGAAATTAGAGCAGCCCAAGGCCCTGGGTTCTGGGGGCACGCCTCGTTTTGGAAGGCCTGCCGCCCGCACGCGTGTGTATGTGCATGTGTGTTTGTGTGTGCATGTGTACAGGCGTGTGCC
Source organism: Leucopleurus acutus (assembly GCF_964270905.1). Lineage (NCBI taxonomy): Eukaryota > Metazoa > Chordata > Mammalia > Artiodactyla > Delphinidae > Leucopleurus > Leucopleurus acutus. The sequence goes on from NC_139142.1 coordinate 172,312,393, forward strand.
CACATGGCCCTCTCCTCAGCACTTTCTGCTCCCCTCCTGCCCCCTCTGCCAGCCTGGCCTCCCAGGTTCCAGCCGAGGTCCCCTGCCAGGGTCTGAGTCCATCGTCCTGGCAACCCCCTCTTAAGGTGCAAAGCTATTTTCTCCCTCTCCCTGTCCCCTTCCCCTCTTTACCTTCTGTCCCCAAATCTCCACCACGAGGGAAGACGCTACCACTAGGGACTTAGGGAAACAGCGCCTGCTACGGGGTGTCCCAGCTCCCATCAGGAGCACCTGGGCCCTGCCTGACACCTGCCAGGTCTTCCTGAAGCCTGGATCTTCGAAGAGCCAGTTACACTGGGCACAAAATGCCCTTAAATCATCTGGGTGGGGGGCGGAGGGGATAAAAGTTAATCCTTGATACTGACAGGTAGGCAGAGCCTTCACAGCACAGGATGGCTGCTCCCCTTACTGGAAAATGGGTGGTGGGCTCAGCCCGCTTCTCTTTCTCCTCCCTGAGTCCGGTCTGGCCCAGGTGCTGCTGTAGGAGTGGCCTTGGGCTGTGACATCAGCCTGCATCTGTGTCTCCTTCTAGAAGGGAGGGGTCCTGAGGACTGGGAGGGCCCTCGAGGGCTTCAGGCACCGCACTGGCATTTACACACACCTACGCACAAAGTGGATCTGGAAAGACCACAAAACAGACGACAGGTGGGAGTCCTGCAGGGGTGCCAGGGCCAGCCTGGGGTCAGTGGCCTTTCAGCCTATCTCAGCCTTCAAAAGATGCCAGGCCAGTGCCGAGGGAGAGCACGGGCAGCTGGGCTGGAGGGGTCCTGTCTGGGGGTGGAGAGTCAGCCCCTAGCCAGTGGAGCAGCCCGGCCAGGGCCGGGATGGGAAGGGGCTCTGACCCAGGTAGGGGCCCCAGGCGGCGTTCGTCACAGGGCATGGAGGAGGCCTCGCAGCGTTGAGCCTCGCGGTGGGAAGGGAAGAACTCCAAGCCTGCGGGAGGCTGGCCGTCCTGCCTGCACCTGCGCCTCCTGCGGGCAGGCCAACCTTGACCTTGTAGGAGGCTGGCCAGAATCATACGAGGACCCCTCAAAAGCCCCAAAAAGCTCCTGGTGGCATTTTTGGGTTGAGGAAACCGTACAGACCAAGGCCTCCGTGGGTACAACGAGGCTGTCAGGTGATGCGGGGTGTCCCCCGGGCACTCGGGGGACAGGGTCCCACCAGCCTGGGCCTCTCCTCCCACCAGACTCTGGGCTCGGCCTTCCTCATTCTCAAACACGTCTGGTACAGGGCAGCCTTCAGGCAGGACGGCTGGGATACTACTGCGAGGGGCCCAGGGTAGAGGTGCCTGGCGGAGGTGGACAGGGGAGACCTCCAGTGCGGGTGTGGCTGTTCTCGGGCAGCCTCGGCCCCAGGGACGTCGCCGTCTGCCCTCGGCTGGGGGTGGATGAGAGGCCTGGTGCCCTGCCTGTTCCCTCCCGCCCCAGCCTCTCTTGCTGCAGTGCTTTCATCCCACCCCCCTCCCGTGGCTCCCACAGGGCCCCGGGGAGCCCCCGGGCGCAGCTGCCCCCCCCCCCCGCTCTCCATGGGCCCTGGGGCTGCTCGCCCTCCCTGCTGTCTGCAGGGACCCACCTTCTGACACCCAGTGTTTAGTGGATCTCACACACACGGGGGCTGCATCATCTCTGTCCATTTGTCGGCTGGTGAAATCACCACCTCCCCGTGCCGGGGGAGCAGTGACCGTCTTCACTGGAAAGAGGAGCAGAGTGGCTGCTGGCGAACCTGCCAGATCGGCTTTACCTGCACACCTCCCGGCCTCCACACCCCTGACCCAGGAACAGAGGCTCCGGGTGGCTGGGGCGGGGTGGGGGGGCAGATTCCAACCAGCGAGGGCGGTGGCGGGGGGTCATTTTCAAACGCATTCCAAACCGTCACCTCCCAGTTGGTGAGTCGGCAGACGGCATGTAGGAGCGTCTGCCCTGGGGCTTCATCCTGCGTGTGATGAATTCTCCTCCCCGTCGTTGGGGGCTGGAGGCGACTGGCGAGCGTGCCGGGGACCCTGTGCTGACCCGACCACCCTCCGCCCCCGTGTCGCTTAGATCTGCAGCCTCATGCGCGGGGGCATCGCGGAGCGGGGCGGCGTCCGCGTGGGCCACCGCATCATCGAGATCAACGGGCAGAGCGTGGTGGCCACGGCCCACGAGAAGATCGTCCAGGCGCTGTCCAACTCGGTGGGAGAGGTGAGAGGTCACTGCCCGAAGCCAGAACCGGGCTCTCGGAGCCCAGATGTTTCCATGGCCGACATCTAATCCCCGAGGGCGTGTATAAGGTGCTGGGAAGCACCCCAGAGCAAAGCCTCCCTTCTGGGCAGAGCCTGTCCCTGCGGGGACCTGGGCACATCTGCTGGCTGGCGTGCTCCCACCCGGACCTTCCTGAGCCTCCTCCGGGGCTGCATCAGCTGAGCACGGCTGTGTCTCCCACGGGGGAGCCTTCTGCAGGCGGGCTCTGGCACCCCCTCCTCACCCCGGGTAACTGTGGCTGATGGGATGGGGGTGGGCATTCGCAGGCCGGCCCTGCTGTGCTCCCCTCTCCCACTCTGCTGGCTGTACCCGCCTCCTTTTCTGCTTCTTTCTGGCATCAGTGCGATGCCATGCCAGCGTGAGGGTGGACGGGGTACAGAGCGGGGAGCTCAGGAGGGAGCAGGGTACCTCAGCGGGGGACGTAAGATGCTGGGAGTGGGGGTACCAGCCCAGTGCTGGGAAGGAGGCCTCCCCGGTGCGGGTGTGTGTGTGTGTGTAGGTGTGTGGGAAGCGGGGAGTCAGGGTGAATGGGTGAGTATCTCCCTGGGTGAAGCCTGGGTGACAGCAGCGCAGAAGGGGCAGACAGCGCTGAGTGGCGGGTGACACGGGACGGCTGTGGAGGCAGGTGCTGGGCGGGGAGTTTAGGTTTGATTCTGAGGGCGGTGGGGACCCAGGGGCTGTGTGGGGCGAGGGCACGGCTTCCTCTTTGGAGGCTGGTGGGGGGAGCATGGTGCTCTTCCCTGAGGGGCCTTCAGATCATGTCCGGTCAGGACACCTTTCCTGGGGCCACGTTACCGCACTCAGTATTTTGTGAAAGTCCCAAGGCTGGGGGAGGAGGCCTGTTTCCCTGCATGGGTGGTGGCAGACAGCAGCTCTCAGGAAGGAGGGGGCCAGGTAGGCGCCATTAGCCTTCTCTTACAAATGGCTTCAAAGAAAGGAAAATCCAATTGTCCTAAGTAGACGCCTCGAGACAGCCGCCCGGCTGGGGCCATCAGTCGGGCGGGGGAGCTGGGCTGGGAGCGGGAGAAATGCGTCCGACTGTCTGGACCTGAGGTGAATGGGTATCAGTCAGGCCGGACCTCAGGCCCAGGGTGTTGGAAGCCGGTCCTGGCTGGTCCTGAGAGATGAGCTTGTCTGCCTGTGTTTTCCATCATCCCTGAGCACATTTGGAAAATGAGTCACCGCTCACTAGACCTGATGTTTTGCTGGGCCTTGGGGCTGGGTTTCAGATTGAGGAATTAGAATGAATCTGCTGATGGGAAAAGGCATTGCAGGCTGATGAAGGAGCAAACATCTAAGTGGATCAGACAGATCCTGGTGTTGGGGGCCAGGGGGGGAGCCTGGGTGACAAGAAAACGCTTCGGCCAGACTGGCCATCTGGGTTGGTCAGATAAGGCCCGAGAACGGCTTGCCCGAGGAAGGGCAGGACTGGGGGGTTGGCTGCACGCCCCTGGGGGTGGCTGCACCTGCGGCCGCCTCTCCCTGGGCGCTGGAGGTCTGCCAGCCCACCCCCTAGAGCCACGGTCACCCACAGGGGCCTGAGCACGGCTGGGTCCCGGGCTAGCCTGCGGAGCAGGGTGCTTAAAGAAAGCAGAAGCAGAGCCCGGGGCCCAGGCGGGATTTAGGGTACGTGCCCCCCACGGTTGGCCTCTCCGGGCAGCCGTCTCTGTGCCTTGCTGGCGTACCCAGCCTCTGTGGTGCCAGGGACTGAGGTCAGGCCCCAAAGGCTCATTTGCTAACTGACCCCCAGGGGCTGAGGGCCTCCAGGCCTCCGCCCGCCGCACACGCACTTTGTGTGTGAGCCTCTGGGTCTCACGCCGAGGCAAAGCTTGCCCCTTGCAGTTTCCAAGGAGGCCTGGGCGCCCCAGCCTGCCTTCAGCTCGGTGCACAGTCAAAAGTCCAACTTTTTATGCACCTGGTGTCAGCTTGAGCTGAAGGGAAAACGGCCCTTGACCGCGTGTAAAACCCTCTGAAGACCTGGACGGGGCGCCCAGGTCACAGTCTGCGCAGTCAGGGTACGCTTTCTAAGCCGCCATCGGGGTGGTGACCACGGTGTCGACTTGAACAAATGCACAACGTGAGAGTTGTGAGTTGTTTTATTTGGGGCAAAATGAGGACTGCAGCCCAGGAGACAGCATTTCATATAGCTCTGGTGAACTGCTCCCAAGAGGCAGGGGGGAAGGTCAGTATGCATGTGATTTTGGTGAAGGGGGAGGACATGCAATGGAGCACGTATTTTTTGCAGGAGGCTCTGCAAGTCTCCTGAGGGTTACAGCTAGTCATGAGCAGCAGACGTCACCAGGAAGGATCTCGGTGCTTTTCTAGATATGAGGAGATGCAAGAATTGGGCTCATAAAATGGGCTCCTGAAAATATCTCACTATCTGAAGACCTGTTCTCCCAGTTTTCCCCAGAGCACAGAGGGCCTCATTCCTGATCTCCACCCTGAACTCCTTTCAGGGGGTGTTGAAGGTCAGCAGCTGCAGTGGCACCTGCTTCAATCCTTGTAGAGGTAGATGGCAAGCGCCCACGACAATTGCCAATTTGTAGCTGACAGCCCACAGGTCATTCTTCCTCCCCTCTGGACGCTGGTACTTTACACAGGACACGCTCAGGGGACTTGGGCATCGCTGGCCTCGCATGCGGGGGACGGGGGCGGGAGGCGGAGGCAGGGAGGGCTGGGTCAGCCCCTCTCTCTCATTGGCAGATCCATATGAAGACCATGCCTGCCGCCATGTTCAGGCTCCTCACAGGCCAGGAGACCCCGTTGTACATCTAGGCTGCCCGCCTGCACCCCAAGGAGTGGGAGCCGGACCCAGGACCCGACCCCTGAACCCACAGCCCACCTGATGACACTGGCTCCTCCAAAGGGCATGCCCTCACCACCCACTTTTTTTTTTTGGACCAAAAGGGGTCTTTTTATCCAAGGAGAGTCACAGGAACCAGTCTTTGTAGAACAGTCACGTATTTGCCACATTCTGAATTTTCTCATTGCGACGGACAAGGGTTTGTCTGTACGTCCGTGTGGTGTGGAGCCGTGGAGGGCGAACGTGGGTGCCCCCGGATGCGGCTATGCGGGGAGCCCCTCGAGGACAGCGCGCTCCAGGGGGCAGCAGCGGTGTGCCCCGCCCTCAGCTGGGGCTCGGGTTCCTGCGGGGAGGGCGCCCCACTGCCCTGATGGCTGAGTGTGGGCAGCCAGCTCTCAGGATGGGACTGGTCACTGAAGTTGGGGGACACGTGGTTGTATTTCCCGAGAAAGGAGGCATCCCTGAGTTACGTAAATGGTGAGATCCACAACCTCAAAACTCCAGCCTATTCAGACAACATCACCATTTTGACTTTCGACAACAAACTGCTCTTCAGACGTTAGGATCTTCCGACGACCCGTGACCATGTCTGCCGCCCGTGCCCGCCTGTCCGCTGGCCCCTGGACGCCCCTGGGCAGCCTCCCACACAGGCCGGCGGCCTCGTTACAATCTCTGTCTACACACACGCATCCACACGTGAGCTCCCCCCTCGGAAACCAGACCCTCCCCGGACACCTGGAGCCTGCTCTCCCCGGGGGCCTGCGCGTCCGGGTGCCGTCACCGTGAGCAGTGTTCCAGTGCGTGTAGGTCAAGTGCAGCATAGTCTAGATCCGCCCCGCAGAGCTCAGTGTTCACGATGTCATTTTGTCCGGAAGTCTCTCTCTTTGGCCCAGGCCTTGAAGATACACTGTGACTTAAGAAGCCTTACCATGCCGTAACTAAGCTCTAGGACCACTGGATGAGGGTGACCTGTGTGTTGCATGCAGCTGACCTTGGGAAGACTCGCTAATACCACTAATAAACCTGAGGTCATGATGGAAAGCTGTCCGTGTGGCTGGTTTGTTGACGGAGAAGTGGCCGCCCAGCTTTCCTCTAACTCCGCCCCTCACAGCCCGGCTCCGGGTGGGGGCCCTCCCTGCCGGGTCTGAGGGCTCCAGGCACCAACCCCGCAGGAGACAAGCTCCTGACTAATTGGATGAGGGAGAGTGGGAGGCTCGGGCTTCTCCTGGTTCAGATGGGAATCATCTCTGGGAGAGGTGTGTGCGTGTACAGAGCAGAAAGCAGCCCACCTATAGCCTGGCTCCTTCCCTGGGGCCGCCCTGCAGCCCGTCTCACCTGATAGCAGGACTTGGCAGTGCTCCCGTCACTGACTGCGTTCTGTGGTCACCGTCCTGGTCCCGGTGTCCCCTGGCATGGGGATCTGGTCAGAAGCCCTGGGCGGTGTTCCAGCATGTTATCAAGGGACACTGGGCAAGCCAGGCCCCTTCTCTGGCCGGGATCTTAGTTCCATGCTGTGAGCCACTAGGCGGGGATGGCCCACACCCTGGGGTGAGAGCTGGAGGAAAGGGGCCTCGGCTCAGGGGGGCCCAGGGGTATGGCCCTGCAGCGCCCAGAATGAGGCAGGTGAATGGGCTCCGGAGAGGAAACCCATGGCTAGCAGATGACGGGGGGCAGGTGTCCCTTCATGTGCTACACATTTAAAAGAAAAAAAAAAAAGAGAGCTTTAAGTCAAGGGCCTGCATTCCTCCCAGAAGCTGGGGGACATGTCCCACAGAGGGACAGCTGTGGGCCGGGCGCCTGCCCTCTCCCCTCACACCCGCAGGGTCTGTCTCCAGAAGGATGTTAGGGAACACAGTCAGGTGCCAGGGGTGGGTCGTGCTCCGTGGTCGGTCGTCCGGCCTGAGCCCTCGCTTGGCACCTGGTCACCAGCAGTACACACGGCTCTCGGCATCTGTCCCGATCAGACCTCAGAGACAGAGGCCAGAAATAGTTTTTATTAAAACACTGATCATTATGAAAACACCTTGAGGTACATTAAATAAATACAGCCTGCCAGTTGTACAAACAGGCTTGAAAACAATTTCCTATAAATTCTGCCTTAATAGCAGCATCTGTGGATCAATACAGCTGTGGGGGAGAAAACATCCATTCGAGATAAGCTTTATGTGGTTTGTTACACGCATTTAATTTGTGTCATTGTCACCAGCTGAAGAAGCCCTTAAGTCCTTGTGAAGGATAAGCGCCCCCCTGTTTGCCATAGAGTAGGGGTCTGGAGTTCCTCCAGCCCAGTATCCTTGTGGTCCCTGGGTGGGGGTCTAATGGCAGTGCCAGACAGGCACTGGCCCTGTGCTGGCCCTCTTTTTGGTGGGGGAGGTCCAGGAGAGCACAGGCCCCGGGCCCTGTGCAGGGGGCATCCTGGGCCTTGGCTTCCAGCGCAGCCCGTGGGGACCTGCCTGCTGACGTGTTAACGAGAGCGGGGATACCAGGGCCGAGCGGACGAGGACGCGCCAGTGACGGGGGGACACTGCCTTTCCCCTTGGCCATGAGCCGACACAGCCTGGGGCTCAGGGCGCTCGATGCCGGGGCTGCTGGTTCCCAGGTGCCGCCGAGCAGAGCGGGCTTGAAGGTACCCGGGCTGGGGAGTCAGACCCCGGCCCGTTGCCAGGCACCTCTCTCTTCCCGGGACCTTTCCTGGGAGCCAGGTGCCTGGGCCCTGCAGGAGCCGACGTGGGCCCTCAGAAGGTGTCAGCCCAGCGCTGTAGAACTGGGTACAGTGTACTCACCCGCAAGATAGAGATGCTGTGAGGACACGTGTGAGGGCCGAGCACTTGAGAACGGCCGGCCGGTGGGCTTCAGGCCAGAGCACCTACCTGCACCCAGGGGGAGGCACAGGCTGTGGCAGGTGCTCGGAGGCAGGAGACATGGCGCCCTGCAGGGAGGGGAAGCAAAAGACACAGAGCAGCAGGCCAGGTCCCCTGGAGGTCACCCAGCCCGCGGCAGGGTAACAATTCTGATGCCCGTGAGGTGGGGGGTGGGCGCAAGGGCTGGCCTCACTCGAGAGGCAGCCTGTCTGAGAACTGCAGGCTTGGCCCAGGGCCCTGCCGTGTGAGCCCCCAAACCTGACGTGAGCCCCCCACCCAGGTGAGACCCCTGCAGCCTGCTAAGCTCTGGTTGCCACCCCAGAGATGCCTTGATGCCGAGGCCGGGGCGCTGGAGCCATCCATGCTTTGCTGGGAGGCTTAGGGGAGGCCCCTTGGAAAAACCATCAATTTACTTTACCTGCAGAGAGATTTACTTTTGGGGACTTCAAAAGCCCTCAGTTGAGAAAAATTAGAGTAGAGATTTCCCGTTTTATAGTCTGGATAAAGTGCTCGTAAATTCTTCTCTGTGATGTCTCGAGCGGAGAAGTTCCGGCTATCATCACAAGGCCTGATTTATATATTGGTCCAGCTCTCACCTCCGGACGGCAGTGACCGATGATAACATTAGGAAGCAAAGCGTTGGCAGCTGACGAGGGGCTCCTCGGGGTGTCTGGCAGCCACACTCCAGGATGGCACAGGTATCCCCGTGGCCGCAGAAAGTCCTTGAGGACAGCGCTGCTCCACGACCCTGGTTGGGAAGCAGCTGCTGCTGAGGTCGCCAGAACAGGGTGGCCCAGGGGTCCAAGAAGGTCCAGGGCACCCAAGCTGCTGTGGCCGAGGCTTCTGCGCACCCAGCTCGAGGTGGGGGTGGTTCACGGAAAGGAGTGGTCGACAGGTGGCATCTTCCAAAGCAGACGTGGCGGCCGCCGCCCGGCTGGGGAAGGGGCTGCTCTGAGTCATCAGAGACCCCTTGAGGCCAGTCTGGCGAGGGCAGATGGGGGAGAACCCCGGGGGCTCGCCATGGGGGCTTATTGTTACGGGGCAAATAACAAAGTGCTCTGTGCTAAGCTGGCTAAAGGGACAGTGGAGAGACAGCCAGAGAGGAAGCTGGGAAAATGCCCTGGGGCAGGGAGAGGCAGGGAGGGGTTGCCCGGGAGACAAGGTGCAGGGGTGGGGGTGCGGGTGCCTCAAAGCCCCTTGCCACAGGGTGGCCGGGCCCCCCTGGGGAGTCCCTCATTGTATGTTTGTTCACAGGGTGGCCCTGTCGCCCTGCGGGCATAAGGCTGGACCCCCGCTGCCATCTGGGCTAGAATGACTGACTTTCTTAAAATTCAGCCTCTAAGAAAGGGTTGATCATTGATTCAAACTGCAAGGGGAAATGGGCTCATTGCCTGATGGACTCCTCTACCCCTTTAAACACTAAACTAAATCGGGGTGGGGGTGGGGACTGGGGTGCAGGAGAATCCTGCTCTTCCATGGCCCCGATTGTGAAGATACTTCAGTTTCTTTAGCTACATGCGTGTCCCCTGCCACTGGATCGCTGTCATGTGGCTAGTTCAAGGTGCTACCTGCCTGACGACAGGGACTAATTCACGATGGACACGAGAGAGTCATCCACTGTATCACCGGGACAGGTAGAAGCGTCAGCCCCCAGAAAACAGCCGATGGGGTCCCCCTGGAGGAGGGAAGGGCCTCCGCCGCTTGATCCACCCGGGGAAGCAGCCTCTCCCCACAGGCCCGGCGTCCCCGGCAGGGACTCTGGCACCAGGTCTGTCCATGTCCACATCCAGACGGAGGCGCCTTCACAGCTGGTCCAGGACACGGGCGCTGAGAACGGCCTCCTCCATGTGGCACTCCTCGGAGGGGATGGCCGAGCGAGCGGAGCCCACCACGTGCCTCACCTCCACGGGAAGGGAGCAGCTCGAGTGTTCCAAGAACTTAGCCACCAAAACCCTGGCGTCTGCGTAGGCCTTGCTGTCCACTAAGGAGTGCGGCCGCTCTTTGGAGACTGTCTGTAAGGCCTCTGGCTTTAACCGCTGGTCCGTTTTCCAGGCATCTGGTTCCCTGGGGGGTGAAAGCTGGGGCCGACAGGCACAGGCAACCATGACAGAGTGAGACAAGGAAGCTGAAAACCAAGGGAAAATGCACCATCTGAAAACACCCGACACAAAACAGAAGGCAGCCGTCCACTAACTTCTCTGAAAAGCAAACACAGGGATGCTGGGGACAAGCTTTCCGCTGGGATTTCTGTGTTCCCCAGCTGGCCCTCGCTTTGCATGTCCCCTGGCATGGCCTGGCCCCTCGCAGCCCTGAGTTCAGCCTGCAGTAACCTAGAGGGGCCGCAGCCTCCTGGAGCCGAAGGCTGGAGATGGGAGGGCAAGATTCGAAGCCGGCCAGCGAGAGAAGTGCAGGGCGGGGCAGGGGTCTCCATTCCGTGTGCCTCCCTGCTGGAATTCCCGAGCTCGCAGGGGGGCTGCCCCTTCTCAGCCTTCCCCAGCTCAGTGACCTCCGCCCTTGTGGGCTGGGTGGCATTTGGAGACACGTCTGCCTTAAGAGCAGAGCTGGGGGTGGCAGAGGGGCAATGAGAGCGCCCTCCCCATGTCAAGGGCAGAGACAGCAGCCACCTCTCACGAGGCAGCAGAGTCGCCTGAAGCCCAGGGCCTTGTGCTCAATGCTCCCCAGGCCAAGGGCAGGGAGACGGAACCAGCTACCAGCGGGCCCCAGCCACTCCAGATGACCCTCCAGAGAGAGAAGCTCCGGGCGGTCAGCTGTGACCAGCTCGCCAAGCCTGGCAAAGCATGTGAAACTGTGTAAGAGTCACACGGGGGCCCATCCCCCCTCCAAAGAGAATCTCATAACTACAGTGACACAAGCAGCCGTGTGGTGGTAAATCATCTGTAGCCTCTAGTACATCTGCCAAGAGAGCAGGGGAGGCAGGGCAGGCCCATCTTCCAAAGCCCAGAGATCTGGGGCATCGCGTGCCTGGGTGACCCTGGGAGGGGCTGTGTTTAGACACAAGGCAGCCGAGGACCTCTGGTCACCCCTGCCCCCCACACTGTGGTTATCAAAGGGTTTCAGAAAAAGAGCGTCTCACCGGTTCCCCGTGCAGCCCGGGACAGTCCTGCTTCAAGGTCCTGGCTGCAGGATGGGGTGTGTGACGAGGCATCACCTTAACCAGAAAGAGAATTCAGTTAACACACAGCCGGGGAAAAGGAATTCCCGATAACACCGTAGTAACCCTCCTGAGGATAAGAAATGGATTTCAGATGCAAGAGCAGCAGAGGAAAACTCCTGCATTTAAGCCAGCCGGAACCCAGGTGGCTCCCACCCGGGGCAGGTGGCGTCCCCAGGGCCCGTCACTTCCTCAGCGTGGCCCCGGGCACAGGTAGCAGGCCAGTGCCACTGAGAGAGGAGGCTGAGGCGACAGGGCGGTGAGTAGGATGCAGGGGTGCGATCAAGCCACCGCAGCAAGCCTGGTGGGAGCACAGCAGGGGCCCCAGACTGTCCGCTCCCCTTACAGGCTCTGGACATCGAGACCACATTCCCCGTGTGGCCCTGAGGCAGGGCCCAGGGCTGGACTCCACTCCCAGGGGGCACCGACACCTGCAGTGTCCGGGCAGAGCCAGGCACGCCCTGGGGACACGGGGCTGGGCCAGCTGTACCTGACGCCCTGGAGGGGCCCCACGAGGTGGGGTCGCTGGCAGAGCGGGCCACGCGCCTGGGACCTGGCCGCGCCCGCGCGCCCTGGGGGGGGCCCTCAGGGGATGTGCGGCGTGGGTGTGCGGCAGGCAGAAGGGTGCCCGTGGGGCCGTCAGAGGGTGGGCGGCTCAGGCCCGGCGTCGCAGTGCCCTCAGGGGCCAGCAGGCTGGAGCTGTCGGCCGGCGCTGCAAGGCAAAGGACACGGCGTTAGCGCTGGTGCTGGGCAACTACCAAGCCGCCCCCACGCGGGACAGCGCCGCCCACGTGCCCATCCGCCACCCAGGGTCCTCCCAGGGGGTGGGGGCAGCCCAGCCCTCTGAGAACAAACCCCCGGCTGCAACTGTGCCAAAATGCGCATCCTCAGTGCAGCCCCGCCCGGCTGCGCGGGTGGGCCGGCCATCAGGGTGTGAACAAGCCCCAGGGGATTCTGATGCCCCGAGTGTGAGACCCGCTGCTCTGGACCGGTCATGTCATGCCACTGACGCTGGGCTTTACCCCTTGCTTCTCCGCAGGTGGCCCCCGGGGTGGAGGCTGGACCAGAATCTGTCTAAACAGGGTCCCCAGTGGACCTGTATACACATCAGGGCTTGAGGAGCACTGCCCTCTACCCTCTTCTCTCCCATCACCAGACCACCCCAGGGCGCCCCTCCCTAAGGCTCCTCACTGCCCCCCTCCCCCCACTGAAGGAGACGTTCAAGGCGAGTGGCCCGCGTGGGGAACATATGCTAAGAACCACAGCAGCCTGAACTCTTACAGTGGGGGAGGCTTTGAGATCTGTTCCTTCCTCCCCTTCCTGTGGGTCCTGGGGGAACTTCTCTGCTCCCAGGGGCCCTGCGAGCCCCACATCTGTGCACATGTCCTGTGCCCAGGGCCCACCCAGTCACCCCCAGCCCACAGCCGAGGAAACTCTGCTGAGAGAGGGCGGGGAAGAAGGCGGCAGGCCACCGAGTGGGAGCTGGCGGAAAGCGGACCCATTCCGGAGCACACGTGTTTGGCGCCCCCCATCCCCCACTGTCTGCCGCTGCCGTCCTGAGAGATGCTTTGAGACCATCAGTCCCATGAGTCCACCTGGAACAACAAAGATGAGACAGACCTCACATGCAAAAAAAAAAAAAAAAAAAAAAATTCTTCAGGACGATCAATCCTTTTCTTCTTTAAGATACCATAAGAGTAGAAGAAAATATGGGAGAATAAATCTACTGCCTTGAGGGGGTGAAAGACTTTGGAAACATGATAGAAACCATAAAGGAAAAGCTTGATAAATTTGACAACAGCAACAAAAACATGGTGAACTTGTGTACGGCAAAGGCCTCATTAACAGGCTTCAAGAAGCAAAGCCTGAACTGGGGAAGCAAACCTGCCATAAAGAGAGTCACTCTTACACATTTTCTCACTTCTCTATTTAACAAATATTTTTCTTATAAACCAAAAAAACAAAACAAAAAACAAAAACAACCAGAAATAAACGCAACAGAAATAAATGGACCCAAAACAGACCTACAAGTTGATGATAGATATGTAAAAAGGTGCAGAAACTCAATCCTATGTGTGTGTCAAGTTCACCTACAAGGATGGTAAAGGTCCCCAGGAGTGACAATGTCTTGGGGTGTCACAAACACTCTTGGTGGGAACATAAACTCGTCATAAAACCCTTCCAGGACACAGTGTAGTCAATACATCCAAGTCTAAAATACACATTCGCCTGGACTCTGCAATTTCCCTCACTGGAATTTATCCCAAGGAAGTAATTGGTCAAGTGCTCAAGACCAAATGTATAAATGTAGAAAAAAAAAATATACTTTCCTGTCTCCTTAGAAAAGTTCAAACCTAGACATTGTCATTACTAACACTCTCAAAATCTTTTCAAAAATCACCCAGCAAGTATATTAAAAGTCTTTTGAATAATATTCATTCCGTCACATTCTTTTTGATCCCAATTCCCTCTCTCTCTCTTCCACAGCTTTACTGAGGTATAACTGATATGCAAAACACCTGTGCCTATTTACTGTATATAATTTGATGAGACTGGACATATGTACACACCCTTGATCCCAAGTTTCTTTTTTTTTTTTAATTTAATTTTTTTTTGTGGATGCACTGGGTCTTAATTGCTGTGTGTGTGCTTTCTCTAGTTACGGAGAGTGGGGGCTACTCTTCACTGCGGTGCACGGGCTTCTCATTGGTGGCTTCTCTTGTTGCAGAGCACCGGCTCTAGGTGCATGGGCTCATTTGTTGTGGCTCGTGGGCTCTAGAGCACAGGCTCAGTAGTTGTGGCGCACGGGCTTAGTTGCTCCGTGGCATGTGGGATCTTCCCGGACCAGGGCTTGAACCCATGTACCCTGCATTGGCAGGTGGATTCTTAACCACTGCTCCACCAGGGAAGTCCCCCAAGTTTCTTAATGTCAGTGAAAATCCAGTGGCTGAGTTCCTCAAGGAAATGCAAAGAGTCATGAGTGACAAATGTGACCTAGCTCTGAATATAAGTAATTAATAGAAAACTTATAAAATTAGGACAGCATTACAGGAAAAGCTTATGGCCCAAGGCTGGTCACTCTCATTTCTGCACACCCTCCCCTCCAGGGTTGTGTCATGTGCCTACATTTTTATAGAAGTCATAATCGTGGTGGACCTCCAGGGTTTCACCTAATGGATCGAAAACATTTTTCCTAATAATGTGTGGTGATATATTCAGCTTGTGTAACACATTTTCCTGAACTCTTATTAATGGACTTCATTGTCCCCCTCAGTTTTTACTGTTATGGAAAAGGCAACAACTTATCTGCATGCTTACTCTTCCTTTTTCTGCATTACTCCCCGGGGGTGATTCTAGAAGTATGAGCACATCTAATGGCATAAATATTTTCATGGCTCTGCATCCCAAACGCTTTGCCAAAGCAGTGGGCTGACTTACAAGCCACCAGTTAGGGCCCCCATGTCCTCATCACTATTTTGTTATTTTAACAAATAGCAAAACAATATTGTTTAAAAGAACAATAACAGAATCTCCAAAAACAAACAAACAAACAAAAATTCTAGAGCTAATAAGTGCACTCAGCAAGGCTGCAGGATTCAAGGGGAATACATGAGTGAATCCCCTCCTATTGATTCAGAGTCAGTCCCACGTACTGACGATGAACACGCAGAAACCAAAGGTGTAAACCCAGTGCCATCAACAGTTGCTCCAGAGAAAAATGAAACACGAAACACACACACTAAGGAAAGCTGCCCAGGATCTGTATGCTGAAAATGATGCCGTGAAACCAAAGCTCGAAAACCATGGAGACAGACTGTGTTCACGCCTCAGAAGACTCAGCTCTAGAAAGATGGCGATTCTCTAAAATATGGCACAAATGAACTTATCTAGGAAACAGCAACAGACTCACAGACATAGAGGACAGACTTGTGGTTGCCAAGGGGGAGGGGGAAGGGAGAGGGATGGACTGGGAGTTTGGGATTAGCAGATGCAAACTAGTACATATAGGATGGATAAACAACAAGGACCTACTGTATAGCACAGGGAACTATAGTCAATATCCTGTGATAAACCATATGGAAAAGGATATATATGTATAACTGAGTCACTTTGCTGTACAGCAGCAATCAACATGGCATTGTAACTCAACTCTACTTCAATAAAAAGAGAAAGATGGTGATTCTATCCAAATAGCTGTACAGGTTTAATGCCTGTCAAGATCCCAGCAAGGGAGACTTCCGTGGCAGTCCAGTAGTTAAGACTCCATGTTTCCAACGCGGGGGCCATGGGTTCGATCCCTGGTCAGGGAACTAAGATCCCACCTGCTGTATGGCCAAAACAATGATAAAGAAATAAATTAAAAAAATGAAACACAAATACATGGAGGCTAAACAGTGTGCTACTAAGTAACCAAGAGATCCCTGAAGAAATTTAAAAAACACATAGAAACAAATGACAACAAAAACACAATGACCCAAAACCTATGGGACGTAGCAAAAGCAATTCTAAGAGGGAAGTTTATAGCAATTCAATCTCACCTCAAGAAACAAGAAAAATCTTAAATAAACAATCTAACCCTACACCTAAAGCAACTAAAGAAAGAAGAACAAAGAAAACCCAAAGTCAGTAGAAAGAAAGAAATCATAAAGATCAGAGCAGAAATAAATGAAATAGAAACAAATAAAACAATAGCAAAGATCAATAAAACTAAAAGCTGGTTCTTTGAGAAGATAAACAAAATTGATAAACACTTAGCCAGAATCATCAAGAGAAAAAGGGAGAGGATGCAAATCAATAAAATTACAAATGAAAAAGGAGAAATCGCAACTGACACTGCAGAAATACAAAGGATTATAAGAGACTACTACAAACAACTATATGCCAATAAAATGGACAACCTGGAAGAAATGGACAAATTCTTGGAAAGATACAATTTTCCAAGACTGAACCAGGAAGAATTAGAAAATATAAACACACCTCTCACAAGTAATGAAGTTGAAACTGTAATTAAAAATCTTCCACCAAACAAAAGCCCAGGACCAGATGGCTTCACAGGTGAATTCTAGCAAACATTTAGAGAAGAGCTAACACCCATCCTTTTTAAACTCTTCCAAAAAATTGCAGAGGGAGGAACACTCCCAAATTTGTTCCACAAAGCCACCATCACCCTGATACCAAACGAGAAAAAGATATCACAAAAAAAGAAAATTATAGACCAATATCACTGATGAACATAGATGCAAAATTCCTGAACAAAATACTAGCAAACAGAATCCAACAACATATTAAAAGGATCATACACCACGATCAAGTGGGATTTATGCCAGGAATGCAGGGATTCTTCAATATAGGCAAATCAATCAATATGATACACTGTATTAACAAATTAAGGAATAAAAACCATATGATCATCTCAATAGATGCAGAAAAAGCTTTTGACAAAATTCAACACCCATTTATCTCCAGAAAATGGGCATAGAGGGAACCTACCTCAACATGATAAAGGCCATATATGACAAATCCACAGCAAACATCATACTCAATGATGAAAAACTAAAAGCATTTCCACTAAGATCAGGAACAAGACAAGGACGTCCACTCTCACCACTCTTATTCAACATAGTTTTGGAAGTCCTAGCCACGCAATTAGAGAAGAAAAAGAAATAAAAGGGATACAAATTGGAAAAGAAGAAGTAAAACTGTCACTGTTTGCAGATGACATGATACTATACATAGAAAATCCTAAAGATGCCACTGCAAAACTATTAGAACTAATCAATGAATTTGGTAAGGTTGCAGGATACAAAATTAATGCACAGAAATCTCTGGCATTCCTATACACTAACAACGAAAAATCAGAAAGAGAAATTAAGGAAACACTCCCATTTACCACTGCAAAAAGAAGAATAAAATACCTAGGAATAAACCTACCTAAGGAGGTGAAAGACTTATACTTAGAAAACTATAAAACACTGATGAAAGAAATCAAAGATGACATACACAGATGGAGAAATATACCCTGTTCTTGGATTGGAAAATTCAATATTGTGAAAATGACTCTACTACCCAAAGCAATCTACAGATTCAATGCAATCCCTATCAAACTACCAATGGCATTCTTCACAGAACTGGAACAAAACACTTTACAATTTGTATGGAAACACAAAAGACCCCGAATAGCCAAAGCAATCTTGAGAAAGAAAAATGGAGCTGGAAGAATCAGGCTCCCCAACTTCAAACTATACTACAAACTACAGTAATCAAGACAGTATAGGGCCTCCCTGGTGGCACAGTGGTTGAGAGTCCACCTGCCGATGCAGGGGACACGGGTTTGTGCCCCGGTCTGGGAAGATCCCACATGCCGCAGAGTGGCTGGACCCATGAGCCATGGCCGCTGGGCCTGCGCGTCCGGAGCCTGTGCTCCGCAGCAGGAGAGGCCACAACAGTGAGAGGCCCGCATACTGCAAAAAAAAGACAGTATAGTACTGGCACAAAAATAGAAACATAGATCAATGGTACATGAGAGAAAGCCCAGAGATAAACCCACACACATATGGTCACCTAATTTACAACAAAGGGGGCAAGAACATATAATGGAGAAAAGACAGCCTCTTCAATAAGTGGTGCTGGGAAAACTGGACAGCTACATGTAAAAGAATGAAATTAGAACACTCCCTAACACCATACACAAAAATAAACTCAAAATGGATTAAAGACCTAAATGTAAAATCAGATACTATAAACCTAGAGGAAAACATAGGCAGAACACTCTTTGACATAAATCACAGCAAGATCCTTTTTGACCCACCTCCTAGAGTAATGAAAACAAAAACAAAAATAAACAAATAGGACGTAATTAAACTTAAAAGCTTTTGCACAGCAAGGAAACCATAAACAAGATGAAAAGACAACCCTCAGAATGGGAGAAAATATTCCCAAATGAAACAACAGACAAAGGATTAATCTCCAAAATATACAAACAGCTCATGGAGCTCAATATCAAAAAAAACCAAACAACCCATAAAAAATGGGCAGAAGACCTAAATAGACATTTCTCCAAAGAAGACATACAGGTGGCCAAGAGACACATGAAAAGATGCTCAACATTACTAATTACTAGAGAAATGCAAATCAAAACTACAATGAGGTATCGCCTCACACTGGTCAGAATGGCCATTATCAAAAAATCTACAAACAGGGGCTTCCCTGGTGGCGCAGTGGTTGGGAGTCCACCTGCCGATGCAGGGGACGGGTTCGTGCCCCGATCCGGGAGGATCCCGCATGCCGCGGAGCGGCTGGGCCCGTGGGCCATGGCCGCTGGGCCTGCCCCTCCTGCACTGTTGGTGGGAATGTAAATTGATACAGCCACTATGGAGAACAGTATGGAGATTCCTTAAAAAACTAAAAATAGAACTACACATGATCCAGCAATTCCACTACTGGGCATATACCCTGAGGAAACCATAATTCATAGAGTCATGTACCACAATGTTCACTGCAGCTCTATTTACAATAGCCAGGACATGGAAGCAACCTAAGTGTCCATCGACAGATGAATGGATAAGGAAGATGTGGCACATATATACAATGGGATATTACTCAGCCATAAAAAGAAACAAAATTGAGTTATTTGTAGTGAGGTGGATGGACCTGGAGTCTGTGATACAGAGTGAAGTAAGTCAGAAAGAGGAAAACAAATACTGTATGCTAACACATATATATGGAATCTGAAAAAAATGGTACTGATGAACCTAGAGGCAGGGCAGGAATAAAGACGCAGACATAGAGGATGGACTTGAGGCCACAGAGCGGGGAGGGGGAAGCTGGGACAACGTGAGAGAAGCATCAACATATATACATCACCAAATGTAAAATAGTTAGCTAGTGGGAAGCAGCTGCATAGCACAGGGAGATCAGCTTGGTGCTTTGTGACCACCTAGAGGGGTGGGACAGGGAGGGTGGGAAGGAGGCTCAAAAGGGAGGGGATATGGGGACATATGTATGCATATGGCTGATTCACTTTGTTGTACAACAGAAACTAACACAGCATTGTGAAGCAATTATACTCCAATAAAGATGTAGTAAAAAAATTGAAAAAAATGATGTATCTTAAAAAAAAAAAAAAAGCTTCCAGCGAGGTATTTTGTAGATACAGGTGAGCTGATTCAAAAATGGATATGGAAAGGCACAGGCCCTACAGTAGCTGCAATCTTGACAAAGAAGAATGAAGTGGGAGGCATCCCTTTCCTGATACTGAGGCTTAACAGAGCGACAGCCATGAAGACAGGGTGGAATTGGCAGAGGGGCTGACACACAGATCAATGGGACAGAACAGAACAGGGACCCAGAAGCAGACCCATGCAACTATGCTTGACTGATTTTTGACAAAGGTACAAAAGCAAGAAACAGCCTGGAACAATTGGACCTATACGGGCAAAAAGAATGACCTTGACCTCAACCTCACCCCACACAGAAATTCCGTTACTACCTGCTTGGCCTGCAAGCCCCCTGCCAGAGCTTCTTGTGTGTTCCTGCCTACCCTCAGGGCTGGCCCCTCAGAATCTCTCGGTGGAGCCCAGCTAGCTGCCCAGGGTCGTGAGGCAGTGAGGAGGGCCCAGCCCTGCTGAACGCCTCCAGAGGGGCATCTCAGACACCCTGTCCATCTCCACCTGCCCCGAGGCCACAGATAGAAACGGGCCCTGGAGCCGCCATGCTGCCTGGCCTTTCTAACCACGCTTTCCTGGAGAACCGGTGGTTTGTGGGAATCACGTGGCTGGAATGGGGGGCCCGGCTGCAGGCCCTCCCCCCACCCCAAGCTTTAGAAGGCGCTGCGCCCTGGAGTAGCCTCTGGAAAGGTGGTCCCTGGATGCCACCTCTTAGACAAGCTCCTGACGGCTGCCTGGACTCACCAAGGGAAGGGCAAGGTCACTTCCACATTCAACTGTAGCGACCCGGGGCCCCTGCCGCTCAGAGGTGGCCTCGTGAAGGACGGCCCCTCCTTATTTCTCTTGGACGTTACTTGAAGTGGGGATGGCAGCAGCACAGAGGGCCACCATGGTCACGGTCCTTTCTGGGACGCTTAGTCATCTCCCAAGGTGGCCGACTTTGGTCTCCAAATAAATGCACCCACACGAGCCCGCTGGGGACCTCAAGACGAAAGCTCCCCAGGGACGCACCCCCCACCCCCCCCATCTGTTCCCCCTGCTGCCAAGCTTGTCTGCTTGCCTGTCACCTCGGACCACCTTCCCCGCCCCGAGGTTTGTCCTGTGGCTCCCACCCCGTATTCGGGATCTGACTTCTCACACTTTTCCTGCCACGCCCTCCAGGACACAACCTCAGGCCCCTGCCCTCCAGCCTCCCCCTCCGCAGCCAGTGGGCAGGGAGCCCCCAGCTCTGGATCCCCCCGGCCCAGCCCAGCCTGGTACGATTTTGCTCTGGAAAGGGTCCATCGCAGACTGCGTCGCACCCTTCTTCAAATCCATACTCCTCGAGTGAGAGAGAAAGGGCGCTGGGGGAGGCGGACAAAGGCCCCCAGGGAAAGCAGGAGGCCTCCCAGCTCTGACCACTGGGCGCAGGGAAGGAGGACAAGTGGAACCTTCCATGTACTTAGCAGGAGAGGCTGCAGCAAATTCCCCCCCTTACAGAGGAAGAGAAGGAAAAGGGAGGAGACACAGCCTGGAAAACTACCAACTTAGTGTTTCAAAGACTGAAAAGGGTACGATTACCTTGCGTGCTGAAGCCCGTGGTGGCGTCTGGGTCCCCGGAGCCGGGCTCGGTCACTTGCGGGTCCCCACTTGGAATCTACGGGAAGAAAGAGAAGGCCGCGCGTGGGTACTCTGCTGTCTGTGGGGCACATCACAGCAGCCTCCAGAACGGCAGGCTGACCCTAGAGCTTGTCTTCTAGAGACAGGTGCTCAGGTTGCAATCTTCTCCCCTAAATGTGTGGGGCGGGGGGTGGGAGGGTGAAGACGCCATTGCCAAGGCCAAAGCCCCTTCCTCGGACCTTCTGCAATGAGAACCGTGTGCCCCCGAGGGCCCACCCTGAGCCCACTCACCTTCCGCTTACGGGCACCATTTGGGGCTGGCGGAGGCCACACAGGGTCCCCCCGTCACCAGAGGAGGTGGGACAGCCCCTGCCCTCACTTCCCACCCCCTCCTCTCTTCCCTGAAGAGTAAGCCCACGACACCAACACTCATAGCACCCCAATGCTTTGGGCCGGCAGTTTGGACACAAGTGGGCACTGAACGAGCTCTGGACGCCCCAGAGCTGCATGTGCCCTGCCCTCCCTTCTGCCTTCCGCACGTGGAATCAAGAGGCTGCCCCCAAGGCCGCCCTCCCTGCCTAAGCTCTGCCGGGGTCCCAGCCGCACAGGGGGCCTACACCGGGTAGAGTGCGGGGCCCCGAGCCCAGTCACATGCCATCCCTTCCTGGTGGAGGCTGGCCGTGAAGCTCGAATGGGGTTGGACCATCATCACACCTTTGCAGCTTTCTTCTTGAATGAGAAGAAAGGCCTCGGGAATGTGAGGGGACAGACCAGCCTCCTCTGCCGGTCAGGGATGGGGCACGTCTGCTCCCCGCTTGCCGGGCTTGGATCTGCCCCACGCGAGCGCGTCTGTCCCATTGCTGCTTTAGGGCACAGCGGCCCCTCCCAGGCCGTGCGCCTGAAGGCCATGAAGCCTGTATGCACGTGTCCCTGTGCCATCTCAAAACACGATTTCTGGACCCTTGTGGTATTTCAGGACCGCTTGCCAATCATGAGCTGGGGGAGGCCAGGGAAGGTGAGGCGGGCCCCTGCGGCCTGGTCTGGTTCCAGCTCAGTAATTATATTTCTGCCTCCCTGGACTCCTGCCCCTTCAATCGGGTAGCTGATGGCGCCCACCTCTCCTCTGTCAAGAGGGCTGGCGTTGCAGCAGGTGCCGGGCTGCCGCTGAGCAGCAGAGAGCTGCTCAGATGGTCCCTTGGATCCCACGTGTATGTGATACCGTCCTGCACTCAACGCTCCCTCTCTGCCAGGGAGGGGAAAGGATGGGAGAATTCACACCGCCCCACACCAATAACCTGTGTGGAAAATCTCTGTCAAGAATCTCCTGCCAAATCAAAAAAAAGGGACCATGCCCCGGAGGTTCGTTTCCTTTCATACCTCTCTTCCTGTATCTAACCCTCAACTGGACTCTTTTTTTCTTTTTTCTAGGGGTGGGTGGCAACTTCAGTCCTGAAAAAAAAGCTTCTGGTAATAAAGAAATATACATAAAACAAGAGAAATAAAACACACAGTGAGACAAGGTCAGGAGGAAATTGGATGCGTGTCATATTTTGCAGAAGCATCGCTGGCTTCGCTCTGGCTCCCGGTCAAATTTGGTTTCAAGAGGAGACAGCTCCTGGGAGCAGGAAATTGATCACCTCCGGCGAGCAGGGTGTCAAGCACTGAATTAGAATGTGGCCTCCCCTGATGTCCAAGGCCACCTTGCCGCAGCAAGGCCGCTCACTTCACAGGGCATTGTCCATGAAACACAAAGGCAGTGGAAGAGATATATTTGCGGCACAGAATTGAAGTTGAAATCCGAGTTTAGCAATAAAGGTTCGTAACACAGCTCCCGCAGGGCTGTGAAAGGAGAAGCCTCATGTATAACGTAACGTGGACGCTCCAACGCCTGCATTTATTTATTCCCAGAGGCACTATTTTGACCACTTATCGTAATTGAAAACTCAATCGGCATTTAGGCAAATAAGCCAAGTTCCCCTCATCTCCCTTTCTCCTAGGAACTTGGGGGCGAAGACGTCCTATATGGAAATTCTGCGCTATTTCTGTAATGAGTTTCCCACTCCTGGGTGAGGTCAGCTGGCTATGTCCCAGGTTTACAAAAAGCTGTTATCAGCCATCACGGAAAAGGTGCACTAAGGTTTTCGGCTCGTGTCCCAAGGCAATCTTCGAAGCTACTTCACTTACAGACTTTCAAATGTAAAGGTCATTTCATTCGAAAATATAAATAATAACTTCGAGGACTTGGGGTTGGACACACCTCTGTCACGTCCATTGCCTTTCTCACCACTTCTCGTCCCACCTGCCATATTGCCACCGAAATTCCTAAAGCACTGCTGGGCCACGTCGACCCCAAACGCCCAACTGTTCAAAGGCAGCTCTATAGTGTGGCATCCCAGGTCATGGAATCTGCACCCAAATGATTTCTGTGAACCCCCTTCCTGCCCTTCAAGCCCCCATGAGCCTCCCTGGTTCACACGCCCGGTCCCACTCAAGGTGGCCCAGCTGGTCCTTGCTCTGAAGCCCCAGAGAAGCCCATTCTCTGGTCCCTGCCCTGTGAACACAAGGAAGCGAATCCCATTGGTCTCCCGATGCTATAGCCCGTGGACTGGCGCACAGTCTCACGGGGCCCCCAGAACACACGCTGTCATTCACACAGGGGCATCAACTAGGCAAATTCTCAGCCACTTCCCTGCTGTAGAAAGAAACTCCCTCCCTCCAATCTGGCCCCCAAAGCCACAATCTCAGGCCACGGGAGAGAACGCATCGCAACCCAAGTCAGAACGGAACCTGAATGTGGCTGAAACACGCGGGTCAAAACGAACGTGCTGGCTCAAGGGGGGGCTTTTCTTCCCAAATGAAAAATCTGTCCAGATGAGCGGTCTCTGCCGCGCACAGACCTGCACAGCCTCTGCTTGCTTTCCAAGGGGGCGGGCGTCCAAACAAGTGCAAATAGGCCATTCATATGCGTTTGTCCTAACAAGGGGGTAATTACCTCCTCCTGGCCCAGGGAGCGGGGGTCCTGCTGTAAGATGGCTGCTCGTGGCTGTCCCGTCGGGGGACTGGGGGAGGGGGGAGCTGGCAGGTGCAGCCTCCCCTCCGTGGGCAGGATGGGATCCTGGACTCCCAGACTCCCTGGGGGGTGTCTGTGGAATTGAAAAGTGCTGTCAGCCCACGGGGTCAGAGAGAATCAGCTGACGAGGTGCAGCTGCCTCCTCGGTGCTGGTGGCGGCGGGGGGCGGGGGGGGGGTGCCTGTGGCAGCCCATTTATCACAAGTGCTACCAGCCAGGTGGGCAGCCCAGGAAAGGGCGGGGGCCACGTCCTCCCGGGGATAACATTCATGCAGGGGCTTGTAAGCTGGCGGTTTCTGAGCCAACGCAAGCTAATGTGAGACAGGCCTTTGCCCTTCAAAAGTTCCTCCCCAAAATCTTTTGAAAGAAATCTCCATTTAGAGAATTCCCCATTCTTTTGGAAAATGAGGTCACGTGGGTCTTAGAACCAGTATTATCATCCTCTGATATAGTCTATTCTTCAGAAAAAAAGAGTAAAATAGTGATAAACACTAGGTGCACGTGTCGGGGGTGCATCAGATGTCACGCCCAAACCAGAGGCTGCTTCCCAGCACGCCGGGTCCTTGGAGGCCCGGCGAGGCAGGGAGCATCATGGGGGTTCTCGCCGGCTCCAGCTCCGCCACTCGCCACAGGGTGGCGCACACAGACCCATGAATTATGCACGGTTCCTCTCTTCTGGACACAGAGTAACAGCTCACAGGGACGAAGGAGAGGCAGGCTGGAGCCTGCAGCTCTGTGAGGGCAAAAGGCAGGCTCGCCGTGCAGAGGGGGAGGCGGCAGGGCTCCTCCCGCCCCCAAGGTGGCCGAGGAGAGTCACACAGCCTTGTGGGCTTCCTGGGGTTTCCAGGCCCCTGGCCGCCCTGCTCGGTGTCCCTGCTGGTTACAGGGCGAGCTGCCCGTCTGCACCTGGTTCAGTCCCCTCCTGCCTTCCAGGGACCTCTCTCCCCTGGCCCTGGGGAGCCGGCTCCGCCCTCCAGCCCTGGCATATCCCCATGGTAACCCCTCCCACTCTATTCCCGCCCACCCCCTCTAACTACCTCCTATCCAGCCTCTTCATCGAGCATCTTGCCAGAGCGATTTACTCCAGGCCCCAAAGGTGTCCTTGGAGCAGCCGCAGTGGGGACTTTGGTAGGCATGCAGATTCTCAGCAGCCCCCTGACCCTGAACTCCGGAGCCCTGGAGGTGTGCCCGGCCATCTGCATTTGATTGACAAGCCCTCCAGGGAGTCGGGATGCCCACTGGAGGCTAGAAACAGTGGTCCACACCCTTGCTTCCCCTCCTCACATCCCATCCCCTCCGCTCCCTGACGCCATCTGATCTTACCATGCCCCCCCCCCGCCCCGCCCCACCCATCCCCAGCAGCTGCTCCTGCCAAAGTCACTGGCAGCCTCTCAAAAGGTGAGCCAGGTGGACAGGGCTCAGTCCTTCACAGCCTCCGGGCAGCATTTGGCCCATGCCTTCCTCCCTGACCACTGGTTTCTGAGTCCAGGCTTTCCGGGACCCCACCCCATGCCCTCTCCTAGGGCCTCAACCTGTCCGGGTCTCCAGGGCTTCCATGACCATCTTTGCAGCGAACCATGATCTCTCTAAGGCCCCGACCTCAGATCCTAGCAGCCGTGGACACTTGCTTGGATGTTCTGATGACCCTGGCACCCAGTGAGGCCCAGCGGGTGGGTCGGCCCCCCACCTCATGCTCACCCCTCCCTCAGAGCCTCTGCAGGAGCTGCTCCGTCCCCAGCAGCATCCCTGCCTCTCCTCCCTGACCTGCGTCCTGCCGCCCACAAGCCGAGGCTTCATCTCCCAGGGTCCCTGGACACACGCAGGGACCAGCATCCCTGCCCAGGGCCCTGCAGCACCCGGGGCTCCACTCAGGGCTCTGACTGTTACCACAACAAGCGGTTTCCGTTGACAATATTGATTTGAACTGTTTTTATCATGAAGAGAAAAATAAACCCACTCCAGGAAGGCAGAATGCTTTGCTCCGCTTTAAAGGGAAAAATTCCAGAGAATTTCAGTTATTACAAGTCTAGAGATGACAGTCATGGTCACACCACTGCCTCCTTCCTCACAGCCCCATGCCTCTGTTTCTCCCGTGGACAGGAAAACAGCCAGGAGTCCCAGCCGAGTCCCTCTGCCGTGGGGGCCTGGAGAGCCTCAGGACCTCTCGGTGGGAGCAGGCCTGGAGGGAGGCCCCGGGGTGTCAGGAGCCTCTGCCTGGGCCAGGGTGGGCTGGGTGGCTGGCCGGGGCTAGGGGCTGCTGAGCAGTCCCTCCCCAGGACCCCGAGGAGAGTCTGTCGAGCCTCGTCCCTTCCCGTCACACAGCCACTGGTCTGCAGGACTTGATCGCCTTGTGGACGGCACTGTCTCTGGTCGCATCCCCTGAACGCTGAGCCCAGCACAGGGGACCCCAGGGCTGATACTCAGGGGGTGGCGGGAACGGATGGGCCCTGCCGCCCGGCCAGCTCACCACGGGCACCTTCTCACAGGGCGACAGTGCGAGGTTGGGGCCTGCACCGCCTCCAGGCAAGGGGCTCCCGTGGGGACACGTGTCAGGGCAGCTCCGTGGCCGCTGAGACTTCACAGCGTGCCCCTGATGCTCTGGGTCTGTCTGTGTCTCCTCTGACGGATGCGCAGGGCCCAGGAGTGGCTGTAGCCCTGTCCTGGTGCCCCTGCTCCCTTGACGGCTGCCCACCACGCCCCAACCCCTATGGTGCCCTGGGGGACATCCGCATGGCCCTACCACTCCGTCTGCACTTGGGCACCATATGGCCTTTCCCGGTGCTCACATCTCTCTGCCCTGGCTGGTGCCCCTCGATATTCAGCAATGACAATGATGAGGGCGAGGATAATAATAGCAAGAAAGGGCACGTGGCTTTTGCTGAGTCAGACCCTGCCACGTGCCCAGTCCTGTCCATTACAAACATCCTGTTCCATCCGATGTGCTTGGTACTATTATGACCTCATTTCACAGATGAGGAAACTGAGGCCGCACGTCCCGAATGCCTGCCCGCGGGGATCAGGCACCTCCCTGGCTGTAGCTGCCAGGCCTCTGACAAGACCAGGAATCCAGATGAGCTCTCTCAGGTGTCTGGATGACTTTGACAGTGGCCTGTAGCTGAAACAGCCCAGAGACCCCTGCATACTCAGACCATGGCCCAACCCCACCCCGGGGGGCCTCTGCCCACGGGTCAGAGCCTGGGCCCACTCTTTCTGCACTGTGTCCCCAGCACATCTGAGGGGAGGCAAGGAAAGTCAGCACAGACGTAGGGTTGGAATCCCCGCCTGGCTGCCATCTCTGCAGGATCTGCTCGCTGCACCTGCTGCCTCTGCTCCCCCACGACCGGGCTAAGATGACCAGCGTCCCACAGCTTTGCTGAAGGGCTGAGGGAGATGCCAGCGCAGGCAGCAGGACCGGGAACGGGGAACTGGCCTGTCGGGGTCGGGCCTCACCTGGCTGGTGGGGGTCGGGCCCACCACGGCCTCGTAGGGCGGCGGGAGCTCGGCGGGGTAGAGCAGGGCGGGGCTGTTGATGGTGACGCGGTACAAAGTGCCGAATGGGGAGGAAGCAAAGTCCAGGTGGAGGCCCCTGGAAAGGCAGAACCGCGGAACATCACTCCTTGGGTAAGGAGCCCGGACCCGTCCCGTTTCCCGCAAAGCGATCAGACCGATTCCCCGCCTGGAATTCTCGTGTTCTTGAAATAAAAGCCTCATTCGTTAGGCAGTCCTCACTTTTGTTTTTTGCTGGAAACTGACACTTTCAATAAACTCTATGGCCTTTTCCATGACAATTAAAACCATCGTACAGATGATTCAATCTTTAACTAAATGTGACATGTTCTATTAAATGACCATAAACCGACAGCAGTATTGTGTTTTGTGAAGAGTGGAACAGGGCTGCTCCTGCCTGGCTGGGTTTCTTCTCTGATGCCCTGCAGTGAGGCCAGCGGAAACGCACGGGGCTCTGAGCCCTCCCACCTCCCCGGGCTCTGCTGTCTGATCCAACAGGCCTTCATTCGCCTCCCCCTCTGCTCACCTTCCCTGACAAGGAGCACCTCCCCTCCCCCAATGACGGCCTCCCATCCT
Organism: Leucopleurus acutus; assembly: GCF_964270905.1. Taxonomy (NCBI): domain Eukaryota; kingdom Metazoa; phylum Chordata; class Mammalia; order Artiodactyla; family Delphinidae; genus Leucopleurus; species Leucopleurus acutus. The sequence continues at coordinate 172,340,427 of NC_139142.1, forward strand.
TGGGCCCCAGCATAGCTCAGGGAGGTGTCCCCAGGGAAGACCCACCTGTGGGCCTCAGTGGTGGGCGTGCAGGTGTACTCCGGGGGATAATAGGGCGGAGGGGGCAGTGGAGGCACAAACTCATCAAAATCCAGGGTCTGGTGGAGGACAGTGCCATGCGGGGTCATGCAGGCCGGGCTGACGGAAGGCGCCCTTTGTGGAAGGAACTGCAAAACAGAGAGGTTCCGAGATCAGGACGGCTGCTGTGGCTCTAACGTTATGACATACGTCTTCGTTATGTCTAACGAAGGGAACTGTGCAGAAGCTTTAATGATGCACTTGCAACTCAGGTACTTAAACCCGTCAGTCAAACTGTGACGGCTAAACACACATTTAAAACGGCAGCTCCGGGAGGATCACCCCCCCTGCTCCGGAGCCTCAGCACGTTCGGTTCCCACGCTGCTACGCAGATGCCTGTCTTCTGAGGCAAAGCACAGTCCGGGAAGTTAGGTTCTGTTCCTGCCACTAAACCTGTCTCCTCTGATGAAGAGCTTGTGGTCAGAGGGGTGCCTGCCGCCCAGGGCTGAAGACAGCACTTCCTGGAGTGAGTTCCTGAGAAAACACCAGACTCTCAGGATGTCCCTCCCACGCCCTCCCCAACCCCTACAGTGACATAAACTTGGGCAAAGCCACTTTGGTACTCCCTCCTTGGGGCCCTGTCATGTGCATTACGAGTATGTTCAAGGCCCTGAGAAGGCCTGCACCAAAAAAATCCGTTAAATTGTTTAGCCCATTCATGGAACATTCCTCAAATATTTTGTGATGGGCCCCTTTGGACACACAGTATCCATCAATATTTGGCAGTTCTAGGGAATTCACACACTTCGGAAAAACACTGCTCTGAGGGAAAAGAATCCTTCATGAGCTCTAGAACATTCTGGGGGGCAACCGCAAGACAGGGAGGCTGCTTGAGCAATGTGAGGTCAAATCACTTAAAATGAAGCTGTCTCTGCCTCATTTTCCATTTTTGTTCTTGGGAGGCACCACCCAATACCTGCTGCTCCTTCCATGGGCCACTGCTCTCCAGAGATGACCTGTGGCGCGGAGGTAGCCGCGGCAGGCTCCAGGCCCAGGGGACACCTCCCCAAGAGTGCCTCCAGCTGTGGACAGACCCCAGGCTACTGAACACTATGCTCTGGGACCTCCCACTGCATGGGGGGGCGGCAAGGGGTGGGTGAGAGCAGGACCCAGAGTCGACTGTCCATGGCCAAGCAAGGACAGTTCCATGAGGAAACAGCGAACTCTCCAAGCTCTGCAGGAACCTGCAGAGATCCACAAAGGGTTAATGTAAAAGATGATATTTGAATGGGCCTGAAAGAGGAAGAGGATTTCAATGAGTGGGCTCGCAGAGGGGCTCCGAGGTCAAGAAGAACAGGTGAGCCAGTGGAAGATGTGTTTACGGAGAGCAAATTTCGGTAAGGCTCTAGAAGTTACCTCCTAGTTCTGGGGGCACTGGGGAGCCAGCGAGGGTGCTGGAGCTGGGCAGCAGCTCTACGGAAGCTGTGTGGTAGGAAGTGCCTCGTGGCAGCAGCGGGTGCGGTGGTGGAACATTTCTGGACAAGTACGGGTGAGGTCGCGATTCTGAATACAGTCCAGGGCTATGAAATCAGCATGCTCTAGACTAATGCAGAAAGAAGTGGGGGTGGGTGGGGGGCATGTCTAAATGTGTGACACATCAGACTGCACGTGTCTAAACGTGTGACACCTGCCTCCTCCACACACAGAGCACGGTCCTTGCCCCTCCAGCGGGTGTGACCCACGGTTTGTATGTTTAGCCGTCTGAGATAGGGGTGCATTCATGGCCAAGGGCGGGGTGGACGTGTCTGCCAGCCTTGACTTTGGAAAGCTGCTCGCCCTGCGGCTACTGCAGGAAGCTGAGCAGCCAGCATGAAGCCAAAGGTCCTGGAGGTCTCATGGGGGAAGATTTTGAATTAGCCTTATCAGAAATTAGAAAAATCAATAACATACTCAAGTGTGAAATGCAACAGCCAAAGCGCTTTTCTGTGGGAGATCCAATCCCACCAGGAACGCGAGAGGTGAGGAGGTCCAGGCAATCCTATTAGCAGGTTTAAATGAGTCAATGCAGTCGCACAAGGGAGGCTTTTTAAAGTCTAAACGACCGTCTCCGTTTCTGCCCTAAACTCCAATGGCCTTTCCGGGGTGGCGGTGGGGGGCATTGGCCTATCTTCGTGGAAGCGTGTCAGACTCAGCAGCATTTACCCCGGCTCCTCGGCTTCCACAGCCGGAGGCCCGCGAGTCACACCGACATCTCCCTTGACACCCCTCAATATCTGTCTGACGAGGCAGCGTCTGTATGGGAGCCCAGGGTCACCAGCTCTGGACTCTGCTCTGAGACAGGGGTGTTGAAGGTCTGCACCCTACGGTCCCAGGCTCCCTTGTAGCTGGCGTCCTGTTAGGTTCTGCCAACGGGGACGCGAGGGGGAACCTGGTGAAGAGGCGGCAGGGAGGGGGGTTCCTGTCACTGCTCCTGCCCCTATGTCCTCCAGCTCTAAGGGTGGCAGAGCTTCTGCTGTTGTCTCTGTGTAACCTCCAGGCCCTCCTTGCTCCTCTGCCTTTCACCCCCGGCTAACCAGCTCCCCGCATGAGCTATGTCGAGCTCCTTTTCTCTCCTGGGCCCTGGCCATGGGGTCCATCATGGGGTCTGGTGCCGAGGGCCCAGCAGGTGCTCTATAAGCATCCACTCCACAGGTGAACACCCGCCTCCTCACTGCCACCTCCCGGCAGCCCCCAGGTTATCTCCTCCTCGCGGAAGCATCTAAATCATCTCTCTGCCTTGGTCTTCTTCCTCCTGTTCTGCTCTAAAAAGCTTTGTTTAGGGGCTTCCCTGGTGGCGCAGTGGTTAAGATTCCATGTTCCCAGTGCAGGGGGCCCGGGTTTGATCCCTGCATGCCGCAACTAAGGAGCCCACGAGCCGCAACTAAGACTCAGCACAACCAAGCAAATAAATAAATTAATTAAATAATATTTTTTTAAAAAAAGCTACGTTTAATCCAATGTGATGAGGTCGCTCCCTTTAAAAACTCTTTTACGAGACCTCTGCTCCCTGAATCCCACCTAGTTTCCAGCTTCTTTACCCACTATCCCGCTGATGCCCCAAATTCCTCCATCTGCCTTTGGAACCAACCCCAAGTACCAAACTCAGGCTGTTCTCTCTCCCCAGATCCCGCCTCCTCTCACCCAGCAACCTCCTGGTCATCCTTCAGGACCCACAGAAATGCTTGCTGCCCACCCGCACCCTCCTCAGCCCCTCATCTGCAGGGCGATGGCCAGGCGCAGAGCCAAGCCTGCATCTGGGTGCGCTGGGGAGGAAATGCGCCCTGAAGCATCCCTTCTTTCCCAGGGGGTTGTGCTTGCCCTGGGCCACCTGTAAAAGCCCTGGTTGGTCCGTGTGGTGACAAAGGTACACCTGTGCCTGGTGAGCGAAGTGAGGTTGGTACCTGGCTGAGGTGTTCACACACCTGGCGTGGGCATCATCGCCCAACCCTCGTCATCCATAAAAGAGGAGTCTGCATTTTAGACCCTGCCGGGGAGAAGCCCATCCTCAGGGGTTTGTTCCGGGAGGTAGGACCCATCTTAGGCACGTGCTATCCTTGGGAGAAAGAGCAGGATTATTGCCACAGTAAAAGTTTTCTGGATGGACCTCTTGCTGGTGAGCTGGAGCTCTCCCCCTGTGCTCCGGACCCTGGAGTGATGCCCGTCCCGGTCACCCGGCTGCTCTCTGGTCCTGCCACCCTTGGAGGAGCAGGGCTGCCTCCTCAAACAGGTTCAGACCAGTTTTAGTTACTACTGTAATTTGCAATGAAATTATGAATGCAGATGGGAAAACTTGCTTGTTCCGTGAAAACCGAGTTGAAGGCTTTGGAAAGACTCGATAGCTAAGCAGGAATTGCTGCTAAGGTAGGTCCCGGCCAGGCAGTCACAACAGGGTGGAGGAGAATCGTAAAATATCCAATCCAAAGGAACTAAATTTGGAAATCATGGAGGCTGCGAGTTCCATGAACTTGATGCAGTAAACACAACCTGATACACCAAAGAGACCCATAATCAAAGAGAAGATCGTGGCCCCAAACCAAGACTGGGGGCCAAATGCTCATTTGCATGTTTCAAGCCAAAATAAAATGTTCATGGTATGTATCATTTTTATGATTGTCTGCTGTGGCTGGCTTTTTAGGTCAAGCAGACACCCATTATGGGTCCTGATCTGAGAGGGTGAAGCAGCACCTACGACTCAGAGACCTTCCTGCTGAACCCAGACCTCAAGGAAGGTCACTGTGGGTCAGAGGAGGGCCGGCCTCAGCGGGGAGAACTGGAGAGGGGAAGATACAGGTGAACCTGAGTGATCTGCGGGTTCCCAGGGGGCACTACAGCCCTCCCTGTCCGGCCAGCACCCATTCTGAGCTCCGTGGGCAAGCCCACAGTAGCGTGTCTGTGACGGCCACGGTACCCTGCCTGCAGCTTCTGCAGCAGCTCTACTCTACAAGGTGTAGGATGAGTGGAAAACATAGATGACTGTAATAAAAGATGAAGTTAACAAGTGTGTGCGAAATCGAGACGCAGGTAATAGCAGACCACGTCCCCGAGGCTAGGTGGTTGGCAAGAAAGTAAGTGGGGAGGAGAATAGTTTCATGGAAAACTGAGATTACACTTAGGAAATAAAACTAAAAATACGAGATTACAGACACTTTGGAGGTAAATGCTTTCTCCACTAAACTGTATCAATACACTGAATTTTATCATCAGATGGTCTTTTGCCACTATTTCCAAACACATTAGAGGAATTCAGCTTGATAAAGTCTGACAATAGACATAACAATTTGCATCTCACGTAGATATGCATTCATTATATGAATTCTCCCCAAACTCTTAATCATCCCAAAATGCCGGTCCACAAAAATAAGAATAAAATTATGGGTTCCTTCCACGTGGGCTAAGGCCTTTGCTATGAGTCGCAGTCTGCTGATGGGTGCCCCGTGGTTCTTCCTGCATAAACTACACCCGTAAGACATTCTCTGACTTTCCAGTTCTGTGTTTTTACAGCAGAGCCTGAACTTCAAGGTACTTGGGAAGCAATGTGTATGCAGACACCCCTTCGATTTTTTTCACGTTTTATCCCAGCCCCTTAGAGTTGTCTGACCCACTTCTAAACTGACGGCAATATATTTAGTGACCCTCTTTCACTGACTCTTTCCAGAGCACTCAATTTTGTTGTAATAGACATAACTCTCTTTTTGCACTCATATTTCATTGGCTCACGTAGTACTAGAATACGCACTTAGAGTCCACATACCACTGGCCTAAACTGGTCTGGGGATAGATACAACTGTCCCTTGGAAAGCTGATGACCCAACTGCTGGGAGCATAAATGGCCCATGGGTGAACCGCAGAGGCTGCGGGGAGTGGGGGTGTACTGTGGGCAGCAGGAAGCGCATCTCCCAGGTGGGATGGAGAACCGCAGCTGGCTGGCCAGCCACATCAGCACAGGTTGGTCAAGAGAGTTATACTGGGGCTTCCCTGGTGGCACAGTGGTTGAGAGTCCGCCTGCCAATGCAGGGGACACGGGTTCGTGCCCCGGTCCGGGAAGATCCCACATGCCGTGGAGAGGCTGGGCCCGTGAGCCATGGCCGCTGAGCCTGCGCGTCCGGAGCCTGGGCTCCGCAACGGGAGAGGCCACAACAGTGAGAGGCCCGCGTACCACCAAAAAAAAAAAAAAAAAAAAGAGAGTTATAACTGTATGTACAAGGAGAACCATTTGCAGAGGCAGAAACAGAACCCAAATCAAAAACAAGCAGCAACTCAGATAGAGAAATGGCCAAATAACTGCCGTGACTTCCATCTCATGGACCACTGCAGATATTCAAACATCTCTCTTTCTGTTGACTTAGCTGGATGGCCATGATTGTTTCAGGTTATAAGATTAAGTTGTAGAGTAACATACGTGGTGTGATCCCATTTTGGCAAAAAGAGAAGGAATAAATGAAGGAAGAAAGGGAAGGAAGGAGAGAAAGATAGAGAAAAGGAGGGAGGGAGGAAAAAAGGAAGATAGACTATGTTCATATGTTTCTATAAGTCCTAAGAAATCAAGAAACAAAGGGAAGGTTCACTGCAAATTGTTCTCAGGAGAATGCAGTGGGGGAGGGGAGATGATCAACTTTTTCTTTATATACCTCTATATTTTATTTGTTTCAATGATCCTATGTTACTTACTTTTTTTTTTTTCTTGCGGCACGCGGGCCTCTCACTGTTGCGGCCTCTCCCGTTGCAGAGCACAGGCTCTGGACGCGCAGGCTCAGCGGCCATGGCTCATGGGACTTGCCGCTCCGCGGCATGCGGGATCCTCCCAGACCGGGGCACGAACCCGCGTCCCCTGCATCTGCAGGCGGACTCTCAACCACTGCACCACCAGGGAAGCCCCCTATGTTACTTCTTTAATTAAAGAGTTTAACAATATGAAGTAAGAAAACTAAAGTCAACTATATCTCAATAAAGCTGGGGGAGAAAAAGACTTGTAAAAAAATTAAAAAGAGCTTCTGAGCCATCCTCAGGGATAACGTAGCTCCCAGTCCCATCCGTCAGGGCGTAACCATGACCCCCTTGGGCTGTCCCACTTCTCCAAGGACACAGCACGTGTGGGTAGGCTGGCCCAGCCCCTGACCCATGTGGTAACAGCCAACCTCCATGTGGCCGCCATGCTTTTTCAAAGCCCATTGACACATTATCTAAGTCATCCTCTCAGTGGCCGTCTGAGGACAGTAGGATGTAAACAGTCTTACTTAGAGCAGAGGCAACTGGGACAAATGGGTGGTGATGTGCCCAAGGTCAGGTGCTGCTCCCACGGGCGCCACAGTCATGGGCTCCCCAGTGGCTCTGCAGGTCAGTGGGGTAACCGGCCTTCTGAGGAGAGTAAAGCTTGGTCTGTTGCACAGTCCGTGGTCACAAAAGGAGAAGAAAACACACCAGCAGCAAACTCATTGATTTCTATTTCCAAGCCAAGGGTCTGAAGTAAACTTACTCACCGAGTATGATACTTAGCCATGAAACAGCCAGGGGTTCTAACGGCAGCTGCTGTAACTGCAGCCATACGTTACATCTGGTTGACAAAGTACATCGAGGACCACTGCCTTTACGGTCACAGCTGCGATGTCCCGATCACAAACCGGGACGTATTCCCTCCACGTATTTAAGAATCAAAATAGATCACATCTGAGTTCTCACCAGATATTTAAACAGGGCCCCTCCTGAGTGAGAGAAATGAGGTTCAGGGAGGTTCGTAGGTAAAAGCCGTGGGACCCCGACCCAGATGTAGCTGACCTCAGACCCAGGATGCCAGGCCGCTCACTTTCTACACAGAGGACTGACAATGACCTGCACATTACGTTTCACCACATACACTATCTTAGCTACGATACGCTTTCTTCTTACTTAGTTGGTAATTTGCATTTTAATTCTGAAAACCTAGGGAATAACAAACCTTCAGCATTTCCAGCCCCGTGGTTCTGTTAGTTTGGCCAAATTGGTGTGATATTTCCAGATCGAGAGTAAAATCTGCTGAGGCGGCCGGAGCCCCACAGTACTTAACCTTCCATTACACGACACGCTGGAGAGAATCGCCAGCATGAGGCCTCAGCGAGCAAGGCCTGAGGTTCATCGCTGCTGAAGAACCGCTTAATTAGGTATCTTTCAGAAGACTGCCGCCTCTCGGAAAGGTCGGCCCGGTTGTGACAGCTGTGTGGATGTACGCAGGGAGAACGAGGCTGCACGCGATTAGAGCCAATGAATTTTTAACGCCTGGGTAATGATGCTCTCTGGCCCTGCACCTTGAGGCACTGATGCACTGCCACGGGGTGGGTGAGAAACAACAAATCAGACAGGCTCCTGTAAGAAAAACTTGCCTTTCTTTTTCATGAGATGCTTAAAACATTGGGGAGGGGAGGCAGGGCAGGTCTTGGAGGGGCCACGGGGAAGAGGGAGGGCAGGGCTCCTACCCTTAGCATGAACAGCAATGTCTTCCCATCACTTTCCCTTTATTTGCTGACTTTAGTGGTAACGTAGTGAGCAGTGGGCTGTGTTCCACTCACACAAATAACGAAGAGCCGTCATTACTTATTGAGCATGTATTAATAAGTGTGTGACCTCTGCTCTTGGCCTCATCACTCCCATGGGGACCAGCGCTTCCTCTTCTCTAAGACCCTGGCCAGAGGTTCTAATGATGGCTGGCCAGTGACCTGTCGCTGGATTTTGAGCTCAGGGTTAATTAGCAAATCTGCAAAGCACAGAGGAGCAGTTTTTCAGTTTGAGAAGAACTCACCTTCTAAACAATCTTCCTTTATTTTTTTTTTATTTTTTGCGGTACGCGGGCCTCTCACTGTTGTGGCCTCTCCCATTGCAGAGCACAGGCTCCGGACGCGCAGGCTCAGCGGCCATGGCTCACGGGCCCAGCCGCTCCGTGGCATGTGGGATCCTCCCGGACCGGGGCACGAACCCGTGTCCCCTGCATCGGCAGACGGACTCTCAACCACTGCGCCACCAGGGAAGCCCCGAATCTTCCTTTATTAAAAGTGAATTCTGAATAGAGCCTTGCTCTGGAGGTGCCGGGCCTAGAGGACATCTCAGGCTACAGGACTGTTGCTAAAATTACTCAGGGGCACAAACCAGGGGCTATCTAGAGGCACGTGATGGTAGCTGGACCCTGTCAACAAGGAGCTCCAACAACACCTCAAATAAATACATCAGTGGCAACAAATGTGTGAGTTTTGTCTTCCAGAGGGCAGAATGGAGTGACCTCCAAGGATCTCCAAGCCCCACGCGCTGTCGGGGCTTATTGTCCTTGGGGCTTCTGCATGGAAGCCAGCGGTGTCCATGATACATTGGTCTCAAACTGGCTGGGGAGGAGGGGCTGGAGCCTGCCATTTTGAGCGTGCTGGGGAGGAAGGGGGACCACTCACCATCTGCAGGACGTCAGCGGAGACCATCTGCATGCAGCACATGGCTGTGGCCAGCGCACACACGATGGTGGACAGGACGTTGAGGGCACACACGCTGAAGAGCAGTTCCTGTGGGAAAAGATGCGGGAGGACGTCAGCGTCATCTTGGCAACGCAGACGGCAGGCTCCCCGGCATTGCCGTCAAGGTCCAGGATGAGGATGTTCAATTGTGGGTTTCTTTTTTCATCATCAAAACTGGCCTTTTATAGACACAGTTGTTTATTCTTGGTTTCTACATGGTTGATCAAATTACTCTTAGATACTAAGTGATGTAGTTTACAATTTTGATAATTATTAGGTAGTCACTGTCTAAGAAAATCTTCAAATTGCCAACATTTGAGTAGGTGGGCAATCTCTGTCAATTATAAAGTGTAACTGAAAATTTTGATAAGAATTCCAAGTTTTTTAAACTTCTTTTCTTGAGATAACTGTAGATTCCCTTGCAGTTGTAAGAAATCATAGAGAGATCCTGGATACCCTTCCCTCAGTTTCCCCCATGGTAGCATCTTATAAAACCATAGCATGATATCATAACCATGATTGACAATGATACAGTCAAGACAGAGGACGTTTCCATCACCACAAGGATCCACCCTCCCTGCCCGTGTTGCCCTTTTATAGACACACTCACCTCTCTCTCCCTGTTCCCCACTCCATCTCCCTTTCCAGACCCCTGTCAACCACTAGTCTGGTCTCCATTTTTATAATTTTGTCATTTCAAGACTGGTATACAACTGGAATCATAAAGCATGTAACTTTTCAGAACTGGCTATTTTCACTCAGCATAATTCCCTCAAGAGTCATCCAAGTTGCTGCATGTATCAATCGTTCATCCCTTTTTATTGCTGAGTTCCATGTTTGTTCATTCTCCAGCTGATAAATAACTGGGTTGTTTTCAGTCTGGGGCTATTACAAATAAAGCCCAGGAGCATTTGTGCACAGGTCTGTGGGTGAACATGAGTTTTTACTTCGCTGGGATAAATGTCCAAAAGTACAATTGCTGGGTCATACGGTAACTGAATGTTTAGTTTCATAAGAAACTTCCTAATTGTTTTCCAGAGCGGCTGAAACATTTTACATTCCTACCAGCAATGTATGAACGATCCAGTTTCTCTGCCCCCATGCCAGAATTTGATATCACTATTTTATTTTAGCGATTCTGATAGGTGTGTAATGATATCGCATTGTGGTTTTAATTTTCATTTCCCTCACAGCTAATGATCTTTTCAAGTGCTCATGTGCTATCTGCTTATCCTCGTTGGTAAAGTCTCTGCTCATAACTTTTCCCATTTTCTAGCTGGACTGTTTGCCTTTTTCTCTTTTTTAACTGAGTGTTGAGAGCTCTTTGTGCATTCTAGATTCTAGTCCGTTGTCAGATACGTGGTTTGCAAATATTTTCTCCCAGTCTGCAACTTATCTTTATCTAGCCCTAGATCGTGGTGATTTTCTCTTTTTTTTTCCTAAAAGCTTTTATAGTTTTACGTTTTACATTTAAATCTGTGATTCATTTTGAGTTAATTTTTGAATAAGGTGTGAGGTTTAGATTAAGGTTTATTTTTATGTTTTTCATTTTGATCTCTACATATTCATTGCTAGAATACAGAAATGTGGTTTGTATCAATATTTGTATTTATCTAGTATCCTGTGACCTCGGGATTTTCTTCCATGCTTAATTTCTTCCTTCCCAATTTGTATGCCTTTCATTTCCTTTTCTTGCCTATTAGCACTAGCTAGAATTTCAAGTATCATGAATAAGAATAAGACGAATAAGACGCCGAGATGAGATATCTTTGTCTTATGCTCTCAGAGGGTTCACTCATAGAATTTTAACTATCCAAATACAATTCATTCTTCTTTAGATAATTTATTGTCAAATCCATGCCAGAAATAGAAAAAAAAACCCACGATTCACAAAAATGACCAAACATTTAGAATAATTATATGTCCTTCAATATACACACTCATACACTACTCATACGATAAATGCAGAAAATACTGTAAATACTGCAAAAATTATTAGGAAAAATGGATCTTTCACCAGAAAGACCATGGTATTAATGAGGTTAGTTTCAATTTTCTAATCAAGGGGTTGACAAATCCTCAAGACGAGGTGGGACATACTCATTGTATTTCCTCGTTAACATGAATTGTACATGCACTGTGAATGTTTCAAATGATGGTCTAGTCTGGGAGCATGCACAGGTCGTGCTCATGGATACTTGAACCCATGTGTTCTAATCAACAGCATCCTTTAAGAAAGTTCCCCAATCTTCTGTAGGCTGCTGTGACTACAGAAGGCTTTGCCCAATCCCCTTCCTCAGAACCTGCTCATTTGTTCTCAAGACTGCCTGTAAGATAGCCAGAAAGGGTGTGATTATGATAATATTACAGAGGACAAAGTTAACCTACCATGCAAATGTGAATACAGAGAACAGAGTCATGTTTTGGAGATTTGTTAGGTGGAACTGAAGCAAGTCTCAGCTTAGGGCTAATTATTCTCCACTCCTGAGGTCAGAGTGTTCTGAGAACCCTGAACAAATGTGGGAAGAGTTGCTACTCCCAAATCTGAGTACTGGACACTGTAACCTCTAATCCTTTTCTCAGATTCAAATAGTTTCTTCATGTGCGTTGGCTAATCAGCATTCAACTGAATACTCCAGGGGGCCCCTCTGAAGGTCCCAGGGTTCTCTCCCCTCCAGTATTCTGTCCTCGGTCTCCCTCAGACCCTCAGCTCTGTCAGCTCAACTCAGGGAGTCTGCAGGGATCCCCCTGAGTTCCCCATCCTGCACTGTCCCCTGGAGACTCTCCCCTCATCGGCTGACCATATTTCAAGGATCACTGTCCTTCACTGTCTGATGTTCAATGTCTTCGTATTTTGTCAGGTTTTTGTTGCTGTTCTTGTTTCAGGTGGGCGTTTAAATCCAGTCCCTGTAACTCTGTCTTGACCAGAAGCTCTTGGTGGCTCTTAGGCTCATCTAAGTATCCTCTGTAACATTCTTAGGGCCACCTCAAGTGTCCTCTACGAAGTTGCTAAAGACGGAGTAGGATGGGAGCTCAACTGTGGGAAATGGCGGGCACAGATGGGGTTGGGAAGAGGCTACGGTGTTTGGATTTTATTTTGTAGGCAATGGGATATTTCTGAAGATGTCTGATGCTGGGAAAGAGATAACGCAACCTGTTTTCACAAATGATAGACAGACCTTTTGCAGAACCTGGGACATAGTTGGTGCTGACCGTTGAAGTGAATGCCCTTCTGAAAGTAACATTAATTTTGAATATAGTCTCATTTGCAACCAAGTAAAACTACTAACAAAAAATAAACACAAATCATAACCTTTTGTTTGAATAAGCGTCATGAGGCAAACACTGCTTTATGTCTCACGGAGCATATTCACTGGAATCACACACCAAAAAGACTTCTTTTTTTCTTCTTCTAGCTGTTTAAATGCATGGCTTTTTGCTAGATGACTACACACCTGGAATTGTGTCTATGTGTTTCTTCAGAATTCTCTTTCTGGCTTAAATAATGCCTTTACCTCTGCCCTTTGATGGGCAAGCACTGAAATCCAAGTTCTATGAAATCTCTTTACAAGGTCATTCAAAATGGCAAGCGTGAGGACAAGGGGGGTCTTGCATAGTGTATCCTGAGTTGTGCTGCTGGTCACTCTGCATACTTCCTTGAATACAATTAAGGAAATCATGTCTATAACGAATCAAGTATAAAACAAAAACAAAAGGAGATACTTAGGGAAACCTACGAATGATAAATTCTTTAAAAATTCTCTCCAAGACGAGTAAATTCCGAATATTAACAACACAACAGAGAAAGGTGACAGCCAGGAGAAATTACGCATTAAGAAACATACAAAATTTAGGATTTTGATTCCCTTGTTTGTTGAAAATATTATTGTCCAGAGGACAAAGGGTCTTATATTCATTACTATTAGCTAATTCACCAGTTTTTTTTAACATGTTTTTGTTTCTTTGAATAAAAAAGAGATTCCAGAGGAGACTGTTACCAGGCAAGGTATAATGAAGGAAGATGAGGAAAGGCTCATAGCGTAAAAAATAAGCGATGAAACCCAGGGCTAACAATAACTGTACATGTGTTATAATTACAAGGGATGGGGTTGGGCTTTATCAGAATTATCCTCTGGAAGCTTCCCAATTACTTGACACAGTAATCACTATCTTAGGGAGTCTTTCATGGCAACAACTGGAGTTCAGTATGGAAAAACAGGATGTTAGGAAAGGTCAGTGGACGTGGTGCAGAGCCTGACGAAAGAAACCACGCCTGTCATTATCTTCTCTGTCCAAGGTGGGAAAGGCCAAGTCAAGAACTTGGGTATGCCCTGATCACTCTTCACCCAGATCCCTTCCTGGGGTTGAGTTTGCAACAGGCATCCTGGAGGAAGGAGGTAACATGTCCACCGGACAAAGTGGAGGCTCACTACAAAGGCGGCAGATTCTCCAGGCTCAGTGTTCCCTTTCTGTAATGCCCACCACATGTGCGGGCATCCATGAGGGGCCTTTGTATCTTTCCCTGAGACTTGAGGGGCATGAAGAACTGACACAGCATGAAGCTCTGGCCACTGCTTTTGCCATGAGTGAGAAAGTCCTTTGTCTCTGAACCGGGAGTCTCATGTCTTCTGCCAGAGAAGTAGCAGCAAATTCTAACAGGTGCAGCAAATTCTAACAGGTGCAGCAAATTCTAACAGGCTAGTTTGTTAGCTTGAAAGCAAGTAAAATCTCAGACCCTGCACAATTCCTGACAGCATGTTTCCCTCCTCAACAAGAGCAGAGACCAGTCTTCTGCTATTCTTTACAGTAGACGATCTCATCAAAATAGGGGTCTGGTAAATATATGTTTGAAAAACGTATGGGATATTTCATTATTCTTTTCTAAATTTTCAGTTTAGACTAGAAGGAAATAACAGGCTTAATTTCCAAATTTCCAACCACACACCAGAAAAATTTACCATCACCTTGAAATAATGTTTTTTTTCAGAGTCTTACATCAAGATTCTGCAAAAACTCTTGGTCATATGATCAGTGTGTGTGTGTGTGTGTGTGTGTGTAAAATCTGTGACTTCCATTTTTCATAAAATTTCTCAAGTGATGAGCCCATCCTGGAACGGATCACATGCCATTTGGCATTTAATTTGTCTCTAGAAAGCAGTTCTTTGTGGGGCTGGCTGGAATACTGATCCTACAAAAGGAGCTAAAATTAGGCTGTCACATGGAGAAGGTAAGTGATTCATGGGGGAATCTGTGAAAGTTGTAATTTCAAGACACAAACATTCTACCTGGAATCCCTATAAGTTTAAGAATTTTTAGCCTTGCTCTGGCCTCTCATGTACCATCAACAACACAAATGCTACTACAAGAGGCCAGGTTTGCTCCTCACACAATAGGTGCTATTTGTTCAAAGGCACTTTTAACTTTGAGCAAAGATCCATGAGGAAATTTACACACTCCACAATGGTGCACAACTGCACCTTATTTGGGAATTCAAAACCTGTCCTCTGCCCTCTGAAGTAATAGCTTTTAGCCTTTAGCTGAAGAACGTAGATTGCCTAATTATAATATGTATAAATAACTATAACTCATAGACTATTTTCTTACAGTTCTATCAAGTTTGAAGATCAAGGAAACTATTTGCCACTTTTCCAGTATTCAAGGATGAGTATTCAGGCAAAAAATATGTTTCTTTGGTGTGTGTGCAGGGGTGGAGGGGATGTACACACACACATATATTTTAATCTTTTTAAAATTCCCTTTAGATTTATTTTTTGATCCAGTGGTTGTTCAAGAGTATGTTATTCAGTTTCCATATATTTGTGAATTTTTCCAGTTTTTTGCTGTCATTGATTTCTAGTTTCATTTCATTGTGGTCGGAAAAGACACTTAGGGGCTTCCCTGGTGGTGCAGTGGTTGAGAGTCCGCCTGCCAATGCAGGGGACACGGGTTCGTGCCCCGGTCTGGGAAGATCCCACATGCCGCGGAGTGGCTGGGCCCGTGAGCCATGGCCGCTAAGCCTGCGCGTCCGGAGCCTGTGCTCCACAACGGGAGAGGCCACAACAGTGAGAGGCCCACGTACCGAAAAAAAAAAAAAGAAAAGACACTTAGTAGATTTCAATCACCTTAAATTTGTTAACACTTGTTTTGTGACCTAACATGTGATCTATTCTGGAGAATGCTCTGTGTGCACTTGAGAAGAATGTGTATTCTTCTGCTGTTGGGTGAAAAGTTCTGTATGTCTAAGTCTGCTGGGCCCATTTTGTTCTAGTCCACTATTTCTGTATTGATTTTCTGTCTGGATGTTCTATTCATTATTGAAAGTGGATTATTGGAGTCTCTTACTATTACTGTATTACTAATTTATCCTTTCAAACCTGTCAATATTTGTTTTATACACTTAGGTGCTCTGATGTTGAGTGCATATATATTTACAATTGCTTTATCTCCCTGTTGAATTGACCCTTTTATCATTATGTCATTACCATCTTTGTCTGTAGAGACAGTTTCTGACTTAAAGTCTACTTTGTCTGATATAAATATGGCCACTCCTGCTCTCTTTTGGTTTCCATCTGCATGAAATATCTTTTCCATCCCTTCACTTGCAGCCTATGTGTGTCCTTGAATCTGAGTGTTTTTGTAGACAGTACACAACTGGATCTTGGTTTTTGGTTTAATACCCATTCAGCCACTCTGTATCTTTTTATTGAGGATTTTGTCTTTTTACATTAATTACTGATATGGTAGGATTTACTATTGCCATTTTAACTGTTTTCTGTTTGTCTTGTAGTACTATTTTCTCTCTTTGGATCTCTTCCTGTCTTCCTTTGTGTTGCATCCTTTCTTTTTTCTTGTTTCTGTATTGATAGGTCTTGATTCCTTTCTCTTTTTCTTTTGTTTAATTTTATAGTATTTTCTTTCTGGTTACCATGGGTATTCCATAAAATATAGTTATAACAATTTTTTATATATATACACATATTAATATACATATTTCCTCTAAATTCTAGATTTCTAAAAATTCACTGTGATTCTAATTAGCCTCTAGCTTTAAAATAAGATCAAACAAAGAATTACCCTATATTTATGTGAATTTTAAAAATAAGTTTTGTCAAGAGATTTTTGGAAGAGAAGGGTCCTGCACACATCAAAATGTATTATAAATCTACAATAACAGAATAGTATGACATTGATAAGGAACAGAAGAGAGTCCAGATATAGATCCTTAAAATAATGAAAAAAGTGGCACATTACATAACTTGTGTTGGGATAACTGACTGACTATTTTTAAAAAACAAAAAGACAAATCTATATGTGAAAAATAGAAGAGAGGAAAATTCTTCCTTGTGAACGTAAATGCAAAAATCCTGAGCAAAATACTGGCAAAGTTAAATCAGATAGCATATTAGAAACACATTATGACCGAGTTTGGTTTATTCCTGTGTTACAAGAATGTTCTAACATAAAATAATCTAATGGAATTCATCACATTAAATGAGAAAAACCATATGATAATCTATTAAGATTAGATGTCAAAACAGCAGTTGATATGTCAACACTAGTTTAAAAGCTCCTAATAAACTAGAAATAGATGAGAGCTCCCTTAACTTAAAAAACTCTACAGAAAATACCAGGAAGGAGATGGGGATGGTGGCCATTATCACTTCTATCCAACACTGTACAGCAGGTCATGGCCGTTAAACTGAGAAGACATTAAACAGAAGTAAACTGGAGGAGAGATCAAGATGGCGGAACAGAAGGATGTGGTGCTCACCTCCTCCCACAGATATGTCAAAAGTACATCTACATGTGGAACAATCCTCACAGAAAACCTACTGAACGCTGGCAGAAGGTCTCATACGTTGTTCGTGAATTCCATATTTGCGAATTCACCTACTTGCTAAAATTTATTTCTAACCCCCCAAATCAAAACCCGTGGCACTTCTGGGGTCATTCGAGGTCATGTGTGGAGCAGCAAAAAATTTGAGCTGCCTGATGGGCATATTCTCAGCTGAAGTTGAACCAGGCAACCTCTGCCTTCTCATTTAACTCATACTATAAACAAGTGTCCTTTTCCAGGTCTATTTACATGTGTCAGATAAGCTTTGCAGAAGCATGAGTTACAGTGCTGTTGGCCTCAAGTCAACAATAAGCTCACATAAAGCAAGGTCTGTACTGACTAGTTGATAAAAATGTTGTGACCAGAGGCTCGCAGGCTCCTCACCTTGTATTTCCCTTGGGAGCAATGATCCTGTACTCACTAATCCAGTGTTGCTGCAGCTTCATAGAAATGACTACTTCAAATAAAGAGAATCAAGTGTATTTGTTAAACAAGATCTAAAAGGCACAAACCGTAAAGGAAAAGATTGATAAAATCAGCTATATTGAAATGTTAAAACTTCTATATGAAAAAAGACACCATAAAAAAAGAAAAAAAGGTCTACAGACTGAGGAAATATTTGTAATATGCACAGTCAAGAAAGGATTAGTATCTGGAATATATCAGAAATCTCTAAAAATAAAAAATAAAAAGACAAGCCAATATGCAAATAGCAAAAGATATGAACAGGTAACCCAAGGATGAAGTAACACGATGGCTCTTAACATGAGAGTGTGTTTCTCCTCCCTGTGGTCAGGGGATGCGTGTAACTCACTTAATGAGGTACCATGTTCCTCCCCTCACAATGGCAGAAGGAGAAAGCTTGGTGAGGACCTGGGAAATGCAAATCCTGATGCAGAGCCGGTGGCGAGCACGTTAGCACAACCTCTTTGCAGAACAACTTGGCGATTTACAATAAAGTAGAAGATGCCTAAGGCCCGGGACCCAGCAATTCCACTCCTAGGAATGTCTCCTGGAGAAATGCTCACACAGGTGCCCAGGGAGACATATACAAGGATATGCAGAGCAACGCTGCTGGTGATACAAATGGCTTTGAAGGCATCCAGATCTCCATCCACAGGGGAAAGGGAAAATAAATGCTGGTCCATCCACACAATGGAAGACTGTGTAGCAGGGGAAACAGACCAGAGACCTGCCACCAAATGGACGACTGTCACCAAATGTCCCCTGAAAGGAGGGAGTTAAAGGTGAATCCGTACAAAAAGAATAAACACCATCTGCGTGAATCTGAGACCAGGCAAAAACTAACCTCACTGTTTAGGGACACAAATATATGATGAACAGCAAAGGTGCAGGGGACATGAGATGCAGCGGGGGAGGGGGAGGGGAGAGGCACTTCCACTGAGCTGATGATGCTTTCTTGTCTAACTCACATGATTGACGTGCGGGGGTTCACTGTGTCACTTTTCAGACCATTCTGTGTATCTTAAATATTGCCTAGAAAGAAATGTTCACAATAAGTCCAGACAGTGCATCTGCTATAAAGAAAGAGCCCCATCTGTACACACATCAATGCACGCACCACCACCTCTATCAGCTGGTCCCCGCAGTACACAGCAGGCACACTCAGTGGCTGAAGAAAAGGTAATGAGTCATCTCTGTGCAGGGAAAAGCAAACCCACAATGAACACCCCAAACCAGCAGCAGCAGGGAGCGGCTAGCACCCCAGGTACAAAGGAGGGAGCCAGGTTCCTAGGACCCAGCAGAAATAGAGCCCAGAGAGGGGTCCCTCCACCAGAGCAGGTAAAAACTCACAGCCTGCGAGAGGAGGAGGCTGGAAACAGATGGCCTGACCTCTCTTTCCATCCTCCCATCTCCTGCTGGTGCCTCTCACCGGGCAAACCCGACCAGAGGCAGAGAGAAGAGAGTCTGGGTGAGGCAGAATGCAGAGACCAGCTTGAGGGGCCAAAGCGAGGCCAGACAAAGGAGGACAGGAAAAGGAGGGGGGATGGGGCAAAGAGAAATAACCAATTATCAATACCTAGCATAGCTATCTATCAACTATCTCTATGATTAACTGAATAAAGCAAAGTTGCTAACACAGTATTAATAAAGCTCCTGGTTAGGTTAAATTTTTTACATATATAAATGCATTTTTTGTAGGAAAAAAGTCTAGAAGAGAATGTATTCATTGCAGGATTATCTATCTATATACCTGTCTATCTATGTATCTATCTACTTATCTATGATCCATCAATTATCTATCGATTTAGTTTTTAAAACTTTCGCAATGGTCAGTTATTGCTTTTATAATGGAAAATATTCAGTAAGCTGCTTTTTTTTTTTTTTTTTTTAGCGGTACGCGGGCCTCTCACTGCTGTGGCCTCTCCCGTTGCGGAGCACAGGCTCCAGACGCCCAGGCTCAGCGGCCATGGCTCACGGGCCCAGCCGCTCCGCGGCATATGGGATCTTTCCAGACCGGGGCACGAACCCGTGTCCCCTGCATCGGCAGGCAGACTCTCAACCACGGCGCCACCAGGGAAGCCCCAGTAAGCTTCTTTTTCAGTCAATGGAGTGTTGAGGAAAAGCCCTAAGGTTTACTGTATAAAATTCTCAGAATAACTGTGGGAATCTGTCATAAGTCTCGACATTCAGGATCAGTCTTAATGCTACAAGTTTTCTCAAATAAATGCCAAGTAACATAAAAATAGGTGACGGCGGGGGGTGGGGAACCCAGATGACAAAATTTTAAACCAATCTTCCAGGCAAGAGAACTTTTCTCGGCTATGATCAGTTTCAGTTGTTTTATCCACCAATATAGCAACTCTAAAACAAATGCTTTGAAAAAAAATAAAATGCCAGGGGAGGGATAGATTGGGAGTATGGGACTGACATATACACACTGCTGTATATAAAACAGATAACCAACAAGGACCTGTTGTATAGCACAGGGAACTCTGCTCAATACTTTGTAATAACCTAAATGGGAAAAGAACTTGAAAAAGAATAAATACGGGTATACGTATAACTGAATCACTTTGCTGTACACCTGAAATTTACACAACATTGTTAATCAACTATACTCCAATATAAAATAAAAATTAAAAGAACAAAACAAAACAAAAAAACAGAGAAAAACCAGAGACCAGTGGTTTGTTACTGGCTCCTGGAGCTGGTGCTGAAGTTGGGACGAGAAAACCAAGGCAGCGGGAAGCTGCCAACCGTGGACACGGCCTCAGACACAGCCAAGGGTTATGAAATGAGCGTCTGTCAAATCCACGTGATGGGGGTGGAAGTTTGGCCTGTTCCTGACATCATACCTAGTTCTGAAAAGGTTCCATTGGCAACATCAACATGCTAGGCCAGTGGCCAGGGGCAGGTACATTCCTCCACCCAGGGCAGGGGTGCAGCCCCTGGGGTCAGGAGCTGCCCACTCTGGTGCGTCCTGGGCAGGCCCTGCAGGAGGCGCTGGGCAGGGAGCACCGCCTCCACGTGGTCACACAGGGGACCGGGATGCCCAGGAGGGCGGGGCTCAACATCCACATGGTTCCTGGAGAGCCCCAGAGCGGGGGCCGTCAGTGAAGGGTGCTGACTGCTGTCAAGACGAGAGGGGCAGGGGGGACCCTCTGAATAAGGGGAAGGACAGGGCGGAGCTGACCACACAGGAAACCAACCACACGTCTACATGGAGACCAGCACACCACCTACACGGAGACCATCGCGGGGCAGACCCATGCCCAACAGAGGAAGCTGCTTCCCTCATCCCTTCATCTGCCAATGCCCAGAGGGACAGGACCTGAGAGGGACAGGATGGACATGTCCCAGACCTCGGCCCACAGATGCTGGGGCAGAAGAGGAAAAAGGGACCAGGCCCCCCTCACAGGAATGGGGCATCCAAACTGCATGTGGAAGGAAGCTCTGAATGAGACCAAATTCTGTGTCCGGACCTGGACGCAACCAGAAAGTCAGAGGGGCAGCCCAAGCTGCATCATTTAAGGAAGGAGAGTCTGCCGGCACCTCGGAGGCAGTGACGCCTAAGGACTCAGTCACCGGAAGGAGCTCTGCGAGGCGGGGGACCCAACACCCCCGGGGGCAGAGCGGGTGATCAGGTACTGCTAGAGTGACTTAAGTGCTCCTACTTCAAATAACAATGCCCCAAGAGGTGTTCTGTTTCCCTGTGGAATGATTTAGAACCTACTGCAGAGCACAGGCAACTCTCCTCACTACTCTGTAATGAAGAATCTAAAAACAAAGCGGATACATGTATATGTACAACTGAATCACTTCGCTGTACAGCAGAAACTAACACAACACTGTAAATCAACTATATGCCAATAAAAACTCATTTTAAAAAAATTAAAAGAAAAAACCAACAACTTTGCAACTTTCGACACTATGTTGTATGCTTATTGGAAAGCCATTTAGAATCTTTTTTTGTGTTAAAACACTCCTGTCATCTATAAGCCTGAATGCTAAGGTCTAGAAACCAGTACTGACCACGGTGGACAAGGTCCTCGAGGGTGCCTGTGGGGCACATTTCGGTGAACCTCAGTTGACTTCAATTACTGGGCTTCATGTCCTACTGCAAAATAAACTCCCCAGGACATAAAGAGCAGAAACAACCCCTAATGTACCTCTTTTGCCTAGGAATTGAGGGCCAGTTAGATTTGAGCCTGCTTAAAGGAAAATCTCAGCCTTGAAGGAATCAGTTAGTTGACAGGATAAATCCACACAGTCACAAGGCTATCGATTTAGCTTTGATTATGCAAGACAGTCACCGTTAGAGTCCTCTGTCTGGGTAAGCGCCGTATTAATCCAGCATCCACTTGGCACCACTGTCCTTTAAGGCCAGGAAGGACAGCTACACGGTCATCAGGGCATCTGGAGGGGGTGCATCTGAACAGAGGGAGGTCAGCCAGCGAGGACGCTGTGGGAAAGGAGGACCCAGACTGCAGTAACTGTCCAGGGGTCCAGACCCCCTGAGGAGGGGCACTGGGGTCTCACCCGGCACAGGCCAGCAGGGATGGATGCAGAGATACATCCGTCTCTGGAGTAGGAGCCCCATTCCCGAGGCTTGGTGAACAGAGCCTGGGGCGACGGGAGGATGGGGCGGGGAGAGCGGGGGAGGACCAGAGAGGATCACGGGAACACGGACTCCTATTCTTGCTCCACGGCAATACCATCCATGCCGTTGGTGAAGCCAAAATCTTAGCGTCATCCTTGGTTCCACAGGTTCTGCACACCCCACGTCCAAGCCCTCCGTGGCGTCTGTCAGTGCAGCTGCCAAGCTCACCTGGAATCTGTCCTCTGCCCCGGCCGCGCCTGTCTGCCCTGGACTGGGCGGTGGCCTCCCCAGTCCCCAGTGGCCACTCCTGCCCGTTGGCAGTGCACGCTCCAAGAGCTGCAGGGTCCCTTCTTCCTCCCAGCTTATTGGGATGTCCAAGCAGCTGATCAGATCTCCGCTCCTTCCCTGGCCTTCCGCCCCCTCCCGCCCCGTTCCTGCCTCGCCACCAGGGCCGTGCTCTCCCGTTCTCTCTAAGCACCAGCTCCACCTCGTCCAGCTCTGGCCCTGGGGACACTGGCCTGCCTCTCTAACTTCCAGCTCCCAGGCTTGGGCAAGTGGCCGGGAAGGTGGCAGAGCAGGAGGGTCCAGGAGAATGCTGGATGCCAGGACTGCTGTAGACCAACTGAGCTCGTCAGCAGGCACCAACCCTGTTCAGTCCCTCAGCCTCTACATGACCATGACAGAAGATGGCACTGAAGCCCCCGCCCCCAAATCTCCCTGATCTTCTTTCCATCACTTCCTGTTCACACCACACAAAAGATCCATGGACTGGAAGCCTCCAGCCCCGCTCTCTTCCTGCTGGGTGTGTGGCTTTGAGAGTCTTCTCATTGTTCCGTGGCCTGACTTTCATCTGTGAGGTGTGGACTGGCCCAGATTTGAAACTGAAGTAGGTCAACTCCTAGGGGTTGGCAAAGGGAACCCGCCTGGGAGAGCTTCTGCCAGGCGTGTGCAAAGCTGAATGTAAAGTTCAATTAGCTCACTATGGGGGGTTCTGGAATGCAGAGGAGGAAGTTACCAGCCTCAGAGAAGGTTGGGTACCATTCATTTTGCTGTCTTCTGTGACTGGTTATCACGTTTGCCTTTATTTCAGTCAATTCAGAAATGCACCCATAATGTTCATTTCTGGGGACAAACACGACCAAAATGAGTAAGTTATTTATCTATAAACATTATGAAGCATTTTCAGGTATTTAACAGTTGTAATAACTACCTGTATTTATATTAATTACTTTCAAATGTTAACTACATTTTTAATTGCTTTAAAATAGGTCTTAGAATCTCTTCTTAGCAAGTACACAATTGATTATAGCTACTTATAAGTGAAAACTCTACAGTTAAAATTACTCTCTTGGGGGCTTCCCTGGTGACGCAGTGGTTAAGAATCCACCTGCCAATGCAGGGGACACGGGTTCGAGCCCTGATCCAGGAAGATCCCACATGCCTCGGAGCAACTAAGCCTCTGTGCCACAACTACTGAGTCTGCGCTCTACAGCCCGGGATCCACAACTACTCAAGCCCACGAGCCTAGAGCCTGTGCTGCGCAGCAAGAGAAGCCACCACAATGAGAAGCCCTCGCACCGCAACGAAGAGCAGCCCCCGCTCGCCTCAACCAGAGAAAAGCCTGCGTGCAGCAACAAGAGCCAATGCAGCCAAAATAAAATAATAAAATAAATACATTTATAAAAAAAGTAAAAACAAAGTAACTTTAATAATATATTTAAAAAAGTTACTCTCTTGATAGTCAAAAAAAAAGAAAAGAAAATCCTGCTCTTTCATTTTGATGAATGTGGGAATATTTAAGATTCAAGAAAATGTCGTAGACCTTATTTCAAGCATTATTTTGAAAGATAAGACAATATCAACCCTGGAAGAAAAATGTGCAAATGAGGGGCTTGTTCAGATTGCTGTTTCCTAAACGAAAGACACCTGCAGGTCTGACTGGCTTACAGGCACTGGCCCTGAGTTTCAGGACGCGCCCTCATCACTAGGTGATGCCCCTGGGTCACATCACTTGCAGGTCAGTGTTGATTTCGTACCATCTTTTTCCATGTATCAAAGGACAGTTTACTCCTTGCGTGACAGAATGGAACTGAAGGGAACTGCACTGGTGTTTTACTCAGCTGGCAAGAAAGGGACAAATTCCCCTTTCCCGAGAGTCTGTCAAAACTAGAAACACCTAATACAGGGGCCACAAAACTTCATCACCACCTTGTAAAGCAAGACCTTCCTTTCACAGACTGGTTCACAGGCAGAACACACACCATGCTGCAGCCCTTCACCTGGCCTGCTGATAAAGGGAATGTATGCCTCCTAAAAGTTCTATTCAAGGAACTAATTCCTCCTCACATATGTAATACATGAATTTGTGGTTCATCGGTTTTTCTAAGAATTTTTTTAAAAGACAGTGAACATAGTTTAATTTTGGTGATTCAGAAGGTAACCGTTTTCTCGCTGGGCTTAAGCTTGTTCCGAGCATGTGTGTCCACTGCCCTGTGGCTAAGCCGTGGTCCTGGGAAGCATGCCTACGTGTCCACTGCAGATGGCAGTGGGAGCCGGGCCATGAAGCCCGCTCCACCATTATGACCTGCGTGACCTTGGGAAGCGGTCTCATTTCACGGTGCCTCAGTGTCCTCATCTGTAAAATGGGAATGATGGTATCTACCTCTCACAGGGTTGTGAAGGTGAAATTAGTTCCCAGATGTGAAGGGCTCAGAGCAATGCTCAGCACACAGCGAGGTTCGATAAACATCACCTATGGTCATGATGTATGGCCAGTCACCTGAGGACCTCCATCTGCTCAAAAACACCAGAGAATGAATTCAGCAGAGGACTTTTAGGCCTTATCCACGAATGCTTAAGGAAAATAACCCCAGGAATGATTAGATGACCAGAATGCCCTTTTGTGGTCTAAACAAATTTTATATCGTTGTTCCCACCGTTCAATTAATGAGAGAAAAGAATTCTGACGTCCGCCCTCCTTTTCCTATCCTGCTGTTTTTCTGCTTCCTGAAGGTTCTGTCCACCGCTGCTTGTTTTAACACCCCCTCCCCGCCAGAGGTTAAATGTGAGTGAAAGTGGTTTGATTAAAACCCAGGCAGAGGGCTTCCCTGGTGGCGCTGTGGTTGAGAGTTCGCCTGCTGATGCAGGGGACACGGGTTCGTGCCCCGGTCCGGGAAGATCCCACATGTCACGGAGCGGCTGGGCCCGTGAGCCATGGCCGCTGAGCCTGCACGTCTGGAGCCTGTGCTCCACAACGGGAGAGGCCACAACAGTGAGGGGCCCGCGTACCACAGAAAAAAAACAACCCAGGCAGATTAAGAATGAAGTCAAAAAGAATGAAGAGACACTCGTGGGAAATACCCATAGAAGTAATTTAAACAATCTTATTAGTCTTTCACCTCTGCGGGACTTGGATACTATTTACAGTAAGAAGTAACATTTCCAATCTGTAGTTAACTGATAATGGAACATTTCCTCATGCGGTCCAGACTAGGCAATTTTCCTTCAATGCCCTCTAGGATCTGTTAAAAGAGAGGTGGAGGCACATTGAAGTTTTCAAGAATTCTGAACATACAAATGTTTTTTTTTGTTGTTGTTATAAATTCATTTTATTTATTTAGCTGCGTTGGGTCTTCGTTGCTGTGTGAGGGCTTTCTCTGGTTGCAACGAGCAGGGGCCACTCTTCATCGTGTGCACAGGCCTCTCACTGTCTCGGCCTCTCCTGCTGCGGAGCACAGGCTCCAGATGCGCAGGCTCAGTAGTTGTGGCTCACGGGCCCAGTTGCTCCACGGCATATGGGATCTTCCCAGACCAGGGCTCGAACCCGTGTCCCCTGCATCAGCAGGCAGATTCTCAACCACTGCGCCACCAGGGAAGCCCCATACAAATGTTTGAATTGGGCAAAGCCACAGGTGGCTTCCACAGTAAGGACAGGTAAGGACAAAGAGCAGAGGTGACTATGACAGATAGTTAGGAGACCTGGTGATTAACAGGTGGCTGTAAAGGAGAAAAGACAGTCACTCTGTGGTCTGAGTAGGGGCCAGCTGTTCCTGAAAAGGGCGGGCTGCAGGGGGTGTGGAATTGCTGGGAGCAGAGGGGCAGCGAGAAAGAGCTCACTATGGATCCACTGAGTCTGAGGGGGCCGAGGCCCTCTGCATGGAGGCAGCTGCATGGTTCTGGACTGGTATTTTGAGCTTGGGGGTGGCCAGCATGGAGGTGGGGGGGAACAGTTCCAGGGAGGCAGCTGAACTTGCCCAGGGAGGGTGTGCTTGGCCAGGAGAGATGAGGGTCTGGATTAGAACTCAGAACCAGGCCCTAATTCTGGAGGAGGAAGATGAGTCAACAAAGAGGATCAAGATGAGGATGACGAGAGAGAAGGGAAACCCAAAGCAGCGGGTGTATGAGTGGACAGATGCACCACCACGGCAGAGGTTTCCACACACCTGTCCCAACACGTCCAGCAGACAGTCAGTGAGGATAGGGGTGAGCCAAACCCCACGCCCACGCCAAGTCATGTACCAGAAGCTGTACTCACAAGATATGCGGGACTTTTACCAAAACTTGATTACAAACAAATGCAAAGCAAGGGTCAGCAAACTAACACCAAGATGCAGGCACATCAGGTTACCTGACCACAGTGCAGTTATGTTTGCTATAAACGACAGAAAGACAACCAAGCAAACCCTCCCTACATCTGCAAATTCACAATACACTGAGAAATAACTCAGGGATGGAAAGAGAAATCATAATGAAGATGAGAGAATCCTTGGAACCAAATAAAACATGACCAGACATCAAAAGCATGCAGTTAGGGCTTCCCTGGTGGCACAGTGGTTGAGAGTCCGCCTGCCGATGCAGGGGACATGGGTTCGTGCCCCGGTCCGGGAGGATCCCACATGCCGCGGAGCGGCTGGGCCCGTGAGCCATGGCCGCTGAGCCTGCGAGTCCGGATCCTGTGCTCCGCAACGGGAGAGGCCACAACAGTGAGAGATCCGCGTACCATAAAAAAAAAAAAAAAAAAAAAAAAAAAAAAAAAAAAAAAAAAAAGATGATCAAGTCTGTATACCAAAAATTATAACAGTTTTCTTGAAAAATGCCACAGAATGCTAAATAAATAGAAAGATACACCAAAAATTATCATTCTCAGCAAACTAACCTAAAAATGCAATGCAGTTACAATGAATGGCTCTGTGTGTGTGTGGTGGGGGGAAGGGAGATGGGGAAGGGGTGGGGGAGGGGGAGAGGGTCCACAAAGGGCCAAGAATAGCCAAGACAATTTTGAAGAACGAAGTGGAGGCTTATCCTACCAAAAACAAGACTAACAAAGAAACAGTATCTAATATAACGTGCTATTGACCATGAGTCAAGCCATATACCAAAGCAAAAGAAAAGAGACCCCAGAAATAGATGCCTTCAGACATAGAAACTGGACATATGGCCATAAAACTAAATGAACACAGACCTGTGCTGTAATAACTGAGGTTTATCTATCTGTGAAAAACAAAATAAAATTAGATCCGTATCTCATACCACATGCACAATTAAGCCTCAGGTAGATTAATGAACTACCTGTGAAAAGCAAAGTTTTAAAACTTATGGGAAAAAAATCCAGGATATTTGTATAACCTCAGGATGGGAAAATATTTCTCTTTTTTTAAAGGTTCTTGGGGATCCCCAGGGGATCACATTTTAAAAAATATATTTATTTACTTGGCTACGCTGCTTCATCATTGCGGCACACGGGATCTTCGCTGAGTCATGCAGGATCTTTAGTTGTGGCATGCGGGATCTAGTTCCCCAACCAGGAATGGAAGCCAGGACCCCTGCATTGGGAGTGTGGAGTCTTAACCACTAGACCACCAGGGAAGTCCTGGAAAATATTTCTTAAACACAACACAGAAAGGGCACATCAGACAGGAAATGAATTTGCATCAAAACTGAAAACTGCTCTCTGACAAATGACATCCCAAACAAAACTAAACGACAAGTCACAGAGTGCACGAGATTTTTATGACAAAGGTCATCATTCAGAATCAAGAACAAAGAACCCAACAGGAAAACAGACAAAATAGGCAATTCACTGATGAGAAACATAATTAGCCAAGATATTGACAATATGTGACAAGTCGAGAAGAATCTATGTCAAGAAGTCTTGGCAAGGATGTGGCCGGAGCAAGGGCACCTCTTCCACTGGCAGTGAGAATGTGAGTCTGCATTACCCCTTCGTAGAGAAATGGGAAATGTTTTGCAAAAGGGCAGATGCACTTTCCTTTCATCCTGGCAAGTATGCCCGCTGCGAAGATGGAGCACAAGAGCCCATGCTGAGGAGGGCGTGACGGTTCTTTCTAGTACTGTTGCAACAGTAAAAAAATTGGAAACAACTTATATCCATTAACATGAGACAGATAAGCAAGTTGTGGAAAAGCTACATACATTCAAGCTACATACATATCCATGCGGATCAACATCAAAGAGCATGATGGTGGGTGAAAATAGAAAACTGCTTATGGTACCGATTATGTTAAATTTTATGTAAAATTTTAGTGAATTATGCAAGCATGCAGGGGAAAGGCAAAATCAACCTCAGGATCGTGGCTGTGCCTGGACACCCTCTAATTTCAGACACAGAGAGGGAGCCATGGCCGGGGTCTCAGTGGGGTCTGTAAAAATACATAAAATTGCAATAATATGGTTCTTGTTTTTTAAAAAGATAGAAGCAAACATTGTAAACACGATGAAACTGGACAAATATGGGTGGCATTTGCTACATTACTCTCAGGCTTTCCAGTCTGTTGACCTGGTTCCTCTTGCAGGGTGGATACGCCAGGAGGTGAACGGGGCCAGGCCTGCCAAAGGCATCGCTGTTTGCACAGAAACGACCCTGAGCCTGTGGCCGCACCGTCCCGTGTCCTCCTACGCGGATCCCATTGGTGGTGGAGAAAGCACCAGATCTGGCATTCAAGACGGAAATCTGGGTCCACCACCAGTTACGAGACTGTAGCTCTGACACTGCATGTCCTGGAGTCATGTTCTCGCCTCTAAAGTGTCACTGATAAAGTCTGCCTCGCAGACCTCGCTGGGGCTGGGGTCATGGTGGGGAAAACAGCGTGGTGGATCTAAAAGGCCCTGCACTTGGGGACCTAGAGATGATCCTTCTAAGTGAAGTAAGCCAGACAGAGGAAGACAAATATCATATGATATCACTTACATGTGGAATCTAAAAATATGATACAAATGAACTTATTTACAAAACAGAAACAGACACACAGACACAGAAGACAAATTTATGGTCACCAAAGGGGAAAGGTGGGGGGAGGGATAGATTAGGAGTATAGGATTAGCACATACACACTACTGTATATAAAATAGATAAACAACAAGGACCTACTGCATAGCACAGGGAGCTATACTCAGTATCTTGTAATAACCTATAAGGGAAAAGAATCTGAAAAGGAATACAGATAAATGTTTACATACTGAATCACTGTGTTGTACACCTGAAACTTACACAACATTGTCAATCAACTATACTTTGATTAAAAAATAAAAATGTAAATAAATAAATAAAAAGGCTGTGCAAAGTGGGTCACAAAGGATGGCTTCCAGAAAAGCCAAACTGGGGCCAAATGTAAAAGAACACTTAGGTACCACTCCTCTGCTAAGTCGTTTATCTCACGATAATTCTGCTCCCTCAGCCGAAGGCTCTGTCCTGTGGTCCCTCTCATCTTGGGCATCTCCGTGAAGGCCTGGGGATATTAAGCCACTCCAAACGATTTTGCTCAGCTCTGCTATGATTATGTTATGCCTTCCTCAAGTTTCCATAACCAGTGCTTATTGATTTTTGAATCAAGTCAAATCCCTAAACGGATCTTTGAATTCCTGCACTGGCCCATCTCCATCTTTCTGGTCTTTGCTTTTATCCGTTTTTTTAACTGTCACTCATCTGTCACAAAGATGGTTAACAGCTTGAGGTATAACTGACGTATGACAAAATGCACATACTTTAAGCACAGAATTTGATGAGTTTTGACACACGTATACACCTGTGTAGCCATCACCACAATCAAGCGAGTGAATCTATCCACGGCCCCCAGTTGCCTCTGGCTCCTTTGTTACAAGTAGTTCTGTGCTCT
The DNA here is from genome assembly GCF_964270905.1 of Leucopleurus acutus. NCBI lineage: Eukaryota > Metazoa > Chordata > Mammalia > Artiodactyla > Delphinidae > Leucopleurus > Leucopleurus acutus. The sequence continues at coordinate 172,370,523 of NC_139142.1, forward strand.
CACTTTCTCTTCTGCCGGTTTTATGCATTCTCTCAAATGGCCTCATCATTCAATTATTACTGAAAAATTTTCCATCCCACGTATTTTCCTTCTAATACCCTCCTCCTCCCAGCATCCCGGTGCTAATTTAGAGCCCGGAAAATAACTACATGCTTTAGAAATAACCTCTAATCTCCAGGAGTGGGCTCTGTGCTGTCTCTCCAGTCTGTATATGGAAATCAACAGCCTGCTATCTGCCTCCCCCTACCAAAAAGGCAATGGGACTCCTCCTGAAGGCCCTGGCTTTGTTTGGGGACTAGAGTGAAAATCAGTTCTATTATTACTCGTCCTGGGACCATCCCAGACCACACAATGTGTTGCTGGCCCTCATCATAACCCTCCTCTCAGACCCTGACATCGAGACTGTGCTAGCCTCGTGGAGATCCTGCAGCCGAGTGGGGAGGGCCGTGGACCACCTCCTTGTGGGTCCTTATCTGAATGTGCCGAAGACTGCGGGTCCTCGTGTGAGGGGGGGTCCGCCCGTGTGGCCCAGCACCAGGCCCTGCAGGCCCCCCAGGAAGCTGCCTTTCACTGGCTACATCACAGCACATCCCCTGGTGATGGCTTTAGGGTGTCCACTTGGGGAGGGTCCAGGGCAGCAGTCTGGGAGGAAGCTGTGTTTGCACAGCGTGTTGCCTTAGACCTTAAAAATGTCCGCTGTCGATTTCAAATAATGAGAGGGTTCCTGCCTATGCGATGACGGGGGTCTGTAGCACTCCTTTCCCAACTGGAATCCCCTTGGCACCATAATCGATCCCACAGCTGCCCCACCCGCCACCTTGACCCCCCAGTCCCCAGGGCACACTCTCAAGGTAGAGGATGGCTGCCAGTGACTTCCTAGAAGGCCTCATGCAGCTCACTCGGAAGCTGGGCCCCTCTTTCTTTACTCTGGTCTTACATGCAACATATATGGCAGAAGTTACAGAGGGTTCCAGAAAGGACTGGTTGGTACTCTTCCTTGACATCCAGTGTGATACAGGCTTTCCCCTACTGTGACTTGACTGGATTAAGGGAGGCCCACGTAGCTGGTAAAACATCACTTCTGGGTGCATCTGTGAGGGTGTCCTGGAAGGGGTCAGCAGTTCAATCAGTAGACGGAGTAAAGGAGACACCCAGTGTGGGTGGGCATCACCCAATCTGCTGAGGGTCCTCGTAGAGCAAACACGCAGAGGAAGGGAAAATTTGTTCTCTCTGCTTGAGCTGTAAAGTCCTTCTCCTCCTGTCCTTGGACATTGTCACTGCTGGTTCCTGAGCTTTCAGACTCAGAACAGGACTTACATCCTATGTCCTCCCCATTCTCAGGCCTTGGGACTTGGACTGAGTTATATAACCCGCTTTCCTGGTTCTCCAGCTCACGGACAGCAGATCCTGGGGCTTCTGGGCCGCCATAACCACATGAGCCAATTCCCATAATGAATCTCTCTCTCTCTCTGTATATATACACATTTTCCTTTTTGCAAGAGATAGTTTATTAACGCATGCCATGCACATCGCATGCGACAAGCCTAAACCAGGAGTAACTAAAGATGGTGGCTCAGAATCCCAGCTTCTGTAGCATCTTCAGCAAAGGACAATGAAGTCGTAGAGAAATGATAGGACGAAGGAGGGCAGTTTTAAGCTTCCAAAGTTGGCAAACTGTGTTGGGAAATATATGGAAGGAAAGTGATGGAGTAAGGTTTTTTAAAAAGAGGAGTCTATTTCATGCAAGTTCTTTAGAGAAAGATACACTGAAAAGTCGAAAAACAATGACTTTTTGCTGAATACATTATTATGATGGCTTTTTACTAGGTGAAATGCTGAGAAGAAAACTGACTAATTCAATGGGAATTTATAGAAATATGTCATCCAACTGGTTATGCTGTCTTAGGCAAGATACTCAGCCTCCAAGACTCATTTCCCTAATAGTAAAATGAATGGTGAATTTCTTGCTAAATATTCCACAAACCAATTTTTATCTTTGGAGCACAAAGATTTTATGAAAATGGGTGATGTTACCATCTGAGATCACCAATCATACCCTTCGTGCTTTTCCACTGGAATCTAGAATAGACTGTGTTTTCCCATTGGAATCTGGAATAGGAGATGCATAGAGATATTTTCTGTTGGTTCTTTTTCCCTGGAAAACCCCAACTAAGACAGCTTTTTTAGAGGTCTTCAGACATTTCAGTTAGAATCAGAGGTATGTATGTGGCCAAGCACTGTGTCATGTCACCACTGTACCCAGAGCTGTGTGTGTGTTTGGTATCGTTCAGCGAGAGAATCCAAATGTGTTTTCCTATCTTCCCACCTCCTCGGTTTCTTAGATGTCACCAATTCTTTTCTTATAGCTAACCCACCCCATCACCTCTGCATACATAACATTTTATTCATCACTCCACTCAGCAAAATAATGACTCTCCCTTAGGATGGAGCAGAGGATTGAAAAATGCTTTTATAATTTAACACTTTAATTTCCTGTCACTGTGGAAATAGTGCACTACCCTGTAATTGTCTGTTTCACTTGTGACTTTCCTCCGCCAGACCTGGAGGGCAGACTCTACATCTTTTATCTCTGGACACCCAATGTCCAACCCAGGCACAGAAGAGGTGCTCAAAACAGTGACTGAATGAATGAATTAAAAACCCTCATTGAGGGACTTCCCTGGTGGCAGCAGTGGTTAAGAATCTGCCTGCCAATGCAGGGGACATGGGTTCGAGCCCTGATCCAGGAAGATCCCACATGCCTCGGAGCAACTAAGCCCACGTGCCACAATTACTGAGCCTGCGCTCTAGAGCCCGTGAGCTACAACTACTGAGCCCATGTGCCACAACTACTGAGCCCACATGCCACAACAACTGAAACCCACATGCCTAGAGCCTGTGCTCCGCAGCAAGAGAAGCCACTGCAACGAGAAGCCCGTGCACCACAATGAAAGAGTAGCCCCTGCTCACCGCAACTAGAGAAAAGCCCGCGCTCAGCAACGAAGACCCAACGCAGCCAAAAATAAATACTAATTAATTAATTACTTTTAATAAAAAGAATAGAAAACTATAAAAAACTTAAAAAAAAAAAACCCTCACTGATTTCAGAGACGGTTCCAGAGTGTCGCCCGGGGCCCGACCCCTCTCTGTGAGCCAAAGAGATTTGGTTCCTGCCTCCGTGGGGCTTACGGTCTGGATGGGGCATGCTTACAATCCGTGGTCACTGTCATGTGAAGATAAAGTACAAGGAGCTGTGAGAACTTAGGATGAGGGTGCTGGTCTAGCCTGAGGGCTGGAGGAACGCTGACGGCCGGAGGATGAGGAAAAATGAGCCCATCGCAGTGGAAAGGAAGAGCCTTCCAGACACGGAAGTGTGTCCTGGAGGCTGAGGAGGCCAGGGTGGCTGTGGGAAGGGGACAGGCAAGAGTGTCACAAACTGAGGCCAGACAGACTCTGTGAGACATGCTCCGAGATGTAGGTCTTTGCCCTGAAAGTAAGTGCGACCTCATGGGATGTGCAGCGTTAATGTCAGCGTGAAGTGATGGGACAGCGGCCAGGGAGGGTGGTGGGAGGGAGAGGGAGGTTGGGACCCCTCCGTGGTCCCACTGCAGGGGTGCTGGGATGACTAATTTTGTGTGTCAATTTGGCTGCCCTGTGGTGCCCAGGGATGTGGTCAAACATCATTCTGGATGTTTCTGTGAGAGTGTTTTTGAGTGAGCTTCACATTCATAGCAGTGACCCTGAGTAAAACAGAGTGTCTTCCAAATGGGGGTAGGAGTCATCCAACCAGGTGAAGGCCTGACCTCCCCCGAGGAGGAGGGATCCTGCTGCAGACAGAGATGGGCTTTGGACTTGAACTCAGTTCTTCCCTGATGTTCTTCCTGCTGCCCACCCTGCATATTCTGGACTTGTCAGCCTTGTAATCATGTCAGTCAATTCTTTAAATATATATCTCTCTCATATGTACGCACAGACGCACGCATGCGCGCGCGCGCGCGCACACACACACACACACACACACACACACACACACACGTCTTATTGGTTCCCTTTCTCTGGAGAACCCTGACTAATACAGGGGAGAAGATCTGAAATCGTCATTTTGGAGAGTTGAGGAGAGAGATGGGCAGGGGAAGACAGCACAGGTGCTGCACAGAGTGGAGCGCCAGGTGAGGCAGATGCCAGGTGAGGCAGGTGCTCACGGTGTAAGGTGCTCAGCCACAGGCCTCACAACGCGGCCCACTGGTCTTGCTGGGTGCAGATGAGGAGGGAATGTGGACAGTTTGGTTCATCCAGGGAGTGGGCGCCAGCAGAAAGGGGCTAGGAACAGAGTGGTGGGGCTTTTGGACACTGGTCCATGTGTCCTTGAAGGCATGGATCTGGCCCCTGGGCAGGGAGAAGGATGGACTCGCATGGTGGAGTCCGGCTGAGGCTGGGGAGAAGGCCTGGGGGAGAGGAGGCCGGACAAGAAGGCTACAGGAGCCAAGGCTGGGGCCATGAGCTGGGGTATCCTGCCCGGCCATCCTGGAGGTGGCAGGGCTCAGGGAAACGATCTTGGAGTGTGTGGTGGTGCTGGTGTGGAGGACATGGGATCTGGAGACTTGGGGTTAAGAGAGGGAGATGCCAGAGCTCTGCAGGGACCAGCGCCCGGAATGCTGTGGCTCTTCCCTGCAAAGAGGAGGAGACGGGGATAAAACCGCCCGGCAGAGGGACAAAGGCGAGGTGCTGGCCCCACAGGAAGTGCCCTTATCCCGAGCAGAGCAGTGAGTGGCCCGTCCTGGGCCTGCCTGCTCCACACCTGGCCCTTCGTGTACAGACGGCAGCCCACCCACCCATCCTGGGGGGCGGGCAGTGCTGAGGGACTGCGAGAGGCAACCAGCCCAACGAGGCTGCCCGCACAGGGACTGCTACAAATACATCCCTAGAAATACTTCTATGTCAACATCTCCTGGACCTGGTTTTAACTGAGCAGGTACAGATAAGTCGCAGGCCTCTTGGGTGGAACCTCTGTTCTGTAGGATTATTCTAAATATGCCATACAGACTTGGGGCTGCAGACATCCCACAAGACTCAGTATCACAACCACACAGGGGAGAGCGATGCTACCAAAATCAGAGGGTGGGCAGGCAGGCTTCCGGTGGCTTTGGGAACCAAGGGCAGAGATGCCATTCAGGAATGTGGTCGGCATCCCCACCCTATCATGGGGCGAGGTGGGGGGAAGCCTTGCCAGAGGTAAATTGTGCTCGATCTCTCTGCACGTTCCCTTACGGGGACCCCATGCTGCTAAGTGGGAGATCGGGAATTTCACATCCTTCTCATCTCTGTCTGGATTCCACTTGGCCGGAGGGATCCGTTAGCCACCCCCTTGGGGATCCAGGGGTGAGAAGAAAGCTGTATAGAGATATGACCGTCTGTCTTGCTCTGTGTGGCTGCCCACTTCAGAAAATGGGAAGGTCCCTTCTAGCAGGGTGTGTGTGTGTGTGTGTGTGTGTTTATTGTTTCACACTGCCAGTCAATGCTGTGAGTTTTGTCACAAAATATTAGTGTTCACTTATTCTCAGAACCATTTTTATTTCTTCAGCATGGTTAAAAACTTACTCAAGATTAAATGATTTTTTTCAGGTCCCTAGGTATTTAGGAAATTGTCTTGCTGGGATTTTTTTCCCTTTAACTCCCTTAGAGACAAAGAAAAGGATCTTCAAGAGAAGATAAGGAAGCATATAAACTCAATAACTGATTGATTTCTTGGGAAGCTTTTATCTCCTTGTCCACTGATAAAGTTTCTTTAGGTAATTTGCTTTACTACGGCTCAATAAATTAAACCAGGTACTTGAAGCAAACAACCAAACGAAAAAAGATCTTTAACTCTGTTTTGAATTAGAATTACATCATTATAATAAAACCATAATGATATTCTGGGATATAGCAAAGAATGAAAGTTGGGATGGATATAAGATCAACACATGACGAAGCATATTCCATCAACTAACAATTCCAATTTGTGTAATCTTTTAAAAATTCTATTAATACTGATCAGAAAATATGTCACAATCTTGTGCTGGGTTTGACTTGGCAGAGACAACCATTAAATTACCAAAACATCTTTTTATCATTTATTTTGTCAATCTTCCAAAAGCCTAGACATTATCTTATCAGGAAAGGGGACCTCCTTTGGTCGCAATTCCCACCACTGTCCAGTGCTTTGGGAAAGCGGATGCTGAAATCCTAATTTTGAGGCCACCCTCTTTATGGACTTCATAATGGGATGCCCCCCAGCCAGGTTCCATCATCAGGGAGCAGGCACTTGAGTCTTGGAGAACTGAGACTCTCCAAGGAGACCTGCCCGTCAGCAGACTCGCTCAGGGACCCAGGAGGAGCCATCTGACCCCCTCTGGGCTGCTGCCTGCTCAGCCACATGGTAGGCATCAGGATGCCCCATCCGTCCAGTTCTACAGTTCTGAGGATCCCTGCACTGCACGATGGGGTTCTGGGTCCCCTCTATGCCCTTTGCCCTTTCCCCTGCCCTCACCCTGTCAGGGTGGAGCAGCAAACCTGGGCATGGCAGGAGGCATTATGTTTGAGAGGTGCTGGTCTGCCCCCAGGATCCAGGATTCGATGCAGCTGGGGAAAGCTGAAAAGAGATCCAGGGAAGAGGGCTCAGAGCCCCCAAACACCCGAAAATAATCTGAGGGACAAGGGAGGCAGCATCCCCACCATCTTCTGGGTTCCAGTTAGACTCCTCATCAGCCAGGAAGAAGACCAGTTTCTGCTTGTTTTCCCTGACGGTGGATTATGCCTGCACAACCTTCCAGATATCGGGAGCGGTGGGGGGGAGGGTGGTGTGAAGGTCAGGAAGAAATCAGACCAATCTCACTAAGTCACCATCAGTTAATTCAAACACACCTCAAATCAACAGAGTGTTGATTCCCAAACCAATTATACGGGATTTCCTGGGCACAAACTGAGTTCATTAGATACAAAGTATGAATAATCCATCATCTAATATGGAAATTTAGGCAGGGAACGTCACTAATCAGATAACTAGAGCCTCAAGTCAGACATTAAAGGACCAACAAACCCACTCTAATTGCTGATCAAAACAGCAGGCAAGGGAAACTAATCAAAGTGACATGCCCGTTCGTGCCTTTCCTCTGGCTCCCAAGGAAATGTGCTCCGCAGAGGAGCAGGCCTGCCCTTCCCCACGTGCCTCCTGCCACCCCCATGAGTTCCGAGAGTTTCAACATGGAGAAGCCACCCCAGGTCCCTTCACAGCGGGGGAGTCACCGAGCACAACCTGGCTTGCATGACTTTAAGCATAATGAGCATATTAAAAATGACTGCACAGTGCACGCTACTGTGTATAAAATAAACAACACGCTCTACTGTATAGCACAGGGAACTATATTCAATATCCTGTAATAAACCATAATGGAAAAGAATATGAAGAAGAAGATACATATATGTACAACTGAATCACTTTGCTGTACAGCAGAAATTAACATAACATTGTAAACCAAGTATACGTCAATTAAAAAAAAAAGAGTGCACGACTAATTACAAGAAAACTAGAGAATGTGGTACTTGGATCTACATGAATCTCAGAGGAAGAAGTACCTATATTTATGAAAAGGAAGTACAAAACCTTAATTACGCTAAAGCCTATTTAAATAGAGCATGATGCTTGATAGGGGTTAGGACTTGCCTCTAGTGCTTTGAAGTATCAATGGACCTCAGAAAAGATCTAAGAAAGGGATAAAATACATGGAAACTCCCCCCCCACCCCCGTGTAATTAACTAGCTACAGACATCCTTGGGGGAAGGCTGGGACCAAACTGGGAAGGTGGTGGCTCAGTCTAAGATCTAAAAGTAGAGACACAAAGGCTCAAGAAATAAACGACAAAGAAACAGACTGAGAGGTGAGCTGCCCAAATCCGAGATCACGTCAGAAGCAGAGCACAAAGATAACAGTCACTGCAGAGAACAAGGCGAGGAGGAGAGGCTTTAGGAAAATGGAGCAAAGTGAGGTGGAAAAGAAAGAGTTGTAAAAACTAGAGAAAAAAATGATAGTGATGAAAGGTCAGAGTGGTCCAAGGAAGGCACAGTTACCCTCAAACTAAGAGAACAGAAAAAAAAATTCAAATGCATAGTTCAAGAAAGTTTTTCTGAAATAAAGCAAGATGCAAACTCACAGGCTGAAAGGTGCACTGTGGACCATGGAAATTTGAGAAGGACTGATCAGTGTCAAGACATATCATAGTGAAATTAATGGACTTGATCATTTAAAAACACCATTGACATAGGACCAAAACCATGTTGCCTTGTATCGGACAGGCTGGGCTAGGTTATGCTGTGGTAACAAACATCCCCCAAGTCTCAGTGGGTTAAGACAACAGAGGTTTATTTCTCATTCATGCCATGTGTCCATTGTGGGTACTTGTGGGTGAGTTATGGGGTCTCTGCCCATGGTAGGGACCCAGGCTGATGGTGCAGCCAACACTTATGATTTGCCAGTTACTGTGCCAGAGGGAAAGAGAGCCCCGGAGAATCTCACACCACAGGTACACACTCAGCCTTGGAAAAGGGATCCATGTATGTTCCACTCACGTGGCTCCAGGCACCCAAAAGGGCACTAGGACTAGGTCTAGGGGAACTTGGAGAGTTAAAAATATTTTTAAACAACACTGATGACTACCACATACCAAAAAAGGAGAGAGCATTATGCTGATATAAGATCTTTCTCTACAGCGATATTCGATGTCAAAAGAGAATGGCACACCATCTATAAACCCCTAGGGGGTAAATGTGCTCCTCAAAAATTCTATACCAGGGAGGTCATTATGGATAATACCTCCCAGTTCTGCTTAGGATGCAGACAGCTAAAAGAGCATTCACCCTACCATTACAAAAAAAATAAGACACTGGACACTCTGCAAATTCACATCTTAAGTTGATCCCATCTGACAGCTAAGGTCGCAGGTCAACCAGCTAATCCAAATGCCAAGGAAAGACAGACACCTCTACGGAGAGATAGGAGGACAGGCTTACCTGGGGCCAATGCTGTCAAACAAGTTCTAGTGGAAAAGGTGGACCAGAGCATATAGGGAACTTAGCAGAGAGATGGAAGCTACATGTAAGAATCAAAAGGAAATGCTAGAAATGAAAAGCACAGTCACAGAAACCACAGGGTCACCAGAAGACTCGACAGAGCTGAGGAAAGACTTACCATGTGGGGTTGATTTTGGGGAATGCAAGGCTGGTTCACCATTCAAAGAAAGACAAATATCATATGATATTGCTTATATGTGGAATCTAAAAAAAACGATACAGATAAACTCATATGCAAAAGAGAAATAAACTCACAGACATAGAAAGCAAACTTATAATTACCAAAAGGGAAGAGGGGGAGGGATAAATTAGGAGTTTGGGATTAACATATACACACTACTCTATATAAAATAGATAACCTACAAGGTCCTACTGTATAGCACAGGGGGCTATACTTAATATCTTGTAATAACCTATAATGGAAAATAATCTGAAAAAGAATAGATATAGATATATATGTATGTATAAGTAAATCACTTTGCTGTACACCTGAAACTAACATAACATTGTAAATCAACTATACTTCAATAAAAAAAAAAAACGTGATTCACCGCATTAGCAGAATAAAGAAGACAAAGTATACGAACATCTAAGTAGATGCAGAAGGTACTTTGACAAAACCAACATCCACCATGATAAAAACTCTCAGAAAACTAGGAATAGTAGGCAACTTCCACAACCAGATAGTGTACGTCTATAAAAAACTCAGAGCTAACAACACATGTAATCCCTAGAATCAGGAACAAGGCAAGCATGTACGCTCTCACTACTTCTATCTGACACTGCTGGAGATTCTAGTCAGTGCAATAGGCAAGGAAGAAGAATCAGAGGCAACCAGATGGGAAAAGAAGACGTAAGATGGCATCTTTCTGGTAATCAATAGCACATGATTGCCTCCATAGAAAATCCAAAAGAATCTATAAAAGAGCTACTAGAACTAGTAGGTAAGTTTAGCAAATCACAGGATACAAGCTCAGTCACAAAAATCAAATTTCTATATATAAATGAACAAAAGACAATTTAAAAAAAATTAAGTACCACTAAAAGAGCACCTGTACACATTAAATACTCTAAGCATACATATTATAAAATACGTTATGCTCTATATACTAAAAACTACACAACACTGATGGAAAAAAAGAAACACTGATGAAATCAAAGAAGACCTAAATAAGTGGAGAGCTAAACCATGAATATATCCGTTCTCTCCAAGTTGATGTATACATTCAGTGCAATCTCAATCAAAATTCCAGCAGGATCTCTGTAGAAATTGAAATGTTGATTCCACAATTTATACGGAAATACAAAGGAACGAGGATAACCAAGACAATTTTGGAAAACAAAAACAAAGTTAGAGGACAGCAGTAAACAAACTCTTACTTCTAAGAGTCCCTTGTCTTCCTGATCTTGGATGAATCTCAGCTCCCCCCAGAGCCATTGCTCCCTTTCCAGGCCCTCGGCTGGGGGGCAGGGGCAGGCTGGTCACTGCTGCTCTTTTTTTAAATTTAATTTTTTATTTTATGCTGGAGTATAGTTGATTTATAATGCTGTGTTCATTTCAGGTGTACAGCAAAGTGCTTCAGTTATACATATACATATATCCATTTGTTTTCAGATTCTTTTCCCATATAGGTTATTACAGAATATTGCGTAGGGTTCCCTGTGCTATACAGTAGGTCCTTGTTGATTATCTATTTCATCTATTTTATGATTATTTTATATATATAATGTTTATATGTTAATCCCAAAGTCCTAATTTATACCCCCCATCCCACATTTCCCCTTTGCTAACCATAGGTTTGTTTTCTATGTCTGTGAGTCTGTTTCTGTTTTGTAAAGAAGTTCATTTGTATCATATTTTTAAAGATTCCACATATAAGTGATATCATATTATACTTGTCTTTGTCTGACTTACTCCACTCAGTATGATAATCTCTAGGTCTATCCATGTTGCTGCAAATGGCATTATTTCATTCTTTTTTTATGGCTGAGTAATATTCCGTTGTATATATGTACCACATCTTCTTTATTCATTCATGTATCAATGGACATTTAGGTTGCTTCCATGTCTTGGCTATTGTAAATAGTGCTGCTATGAACATAGGGGTGCATGTATCTTTTCAAATTATGGTTTTCTCCAGATATATGCCCTAGGAGTGGGATTGCTGGGTCATATGGTAGTTCTATTTTTAGTTATTTAAGGAACCTCCATACTGTTCTCCATAGTGGCTGCACCAATTTACATTCCCCCCAGCAGTGTAGGTTCCCTTTTCTCCACACACTCTCCAGCACTTATGATGTATAGACTTTTTGATGATGGCCATTCTGACTGATATGAGGTGATACCTCATTGTAGTTTTGATTTGCATTTCTCTAATGATTAGTGATGTTGAGCATCTTTTCATGTGCTTTTTGGCCACCTGTATGTCTTCTTTGGAGAAATGTGTATTTAGATCTTCTGCCCAGTTTTTGATGGGGTTGTTTGTTTTTTGATATTGAGCTGCATGAGCTGTGTGTATATTTTGGAAATTAATCCCTTGTTGGTCGCTTCGTTTGCAAACTGCTGCTCTTTCCACCTCAGTCATAAATCCTACCTCCTCTGGGCCTCACGCCACCAGCACTACCTCTACTTACATTTTGGAAACAAATTCATTGAGAAGTTTGGTGCAGTCTTTCTTTTCCTTCAACTCTTACCATTGTCCCAGGCAACGCGAACGTCCATGGGGATGAGCCATTCAACGAGGCTCCCAGCTTGGCTGGAACATCTTCAGTGTCCTTCACTCCATTCCATTCAAGCCGCCCTATCCCTCATGGCCTTCTCGTCAGGGCACCAGAACAGTGGACGAGGGTGGACAGCAAGCTCCCCCAGGCCCGGCTGCATTCTTGGAGGGAGCATTGTTGACCCCACACCATCCTCACTGTTCAAGCCAAGGTCACCTCCTCAGGGGCTGGAGGGGGCCCCTGAGTGCAGCGTTAGGAACTCCAGGCCTTGGGGGAGCAGGCCAGATACCTCCAATCCATCCACCGGGGAGAGAGGTGTGACCTGATCACTTCACCGCATCTGCACACCCAGGCAGTCTGCAGCATTGTAAGATGCCCTGGGGGCGTGCCAGCGTCTTCGGGGTGGGGGGGATTGCACTGTCATTATAATGACCTATTGTCTTATGACGTTTTTTAAATATGGAAAGAAACAGTGCCTGGGCTGAGCAGAAGACTTAGGAGTAGGCAGAATGAGATCAGGGTGAGCACGGCCGACGCTGGTGGGATGACGCTGAGCACCCCCAGGAGCTATTAAGGTAGAAGCCGTGGCCATACTCAACGGGAGACAGCAAGGAACACCTTGTGACCAAGAGGATGGGCCCTTGATTGCTGCCTTCTGGCTTCCTCCAACCCACTGGATCTGTCGCTCTGGTGGGCTGCTGGGACCGATGAGCAGGGACCATCCTCCCTGTGAAACAGGGAGGTGCTGGGGGCCTCAGGCACAACCCCTACCTCTGTAGCCACTGCTCGTTTGCCAGCCAGCTTCCCAGGGCACTGGAGTTCACAGGGAGTTCCCCAGATCTGCTGGTTCACCATTGCCAGTATTTGAAATGACACCCATGGAGGACGAACCACAGGCCCCCGTTCCAGACGGCGACACTGCTCTCCATTCTCCCAGGTGCCAGCGTGGCTCTCTGGAGCCTCCAGATCCCCACACACTGCAACCCTTGCACACGTATGTACTACAGGGCTCCCTGTATACCGTAAATACCATTTTACCACCCACCAAGAGCTGCTTGGACTGTAGCTGCATCTTTCAAAAAACGTTTAGCAGTTTAGTTTCAGGGAAAAGAGAAGAATTGGGTTCATTGTTCATACACGTTTTTAAGCGGCCAATGTTAATTTTCAGGAGTAGGAAAAACTTGTAGGAAGAAAAAGAGAGAAGTGATATAAACAATTTTCCACATCATTAAAGAGAAATCAGATGCTGTACATAAGAATAGATTGCCATGGGAGACTATAAAATTTCTTGCTCCAAATATCTTTAAAAAGGCGAAATAAGTACCCATCTGTTCCCTGATGATGGAATAGCAAAAATGTTGGCTCGGCCATAAAAAAGAACAAAATAATGCCATTTGCAGCAACATGGATGGACCTAGAGATTATCATACTAAGTGAAATAAGTCAGAAAGACAAATATCATATGATATCACTTATATGTGGAATCTAAAATGTGACACAGATGAACCTATCTACAAAACAGAAACAGACTCACAGGCATAGAGAACAGACTGGAGGTTGCCTAGGGGGAGGAGGGTGGAAGAGGGAAGGATTGGGAGTTTGGGGTTATCAGAGGTGAACCCTAAACTCCCAATCCTTATATATAGGATGGATAAACAACAAGGTCCTACTGTATAGCACAGAGAACTATATCCAATTTCCTGGGATAAACCATAATGGAAAAGAATATAGTAAAAGAATGTATGGATAACTGAGTCACTTTGCTGTACAGCAGTAATTAACACAACATTGTAAATCAACTCTACTTCAGTTAAAAAAATGTTGGAGGGACTTCCCTGGTGGCACAGTGGTCGAGCATCCACCTGCCAGTGCAGGGGACACAGGTTCGAGCCCTGGTCCGGGAAGATCCCAGATGCCACGGAGGAACTAAGCCCATGTGGCACAACTATTGAGCCTGAGCTCTAGAGCCCACACACCACAGCTACTGAGCCCGCGAGCCACAACTACTGAGCCCACGAGCCACAACTACTGAAGCCCATGTGCCTAGAGCCCGAGCTCCGCAACAAGAGAAGCCACCACAGTGAGAAGCCTGTGCACCGCAACAAAGAGTAGCTCCCACTCGCAGCAACTAGAGAAAGCCTGCATGCAGCAACAAAGACCCAGAGCAGCCAAAAATAAATAAATTTTAAAAAAATGTTGGAAAAGCGGTGGCACGCATCACATCCACATCTGCAACAACCTCTTTTAACACATTCAGCCCTGCTTCACAGATGTGGGAGTCAGAGAGTGAAATGGTGGAAATGGAAAACCCAGAAAGTGAAACCTTTAAAGTGGAAATCTCTAATGGTTTAAAACGCTCTCTGGAAAGATACTCCCTGCTGCATGTGACCCAGCTGGATGAACTAAGAACTGAAAGGAACGCAGTTAATAAAACCTTCCTATGAGATGTCGAGACGTCGCAAGGATGGGATGGGAGGTGGAAGCAGTGGAGCCTGGGTCACCTTTAAGGTCAGCCGCACGGTGTTGCAGTCCTCCCTCAGCGGGTTCAGCTTCAGTGTCTCTCCAAGGTTGCTGCAGCCCGACGACTGATGCTGCATCTCACAGCAGACACACACCTCGACGCTGTCGAACTTAATCTAGACAGGAGTACACAGAGCTCACGGTTAAAACCGGGCACGTGCTTGAGCTACACACACGCTTAAGAACACCATGTGACAAGCATCTCATCTCGTTTTCTTTAAATAATAAAGCCATGACGATTTTTTTAATAGACAAAAGACATCAGAAACACTATTAGGAATTATTTAAAATTTCTATTTTAAAAGCAATTAATAAAAAAATAAATTTGAAGAAACCTAAGCTATAAAGTTACAGAAAATTACATGAAGTTGAGCATGGAGACATTATCACATGTCTGTGATAACATACACTCTGTTCCCACGGTCAGCAGCTCCTGTCTCCCTTCATGGCCTAGCAAACTCCTACTCATCCGTCAAGACCCAACTCCAGCGCCATCCCTGAGGCCTTGTCTGGTTTCCCTCTCGGGAGCTGCTTGCTTCTCCCCTGCTGAAGACTCACTTTTTCAGCAGCAGTGACTCGTGTCTGTGTGCCCCCAAGGGCAGCTGCCACATCTTAACCATTACAATGTTCACAATGCCCAGGAGGTGTGGGCCTTCAATAAGAGCTGAATGAATAAAAACACCTGGGAAAATGAAAGACTATGGAAAGAAAAAATGCAGTTCAAGTGTTTTTAAAAGCCTGGACCCCAGGAGGAGAGCCACAGAGCACACCTGAGCCCGACCTGCAGCTTGAAGTGGACCTGCCCTGAACTGGCTGCAGGAACGAGAGAGAAATCACTACACTGCACACGCACACAGTTGTCCCCACCCATCTCCAGTCCTGGTCGGGTTGTCACACACGCACCCAACTGTTCACAGCCTTGGGCTTCTGGAAAAATGAACTAAAAGAGGGACAGCCATAGGTCAAGGGCATCGTCCATGGCCAAATTTTCATCTATTTTAAACCTCTAGATAGTTTATCCTTTACCTATTTTATGCCTCATCTTTGCTCTTTTCATTCAGTCTTCTCAAATAATTTATAAATCACTACACGTTTGAGTGAGTGGGGGGGACCTCGTGTGTCCAGGACTGCTCGTTAGCGGTTCTCCAAATCTGCGCGCAGGCCTCGGGGGCAGGACGGGAGGCAGCGGGAGGAGGGCGGTGTCTGCACAAACCACTGTCCCCTGCCATAGCCACCCACCTACGGCAGGAGGGGCTGCGAACGCTGCCTTTAAAGATGCTCATGCTTTTAGAGATGTCTCCAGGCTCCAGGGCTGAAGCCTGGCTAAAGGAGCCGTACAACACTCCGGGAAATAGTGCAGCCCACACCTGACCCCGCACCCAACCCTGGAGGTCCACAGGGCCCGCTGCCCACCAGTGTCAGGGCCGCCGTTGGTAGAGAGGCATGGGCCAGACCAAGGTGAACGGCCGTGGCTCTCTGGCCACTGAAATCTCCACGGTCATGTCATTGGCAATGTTTATGTCTGGTCTCAAAAAACTGGAAAAGAAGGGTTATGATTCTCGAGGCCAAGTTTTAAAAGGTAACGAGGCAAAAGGTAAAACTGTTAAAAGGTAAAACAGAGGTTAAAAAAAAAGGTCAAAGTTCACCCGAGGTGCCCCTGCCCATTGGGGGTTCTGAGGTCCCCAGCCTTGGGTGCCGGGTGGACCCTGGCCATCAGAGCTGGGCACGCGCTCAGGGAGAAGACCACTCTGCCTCAGAGCATCCTGGACCTGAGGTGCATGGGAGGGGAGCTGGGGCGGCACCACCCAGAACGGAGGCCGGAGGGAGGCCGGTGGACAGGCTCTCTCCCGGTCAAACTCTGCCCAGGCTCCCGCGAGCCCTCTTCCCCACAAGGCCTCAACCATGGCCTGTAAGGCCTGAAAACACAAACAGGCTCTAACAGCGCAAGGCAACACCCCTACAGGACTTGACCCCCCAAAAGTGCCTGCCTGAGAAAGCCCAAGGCTGCCAGGAGAACCGGCTGCTTTTTCCAGCCTCGGGAGAGGGCCCATGTCCCAGCCTGTGTGGGAGGGGAGCCTGTCTCCGGTGACTGCCAGCAGCTGGCACAGACAGCGGGCATCTTCGCATGGACCCTGCTAACCCGTTGTGATTTTCCACTTCCCTGACTCTACTGAGGCCCCACTCCCCCCCACCCCCACTCCCTCATCCTTCCTTTAACACGCCTGGTCACCTCTGTGCAAACTGAAGTCGAGTTCAAGCACACACTCGACTCTCCTCCCAACTGCCACATTCTACTTCTAATGAAAACCTGTCCTCACCACTTTGAGGTAGAGCTCTGTCCATCTTTGACAAGGCCCAGCTCTGGGGAGCTGAGGCTACTGATTTCCCCGAGGCAGCCCGGGGCAGGGGCCTCTTCTTGGCCTTCTCCCGAGATGTCTTACACACCCGCCCTCAGCCCACTGTTTAAGGCACTGAGATTTACAACAAGAGTGAACAGGAAACAAAATTGCTGAAATCCCTGTATGGAACTTTATTTCTGGTCCTCTTTGCTAGAAAATATTTATTCTGGAATTGGAGGCCTAACTACATAAAATTTCTAGGGGTTGATTTATCTCTTGTCTGAAGCAGGAGTAAGACAGTATGGGAAGGGGCTGGCTATGGGGACAGAGACGGTATTGGAGTGACAGGGAACCATGGGCTCCCAGTGGCCTGCAGAGCCTGGGGACAGCTGTGAGATGGATGAGAACATTTCAGAGGCCAGGTTGTGTGCACGACTTTCACTCTCTCCTGTATAATGTCAGCGTGCTCTATACAGGCAATGCTGTGGTTTCCAGTACCCACATGTTTACCCAAACTACCTCTGCCTGAACAATAGAGAGATGGAGGCAGAAAACCATACAAACAGATGGAGAGCTATACCCTGTTCTTGGATTGGAAGAATCAACATTGTGAAAATGACTATACTACCCAAGACAATCTACAGATTCAATGCAATCCCTATCAAATTACCAATAGCAGTTTTCACAGAACTAGAACAAAAAAATTTTTTAATCTGTATGGAAACACAAATGACCTCAAATAGCAAGAACAATCTTGAGAATGAAAAACGGTGGTGGAAGAATCAGGCTCCCTGACTTCAGACTACACTACAAAGCTACAGTCATCAAAACAGTATGGTACTGGCACAAAAGCAGAAATACAGATCAATGAAATAGGATAGAAAGCCCAGAAATAAACCCACGCACCTATGGTCAACTAATCTACGACAAAGGAGGCAAGAATATACAATGGAGAAAAGACAGTCTCTTCAATAAGTGGTGCTGGGAAAACTGGACAGCTACATGTAAAAGAATGAAATTAGAACATTCTCTAACACCATACACAAAAATAAACTCAAAATGGATTAAAGACCTAAATGTAAAATCAGATACTATAAACCTCTTAGAGGAAAACATAGGCAGAACACTCTTTGACATAAATCGTAGCAATATTTTTTTGGACCCATCTCCTAGAGTAATGGAAATAAAAACAAAAATAAACAAATAGGACCTAATTAAACATATATGTTCTTTAATGCATTTTTATCATGGATTATAAATGAATACATGAAGGTCCAAACAAGAAAACTGTGAGAAGGTAAGATAGGAGAATATCCTCATGACCCTGGGATAGGGAAACACTTCTTAAACATGGCTCAAAATGTGTTAAGAATAAACAAATGACTCATGTGTTTGACTATTTGTAATTAAAATTTTTTTTCATCAAACAATACCCATAAGAGAGTAAAAATAGGAGATTTTGCATCACATGTAAGTGACAGATGACTTATATCCAAAACAAACAAAAAGCTCTGTCTTAAATATTCAGAAAAAGACAAACAACCCCTATGAAACATGCGATATTGAGCCCCACCACAATAGTACTCTGAGAAACAGAAATCAAAATAAAGTGAGATGTCATTACATCCCCATCAGAATCGCTAAAACTGAAGAATAATGACAATAGACAATACCAAGTGAGGATAAGGATGTGAAGCAACAGGAATGCATACACTTCCGTGGGGTGTGAATTGAGACAGAAATGTTGGAAAACAGCTTGGCATTATCTACTTAAGTTAAAGATTGCGCCTCAATCTAACATAATACCCAACAGATATTTCCATCCTAGGACTATATCCAACAGATATGCATGCAACGGCTACAAAAAACATGTACTGGAAAGTTCATAGCAACATTACTTAAAACAGCTTCACACAGGAAAGAGCTCAATGTCCATCAAATGCAGAATGGATGAATAAACTGTTTTATATTCATACCATGCAATATTATAAAGCAATGAACATAAATACAGCAACATGCCACACGAGTATACCGCACAGCATGTTGAGCACAGGAAGCCAGATACAAAAGAAATACTTCTACTGAAATGAAGTTCAAAAAACCAGACAGGGGCTTCCCTGGTGGCGCAGTGGTTGGGAGTCCGCCTGCCGATGCAGGGGACATGGGTTCGTGCCCCAGTCCGGGAGGATCCCACATGCCGCGGAGCGGCTGGGCCCGTGAGCCATGGCCGCTGAGCCTGCGCGTCTGGAGCCTGTGCTCCGCAACGGGAGAGGCCACAACAGTGAGAGGCCCGCCTACCGCAAAAAAACAAAAACAAAAACGAAAACACAAAATTAAACTATAGTGTTCAGAGGTGCATGCATAGCTGGTACAATTGTTTAGAAAATTAAAGATGTGAATATCATAAAGATTAGCATAGTGATTATCTTTGGGGGGGTGGAGAGGCAGTGAACTGGGAGTACATAAGGAGGGCTTTGGGATGCTGGGGACACTTTATTTCTAGACTTCAGTGGAGGTCACATGGTTATTTGACTCTTGATGAATTGCTAAGCTACATATTTTTGTTTTGTGCACTTTCCTATATGTGTTTTGTGTTTCTCAATAGAAAAAGTTAAAAACGGATGGGCTTGCTTGAAAGTAAATGAAATGTAAAACTTAAATTAGGAAAAGAATGAAAACAAAATAATAGAAAACAGAAAAAAAGAAATTTAACAAACATAAAAAGTGAAACTAATGGAATAGAAATAAAGGTATTAGGACGAATAAAGCCTAATGATGATTCTTGAACAGACCAAAAAAAAAATAATAATAATGCAAATCCTTGGTAGGATTGATTTTTGAAAAAGAAAGCCAAAGTAAACAACACTAGGAATGAGAAAGGAGATTTAACTATAAATATAGTAAAGATTAAAAGAATATGGGCAGCTCTACAGCCATAAATTTGAAAATCTAGAGGACATGGATAATTTCCTAGCAAAATAAAACTATGATACTGAGTCTATAAGATGCAGTAAACATAAAGATCAATAACCATAAGAGATTGGAAAGTCCAATATGGCATTTCAGGCTGAGTTCACTCTGACCTTTAATGAAAAGATAATTCCTACGTTTTAAAACAATTTCAGACCAAGAGACAAGGAAGAAAACACCACAGTTACCTTATAAAGCTAGCAAAGCCTTACCAGCAATTCTGAAAAGAAAAAACAAAAGCTCCCCACCCCCACTAATAAGCCAAAAGGTCAATTTCTCCTTTCAATTAAAAAAAAAAAAAAACCCCACAAATATTCTAAGCAAAAAACTGGCTAATTGAATCCAATGCTATATTAAAGGAATTCTATTCCATGGCTGTATTAAAAAGGAATCTTGAATGAGAACTATACAACCCAAGTCAAAATGCCTTAAACAAGAAAGGGAATTTGTAGATTCATAAAACCAAAACCAGAGTCCAAGGTTTGGAACTCAGGTATGGTGGCAGCCAGGTACTGAAATGGTCTCAGTGCTGTCTTTCTCAGTCTCTGGCTACCCTTTCCTTAGGGTTGGCTCTGTACTCAGAAAGCATCTCCTGAAAACACGTCCAGAACCTGGAAGCTTAGCAGCCTCACTGGTCAATGTGTGCATTCCGATTGCTGCAGCCCCAGGCCTGGCTGGCCACATAGCAAAGGGAGAAGTAAAACTTTGTTCTGTTAAACATTTTGTATTCACTTGTTTCCAAAGCCTAGGTTACCCTGAAAAATACCCAAGGTTCATTTTAGAAACAGAATTCTAGAACAGTGGTAAATCTATTAAGAAAATTTGTTCCATCAACAAATCAAAAGAGAAAAATCATGCGATCCTATAAATAAATATCATAAGACCACTGCATAAAATTTAGCAGGCGTTCATAATAAAAACTGTAAGTCAATTCAGAATATGAGAAAACAACTTAAGTTTGACAAGGCTTTTATCAAGCAAATGTCAAAAGCAAACATCATTTGAACTGGAGAAATACTGGAGGCAATGCCACTAAGATCAGGAATGAGACAGTTATCCACACCCATGACCACAATTCTACACAATTGTTTTAGAAACTCTAGCTAATTTAATAAAATAAGAAAATACTGTAAGCTGTGTAAATATTGGAGAAGATGGAATTATCTTTCTTCTCAAATGTGGTTGAATATCTAAAAGAATCTAAGAGACTATACTAAAAATGACGGGAATTAAAGAGTATTTGTTACACTGG
Source organism: Leucopleurus acutus (assembly GCF_964270905.1). Classification (NCBI taxonomy): domain Eukaryota; kingdom Metazoa; phylum Chordata; class Mammalia; order Artiodactyla; family Delphinidae; genus Leucopleurus; species Leucopleurus acutus. The sequence continues at coordinate 172,391,430 of NC_139142.1, forward strand.
TTATAATAAATATGATACTAGTAACAACCAATTAAAAATTTTAAAAAACAATTAAAAAATATGATACTAGTAACAACCAATTAAAAAAAGAAAAAAATATTCTATTCAAAGTAATAACAAATATAAGATACTTAGAAATTAAACACGACAATTTAATGACCTACGTGAAGCTATGTATAAAATGCTATTAAATGGCAAAAACTCAGGTACAGGAGATGTGGGTCATTTTATCTTGCTGCCCGCTACCACTGAGCCTTCCTCCCAGTTTGAGGAATCTCTTCGCTACGAGTCTTCCACTTTTACCAGAAAGGCTTCCCCAGGCGGCCTTGCAGCGAGAGAGCAGGCAGACGCCCCAGGCTCCCCTCCATGGGACATGACAAGCCTGCAGGAGACTCTAGGTGGGAGCTTGGGATGCAAAGAGGCTTGCACTGAACCGGCTCCACTCTGGCCCTGCAAGTAGCAGACATATGCTCCTTCCAGAAGGGCAGGATCTGGGGTTCTGGGGGCAGCGTCCAGAGCCCACAGTCAGCGGGGTCAGCCACAAGCCCAGGGGTGATGACAGGGTCCCCCTCACAGCAAGCAGTTCCTTGCTGTGATTTTGGACATCACTCCTTTCCTGGCGTTGTAGTCCCCAAACTTGATTTCTGGCCATTCTGGAGACTCTGAGCTATTGAGGGTCCTATAATAATTCCTTCAGGAGGAAAATAGCTCAAGTTGGTTTCTTCACAACTTAGAACCCGGACTGATACATATGGCCTGAATCCGTGGAGGGCACAGTCGGCTCCCAAGTTGAAATCTGTGACATCCTGAAAATGCTGCTCCTTCCCAGGGACGCACAGGTGCGCGGGTACCCAAGCAGAGTCCCAGTGGAGTGGATAGAAGTGGGCAAAAGTATTTTAAAGACTATTTGGAAAAATAAATGTGCAAGAATTATCCCCCCCAAACTGGAAAAGAATGATAGGAGGAGTGGATGCCTTAACAGACATTAAATTAATTATCCAGATGCTATTATCAAAACACTAAGGTAACAGCTTAAAAATAGACTGAGTTCGATAGGATAGAATAGTTTCAGAAATTAGACTGATAATCTACAGGAATCCAGTATATGAGAAGCATTTCGATGCAGTAGGAAAAAGATAGTTTGCTAATAAAGGGTGCTGGCATAATAGGCTGTTCATCTACAGTTGTCTCAAAAACATAAAAAGATAAATTTTTTTTGTTTTTATTGATGTAGAGTTGATTTATGTTACGTTAATTTCTGTTGTACAGCAAAGTGGCTCAGTTACACATATATAGTCTTTTTCATATTCTTTTCCATTATGGTTTATCACAGGATATTGACTATAGTTTCCAGTGCTATACAGTAGGACCTTGTTGTTTATCCATCCTATATATAATAGCTTGCATCTGCTAACCCCAAACTCCCAATCCCTTCCTCCCCTGGCCCCCTCCCACCTGGCAACCACCAGTCTGTTATCTATGAGTCTGTTTTGTTGATATGCTCATTTGTGCTCTATTTTAGATTCCACATATAAGTGGTATCATATGATATTGTCTTTCTCCTTCTGACTTATTTCACTTAGTAAGATAATCTCTAGGTCCATCCATATTGCTGCAAATGGCATTATTTCATTCTTTTTTATGGCTAGTATTCCGTTGTATACATGTACCACTGGATATATATATATCTTCTTTATCCATTCATCTGTCGATGGACATTTAGGTTGTTTCCATGTCTTGGCTATTGTAAACAGTGCTGCTATGAATACTGGGGTACATATATCTCTTCGAATTATAGTTTTCTCTGGGTATATGCCCAGGAGTGGGATTGCTGGATCATATGGCAACTCTCTTTTTAGTTTTTTGAGGACCCTCCATACTGTTCTCCATCGTGGCTGCACCAATTTACATTCCCACCAACCGTGTGGGAGGGTTCCCTTTTCTCCACACCCTCTCCAGCATTTATTATTTGTAGACTTTTTGATGATAGCTATTCTGCCCGGTGTTAGATGATACCTCATTGTAGTTTTGATTAGCATTTCTCTAACAATTAGTTACATTGAGAATCTTTTCATGTGCCTGTTGGCCATCTGTATGTCTTTAAAGATAAAATATATTTGACTGATCATCTAAATTAAAACAATAAAAATACAGGAATATATAAAAGAATGGTTGCAGAAACATGGATGCGTGGAGTCCTTTGAAAAGCAAATCAAGAGTCTCAGAATCTGTGAAGTCTCAAAACAAAAGACAGACCCGGACAAAGCATGGGGGACAACTGGCCAATGAGGCCTGGGGCCGAACAGTCAGAACACACACGTTTCCCACTGAGGCCCCCAAGCTTCTAGGCTGTGGGTCTGGAGCTCCTGGATATATTTTCAGGAGATGGGCAAAGAGTTAATATCCCCAACAGCATTAGGAATGAGAAAGGTGACATAAATACAAGAGCAGGGGGGATTAAAAATGAGAAGAAAATGCTGGGACTAACTGTGCCAGTAAATCTGAATATCTAGAAAAAATACAGGTGACCCTTGAACAATGCGGGGGTTTGGGGTGATGACCTCTGTGCAGCCCCAAATCCGTGTATAGCTTTATGGTCGTCACCCCCGATTCTGGGCAGCCTTCTCTGCCACTCCGGAGGGACTGAACCCCCCTGAAACTCAAGTTTCCTGCTCCCCATGCACATTTCTCCCAGAGCACTGGTCCTCCTGCAGGGCACTTTACTCAACTGTCACCCCATCAAAGTAACAGGGCACAGTCCCAGGACGAGGGCTGCCTTTTCCCTCTGCATCCCCCGGGGCTATGCAGGGCCTGCATGGGGTGGCTGCTCCCAGCCAGCTCGGAAATAAACCGATAGATGAAGAATGATACGAAGGAAGATGGATGCAAAAGTGTCACTTTGATTAATCCAACTGGCTCTTAAAGGCTTCAAGGAGGTTTTGTAATCATTATGTTTTCTATTTTCTGTATTTTGTGATGCTTTGACATCTTGGAGCCTTGTTCATCCTGGAAAGTGCCTTTCCAGGGCTGGCTAGTTCCTGGATAGGGAACAGCTGGCCTAGGAGCCTGCCTTTCATGTGAACTGCAATTCCAGCACCCACACCCCAGCCACCTCCTTTATCTCTCACACTCCAAGCCAGTAGTCCCCCACCCTAAACACCCCAGAGCCAGGGACCTAACAACTAGGCACAACCCTCAGGCCCGAGTCTGCTGGCTCTATTCAAACCAGCCGATCCTAAGCTTGCTCTGAGCACCTACCCTGCCTCCCCCATTCCTTCCATGAAAACCACAATAAAGGCTCATGCCCATACCTTCCCTTTGCTCCGTCTACCTCCTGACTGGCCCTGGTGCTTCCCCGTGTGGCCCTGCCTGGCCTGGGCTGCCCCCTCTTCTTAGAAACTGTGAATAACACACTCTTCTTTCAAGGCAGCTGTTTCCGTGTCTGTCATCCGGCCGTACCTGGTTAAAACAAATCCTGGGTATATTCCAAAACAGGCTTGCAACTTAAAGCATGATAAATCCTTCTCCAACCACCTGTTACCCTAATTCATCTCATCCTTAAGTATATTTTCAATAAACACCTGTACTTCAAATGTATTAATGCATATCCTAGAGTGAATCTCGGGGGTGTGGAATACGTATCAAGCATTACTCCTAACGCTCAAGATCACAGGATGTAATAGAAAATGTCCTTCTGTAAAATATGCAGTTATTCAAATTTCTCCATCACAATGGGAAGAGTAAAAATCAAAATATTTCTCCAGTCTTTCCCTCAGATGACTTCTGCATTTCGCTTTTATCACTATAGTTTGTTCTGTAGTAAAATGGCAAACATACACACCCATCTGCAGGACAGTAAGGCTAAGGCGGGGGTGTGCTGGGTGCGGATGCACCCAGCCGGATGCAGACCTCTGGGCGTGTGCTGTGACCGGAAACTCCAGCCAGGACGGGAGCAGGACAGGCAGCCCAGCTGCAAGCCTCCGTGTGATGGGAAGGCCACTCCTCGGCCCCAGCACCCTGGACCCTTCTGGTGTGCTGCCCGCCACCCCTCTGAACCCCCCCCAACCCCCCGACTCGGGGCGAGTCCTGGGCATCTTGGGAGCGGAAGGCCAGGCTGATAAGTGCTAATCACTGGGCAGGGAGGCTGTCCCCAGACCTCTCAGCAGCCAGGCCCCAGCCCTTGGTCCACTGACTTTGAAGCTGTGTCTCACTTCGCCTCGGAACCCTTTATTCTGAGAAAAGGGGAAATAGAGCTTTGGTTACATAGAGACTGGACACCAGGTAGCCTGGCGGTCAGCCTGACTCCTGGCACTTACTGGGTGTTGTGGGCTGGGTGCTGGCACAGGGGCCCAGGTGTGTGATGCTCCAGCACTGCCCAGCCTGACACTAGGGGAGGAGGGTCCCAAGGCCAGGTTTGACCAGCTTTCCTCTCTGTGGCTTCAGGGAGGCCAGGGCCCCAAAAGTTCCCATTAAGCTTGTTCTTCGGAGTCTTTCCAAACTCATTACAATTTAAATTTCCACTTCTAAACTGACGTTGTTTTTGTCCCTACGTTGCTTTCATTATGCTATTTCACTCTGGCAAGGAAGCCTGACGGTGATGACTGACCAATGTTTCTGAATTCCACTCTACATCACTAAAGTGCGTTAGGATATGGGCACGCTGCTGATGAAAGCAAAGAGCTGCTCCATTCTCTTTCATTGCACTTTGGAACGTGTATCACAGGGTCAATGCGAACATCCATTAACAAAATTCCCGTAAAACCCCAAATCTGTTGAGAATCTAGGGTTTTGTGTGTTTTTTTTAATTGTGTGTGTATAAAACATTTAAGGAAAAAAGGTATCTAATTCCAGAGATACAACTTTTATTATAGAAATCATAAAATTAAGCTTTTAAATCTTCCCTGACCTTTTAGGGAAAAAAACAGTACCTGCTTTTTATTTATATCATCAGATATTTTACCTTTATTTTGGTCTTCATTTTGTCAGAGTCTGTTTGCTAATTTAGCTGTTGCCTCTGCAACAGATGCTCAAATTATTTGTAGAATAATAAATGTAACAGAGGCATAGACTTTTAATGTTTCATCATGTGAGTGCCACTGTGAGAGAGACAGAGAGAGACAAAGAGAAACAGAGACAGACAGACAGAGACAGAGAGACACAGAGAGAGACAGAGAGAATCAGTCTAAAGAGTGTAGAATCTGAAGGTTGCCATTGTAACATTCCTGCCAGGGAGCCAGCGGTTATCTTCATAGGACACAGCAACAATTTCTACAGACTTGGGAGTTTTTACAAGACCTTTTTGTTCAAATGACACTCTCAAGGACGGCAGAAGTTGGTAAATTATGACTGTTCACATCAGCCTCCCTGTTGATCAGGGAAACGAGACGGCTATTCTTGAGATGTCCCAGTCACAGGAGAGGCGTGGAACTGGTTGGATGCAGATGCCTCTTCTGGACCAGTGCGGGTGGGGCCTTCACCTCCTCCCTGCCTTTTGTTAATGATATAGAGTCATGTTATTTTAGGCCAGACTCTGAAATGTCATTAGTTAGCACTGTAATCAAAGCAGAGCCCGACTTGGCTCGTGGAAATGGAGAAAGGGCTGGTTAACAGGAAAATGAGACGCATTTAGCATTTTTCTTCCAGAGAGACCCAAGCAGGGATGTGTTGCAGCAGCAGTGTTTGGAATAACAGAAACATCGCCAAGGACCTAAATGAGGTTCTGGGCTCAAGTTAACTTGGGAAATAGTGTCTTAGAAAATGAAACGGCCCCTCTCCTGCGTGGTTTCTCAGCCTGTAATCTTCCCCTGCCTGTCGCCACCCTCACGGGAGGGGACTAAGTTGCCCGCATCCCTCCCCTCCTCCCTCTACCTCCCTCCACCTCCCTCCACCTCCCTCCTTTCTCCCCCTCCTTCTTTTTTTTTTTTTTTTTTTTTTTTTTTTTTTTTTTGCGGTACGCGGGCCTCTCACTGTTGTGGCCTCTCCCGTTGCGGAGCACAGGCTCCGGACGCACAGGCTCAGCGGCCATGGCCCACGGGCCCAGCCGCTCCGCGGCATGTGGGATCTTCCCGGACCGGGGCACGAACCCATGTCCCCTGCATCGGCAGGCGGACTCTCAACCACTGCGCCACCAGGGAAGCCCTCCTCCTCCTTCTTTTTAAAATAACATCCATCATGTCTTCCACGCCGAACACTCCAAAGAGACCACCGGGAGAACTGGGGAAGGAGGAATTGTGGGGGGCTGCTTCCCCTCCAGGCCCCCAGCTTTGGGGGGCGACTGCAGGGCTGCTGGCTCCCTCAGGCTCAGCAACCCCCCATCAAATCACTCTGTTTCCAGACACAAATGCCTGTCCACTAGTATTTGTTCATCCTAAAACATAATAAAACCATCCACCAAGAAAGAAGGTTTTTACTAGTTTACTAGTAAAAACTAGTAAACTGGTAAACCAGTTTACTAGTTTTCTCCTTTCCGAGAGGGGAGGTGCCCTACCTACCCCATCTTGCCCCGCCCTTCATCTTCTACAGCCGGACTCCTAGCTCGGCATCTCGGCGCCCACGCCTTTCTTCCTGGTGAGCCTGCTGCTCTGACAATGGGCATCTAGGGGCTCTGGGGGACGCAGACACCAGTGTGACTGGTGCTCCCGTCAGGTGAGCCACTAACACCCTCGAGAACGGCCAGTTTCAATCACCACTTTTTCTTCTGGAGACCACACTTCCGGCGGATACTAGAGGCCCGCTAACTGTGACACTGGCCCAGTCAGCCCGGCTCAGCAGGTGCCTCTGGGGCCAGGGTGAGGGCTAGGGGACAGAGGGTCACCTGAGAGGCTGGCCTTGGACCCCCAGCTCCCTCCCCAGGCCTCCCCCACTTCGGCATCTCCGCAAGAGAAAGGCGGGTGCTCTGGGGAGGGTGGAGAAGAGGATTCATCACGTCTGACACCGGCGCACTCCCAGCTCCCACCCTGCTCTGTCCCCCCGGACACACGCAGGCCCACTCAGAAGGCAAGAGAAAAACCCTACGTGTGTGGATACCTGGGGGGTCTCTCGAGGAGTGCCAGGTGATGTATGGGGGTCCACGTTGTCGGGAGAGATGACGTTAACCTCCCAGTTCTTGCTACATTTCCGTGAGCAGTCATGGGAGGCAGGGCAGCGAATCGACCCTGCCCACGGCTTTCACCCAAATTTACGTACACAGACGAGGCAACATTATACAGCGGGTAGCTGGAGACTGGAGAGATGCGAAGAGGTCCCGAAGTGGCCCAGCCATGAAGTCACATGGATGAAACCACCAGAGGACTTCCCGAGGCAGGTGTCAGGTCCAGCGGAGAGAAATCCCAGGGTCTGAGTCCTTCCAAGTCCCCGGAGACCAGAGGGACACTCAGCTGGGGCTGAGGCTGCCAGCTCTGCGCCCCGCACGCCCCTGGGCTTCCATCTCTCAAACTCCGGTTACCCTCGGACCTGAAGCCCCCCTCCCCAGGGAGCTTCCCTGCATCACTCAGGCCCCAGCCCACCTGTCACCTGTTCAGAGAAGACTGGGCCACCTCGGCACATCTCCTTGCTCCTTTCCTTGTAGCCCTTCCTGTTACCTGACTCTCCTGTTGGCTCGTCTGTCACCCACCTCTCTGCCTAGAACATGAGCCACACACGGAATGCAGAGCCAGCACTTGTCTGACTTGTCATTGCCACAGCCCTGGCACCCGGAACATTCCAGACGTGTGGCTCTGCCTCTGTGTGAAAATGTATCACCAATGAATGCAAGTACACAGAACAGATAAGTATTTGTATGCAACCACCATTGGCTTACTGTAAACATATCAATTTTTATTTTGCTGAGCATGTCTTCTTTGCTAGGGAACTTTGTGGTTTGGAGTCAGGCTGCTGCGTTAGCCATGAAATCTGTTTACTGATGATAATGGCAAATTCACATGCAGGTGAATTAAAAAAGAATTGTGTTACTACAAAGGGAACAGTTCTGCGTCATCACAACAAACGACAAAGAACAGTCAGACGCTAACTTCCTTGTGAAGCCCAGAGAGGCCGACTATTCTTGACCCACGATTAGTAGAATAAAACCTACACCTTTCAGCAACAATGGAAACCTGGAAGGAGAGGGTGGCCGAGGAGACCCCGAGTGGGCCTGTGTACTTTCAGCTAAGTTTCCTTTCATCTTTAAAGCCAGGCGTTCCCAACAGCCCCAGCCAAAGGCTGTGTCCTCTCCTAATTTATTATTCATCACAATGAAGCTAAATCAGGGTTGCCCTGGTTACGGTGGGGCTCCTGTGAGGGCTGTGGCTTCCTAATTAGTGTTGGCTTGGTTACTGGATGCTTTCCATTTGGAGATTAGAGTGCCGGTAATAAATGCAGCTGTAAGTATCAAGAAAAAATTCTAACAGGCTCTGGAAAGAATGAGACAGTCATCAAATCAAGGTCCTCCTCCAAAATACACCATTGAGGATCTCCACCTGAGGTCCTGATGAACTCAGCAATAAGAAATAGAATAACTGGCTCATGAAAATAGTAGATGACTTTTAAAAAACAATAACTGAATTGTGAAACTATTAATTAGATGACGTCGGCTAACCGAATTGGGCTGTCACACACAGAATGTTCAATTTGCAATAAAGACCCTGCTCAGACCAGCATTCAGCAAATGTTCTCTGAGTTCCTGCCATGGCCTTGTTCTGGATCCTGGGAGGAGGAGGAGTCCTGGGGCGCTTGGAGGACTTGCGGGAGGGAAGATGACAAGGAATGTGACCTAAGAACAGAGTTTCCAGAAAGAAAGAGACAGTGGTGCCTTGAGTGGGCAGGAAGCAGACTTGGAGGGTCAGAATTCAGCCTGGGTCTCTTCTCAGAAGCCCAGCACCTCACCCCTCTGACATCAGGCTGAGATAAGGGTTACTTGGCTGCAGGAATCCGAAACGTGTTTGTGAGCATCTGGGGATGCGTGCCCTGTGTCTGGAGCCTGGTCTTCAAGTTGCCTGGAGTTCAGGTGGGGCCGCTACAAGGCAGTGAAAGTGACAAAGGGCACATTTAGGGTGAGGGGCCTGAGATGCTTCCCCCATATCTACACTCAAAAGGGACATGTGGGGCATGAGGGGCCCTAGAATTCATTTGTACCCCAAGAAGTCCCTAGAAGAGATAGGAGAACCCCAAGCAGCTAGATCTGGAGGTGAGGCCCTGGAGAGGACCTCAGATGTCAGCAGCTGATGCCAGTGCAGGCCAGAGAGGGCTCGGAGGACAGCACAGAGCAAGTGCCACCCCGCCCACCCTCATTGCTGTGATGCTCAGTCTGGCCCCCCAGACCCAGATGCCACCAGGGACAGAAAAGGAGAAGACGGAGAGGGGAGAAGTGCTGAAGGGCTGAATGCCTCCTGGAACGAGATAATGTTAACCTTGGAGAGACTGTTTGCAGCTGATAAGAGACTAAATCACTGTGTAGTGATAAGGGTCAAGGTTATTTTTCCTAAATCAGTAGAGACAGGCCAAGTCAAGGGGAGTATAAAAAATGAAGAATGCATTTCCGCAGTTCTAAGGCACCCTGTAAAAATTTAAACACACCATATAAAATACAAGTCAATAGGACTGAGCCCAAACATCTCTCACAAGCATAAATATAAATAGGCTAAACTTACCAATTAAAGGAAAAAAGAAACCTTTAAAATATGAAGTTAAGTGAAATCAGCCAGACACAAAAAGACAAATATTGTATGATTTCACTCCTGTGAGATCCTTAGAGTAGTCAAACATCATAGAGACAGAAAGTAGATGGTGGTTTCCAGGGGCTGGGGGAGGGGAGAATGGGAAGTTATTGTTTAATGGGACAGAGTTTCTGTTTGGGAAGATGAAGAAGTTCTGGAAATGGATGGTGGTGATGGCTGTACAACACCAACAATGTGAATATATTTGATGCCACTGAATTATACAATTAAAAATAGTTAAAATGGAAAATTTCATGTGATGTGTATTTTACCACAATAGAAAAAAGACTCCTACCTTTGCAAGCTAATTAATATGCTGTTTAATTATTAACTCATAAGTATAATCAAGAAAAAAATTCAAGATATATAAATGAACGTTGATATAATAGATAAAACCTTGCTTACAGAGGAACGTAAGTTATAAAAATATTACAAAATAGTTATGAAAGAATACTATGAAGTATTTATACTCATGACTTTAAAAATGATTCAAAGTCCAAAGAGATCATAAATATGAAAAAATGCAAAACCTGCCAAATAACTAAATATCCTTCAAACATCACCAGTCTCGCATAATTTGACTGATGAAACTTTTCAAAGGGTCGCGGAACAGATGGTTCTGTTCTCATAGTCTTTATACCATTACAGAACATAAAAAAGGAAAGAACGCTTCTCTGTCTTCCAAACCCACTACTAAAGTGATTGATCCTGTTTACGGGCTATGGTTTTTTATTCCCTCCTTCCTCTCCCTTTTCTTTTGGTAGGATACTTGTGTGGTTGCCATATATTGTCTTTTCATCTTGCTCATCCTTAACATGGAAGTTCTGGCCATACTGTAGCTTTTCTTTGCTATTATAAGAAAAATCTCTAAACGTGGAAGTTAAACAACTCACTTCTAAATAATCTGTGGATCACAGAGGAAGATTCAAAAAACTTTAAAAACACATAGAACTGAATGAAAAGAAAACATATCAAAATATGTGGGACATAGCTAAAGCAATAGTAGGAGGAAAATTTATAGCACTCTATACTACATAAGAAACTAGGAAAGATCTCAAATCAATAACCTAATTTCTACCTCAAGAAACTAGAAAAAGAAGAGCAAAATCAACCCAAAGCAAGCAGAAGGAAGGAAATCATAATGAGCAGAAATAAATGAAGTTGAAAACAGAAATATAATTGAGAAAATTGATGCAAAAGGAACTAGTTCTTTGACAAGAAAAAATTGACAAACCTCTAGCAAGAAAAAAGATAAAGGACACATATTACCAATATCAGAAAGAAACAGGAGATATCTCTATGGGCTCTGCAGACATTAAAATTGTGGTAAGGGAATAATATGAACTCTACACATATAAACTTGAAATTTAAATGAAATGAATCAGCTTCTTGAAAATCACAACTACCACAACTCACCCACAGGAAATAGATAATTTGAACAGCCTTATAACTACTAAGGGAGTTAAGTTTATAATTTTAAATCTCCCCCAAAAGAAATCTCCAAGCCTAGATGGTCTCACTGGAAAATTCTATCAAATGCTTAAAGAAGGGCTTCCCTGGTGGCACAGTGGTTGAGAGTCCGTCTGCTGATGCAGGGGACACGGGTTCGTGCCCTGGTCCAGGAAGATCCCATGTGCTGCAGAGCGGCTGGGCCCGTGAGCCATGGCCGCTGAGCCTGCGCGTCGGGAGCCTGTGCTCCGCAACGGGAGAGGCCACAGCAGTGAGAGGCCTGCGTACCGCAAAAAAAACCCAAACCAAATCAAACAAACAAACAAAAACAACAAATGCTTAAAGAAGAATTAGCACCAATTCTACACAATTTCTTCCAAAAAGAAGAAAAATTTTCCAATTTATTTTATTAAGCTATTATTACCTTGATGCAAAAACCAGACAAAGACAATTCATAAAAGAAAACAACAGACTGATATCTCTCACGAACTTAGATGCAAAATATCCCCAACAAAATATTAGGAAACTGAACCCAAGAATGTGCAAAAATGATTGTAAACCATGCCCAAGAAATATCTATTCTAGGTATGTAAAACTGGTTAGCATTAGAAAATCAATCAATGTAATCTACCATATCAACAAGGTAAAGAAGAAAAATCTTGTGATCATATCAATTGACAAGGAAAAAACATTTGACAGAATCCAAAACCTATTAATTTTAAAACTTCTCAGAAAGTTAGGAATAGAAGGGAATGATCTCATTTTGAAAAAAATATATATATATACACACACACAAAAGAGAAGGAAAATATATACAAAAATCCTATGGCTAATGTCACATTCACTGTGGAAGGCTAAATGCTTTCCCTTTAAGACTGGGAACAAGCAAACATGTCCACTCTCACCACATTCATTCATCATAGTACTAAATGTTCTAGCTAGTGAAATAAGGCAAGAAAGTGAAATAAAATGCACATAAATTGGAAGCAAATTCCAAGGAATTTATCCAAAAACTAGAACAAATAAGTGAATTCCGCAAGGTCACAGGATACAAAATCAACATACAGAAATCAATCACATTTCCATATGGTAACAATAAACATGCAGAAACTGAAATTAAAAACAAATGTCATTTACAATCACTCCAAAGACAACAAAATATTTAAGTACACATTTAACAAAACATGCACAGGATCTGTATGCAGAAAATTATGAAATGCTGATGAAAAAAATCAAAGAAGATCTAAATAAATAGAGATATACCATGTTCATGGATTGGAAGACTCAACATAGAAAGATGTTAATTCTCTCCAAATTGCTATAGAGAATTAATGTAATTCCTAGTAAAACCTCAGCAAGGTTTTTTTGGAGCCGGAGACAACATATTTTAAAATTTACATGGAAAGGTACAACCTGTAGAACAGCTAAAACAAATTTGACTAAAAAAAATAATAAAGTGGGATGAATCACTCTACCCAATATTAAAGCTTACTATATAGATACAGTAACCAAGACAGAGGTATTGGCAGGCAGTGTGCCCACTAACACACAGATCAAGGAACAGAACAGAAAACATAGAAATAAACCCACACAAATATCCTCAACTGAATTTTTCACATATGTGCAAAAACAATTCAGAGCAGACAATCATTGGCAAAATAAGGAACCACGACTTAAACCCCATACTTAATATAAAAATTGACCCAAATGGGACTTAAACATAAGATGTAAAACTATAAAACTTTTAGGAAAAAAATATGGGAGAAAAATGTTCAAGATCTAGTGCTAGGCAAATAGTTCTTAGTCTTGACACCAAAATCATCATTTATGAAAGGAAAAAAATGACAAATTGAACCTCACTGAAGTTAGAAACTTATATTCTTTGAAGAGGTTGACAAGACAAATCACAGACAGGGAGAAAATACTTGCAAGTCACATATCTGAAAAAGGACTAGTATCTAGAGTATATAAAGAAATCTCAACACACAGCAAAGAAGTCAATTAGAAGACAGGTAAAACACATGAACATTTATTTCTCCAAAATGTGTATGCAGATGGCAATGAAGCACATGAAAAGATGTTCAACATCATTAGCCATCAGGGAAATGCAAAATGAAACCATGACATATGACTACATATCTCTGAGAATGACTAAAAACAAATATATTGACAACACCAAATGCTGATGAAGATGTAGAGAAACTGGATCACTCATACACTGTTTTGGTTTTTTTTTTTAGTTTTTATCATATACCTTTTATTCTTTGCATTTTTATTCTTTTTTTTTTAACATCTTTATTGGAGTATAATTGCTTTACAATGGTGTATTAGTTTCTGCTTTATAACAAAGTGAATCAGCTATACATATACATATATCTGCATTTCTCCTCCCTCTTGTGTCTCCTTCCCACCCTCCCTATCCCACTCCTCTAGGTGGTCACAAAGCACTGAGCTGATCTCCCTGTGCTATGCGGCTGCTTCCCACTAGCTATCTATTTTACATTTGGTAGTGTATATATGCCCATGCCACTCTCTCACTTCGTCCCAGCTTACCCTTCCCCCTCCCTGTGTCCTCAAGTCCATTCTCTATGTCTGCGTCTTTATTCCTCTCCTGCCCCTAGGTTCATCATAACCTTTTTTTTTTTTTTTTAGATTCCATAAATATGTGTTAGCATACACTATTTGTTTTTCTCTTTCTGACTTCACTCTGTATGACAGACTCTAGGTACATGCACCTCACTACAAATAATTGGTTTACAATGGTGTGTTACTTTCTGCTGTATAACAAAGTGAATCAGCTATACATATACATATATCCCCATATCTCCTCCCTCTTGTGTCTCCCACCCACCCTCCCTATCCCACCCCTCTAGGTGGTCACAAAGCACCGAGCTGATCTCCCTGTGCTATGCGGCTGCTTCCCACTAGCTATCTATTTTACATTTGGTGGTGTATATATGTCCATGCCCCTCTCTCACTTTGTCCCAGCTTACCCTTCCCCCTCCCCGTGTCCTCAAGTCCATTCTCTACGTCTGCATCTTTGTTCCTGTCCTGCGCCTAGGTTCTTCAGAACCTTTTTTTTTTTTTAGATTTCATATATATGTGTTAGCATATAGTATTTGTTTTTCTCTTTCTTACTTCACTCTGTATGATAGACTCTAGGTCCATCCACCTCACTACAAAAAATTGCTTTACATTGTGTTAGTTTCTGTTGTATAACAAAGTGAATCAGCTATATGTATACATATATCCTCGTGTCTCCTCCCTCTTGCACCTCCCTCCCACCTCCCTATCCCACCCCTCTAGGTGGTCACAAAGCACCGAGCTGATCTCCCTGTGCTATGCAGCTGCTTCCCACTAGCTATCTGTTTTACACTTGGTAGTGTATGTACGTCCATGCCAATCTCTCACTTCGCACCAGCTCCCCCTTCCCCTCCCCGTGGATCACTCATACACTGTTGATAAAAATGTAAAATATATGGGAGTGTGGCTGTTGCCACCCTGGAAAAGTCTCTCATAAAACTAAACATATAGTTATAATATGGCAATTGCATTCTTAGATATTCATCCCAGAGAAATGAAAACTTATGTTCACATAAAAACATGTACATGAATGTTCACAGCAGCCTTATCCATAATAGACAAAACCAGAGTTTGCCCAGGTGTCCTTTAAAAGGTAAATGGTTAGACATGCTGTAATCTGTGTGGACCATGGAATACTACCCAGCAATGAAAAGGAACAGACCACTGATGTACACAGCGCCTTGGATGAACCTCCATGGAATTAGGCTGAATGAAAACAGCCAATTCCAAATGGTAACATACTGGATGATTCCATTTATATAACATTTTGGAAGTGACACTTTTTTAAAGAAATAGTGGGCAGATTAGGGGTCACCAGGAGTTAAGAATGCGGCAAAAGGGAAGTGGGTGTGGTTATAAAAAGGTCAGCATGAGGGATCCTTGCGGTGTTGAAATACTCCAGTGTCCTGACTGTGCTGGTGGATACGCAAACCTACACAGGTGACAAAACTGCATAAAACTCAATACATCCACTCTCACACCCATACAGACAAATGAATATAAGTAAAAATGGGGAAACAGAAATGAGATGGGTTAATTTATGGTTACCAAGGGGGAAAGGAGGGAGGGATAAATTGGGAGATTGGAATTGACATATACACACTACTATGCATAAAATAGATAACTAATAAGAACCTACTGTATAGCACAGGGAACTCTACTCAACACTCTGTAATGACCTATAAGGGAACAGAATCTAAAAAAGAGTGGATATATGTATATGCATAGCTGATTCACTTTGCTGCACAGCAGAAATGAACACAACATTGTAAATCAACTATACTCCAATAAAAATTTATTAAAAAAACAAAAGCAAGCATTCAGAAAACAAAAATAAATAAATAAGATGGGCTGATTGTATCAATGTTAATATTGTGGTTGTGATATGTTACCATTGGGGGAAATTCGACAAAGCATACAGCAGATCTCTCTCTCTTATTTCTTTTTTTCAAGGTTTCTTTATTATTTATTTATTTATGGCTGCATTGGGTCTTCGTTGCTGTGCGAGGGCTTCTCACTGCGGTGGCCTCTCCCACTGCAGAGCACGGGCTCTAGGCGTGCGGGCCTCGGTAGCTGTGTCTCGTGGGCCCTAGAGCGCAGGCTCAGCAGCTGTGGTGCACGGGCCTAGCTGTTCCACGGCATGTGGGATCTGTCCGGACCCGGGCTCGAACCCGTGTCCCCTGCATTGGCAGGCGGACTCCCAACCACTGCGCCTCCAGGGAAGCCCCTCCCTGTATTATTTCTAACAACTTAATGTGATCCACAAATTTCTCCATAAAAATTTTCTGATTAAAAACATTTTAAAACTCTATATTAATGCTAACTCTCTTCTGTTTCTATTCTAGAAACGAAGAATTTGTGAGTGACATTTCTATAGGTGATCATTGTGGAGTAGCATTAAATACAAAACAAGTCTTTGTATCCATTTTAAGAGGGTTTTGAGAAGAGATTTTTTCAGATGCAATACGTAGGATATAAAAGCAAGGGATCTGTGGGATTCTGGTTTATATAAATTATCTGGTTGATACAGACAGACTTTCACTCTGTCCATTTCTAAAATAAAAGGATTAACCATGGACAAATTGTAAATGGCATTCTTTTTTTTTTTTTTTTTTTGGCTGTTGGGTCTTTGTTGCTGCGTGCGGGCTTTCTCTAGTTGTGGAGAGCAGGGGCTACTCTTCGTTGTGGTGCATGGGCTTCTGAATGCGGTGGCTTCCCTTGTTGTGGAGCACAGGCTCTAGGTGCGCAGGCTTCACTGGTTGTGGCACGTGGGCTCAGTAGTTGTGGCTTGTGGGCTTAGTAGTTGTGGCTTGGGGGCTCTAGAGTGCAGGCTCAGTAGTTGTGGTGCACTGGCTTCGTTGCTCTGTGGCATGTGGGATCTTCTTGGACGAGGGCTCAAACCTGTGTCCCCTGCATTGGCAGGCGGATTCTTAACCACTGGACCACCAGGAATTCTATGTGTTCATTGCACTGTAATCTTCGATTTACTCATTTATTATCCACCATGAAAAGTGTTAATGTAGAAAAAGAAACAAGTGGAAGTTGATATATAATTTGCTCCTTTCTCTAGCCTCTCACGTATTCTTTTGGTCTAAATTGGAAGGCATTTGTGAATTTCCTCTTAACAACCAGGTTTAGCCATACTTTAAACCAAAACATTTAATTTTCTTTCCTTTGTAACAACTTGAGAGGTGACTGGGGTTGGGGATGGAATGAAAATGTGGATAACTGCATAACCCTTTTTGAATGACAAATTCCTACAAAAACACTGGATGCCCGACTCAATTATAAACTGTAAAAATGATTTATTATCCAAAGTAAGTAAATTTGGGACTGACCTATTGTTCTGAATCAACTCCATCACTGTTTCCTGAAGTTAACCATGAGTAATCGAGAGCTGGGAGAATCACTCTAAACAGTTTAAATAAAGGTCGAGATGATTTTTCCAAGTGCCTTAAATTACATGAGAAGTAACAAACACAGAGGCAGGTGCACACACACAGAAAGGCATAAGCCCTGTGATGATGCCCACTGTCGAGTAGCATCAAATACAAAACAAGTGTATGACCAGCATCCTGGGGCTGGTGGATTATGAGACTTGCTAATACTTTTGTCCTGACTCCAAGGATAACATCTGAGTAAGGGTGCAGTACACTTTTGGTATTTACGTATGGGAGAAAAGATCTGCCTTTCTTTCATCACTCATTCAGCAACTATTTTTTCCTCCTTTCTCCCTCTCTCCTTCCTTCCTCCATCCCTCCCTCCCTCCCTCCTTTCTCCCTCCCTTCTTCTTTCCTCCCTTTTCCCTTCCTTCTTCCCTTTCTTCCTCCCTCCCTTCCTTCCAACCTTCCTTCCTTCCTTCCTTCCTCCCTCCCTCCCACCCTCCCTCTCTCTCTCTCTCTCACACACACACACACACACACACACACACACACACACACACTCACTCACACACGCAAAGGAACATGAGCAAAGGGGACAATGAAATAGCCTGGCTGGGGTGGGATGGAGTATGCAGGATGGGGGAAGTCACAAAAGATGAGGGTGTACAGGTAAAGAAAAAGTGGTATGTTAACGGATGGACAAGAGGAAAATACATCAAATGAGAAAACTCCAGTACACAGGTGTGCTGGTAAAAGTTTAACAACTGACTCTTCAGAGCAAAACTGCATACATATATGTACATATATAAACTAATTATAAATGTTAATAACACAAAGGATGTGTATCAAGTAATTAACAGTAACAAAAATACAAAAATCTACATCCTACACATCATTCTAAGTATACTCTACCTACTTACACAACTACATGTTATTCATCTAGAACTTCAGTGTGACTTGCTATTTCTTTTTTAAAAAGTTTTATTGAGATACGTCACATATCATACAATTTACCCATTGAAAGTGTACAATTAAATGGTGTTTAGTATATTCACAGATATGTGCAACCATCCTCAGGGTCAATTTGAGATATTCATCACCTCGAAGAGAAACCCCACACCCTTTAACTATCATTCCCCTTCTCCCTTCCTCCAGCCCAAGACAATCATTAATATACTTTCTGTCTCTATAGAGTTTCTGGTTCTGAACTTTCATATGAAGAAAATCATACAAGATGTAACCTTTTAAGTCTGGGTACTTTCACGTAGCATAATATTTTCAAGGTTCACACGTGTTATAGCATGTATCAGTATTTCATTCTTTTTTTATGTCTGAAAATATTCTGTACTGTGGATAGACCACATTTTGCTCATCCATTCATCTGCTGATGGACATCTGGGTTGTTTCCACCTTTTGAGTATTATGAACAATGTGCAATAAACATTTACGTATTTATCCACATTTTTGTGTGGATATATGTTTTCATTTCTCTTAGGTATTTACCTAGGAATGGAACTGCTAGGTCATACAGTGACTCTACGTTTAATCACTGAGGAACTGCCAGACTCTTCCAAAGCAGCTGCACCATTTTACATTCCCACCAAGCAATGCACGAGGGTTCTAATTTCTCCACATCCTTCCAACATTTGCTGTTATCTCTTTGATCTTAGCCATCCTAGTGGGTGTGAAGCAGTTTTGTGGTTTTGATTTGCTTTTCCCAGATGACTAATGATGTCAAGCATCTTTTCATGGGCTTGTTGGCCATTTGTATACTTCCTTGGAGAAAGGTCCGTTAGATCCTTTGCCCATTTTTTAAAAAAATAAATTTATTTTATTTATTTTTTGCTGTGTTTGGGTCTTCGCTTCTGTGCGATGGCTTTCTCCAGTTGTGGCGAGTGGGGGCCACTCTTCATCGCGGTGCGCGGGCCTCTCACTGTCGCGGCCTCTCGTTGAGGAGCACAGGCTCCAGAGGCGCAGGCTCAGTAATTGTGGCTCATGGGCCCAGTTGCTCCGCGGCATGTGGGATCCTCCCAGACCGGGGCTCGAACCCATGTCCCCTGCATTGTCAGGCAGACTCTCAACCACTGAGCCACGAGGGAAGCCCCTCCTTTGCCCACTTTAAAATAGTTTTTTTTTAAAAATTATTGAACGATAAAAGTTCTTTATATATTCTAAAAACATGTCCCTTATCAGGTACATGATTTGCAAATATTTTACCCCATTTTGTGGACTTTCTTTTCACTTTCTTGATAGTGTTCTTTGAAACACAAAATATTTAATTTTAGTGAAGTCTAACTCATCTATTCTTTTTTCCTGATGCTTATGAGGTCACATCTAAGGGTTCTCTGTAATCCAATGTTATGAAGATTTACCCTTACGTTTACTTCTAAGAGTTTTAAAGTTTTAGCTCTTACATTTTAGGTCTTTGATCTAATTTAGTAAATTTTTGTATATGGTGTGTGGTAAGGGTCCAATTTCACTCTTGCATATATCTATCCAGTCTTCCCAGCATCATATGTTGAAAAGACTATTTTCCCCACTGAATGCTCTTGGCACCCTTATTAAAAGTCAGACCATAAATGTTTGGGTTTATTTCTAGACTCTCAATTCTATTCCATTCATCTATATGTCTGTCCTTAGGCCAGTACCACACTGTCTTGATTCCCATCGCTTTGCAGTGAGTTTTGAAGTCAAAAAGTGTGAGTCCTCCTATTTCTTCTTTTTCATGATTGTTTTGGCTATTCTGGGTCCCTTGCAATCCCATATGAATTTCAGAATTAGCTTGTCAATTTCTACAAAGACATCAACTTAGATTCTGATGGGGATACCTTTGAATCAGCAGATCAGTTTGGGGAGTACTGTGATATAGACTGAATGTTTGTGTCCCCTCAAAATTCATATGCTGAAATCTAACCCCCAATGTGATGGTATTAGGAGGCTGGGCCCTTGGGAGGTGATTAGGTCATGAGGGTAGAGCCCTCATGAATGGGATTAGTGTCCTTATAAAAGAGACCCCAGAGAACTCCCTTATCCTTTCCACCACGTGAGGACAAAGCAAGAAGATGGCCATCTATGAACAAGAAAGCAAGCTCTCACAAGACACCAAATCTGCCAGCACCTTCATCTTGGAACGCCCAGCCTCCTGAACTGTGAGAAATAAATTTCTACTATTTATAAGCAACCCAGTCTATGGTATTCTGTTTTAGCAGCCCCAAAGGACTAAGGCAGTTAACAATGTTAAGCCTTCCAATCCATGAACATGGGACACTTCCCCAATTATTTAGATATTCTTTCAACAATACTTTCATTGTTTTCAGAGTATAAGTTTTGCATTTCTTTTGTTAAGTTTATTACTAAATATTTTATTCTTTCTGATGCTATTGAAACTGAAATTTTCTTATTTTCATTTTCAGATTATTCATTGTTTGGGCTTAGAAATATAATAGATTTTTTGTGTTTTGATCTTGGCCCTGCAACCTTGCTAGATTTATTAGTTCTAATGATGTTTTAACAGATTCCTTAGGATTTTCTATATACAAGATCACCTCATCTGTGAATTGAGGCAGTTTTACCTCTTCCTTTCCAATCTGGATGTCTTTGATTTCTTTTTCTTGCCTGGCCAGAACCTCTAGTACCATGTGAATAGAATTGGCAGGAATGGACCATCTTCTCTTGTTCCCAGTCTCAGACAGAAAGCATCCAGTCTTTCACCATGAAATATAATGTTAGCTGGGGTTTGTTCAGATATCTTTTGTCAGGTTAAGGGAGTTATCCTATATTCCTAGTTTGTTGAGTGTTTTCGTCATGAAAGAGTATTGGATTTTGAAATTCCTTTTTCTGCATCTATTGGGATGATCATGTGATTTTTTTGCTTATATTCTATTGATACAACATATTACACTAATTGATTTTTGGATGTTAAGTCAACCTCGCATCCCTGGCGTAAATCCCACTTGGTTATGATGTATAACTCTTTTTATATGTTGCCTGACTCAGCTTGCTAGTATTTGGTTGAGAATTTATACATCCATATTCATAAGAGGTAGTGGTCTGTAGTTTTCTTTCCTTGTGGTGTCTTAGTCTGGTTTTAGTACAGAGTAGTACTGGCCTCACAAAATAAATTGGGAAGTGTTCCTTCCTCTTCTACATTTTTGGAAAAGATTGTGAATAATTGGTATTAATTATTCTGTAAATTTTTGGTAGAATTCATCTGTGAAACCATCTGGGCCTGTGCTACTCTTGGTGGGCAGTTTTTTTCCTTCACTTGTTATAGATCTATTCAGATTGTCTATTTCTTCTTGAGTCAATTTCAGTAGTTTGTGTTTTTCTAGAATTTGTCTATTTCATCTAAGTTATCTAATTTGTTGGTTTAACTGCTTATAGTATTTTCTTATAATTTTTTATATCTATAAGGTTGGTAGCCCCCCTTTAATTTCTGATTTTATTAATTTAAATCTTTCCTATTTTTTCTCAGTCAAGCTATCTGAAGTTTTGTCAGTTTTGTTGATCTTTTCAAAGAACAAGCATTTGGTTTCATTGGTTTTCACTATTGTTTTTCTATTCCCTATTTCATTAATTTCTGCTCAATCTTTATTATTTCCTTACTTCAACTTGCTTTAGGTTTAGTTTGCCCTTCTTTTTCCAGTGCTTTAAGTTGGAAGGTTATGTAGTGTTTTGATATCTCTCTTCTTTTTTAGCATAGGTATTTAGTTATAAATTTCCCTCTAAGCACTGTGTTAGAGTGCATCCCGTAAGTTTTGGTATATTATGCCTTAATTTTCGTTCACATACAGGTATTTTCTGATTCCCTATTAATTTCTTCCTTGACCTGATTATTAAGGAGTGTTACTTAATTTCCACATCTTTGTGAGTTTTCCAACTTTTTTTTGCTATTGGTTTTTAATTTCATTCCATTATAGTCAGAGAATATATTTTGCATTACTTCTGTCTTTTAAAATTTTATTTAGGTCTGTTTTACAGCCAAGCATAGGTTCTGTCCTGGAGAATGTTTCATATGTGCTTGAGAAGAATACAGTCTGTTGTTGTTGGGTGGAGTGTCCTATGGATGTCTGTTAGGTCTGTAGTGTTGCTCAAGTCTTCTACTTTCTGGTTGATTTGATCTTCTGTCTATTTGTTCTATCCATTACTGAAGGTGTGGTATCGAAGTCTCCAGTTACTACTGTTGAATTGCATACTTCTCCCTTCACTGATGTCAATTTTTGCTTCATGTATTTTGGTGCTGTGTTATTTTGGCACTTATATGTTTAAAACCATTATAGCCTCCTGATGGGAAGAACTTTTAAAAAAATCATTTTAAAATGTACATCTTTATCTGTAGCAAAATTTTGACTTATTTCTTCAAAAATCATTATCTATTTTTATTATTCAAACAAATCAGCCCACAAATAAATGCCTGATTGGAATTTTTGTATACGTTAACCAGTAAAGTGAAAGTAAAAAAACAAAGCTCTATCTTGGAACGTGACTCAAAATGAGCACCTTCTTTGCTTTTAGATAGTGGAAGAATATGTCTTCAATTTTTTTGTGCTATGTACAGTGTCATGGCTATGGCCCTCCTGGGTTCTTCGAAAAGCCCTTTGCTAATTCCTATATGAAAAAGGGTTGCACTCTGGCTCCCCCTGCCAGAAATCCCACATCAGACTTGAGAGGCACACAGGGAGCTGAGATCAAGCTCTTCAATCAGAAATGTAAACAGATAAGGAAGAAGGAGGTGGTGATGTGCTTTCCATCAAAACACCCGCCCAGGTGTCAGATCTCCTGAGGCCACCCTCGTTTTTGGGAGCTACATACCCCCAGGAAGCCTAGGCACAGACTAGAAGGATGTCCAATTAGTGGTCAGGTCACACTCACAGCAAGATAGCCCAGCTTTCCAGAAAACAAGAAGAAATCACACTGTCCCTGCGATGTGACGCATCTATTTACAAAGGATTTAAGGTCAGGAAAACACGGGTGTGATCGTGGGCAAGCACAACATAAATCACACGATTGTTTGCTTACAGGGAAAGATACCTCTCCCAGTTACATGCTTGATGTGGCTGGAGAGGAAGAGCTCACATGTCCTACAAAACTGGACGCTGTTTTCACATCCCTTTGTTGTGACACATAAGCTATGGTTTAGGTTCCTTGAGATTCTTCTCTACACAGGAAAGTGTTCCCCATGTAGCCAAAGACTGATTTTGACCAAGAAGAAACAAGACATATTCTTTACCTCCATCGTCCAGTGCTTCTCATCCTTTCCTCTTTTAACCATTAATTCTAAAGTGCTACGAAAAACAGAAATTTAATGATATCCTAATGGTTAAGAGCAAGGTTAGAATCTGATGCCAGCACCTGCCAGCTGCATGACTTTGGAAAAGTTCCTTAACTCTCAAGGCCTCAGTTTCCTTACCTGTTAGTGGGGATAAAATAGTACCTGTCTCTCAGTCATGGCTGTCAGGAGTAAATGAACGAACGCATGTGATGTGCTCAGAACTGTGCCTTGTACATAGCAAGTGCTCAAAGAAGTTTGCAATCCTCACCATCATCATCATCACGCAGCAGTTAGCATTAGTTTGGCATAAAAATATTAAAGAGCACATTTCCATCTCATGTTTGAACATATATCAAAATGAACTAAATATATAACTTTTATGAAATTTTCCACCTAAATTTCTAATTCTTGGCAATACGAAGTAGGACAAATATTTTAATTCACTCCATACTGAAACACAGCAGGACCCTATGGGGCCTGTCCAGGACCACCTCCCCCTCTGCCCAAATACCCTCCGCCTGCCTTTTGTCTGCAGAAGAACTTTGGTCAAAGAATAAATTTAATCAGAGAAGTGAGAAAATGCAGGAGCAAAGGAAAACAGTCAAACAAGACCAAATAATAATAGTTTAGTCATTAAGCAAAGTCAAGGACCTTTAGTTCCTCCTTAAGGGATATAGATAATATTCTGAGCCATATCCTGTGAGCTGTCTTGTAGGTACTGAAACCCACACCAGGTGGAAGAAGTTAACTACATGAGGACCAGACTGTAGCCATGACATAAGCTGCCACAATTCTGAGAACTGTCCTCAAGGAAATGGGAATAATCCGACCCTGGAACTGAAGATGAACTGTACTGAAAACAATCAAGATGACGCTGGTCAGACCACTGATGACCAATTTCAAGATGACTGTCAGAGCTGACTGTGCTGTTTCTGCATGTGGCCCCCTCCCTCGGCCTATAAAAGCTCTTGTCCCCTGATCAGCAGGGTTGAATTGGCCTTTGGACATGAGTCCCCTTCTCCCCCAGTTGCCAGCCTCCAAAATAAAGCAAACTTTCCTTTCCACCAACCTTGCCTCTCAAGTATTGGCTTTTGAGTGGTGAGCAGCCAGACCCAACTTTCGGTAACAATACTACGGTGCAGGAGGATATATTTGTTTCCTTTATAATAAAATTATTACCCAACTATATTAAAATTAAAAACAAGGACAAGAATGCATGTTCACTGTGGCCGTGGCTGTGACAACAAAACAATGGAGATGGCCAGACCGCCTCTCGGTGCAGGTAAATACAGTGACTATGGGGAAGTACACACAGCCGCCAGAAGAATGAGGGGCTCCCTGAATATACTTCCATGGTAATGTCTCAAGATAATATCACTGAGCAGGGAAAACGCCACAGAAAAAAGTATACGGTATAAGCGTGTTTAAAAAGAAAACTGTATGTTTGTGAATGTACAACACGCACACCCACATGTACGTAAACATATACGAGGGTCTGAACACATCTCATCCTAAAGGGATCACAGGTGTGACGGGGAGTGGCAGGCAGACAGTGAGAGGGGAGACGTCCAGTTTTATTCCAATTCATGTATCACCTGCATCTGTTCCAATGAGAATCTATTATTTCATATTAAAAAAAAAGGAAACAACAACAAAAAAGCGCCTTTTCCGTTAAGACAATGTACTTATCAACACACGATGCATTATATTATATTGATCTGCATCTGAAAAGCATTCTGTTAGGCTTTCATTTTAAAAACACTGTAAAATGTGAAAGTAAATCCCAAACTTCTGCAGGATGAATTGAAAGAATTAGGTCATAACTGAAAACAGATTTTTAAACAAATTTTTGATGCTGTGCAATATTTCATTGTACCAGCAGTCGTAAATTAAACAAAACATGATGAGGCATTTAAAAAGACATTTGAAAACCCATAATGGTTTTAATTGTCATTAACCTAAAACGGCATGTTTACTTAAAACCCCCAGATAATGTTTTACCTTCCTCTAGGGCTCTTAGGAAAAGAACGGCTGGGATACACTCGCTGATTCACTCACAGGTCAGGATAGCACCCAGCCCTGGATGTGGCCTTGTTCCTTGTGGGGTTCTGCCAAGTAGGGAATGATGGGAAATGCCAGTACTCGGAGGAAAACTGACGGGATGCCAAGAGAACAACAGCAGCTGGGAGCCTCTCCGATAAGGGGATGGGGGGAGGCCCTTCCCTGGAGGTACTGACACCAGCTGGGACCTGGGATCCTTTGCTACAGTGCTTGCACCTGGACAAACGTCTCTTTGAGCAACAAAATATAAAGAAACTATATGGGACTAAAAATAACTGCGTGCATGTGCAGCTGGGGCAAATTCTGGACAACAAGATACAAAGAGACCAAGAAGCCCAATTGTCACTTCTGAAGGGACAGGTGCAAAAGCCCATGTAAGGAGCCAGTTCACCAGGCTCTCAGGGAGCGAGTTAGCAATGGAACTTATGATTTGTTCTCCCTTCCCCTGCTGCAGCAGGGGCCCCAATAAAGCTTGCCTGAATTCCTTGTCTGGCCTCTGATCGATTTTGATTAAGGAGGCCAAGAACCCTGGTCAATAACTGTACCACCTACTCTGGAATCCCACAGCAGGAGCAAAAGCCACTCAGTATTTGTTGAGTTATAAATGTGCACAAAGGGTCATCTTCTCTGCCATGTTTATTTTAGCAAAAGACTAGAAACATCCCTAACTGATCCTTCATTAAGTGGTGGTTAAACAAATTATCATCCATCCATCCATCCGTCTGTCCATCTATCCATCCATCCATTTATCCATCCATCCATCCATCCATCTAACCGTCCATCCGTCCATCTACCCAGGGCTCTCTATTTAACAGCTGGAAAGGGCTCCAAGGGCTGATGTACAAATGTCACCAAGCCACACGGTTGGCTGACAAAAGGGATGTGAATAACGGTAGGCAGAAGAGACGTGTGTGTAAGAATGGTAACACAACACTAATATGCACAGAAAATATCTGGCTACCAAAAACTTTCTGAAGGGGATGCTAGGAGTGTGGAATTGAAAAGAGACCTCACAATTATAATAATTTATATATAATAAATTATTATGTATAATAAAAATTAGTTAATTTTTAATTATGCAGAGGAAAAAGACACACAGATATGGAAATGTACTAGATACACTAAAGAAAAACGAAAACTGCACTGAAGGATTTATAAAAATAATTTGGATAAAACCAAAGCATGCACAATGTGCCTGAAAGGGAAAACATGATGCTGTCAACGTGTCCATTCTCCACCAAATTAATCTACAATTTTAATATGATTCCCACTGCAATTTCAAATTGATTCCTTTGAGTGTTGAAAAAAAAAATTTCAAAACTCATCTGGAAGACTAAACTTCTAAAAACAGGCAAGAACTTTTTTAAGAAGTAGATTCAAGTCTGGGATGGGGGTGGGGTAGGGCTTGCCCTACCAGTTATAAAAATATAGAGTTAAGGTAATACAAGTGGTGCTGTTCTGTGTATAGCACAGGGGATACAGCCAACATTTTATAATAACTGCAAATGGAGTATAATCTGTAAAAACATTGAATCATTATGTTGTATAGCTGAAACTAATATAATACTGTAAATCAACTACACTTCAATTTCTTAAAAAAAGGTAGTATTGTTCTGGAATATGAATAAACAGACATGGGAATGGAACAGAATGAAAAGTCCAGAGATAGGCAAACAGTCACATCTGTATGTGTGTGTGCATACCTATGATAATGCGGTCAGAGTAGATACCGGCTCTCTTATTATTATTATTTTTTTTTGTGGTACGTTGGTCTCTCACTGCTGTGGCCTCTCCCGTTGCGGAGCCCAGGCTCCGGACGCGCAGGCTCAGCGGCCATGGCTCATGGGCCCAGCCGCTCCGCGGCATGTGGGATCTTCCCAGATCGGGGCACGAACCCGTGTGCCCTGCATTGGCAGGCGGACTCTCAACCACTGCACCACCAGGGAAGCCCCCGGCTCTCTTTTTGACTATCCAGCATACATTCCTGCCTTCCTTCCCTCAACCCTTCCTAACACTACCTTAGTTTGGAGGATTATCTCTTGGATTCCACTGGTGGGACAGCTAAGCAGATTTTTTCTTACCCTGGCCAATCAAAATGCTCCCGCCCTGGACTCTGACTCTAGGACCAACGGACAAAGAGGTTAAGAACCACGGGAACTGTTCACTCCTGCAGAACTGCATCCTGAGGAATTCAGGGTTCCCACTGCAGACCCCCACTCTGCGTCAGGCTTTTGCAGCCACAGAAGCCCTTTTGGAACCAGCCAGTTTCCAGGCTTAATCTCTAACCCCTTGGATATTCAATAGGTCCCACCATCTCTCTAATAAATGGCCTTTGGCTTTGTCAGTTTTTGTAACTTGCTACCAAAGGACTCAATGTTCAGGTGGCATTTCATATCATCAGGGGAATATTAGGTTACTCAGGTAATAGTTTTAGGAAAGCTAGCTACCCATTTTAGAGGAAAAGGTTAAATTCATCAAATAAATTCAAGGATATTAAAGAGTTAATTATAAAAAAAAAAAAGCACACCAGGGGAAATTATTGGGGTAACATGATCTTAGGAAGGAAAAGGTCTTTTTATTGGTTCCAAGGTAAGACCACGAAGGAAAACTGTAACAGCTTTGAATACACAAAAATTAAAAATTTTTCTATGTGAAAAATAAAGGGCAAATAACAATCCAGAAATATATCTGACCATATAAGCTGCAGGACTCAAAACCATAATATACAAAGAGCTCTTGCAAATAAATAACTGTTAAATCTAAAAATGGGTAAAGGTCCCAGTCAAATCACAGAAGAAAAAGAAATATAAATGGTGCATGTATAAATACATAAAATATATGTAAATGTAAATAAAAAATTGCATATAATTATATATAATTACATCTTTCCCATCCTTTCATGCAGCATAAAGTAATAGGGAAACAGGGTCTGAGATTAATACCAGGAGAAGTCAACCTTTCAAGACTGGGCATTTGCCTTTCTTTTGGATCTGGACCTCCAGGCACTTTCACTTCTTGTCACCCCAGTCACTCTGTCTTGGAAAATTGGAATCAGAGAAAAAAATGGCTAATCCTGTGTAGGTTGCCAGATTGTACCATATTCACCACATTTAGTACTTAGGAAAAGAGAGGCTACCAAGTTACGAACAGAAGTTAGCAAGTCGCCCTTTCTGTTGGTGATGGGGCTCCAGGCTGTGTCAGTTCTTGGTAGTCCTGGGGAAATACTGCACTACAGCGAGGATACTCTGTGTATATCATATTGGGATAAAATATGATCAGTGTGAGCTCGCCCACACTGAACAGAAAATAACAAGACTAAGCTCTCAGTTTTGGGGACTCAGTAGGTGTTTCAGCACTCACCTTACACTAGACTTGCTGGCCTTGGTAGATGAGGAATGTAAAGGGCAGCAGCTCCCCTTTGAACCCGATGGCATGGCTACAAGAAACGTAGGCACTGCCCTGCTACAGAAAAGCTTCAGGTAGTTCAGCATAGCCCCTGAGCTCTCAGAAATCATGGCCACAGGTTGGCAAGTACATGGGCAGCTATGAGGGGCATGGCTCTAAAGGTAGCCTTGTGCCTTCTCTAAGTTAAAGAAACAAACACCAGCACCCCCATACCCAGCAGCCAGGGTCACATCAGGGGTCACACTGCACCTGTACTGAACGTCATGGGACACACTCTGATTTCTGCACCAGCCACACGCATATGTTACCGAAGCAGGAGCCAAGTTATGAGAAGGAATGATGGTTACATTCAACAAACCAAAATGACCCCCTACCATGTCCATAGCACACCATCTACGGTTTTCCTAGATTGAAAAGACAGTTCTCTTTTTTAACTGAAAAATAAGAACTAAATTGTTTGGATGCACTCATTATCAAGCTTATATGTATCTCGGCACTTAAAATCGACTTACAAAATTGATTTTTAAAAATTCAGTGGAGACAAAAATCAATGCAACAAATATTAAAATAAAATCGTTACTAAAGACATTTATTTCAAAATAGCATTACACTAATATACTATTAGTAACTGACTTATGAGTAGAACCAGTTTTAATTTGGGAGAATTTTAAGAAGTGAATCAACGTTAATTCCTTAACACTAAAACATCAGAATAAATCCAAGGATACAATAAAATTATTTTTGAAATCACTTTCATTCAAAATCAAAGCCTATGCCCTTTATCAAAAGGTCTGCATTTCATTACTCACCAACTGACAGCCTTCTAGGGAGTTGACCAGCTGAGCGTTCTGACAGGAGAGAATTGAACCAGCCAAATTCAGCATTACACATACTGCAGAGAGCAGCATGAAAAAGGTAATCTGGAAACAAACCAAACAAGAAACTGATTATTCACTTGGAGAGACTCGAAGGAAAAATTATTTGGCTTTCAAAAAGCTTTCAGATGATCCAGTAATTATATGAATAACATTTCTATGTTTTCAAGGAAAGTATTATTAAAATTTCAAATTCATATTACCTTAAATCAAATAAAAAAGGTAAAGTCTCTGAAAAGCCATAGCCAGCAACCATGATTTTATTTGAAATATACTGTAAAATATTTTAGAAGCTAAACCTGAAAATACTATGCATTCTACAGTCTCAAAATAGTGTTATATAGTCTCAGAAATAACAAGTAATAAATTACTAAAAAGAAATCAAGTGAAAGATGTTTATTAGAATGTCTTTAAGTTTATTTCTTTTAATTTTTGTTATGGAAAATTTCATACACATGCAAAACCAGAGAAAACAGTATAACAACGCCCCGCATACCCACCTCCCAGCCTGTAAATGTACTCCATATTTATTGAAAAAAATCTTCATGTAAGTGGACCATGCAGTTCAAACCTGTGTTGTTCAAGGGTCAACTGTATATATTGTTCATATATTAAACATTATATTGTATTAACTAGACAATGGCACAATAGCCACAAACTCTTGACACCTCTGGGAAGGGTGAAAAGATACAAGGGCTTGATCTGGTCTGTAATGTTTTCTACTTTAAAATTTGAAACAAAATGGAAATCTACTGATGGTAAATTATTAACATCTCTACAAGAAAAGTGTGGGGAAAACATGTGCCTCAGATATAACTGACACTGCATAGTGCATAATGATATTTTCTGCCCCATACAGATGAAAATCCCAGCATTAGAACACCCCAGAGGGGAAAGCGGTCATTGAGTAAGCAGAATGCTTAGCCAGGAGGTAATTCATACACTGAAATAAATGCAAACCAAGAAATGCCTTTAAGGACCAACTATATTCACTGATAAAATAAATGCAAATTCCAGTTCAACAGAATAAAGTAAAACCCAGTCATCTAACCCATTGCTCCACACCACCACATACCCACCAGATTCTTCTAGATGACTCTAGTCCAGGGTTGATCAATCCACATTTTTCTTTTTTTAAGTATTTACCTCATTTCATGATTAATTTGCAGTACCTTCCCCCCAAACAATCATACTTATTCACCTGCTGAATAATTAACAGTTGAACTTCTGTATATAAACAGCATTTTGCCAGAGGCTATGGAGAAATACAATGAAAGGCCACTACACCAGCTTTTCTTCAGGCTCTTTTAATCCATACAACTACCTATGATATAATTATTGTTTTTCCCATTTTACACATAAAGAAATTGAGATTAAAGGAGCTTAAAACCTATGCCAAATCACCATGTTGCCATAGCATGAGCCGTAATTTGAATTCAGTCTATCAGACAGCCTCGAAACCCCATATGCTATTCACTACACTACAGAGACCTCTCCAACCTGGGGTAGATCTTACTTTCTGCTCTTACTGTTTACATGGGCTCTACTCACCATAAACCATGAGTTATGTTTTTCCATAAAACCATACAACAGAGTCAGACTAGAATAGTCATATTTTTGAACCAGTAATTCCAATTCGAGGAATGATTTAGAACAAGATAACGAAAGAAAACCTTAAAAAAATTTTTTTAACTTCTCCAGACCAAGAATAAACAAATTTAAGCAAATTTTAAGGAACAAAGTAACAACTAAAATCCCCCACAGCCCCGGACTGTGCCAAGATCTCTAGGTACACTTCCCTATCTAATTATCACACTATCACACACAACAACATGCATCATCAACCCATTTTACAGGTGAGGAAAGGTCTGTATACAACCTAACCTGCTTAAATTCCTACAGCCAGTTATGCAGAGGGAGGCGCTGATCCCACGTAGTCTGATTCTCAAGTAGGTATAGTTAATCATTAACACTTTTCTGTGACCCACAGAAAGAAATATATTTTACATCATGATCCAATATGCACACACACATAAAAACAGAGCAACTTCCACAAAACACTATTTACCTGAATGATACGTGGTAAAAATTTTTTTGTTAAGATGCTGTTTTTCAGTAATGAAATCTTCTCATGACTTATGGTTAAAAAAAGTGCACAATGCTTACTTGCTTCAAAAATACAGTGTTTATTATAACTATAGTAAAAAAACCAAAAAAACCACACACCCCCAAAAAAAACCCAGAAAAAAAAGGAACTAAATGGTCAGCCACACAAAAACTTATCTGGAAAAAATACAATGCATACATTGCTTAGAATGACTCATAACACTTATACACATGGGAAATATGTTTTTAAAATGGCTTTGCTAAGATAAATAGAGATATAGGCAGTTACATTTTAGTTTTCAATTTATAGACTTTTATTTTTCCTTACAGAGTTGAGTAGTCCAGAGGCCAGACAAGAGCCACTTCGTTTTATTTCCCTGGTATGAAAGCAACTTACTGACGTGTTCTTTCTTTTAAATGTCTATTTCCATAACATGGTACAAAACTTTCCAATTCGCTTTATAAAGCTAGCAAGATTTTTATACCAATAAAAAAAACAGACAGTAAGACAAACCAAAACAAATCATCCCCTAATATTTTTATAAATGAAAATTCGGAACCAAAGTGACTTATAACATCACAAGAAGAAAAGATTGCAAACACATCCTAAAACTATTACACACATTTAAGGGTTACAGCAAGATGCTCCCTCCCACCCCCAGCCCTTCCCCAGGGTCTCTCCGAGTCTGTCTCAGGTTTCAAGAGGAAGGGGCTGGGGTTGGGGCCGTGCCCCCGGTCTGGGGTCTGGCCCTGGCCTCCTCCTCCGCCAAAGCCTCACAGTACTGCGCCGGCCAGTCCTTGGGATCCTGATTGTGGACTTTGGCCACGAACTTGAGCACCTTCATCTTGCTGGTCTCCAGGTTGGTGCGCGGGCCCCACTGGAGCTCGTAGTCCACGGGGTCCGTGTGCGGGATGCGCCGGTACTCCAAGTACCGCTGCCGCACGAAGTCCTCGGTGATGAGCTTCTTCGGGTCCCCGAAGATGAGGTGCTTCTTGGTGGGGTGCACCCCGAGGCGCCGCAGGAAGTCCCAGACCTCGGTCTCCTTGATGCTGTTGCCCTTCATGAAGATAAGCCCCAGCACGATCATGAGCAGCCCGGTGGTGGGAGTGCCCTGGTCGCCGCGCATCTCCGCGTCCTCCTCCACCGGCTCCAGTGTGTTGACCAGGATGTAGGTGTTACTCCGGGGCTCCAGCTCCACCAGCCGGTACCCAAACACGTACTCCAGGCGCTCGGCCGCCCGCCGCAGCAGCTCCGGGAGCACGTCCTTGTAGTCCCCGACCACGTGCCGCAGGATGTCGGTGCGACGGATCGGGATCTTCCTCTGGTCCTTGATCAGCAGGAACTGCACCAGCTCCGCCACCTTCAGCTCCAGCTGCTTCTGCGACCGCGGCCCCGGCGCGGGGGGAGCCTCGGCCCGCCGGCCTCCCTGCGACGCGGCGCCGCCCGGCCCGCGGGACGTGCTCGGGGCCTCCTCGCCGCCGCTGCCGTGCTCGGCCTGGGTGCCGGCGCGGCCCCGGCTCTTCGGCTTTTGCAACATGTCGCGGCGGCGGGTCCCGCGCTACGCGGACACCCCGTAACTAGCGGCTGAGGGGATGAGGGTCTACGCGCAGCTCCTCCTGGCGGCCCTGGGCGGGGCCGGAGAGGGCGCGGTTGCGTCACAGAGGCTGCGCGCTGCGTCAGGGGGCTGCGCGCTACGTCATCGAGGCCGCGCCGTGTCTGGGGGTCGGTCTGGTTCGGCTGGCGGTTGC
Source organism: Leucopleurus acutus (assembly GCF_964270905.1). Lineage (NCBI taxonomy): Eukaryota > Metazoa > Chordata > Mammalia > Artiodactyla > Delphinidae > Leucopleurus > Leucopleurus acutus. Next base: position 172,425,004 of record NC_139142.1, read on the forward strand.
GCGGTGGCGGCGTCTCCGCGCAACCCTGCGGGTCCCAGCCGTGTGTTTTATTAGAATTAAGTGTCGTCCTTGCGAAACCCTGAAGATAGAGAACAGGAAGCAAAGGTCCTGAGCGAGTGTGCGGCTCAGCTCAGGACCGCACAGCTCAGGCCAGATCCGTAGAAAGTATCGAGAGCTCTGAAATCGGGACTGTTTGTAGGTGGAGGAGACTCCCAGGAAGAACGTGGGAGAAAAATAAGGCTAAGAGCGTGGAAGGGAAGTAAAAGCATTTCTTTCCCCACAAAACTGGGCATAAAAAGGATAAAAGACCTTGAGGACTAGCTTGCCGTCGCCAGCCGCCCCCGCCCCCAACCATTTCCTACCAGTAACTTTCTCTAAAGCCCCTGAGTCTGTTTAGAAAGAATGGTAAAGGCAGCCTTGCCTCGCAAGCAGGGCTTTCCCCATCTTTTCACCATTTTAGCATTGATACTCTGTGCATAATAAACTCCAGCCGGACAGCTGCGTCAAAGCCATCCCAGAAAGCACATTTTAGTTAGGTCCGGTGAGTTTATCTTTTGGAAAGCACATGCTCATGGAAATTGCCTGGGCCCACACCACAATTTTTGCAGAAATGGCTAAGAGAACGCTACCAACAGAGAAACGTGCTCTCTCAAGAGATTACCGTTTAATTTTGGGCATCCCTTATCAAGAATTGCAATCATGTGAATCTCTTAAATGTCTTAATATATCGGCCTTAGGACTCAATAAGAAAGAAATGAAAAAGAAAAGAGAACCCAAGGGTATCATCCCTCATAATCTGTGACGTGCACTTTATATAAATATATACATTTTTAAATTGTGCAACTCTAATAGCCAATGTGAGTCATTCCATTAACTCATACCATTTGCAGTCTGCTGCCATTACTTCCACAGAGCTCAGCAAATGTGTTCCTTTTGTATTAACTTACTTGTAAAGAAGAAACTGAATTTACCTTTTTTTTAAAAAATATATTTTATTTACTTATTTTTGGCTACATTGGGTCTTCAATGTGGTGAGCGGGCTTTCTCTAGTTGCGGTGAGAGGAGGCCACTCTTCATTGTGGTGTGCATGCTTCTCACTGCGGTGGCTTCTCGTTGCACAGCACGGGCTCTAGGCACGTGGGCTCCAGTAGTTGTGGCACGTGGGCTCATTAGTTGTGGTGCACGGGCTTAGTTGCTCCACGGCATGTGGGATCTTCCCGAACCAGGGCTCAAGCCCGTGTCCCCTGCATTGGCAGGCGGATTCTTAACCACTGCGCCACCAGGGAAGCCCCCTCATTGTAGTTCTGATTTGCATTTCTCTGATAATTAGTGATGTTAAGCATCTTTTCATGTGCCTCTTGGCCATCTGTATGTCTTCTTTGGAGAAATGTCTATTTAGGTCTTCTGTCCATTTTTTGATTGGGTTGTTTGTTTTTTTTTTATACTGAGCTGCATGAGCTCTTTGCATATTTTGGAGATTAATCCTTTGTCCATTGATTCGTTTGCAATTATTTCCTCCCATTCTGAGGGTTGCCTTTTCGTCTTATTTATGGTTTCTTTTGCTGTGCAGAACTTTTAAGTTTCATTAGGTACCATTTGTTTGTTTTTATTTCCATTACTCTAGAAGGTGGATCAAAAAAGATCTTGCTGTGATTTACATCAAGGAGTGTTTTTCCTATGTTTTCCTCTAAGAGTTTTATAGTGTCCAGTCTTACATTTAGGTCTTTTAGTCCATTTTTAGTTTATTTTTGTGTATGGTGTTAGGGAGTGTTCTAATTTCATTCTTTCACATGTAGCTGTCCAGTTTTCCCAGCACCACTTATGATGAGACTCTCTTTTCTCCATTGTATATTCTTGTCTCCTTTGTCATAGATTAGTTGACCATAGGTGCATGGGTTTATCTCTGGGCTTTCCATCCTATTCCACTGATCTATGTTTCTGTTTTTGTGCCAGTTCCATACTGTCTTGACTACTGTAGCTTTGTAGTATAGTCTGAAGTCAAGGAGCCTGATTCCTCCAGCTCCATTTTTTTTCTCAAGATCACTTTGGCTAATTGGGGTCTTTTTCTCCATACAAATTTACACATCCAACATATTAGGACAGCAAAACAAACAAAACTGAGCTAAACTAAGCAAGTGCTGGGGAGGATACAGAACAACTGCTAGTGGGATGTAAACGTCACTCACATAAACAGTTTGGCAACATCTTACAAAGTTAAAGTTACATTTACATCTGACCCAGCAACCCTACTCCAAGGTATTTCACTGAAAAAAATAAAAATTTACATCCATACAAAAACATACACACAAGTATCTATAGGAGCTTTATTCATAATCACCAAAAGTGGAAATAAAGCAGTATTTTAATGGGTTAAGAGATAAAGCAGCTGTATTACATCCATACAAATGAATAGCACCCAGCAATAAAAAGGAACACAATTACTTATAGGTACAACAGCATGGCTGAGTCAAATGCATCATGCTAAACTCATGAAGCCAGTCTCAAGAGAGTACGTTTTGCATGAGTCCATGTAGATGACCTTCTGGAAGAGGAAAAACTACAAGAATGGAGAACAGATAATTTGTTTCCAAGGATTAGCAGTGGGGTCAAAGACTTGACCATTGCAATGTGATGATCCCGGGGCCCAGGAACAAGTGTCAGGACTGCCAGGCAGTGTGGCGGGTACGCTGTGGGCTGCTGTCACAACCAGGGCCAGTGATCCTTTGGGACGGGAAGTGGTACCCAGCCTGGGGCAAGTGGGGTGGGTACAGGCCAATCGTGGGAGGCCCAGTGCTCAGGGAGCCTAAGCATTCAGTGGAGGGAGTAAACTGGAGTCAGGGTGACCCGGAAAATCTCCAGGACTACAGCAATCCTTGGTGATGGAAGCTGGGGACAGAGCACGTGGCGCTTTCCAAATACAGGGGCTTAGGGCATGAGCTTGCTCACTTGAATATTAAAGGAAATGGTGATCCTGTATGGCTGGAAGACTTAAGACACCAAGATAGTCACATTTACCGAGAAGAAAGAGGTATCTTATTTCAAGGGAAAAGCTAAATATAACCAGTGTAGAAGACCATGTGACAATGTCTTCTTAATTAACTTTTAGAATTCAGCACATTTCTAAAAAGATAGACTTTTCTTTCTGATCACACTAAGCCAATTTTTAATACTTGTCTGATATTTTTTTCCCAAGAGGAAGTTCTATCGAAGGACCTGAGACCGACAGAAAAGAAATTGGCAAATATTCTTTTTTATTTTTAAGTTCATTTGCCAAGAACCCAGCTGTTTAAAGCAGTAGTTCTCTCTAGCTTTCTGTAACTAAATGAGAACATTAAATTTCAAATGTATCTCTCTCCTAAAACCATACAGGGTACCCTATCCTTTCTTTTATACAAAAAATATAGGATGATTACTTGCTCAGATAGAATGAAAATTTGAACAGCCACCTTGTAAAAATTAATAATATATGATTTTCAGCTAACATATAAAAATACTCAAAGTTGAATAAAATAAAAGTCAAGGGACTTCCCCGGTGGTCCAGTGGGTAAGACTCCACGCTCCCAATGCAGGGAGGCCCAGGTTCGATCCCTGGTCGGGGAATTAAATCTCACATGCATGCTACAACTAAGACCTGGTGCAGCCTAAATAAATAAATAAATACTTAAATAAATACATAAAATTTTTTTAAAAAAGAAAATACTTATAAAAATAAGTCAAATAAAATACTTGAATATTTAAATAATCTGAACATACTGATCACTCCCATTACCTTTATCATAAATATCACTTGACAGTGAAAAATTAATATTAATAAGCTGGGTGGTTTGTAGATGAGACATTTAGACACAGATTCTTCCCACTGGTGTTTATAATCCAGCTTTGGTTGAAATATAAATAAAGCAAAAAAACATAAAAGGAAGAAATCATATTCAGGGAGAAAACAACTTCCCTATTGCTATAGACTGAATTGTGTCCTCCCAAAATTCTTATATTGAAGTTCTAACCCCCAATGTGACTGCATCTGAAGATAGGGCTTTCAGGAGGTAAATTAAGGGTAGATGAGTCATAAGGTGAGGTCCTAACCTGGTAGGATTTGTGGCCTTTACACAGAGGGGAAGAGCAAGAGAGTATGGCCTCTCCACGGGCACCCAAGGACAGGCCATGTGGTGACTCGGCCAGAAAGCAGCAAGTCAGGAAGCGGGCTCTCGCCAGAACCTAACCAGAACTTTGAGACAATCCACATCTGTTGCTAAGCCACCCCATCTGTGGTGTTTTGCCATGGTCGCCCCAGCTGACCAAGACATCTACTAAGGAGTTTTTATTTATCCTATTTTAGAATAATACGTTTGGTTAAATGTCAACTAATGAGTGATAATGTTTTTACATATTTCTGTGACTTTTCTGGGAGACAAACAGTTGAAAATTATGCAAGTTTCTTTCCCCAAGATCCCTGTCTACAGATCACTTCTTTTATATACACTGTAACCTCAACAATTACCACCACCACCCCGAACAAAAATTTGGACCCTCTGATGCTTGTTTAAACACAGGGTGACTTGTTTTGACACTTTTTCTAAACTCACTCCTGGTAAAGGCTGGTCACAGACAAAGCAGAGAACTCTTCAAGTCTCAGCCTCAAAAGCTCAGTGACATTACCTCAGGCAGGTCAGTGTCACTCAAAAAGCATGGTCTGGGGGCCCAGCTGCCACCCCTCGCCCACTGGCTGACCCAGTGGGATCACCTCCTTTCTCTCTGACCCCGTGTCCTCTTCAATAACATGGGGATCAGAGCTTTCCTGGGGTCAGTGGGAAGGTGAAAGACACAAACATAAAGCGCCTGGGGCAGTTCCTGGCACAGAGTAGGAAGCGATTTCTAGAATGATTGACAGTGTTACAATAGCAGAAAATGCACTCGGAGAGTAGTCATGGATTCGAGCCTGGTTCCCAGAGTAATTTCTTTAAAGAATGTCTTCAGCTCTTGTCTCCCAAAGCCTGCTCACATGCTGTGGGACTGTCAACACCGTCACGGTAATTGCCGCCATGGCCCGAGGTCCCCTCCCGCCCTTCCTCACATAGGTAGCATCACACAAAGAGCACAGGCTCCAGACCAGGACTCTCTGGGTCCAAACCTCTGTGCCTCAGTTGACTCACCAATAAAAGCTGTTTGATAGGAATGCCTATCACACAGGATAACGTGAAGAGTTTAAAATGGTACCCACTGAGCCCTCTTATAGCCTGGTACAGGTGGTCCTCTGTGGATGTCCACCTGGCCTCTGCGGGTGACCGAGGTGCAAGGCCCCCCCCACCCCGCTCGGGTTCCCTCCCAGGTCTGCTCCGTGGAATGCAGGCCCACAAGCCCCAGCTCCTCGTGAAACCTACAGGGCAGACGGCTCAAGAGATCAACCAAAAAAGGAAGAAAGAGGCACAGCGTTCTCTCTGAACTGAGAGGGGCCTTGGGGACAGAAATAAGTGGCAAAACAGGAGGTCCCAAAGGCTCCTGACTCCTGCCCTGCCCTCATCTTCCAAGGTAGCCGTGAGACAGAAGGCAAGCTGGCAGCGTCCTGAGAATTCTCACCTGCAAGTCACTCTAGGGAAATCCCTTTGGAGTAGAGGCTCATATCGTGCATGTATGAGCTCCACAAAGGAAGAAGGGCCAGGATGGAGGGCCGGGCCAGTGCTTGTGGGGTGGGACCTGCCCGGCTTGGCCAAGGGGACAGTGCTTGAGTTTCTGGGAGGAAAATAAGACCCCGGGGCCTTCGCAGCAGCGGCCTCGGTGTTTTGGTCTCCCCACCCTCTCCTGGGGGTAGAAACCAGGCTGGTGGAGGGCCACAAACTTGTCAGCATGCAGGAGCCCAGGAGCACAGGCCAGAGCATTGCGACAGAGTGCTGCCAGGTGCGCCTGCAACAGATACGCTCCCGCGACAGCACAGGTAAACACACAGGACCAGAAAAACTGCGAAACAGCCTGACAACTGACCAGAAAACAGACACCAAGAAACGTAAGCTCCCAGAGCACCACACGGAACCCCAGATCCTAATCAGAACATCAATCCAACACCGGGAGGACTGGAGCTGATACACGGGGAGACAAGAGTCAGTACTGAGGAAGCCAATTACAGAGTGAGAATTAGACCCGCACCGTCATCACACAGCTAATAAACAACTTGGAAAGTGAGGAACCGAGCAGATGTGAGTGACAATCTCAGTAACACCTGGGGCAAAGTGTGAGATCGCCACCTTAACTGTGTGGAGGAAGAAAGAGAGAGGTGATCAAACAACGTACAGGGTCTGGGGGGCACTGGCAGTGTTCTCCCTTCACTCTAGAAACTAGCGTGTCTTCTTGGGAAGGAGAACCAACCTCAAGTTTAGAAGTAACTTTGGTCTCACATCAGTGCTGCTTCTGTTAATTTCAAATAAAAACAACTGTTTAAAACCTAGACAGTGTCATTCCCTAGTAGCTTCTGTCTTTTACCAGCATATGCATCCAGGGATTTCTCAATTTATAGACACTGAATAGGAAAGACTGACCATTTCTGGGTGGTATCAATACAACTCTGTTTATTGCTTTTGCTGTTGTCATTTTCTGTTGTGCTTAGTTTATTAGAAATGTGCATGGGTTTAATATTTTTTAATGTCATCATTAATGTAAAAGGAAGACAATCCACTCAACGTTCCTTCGATAAACATATCTGTTGAACACTGTAAAGCTGTGAGCCAGACGAAGAGCTCGCCCAGCTGCAGGTAAGATCAGGGAAGCTGGCAGATTCGGGAAGACAGAGGCTAATCCAAACGCAATTCATTCTGGAAATGCAAGCGCGATTTAGCATTAGGAAATACAGTCCATCACATGCGTAGAGCTGAGGAGAAAAATAACACGAGCATCTCAGGGATGCAGAAAAGGTATGCGATTCAGCATCTGTTCATACGAAAAACACTCAATAAAATAGGAATTGAGGGAAAGGATGAGTCTATCCCAACATGATAGAAGATATATGTACATTTACAACATAAACCTCAGCTCGAAAACCAGCATCTTAATGAACACAGGAGAAGGTGAGGCTTTTCTGCTCAAGTCTGCAGCAAGACAAGGGCACCCTCCATGTCCATGACTCTTCAGCACCGAGTTCGAGGGATTCACCCATTATTTAGACAAGAGAAATAAACTGAAGGCATAAAGATTGAGAAAGAAGAGGTTAAATTATCCTTATTTGTAGCTCATGTGCTTATACATGTGGAAAGTCACGAGTCCTTGTGCCAAACAAGCACACACACACACACACACACACACACACACACACAAAACAGGAAGAAAACTTAGTTTTAAAAAACAGGTTGTAAAATAAATACACAAAATCAATAATGTTCATTCACACCAAAGACAGCAGTTGGAACACATAGCTGAAGACCACATTTACAATAGCAAAATAGGTAAATAAGTACTATCACTGGAGACTTGACAAGAAATGTCTAAAACCTGTATAAACAAAACTGTGAAACACTCAGGAAGAAAAAGGAAGTTTGAATAAGTGGAAAGATATGCCATGTTCCTGCACAAGAAGATTCAACATCACATAGATGTCGATTCTCTCAAAGTTAATCTACAAATTCAATATCGTATCAATTTAAAAATCACATCATTGTTTCCTAAAGCCAGGCAAATTGATTATACAGTTCATTTAGCAGAACAACCAAGCCAGAATTGCTAATGAAACCTTAGCAAAGCAGAACAACAAGGAAGGCTAACCATACCAGACACTATAGTGTATTATAAAACCTCTATTATCAAAACAGCATAGTGATGGTGTATGGATTCACAGACCAATGGAAGAGAATCTAAGTATCCAGAAATAGACCCTTTGTCTATGGAAATCTAGTATATGATAAAGTTGCCATTTAAAATCACTGGGGGAGGACTTCCCTGGTGGCTCAGTGGTTAAGAATCCGCCTGCCAATGCAGGGGACACAGGTTTGAGCCTGGGTCTGGGAAGATCCCACATGCCGTGCAGCAACTAAGCCTGTGCGCCACAACTACTAAGCCTACGTGCCACAACTACTGAAGCCCGCGTGCCTAGAGCCCAGGCTCCCCAACAAGAGAAGCCACCACAATGAGAAGCCCGCGCACTGCAACAAAGAGCAGCCCCTGCTAGCCACAATAGAGAGGGCCTGCACACAGCAACGAAGACCCAGCACAGCCAAAAATAAATAAATAATTTTAAAAACTAAAAATAAAAAGAATTGTTTAAAAAAATCCCTGGGGGAAAAACGGACTTTTTAATAAGTGGTATTGATATAACCAGGTAGCCACATAGAAAAGGAAAAATATACATCTGTTTTGCACAAATTATATCAGGATTAATTCCAAATAGATCAGAAACTTGAGAGAGGGAGAGATCCCATTTAACATTAGAAGAGAACAAAGAGTTCTTCCCTCTCTGACCTACAAATTGAGAAACTGCACTATTACTCACACTCCAAAGCAATAGAGAAAAGACTGATACATTTAACTACATAAAATAAAAATCTTTGCATGTCAAAACCTCACCAGAAGTAAATAAAAAAGACAAATGATACATTAGGGAGTAGGGTGTAACTTGCATCACAGACAAAAGCATAACAGCCCTCCGTATAAAGAGGACAATGCAGCTGTAAGAAGGATAGGAAATATCAGAGACCAACGCCCAGGATATACCTTAAGTTACAAACCGAGGACCAGGACAGTAGGACAGTGCGTGTAGCACGCACATATACAGGCAGTGTGCGGAGAGTGCACATACTCGCTTATCATTTTTAAATGAAAGCATAGGGACTTCCCTGGTGGTGCAGTGGTTAAGACTCTGAGCTCCCAATGCAGGGGGCCCAGTTCAATCCCTGGTCAGGAAACTAGATCCCACATGCATGCTGCAACTAAGAGTTCACATGCCACAATTAAGGAGCTGGCGAGCCACAACTAAAGGAGCCCGCGAAGCCGCAACTAAGGAGCCCACTTGCTGCAACTAAGAAGCCCACTTGCTGCAACTAAGACCCGGTGCAACCAAATAAATAACATAAATAAATAAATTTTTAAAAAAACAACAAAAAAGCAAAAGCATAAAGCCAAAACCTACGAGTGGTTGCTCTGCGGTGGGGGTGAGGGTGGCAGTGGCGGGGGGCAGGGGCATGGAGACATAGAAACAGAATAAACGGGACAGGGATGACAACTAGAATCCTCCAAAAATCCTTTGTTGTACAGATTTGACTCTGTAACAGTAAATCATAAAATGAAATTCAATCAAAACATCTCTAAAATCAGAACAAAATGAAACAGACCAGTATACTGGGTTGGCAGCTTAACTACAGAGAATGGTTTTAAAAAGACCATAAAATAAGTAATTTCACTGGATCTCTCTAGGAGTGTACATCCTGAGAGATAATCAAGGGATATGTGGGTGCTACAGCCCATCTGGTCCAGCAAGAAAAGATAAGAGAGAGAGATTTAAGTGACATAACAACCAAATACAAAAAGACAGAGGGACACAGACAGATACAGTTAGAGAAATCGGAACATTGCATAGTTGATGATAAAACAAATCACTGGTATTTATTGGGTGTGTTATTGGCATTGCGGCTATTTAATTTTCTTTCAGAGATACATACATACTTCAGTGTTTTGAATGAAATAATATGATGCTCAGGATTGAATAATCCAAGGGAGAAATGGTAGGGGATAGTGGGGAAAGAATGGCCAGGAGTTGTAGCTGAGTGATGGGTGCACAAAGGTTCAATGCATATTATATTCTTTACCCATGCGTATGTTTGTGCATATTATTAATTATGCCTGTGTCTGTGCATAATTATCCACAATTAAACATTTTTTAAAAAACATGAAAAATGAAGGTTCAGATCTCAGCTCTGCTAGTTAGTCATGTAGCCAAGTTTTTACAATGTCCTATGTTTTGGGAACCACAGTTCCTTCATTTTTAAAAGAGGGCCCTTAAATTGAAGTCAGAAGGCAAATTAACAACATAACCAAGGCCCATCATGGAGAAGAACTGAACTAAGGCTAGTTATTTTTTATATTTATATGAACAAAAAACAAATAAATACGTAAGTATAATTCTGCCAAATTACTAAGAACATTTTACTTTTCACAAAACCAAAGTAAGATTGCAAATGATGCTTTCAAGGGGAAATAAAGAATTGAGCATTTCAGTTTCATAATTACACAAAATAGCAATGCTATAATAGGACTAAATTGATGCCCAAATGTATCTCTCAATTATTGCCAAACTCAAATACCAGATGCAATGCACTAATTCTGAGTAACATCCATAGAACTACATACAGCTATTACCATAAATAATATTAAATTTGTGGGACCACAGATGCTATGCTAAGTCTGATGTGCCTAAAACTTTGCTGACATATTCTGCCCTATTGTTTCATAAAAAACCACAGTAATCAGATTAGGTTAATTATCAAGCCACAGACAAAAGATTCTTCCTTTTAAAATACCCGGGGAAACAGAATAATTTAAAATGAAGAAATATTTTAATAAAAATAGTCAGGGACAGACCTCAAAGCATTAAGGAACTAGATCTGTACACTCTCGGGGTTTACATTCAAAGACTCAATCAAATTTAAACTCATCACTTATGCAAAACGGAACACGAATCTCCCATTAAAATTATCATAACTGCTGGCTTGTTAAAACACTCAAGTGTATTACACATACCAGAGGAAAATTCAATATCATATCATTCCAATAACGTTTCTCTTTTAATGCAGAAAACATGGAGTTCGACCATAAAGCAATGGGAGATGCTACAGATTCATGCAAAATTTCCTTTCCTGCTTTCGAGGGCAACCACTCAAGGAGGCAGCAGGTGTCACAGCAGCAAAGTCCAGAACTGCCACACCTGTGACAGGTATGGGATGGCGAGAAGGAGGAGTCCAGCCTGATCCACAGAAAAGACCCGAGGTTGATGTCTGGTGAATAAAGGGGACCAGGCCAGGCGTCGTCCTGTGATGCTGCTGTGGGTGTGGCTTTTTCACCGTGGGAGGGCAAGTAATTTTAAAACCATGGGAACTCACCTCCCAGTTGCCTTCTTTTGAAAACAGGCTCTCGCTGGGTTTATCAATCGCCCACCCAAACCTGGCTCTCACAGTTAGCACATAACTCCTGATTTCAGGTGTAAATTTTCATAGTTTCCAGACAGCTGTTCATACATTGATGGCAAGTTCTCCACACACTTGGAGTAATGATGCCTTCCTGTCAGTTGGCTCAGTGTGAGAGATGCAAACCAGCAAAGATTGGGGGAAACCAGTGTCTGGATGCTCGCTCCACACATCTACTGTCACACAGCCCTTCCCTCTGCAAAACTGATACCAAGAGAAGCCACTTTGCTAAGAATCACAGGTAAAATTAAAACCTAAAATTTAACCATATGCCCCCTAAAATACCTATTCTATTTTTTGTTAAAGCTATGAAAAATAATTATTCCTCACTTCTACATTCCAGCTGCATCCTCAAACTGAGGGAGAATCCTGCAGGAAGGTGCTAAGAGTGTAAGCAGCTTTGGGCAAGAAAGAGCTCTCTGCAGGAGGCCCCTTTGTCTTGTCACCAGCCTTAAACCAGGCACCCCCAGGCTCTACTCATCTCCGGCCCAAGCACACCTTTCAAATCTTGGTAACCTGTCGGTTCTTGCCATAGATCAAAGACGTAGAAATGAAGAATAAGTAATTAACCGATGACCAGATCTCTTCCCTAGCTTCCCCTTCAGTAATCACGTGAACAGAACAAACTGTGTGAACAGGATAGCATCACGAGGATTGACAAGCCTGCACACGGTGGGGAGGGTGATGGGTCTGACACCCCCCCCCCCATGTCTACGATTAACTGAGATTACTTCCTTTTTTCCCTTTAAAACTTTCACGGCCGAGCAGAATCTTCGGAGGTGGTTTTGGGGGACACTGAGTCCACCATCTCCCCAGATTGCCAGCATTCTGATTAAAGACAACTTTCCGTTCTACCAACACCTGCCCCTCTTGAGTATTGATTTTTGAGTGGTGAGCAGCTGGACCTTACTCAGTAACAAGAGAGCTTCTCATTGCTCCCATGGTCACTGAACATATCTGAAAACAGTAACAGCAGCCTCCTTGCTTTTCCTTTCACATGAATGGAAAGAGGAGGTTGTGTGGGGGTCTTCCACACCCGCAACCAGTTCTCCAACTCTCAGACGCCAACTGGGTGTCCAACAATTCCAGTCAATTCTGACACTAACGAACCAGAGTTCGTGCAAGCTCCAGGGTTCAGGGCTCAGCCCCACACCACTGCCCCCACCTCGGAAGTCAGTCCTGAGACCTGGGGCCACCTGTACTTCTGGCTCCAAATCAGGGGTTCCCATAACCCCTGCTGAGGTTCAGTAATTTGCTAGAATGGCTCACAAAACCAGGAAAACAATGCCTACTGCTTTATTATAAAGGATACAACTCAGAACAGCGAAATGGAAGAAACACATGACAAGGTGTGGAGGGCCTTGGTGGGTGGCACAGAGCTTCCATGCCCTCTGTGGGTGCACCACCCTCCCAACACTGCCACGTGTTGACCAACCCCATTATTTAGGTATTTTTTAATGGAGGCATGATTGATTAAATCACTGGCCATTGGTGACTGAACTCAATCTCCAACCCCTCTGCTGTCCCAGGAGCCTGGGGTCTGGGGCTGAAAGTTCCAATCCTCTAATAATAGCTTGGTCTTTCTGGGACAGCCCCCATCCTGAAGCTGTTTAGAGGACCCCAGCCAAGAGTCATCTCATTAGCAGACAGAAGTCACTCATCACTCAGGAGACTGGAAAGGTTTTACTCAGTGCCAGGCACAGTGAACAAAGAACAAATGCATATATTTATTATACTGCACAGGTCTCCCAAGTCGTTTCAACCCTCAGGTTTCTCCTTAGAGACTAGTGGGGAGAGAGTAGTAGAAAATCTGGGCCAAACCCTCCTTCAAAGCACTAACTAGTTTTTTTAAACAAGAAGCTCAGACAGCTCTCGTCTCCTCTGCAGTAAGACAAGGATGTTTAGGTTGAGTGAATTACAAGATCACCAACTGTTGAAAAACTTTCTGAATTCCCAGCTATCCAAACTAATTCCTGCCATGCATTTGACAGGGGAGCATGGGAAGGGCACTTCCTGACCCCATGCCCCTCTGGCCTTCCTGTTATACCTAAGGGGGGGATTAAAAGGCTAAGACACATGTATGAAAGCACAGGGCCACGGCCCCTAGGAGCCTGAAATCACAGAATGCTTTCCCCCAGCCCCATAAACCTCCCCACGACATTAACATGGCTCCAGTACACTTACGGTGGATTTTAGCTGAAAGAGCTTGCAAGACACAAGGAGGAGCGGTCCTTAGGGAAGTCCAAGCCCAAGGGAAACAGATGACTCTGAAGCCTCTGGCACCTCCAGCAAGAACAAACATCAAACAGAAACCAAATCCCAGCCCTGTAAACATAAAATCTCACATTTACGGCCTACTGACCTCAGCTCTTATTACCCAATACACTATGTTAGTTTTTCAACAAAAAATTACACGGCAAGAAAAAAGTCTAAAGAGACAGAGCAAACAACAGAACCAGATTCAGAAATGGAAGTGATTTTGGAATTATTAGATGGGATATTTAACATAACTATGATTCATATGCTAAGGGCTGTGATGGGAAAAGTGAACAACAAGCAAGAACAGATGGGTAATGTAAGAAGAGGATGGAAACTCCGAGAAGGAATCCAAGGAAATACTAAAAATCAAAAACACTAACAGAAATGAAGCATGTTTTTGATGGGCTCATTAATAGTCTGGACACAGCAAGGAAGGAATTAGTGAGCTTGAAGACAGATCAATAGCAACGTCCCAAACTGAAATGCAAAAAAAAAAAAAGAAGAAGAAGAAAGAAAAACAGAAAACAGAAGATCCAAGACCAGTGGGACAATTAGAAAGGTAATATATACATCACACCAAAAGGAGAAGAAAGAGAGAATGGAACAGAAGAAATATCTAAAGTGATAATGACTGAGAACTTTCAAATTTAATGACAGACCTCAAACCACAAATCAAGAAAGCTGAGAGAACACAGAGCAGGAAAAGTCCCCCCAAATCTGCACTTAGATATATCATATTCAACCTGCAGAAAACCAAAAACCAGGAACAAATCTTGCAAGAAGCCAGACAAAAAAATTACACCTGCCTTGTAGAGCAACAAAGGTAAGAATTACAGTGGACTTTTTGTCAGGAAAGCAAGTAGGAAGAGATGGAGTGACCATTTAAAGGGGTTAAAGAAAAATCCCACCAACCTAGAATTCTGTATCTGGCAAAATTATCCTTCAAAAGTGAAGGAGAAGACTTCCCTGGTGGCGCAGTGGTTAAGAATCCACCTGCCAATGCAGGAGACACGGGTTCAAGCCCTGGTCCGGGAAGATCCCACATGCCGCCGAGCAACTAAGCCCATGCACCACAACTACTGAGCCTGCGCTCTAGAGCCCACGAGCCACAGCTACTGAGCTCGCATACTACAACTACTGAAGCCTGCACGCCTAGAGCCCGTGCTCCACAACAAGAGAAGCCACCGCAATGAGAAGCCTGCACAGTGCAGGAAGAGTGGCCCCTGCTCGCCGCAACTAGAGAAAGCCCGCATGCAGCAACGAAGACCCAACACAGCCAAAAATAAATAAATAAATTTATTTTAAAAAAACGTGAAGTAAAGGCTTTTTTGGTGTTTGTTTCTCCAAGAAATAAAAATGGAGGGAATTTATCTCCAGCAGACCCGACCTGAAAAAAATGTTAAAAGAAATTCTTTGGGGAGAAGGAAAATGAAATAGGTCAGAAACTCAGATTTACATGAAGAAAGGAAGAGCACTGAAGGAGAAATAAGGGAAAGCAAAATAAATTCTTTTACTTTTCATATGTTTAATTCATCAAAAGGATAACTCTCTCTTTAAATAACAGTAACAATGTGTTGGGTGATTATAGCTTATGTATAAATGCAATGATTGATAGCAGTGTCACAAGGGAGAAAAGGAAGAAATTGGCAACACTGTTATAAGGCCCCTGTAGTAGGTGTGAATCAGTATAATGTTATTTGAAGGTGAATACAGATCAGTTTAAAATGCATGTTGGAAACTCTAATCAACTATACTCCAGTTTTAAAAAATAACAAAAAAATTAAAAAATAAAATGTATATTGGAAACTCTAGAGCAACCAGTGAAAAAACCTATAAGAGAAGTATAATTCTTATGCTAAAAGAGGAGATAAAATGGAATCATGCTCAATTAAAACCAGAGAAGGCAGGAAAAGATATGGGAAAAAAACAGAATAAGTGAAAATAATAGAAAAATGTTACAAACATGGTAGATATGGATCATGTTAGTTAGATATGTATCTAACTGTGTCAATTCAACTATATCAATAATCACATTTAAATGAGAATGACCCAAACACCCCAATTAAAAGACAGAGACTGTCAGAGTGGATACAAAAGCAGAGTCAACTATATGTGGTCTACAAGAAACCCACTTTAAATATAGAGACTCAGGTAGATTAAAAGAAACGGGACGGAGAAAGTTATATCATGCTATGGTAATCGAAAGAAAGCTGGAAGATCAAGAATTAGCTTCAGACAAAACAGACTTCAGAACAAGGAAGATTATCAGGGAAAAAGAGGAGCATTACTTAATGATATAAAGGTCATTCTCCACGAAGACAGCACAGTCTTTAGTGTGTTTGCATCTAACAACAGAGGGTCAGAATAAACGAGGCAAAACCTGATAGAATTGAGAGGAAAAATACACAAACCAACTATGATAGCTGAAGACTTCAACATCCTCTTTCAGTAATTGACAAACCAAGCCAGCAGAAAGTCAGTAAGGATAGAGTTCAACCGGACAGCACGAACAGTCCATTTGACCTAACTGATCTACAGACGACTTCATCCAAAACAGTAGAACCCAGGTTCCTCTCAAGCTCACATGGAACATCCACCGAGACAGACCACATTCTGGGCTAAAGAACACACATGGACACATTTAAAGGTGTAGAAATCATCAAAGTATGATCTTGGATCATAGTGGAATTAAATGAGAAATCAGTAACAGAAAAACAGCTGGAAAATGCTCAAATATCTGTATATTTAAGAACACAATCCTAAATATTATGTGGTTTAAAGAAGTCTCAATTAAAATTAAAATATATTTTGAACTGAATGAAAATGAAAATACAGCTTGTCAAAATTTGTCATGTGCAGCTAAAACAGTGTTTATGGGGAATTTATAGCATTAAATGCATATAATAGAAAAGATGAAAGATCTAAGCATCAATAATCTGAGCTTGCACCGTAGGAAACAGGAGAAACAAGAGCAATTTAAGCCTAAAGCGAACAGAAGAAAGGAAACAATAAAACTTGGGGCATAAATCAATGAAATTGAAAATAGGAAAACAGAGACTTGAAGACGATATTGCTAAGAGAAGGGAAAAGACAAGCCACAGACTATAAGAAAATATGTGTCAAACACGTCTCATAAAGGACTTGTATCTGAAATGTATGAAGAAATGTAAAACTCGACAATAAGAAAACAAAAAACCCGATTTCAAAAATAAGCAAAAATCTGAACAAACCTATCATCAAAGAAGATACATGGAAGGCAAGTAAGCATATGAAATAATGCTAAACATTACTGGTCATTACGGAATTGCAAATTAAAACAATAATAAGATACCACGGCACGCCTATGACAATGGTTAAGATCCAAAAACTGACAGTGCAAATTGCTGCAGACCAACAGGAACTCTCATGTGTTGCTGGTGGGGATGCCACGTGGGAAGACAGTTTCGATGTTTCTTACAAAACTAGACAAAGTCTTACAATATGATCCAGCAACCACACTCCTAGGAATCTACCCAACTGATTTGAAAATGTCTGCACATGAATGTTTAAGCCAGCTTTATTCATAATTGCTAAAAACTGAAAGCAACCAAGATATCTGTCAATAGGTGAATGGATAAACAGAAACTGTGACACATCTACACAATGGAACATCATTTGGCAGGAAAACGAACAATCAAGCCACAAAACATACGAATGAATCCTAAATGCACATTGTTAAGTGAAAGAAGCATGAAAAAATACATACCGTGTACTATGGTCTGAATGTTTGTCTTGCCCCAATTCATATGTTGACATCCTAACCCCCAAAGGTGAGGATACTAGTGGGTGGGGCCTTTGGGAGGTACTTAAATTATGAGGTGGAGTCCTCATGAGTGGGGTCAGCCTCATAAAAGAGGCTCCAGAGAGACTCCTCACCCTTTGGCCGCGTTAGGACACAAGAAGTCTGTGTCCTGAAGCAAAGCCTTCACTCAACCATACTGGATCCTGGATCTCCGACTTTCAGCCTCCAGAGCGTGAGAAATAAATTGCTGTTGTTTATAAGCCACCCGGTCTGTGGTATTTTGTGAGAGCAGCCTGAACAGACTAAGACACCGATTCCAATTACATGACATTCTGGAAAAGACAGAGAACTTTAGCAACAGTGAAAGGAGGAGTAATTACCATGAGTTTGCAGGGAGCAGGGGTGGGGGTGTGTTGAATAGGTTAATGAGCACGAGGGATCTTTAGGGAAGGTGAAACTATTCTCTGGATACTGTAATTGTGGATACAGGACACTACACGTTTGTCACGCTCCACTAAACGGTACAGCACAAAGCACGGACCTTAATGTATGCAAAATTTTTAAAGTTTTTAGGAAGTAAGAGGATTCCAGGATGCAACGCAGAATGTGGCAAAACAATCTGTTTTGTAAAACTAAGAAGCAACCTCACTGAAAGGGATGGGAGGGAGGGGAGCTGCCCTGGGTGACCCTGGAGACGAGTGAAGTCTGTAAAACTAGAGGCAAAGGAAACGGCATGTCATCTGAGTTCTAGTTCACAGAGTTGCTTCCCAGGGGGTATGGTCCACAGTCCTGATACCACTGCACATGTGTCCTGGCGCCGACAAATCAGTAAACAGATGGTGGGCGGTGAGAGCCTGGCTTCTCACTGCTGGGGTGGAGGCGAGGGGTGCGGAAACTAAGATGACCCCCGTGGTCATGGATTAGAGTTGGGGAATCACTGTGGACTCATGTTTAGCTTAATATAGATACCAAGGGGTACATATTGCAAGATAATAGACATCTGGTCTTCATCCCAGTTCCTGGCACAGAGCTCCTAAAACACCTGTCATTTCCTAAGTGATAAGAATGACAGGATCATCTTCTGTTATATTTGATTTCTGTCCCCACTTCCTGAAACAAATCCAGAGCATAAAGGTGAAAGGAGTGACTTTTGTTATTTCATAACAAGCCCCTTTCCATCACACCTGAGTTGATGTTAAAGCGATGACTTCTGGAAAGTCCCTAAGGATGGGGGCTGGTTGCCAGAGGAGGTTTGGGATTTTCAGCCCCATCCCGTGACCTCCAGGGAAGGGAGAGGGGCTGGAGGTCAAATCACCAATGACCAGTGATTTGGTCAATCATGCCTTCGTAATGAGGCCTCCAAAAACCCCTCACCAAAGGTTGTGGAGAGCTCCGGGTTGGTGCACCCGTGGAGGTGCCGGCAGGGAGGTGCGGAAGACAGCACAGAAGTCCTGTGCCTTTCCCCCACACCTTGCCCTCTGCATCTCTCCCATCCGGCTGTCCCTGAGTTGTATCCTTTTATGATACACTGGTAATCCAGTAATTAAACGGTTTTCCTGAGTTCTGTGAGCCTTTCTGGCAAATTATTAAACCCGAAGAGGGGTCGTGGGAACCCCCAATTTGTAGCCAGTTGGGCAGAAGTTGCAGGTAACCCACGGACCCACCCTTGCCATTGGCATCGGAAGTGAGGGGCAGTCTTGTGGGACTGAGTCCTTAACCTGTGGGATCTGATGCTAACCCCAGGCAGTTAGTGTCAGAATCGGACTTAATCATAGGACACCCCGTGGTGTCAGGACAGCTGGAGAATTGGTTGGTGTGGGGTAAACCCCACACATTTGGTGACCAGAAGTGAAGTATTGAGACCAAAGAGTTTTCCTTTCACAATCAGAAATGTTTATAGGTCTGTATATGTACATGTAAGGGTATGCATATGTATATTGCCATGCTCTTGTAACAGGGAAGAACAAATCTGACCCCATATTAGATCTGTTTCTTTTACTTTAACCTTTGTATTCTATAGCTTTTGCTTCCTTAAGAATTTTGCCTATAGCCTGAAATATACAGGAGAGCCTATTCTCAGGGCTCTGACCTTTAAGAGTCCATTCATATAGAGATAAAAAGGTGCAGAACAGAGAATAGCATTTGTCTTGTTGGAGGTTTACAGGAACATCGTGACCTGACCTACGTGGAAAGCTGCAAGAAAAAATGGATCCCGACACCCAGAAGTTTGCAGCAACCAACCACGCCCCTCCCTCACCTGGCCTTTAAAAATGCTTTGCTGAAACCCTTTGAGGAGTCTGGGGTGTTTTGGGCAAGAGCCACCTGTCTCCTCGCAGGTCCCTGCAATAAACCTTTCTCTGTTTCAAACTCCGACTGCTTAGTTTGTTTGGCCTCACTGTGCAACAGGCACACAAACTTGTATTTGGTAACATTCTGTCAGCTGAGAGGACCGAGGCAAAGTCTCTGAGAAGCAACTGACACGTCTCATACCTGGATTTTGGTTTCTAATACTATTCTCCAATCACCAGAACCACGGCTCCTTAGAGAAACTGCTGATTCTAGGACTGGGGCAAGAAACATGTAAGATGAGCCTGGGGTATTTTGTAGTGACAGAAATAAGAAAGTCACACACACACAAATAACCTCACATGGGTGTGGGTGTGACAAAGGGACACAGGAGCCAACTGGAACAATTTTAGCAACATGATAAAATAGTATTGGTCCATAACCCAAAGTGTAAAATAAATGTCCATGAGTTCATACCCATATAAATGAACAACTGAACAGGTAAATAGCTGGAAGAGAAGAGACAAATCCCCCATGCAGAAGAATTCCAAATAATTCATGTAGATAATTCATGAATAGAGCTCCTCCCTCCCTAAGTGAGGGCTGTGTGCAGTAATGTCCTTCCAAAGAGGACAGGACAAAAATGGAGAAGGAAACGGGGAATTTCATGGTGCAGAAACCTGCCGATCGCTCCCCCAGCCGGGGGTCAAGGTCAATATCAACAGTCATAAGTCAGGCTGACAGTGTGTGTCCTTGATAGGATGGTATGAGAATGGCATTTTCCCTCTGTTTCTTTCTCTCCAAAACCCGTAACCCCAGTCTAATCATGAGAAAGACATCAGGCTCCTCCCAGGAGAGATCACCCTACCTGACCAGAATGCCTCAAAACTGTTAAGGTCATTAGAAACCGGGCAAGACTGAGGTCACAGTCAAGGTTGCCTAAGGAGACGCCATGACTAACATAATGTGGGGTCCCGACTGGAAGAGGAAGGACATTAGGGAAAAACCCGGCAAATCTGAATAAGCTATGGACTTTAATGAATTATGTGTCAATATTGGCTCATTAATAATAAAAAATGTACAGTGCTAATGTAAGATGTTCCCAACAGGGGAACTACAGGAATCCTTTATACTGTCTTTGCAACTTTTTGGCAAATCTAAAACTGTTCTGAAAGATGAAGTTTATCTTAATAATCCAAACAGCAGTCATGAAGCATGAATATCTCAGACAGTCACACCCTGCCTTGTTGCCAGTTGCTTTTATGAACAAACAGATGCCGGTCACTCCAGGACCCCGGGGCTGGCCCAGGGGCTGTGCCCTCACGACACACGGGGTGCAAAGGTGAGCCGCCTGCCCTGGATTCAGTCCCTGAGTGAAATTAACTTACAGGTGGTATGAGTTTCAGGGTATGGGGATGGGGGCTTAACACTTGCTTGCTGACGTGGGGAGGAAGAATCTTAGAGCACGATTCTCAGAAGGGCCGGGAGGGCTTCCCACGGGCCGCAGGCAGCAGGCTGATCACTGGCCGCCAGCACCCCAGGTGGTGGGAAAGCACTCGGACACTCACGAGGGACCCGAGAGGACGGCCAGGTGTGCTGGCATCACCCCTCACGGCCTTGTCGTGACGGCCACAGTGCAATACAGACGGGGCTGGGAATTGGAGTCGGAAAAGCTGTCTGGGTTCTTCTGGAAGCACCGGTGAGCCACTGGTGCAGGTGCTATAGCGTGGAGCTCCAGCTCCACTCCCTGCACACTTCTGGGGGCCGGCTTTCCAGTGCGGTTTACAAGAGAGGGTCTCACCTCCCTGCACCAGAGGCTCCCTTGGGAGGTCTCAACATGTCCCAACAACTGGGCACACCTGGCATCAATGCCCACACTCACCAGTGATGGGACAGCCACTCACCTTGAGGACTCCATTCACCCACATTAACTCCACTCAGCCAGAGAAAAGAGCACCAAAGCTTAGAGACCCCCAGAGCTGATAGTCTGGGCTTCTTGGGAGAATGGAAGGGGTCTGATAGACCAAGAGTCTGGTTTTCCCAGGCACCACACCTGTGGCATTCACTTACCTGTGTAACTGGGATGTCGGCATCACCCCCAAACCATAATCAAATGTTCTCTATGAAATTCTCCAACACCGTAATAGCTCTCTTCTTCTATTGTAATTAGGTGAATATACAAAGCTAAATGGCATGTTGGAAAAACCAACTAGAAAAATAAATAGATATCGTTCATATCTGAACACTAAAGCATAAATAATAAAT
This sequence comes from Leucopleurus acutus, assembly GCF_964270905.1. Lineage (NCBI taxonomy): Eukaryota > Metazoa > Chordata > Mammalia > Artiodactyla > Delphinidae > Leucopleurus > Leucopleurus acutus. The sequence goes on from NC_139142.1 coordinate 172,446,748, forward strand.
GTTAATAATTTAGACATACAATAAGATAAAGTGCACTGCTGATTCGGGCAAAAATGCTGACAATTAAAACAAAATGTAGAGCTTCCCTGGTGGCACAGTGGATGAGAATCCGCCTGCCAATACAGGGGACATGGGTCTGATCCCTGGTCCGGGAAGATTCCCACATGCCGCGGAGCAACTAAGCCCGTGCACCACAACTACTGAGCCTGCACTCTAGGGCCCGCGAGCCACAACTATTGAGCCCACGTGCCACAACTACTGAAGCTCACACGCCTACAGCCCATGCTTTGCAACAAGAGAAGCCACCGCAATGAGTAGCCCCCCGTTCATCGCAACTAGAGAAAGTCTGTGTGCAGCAATGAAGACCCAACGCAGCCAAAAATTAAAAAAATAAAAAATACCTTAATAAAATTTACACCAATACCAGCTAATGTAAGAGGTCAGCTAAAATCACTGGATTTCTCATCCCGTCTTCAAAGAAATAACTGAAAACAAGAAATTTCAAAAGGGAAGATGGAACAAAATGATGACATTATGACTCCAATGTAATTCTATAGCCATAATCTTGCATGTAAATAATGAATTTGAAATGCAAAATCCGTGGTTACCTCTAGATCACTGACACTAGGTGATTTATACTGGCTAGTTACAGGTAGCTTCTAATGGATGTCAACACTGACTATTTTTAAATAGGAAAAAAAAAAAAAAAGAGTAAATGCTCATTTGGCTGAAGAGCTTTGAGACGGTTTTTCCTGAAGGGAGGATGAGGAGTTGTGTGGCTTCTCAAGCCCTTTTGGCCTGTGATGCTGTGATAAGCAGACAGCCGTGGCGAGAGGCAAGGCTGCTCGTGGCCAGACCACACACAACAATGCTGCTCTTTCTGCCGTCTTTAGGAAACCAAGCTGCCACATTTTCTAAAAACGTAATACTTGGATTTTGAGTCTTTTCAAAATGCATTCTACTCAGTGCACAGGGTGCGAGGTAGGGTTCACTGCTAGAAGATGGGAGAAGGTCTAAAAATGTGCCTCTCAGGAAACTGACCCTAAGAAGCAGTAAGAGCCTGATGAGACCAGGGGCAGGGGTGGGGGGGTGACAAGATATAATGCCGGTCACCGGAGGCCCCAGAAACCAGAAGAGGCCAGGACAGTGGTCACAGTCTGTCTTCAGAACAGAACTAGAATGGATATCAGGAAAGCCACCAGAAGCAGGAAAAAGAAGTCTAACCTCTGAGCTGAGAGTAGGGGGTCCATGCTGGGGCCCGTGAGGACCCTTAGAAGAGGTTCCTGCAAATTGAGCCCTGGGCCTGGGAGGCAGCCTAGCTGACAGTGCAGAGGCGTCCAGCCCCTGGCCTGAGACAAGGCACGTGGGGGTGGCCTGCCTCCTTCGGGGACACCTCACTCCCTCTGCTGACTCCCCTGTGGATGGCCAGGGCCCCTGGCCTCTGGGGTGGGGGGGCAGTGGGGAGCCTACAGGCACCAGTATCCATTTCCCTCTAGCAGTGATGACCCTCTTTCCTGATTTGTATGACTTTTTAGTAATAACATTTTCCCCACAGCTTTGCCCATTTTCTCTTATTCCCCAAGAAAAAAACAAGAAAAATATTGGTTTTCAGAGGTTATCTTATGCTATGGGTTGAATTATGTCACCCTAAAATTCTCAGGTGGACGTCCTAACCCCCAATTCCTCTGACCTTGTTTGGAAATAGGGTCTTTGCAGACGTTGTTAATTAAGCTGAGGTCACACTGGAGGAGGGTGGGGCCTAAGCCCATACGATTGGTGTCCTTACGAAAAGGGGACATTTGGACACAGACAGACCTGCACACAGAGAGGCTGCCATGAGAAGATGGAGGCAGGGATGGGGGGATGCATCTAAAGGCCAAGAATGCCAACGATGCCAGCAAACCCCCAGAAGCTGGGGAGGGGCCTGGACCAGATTCTCCCTCAGGACCCTCAGAAGGAATCAAGCCTCCTGATACCTTGATATTGGACTTCTAGCTTCCAGAACCCTGAGGTTCTAAATTTCTGCTACTTAAGCCCCCCAGTTTGTGGCTTTGTTATGGGAGCCCCGCCCAGCAAGCTAACACAGCCTGTAATGTTACCTTTAGGTTTACACAGATGTTCCAACAACTTCCCTGGGGCGCGATAACCCAGAAAACGAGTGAGAAGGCCCTGGGGGCCCCGTCACCGTCACACTTCAAGGCACCTGTGCAGTACTCACAGGGCCCCCAGGCCGCCTGCTAGAGCTACATGACTGTTGCTGGTAAGCCCAGAGCTGAACATGGTCCACTGCAGACAATGCTTCTCTCAAGATGGCAAAACTTTTACAGCAGCTTCCCTTCTCATAGCAATCAGTTCTGAAAGGCATGATTTTTGTACTTAGAGGATGCTAAGGGCTGGCTATACAGTCTGTGCTATTATGTTCAGCATTTGAACAAAATATTAAATATTAAAATAGAGCTTTAAGTTGAATTTCGATTGAGTTTATTAAGACACTTTCATGTTGACATTCTGTACTAAATTAGAGATGGCTTCTTCTCCCACTGAGAAGTGGAGACTCATTCCCATCCTCCTGCATAGGGGCTGGCCTTTGTGATTTGCTTGATCAAAATGGGACCTAATGAAACTTAAAAGCTTTTGTACAGCAAAGGAAACCATAAACAAAACAAAAAGACAACCCACAGAATGGGAGAAAATATTTGCAAACAAAGCAACCGACAACAGATTAATCTCCAAAATATACAAACAGCTCATGCAGCTCAATATCAAAAAACAAACAACCCAATCAAAACATGGGCAGAAGATCTAAATAGACGTTTCTCCAAAGAAGACATACAGATGGCCAAAAATCACATGAAAAGATATTCAACATTGCTAATTATTAGAGAAATGCAAATCTTAACTACAATAAGGTATCACCTCACACCAGTCAGAATGGCCAACATGAAAAAGTCTACAAACAATAAACGCTGGAGAGGGTGTGGAGAAAAGGGAACCCTCCTACACTGTTGGTGGGAATGTAAATTGCTACAGCCACTACGGAGAACAGTATGGAGGTTCCCTAAAAAACTAAAAGTAGAGGTGCGATATGATCCTACAATTCCACTCCTGGGCATATAGGCAGAGAAAACCATAATTCGAAAAGACACATGCACCCCAGTGTTCACAGCAGCACTATTTACAACAGTCAAGACATGAAAGCAACCTAAATGTCCACCGACAGATGGATAAGGAAGATGTGTATATATACAGTGGAATATTACTCAGCCATAAAAAAGAATTAAATAATACCATTTGCAGCAACATGGTTGGACCTACAGATGATCATACGAAGTGAAGTCAGACAAAGACAAATATCATATGGTATCACTTATATGTGGAATTTAAAAAGTTGATACAAATGAACTTCTTTACAAAACAGAAACAGACTCACAGACATAGAAAACAAACCTATGGTTACCAAAGGGGAAAGGTGGGGGCAGAGGGATAAATTAGGAGGTTGGGATTAACATGTACAAACTACTATGTATAAAATAGATAATCCACAAGGACCTACTGTACAGCACAGGGAACTTTACTCAATATTCTGTAATAACCTATATGGGAGAAGAATCTGAAAAAGAATGGATACATGCATATGTATAACTGAATCACTTTGCTGTACTCCTGAAACAAACACGATATTGTAAATCAACTATACCCCAATATAAAATAAAAATTAAGTTAAAAAAAAAAGAGACTGTGAAACAGTGACACTCTGGGACACAGCTGGCAGCTTCTTCCTGAGTCTCCCAGGATGCCCGCTCAGGGGGAAGCCAGCCTCTGTAAAATGAGCTATTGCCATGAGCTCGCCATGCTCTGAGGAGGCAGCCACACGGAACGGCCGTGGGAAGAGAGAAAAGGGTCAGCGCCTAGCTGTGCCCCCAACCCCAGCCTGGCCACCACACACGTGTCAGCGCAGGAAACTTTTGGATATTCCAGCCCCAACAGACAGGACATGAAAAGGAACCAGGGAACCAGCCGATAGCCAGAACCCAGTCCCCAAACATAGGGCCCCGTCCAGACATCCCAGAGCACCCAGCCGCCTGGCATGGCTCCAGCTCTGATGAGACATCTCCGCTGTGCCCCGCCTAAATCCTTCACTTCCAAAATCATGAACAGCATAAATGGGTGGTTGCTTAATGCCACTCCATTTCAAGGTGGCTTACAGGGCAGCAGCAGATACCCAGAACACCCTTTCTGTGAAGTAGGTTTTCTTTCCAGACACTCATGGATTTAGGTGGGTTTATCCGGAGGCTCAAGTGTGACTGAGATTCCATTAAAAATGCTTTTTAACAAACAGGTGCGACGAATCTATCTCCCCACAACACAGGACTGCACTGTCTCTGTCAGAGCACATCTTAGATGGTGAGGTGGCCCAGGAAAATATGCATCTCATGTTCATACTCTCTAACAGCCACCCAGCTGAAACAGAGACTAAGACAGGGGAGAAGTAGCAAAGTGCAGCCCACCTCCAATGCAGTGCTCAGAAATTTCAACAAAAACGAAGTCAGCTCTGATTTCAAGAAGGCATCAGACGTGCCAATGAGAATGTGGCCGAAGATCACGGAAACATGGGTTCTTGTGGCTCAGCAGGGCCCCAGGTCACCCACCCCGGCCAGAGGTCCCCTCACAGCCCCACCTGACCTGAGAGGTGTCCCCATCGTGTCTCTTGGAGAAACTGCCCGCCCCAGCTGCCCGCCTGCCAGGCTTCAGAGGCCAAACATCTTCCTCTCCTACAAATCTTCCTCGCTGGACTGGAAACCCTTTCCCACTGTCACACTTGTGCAAACTGTGACTTCACAAGCAATGATATTTGGATGTGTGGTCTGTGCTTTGTAGATAACCTGCACTAAATAGTTTTCAAATGAACAAGGAAACCACCATTAACATGCTTTAAAATTAAAATGCAAACGATTAAGCACTAAGAGCAACCTGAGCCTGGGTGCCCTTGGAGGGGCCCTTGCTCCCGAGCACGGCTGCACCGTCTGCTTGGGCCTCGTGTCGAGCCTGCGTCATTCCCGTTTCCACAAAGATATCCCACAGCTGGTTCCCGGCAGGACGTTATTCAGAGTTAGGTCTGCAGATGCCAAAGCCTGTGAGAAAAATGTCTGGATGGTGCCAAACCAGTGCCAGACCAGCCCCATCCCCAGCAGCACCCAGATCCCCCCACAGATGATAAACTGAGGCACAGACAGAGCGGTGAGCTCCCTGAGACTCCTGGTGATCAGTGAGAGAGTGGGGATTCTGACCAGGCAGCCTGCAGACTGTTCACACGCGGGACGCTGTGTTGACTTTGAGCAAATCATTCAGCCTCTTGGAAGGCATTCTCCTGCATGGACTCCCTGAGCGGTCAGGCACACACGTGGGAAGCATCTCCCGGTGCTTGTGCAAAGGGAGTGTCAGAGGATCGGGCATGCCGATACTGCCCCGTCTACTGCTCTTACTGTGCCCAGCGCTGCCTGGACCCCGCAGGGACGGGGCCAGCACTGCTGGGTGCGGGCAAGGTGGCACCAAAGCCACTGGCCCAGGGCTGTTTAGAGAGATCGGAGAGCGATGCCACAGCCCCTCTGGAGATAAGGAGTGCGGGGAAGGGTGGTCTGATATGGGACGGGGCTTAGAGCGGGAGACAGACCAGGAAACCTGGCTGGCAGAGACTGAGCAGGTGGAGGGCACTGGCCCCCAGCTCGGGGCGACGAGCACAAACATGGGGCCCAGAGGTGGGGGCGGTGAGCAGCTTCTGCATGAAACTGGTCCCCATCTCATCGGTTATCCCCGAGGCTCAGCCCACGCCCCCAACCACCGGCTCACGCCCTTTATGTTTTTAAAATTTATTTTATTGAACTGTAGTTGATTTGTGTTCATTTCTGCTCTACAGCAAAGTGATTCAGTTATATATATATTATATATATGTGATATATATAATATATATGTATAAAACATATACATAACACTCTTTTTCATATTCTTCTCCATTATGGTTTATCACAGGATATTGAATACAGTTCCCTGTGCTATACAGCAGGACCTTGTCGTTCATCCATTCTATATATACTAGTTTGCATCTGCTAATCGCAAACTCCCAATCCTTCCCTCTCCCACCCCCCTCCCCTTTGGTAACTACAAGTCTGTTCTTTATGTCTGTGAGTCTGTTTCTGTTTCGTAGATAAGTTCATCGGAAGTCACGCCCTTTAAATACCTGCTCACCACATGTGCTAAGCAACAAGAGTACATGCCTTTTCTTTCCATAAAAATGTTACGCTGGCTTCTTTAATTGCAGTATAAGGGTTTTCTTTTCTAAATACCATTTTCCAAACAAAACAATTGTGAGAGGCGGAGTCAGTGTTTAAAACTGAGTTGGTAGAATGATTGATTGATTCCGAACACACAAATTTTCAGGTGACCAGCTGGGCCCCGCAGCCTGGGCCGCCCTGTCTTCCACATCTGGGACCAAAGGAGCACCTGGCCCACAGAGGTCTTTATGTCAGTGTTTTCAAGGCCTTTGAAGGTGCTGCCAACCTCTGCGGGAATGGGCCTATTCCTAATTCACCGGCTCCATCATGTGTAAGCCGCAGTAACTGGGGCTGCATCTCTGATTTATTACAATGATGCTCAGGTGCCTGGCACTAGATGAGGCTCCCGGCGGCCGCCCAGAGTGCCCACCCCTCAACCCAGCTCCCATGTGGACAGGAAGGGGCTGGTGCGTATCAACATCCGGGAGACCTGGCCTTCCGAGAGGTTATTGGCACGGGGCAAAGAAGAAAATTAAAGCGAAAACCAGGAGGAAACATAAGAACAGGTTCTGATGTCTTGCGGGGTGGAGTGGAACAAGTAAATAGGACTTCACGGGACAGACCGAATGTGTTGGGAGAGCCCCTCCGAGGACAGGGGATGCCCCAGGATGGGCCTGTGGCTGTGACCTGGGGGCGATCTCGGAGGTGAAGGCATAAAGGGAATCATGCCCTGTAACACGCACAGCCCTTCCTCTGCCATATGTCCTCATAATATTTCAATCATTAGATCTGAACTAAATTCAGATTTAATTTACCAAATAATGTTATAATGAGAATGGCAGCGGCGCCCAGCAGCACTCCAATTTATGTATAACTTCAAGTTAAATAACATCTTTTGACTTGCAGAGAAAGATGTCTAATTAGGAAGATTTTCAGATATAAAGAACTGTCACTGTCAAGCATGTACTGTCATCATGATAAAGTCACACATTCGCACAGGGAAACATTAGCCTGTAATAAACGGGCCGTGTACAATGAGGTCCCGGATCCCCCAAAAATGGAACGTGGCAGCGAAGGTGCTGGCACAGGGACCAGCTCAGTCCTTCCTTGATGTCATTGGCTGTGGCCATCCCTTTGCCTTTAGATGTAGCCACAAGATGAATATTTTTGCCATAAAAGATTATTTTTTATTGCATTTTATTGTGTAGTAGTTTTCTAGCTGGGTATAGTCTGAATGAGAATTTATATTAGGATAAGATATTTAAGATTCTTTTTAAGCACTGGTGTTTAACAGTCTCTCTTAAGGGTGGCTTCAAGGTTACTCAAGAGAAAATTATTAAGAAGTAAGTCTGTCAATCAGATACAATCACGGTGACCAGAGGAAGACAGTACAATAACCATAATTCTGCAACCCTACCCAAAATGAGAGTAAAATCTGCATAATTCTGCAACCCTACCCAAAATGAGAGTATATGAAAACCAATACACATACTAGGTTTTGTGGTAGCATGAAGAAATGCCTCATGAAGTCAGCCTGGAGGGTCAGGGAAGAGGTCTCAGTGGGTTCTGTGGGATGAATAGGAGTTCAAAAACATGCACTACAGGTGTGGGCCTCTTGTCCAGCTGAGCCGAGCAGGACAAGGCTGTCTGGCACCGCGTGGCTAGAACGTGGGCGCTGGGGGTGCACCTGCCAGGGAGAGCAGAACAAGTCTGGGGGGGCTTGGCAAAGGCTTTGCAAAAGTGGCCTGGCCAGAGCTGGAGAACGAGCTGCTGTCACTTCCGCAATGTACCACAGAGGCTGACATGTGCCGGGTGCTACCCAGACACCGTGCCTGCCCTCTTAGGAGTCCAAGGCAGTGGGCAGAGAGGTGAGGAAGCAAAGACACTGCCCCCTGTGACAGGCGCTATGGAGGAGACAAACAGGGGACTTGATGGGGAGTCGTGGCGGCCTTACATGGAGGAGCAGATGGCACCTGGGCCTGCAGCCTGCATGAAAGGAGCCAGGAAGAACATTCCAAGCATAAAAGGAGATCTTGGAAAGTTCCAGAAATTGTCAGGAGGCCCAAGGGGCTGTTGCACAGGGCATCACTGGATGAAGTCATTAGCTTAGGCAAAGCACTGCAGGCCAAGGAGAGAAGTGGGACTTTCTTCCACAATATGATGAGAAACCAGTGAAAGGTTTCGGAAGACATAATGATAGGAGCCCATTTTCATCCTTAAAGAAGCACACTGGTCAGGCGCCCAAGCTCATAGGAAGGTTTAGCAAGTAGAAGAGGTCTCCTCTTCCTCTAGACCATGCAGCGGACTCCGGCCTTCACCCCTCGGCCAGGGCCCTCCTGCAGGACAGGAGGTTCCTGCTTATGCCTGCTGTGGAAATTAGGATGGCGGCTGGAACAAAAGAGGCAGAGAAGAGAGGATGCTGATAACTTGTAAAGAAAGACCTGGTGAGACTGGATGTGCATGTGTGGGGGGGTGAGGGAAAGGGATTGTTATGTGTTCCCTGCACCTTAGTTACATCATCTTTAAGGCCCTAACAATGTAAGCTTTCAGTTCTATGGAAGCACTTCACACAGCAGGTTTTCCATCGTGCTGGTGCCACATTTTCCAACCCAATCCTCTATGGATGGACTCTGGGTTGTTTTTGGTCTTTTGCATCACATATAATATTGCAATGAGGCATCATTTCAGCCCGCCTGCAGGATCAGCCCCAGAACTGGGATTCCTGGGGCAAAGAGTAGATTAACCTATAGTTGGTTTAATACCGCCAAACCATCCTCCTGGGAACTGTGCCATTTCACACTCCTATCAGCAAAGTCTGAAATGGCCTGTTTCCCCACAGCCTCATCAAAAGTTATGTTGTCCGACTTGTGGATTTTTGCCCAGTCCGATAGGTGAAACGTGGTATCTCAGTGTTGTTTTAATCACATTTCTGTTATCACCGGTGAGGTACACAATGTTTTCATGCAGTTAAGGCCATTTGATTCTCTTTCTCTGTGAATTCTGTCCACATCCGTTTTTCTTTCGGATACGTCTGGTTCTTTCCTTATCAATGTCTATGAAGTAGAAACATCTGTGGTCTGAGTTAGAAATATTTTCCAAGTTTGATGTTTTGCTTTTCAGTGGGCTTGCTTTTTAAAATGATTTACTTAGCGGCACAAAAGATTTTTACTTTTATGTTGTCACATTAAAAAACAAGATTTTTTTATAGCTGCACAGAATACCATTTGAATTGGTGAAAAGGAATTTGGCCCAGATTTAGAAAGATCTCTAAATGTATTGTTAAGTGCGAAAGGCAAAGGGGAAAAATAAGCATGCTCCTTTTTGTGTAAGAAAGAAGAGAAAATGGGAATCTATGATCTATTTGCTTTTATTTTCATAAAGAAACTGTGGTGGTTCATTTTATGTGTCAACTTGGCTAGGCGATAGCACCCAGTTGTTTGGCCAAACACCAGTCTAGATGTTGCTGTGAAGGTATTATTTAGATGTGATTAACAGTAAACTCAGTGCACTCTGAGTAGAGCAGATGACCCTCCAAATGTGGGTGGGCCCTCACCCAATCCATTGAAGTCCATAAGCGGAAAGACCCAGGTTCCCCAAAGTAGAAGCCATGTTCCCGAGACTGTAACATAGAAACCATGACGGAGTGTCTAGCCTGCTGCTCTGCGGAATTCGGTCTCAAAACTCATCATCAACTCTTTCTACGGATTTTGGACTTGCCAGGCCCCACAATCGCAAAAGCCAATTTCTCAAAATAAATCTGAGTATACCTATGTACGCCTACAGATAGACAGATATAGATGCACTCATACATACTTACGCACATACACATACATTCGTATATGTATATACACACACGATTGGTTCTATTTCTCTGGACCCGACTCACACGGGAATACTAGGAGGGTTCCACAAGAAATGAATAAAGTAACTGCATGTAGGAGGGGCAGGGAAGGGCCAGCTAGGACAAGGTGCAAGTGGGAGTTCTCAGTTTAGACCTTGTTTTCCTCAGAAATTCTAAACCATGTAAATATGTTACCTACTCAAAACAGAAAATAAAATTGAGGGCAAAGCCCACTTTTAGATATAAACTAAATTCAATGCTACATAAATTGAGGAATAAAGGTTATTTGTTTTATATAAATGTAAGATACAAAAAAGGAATTAACCAGGTTTATTCAAAAGATGAATTCCTGAAGAAGACAATTTTTTAAAGCACTGAGACAAAATTCTTTCAAACGTGACACTATATACTGTATTTTAAAATACACAATATCCTAAGACTCAGAGGAACCCGAGGTTGGAGAAGAGTGGCAGCCAGGATGGGGTGGAATGGTTGCCGAGGCCTAGAGGACCCACATTGCGGGGGGAAGGCAGGCGCGTGCCTCCTTTTCTGCACCAGGGTCCCACCTACCGTGGAGGCACACTGGCCTCCTCAAGCGCAGGAGAGCCCAGGCCCCAGGAACACTCAGTGGGGTCATCTCTGGACCACCAAGGCCCATGAAGCCCCCTCACCCAGAGCGACACCCTTGTGACACCCCCTCAGGTTTCCACCTCCTGTCCTGCTCACCCTCCCAGCCCCGCACACCTGCTTCCTTGTCTTGGACTCTGCTTTTGAGGTAACCTGAAAATCAGGACCAAGCAAGGAGATGGCTAACTCATGCTCCCCGTAAAAAACCAAATTCCCTGAAGAGTTTCAGCAAAGCATTTTTAAAGACCAGGTGAGGGGCGGGGCATGGTTGGGTGTTACAAACGAATTGGTTACAAACTAATTGGTGTCGGAATCCTTTGTACTTGCAGCTGTCCACACAGGTTAGGTCACAGCGTTCCTGTAAACCTCCAACGAGACAAATGTTATTCTTTGTTCTGCAACTTTTAATCTCTATATGAATAGACTCTTAAAGGTCAGAGCCTTGAGAATGCACTATTATGTATATTTCAGGGTACAGGCAACATTCTTTTATAAAAGGTGCAAAGTCAGCATGACTAAGCACAGGAAAAGGAACAGATCTAATATGGAGTCAGGTTTGTTCTTCCCTATTACACTCTGGAATGAAGCAGCTACTAAGGAATTGAGGCCCCTACTCACTCATACCCCAGGCGTACAAGCTGGTTGTGTCCACCTCCTGCCAGTGAGGCCACATCCTTCAGTTGAGGCCACTGCCCAAGAAACATCCCCTAGTGAGGCAGAATAGCAATAATAACAGTAGCAGACCTTTACTACTTGCCAGATGTTGATCTAAGCACCTTACCATTAACAATTTTAATTCTCACCACAACCCTGTGAATTATTATTATTGTTCTTGTTTTCCAAAGAGAAAAGCTGAGGCACAGAGGAAGCAACTACATTTCGAAGGTTTGCCAGCAAACAGCAGAGGCAAGGTTCACATGCGAGCCGGCAAGCCCCAGAGTTTGTGTTCCTAAGGCAGACGCCGTCCCACACAAGGAATGCCAAGATGAGGGCTTCAGAGGACCTGGGCACCAGAAATCAAGGAGCAGAACAGGAGCCAGCAAAGGCAGGGGAGAAGCCGACTGCAAAGAACAGAACCAGGCAGAAGCCTGCGACAGAAGCTGAGGAAAGAGGCCAGCAGGACACAGAGAATGGTCACCAGCTCCTAATGAAACACTCCAAGTGGGAGAGTCTGGGAAACGTCTCTGCCACTGCCCTGCCCCGTCCCCAGCCCCCCAAGGGCCTGGACTGAAATCCAGTCTGCGCTCTGCTCCCTAAGCCAGGGACCTGTTGTTTCTTCCCAGGGCTCCTTGGAGAGATGACAGATGTAGGGACAGAATCAGTGGGTGGGGCCTTTGGTTCCCATTTTCTCCATAACTTAATCCTACAGAAAGGTTCCATGAAAGGCATCTTCATTTAGCTTCACACAGACCTTTCTGTGACTTCCAAACTCATTATTTCACTTTCCTCTCATCCTGTGTGAAACCAAGAAGACTGATGGTGATATTACTTAGTTTTTCCTTAAGAGATGATGTAAACTTCAGAAAATGCTCCAAGTTAGAAGTCATTCATTTCAGAGGTTCTCAGCCATACACAAAAGCTAAAGCCAAACTCCAAAAGGGACAAGTCGCACCTTCAGTGAAAATTCTGGTCAAATCTTGTCTTTCCCAGCTTATCTGGGCATAAACTGGAATTTTAAGCCACAGGCCAGGAATTAAAACTAGAGCTTCTGATATACTTCTAATTTGATCTGTACCTAGTTATTAAAATAAATTCACAGAAAAGTATGAATTCACTTCAGAATGGCCTCACACACACCACCATCTCAAATGCCCTTGAAATGCCCCCAGTTAAATATAATCTGAAACTGATCTTTCTTGTTCTTGGACTTTTAAAACAAGGAATAATTTCTCATCTTATACATGATTTCTTAATTTTTCAGTTTAGGTCACTTTTCTCCTTTTTTCTATATGAGGGTGTTATTTCATTTTACACACACACACACACACACACACACACACAGAAATAGGACTTCTTAAAGTGAATCAAAAATAAGATGTCCTGCTACAATAAAGTAATTCTCACCTAACAAATCACGGACAAAGGAGAGCGCTAGGAAGTGGACACATGGTGTCGTCATTGGAAAAGATAAGAGTGAACCGGAACTAGGCATCCCTGTGATTGGGCAGCACCTAGAGGGGCTCGGTAGGGGTCACCGCTGGCTGGTGAAGATAAGCGTGGGCTGAGTGACGCACAGTCCTCTCACCCACAGGACCGAGGCAGTGTAGACGCAGTACACCTGGTGGCAAAGGCCCGCTAGCAAATTTCTCTCTTGCACTAGAGCCTTGACAAGAGAATTCTCCCTGGAGACCAAGCTTCCTGGTCACCATCACTGATGTCTGGCAGGAGGCATGGAGTCAGGCTGAACAACTGACAGGGGACACAGTCCGAGACTGTAACAAGGAAGAACAAACCTGATTCCATACTGGATTTGTTCTACTGCTTGCGCTTAGTCATGCAGGCTCTGAACCTTTGTAAAAGAATGTTGCCTGTAGCCTGAAATATATAGGAGAGCCTATTCTCAGGGCTCTGACCTTTAAGAGTCCATTCACATAGGGATACAAAGTTGCAGAACAGAGAAGAACATTTGTCTTGTTGGAGGTTTACAGGAACATCATGACATGACCTATGTGGACAGCTGCAAGAACAAAGGATTCCCACACTAAGAAGCTCTCAACACAACCTCGCCCCTCCCTCACCGAGCTTTTAAAAGTGCTTTGCTGAAACCCTGTGAGAGTTCGGGCTTTTTGGGACACAAGCCACAAATCCTCTTACTTGGTCCTGCAATAAATCTTTCTCTGCTCCAAATTCTGACATTTCCGTATTGTTTGGCCTCACTGCATCAGGCACGTGAACTTGCATTCAGTAAGAAGACAAATGGGAAATATTGTTACATTACTGAATCAGGGTCCAAGAGGTTGGGGGGTTTAACTGAGAGAGAGGAAATTTATAGGGGATAAATGTACAATCTTGCACTTGAGTTCCCAAAAGAATCAGCTTTAAATTCCTAAATACATTTATTTGGTCCAAAATATTTTAGCATGTCTTCAAGGATGCAGCAATAAATAAAACCAGTAAGTGACCTTCATGGGGTGAGAGGGCAAGAGGCTAAATAAACCATGTAGGGTATTAAAAGGTGGTCCGGGGGAAAGTGAAACAGGGGAGGGGTCTGGGAAGCAGAGCAGCAATTTTAAGCAGGACTGGCCTCACTGAAATATTGACATTTGTGCAAAGAACTGAAGATGAGGGGGCAGCGCTGCAGCTACCTGGGGAAGAATCTTCCAGACTTACGGAATGCTGAGGGGCTCAGGGGTGAAGGAGGAAAGCACACAGACTTGGGGATCTCTGGCTTTATTCTAGGGGAATGGGGAATCTTTGGAGAGTTTCCAATATGGGGGTAACAAATTTGACATCAGCTTTGAAAGATCCTTGTGGTCTAAAGCAGCTCAGTGGAAACGGTGTTCCGTGGCTTCTGTAATAGACCTGTGACTTTGCAGAACCTTGATACAAACCCAGCCCGACAGGAAGATGGGAAAGGCAGTGTGTGAGGGAGGGGCCTGCAGGGTGTGTGATCAGCTCGTGCACAAGTGCACAGTTCTCGGATTGACTGGCATCAAGGTGAAGCTACAAGCAGCACCCGTCTTCTGGTTTCAACCAGTCTAGGGTCCATGTGCTCGGGGTCAGCAGTTTTCATCGGGTGGGGGTCCGCTTCCCGTAACAACAGCTTAGGAATGCGTGTCAGGCTTTTGTCTGTATCTTTCAGGGAACTGGGAGTTCGGGGACTCTGCTGTGTGGCTGGTTTATAGACTAAATGGTTCCCAGTTTCCCGGCCCAAAAGCTACTCTTTGTTTCTCCATCCTCACGTGTCCTAATCAGTCCCTCTGGAGCAGCCCTTTGAGACTCAGGGGAGGCCTGGGAGACTAAAGCAAAGACTTTTACTTCAAGGACAGGGTCTCAAGCCTTGTACTCGGCTTCAAATTCCCTTGTCTTTGATACTCCTCAGTCTTGACAGGAGCAGGTTCAGGAGAAGAAAGGGAATAACATTTTGCATAAGAGACGTTAATCCTACAGCAGGCAGAGGAACTTGGTTTTAGGGGGATTCAGTTTCAAATTCACAGAAGAAGTGCTTTCAGCCACAGGGTGTCACATGAGTGAAATAGCATAGCTCGAGTCTGGCACGAGGTAGGTAGGTACCTAAGTAAAAAAAAAAGAATGAAATAATGCCATTTGCAGCAACACGGATGGACCTAGAGATTATCATACTAAGCGAAGTAAGTCAGAAAGAGAAAGACAAACACCGTATGATATCACTTACATGTGGAATCTAAAATACAATACAAATCAACACATCTACGAAACAGAAAGAGACTCACAGACATAGAGAACAGACTTGCGGTTGCCAAGTGGGGGGCGGGGGAGGGAAGGATTGGGAGTTTGGGGTTAGCAGATGCAAACTATTATATAAAGAATGGATAAACAACAAGGTCCTACTGTAGAGAACAGGGAACTGTATTCAATATCCTGAGATAAACCGTAATGAAAAAGAAACTGAAGAAGAGTATATATATGTATAACTGATTCACTTTGCTACACAGAAGAAATTAATACAACATTGTAAATCGACTATATTTCTATAAATTTTTTAAAATGTAATTTTAACTAAAAAAAAAAAAAGAAAAGTGAGGGGCAGGGAAGCATGGGGAAGGGAAGAAGGCTGGTGGATACTGAACACGGGAAAAGCTTCTGTACTGGTGGTGGGATTGTGTCCCCCCAAAAGGTATGTCCACGTCTTAAGCTCCCAGACCTATAAATACCACCTCAATTGGAAATAGGATCTTTGTAGATAAAACCAAGTTAAGGACCTTGAGATGAGAGGCTCCTGGACTCAGGTGGCACCTAAACCCACAGACTGGCTTCCCTATAAGAGAAAGGATCAGCAGACTGCACACACAGACACAGAGATGACGCAGAGGGCAAGGCCACGTGGAGACAGAGGCAGAGACTGAAGGAATGCGTCTCCAAGCCAAGGGATGCCAAAGACTGCCCATCCCTGCACCAGAACTAGGGCAAGGAAGCGTCCGTCCCCAGAGCCTCCAGAAAGACCCAACCCCGATCTTGGACTTCCGGCCTCTAGAACCGTGAGAAAAGACATTTCTGCTGTTTTATCACGTCTGTGGTCATTTGTGATAGCAGCCCTAGGAAACAAACACAGCTTTTGTGTGGAAATAGCAGCCTCCTGAGTTACGGTTTCCTTCCCATAAATCCGATTTTAGGCCCTGCTTCCCAACCCAATCACGCAGCTGGGAGGTCTCAGGCACCCCAAGCTCCCACTCCCTTCAGCTACCTGAAAAGAGGAAAATTCTGTTTTGAAAAAATTTCCTTGAGGATTACATATGAAAAGGTAGTCAGAATGAGAGAAAACAGATAAACTCCCTAAGGGCCCACACACCAGCTTCCTGAGGGAGGGAGAACCTTCTGTCCTAGAGAGTGAGGCACTGGGTGAAGACAGGTATAAGGAAGACAATCAAAGAGCCGGGGAGGTGAGACAGGTGCAGAGGTGAGATGCAGGGAGAGATTTTGTAACAGGAAGGAGCAAATCTGACTCCACATTCGATGGTTTCTTTTACTTTAACCTCTGTATTGTATTGCTTTTGCTTCCAGTTAAGAATGTTGCCTATAGCCTGAAATAGGAGAGCCCATTCTCAAGGCTCTGACCTTTAAGTGTTTAACAGTTTTCCATTCATATGGAGACAAAAAGTTGCAGAATAGAGAATAACATTTGTCTTGTTGGAGGAATGTGGTAACCTGACCTATGTGGGCAGCTGCAAGAACAAAGGATTCCACGCCAAGAAGCCTGCAGCCACCAACCCCGCCCCTCCCTCACCTTGCCTTTAAAAGTGCTTTGCTGAAACCCTTTGGGGAGTTTGAGGCTTTTTAGAGCAGGAGCCACCCGTTCTCCTTGCATAGCCCTGCAATAAACCTTTCTCTGCTCTAAACTCTGATGTTTTGGCTCGTTCGGCCTCACAGTGCATCAGGTACATGAACTTGCATTTGGTAAGAAGACGACCTAAAAATTCATGCTGCAAAAAAGTGACAGTCCCTCAGACACAAGCCATCCTGGTTCTTGTAATAAAATTGCAAACTTAAAGAGACATCATGGGAAACATATCAATTTTGCAACTGGATTTTTTTTCAAGTGGATAAAGAGATTTTCATGGTACTCTATGAGAACAATTAGTTGAGGAGGTCTACAAAGTTCCTCATGAAGTTTCAAACCAGGGTTATTTTTATACTGTCCGACACAGAAACCCATTTTGTTTGTAATTTATGACTTCTGATTAGAATTATACTTGTTTGTCTCTCTGATCCTTCCTAATAGACTATAAGCTGCTTGATGCTGAGATTTGACTTAGCTGATCTTTGAACCCAAGCAATAAGTAACATGGACCCTCCAAGGGCTGGGATAGCAACATGTATCTGCCGAGAGGTAGTTGCCAATCAGTAGATTAAGGTAGGTTATGGGACAGGAATAGAAATAGAAGAATTTGCATTGGGGGTTAGAGTAATAGAAAACCAGGTCTGAAACCCAGAAAATCAGAAAGCGGTGGTATTAACAAAGGGATCCCAGAGTCAGGGAACAGAGCCAAGATCTGGGGGCTGGGGAGGAAGGATGGGCTGGGGATGGAAGATGACACTAAGTTCTAACTATTTCCTGTAATAGCTCAGGCCAGAGAGCAGCTGGAAAACACCCAAGTTCCTGGATGCGTCTCCTTCTAATTCTTTAAAACGCATCAAGCTGTTATCATTTCCAGGCTTCTGTGCCTCTGCCCCCTGGCATTCTGTGGCTGCCTCTGAGCACGCTTCACGCCTGGAATTATTTGTTGGTTGATATACTTGTCTTCTGTCTGGCCTCCCCAGCTGCCCATCCCAGTGTGATCTGACCCCTCTTGTTCATCCTTGCATTTTAACACCTACGTCTTGCCCAGAGGCGCCTCCAGTGAAAATACCGGTGTGCCAAACAAATAAACGTGGTCCATTTCACAGGCAAACCCCTGCATGCTTACCCTGACTAATGTCTCACCCGATACAAAAACCCACTTCTTAATCATATTGAATTAGGGAGGGAAAATAATACAATTATATATAAATCTAAAGACAAGTTGGGAAAAATGCCTCCTATAAGTTAAATGGGGTAAATAAAAGTGTAATCGTCAGGTATTTTTCTTTCCATATAATTGTTAACTAACAATTCTGATCAACTACTTCAATGTTAGCTAACGAGATCATTCAGAACCTTAGACAGCACCCCTCCTGAGCCAGATGGACTGGCTGGGGCTGCTCTCCTCCAGCAGCGGCTGCTTTCCCGGGGCCTTCCCAGAAGTTCATCAGGCTCGAATTGGTCAGCACAACTCCCTCTGCCCTGCAAAACCTGCTCCCACCAGGAAACGCCAGAAGCGTGTGCTCTTTCCCTCATGGTTCACAAAAAACAAAATCCTACCATACATTCCCATATTAAAGTAGAATAAGGAGATTTGGTTTTATACCCACACAACTGCAAATACAAAACACGAGTCATACTGTGAGATCCAGATTAACATACCTACTGAAATACACAGAACAGTTTAATCAGGAAAGTTACAAGCTCTATGGCATACAAATTGGCATCCATCATGAATACATGAGTTTTTGACTTTTTATATTATGCGCATGGGGCTTATTTGCATAGCAAACTGGCAAACAGGAATGTAAACTAATGATACAAATAATAACAAATTGGAAACATCCCAAGCTGCCAGATACAGGAAGAAGGCACTGTTTTAACTTCCTAGAGTATGAAAAACTTACAGTGATAACAATTAGTTCACAGCAAGGCAAGAGGGGAGGAAATAGCACACCAATGCAGAATAAATTAATATGAACTGTTTTCCATTTTCTGCAGACACTGAAGACCATCTTATCTCTGACGAGAGACATCTCTGTTTATGGCTTCCCCACATGTGGAAATACAAACACTACCAACCAAGCTATAAATTATTTATTAATTCACACAACGTTTCAAATTGAGACTAAACTAATTTATTCATTTTACAAAATCAGGTGTGAAGACATATTGTCCATAGCTGATGGATTAAGAAATTAATATTTAAGTATATTATTTTATGTTATGGATGTAACCAACAGTGAAAGTAAAGATAGCATACAGCAGCATTAAAAGGTAGTTATCTATCAAATAAAGCATCAATGAGCAAAGAGGATAAATCAAGAAATGATAACACAGTCATATATTACGTGGTGACATGGTAATACCCACCAGAAAAATTAATATCAAATTATTAAAATTTCAGCCCCCGAGGAGCAGAGGCAGCAGAGGCAGAGAAGGAGAAGAGGAAAGTGACCTCACTGTTAGCGCTTCTGGACCAGATTCTCCACCCTTTTTCTGACTGAGTTATCTGCCTTTGACTTATTAACCTGTCGTTATTTGAAATATTCTGCCCACTCATCTTTTCTTGACCTACATCTTCACCCCATCTGTGGCTCACCTTTGACCTTTACGGTATTTTTCTGAAGCACAGAACTTTGTCAGTTTTAATATTTTCCTTCATGGTATATCTTTTCTTTATGCTTTTGGTCTTGTTTTACTTTTTAAATTTACGTCTTTAATTCATATGGAATTTACTCTCAAGTTTTGTGCGAGGCAGGGTCTCCCATTGTTCTGTATCATTGTTTTGCATGGATATCCAGCAGGACACATGGCTTTTGTTGAATGGTCGTCCATCCTTGTCCAGCCAATGTAAATAACATCATTTCTGAGATACATCAGATCCAATATTAATGGGTGTGTGTCTGGGCTCTTTATTCTGTTCCACTGATCTATTTGATTTTCCCTATACTAAAACCATACCGTTTTAATTACAGTGGCTTTATAATAAATCTCAATATCTGGTAGAGTGAGTCCTACTTGCTAGATCTACTTCAAAAATAGATTGGCTATTCATGGATCTTTTACTGTCCTGTATGAATTTTGGGAGCAGCTAATTAAGTTTCACAAAAAATCCCTCCGAGATTTTGGTAAGAACTGCTCTTATATCATAGGTTAATTTAGAAGGACTTCCATCTTTATGACATCAACTGTCCCTGGCTAGAATATGCTCTTTTCATTTCAACAGGATTTGTATGTCCCTCAATAAAGGTTTTATTAAATTTAGTCATAGCTTTGAATTAAATTTTTGAATTACAATTTTCAAATGGTTTATGCCATTACACCTGAATGCCTTTTGTTTTGTAATTTGATGATATCTTCTTGTTGGTTCTAATAGTCTGGAAGTTTTCATGGATTTTCTATGTAGATAACCAAACAGTAAATAAATAGAGATAATTATGTCTTTTCCTTTCTAATTCCTCTGCTTCTAATTTGTTTCTTTTGTTTTTTTTTTTTCTGGTACGCGGGCCTCTCACTGCTGCGGCCTCTCCCATTGGGGAGCACAGGCTCCGGACACGCAGGCCCAGCAGCCATGGCCCACGGGCCCAGCCGCTCCGTGGCACGTGGGATCCTCCCGGACCGGGGCACGAACCCGTGTCCCCTGCATCGGCAGGCAGACCCTCAACCACTGAGCCACCAGGAAAGACCCCTCTGCTTGTAATTTATGCTTTTCTTGTCTAATTTCATTGGCTAGAGTCACCAGGACAAAATGAATAGGAGTGATGACAGCAGTCATTCCTGTATTGTTCCCTATTTAATTTCAAACATTTAAAAAATTTAATTTACCACATGCTATAGGTTTCTGGTAGATGATGCTTTAACAGGTAAAAGGAGTTCCTTTCTATCCGAGTTTTTATATTATGAATTTGAATAAATGCTTTTGTAGCATTTATTGAGAAAAATCATATGGCTTGCCATCTTTAATTTTTTAATGTTGGAAATTGATAGATTTTAAAAGTTAATCCAATCTTTCTTTCTGACATAAACTATATTTAAGTGATAATGCATTTTAATATAAATTCCTACAATTTGCTATAATTTTTATGGCCATCTGTGCTCATCAGTGAAATTGGCTTATAATTTTTTTCCTCTACTTTCCTTCTCTAGTTTAGCTATTACGTTCAACCAGATTAATAAAATAACTTGAGTAGTTTCCCCCTCTATTTTTTTTTTAACCATCTTTATTGGAGTATAACTGCTTTAAAATGGTGTGTTAGTTTCTGCTGTGTAACAAAGTGAATCAGCTATACATATACATATATCCCCATATCTCCTTCCTCTTGCCTCTCTCTCCCACCCTCCCTATCCCACCCCTCTAGGTGGACACAAAGCACCGAGCTGATCTCCCTGTCTTATGCAGCTGCTTCCCACTAGCTACCTATTTTACGTTTGGTAGTGTATATATGTCCATGCCATTCTCTCACTTCGTCCCAGCTTACCCTTCCCCCTCCCCATGTCCTCAAGTTCATTCTATACGTCTGGGTCTTTATTCCTGTCCTGCCCCTAGGTTGTTCAGAACCATTTTTTTTTTTTTTTTTTTTTAGATTCCATATGTATGTGTTAGCATATGGCATTTTTCTCTTTCTGACTTACTTCACTCTGTATGACAGTCTCTAGGGTCCATCTACCTCACTACAAATAACTCAACTTCATTTCTTTTTATGGCTGAGTAATATTCCATTGTATATATGTGCCACATATTCTTTATCCATTCATCTGTCAATGGGCATTTAGCTTGCTTCCATGAACTGGCTATTGTAAACAGTGCTGCAATGAACATTGGGGTGCATGTGTCTTTTTGAATTATGGTTTTAAAATATGGTACATGCCCAGGAGTGGGATTGCTGGGTCATATGGTAATTCTATTTTTAGTTTATTAAGGAACCTCCATAATGTTCTCCATAGTGGCTGTATCAATGTACATTGCCACCAACAGTGCAAGAGGGCTCCCTTTTCTCCACACCCTCTCCAGCATTTATTGTTTGTAGATTTTCTGATGATGCCCATTCTAACTGGTGTGAAGTGATACGTCATTGTAGTTTTGATTTGCATTTCTCTAATAATTAGTGACGTCGAGCAGCTTTTCATGTGCCTCTTGGCCATCTGTATGTCTTCTTTGAAGAAATGTCTATTTAGGTCTTCTGCCCATTTTTGGATTGGGTTTTTTTTTTTTTGTTAACATTGAGCTGCATGAGCTGTTTATATATTTTGGAGATTAATCCTTTGTTCATTGATTCGTTTGCAAATATTTTCTCCCAGTCTGAGGGCTGTCTTTTTGTCTTGTTTGTAGTTTCCTTTGCTGTGCAAAAGCTTTTAAGTTTCATTAGGTCCCATTTGTTTATTTATTTATTTTTATTTCCATTACTCTAGGAGATGGGTCAAAAAAGATCTTGCTGTGATTTATACCAAAGAGTGTCTTTCCTATGTTTTCCTCTAACAGTTTTACAGTGTCCAGTCTTACATTTAGGTCTTTAATCCATTTTGAGTGTTTTTTTGTGTACGGTGTTAGGGAGTGTTCTAATTTCATTCTTTTACATGTACCTGTCCAGTTTCCCAGCACCACTTACTGAAGAGACTGTCTTTTCTCCATTGTATATCCTTGCCTCCCTTGTCATAGATTAGTTGACCATAGGTGTGTGGGTTTATCTCTGGACTTTCTATCCTGCTCCATTGATCTATATTTCTGTTTTTGGGCCAGTACCATATTGTCTTGATTACTGTAGCTTTGTAGTATAGTCTGAAGTCAGGGAGTCTGATTCCTCCAGCTCCATTTTTTTCCCTCAAGACTACTTTGGCTATTCAGGGTCTTTTGTATCTCCATACAAACTTTATATTTTTTTTGTTCTAGTTCTGTAAAAAATGTCACTGGTAATTTGATAGGGATTGCATAGAATGTAGATTGCTTTGGGTAGTATAGTTATTTTCACAATATTGATTCTTCCAATCCAAGAAAATGGTATATCTCTCCATCTGTTTGTGTCCTCTATGATTTCTATCATCAGTGTCTTATAGTTTTCTGAGTACAGGTCTTTCACCTCCTTAGGTAGGTTTATTCCTAGGTATTTTATTCTTTTTGTTGCAGTGGTAAATAGGAGTGTTGCCTTAATTTCTCTTACAGATTTTTCATCATTAGTGTATAGGAATGCAAGAGGTATCTGTGCATTAATTTTGTATCCTGCTACTTTACCAAATTCATTGATTAGCTCTAGTAGTTTTCTGGTATCATCTTTAGGATTCTCTATGTATATAGTATCATGTCATCTGCAAACAGTGACAGTTTTACTTCTTTCCGATTTGGATTCCTTTTATTTCTTTTCCTTCTCTGATTACTGTGGCTAAAACTTCCAAAACTATGTTGAATAACAGCAGTTAGAGTGGGCAACCTTGTACTGTTCCTCATCTTAGAGGATATGGTTTCAGTTTTTAACCATTGAGAACGATGTTGGCTGTGGGTTTGTCATATATGGCCTTTATTATGTTGAGGTAGGTTTGCTCTATGCCCACTTTCTGGAGACTTTTTATCATAAATGGGTGTTGAATTTTGTGGAAAGCTTTCTCTGCATCTATTGAGATGATCATATGGTTTTTCTCCTTCAATTTGTTAATATGGTTTATCACATTGATTGATTTGTGTATATTGAAGAATCCTTGCATTCCTGGAATAAACCCCACTTGATCATGGTGTATGATGCTCTTAATGTGCTGTTGGATTCTGTTTGCTACTATTTTGGTCAGGACTTTTGCATCTATGTTCATCAGAGATATTGGCCTGTAGTTTTCTTTCTTTGTGACATCCTTGTCTGGTTTTGGTATCAGGGTGATGGTGGCCTCGTAGAATGAGTTTGGGAGTATTCCTCCCTCTTCTATATTTTGGAAGAGTTTGAGAAGGATAGGTGTTAGCTCTTCTCTAAATGTTTGATAGAATTCGCCTGTGAAGTCATCTGGTCCTGGGCTTGTTGTTTTCAGATGGAATGTCCTATAAATATCAATTAAGTCTATCTTGTTTAATATGTCATTTAAAGCCTGTGTTTCCTTATTTATTTTCATTTTGGATATCTGTCCATTGGTGAAAGTGGGGTGTTAAAGTCCCCCACTATGATTGTGTTACTGTCGATTTCCCCTTTTATATAAAGGCTGTTAGCATTTGCCTTATGTATTGATGTGCTCCTATGATGGGTACATAAGTATTTACAATTGTTATATCTTCTTCTTGGATTGGGTCCTTCATCATTATGCAGTGTCCTTCTTTGTCTCTTGTAATAGTCTTTATTTTAAAGTCTATTTTGTCTGATATGAGAATTGCTACTCCAGCTTTCTTTTGATTTCCATTGGCATGGAATATCTTTTTGCACCCCCTCACTTTCATTCTGTATGTGTCTCTAGGTCTGAAGTGGGTCTCTTGTAGACAGCATATATACGGGTCTTGTTTTTGTATCCATTCAGTCAGTCTATGTCTTTTGGTTGGAGCTTTTAATCCATTTACATTTGAGGTAATTATCGATATGTATGTTCTTATTACCATTTTCTTAATTGTTTTGGGTTTGTTATTGCAGGTCTTTTCCTTCTCTTGTGTTTCCTGCCTAGAGAAGTTCCTTTAGCATTTGTTGTAAAGCTGGTTTGGTGGTGCTGAATTCTCTTAACTTTTGCTTGTCTGTAAAGGTTTTAATTTCTCCGTCAAATCTGAATAAGATCCTTGCTGGGTACAGTAATCTTGGTTGTAGTTTTTTCCCTTTCATCACTATAAATATGTCCTGCCACTCCCTTCTGGCTTGCAGAGTTTCTTCTGAAAGATCAGCTTTTAACCTTATGGGGATTCCCTTGTATGTTATGTGTGGCTTTTCCCTTGCTGCTTTTAATATGTTTACTTTGCATTTAACTTTTGATAGTTTGATCAATATGTGTCTTGGCGTGTTTCTCCTTGTATTTATCTTGTATGGGACTCTCTGTGCTTCCTGGACTTGATTGACTATTTCCTTTCCCATGTTAGGGAAGTTTTCAACTATAGTCTCTTCAAATATTTTCTCAGTACCTTTCTTTTTCTCTTCTTCTTTTGGAACCCCTATAATTCAAATGTTGGTGCATTTAATGTTGTCCCAGAGGTCTCTGAGACTGTTCTCAAGTCTTTTCTTTCTTTTTTCTTTATTCTGCTCTGAGGTAGTTATTTCCACTATTTTATCTTCCAGGTCATTTACCTGTTCTTCTGCCTCAGTTATTCTATTGATCCCATCTAGAGAATTTTTAATTTCATTTATTGTGTTGTTCTTCATTGTTTGTTTGCTCTTCAGTTCTTCTAGGTCCTTGTTAAAGGTTTCTTGTATTTTCTCCATTCTATTTCCAAGATTTTGGATCATCTTTGCTGTCATTACTCTGAATTTCTGTTCAGGTAGACTGCCTATTTCCTCTTCATTTATTTGGTCTGTTGGGTTTTTACCTTGCTCCTTCATCTGCTGTTTATTTCTCTGTCTTCTCATTCTGCTTAACTTACTGTGTTTGGGGTCTCCTTTTTGCAGGCTACAGGTTCGTAGTTCCTGTTGTTTTTGGTGTCTGCCCCCAATGGGTGAGGTTGGTTCAGTGGGCTGTGTAGGCTTCCTGGTGGAGGGGACTAGTGCCTGTGTTCTGGTGGGTGGGGCTGGATCTTGTCTTTCTGGTGGGCAGGGCCACATCCAGTGGTGTCTTTTGGGGTGTCTGTGAACTTAGTATAATTTTAGGCAGCCTCTCTGCTAATGGGTGGGTTGTGTTCCTGTCTTGCTAGTTGTTTGGCATGGGGCGTCCAGCACTGGAGCCTGCTGGCTGTGGGGTGGAGCTGGGTTGAGACAGAGACTGAGACAGAGATCTCTGGGAGAGCTCTCGCCAACTGATATTCTGTGGGGCTGGGCAGTCTCTGCTGGTCCAATGTCCTGAACTCGGCTCTCCCACCTCAGAGGCTCAGGCCTGACACCAGGCCAGAGCACCAAGACCCTGTCAGCCACACGGCTCAGAAGAAAAAGGAGAAAAGAAAGAAAGAAAGAAAAAGCTATTAAAATTTTAAAAATAAAAATAATAATAAAAAAAGAAGAGAGCAACCAAACCAATAAACAAATCCACCAATGATAAGAAGTGCTAAAAACTATACTAAGATAAACATAAAAATCAAAAACAAATCAGTTGCAGACAGCAAATCCCAAGTCTACAGTTGCTCCCAAAGTCCACCGCCTCAATTTTGGGGTGATTCGTTGTCCATTCAGGTATCCCACAGATGAAGGGTGCATCAAGTTATTTGTGGGGATTTAATCCACTGCTCCTGAGGCTGCATGGAGAAATATCCCTTTCTCTTCTTTGTTCGCACAGCTCCTGGGGTTCAGCTTTGGTTTTGGTTCCACCTCTGCATGTAGGTCACCCTCAGGTATCTGTTCCCGCCCAGACAGGACGGGGTTAAAGCAGCTGCTGACTGGGGGCTCTGGCTCATTCAGGCTGGGTGGAGGAAGGGGTACAGTAGTTATAACTGGAATGCAGGGCGAGCCTGCATGACCTTACAACAGCCTGAGGTGCGCTATGTGTTCTCCCAGGGAACTTGTCCCTGGATCACGGGACCCTGGCAGTGGCGGGCTGCACAGGCTCCTGGGGGTGTGTGGATAGTGACCTGTGCTCGCACACAGGTGGCTACAGCACAGCGTTAGCATTTCATGCCCGTCTCTGGGGTCTGAGCTGATAGCTGCGGCTTGCGCCCGTCTCTGGAGCTTGTTTAGGCGGTGCTTTGAATCCCCTCTCCTCGCGCACCCTGAAACAATGGTCTCTTCCCTCTTAGGCAGTTCCAGAATTCTTCCCGGACTTCCTCGCAGCTAGCTGTGGCGCACTAGCCCCCTTCAGGCTGTGTTCAAGCAGGCAACCCTCTCCCTGGGATCTGACCTCCGAAGCCGGAGCCTCAGCTCCCAGTCCTCTCCCACCCCCGCAGGTGAGCAGACAAGCCTCTCGGGCTGGTGAGTGCTGGTCAGCAGCGATCCTCTGTGCAGGAATCTCTCCGCTTTGCCCTCTGCACACAGGTTGCTGCGCTCTCCTCTGTGGCTCTGACGCTTCCCCCCACATCCCCCATCTCTGCCAGTGAAGGGGCTTCCTAGTGTGTGGAAACTTTTCCTTCTTCACAGCTCCCTCCCAGCGGTGCAGGTCCGGTCCCTATTCTTTTGTCTCTGATTTTTCTTTTTTCTTTTGCTCTACCCAGGTACATGGGGAGTTTCTTGCCTTTTGGGAAGTCTGAGGTCTTCTGCCGGCGTTCAGTAGGTGTTCTGTAGGAGCTGCTCCACATATAGATGTATTTTTGATGTATCTGTGGGAAAGGTGATCTCCACGTCTTACTCCTCGGCCGTCTTGAAGGCCACCCCCCGGCAGTTTTATATATCTATTCTTTTTCAGATTCTTTTCCCTTATAGGTTGTTACAGAATATTGAGTATAGTTCCCTGTGCTATACAGTAGGTCCTTGTTGGTTATCCATTTTGTATATAGTAGTGTGTATTTGTTAATCCCATAGCATTTTTTAAGTATTAAAAATATATCATTTAGTTCCCTCATTTACAAAAAAAAAGAAAGTGAACTGCGGATTGATGCATTTGCTGGTGTGGGTACTTCAGAAAAAAAGATGAGACGAAACACTGCACCCAAAAGAGAACAGGTCACAAAGAGCACAGGCACACCGGCCATGAGCTCCCGGTACCTGCCAGGTGCTGAGAGGTGCCCCGGAAGGGTCCTGTCTGCAGAGACTGTTTGTCTGTACGTGTCTGTGTGTAAGCACACGTGTGTGTATGTGTGTGGCTATGCACTGTGCATGCATGTGTATATATCAGCATGTATGGGAATGTGTGTGTTGTGTGTATGTATGTACGTTTCTGCACGTGAGGGTGTATAGATGTAAACAAGTGAATGCCCACAGCACTGACCATTATATGCTCCCCAGAGCCAGTACCTCGTTTAGTTGTTACAACGACCCCCTGTAATCTAAATACCATGGCCACAGTGCAGTCACTGGTCTTTGAGGCAGGTTCTGTCATTTTCCGTTTCACACAGGTAAGTGAACTGAGCCTCATGGGGATGGAGTCACTCATCCAAGGCAGGAGCTCTTAGGATCCTGATGTCATGGTGGGGAGACTGGGGTGTAGAGGTTCAGAGATTTGCTGAAGGTCATACAGTGAATAAGAAACGGAGCCTGTGCTCTTAACCACATTATTATGCTTCCCAGTAAGCAAAGCTCACCTTCCTTTCAGGAACGTGATAAAAAGACACACATACGTGTATTATATACACACATAACTTTAAATAAGACCTTTCTATCGTAAGGGAATGGGGGTGTGTTGAGGACATCAGGGGAAAAAGGGTTAACTTTAAAATAAATATTATGATGAAATCAGAAGAAATCCTTGGGAATTTTCTATATGTATTTCCCAGTGATAAAGGGACATTGCTTCTATGAAACAGGAGCAGACTGCAATGATAGGAAAGGAAGGGATGAGAATAGCTGATGACCAGAAGGAAACACACCAAGATAAGAGGCTGCACAGAAAAAGAGACATACCAAGTGAAAATCTGCACTGAAAATAGTAAAGAGCAGGCTGGATACGGAAAAGAAAAACCAAAATCGTTAAAAATATTTAAAACATTTGCTGTAGAGTAGCATTTAAGTTTCTTTCCAATTTTGCTAGATTCTTCTGCTTGTGCTCCAGACCCACTGTGCACCCTTTACTGCTGCCTGGGGACTGGGCTCCCCTGTTCTCCAGGGTGTTCAGACAGAGAGGCACTGAGGGGAGGGGGGTGGGGAGGGGAGACAGGTGAGATGCTTATTCCCTCTGCTGGACCACGTGACCTGGCAGTGCCCGCCTTCTACCCAAGGCCACGCCTCTCCTCAGGGGGTCCTTTCCTAGGAACTCCCTGCTCTCTCCAGGCCCCAGTGCCTGCCCTCCCTCTACCCTACAGGCCTAGGGGCTGGTGCTGGCCCTAAGGCCTCTGCTTCCCCCGCTGGCTTCTTTCAGCCATGCCCTCCCCTTTGTAAACAGTCTCCTTTTTAAACTTTACCTACTCTGATTACGGGCAGATGCCCTTTTACTGTATTTCGCAGATACTGCGTTTTGTACAAATTGAAGGTCTGAGGCAACCCTGTGTCGAGCAAGTCCACTGGCACCATTTTTCTAACAGCATTTGCTCACTTCATGTCTCTGTGTCACATTTTGGTAATTCTCACAATATTTCAAACCTTTTCACCTTATTATACTTGTTCTGGTGGTCTGTGATCGGTGATCTTTGATTCCACTATTGCAAAAAGATGACGACTCACTGAAGGGTCAGATGACTGTGAGCCTTTTTTATCAATAAGGTATGTACATTGTTTTCTTTAGACATAATGCTATTGCACACTTAGACTACGGTATAATGTAAACATAACTTTTATATGCACTGGGAAACAAAAAAAAAAAATTGTGTGATTTGCTTTACTGCAATTTTCGATTTATTACAGTGGTCTGGAACCAAACCCACACTATCTCCTAGGCCTGCCTGCATGTGATCTGTTTCCTGCTAGACCCTCAAGGATGCAGAGGATGTAGAGTTCCAGGCATCCCCAGGAGAGAGTCCCTTATCTGTTTTATAAACTGTGGTTCTGGATAATAATTTGAGTTTTTTAAGAGTTCCACTTGCTTAAAAAATAAAGTTTAAAAACAACGGATGAAGCTAAACTTGAGAAAGCCAAAAAAATTAAAAAGGGATAGACATGAAAATAAAAAGAAAAAAATGACCAATAATACGTTTCCAGAGAAGACCTGAAAACAAATAAACAAATAATCCTGTTCTCATTACAGAATGAAACTCACATTGGCTTCAGAACTTTCCTCAAATTACTAATGCCAGAAAAAATGGTTACTCGGGAATTCTGCATCAAGTCCAACCGCTCTTGTGTGGGAAGGAACAGATGGCTACTTTGGCTGACACATGGTCTGAGGAATATATATCCCCGTGTACCCAACCTAAAAAGATGGACAAAAATTCTGAGGACAGGCTGAAGTCAGTCCTTAGACGATCAACAGGGGAGTGAAACCACCAGGGAGATAAATAAGGGAAGGTTACACAGCCCGAGCTCTAAATATAAAATGGAAACGTGAAGAGGGTCTTAGATGCACAGAATCAAAAATGCTAACATTCATCTTCTGCAAGGAGAAAATTTGATAATCCACTTCTTTGGTAGGTATAACTTACCTACACTGAAATATTCTCTAGTTCTCCAGCGGGGGTGTGTGGAGTGCTAGGGGTGCCCTGGGCCAGGTGCGGGGTCTGCAGGCCAGGCATCTGCAGAGGCTCGTGGGCAGGCCTACTGATGGGGTGCCTCTGATGCCCTCTGAGAGCCCTGGCTCTGTTCTCCCAGCCCCCGCCCCCTCCCAGGTTGTGCAGGACCCCTCAGTATCCTGCCTGGGCCAGAATGAAGGGGGCCTCTTTGGCAGCATCCCCCATGGCTGGGGAAGCTGGTGGCTCACCCCCACGCTCCACTTTCCCTTGGGGGAGACATCGTGGGCTGAGACGGTTCTCTGGGCCCTGAGCCGTGCTGCCTTGGGGGAGGGGTGGAGCAGGTAAAGGGAACCTGGTCCTCTTATGGTCTTCAGTGCATCCCATCTCAGATAGCGTTTGCTCCAACAGTGTCCTGGGACTTCTCTGCTGGAGTCCCAGAACACAAAGGTACTCTCTTCTGTGGGCGACTGTCAAAAATTGGCGTTCTTTAGGGGGAAGATGGTAGAAAACCCCTATTCTGCCCTACTGATGACGTCACCCCAGGAAGGACTTCTTAATGAAAGATACCCACACCCATGCACAAAAATTAACCATAATGAAAGGGATTGATAAGGAAAGCTGACCGTAAAAAAAGTGAGATGGTAAGTCAAAACCTGGAAGGGGATATTTTCACATGTTTAAAAAAGAAACAACCTCCAAAAGATGTTAATATAAAGAACTTCTATGAATAGTAAGAAAAAGATTAAACAATAAAAATGGGTAAAACAGATAAACTCACATACTATGGAACAGGAACCGCAATGGCCAGTAAAGACTAAAAGTTGGCCTGTTTCATCAGGAATAAGATAAATGCAAACTGAGACCATGAAGACTCTGTTACACCCACCAGATCAGCAAACTTAACATCAGGCCCTATGAAGTTCTAGAACAAACGTGGAACACTGCTGGACATCGACATTATACAAATGCTTTGGGAAAACCATTTGACGTTATTCCATAAAAATGAAAACATTCATCCTGGTGACCACTGATTCTAGGCTCTTACACCAGTGGAACCCTCACCCACGTACACAAGGAGACTGGTATTAAAACATTCACAGAAGCTCTGTTCATAATAGCAGAAAAGTTATATAAATGCCCACTTGTCCACTAAAGGAGAACAGGCAAATACACTGTGATATATCATATATTCACATGATGGAATACTGTACCATTAATTATAAAGATAATTCATCTAGAGCTACATGCACAAACATGGATGAACCCACAGCCGCATGAATGAAAAAAAGCGAGTCATAGAGGAATACAGGTTGTGATTCCATCTATGTAAAGTTCAAAAACAAATAAAAATAATGTGTTATTTAGGGACATGCTCATCTGTGGCAAAAGAATGACGAACGTGAAATCCCTGCTCTGAAGAGAAGCAGGAGATGAGATGGGGAAGAGTCCAGAGGGAGGCCCCAGCCTGGGTGACTCACATTTCTTATGTTGGTTTCAAAGTTATGCTTCACAACTTTACACACATTCCACTGTATCTGTCATATATTCACGTTTAATAACATTTTATTTTAATAAATATTTCATTATTTAAAATTGAACAAAGAGCTATATTTTAAATGCAACTGTATCAAATAAAAAAGTAAAGTAAAGCACACTGAAAGCAGTGTTTTTAGAATAATTAGCATAAAAATCGGAAGTGCCAATAAAAATGTAAAAACAGAAAGATAAAAAGAATAACAAATACTTCACAAATAAATAAAAGATTTCACAATAAGTAATTACCCTAGTTTAAGCAGACTGATTTGCATGAGAGTCATACCTACAAAAATAGAGAAATTAAAGTAAAAATGATAGGCAAAGATTCAGGCAAATTTGAACAAAAGGAAAAGAAGGTTGGTGCTTTAATTTTAGATGAAGCAGAATTCACAACAATAAAACATTAAATTGGGACAAGACCACTTTATATTAGTAAATGCTGCGATCCACGAATAATGAACACTAGTATATTTAAGAATATAAAATCCAAACAGCAAAAAGTGATGGAAATAGGAGGCTGAGAGAAACAGAGCTGTAGTGGAAGATATTCATGTGGATCATGAAGCAAAAACCCGTTTGTAGAAAAAGATGAGATGAACCTGACAGTGGCTGGGTGGGGTGGGGGCAGAGCCCTGCGGTGTTTCTCAGTCCTGTCCCTGCATTTTCCAGTTTTCTATAGCAGGGCGGGGGCAGGGGGCACTGCCTCGACCTGTGTTTGGAGAGGACACCACACATATAAGAAAGGCAGATAACTTCTTCCTTCCTCCTAAAGTCAATCTGCAAATAATCAATGCAACTGATTTTTAAAAACCTAAGTGTCCATCATCGGATGAATGGATAAAGAAGATGTGGCACATATATACAATGGAATATTATTCAGCCATAAAAAGAAATGAAATTGAGCTATTTGTAATGAGGTGGATGGACCTAGAGTCTGTCATACACAGTGAAGTAAGTCAGAAAGAAAGACAAATACGGTATGCTAACACATATATATGGAATTTAAGAAAAAAAAATATCATGAAGAACCTAGGGGAAAGACAGGAATAAAGACACAGACCTACTAGAGAATGAACTTGAGGATATGAGGAGGGGGAAGGGTCAGCTGTGACAAAGCGAGAGAGTGGCATGGACATATATACACTACCAAACGTAAGGCAGATAGCTAGTGGGAAGCAGCCGCATAGCACAGGGAGATCAGCTCGTTGCTTTGTGACCGCCTGGAGGGGTGGGATAGGGAGGGTGGGCGGGAGGGAGACGCAAGAGGGAAGAGATACGGGAACATATGTATATGTATAACTGATTCACTTTGTTATAAAGCAGAAACTAACACACCACTGTAAAGCAATTATACTCCAATAAAGATGTAAAAACAAAAACAAAAAACTTCTGAGAGTCATTAGCTAACACTGCCTATATAGTGCTATTTGAAATCAACTTCAATCCATTTTTCCACCAATTGTTGAACCACACAAAGTGAAGAGCAAAACAAATTAGAAACCTCTGAGTTTTCTTTTCATTCCCAATCAGAATCTTCGTATTCTGATACAGATTGAAACCTACAGTGATTTGATTCAATGTACATAAAAATCAGGGTAAAACATGGATGTTCCAGTATTACCATCACTTACTCTACAGGATAAAATTATTCAGGGATCAGAGATAAAGCCCATGAGTAATATTCTTCATTAAAAGAGGTTGGACATTTGAAAGAAAATCTGATAACTAATAGCCTATAAGTAACAATTTTTTAAAGCTGGGTAGGTAGAGACAGTTCCTCAGAATTGCATACTAAATTCACTTTCAATTAGTATGGTTCAGCATTTTATTCTTATGATTTATATGCTTGGTAATACTTTTAAAATTAACTGTGCTGCACACAGACACACCACATACGTCTCAGCCATAATAATTTTTCTAATGCTATATCTTTATAACAGTAATTGCCTTCTTTCTGAAAGAATATGCATTTGGAATCTAGTGACACTTCATTTATTACTTTTCTTATATTAGAGCTACCTCAGCGTATTAGACTTTTTTTTTTCCCTTAACGACTTTTTTCTATTAGGAGACCGCGAAGACCCCAGGGAAAAGGAAGTCCATTAGGGGAAGGAGACACTTTAGAGGCGCAGGAATATCTAACGTGGATATCAGACAGTTCTTGTCAAGAAGGGACTGGACAGGACATCCTCCATTTCCTGTGAGTTACAGATGCTTTTGACACACCTCTATAAACAGAAGCCTCATCACTAATACAGTGAGTTAAATCACCAACACAGCAATTAAGCACAGGAAGGACGTCGCCAGCCACTGCACCTGCCCCTCTCAGTTGGGGAGTCACCCTGTCCCGCAGACCACCCTGCTTAAACCACTTGGACCAGGAGACAGAAGGTCCTCTGGCCCCAACACCAGACTCTCTTTTCCAGACCATAAGCATCAGACGATGAGGCCAGCCCTGGGGCAAAGTGAGCGTCCAGGAGTCCTTTACTTAAGTACCAGCAGGAAGCACTCTAACAAGCTGCCCCAAGGACCCGCAGGGCTGCTGGGGGAAGTCACCATCTCCTGATGCCGGAAGTGTTTCCGCACAGGCCAGGGACAATGTGAACGCGCGAGAGAAGTGCCGTCCCTTTCTCCCCAAAGCTTCTATGGAGGAACTGACTCCTGGACCCTTGGACCTTGTACTTTTCTTGCTGCTTAGATTTTGTTTACGTTATTCCGCTGGCCGGCAAGGACCCCACTCTCTGATCCACCTGCCCAAACTCCACCCGTTCGACACCTACGCTGAGTTGCATCCTTACTGTAAGATGAATCAGTCTTTCCCCCCCTTGGCCCCTGTGGAAGTAGCAGGACATGAGGAAAAGAGCCGACCCTTTGAAAGCAAACAGACCTGGATTTCTCTACCCCAGCTTCTGAGAGGACTACCCCTGTGACTACGGCCAAGCACACATCGCTGTGGAAGGGATGCTCTGTTCGTCGCTGGTAACAGTGAGCACCCATTCTGCACGGCTGCCATGCCTGGATGCACAGAAAGGGCTGGGAGCACCATCTTCTTTTCATCTTTCTAAACAAACTTCATATACAATCATTCCTTAACTTACTAAGTTCTAACTTGCAACTATTCCCTATTACATTAATATTTTATTGCTATTTCTAGTTTTCCAATTCCTATCAAGTCCTCATCTACACTAAACTTGTTTTTGATTAACGTTTTTTTACTGGAAAATAGTTGATTTACAATGTTGTGTTAGTTTCAGGTGTACAGCAAAGTGAGTCAGTTATACATACACATGTATCCACTCTTTTTTAGATTCTATTCCCATAGAGGTCATTACACAGTATGGAATAGAGTTCCCTGTGCTATTCAGTAGGTCCTTATCAGTTATCTATTCTGTATATAGAAGGCAAGACCATTACCTTGTGCTTCTTTGTGTCCAACTCCTCACACAGTCTCCATGTCTTGCATGATGTATTTTAGTGCAACCACAGGCTCTAAGCCTCATCCCTTGATGGTTCTGAAACCTACTGTGTGCTGACCATGTCCTTTATGTGTCCAGGCAGACACAATAAGGAACTGGCTACAAGTCAGAATCAGCCCAAGGTTACACATATAAAGGTCATCTACTTAAGGGCACCAGGAGACACGTAACCAAGCCTCAGCAGTGAAGCAAACTCTGCTCTTCTGGAAACATCTATAAAGGTGCCCACAACTGGAGCTACTAAGGGGTTTATCATAATCAAGACATTGACCATGGACTGAGGGTCCAGCTTTCTACAGCTCCCCTCACGGCACATTAACCAATGGACATGGGTTACAAGTACACCACCCAAGCCGTAGGTAAAGATACGCATAGAAAGTGTCTAGGACTCCATCCAAGGCAGGCACGGGGACACCTGCCGATGGTGGCCCACCCTCCACGAGATCCTGAGCTCCCCAAGACGGTCCGTGTCCTCAGTGCCCTTCCAACAGACCTCGCCGCTCTCTGGTCTCTGCCCTCTTGGGAGAGAGTAACATTCCCCAGGCTGGGCTACAGAACAATTCACTCTTTCTGAGAAGATTCTCAACAGTCATTCAGAGGTAACAACCAGGGAAAAGCCTATTTAAATTGTTTCCAGGTGCAATTCGATGCATTTAATTCATTATGCTTTCAAGCACACAACTACCTTACCAGGTATCTCTGTCTACCTTGTTTTTAATCTTCCTGTCCAAGCTCATGATCTCTTGCAAAAAGCAAGTTTTATTACATTTTCATTTAAGAATGTGTCTGATGCATTTCTCCAAAGAAGACATACAGATGGCCAAGAGGCACGTGAAAAGATGCTCATAATTGCTGATTACTAGAGAAATGCAAATCAAACTACACACTGGTCAGAATGGCCATCATTAAAAAGTCTACAAATAAAAAATGCTGGAGAGGGTGTGGAGAAAAGGGAATCCTCCTATACTGTTGGTGGGAATGTAAGTTGGTGCAGCCAGCTGAAAAAAATGGAAAAAATTATGGCTGTTCCTTAAAAAAACAAAAAATAGAGCTACCATATGATCCAGCAATCCCACTCCTGGGCATATATCTGGACAAAACTATAATTTGAAAAGATACACATACCCAAATGTTCATAGCAGCACTATTCACAATAGCCAAGACATGGAAGCAACCTAAGTGTCCATCCACAGATGAATGAATCAAGAATATGTGGTATATATACACAATGGAATACTACTAAGCCATAAAAAGAATGCCATTTGCAGCTACATGGATGGACCTAGAGATTATCATACTAAGCAAAGTAAGTCAGAAAGAGAAAGACAAATACCATATGATATCAATTGTATGTGGAATCTAAAATATGACACAAATGCATCTATCTACAAAACAGAAACAGACTCACAGACATACAGAACAGACTTGTGCTTGCCAAGGGGAAGGGGGGTGGGGAGAGAAGGATTGGGAGGTTGGGATTAGCAGATGCAAACTATTATGTACAGGATGGATAAACAACAAGGTCCTACTGTATAGCACAGAGAACTATATTCAATATCCTGTAATAAACCATAATGGAAAAGAAAAAAAGAATGAGATGGATCAAAATAAAGGAATTTATACTGAAAAGTGATTTAAGCAATTATCAACGAATGTCATGTTGTAATAAAAATGAGTATTTTTTTCAATGACCACTTCTAATTTCACTTGGCCTTGAGTGGTTTCATTATGCTATAATTTAATTAGTCCATTTCAGTCTCAATTTTCTGGTTAGACATGTTCCCCTGATTAAATTTAATACTATTAGTAAATTTAAAGACAAGTGTATTAGTCTATTTTCATAATTAAGATAGGGGGCTTTAGATACTTCAGCTGCTGTATTAGCAGCATAAAATATTGCCTTATAAATATGGGTATACCCTAATTCCTTCTCGTCCTCAGCACTAACAAATGAAGCCTTCATCTTTAATGTGATCAAGCAAAATACGTTCTTTTGAATGTATTCAAGAGGTCATGATCTTGACTGTGAGAAACCCCCATAGTGGATTTATAACGAATTTTCTGAATAAATAATGACTGCCAATACATTTACATTAAACATATTAACCTTTAACTCACCTAAAATTTTAAATCGCGTAT
The DNA here is from genome assembly GCF_964270905.1 of Leucopleurus acutus. NCBI lineage: Eukaryota > Metazoa > Chordata > Mammalia > Artiodactyla > Delphinidae > Leucopleurus > Leucopleurus acutus. Next base: position 172,483,892 of record NC_139142.1, read on the forward strand.
TAAAGTTATATTTGTGCTCAATTCAACGGGCTTGAAAGAAAGCCCTACAGGTTTCCTACATCTCATATTAAAGGTTAAAGTGATTCATACATTTTTTTTCCACAAAATATGGCCAAACATACAAACCTGAAGGGAGACCAGGACTGAATTTCTGATGTGCACATCAGGAAACATTTTTGCTAGTACAAAAATTCAAAAATACGTAAAAAAAGAAGCTGATATATGCAGTGTAAGATTTTAAGCTTCCTTACATTGGACAATGATCGCCATAGCAATGAAGAGAGAGAAAAACCCTCATCCAGGCGGAAGTTCCTTCATCATTCCCTTCCAATTCCTTGGCTTTCGCATGTGTCATTAAATATTGCAGTTGAAAAAACCAAAAAACCAGAATCCAAGCAGAATGGAAAGGCAATCAAAAAAAGCAATTTTTCTTTTTCATTAGTTGCCTGAAGGCATCCAACAAAATAGACACTATGGTAAGAATCAGTGATTTACACCTGAGTATAACTATATAGGAACTAATTATCAGACCCCTATTACTATCACTTCTGGTCTGGCTCCAGTGAATTAGGTTCCAATGGACAGGAGATGTTCTGGCCAGTGCACAGCAGAGTCGGGAGCTCAGTAAGGCTCCTGGCGCCACACACCGGACTCACCAGGGCTAGAAGCCTCCCTGCAGCTGAAGAAGCTCCCAAACACCTGCTGGAATGAATGCAAAACTAGGGAAGCCCCCATCTGGAGAAAACAAAATATGAAAGAAAAAAGTCCTCCATTTGGCAGCTTCTAATGGAAAGGAAACCATGCAATAATTAACCGGACGTGAGAGTGTTTTATTTGGTCTGATCGCAAGCGCAGTGAGTCTCCATCTGAGGCGTTAATAAGGAAGCCGGACGACGCCTCAGTCAGTAAAGAAGGAGGTTTGTTGTTGTTGAATTTAAAGGACTCGAGGAAGGCGGCAGCCCAGCGAGGAGGGCAGAGCCCACGGGCCAGGCGGCTTGAGCTGGTGTCACCCACTGTGGATGCCCCACACTGTCCCAGGTCCCATCCCTCCTCCTGGTGTAAGGCGGGATGACAACAGAGGTGCCCCCGGCATCAGGAGAACGTCGGGGCAAGAACACTTGGAAAAGACCAGGCACATGGTGTGTTCTACATCCGCGCATGTCAGTATGGAAGCCAAACGGAGATGATGCAATGGCCCTGGAGCAATGGTTTTCCACGTGCCTCGGGGGGTTCAGCAGGATGGAGAAGCTCCAGAAGCTCAGAAACACATCACCTGGGGGACAGCTGAGTGCTGCCACCGACCAGCTGCACGACCCTGAGCGTGACTAACCCTGGCAGCCCTCACATCATAGAGCGGCACTTAGGAGAGCGTCTGGACCACAGAGGGTGACGGATGAGGGTCAGCAATCGTGGCTGTGATCATCATCAGCATCACCATCTGTCCGGGACAGGCACGGCCTGAGACACTGCTGACCTTCACCATGGACACTGCAGACGGAGACCGAGGGAGGGAAGGCAGCTTCACCTGGGGGAATAAAGTCAGGTGCGCCTTCCCCAGCTGCTCACCTCCCCAGCAGCCTGCACCAGATCCTGCCCGTCCGCCTGGAGCTCCCCTTTCACAGATCCCAAAGACAGCCTTGGCCTTGTGGGGCAGGCCCAGCCGGGCGGGGGAGTAGGAACTGCTGCCCACCCCAAACAAGAAGACAGGAGACACCCAGCAACCAGCCACCAACTAGCCCCGCTCGTCCACATGGTCCTTCTTCTGTAAGTACGAACAGGAAACCAAAGATGCCACACGTCTGAGGAACACTAATATCATGAATAAGGACCTAAAGGAGTCGAGACCAACTGGCCAGTGGGGGGAGCTGAGAACACGGGGAGGTAGGAAACCTGATGAACAAAATTCGAATTAATATTAGGAGGCGACGGCACCCCTAGAGCGCATGCTTCCTAAACTGCGAACACAGTGCTGAGAAAAAGCAGCAGTTAGAGAACAACAGAGGATTCTTTGAAAGCAACACAGGTGTCGTCAAAATGAAAAATTCAGCAGGCGGGTCAAGCAGTAGCATGGATGTGGCTGAGGCCCAAACTAGTCATCCAGAAAATAAAACAAGAAATATCCCAGCAAGTACAGAAAAAGAACATGTTAGAAAATGTTAAGAATTCTATGGCATCAGTTTATCTGCCTGCAGCAGGCAGTACATCCTTTTACCTACTGTGAGTAGCATAAACTCGAGAAGGCTGAGAAGTACACAGGAGACATATAATCAATAATTAATGAAAGAAATTCCCCTGGAAAACTTTTCTTGAAATATCCAATAGACAAACAATTAGCTCTATTACAACACTTCACTACCGTGTGTTGTAACCAGATATAAAATCAACACACAATTGTCCTTCCAGAAATTATAACAGAAAACATATTCCCATCTCTCAACATTATAGATGTAATTTTCCTAGAATGCAATCACAATCAAACTCAAATCATTATCAGCTGAGAACTTTACAAACTGATTTTAAAATTTACTGAAGAGAAGAGGCACAGAAGTAGCCAAGAAAATTATGAAAAAAATCAAAGAGCAATTTATTATAAAGCTAGACTAATTAAAACATTGTAGTATTGGCTTAGAAATGGACCAACAGATTCATGAAATAGGGATTAATAAACACACCCATGTCCATAGCAGTGGGGAGGGGACACTTCAAATGCGAGGAGAAATATTGAACATTCAAAAAATGGTGTTGGGGCTTCCCTGGTGGCGCAGTGGTTGGGAGTCTGCCTGCCGATGCAGGGGACACGGGTTCGTGCCCCCGTCTGGGAAGATCCCACATGCCACGGAGCGGCTGGGCCCGTGAGCCATGGCCGCTGAGCCTGCGCGTCCGGAGCCTGTGCTCCGCAACGGGAGAGGCCACAACAGTGAGAGGCCCGTGTACCGCAAAAAAAAAAAAAAAAGCTAACAATTCTGTATTTTTTTAAAAAAGGCATTTCATCAAAAATTCAAAGACAAAGACAAACAACAGACTGGGATAAAATATTAGTCACCTGAAATGGAAAATAATTACTATATTAAGAAATCCCACAAATTAATGACAGTCTTACAGAAAAATAGACAGAAGATGTAAACAAGCACGTCACAGAAAAATTCAAACGGGCAATGAAATCTTGTTATTTGTTTCCTTTCTGTCTCATCTATTCATCGTCTAACTTCTCCTTTATTTTCTGTCTTCTTTTGGATGAACTGGGTATTTTTTACGACTCCATTTTATTTCCTTTGTTAGTTCATTAGCCAAGTCTTAAAAAAATTTTTTTTTTAATGTTGGTGGTTGTGTTTGGGCTTATAGTATATATATTCGCCTTATCACAGCTCACCACAGAGCTTAAGAGCCTTACACCGTATATACTTCTATCTTCCTGCATTTACACATTTTTTCCATATATATGTTATAAATTCCATAATATCTTGGTGTGCTTTTCTTCATACTTCCTGTTCTTTGGGCACATTGAGCTTCTCAGATCTGTGGGCTCATAGTTTTATCCAATTTTGAAAAAACATTTCAGTATTATTTCCTCAAATAGTTTTTTCCTGTCCATCCCCACTATTTTAGGTACCCATTCCACGGATATGAGGCTTCTTGAAATTTCCCCACACAGCTCACTAATGATTTTTCCATTTTCCACAAAATTCTTTTTTCTCTGTGTCCTACATTTTGGAATAATTTCTAGTGCAATGCCTTCGAGTTCACTAACCCTTTCTTATCTCTGATCTAATCTGTTGTTCATCTTGTCCAATGAATTTTTTCTCCCACTGTAGTTCACTGGAAGTTCAACTGGTCTTCTTTATACTGTCTCTACTTTTAAACATCTGCAATACAGTTATAACAACTGTTTTAATATCTTTGTCAGCTATTTCTAACATCCAGGTCAGTTATGTATCGGTTTCAATTTGTTAATTTTTCTCATATGTCAGGTTGCATCTTCCTGTTTCTCTGCGTGCCTAGTAATCCGATTATGCGTGCTGTCTTGGGCAGATAATTTTGTATTCCTATGAACATTCTTGAACTTTGCTCTGGGACATGTATACATTACTTGGAAATGGTTTGATTCTTTTGGATCTAGCTCTCAAGATGTGTCAGACAGGACTGGAGCAGCATTGAGCCTGGAGCTTATTATTCCCCATAACGGAAGCAAGATTCTGCTGAGTATTCTACCTGCTGTCCCAATGAATCATGAGGTTTTCCAGCATGGGCGGTGGGAAAGCCCTGCTTTGGTGCCTGGCGCTGCTCCTTCCAAGCCTCTCATTGGTTCTTTCCTGGCCTCAGCTGCAAGAGCTGATCAGTAACAGCCGAATACTGGTAAGGGATCATCTGTGGGTCTCCAGGACTTTTGTAAGCTCTCAGGCACTTGTACTGAAAGCTCTACCCACCCTGAAGTCCCGGCCCCTCAGCTTGTTCTCCTTAACTCAGCTAGTGTGCCAGGCTCTGCCCAGACTCCCCCTACCTGTGCTGCAGCCTGGGGACCCTTCTCACAGCTGGACACGGGCAATCTTAGGACTTACCATGGACGGTGGGGCATCAAGGTCGAAGGAACACACTGTTGAATCGGGCCAAGGTTAGTGACATGGGCCCACCAAGCAGAGATTCTGGCATTCAACGTCTTAGCTGGAGGAATTAGGAAGGATTCTCGCTGTTTGTTTGGCTCAAATACGAACCCCAAGGTGGGCTGCACTAAGTGAAGTTGACATGCCAGACCTTCTAGGTATAGCCTCGAGGGAGGAACTTAAAGGCTGGGGGAGACTGGAATGACAGAGTACACTCTTCATGTAAGACCTGCTCACCCGTCCCGGAGGATCCCGAGAACACGGCTTCCACCACGACACTGTGAATACATCTGTGAGGGGAGCCCCAGCACACTTGAGGAGCCCTGAGGGACTCTCCTCTGTAGATCAGAAACGGCAGTAGACATGCCTGTGCTGCCATCAAACTAGGATCCCCAAGTGCATGAGGATTCTGGGATCCCAGGGCGGCAGGGGCCGAGTGGCGGCACTTCATCACCAAAGACCAGGTGGGTGTGGTTAGGGTGATGGGCAGTGGGGCCAGAGCAGCGGTTCGAAGAGTCTGACTCACAGAGATGCTTGGTGTTGGCTCACAGAGGTTCTGCCTCTCAGACTGAACCCTAACCGATACACATTCCCATCAGGGTTGATAAAATTTAGCAATAAAAGTAAACCACTATCTGAATAAACCAAAAAGTCAGACTCCTCAACCACTATAACATAAAACACAAACAGTACTAAACACATCACTCTATAGGGCACTCTGATTCCTACAGATTAGTACTTTTCAAAATATGTCTACTTTGCTCTTAAAAAACTATACTAAATAAACTGTAATTTGTTACATATAAAAATAAATTCTAAAAATGTTTTCAACCCCGTGGTTATTAATTTCTCAATAGTATTAGTTATCACAAATAATCTAGTGGCCAGGTCAGTACTACCCATTCAAGTTTTTTTTTAAGTGTACAGTAGTCCCCCCTTATCTGCAGGGAATACATTCCAAGGCCCCCATTGGATGCCTGAAATGGCAGAGAGTACAGAACCCTGTATATATCAATATATACCCGTGATAAAGCTTAATTCGTAAGTTAGGCCCAGTAAGAGATTAACAATAATAATAATAAAACAGAATAATTATAAAAATAGACTGTAATAAAATTTATGTGAATGTGGTCTCTCTCTCTCAAATATCTTATTGTACAAATGTAATGCCTTTTCCATCTTAACTAAGTGCTTATAGTGTACTATGGCCATACCTTTTGCAGTTGAGGAGTGACAGCAAAACTAGCATAAATTTCTTTTTCCTTCTTCACAATTTCACAGATAGAAGGTTTGTTCTCACTGTAGATCTTGGCAAACTCAGCGTACGAGTTTTCTTTCCTTATTAAGTCTAGCACTTTTACAGCTTCTCTCTGGCGTATCCAGATTGCCAGCATAACTACCCTTGAGCTTTGGGGCCTTTATTAAGTAAAATAAGGGTCACTTGAATACAGCACCGAGATACTGCGACAGTCGCTCCAATAACCCAGATGGCTACTGAGTGACTAACAGGTGGGACCCACTGGACAAAGGGACGATTCACATTCCAGGGGGGTTGGAGTGGGATGGCATGGGTTTCACCACAATACTCAGAACAGAAAGAAATTGAAAACTTATGAATTGTGTTTTTTTTTAATTTAAAAAAAATTTATTTTACTTATTTATTTTTGGCTGCGTTGGGTTTTCGTTGCTGTGCGCTGGCTTTCTTTAGCTACGGCAAGTGGGGGATACTCTTCACTGGGGTGAGCGGGCTTCTCACTGCGGTGGCTTCCCTTGTTGCAGAGCACGGGCTCTAGGCACGCAGGCTTCAGCAGTTGTGGCACGTGGGCTCTAGAGTGCAGGCTCAGTAGTTGTGGCGCACAGGCTGAGTTGATCCACGGCATGTGGGACCTTCCTGGACCAGGGATCAAACCCGTGCCCCCTGCGTTGGCAGGCAGATTCTTAACCACTGCGCCACCAGGGAAGCCCTTAGGAATTGTTTATTTCTGGAATTTTCCATTTAATATCTTCAGACTGCAGCTGAGGGTGGGTAACTGAAACCGTGTAAAGTGGGACCGTGGATGGTGGGAGGGGCTCCTGTACTACCTGTGATCATGTGTGAGACTGTTTCCAATACTGATATATGTATAAGCAATCACAAGACATGCCACTGAATCTTTCAAAAACATGAGCTAATCAGAGCTATACAATCTGAATCTTAATTGGCATCTAGCGTAATGTAGAACCTTTTATAGTTTGATGTAAGGAAGACAATTATCTCAATCATAGGAGACACTTAGCACATAGAAAAAAATGAATGAAAAAAAAATGTGAACATACGTATTCTCTACTGGCGTAGCGCCTGCCTTGTTTCAGAATTTGGAAAGGCTCTTAGAAAATACGATGGTGAGAATGTCACAGCATCTCCCTCCTCCTCCCCTCACATCACAGGCCCCAGCTGGAAAGGGCGGCCTCCTTCCCGCCCCCATCAGCCAGCCTGCTGCCCCCACCTTGTCCTCTTTCCCAACGCAAGTCCCTCCACCACCCACAACACATCAAGTCGCTCTGACCTGAAGCTTACACCCCCTCCCCCACCTCACTCTGTCTGACGGGCTCAGAGTGAGGCAGAGAAAGGAGGCCCAGCAGGGCTGTGACGGGCCCACACTCACCAGCCCGTCGGAGGAGAGATATGGTCAACCGACTGAGGGCAGCCCCCACAGCCCCACATCAGCGTCACTCCTGGCCTCCCCCAGCCAGCCTGCGAGGCTCTTCCAACACCTCGAGGGGCAGACACCTCCCTTCAGAGAGGGCAACTTGCTCTGGTGGTCATTCGCAGGGGTGGGGCGTGTCGTGTCCCCCTGGAAATGAACCAGAACTCACAGTGGCCTCTTCAGTTTTATGCCTCAGGAAGATGGAAACGTACCATTAGAGTAAAGGATAAAACTGGAGCTTGATATAAAATAACTATTTATCAGAGAAACACACATCAAAACTGCAATGAGATTATTACCTCATGCCCATTGGACTGGCTATTGTCAAAAAGGCAAGAAATAATAAATGCTGGAGAGGATGTGGAGAAAAGGGAGCCCTCCTACACTGTTGGTGGGAATGTAAATTGGTGCAGCCACCATGGAGAACAGTATGGAGGTTCCTCAAAAAATTAATAATAGAACTACCATACGACCCAGCAATCCCACTGCTGGGCATATATCTGAAGAAAAAGAAAACACTAATTTGAAAAGACACATGCACCCCGACGTTCACTGCAGCACTATTTACAATAGCCAAGACATGGAAACAACCTAAGTGTCCATCAACAGAGGAATGGATAAAGAAGATGTGGCACATATATACAATGGAATATTACTCAGCCATAAAAAAGATAAAATCTTGCCAATTGTGACAACATGGATGGACCTTGAGGGTTTTATGCTAAGTGAAGTAAGTCAGACAGGGAAAGACAAATACTGTATCATTTCACTGGTATGTAGAATCTTAAAAACAAACAAAACACAAAATAAACGAACATACCAAAGCAACCAAAAACAAACACGTAGATAACAGAGAACAGAATAGTGGTTGCCAGAGGGGAAAGGGGCTCAGTGGAGGAGTGATGGATAGAAACTGGATATTTGGTGATGAGCACACTGCAGCGTACACAGATGTAGACATATAAGGCTGTACACATGAAACTTATATGATGTTATAAACCAATGTCACCTCAATAAAAAATAATTCTCAAAAAAAAAGGAATTATTTAAATGAAGACTTCAAGCTATTCTAGCTGTGAGACCCTAGGCAAGATATTTACCTTTCTAAGTCTTCCTTTTCTTCTGGAAAATGGGGATAAAAACAGTAGCTTACTCACAAGGATACTGTGTGGATAAGCTCAGCGGATCCCGTGCAGGGCTTAGCACGAAGGAAACGCCCAGCACGTGGTTCCTGTTAACAGTAGTTTGTAGGTGGGCCCTACATGTTGTGGAACAGGATGAGGGGCTTGGACGCAGACGCTCGGAGGAGCCTGGGGGGAAGGAGGGCTTCCAGGAAGCAGCGAGAAGCGAGCCCTCATGAGTGGAAGGGCAGGGCAGAGGCCAGAGGGGTCGGGGAGGACCTGTCAGTCGAGGCCCACACCACACGCCGGCAGTCCAGAGGGTCCAGGTGTCAGGGTGAGGCTGGGAAGGGAGGAAAACTAAGGCCACATCAACGCTCACAGTTCAGAGAGTGAGTTTTCTGCAAACGAATCAAAAGTTGTATCATCCTGGTCAACAGACAGAAGAGTGTCCTTACAGCAGAGACAACCAGCTCTCCGCCAAGACTCTGTCCCCACTCCACAATGTGGGCCGTCTCTGGGAGGGACCCGTCCAGGGAGGGACCACCTTTTTCAGCTTCCTTCCCAACCAGACACGCTTCGGGCCCCGTGACGAGCCCTCCCCACTGGTGTGACGTGCAAGCATGAGTGTCCCTTTCAGGCCAAGGAAGTCAAGGAGCACGTGTTTCTCCTTCCTCTCCCCCCTTCACTGAAATGCAGGGGACCCCACGGGCCTGGGGAGTGCAGGGCCACTGGTGGAAGCAAGCGGGGTCTTTGAATCTGGTGTGGGGGGAGCAGCCGCTGCCTGGAAAGCCCACCTGGATGGGAGCAGGAAGCAGATGTTCACGGCGTTAAGACACGAAGTCTGGGGTCTGAGAGCTGCTGGTGTCACCCTAACCGACCCCTTACCTCCCTGACTCAGCAAAGCAGCCAGTTGAGCTGGGGGAGCCCTTCCTCCTCGTCTACCTGGAGAGCTGCTGGGCTGTGCGGAGCTGGGGGGTGAGCCCCTGGAAAGCTCGGCTGCAGGGGCTCCCGCTGGGGCCATCCTCCTTGGGCGAGGCCCCGAGACCCACCCTACTGCTGCGGGCACCCCCCCACCCCAAGGACACACCTGCGCCACCTGCACAAGGAGTCCTGACCCCTCAGCAGGCATGAGCACGTGCATCCTTCGCGGTAAGATGCCCAGTCCCGAGAAGCTCCGTCCCAGGGTAGGGCTGGGGCAGGCGTGCGGTGGCGGGGACGGGTGCCCTTTCTCCCATCCCACACACCCACCCGAAGGAGGGCGGCTTCCCTCTGTCCAGACGCCAGGCTGAGGGCCTACTCTCTCTGCCCTGCAGGGTGGGGGTAGGTCAGGAGGGATGGGCAGGTTGTCCCCGTTTCCCTGAAGGGGACCCACAGCACAGCCAAAACGTCAGGCCCCACGGCCCAGTGTCTGCCGCCACTTGCCCCTGCACAGAAGAGTCAGTGTCTCAATACACAAGCCGTGATTTACTTTAAAATAATCCAGCAAGGGGCTTAGATGAAACAGGACCAGTCAATGTTGATACCATTGAGGACGGATAGGGGTACACGGGGTTCACTATACTAGTCTCTCTATTCTGGTGAATATTTGAAAATGTCAATATAAAAACATTTTAAGGAAATTTCTCAGTATTTTGTACAAGAGGAAGCCCCCTGAATTAAACTACCCCTCTCTCCCAGTGCCTTTTCAGGATGTCATGATTCCCCTCACGAAGGAGGAGGTGTTTACAACAGACAAGATTTGTGGGTTTTTTTCTATTTCCATTAATATTTAGTATGTCATTATCTCCAAGTCTAATCACTTAAAGAAGAGATTTTAAATAATTGATTACTACCTAAGAGGAAAAAATCCATGCCGTCTTTTTCATTATCCATCAAAACCCAGAAAACCTCTCCGTATAGTCCTGACGTGGACACATAAATATATTAATGCACATGCTGAGAAGAACACACATACAAATCAATAGACATAAATTCACCCTGGGTACTTTCAGATGGAAAAACCATCATCCTCTTTCCACCCCCCGTGTGGCGTCTTCCTCCCCAGCATGAGGCCTGACCCCATAAGAGAGGGCTCCAGGGGCACCCCTTTCTTCCTTCTTCCAAAGAAACATCTATGCAAAGAAATACCAATACCTCATAGAGTTTCACAGTCTCCAAAACACACAGAAAGCTAACATTTCTCGAACTCGGATGAGCTACGTCCTATTGTGTGATCACCCGTAAGCCTATTCATGTGCACGATCGTGTTTATCCGTCTAGAGAAAACGCTTGCATCTGCACTTATTAAAATGCCTTTGTTGGTGGCATGTCCTCCAAGAGGGCACAACACTGAAAAACAGAAAGAGGATGGCCCGTGAGCGCCTGTGGAGGGGGCAGCAGGACGCCCATGGTCAAGACGAACGCGCCTTGAAAGCACTCACACCTCCGCGAGCAGAGCCCTGCTCCATGGCCGCATGGGGACCCGGGTGCCACTTACCACGAGGGACAGGGGCCTCTTCCAGGAGACGACGCCGATAAGTCCCGACAGCAGCACCTGGAACAGAGGGAGCAGGGGGTGAGGAGCCTCCCAGGACTTTTCTAGAGCACAGCACGCAGGCAGGAGCGGGTCATGGTGGTGGGTCTGTCCCTCCCGACAGTCACACCTGCAGCCACCACGCGGGGCCAGAGTGACCAGCTCGCAGGGATGCCGAGAGCAGATGCGTTTTCCGAACGAGCCTCCCACCCACTCCCGGGCCCTCAGCCTTATCCCCCCAGGTCCTGAGAGATACTTGCTGTGTGACTTAACATCACAGACAGCACTGAACACACTACTTTGGGGAAGGCGGTGCTGTCCCCACTCACAGGTCACCCGCAACCTGCCCAGCGGCCTGAAGGCTCCCTCTGTTCTCCCACACCTGGGACCACCACCAGCCCCTACAGGGGTCTCCCCTTCACTCTCACCCCACCCAGGAGGCTCCCTCACTGTCCACACTGGCTCTAGGCTGCCCGCCCCGGCCCAGGCCAGCCCTGCCCCACCCCTGGCCCCCACCCCGCCGAGCGTGTCCCCCCCAGAACCTCCCCAGCAGTGCCCCCTCCGCCCTGGCTCCCCTGTCGCCCTTTGTCTGCCAACTCCCAGGAGAACCACCCTCGGCTCCTGGCACACCCTTCTTCCGGGCTGCCCCCCAAGCCCACGTCAGACCCATGTTTGCTGATCCCCATATTCCCAGTCTCCTTGTGTCCAGGCAGGGCCACTGGACCACAGAGACACAGCTGCACCCCACGCCCACTGCCCACCGCAATCTGCCTTCAGAGGGGTCGCTGGATGCAACAGACAAGGGCCGTTACCACCTTGACTTTCCACAGTGGGCCTGGGCCAGGCAGTCCGGGACCAGGCTGGAGGGGCCGGGCTGCACTTCCCCTGGGATTCCAAAAGGACCGACCCCAGACCCGGAGCAGAACACGCAATTGAACAGACCCACAAGGTCCCGTTGGTGACAGAGCCCAGTTCACCCTCCAGCACCTCTGCACTGAGCAGGACCGAGTCTTAGACCCTGCAGCCTCCACCCACCCAGTGCCGTGCTGGTCTCCACACACACACACACACACACACACACACACACACACACACACACACACACACACACACACACACACACACACACACACACACACACACACACACACACACACACACACACACACACACACACACTTAACAGAAAAGAATGAATGGAAGAGCTTCCGCATGCTCTGCTCCCCAGCCTGTCACATCTACCTTCTCTCTTCAGGGCACGTACCTCTCCCGAACGCAGCCAGTGCCGCAAATGTTAGACAACCGTTTTCCCACCTCCCGAGTCTCCTCTCTCCGTGATGCTGCCCAGCTCCAGCTGCAGCCGTCACAGAAACCCTGGGCTGCTGTTCCCCACCCCCCTGCCCCACGGTCTCCGAGGCCAAGTCTCCGTCATTCTTCTCCACGTGACTCTAAAGCCGCTCTCTCCCCTTCTGCACCCAACACTCCACCCATCAGAACACCCTCTCTGGTGTCGAATTCTTCCTCCTCAATGGACACACGACTTCCCCCTAGTCATTTTCCGTTGGACTGAGCTGCCATTTCTCCTAAGGATAGGCTGTCGGGACTCTCACCATCACCTTATGCTGGAGAGCGCACACCCTGACCTCTTCTCTCCACCTCCAAACCTTCTTGTGGAGAATCCAAAACTTCTGCCAACTCCGCCATCAACATCTGAGCTCCTGGCGCGTTCAGGAGCCGCAGTCGTGAAGTTGGGTTGGCTCTCCCTCTCGACACCTCTCCTCCCCCTCTGCTTGCCCTCGCTCTCATGATTTACCTGCCTGGACGGGGTGCTCTGCCACTCACTCACCTCTGCCCCTCCACTGGAACTGCGCTGGACGCCTGTCAGGTGAATGTCACCTCCCTGGACGGGCAACCAGACCCACACAAATCTGGTCCCTGCTTTCCCACCAGCACCGCCCTAAGTGAGCCTCCACTCATGTCCTGGCCACTTTGGGCACCAAAGCCACTGCATTTCTCAAACACGAGCCCTGGAACGGAACCCCTGCAGGCTGTCTTCCCTCCATACTCAGCACTCCCCTCCTGTCACCGCCCACCTCCTGGCCCCCTGCCTCAGCCCCACCCCTTTCTCTTCCTTCAGATGATGGCCAAGCTCTGGGGGCTGAGCTCTGACCCCACCATCCGCCTAGGATGGGGCTTCCACAGTGTCCTCTGTCTGCCCTTCACGCCAACACTGGCCACGCCCAGACTGCGGCTGGAGAGAGGATGAGAATTCTCAGACTATCTCCCAGAAGATGTCCACTTACGCTCTGCCTTCTCCTTCTCATTTCTACCAGATGAAATTTCACCCATCCTTCCAGACGTGGCCCAACGCCTCCTCACCCAAGAAGGGCCTAGGAATTCGAGAGAACATGGGGCCCCACTGAACTCCCAAACCACCCCAGACCTCTCAAGTCCTCTCTGATACGCACAGACAGAACTCCTTCATCTTCTAAGCTGAAGCTGCTACAACTATCAAGTCTCTACAATGACCAGGCCACTTACAACAGGGATTTTACTGGACCTCCGAAGAGCAGGGGTTTCTAAACACAAAGGAAGTTAACAGCACTTATCTTAGGCCACAGTAAAAATTCTTGACATTTCCCATCTTCATCATGAAGTTATAATTCCACAAATCCCCTCAAATAATTTTACTTCCAACAAACATGGACTATTTGCTTCTTGAAGATAATTTACATTTCTAAATATCAATAATAACTATAATTGGGAATGGGTCCAAGTCCCCTATATGAAGGCAAAGAATAAAACCATCAAACGCAATGAGGCATGGAGATCCCGACCTTGTATAATGCCTTCCCCTTGAGTGTGAGTAGGATGTGCTATTCTGTGACCCTCCCCAGGGACGGCATCTTGAAATGATGTTGCCCTGGCAACACCTGGACTGCAGCCTTGTGGGACCCTGGCCAGTTGACCCTACTAAGCCATGTCCAGACTGATGACCCAAGAAATCTGTGAGATGGTAAATGGGTGTTGTGTTAAGCTGCAAAGTTTGCAGAAATCTGCTCTGCAGAAATAGAAAACAAATTGTCAGGGACTGAATGTCCCCCCAAACCCATATGGTGAAGCCCCAACCCTCAATGTGGTGGTATTTGGAGGCAGGACCTTCAGGAGGTGATTAGGGTTAGATTAGGTTGTGAAGGTGGGGCCCCCATGATGGGATGGTGACCTTATAGGAAGAGAAGGAGAGAGAGATCTCTCTCTCCACATGTACACACCATGGAAAGGCCACATGAGGACACAGAGAAGTGAGCTGTCTACCAGCCAAGAAGAGGGCCCTCCCCAAAACCTGACCATGGCAGCATCCTGATTGCAGACTTTCAGCCTCCAGAACTTCAAGGAAACACATTTCTGTTTAATCGGCCCAGTCTATGTTAAATTTCTAAATTTAATATTTACTTTATATTGGAGTATAGTTGATTTACAATGTTGTGTTAGTTCCAGGTATACAGCAAAGTGATTCAGTTATACATATACACGTCCATTCTTTTTCAGATTTTTTTCCCATATACGTTATTATAGAATATCAATAGCGCCCCCCTGTGCTTTACAGTGGGTCCTTGTTGATTAGCTATTTTATATATAGTAGTATGTGTATATTAATTACAAACTCCTAATTTATACCTCCCCCACCTTTCCCCTTTGGTAACCATAAGTTTGTTTTCAATATCTGTAAGTCTGTTTCTGTTTTGTAAATAAGTTCATTTGTATCGTTTTTTTTAGATTCCACATATAAGTGATATCATACGATATCTGTCTTTCTCTATCAGACTTATTTCACTCAGTAGGACAATCTCCAGGTCCACCCATGTTTCTGCAAATGTCATTATTTCTACGATATTTTGTTACTGCAGCCTAAGCTTACTAATACACTAACACATCCAGAGTGGGATGCTGGATTTTTGTTCCTAAATATCCCCTCTCCCTCCACATCTGCTCTCAGGCAGAGCTGACTTCTCTGCCTCTGGTACAGAAACATCAGCACCAGCTCTAACAAGGGTGACTACGTTAGAGTGGAGGAGACTTTCAAAGACCAGATGCTGGGCTCCTCCTCCCTGAGGGTGCCTGCTCCTATCCCCATGGCAACCAGGGGAGGGGACCATATCCCTGCTCTGAAAAGACAGGGACTTAGGTTGAACTGCTGTTTGCTCCATCCTAGCAACAAGGCAGGACGATGTTGCATGTTCTGCCACATCGGTAATTCTGCAGGCTTACTTTGTACCACTCCTGTGAGGAACGGGGTCCTGCATCTAACTGGCCAGTGAAATTATATCTCAAGTACCCTCTGTCCTGTTTAATTTGCCAGGATTGATATTCAAAGTCTGCAGTTTACAAAGACACTGAAGTGGGTCAGAGAAGAGGAACAGACAATTCAGTAGTTGTGAAAGAAAAGCCAAAAAGAACAGGAAAGGCATGATGCTGCCCAGAGAGGAGGGTTAACTTTCCCAGCACCTGTGAGTTGCTGTGAGGACGCCAAGTGGCTCTTTTCTCCACTTCCCCACCCAGCCTACAGAGATGCAAGAGATAAAATTAGAAAGGAGAAAGAGCTTCCTGCTGTTGGGAGCAATGAGAGGGGATAAGAGACTGCGGGGAAGTAACAGCATCTTTACAGCAGAAGTCCTTGCCTTTGATTGGTGCTGCCCCTGTACTCCGAGGCCCGGAATAAATCAGTCCTTTAAATCTTGTCTCTGAGACTGAAAAGTTATTTCACTGACTAAAATCAGGAACTTTCTTCAGATCTTCCAATCTGGTTCAAAGGCAAAGAGTAATGCAAGATTTCGGGTAGTGAAGCAACTGCTTCCAGAATGCAGACTTGAAAACCAGTTAAATTATTTCACAAAATATATGGCCGGCTGCCCCATAGCTACAGTGGTACCAGTTTACCACTAAAAAGCCAGCATGCACGTGTCTGGAGAAAGACCTGCTGTTGCAATAAGGGCACAGATAGTACTCTGAGCTGCTCAGAATGAAAGACGTCTGTGGGTCCCCACCTTCCACACCTTCCGGATTGCAGGCCTGCGCTACGTGGGCCTCATGGAGTAGGTGATCCTCCTACTTTATCCCACCTCCATTTTCTTCTCTTTCAGCCTGGTTTTCTTTGTCTGGGTCTCCCCGGGGCCACACGGCCAGGTTCCATCAGGTGTGAAGGCCCTCAGCCTCCTGAGTCCATCTCGGCTCCCGTCTGGGAAAGAGACACCTCTGCAGCCTTCCCATCCCACCCATGCCTGTGCCTCCTTCCCTCAGCACATTTCCTGCTCCCAACCGTTCGCTTTCTCTGCATATCAGTGCATCAAACTCAGAACATCCACAAGGAAAGCCACTCTCCTCAAAGCCATTCTCCACAATAGAAAAAGAAGTCTGCAGCTTTCATTTGCTTTTCGTACAGTAGCAAAGCTATAAATCGATGACAAAGTTGCCCCATGAAAGAAAAAAAAGTAAAATCATATAAATGTTATAAATAACTCAGAGCTGAGATACACGCCACCTGTTCTACTGCAATGTGTGTTTCCTTGATGCAAATTAGCTCACGTACGCTGGGTACCAAACTCATGTGCCCTGGCTCTGCCCTGTAATATGTAGGCTTCTCTAGAGCCGCTTACTCTGAAATTAGGGTAGTTTCTAGACCTGACACTGGATTTTGTTATTTGATGAGTAATGTCACACATATATTATTATACTTTTAAAAATAAGTTGATTTTAAAATGTTTTAAAATAATTAGTTTCCTTTGTAATCCTGTATATTTTATTTCATGCATTTAAAAACCTCATTCTGAGAGGGACCCCAAAGACCTCACCAGACTGCTCTACCAGAAGTTAGGAACCCTTGATTTAGAAATCCTTGATTCAGTGCAGATCTTTTAATGGCAAATTCCCCTTTTTTGTTTATCTGTAAATTTCTTACTTCACCTCATGCTTGAAGAGTAGTTTTGCTGGATACACAATCCTAAGTGGACAGTTTCTTCTCTCAAGAGCTTGAAGATATTATTCTACTTTCTGGTTTCCACTGTTGCCATCAAGAAGTCGGCTGTCGTTAAACTGCTGTTCCTTGAGGGGTGTTGCTCACTCTTTAAAGACTTTTAAGATTGTCTCCTTGCCCTTGGTGTTCTGAAGTTTCTGCATGATATGTCTACGTGTGCATTTCTTTTTCTTTATCCTCTTTGAGATGGACTGTGCTCCTGAATCTGTAAATTTATATTTTTCATTAGTTCTGGAAATTTTTAGCCAGTACTTCTTCAAATATTTTCTCTCCTACATCCTCTCTGTCGGGGACCCCAAGAGCCACATGCTGATCCTTCGTACTTCATCCTCCAAATCCCTTAGTTCTTCTTTCACATCGGCCACACCCGTGCCGCTCAGTATTTCATTCTGAATATTTTCTCCAGGTGTATTTTCCAGATGACTAATTTTCCCTATTAATCAGCTGTTGAACATTTGCATTTGTTTAGAAAAATTCAATTGTTATATTTTAGGTATTTAGAAGTTCTATTTTTACCTTTCCCCAAATACAGCTATTTGTTTCAGATAGTTTCTTGTTGCACGCTCATCTTTAGGATTCTGCCCATAATTACTTTAACTGTTTCACGTTCAGAGGTTCCAGAGTCCAAGGGGGTAGTGAAAGGAAGGTGTCTAAGTCTGTCCTTCATTGTTTCTGTTGACCCCCACTCACTGCAGCTGGCTTTCTTTGATGCCTGCATTCTTGGAAGTCTTTTGTTGTGAATACAGCACTTGATCTTCATCAGTGAGTTTCTATAGACCCAAAATGGAGGAATTTTTCCCAATAGAGTTCTGCCAGTCCAGCCACCTGCCACCGTGTGGGGTGTGTGTGTGTGTGTGTGTGTGTGTGTGTGTGTGTGTGTGTGTGTGTGTGTGTATTTGCAGATGAGGTGGGGGGCCTCAGAGACCTGCAGTGCCTCAAGAAGCATGTCCTTTGTCCAAAACCAAGGCATAGGCAGATCGGTGTCTGGTGAGGCCCACTTCCTGGTCCATAGACAGTGGTCCTTCCACTGTGTCCTCACTTGTGGAAAGGGTGAGGGAGCTCCTGGAGTCTCTCCTATAAGGGCACTAATCCCATTCATGCGGACTCCACCCTCATGACGTAATCCCCTCGCAAAGGCTCTACTCCAAATACCATCACACTGGGGACTAGGATTTGACGTGTGAATTTTAGGGGGACACAAACGTTCAATCTACAGCATCCAGGATGTCACAGGTGATTTTCTAATGTATAAGTTACAAATATTAGTATATTTTTATATTGGTTTATATTACTTTAATTTTTTTTTTTTTTTTTTTTTTTTTTTTTTGTGGTACGCAGGCCTCTCTCACTGTTGTGGCCTCTCCCGTTGCGGAGCACAGGCTCCGGACGAGCAGGCTCAGCGGCCATGGCTCACGGGCCCAGCCGCTCCACAGCATGTGGGATCTTCCCGGACCGGGGCACGAACCTGTGTCCCCTGCATCAGCAGGCGGACTCTCAACTACTGCGCCACCAGGGAAGCCCTATTACTTTAATTTTGTATTAATTTATACTAGTAATATAAATTACTAATGTGGTATGCAAAATATAAATTACTACAGTTGATTCCCTCTCAAATCCAAAAGCTAAATGTACCTATTAACACTAAGAAATTGGGAAAGTGGCCAACAGCTACAGGCAAATTCTTCACAAACTTCAAAGCACAGAGATTTCCGACATTATTTAATTTTTCTCTGAGCACAGAGGGAGAAAACAAGGAAACTTTCCAAATTTTTTTTACAAATGTCAGCATAACAATTACAAACCTGTAAAATATCAAAAGAGTAGAAAATAGACCAATTTTACTTATAAACAGAGGAACATCAATTTTTAAATAAAATGGTAGAAAATAGAATTTAGCAGTACATTTAGAAGGATAAAGAACAAAACAAGGGGTTCATGTCAGGAATGAAAAGATGGTTCACTAAGAGGAAATGTAGTAATAAAATTAATCATTAATATGATAAAAGTGAAAAATATGGTAATTCAGTAGATGTAGAAAAGGCATTTGATAAAATTCAATCTCCATTTTTTACAAAAAAAAAAAGTTCTTCATTTAATAAGATAAAGATGCCCACAATCACCACTTATATTTAAAATTCTTCTGAAAATACTAGTGTGGTGTGCAGACCAGTGAGAGGGTCCCAATGACCTCCACCTCTGGTGTACGCCTTCTACAGAATCTCCTCCCCTTGAGGATGGGAGGGGCTGTGAACCTGATGGATTTCGATCTCCTTGGGCTGAGGTTACACTATGTGACAAGGGTGAAAGGATTTTGCAGCCATACTTGGGTTCCAAATCAGTTTGAGTTAACTCCCTTAAGTCAATCCAAGGGAGTTTCTCCTGGGTGGGCCTGACCTCATCAAGCAAGCCCTCTGGGTCTCGGCCCTTCCTGGGTCAAAGATTTGAAGCACGTGGGAGATTCTGCACTGGCCTTGCAGGGTGCGCTGCCCTGTCGTGTTGTGGGAGGGCTTCTCCATCCCACAGCTTGCAAGAAAACCACGAGAACGAGTTCTGCCCACACCCTAGGGAGTGTGGAAGCGGATCTTTCCCTGGTCAGGTCACCTGACGAGGCTGCATCAAGCCTCACCTTGATCTTAGCCTTCAGACCCCGAGTGGGGACCCAGCCCAAATGCTCCAGACTCCTGACCCATGGAAACTGTGAGATAATAAACCTGTGCTGTTTTAAGCTTCTATGCTTGTGGTAATTTGCTCTGTAGCAACAGAAAACGAACATAAGTACTGGAAAAGGGGGCAGAATTACTACTACTTGAAAACGATATACTTATCAAACTAGAAATCCCAAGGGAATTGATAGAAAAGAAAAGAAAAAGAAACCATAAGAGGATTCAGTAAACCATCTGGTTAGAAAAGTAACATATGAAGAAAGTATATTACTATCAATACTCACATTTATTGAGCACTGACTGTATACCAGACACTTACCAAGGTTTTATACTTTACCTCTTTGTATCCTGACAACCCTGAAAGGCATGTGTGATCTTTGTGCCCTACTGCACAGATGAGAAAAGTAAAGTACCAAGAGGTTAAGTGACTCACCCCATTCTAATGTCAGGATATAAACTCATGAACTACAGAAAAAATAGCTTTCACATAGGCATGTAAGAAAAGCCCGGTTAGAAAAGAGGATAAAATTAAGGAAAGATTATTCCATTTGTAACAGCAAGCAAAAAGGTAGACTGTCTTAGAATAACCAGACTAATGTGAAATGAATGAAAGCACTATCAAGAAAATCTCAAACATCTACTGAAATCATAAAATACTTCATTATTAGATGGAAAAAGATTCATTTCTTTAAATAGAAGGACGAAGCAATACATAAATCCCATGCAATTCTCATTCACATACTAAAAAGGGGAAAAGAAAACCTATCCAATCAAAAGTATTGGGACAACTGATTAGACACTTGGAAAGAAATAAAGCTTAATCTTTACCTCACTTTTTATACCAAAAAAAATTCCAGAGGAACCAAGAAGTAAATCAAAACACGAACACCCTAGAAGAACACGGCAGAATCTTGAAAGAATCTCTAGAAAAGAAGTCAGCCTTTTGAGGCACGACACAGAATCAAGGGTCCTAATAGAAAAGATGAATGAATTAAATATTTGTTTCTAAAAAGCACCTGCATGTGATGAACAGAATCTTGGTTCTCAGTCCTAGGGCCTCCCTGTATAAGAAGTACGAGGCTCTGACACGTGACGTGGTAGCCTCTGGACAGAGTGGGCACAGTGCCATCCCCACCCAATGTTGGCCTTGGCCATGGGAGGTGGGGGTGGCCGCCAACCCAAGGCACCCCGGGGGTATCACGTGTTGCCCCTCGCCCTCTGCGCTCCTGCCTCCCGGCCCACAGAAGGACACAGCCCCATCAGCCTGGGCCCCAGAATGGACACATGGCACAGACCTAAACCCAACCAGGAGCCTCCAGCCCAAAGTGCGGGCCCCAGTGGCCTGCAAACCCAGAGGAGAAAATAAAGGTAGGCTACTGGCAACTATCGACCTTTGGGTGCTTCTTTATGTAGTCATGGCAAGAGCCAATGAACATATATTTATGTTTAAAAAGAACATAAAATCAGAGACCAACTGCACATGGGAATAATATTTATAATACACTCAATAAACAAAGGGGTGATTGTCTCAGTTCACAAAGAATTCATATACATTCATAAGAAAAAGGAACCACTCAATAGAAAAAAGTGACTAAGGATTCGGAATAGGAAGTTCACATTTTTAATGGACAGTAAGCATATAAAGGGATGCTTAAACCTACTCCGATTTTTTAAAAGCAAGCCAAAAGAGGAATATTTTTATCAATCAGACTGTAAATGTGTTTTAGTGGAGTTTGATAAAAACCCAGTGGCGGCAAGGGGCAGGGGGAAGGTTCCTCTCGAACATTATGGGTGTTGGTATAAATTAAGGCAGCCTGCCTTGGGGGCAAGTTCATAAACCTCCCAAATTAGAAACTGCACATACTCATACTCAGTGATGGGAGTTTAGCCTACGATGTGCTACCAGAGGTACACCACACTGTTTACTGCAAAAAGCTGTAACCAGTGGGTAATAATAAAGGGCTAGTTAAATAAACTTTGATATTTACATATAACATGAATATACGCATTATGACATTTGAGGTAGATCTGCTTGTGCTGTTGTGGAACGGTCTCAAAGATAAATAACTGACAAGACACAGCCCGGTGTGCAGAAAATGAATCCCATTTGTGTAAACAGAAAGGAACGGGTGCTGGTGCATACAGAAATGTTTCTCTGGAAGGAAATGCAAGAAACTTAATGATGGGAAACTAGATTGGGGAGGGGACAAAAGGATGCTCGCTTTTATGTGTGTAACCTTCAGTAATACTAATCTTTAATCCCTGTGTGTATTATGTGATGAATATTTTAAACTAAGCATACAGTTTGAGCCTGTAATTCCTCTTCTAAGAATTCCAGATATTAATCAAAGTGTTATTTATCATTTTGAAAATGGGGAACAACCTGGGTTTGCAGCAAGAGGGAACTGCTTATCTTTCAGATCCTTCCCAACTGCTGCCATGGAGCCTCGTTATGGAAAAATATTTAGGGCCATTTGGAAAAGTTCACACCACATAAAAGGAAAAGAAGAAAAGGAAAAGCAGGCTACAACATGGTTGGGAGGGGGGATAATTTCCCTTCTATAAGTAGATAAATACAAATGCCGACACGCAAAAACACAAAGAAACTAGCACGGAACCCGAAGACGCCTCTGATTACCTCCCGAGAGTGGGATTTTAACACCCTCTGTGAAACCTTCTATTTCCCACGTTTTATACAGAAGACAGAAAGCACTTTATTGAGACTCAGGCTAACATGGCTGGTTCTGCCTTCTCAGGGGGCGGGGGCATACCTGAGAAACTGGGAGATCACCCCCTGCCATGCCCCCTTCCCCAGGTGGGAGTCCAGCGCTTGCACTGTTGGGCCCTTTGCTTCACAACAGACATCAACGGACTCTGCAGACTTACGGCTGCAAAGCTGAATAAAGGGGGCAAGAAACCAGAACCCCAGCTCTTGGCTGGGGGTCCGACACTGACCCACAAGTGTGTGTGGGGAGCAGGAAGGCCTGCTCTCCCCAGAGATGCGCCAGCCAGGTGGCCACGGGCAGTTCCATGTGGGTTGCCCCTCTGTGATGAACAATGATAAAAAGTTTAAGACATACACGTGACTCTCAAAGATGGATCCCAACCAGCACCCAAGTGTATGCGGGACCCTCCTGACCCCCTTCTTTCTCTCAGTCCAAGTGGGAAAGAAAGCACAACACGAAGTGGGCAGTTACATTGCCCAGTCTGGAAAAGAATATTATATAAACCATTTACAAATCATGTTGATTCTCTTCTTTTAGGAGTCTCCTCTTTGCACAACAATAAAAACAATGTATTTGTTGATACAGAACATTAATTCCATTAAAATCGCATTACGTGTAATGAAAAGCTATCAGAGTATAATTATGCAAGCGAATTCACAGATCCACATCAACTTTTAAATCCACTGGAACGACAACAGGAAGTGAGCCTGTCTGGTAGACAAATTGCTCCTTCATTTCCAGATAATTATGAATAAAGACCACTGCACTAATGTTAGAAACCACACGCTGTTTATGCAAACTCCAAAATCTAGGACTGTGCCTTCAAGGTGCCTTTGCCTGGGTTTCCCAGGGCTGTTCTGCTCTCAGTGCCTGAGGCTGTGCTCCTGAATCCTGAGTCTTCTGAGTCAATCCCACCCCAAAGCACGCTTCCTTCTTGGAATTCCTGCCCCTGGAGCCAGGGGGCTGGGCCCTGAAGGACCCCCCGAATTCCTGGACATTCACGGTTGCCCCTCAGAGGGCCCTCTGTCGCCCAGACCCGCAGGCTGCCGGCCCATTCGCCCCACCTGGGCCGGATGTCCCCCCCAGGTGCCCCCCTCTCCGGCCCTCTGCCCTCACACCAGCCCTGGCCTTCCTCGCTGCCCAGGCCACACCAGAGACCTGGGTGCCAAAAGAGTCTCCTGTCCTGGAACTTGGTGAGGTCCCGGGAGGAGGACAGGGGAGGAAGGGGCATGGGGACTTGATTCCTGCAAGAGGCCACCAGGAGTGCTCCTTATGCCGCTCCCATGGGTGTGTGAGGACCACCCCCGCTGATGACCGTCCAGCTGAAGTCACTCTCACTGGGCCCCTGGGATCCCAGTGAGGCCCCTGGCCCTCATTCACGGCCCGTGTCCACCCACAGGTTAGACGCTTCTAGGACCCCACACAGAGGCTGGGGGACTGGACAGCTGTCCTATGCTGATGCCATGTAGGGAAGGCGCCGGACAGATGCAGTGACCTCCCCAAGAGCGGGCAGTAGGGCTGGCACCCCATAAGAGCCATTTCCATCCCCACTGCTACTGCCCCTTCCTGCGACTGGCCCTGAGTCCCCCTCCAGAACTCTCACGTCTGGTCAGCAGTGGCCTTGGGGTCGCCAAGTCCAGGGAATCTCCTTCAATTCTCATGGTCCCACTCCCGCCTTTCCAGAACACCCTCCTGCCTTGGCTGCCCCCATCAGACCCCCGCAGCCACCCCTTAATAGGGGCTCCCTCACCCCCTCCCCTCCCCTCCTCCCCCCTGCACACACCATCTTTCCTGGGAGAGCTCGCTTTCTCCTGCCCTTTGCATCTAAACCCCTTCTCCTGGCCTCTCTTCCTTGAGGGCCTCCTGGAAAGTGCTGGAGCGGGTCTGACTCAGTGTGGCCCATGGCCCTATTGCACCCCCACAGCCAATGGAGACATCCCTGCCCCGCCAGAGGTCCGCCGTGCACACAGGTGTGCAGGTCAGAAACCCAGACTTACCCGCTTCCCTCCATCCCCCACCTCACTCTCAAATCCCATCCAAGGCACGTGCATCCTACTGTCCAACCCACACTGGACCCCGCTCCCAGCTCCACCCACACCTGCTATCTGGTTGTCTCTTCTCACCTTGAAACCATACCCTGTACCTCGCACACTTGAGGCCCATGAGGGAGAAACAAAACGATTCACCCAGACCTCCAAGCTTGTTTGGCAGCAACCTTAGATACGGGAACAACCCGACCAAGCATCGCGCAAGGCGCGCTGAGGGACCAGAGTGATCGGCAGCGAACATTAGAGTCAGAGGCTGAACCACAGCCCCCGCCATGTAACACAGAGAACCCCTGGAATTCACCACTGCGACCCATGAAGAGGCATGAAGGACAATCGTGCATGTGCAGGGCGCTCTCCAAACTTCCCTCACCTTCCACCCATGGTTTCCGAGTTCCTCCCCGCCCCCTCCCCAGATCAACGTCAACAATCGGTGTCACCCTAGGAAGCTCATGGGGACACAGAGCTGCTCATCGCCTCCTGTCTCCCTGCAGGGCCGCCTGCAATAAAGCCTGTTCTCTCTGCAGAAGACGCCTGCCTGGTATCTGGCCTTCCCTGGACAACGAGCCCACCTGTGGTTCCAACTGGACCCACGGCGACAGCCCTCCAGCGGGTCTCCCTGCCCCACTCCTGGCGGCACCTCTAACCTTTGTTCCACGGGGAAGAATCATCTTAAATGCAAATCCAACCAAGCCACTCTCCCCAACTCTTCCTGTCGGTGGCTTTCTTCTGCCCTCAGGGTAAGTCCCCAAGCTTCAGGCTCAGAGGGTCCCTGCCCACCTGTCCTGCCTCCTCCAGGCCCCTCCACCACGGTGAGTCCCTCTGTCTCCCCCTCCCATGCACAGCTAATCACCCAGAATGCTGAGCCCCCTGGGGACCCCAGCCCTGGGACATCAGCACCCACACTCCCATCGATGGGCTGGCCTTCCTGCTGCAGCAGGTGCTGGGGACAAAGGGCACGTCTTCCATAAATGGTCACGCTGAGCGGGGGCCTGGTCTCCCAGTGTGCATACAAGCGGTGTGTCCTAAAGGCTCTCAGTCCCCAGACCGTCAGCCCCACCCACCTCAAGGTACCCTTCTCACCTGGGCCCGTCTGGTCCTGCAGCCAGCTGAGGGAGCATGGCCCTGGGGAGCAGTGTTCTGACTTCTCCCCTTTATTTTATTGTACAACAAAAGCAATGCAAGTTCAAGGTATAAAAAATTAGGAAAGTCAGACAAACGAAAGGAGGCACATGAAACCATGGATCTCTCATTACTTCTACAACTTCTGTTAGATTGAATTCTATTGGATTCTATTGAAATAGATTTTGATAAAAATAGAGTCAGAGTGTTGTCAATAATCTCCCCTCATTATAATATATAATGTATCATGATCATGACATGACACCTGGTAAGTATTTATTTACAACACTTTAATGGCTGAATGGTATTCCATTGTATGAAAATACCACCATGGACTTAAAGAGTCATTTATTGCCTTATAAATATTTGCAATCACAAACATTACGAGTAAAGTTTTTTGAACAGGCATGTAAATATATGAATACTTAATTTTTTCCGATCTAAGTGATTCCTTTTTTGAAATTATGCAGAAATGGCCAATACCTCTTATTGACCTATTCTTTTGCAAACTGTCATGCACTATAAATTGTGTACAGTTAAAATATATCTGTATGTTTATATATATTCTAAGTGATTCTTTTACATGATTTGAAAAGCCAACTTGCTTCCTAGAGAGGCCACCACTTACAGTTGTTTGGGTTGTTTCTTCTAGTATTTACTTTCAAATTTCTCAGCTTGATGCTGTGACTGACATCTGACTGTGAAAGTTGAGGATTTTCACCTCCCCGGCAATCCACGCACACACCAGACACAGCCAAATCCACACACATCTTGCTCTTTCCCGATTCCAATGCACTAACAGCCCAACACAGTATTTGGTGTTTACGTTATAATGGCTTTGTAAATATTATCCATAACTGAGCCACTAGGAGTACTGTAATTACAGTGCCTTTAAAAAATCATATTACAGGGGCTTCCCTGGTGGCGCAGTGGTTGAGAGTCCGCCTGCCGATTCAGGCCACACGGGTTCGTGCCCCGGTCCGGGAAGATCCCACATGCCGCGGAGCGGCTGGGCCCGTGAGCCATGGCCGCTGGGCCTGCATGTCCGGAGCCTGTGCTCCGCAACGGGAGAGGCCACAACGGTGAGAGGCCCACGTACCACAAAAAAAAAAAAAAAAAAAAAAATCATATTACAATATTTAAATGGGGCTAACCACCTCATTTTTCATTTCATCTTCTATACATCCATCATAAATCATCCCAAGCCTAGGGAGGGTGGGAGGGAGGGAGACGCAAGAGGGAAGAGATATGGGAACATATGTATATGTATAAATGATTCACTTTGTTATAAAGCAGAAACTAACACACCATTGTAAAGCAATTATACCCCAATAAAGATGTTAAAAAAATAATAAAATAAAATAAAATACTAAGCCATAGCCAACTAAAAAAAAAAAAAATCATCCCAAGCCCTCTGCAGACCTGAGTGTCTTCTTGCTGTGTCTGAGCATATCAAGTGCTCCGTCCACTCGGGTTTCCTTGGGTGTGTCCCTTGTGGGGCCCTCCAGCCCTGCTCCCCTGTATATGGCCATCCTACTGGCCTGGTGCACCCAGCTCCCGGGGACTTGCCTTCATCTGGGACTCCCCTCTGCCTCTCTCCTGGGCTGCAGCCACTGTTTCCTTGATCCCGTGTTTTCCTTTCTCTCATTTTTCTCCCCATTTTTTTTGACAGACCATATCTTCCAACAATTCTCAGAGAAAGGATCCAGAGCAGGTAAAACTTCTGAGACCCTGCGTGTCTGATATGTAGAGACAGAAAGTCTAAGTGGTAGATGACCTTCCCTCAGCACTTTTTAGGCGGTGATTTAATACGTTTTGACTTCGTGTGGCTGCTGAGGAGTCTGAGTCATTCATCAGCAAATATTTACCAGGCACTGTTCTAGGCCCAGGGAGGTCGGCTGTGAAAGAAGGGGACCCCCAGTGCCTCCCTCACAGAGCTGGCACCCTACGGAGCAGGGGAAGGGGAGACAAAGGATGAGTGAAACCATGTGGTTGTGTTAGACAGGGACACAGAAGATGAAAGACAAGACCAGGAGAGGGGGAACCCAGGAGATGGAAAATCCTGGGGTGATGGATCCCAACAGGAAGGACGGACATGGAGGGCAGGAGGGAACATAGGAAACTACCCAGAGGCGGGAGGGTCTTTGTTTTCATTCACCAGGTGAAGTACTGGGTCCTTAGTCTGAATCTGGAACCTCATACCTTTCCCTTCTGGAAATACTTCTGGTATTATTATTTTATAAGGATTCTCTCCCCTTCATTTCCTTTGGTCTTCACTATTCCTATGTCTCTTCTCTGGCTCACCCTCGCATGCCTTTTCATCCCCGTTTCCAAGTTCCTGGGATTTTTTGTCCAGTTTTATGAGAGATTTCCTCAACTTTATCTTTCAACCCTTCTGATGATTTTCTTAACTTCTTTAATTTTGAAAATTTTCCAATAGTTGCAGAAGCAGAAACGATAAGAAAATCCAATCCACCTCCTTAACCCATCACTTAGATGAACGACTTTGCCATATTTGCTTCATCTCTTTTTCTTTGCTTTTTAAAATAAATTACATACATCGTGATATTCCACCCCTAAATCTTCTAATAGGCATATCTAAAAAATAAGGATATTTTTCTATATTACCACAAAGCCATCAATACATCTACAAATTACTAATAATTAATAAAATATCTTGATATTATCAGTAAAGCTCAATCCTTCTTCAAATTTCCCAGATTGCCTCCAGAATAACTTCTTACAGTTGATTTCTTCAAACTTGGTTCTAATAGCTAGTAATCAGGAAGGTATACATATATGGTTTTCATTTCTGCTGGGTAGCTTTAAATTTTCAGTTTGTTCTTTAACCCACATGGCTCTGGTTTTCAGTCAAGAGTAAACAGTATTGACATGATACTATACATAGAGAATCCTAAAGATGCTACCAGAAAACTACTAGAGCTAATCAATGAATTTGGTAAAGTAGCAGGATACAAAATTAATGCACAGAAATCTCTGGCATTCCTATACACTAATGATGGAAAATCTGAAAGTGAAATCAAGAAAATACTCCCATTTACCATTGCAACAAAAAGAATAAAATATCTAGGAATAAACCTACCTAAGGAGACAAAAGACCTCTATGCAGAAAATTATAAGACACTGATGAAAGAAATTAAAGATGATACAAATAGATGGAGAGATATACCATGTTCGTGGATTGGAAGAATCAACATTGTGAAAATGACTCTACTACCCAAAGCAATCTATAGATTCAATGCAATCCCTATCAAACTACCAATGGCATTTTTCACAGAGCTAGAACAAAAAATTTCACAATTTGTATGGAAACACAAAAGACCTCAAATAGCCAAAGCAATCTTGAGAACGAAAAATGGAGCTGGAGGAATCAGGCTCCCTGACTTCAGACTATACTACAAAGCTACAGTAATCAAGACAGTATGGTACTGGCACAAAAACAGAAAGATAGATCAATGGAACAGGATAGAAAGCCCAGAGATAAACCCACGCACATATGGACACCTTATCTTTGATAAAGGAGGCAGGAATGTACAGTGGAGAAGGGACAGCCTCTTCAATAAGTGGTGCTGGGAAAACTGGACAGGTACAATGTAAAAGTATGAGATTAGATCACTCCCTAACACCATACACAAAAATAAGCTCAAAATGGATGAAAGACCTAAATGTAAGGCCAGAAACTATCAAACTCTTAGAGGAAAACATAGGCAGAACACTCTATGACATAAATCACAGCAAGATCCTTTCTGACCCACCTCCTAGAGAAATGGAAATAAAAACAAAAATAAACAAATAGGACCTAATGAAACTTAAAAGCTTTTGCACAGCAAAGGAAACCATAAACAAGACCAAAAGACAACCCTCAGAATGGGAGAAAATATTTGCAAATGAAGCAACTGACAAAGGATTAATCTCCAAAATTTATAAGCAGCTCATGCAGCTCAATAACAAAAATACAAACAACCCAATCCAAAAATGGGCAGAAGACCTAAATAAACATTTCTCCAAAGAAGATATACAGACTGCCAACAAACACATGAAAGAATGCTCAACATCATTAATCATTAGAGAAATGCAAATCAAACCTACAATGAGATAATCATCTCATACCAGTCAGAATGGCCATCATCAAAAAATCTAGAAACAATAACTGCTGGAGAGGGTGTGGAGAAAAGGGAACACTCTTGCACTGCTGGTGGGAATGTGAATTGGTACAGCCACTATGGAGAACAGTATGGAGGTTCCTTAAAAAACTACAAATAGAACTACCATATGACCCAGCAATCCCACTACTGGGCATATACCCTGAGAAAACCATAATTCAAAAAGAGTCATGTACCAAAATGTTCATTGCAGCTCTATTTACAATAGCCCGGAGATGGAAACAACCTAAGTGCTCATCATCAGATGAATGGATAAAGAAGATGTGGCACATATATACAATGGAATATTACTCAGCCATAAAAAGAAACGAAATTGAGCTATTTGTAATGAGGTGGATAGACCTAGAGTCTGTCATACAGAATGAAGTAAGTCAGAAAGAAAAAGACAAATACCATATGCTAACACATATATATGGAATTTAAGGGAAAAAAATGTCATAAAGAACCTAGAGGTAAGACGGGAATAAAGACACAGACCTACTGGAGAACGCACTTTAGGATATGGGGAGGGGGAAGGATGAGCTGTGACAGGGCGAGAGAGAGGCATGGACATATATACACTACCAAACGTAAGGTAGATAGCTGGTGGGAAGCAGCTGCATAGCACAGGGAGATCAGCTCGGTGCTTTGTGACCGCCTGGTGGGGTGGGATAGGGAGGGTGGGAGGGAGGGAGACGCAAGAGGGAAGAGATATGGGAACATATGTATATGTATAACTGATTCACTTTGTTATAAAGCAGAAACTAACACACCGTTGTAAAGCAATTATACTCCAATAAAGATGTTAAAAATAAATAAATAAAAAGAGTAAACAGTATTTGTTAAAGCCTCTACAGAGTAGGTAAGTTTTCTGTTTTTTGCCATCTTCATCATTTTTAATTGTAGAAGTCAGTGGCATTAATTAGAATTGTGATGTTGTACAACCATCATTA
Organism: Leucopleurus acutus; assembly: GCF_964270905.1. Lineage (NCBI taxonomy): Eukaryota > Metazoa > Chordata > Mammalia > Artiodactyla > Delphinidae > Leucopleurus > Leucopleurus acutus. The sequence continues at coordinate 172,514,513 of NC_139142.1, forward strand.
CTACTTTTTCCAAAATTTTTCATCATCTCAAACAGAAACTCTGAAACATTACATTTGGTGAATTTTCACATAATATACAATGTGTAGCCAAAATCCAGATTGGGATATAAAATGTTTCCAGCTTCCAACCGGCTCCCTTATGCTCTTCTCTGGTTAATGCCTTCCCAGAGGTAACAGCAGTCTGACCTCTATCACTGTGGATTGATTTTGCTTGAAAGTTAATTAATATACGTGGAACCAAACTATGTATTAGGCTTCTTTCACTCAACACTGCCCATGAGATTCATCCATATCGTTGCATGAATCAGTAGTTTGTTCTTTTTTTATTGCTACATAGTATTCCATTATATGAACATATCACAATTTATTTTTCTTCTTCATTCATTCTCCTATGAATGGACATTTGGGTTTTTTCCAGTTTGGGGTTATCAGAAATAAAACCTCAGACTCATGGTCACAGAGAACAGACTTGTGGTTGCCAAGGGAGAGGGGGTTGGGGGGAGGGATGGAGTGGGAGGTTATAAGCAGATGTAAGCTATTATATACGGAATGGATAAGCAACAAGGTCTTACTGTGTAGCACAGGGAACTATATTCAATATCCTATGATAAACCATAATGGAAAAAAATATAAAAAAGAATGTATAATATATATATGTATAACTGAATCACTCTGACGCACAGCAGAAATCAACACAACACCGTAAATCAAATATACTTCAACAAAAAATTTAAAACTAAGAAATAAAACCACTGTGAACATTACTGTGTAAGTCTTTCAGTGAAAATGGATTCTCCTTTTCCTTGGCCATTGTATTAGTCTTCTAGGGCTACTGTAACAAAGTACACAGACTTAAGCAACAGAAATTTATCTTCTCGCAGTTCTGGAGGCTGGAAGTCCCAGATCAAGGTGTTGGCAGGGTTGGTCCCTTCTAAGGCCTCTCTCCTGAGCTTGTAGAGACACGCCAACTTCTCTCTGTGTCTTCATAGGCTCTGCGTCCTAATCTCCTCTTCTTATAAAAACACTAGTTATGTTGGATTAGAGTCCACCCTAATGACCTCATTTAACCTTAAATCCCTCTTCAAAAACCCTGTCTCCAAATACAGTCACATCCTGAGGTACTGGGAGTGAGGTCTTTAATATATGAACTTGGGGGAACACAATTCAGCCCACAACAGGCACGTACGTGGGACTGACATCACTTGGTCACAGGATGAGCATGTGTTTACTTTTTTTTTTAAATAGATCTTTATTGGAGCATAATTGCTTCACAATACCGTGTTAGTTTCTGCTGTATAACAAAGTGAATCAGCCATATGTATATGTATATCCCCATATCCCCTCCCTCTTGCGTCTCCCTCCCACTCTCCCTATCCCACCCCTCCAGGTGGTCAGGAAGCACCAAGCTGATCTCCCTGTGCCATGCGGCTGCTTCCCACTAGCTGTCTATTTTACATTTGGTAGTGTATATATGTCAATGCTATTCTCACACTTCAGCCGAGCTTCTCCCTCCCAGGCCGTGTCCTCAAGTCCATTCTCTATGTCTGCGTCTTTATTCCTGCCCTGCAACTAGGTTCATCAGTACCATTTTTCTTTTTTTTTTTTTTAGATTCCATATATATGTGTTAGCATATGGTATTTGTTTTTCTCTTTCTGACTTACTTCACTCTGCATGACAGACTCTAGGTCCATCCACCTCACTACAAATAACTCAATTTCGTTTCTTTTTATGGCTGAGTAATAGCCCGTGGTATATATATGCCACATCTTCTTTATCCATTCATCTGTCAATGGACATTTAGGTGGCTTCTGTGTCTTGGCTATTGTAAGTAGTGCTGCAATGAACACTGTGGTACATGTCTCTTTTTGAATTATGGTTTTCTCAAAGTAGATAAGGTTTTAACACAATTATATGGTTTTCTCAAAGTAGATAAGGTTTTAACACAATTATGCTATCTGTCCATCACTCTATCATACTTCTCATTCTTTGTTAACATAATTTGGGATTTTAGATCCAAACCGTAATTATATTTTTATGTTATATTCAATGTCTTTTGATAATAACTTTTTTCACAGTTTCAGTCTCCACGTTAGTCCCACGGTCACTAACCCCAGCTGCTGACACTCTAGTTCAAATTGTTGAAACCATTTTTCTCCCAAGGAGGTTTGACGACCCGGAGGCCACCAAGGCATCACGCTGCCTGGAGAATCTTTTCACATGCTTACTGAACACACGCAAGTCCACTTCTGTGAAACGCCTGCTGAAGCATTTTGTCCATTTTTTTATTGAGTTTTGTGGCTTTTTTCTACTGATTTGTGGGAGTTCATTACACAAAGTCACAATCAGTTATGTGTACTGCAAATATCTTCTGCCACTTGTCTTTTTACTTTCTTTATGTCTTTCAATTTTAAAAAAAAACCTTTAATTTAAAGGTAGTTATATCTTTCAAACATTTTTTCGGTTTTGGTATTTTTGTGTCTTGTTTGAAAAAAAAAGTCTCCTAATTCTGTGATGGAAAAGCATTGTCTTGCGGTTTTCATATTACTCTAAAAGTTTTAACGTCTAGCCCTTTAAACTACCTGAAACTGATTATCCCATATAGATAACCAGTCGTTCCAGCACCATTAATGGTGGACTGCCTCCCCTCTGTGCCTGATTGGCCAGAGCGATCTCCACCAGACAGCACAGTTTCACATCTGTTTCAAGGTTAGGTTTTACCTACTGATGGGTCTACTCCTGTACCTAAGCTTAATTTCTCTAACTTCAGAATGAGTCTTGCTTGATACCTGCTATCATAAATCCCCCAAACTTCTTCAGGAATCTCCTGACTTCTATTGGCCAATAGTTCTTTCATATAATTTTATAATTAGGTTGTTAAATCCCAGCTCCCCCCCACCCCTCCACACAAAAAAAGATCCTGTTGGGAATTGTAATGGACTAAATTGCATTATAAATTGAATCTAATTTGGGAAAAAAAAATCATCTTCACATACTGAGTCTGCCTAGCTCTATAAATATGGTATATTTCTCCATTTATTTAGGTCTTCTTTAACGTCCATCAATAAAGTTTTATAACTTTCTGCATACAAGTTTCAGACATCTTTTGTTAGGTGGATTTCTAAGGTTCCTTATTTTTGTGCTATTGTAAATGATACCCTTCTAAAAATTACATTTGTCTGTTGCTGAAGTATAAAGACAGAATTGGATTTTGGTATATTAATCTTCTAGCTAACTGCCTTGCTAAACTCTTTTTCTAATACTATAGTTTATAAATGTTCTGACTTTAAAGGGAGTACCTAGGAATTTGTCCATAGTATCTGAACTGTCAAATGGACATGGTTTTGTCAACTTTTTGATCTCTTCTGTATCTGTAATTACACCCTCCTTTTCATTCACAGTAGTGGTTATTTGTGTCTTATTTTTGTCCTTGCCCATTCATACCGTATTTGTCTATTTTGTTAAGACTTTTTACAGAACCACGTTTTGGCCTTGTAGATTCTCTTCGTGGTAGCTTTGTTTTCTATTTCATTAATTTCTGTTCTGAACTTTGATTTTTTTGAATTTATTTATTCTCTAAGCTAACTTGAGCACTCAGTTCATCCGTTTCCAGTCTCTATTCTTTCTAAGTACTTAAGGCTATTAATTTTCATTACAATTTCTTCTTTGACTAATGAGTTATTAAAATGTTTTTTAAATTTCCAAATACGTTGGCACCACTAATCTTTTAATTATTGATTTCTAACTTTATTATCGTCAGAAAATGTGATCTCTTTGGATCTATCAATAATTGTTATGTGTTGAAATTTCCTTCCTTTCATGGCAAGATTGGTCAATTTCTCTCTCCAGTTTGATATCTTTCTCTTTATATACTTTGCAGTTATTTTATTAAAGTATATAAGCATAGAATTGTATCTGCCTGGTATATATGTAATGGCCCTCTCCCTAACAATGCTTTTTAACTTAAAGTCTATTTTGTCTGATATTAAAATAGCTCTGCTGGGTTAATATCAGGATAGCTTATTTTTTTATATCCTTTTACTTTCAACCTTTCCACTTCTGTGTGTTGAAGGTATGTCTCTTGAAGGCGCATGTAACTGAGTTTTGATCTTCAATCTGATCTGACAATGTACGTCTTTTAACAAGTAAGTTTACTCCGTTTACATGTATTGAGATTACTGAAATATTTGGATTTGTTTCTGTCTTTAAAAAAAATTATTTGCCTCACTTTTTGTATATTTTTCATCTCCTCTCTTGCCTTTTATTTTGGGTTGAAATATTTCTTATTTCATTTATTTATTTCTACCAATTTAGAATTTAGAGTCTATTTTTTTTTCTTTTAGTGATTTCACCCTGAAATTTTACCACCCATATTTAACAAGGTCTAAAATTAAACAACAAATGAACTATCCTTTCCAGTTTCTGGAAGCCATGTTTTCTTCCAGGTTAGTGAGGACTGAATTCCTGAAATCCTCATCTGAATACTACGACTCTGTTTTGATGCTTCTAGATTCTGCTCTTTTCCCTGTTCTGCAATATATTCACAGACCACACTGTTGGATCTTTTCTCTTTACTTATTTATTAACAAGATGAAAGATAAATGAACTCGTTATGAGCACACTGACTTGGTCCTGCTTTTTGTTTACTCATCTGGTAGCATAGCCCCTTCTTGGATCTATTACCTCAATGTAGGTTTATGTCCATAACGCCTAGCGAATTATGAGCTTATGAAAGGCATTTACCTGATGGAGCAGATTATTTTTCAAGTGATAGTTTCAAGAAACTGTTTCTCTGGATTTTTGATCCAAAGCCCTACACAAGAATCAGCAACTTCCAGAATATTAATACACTGTGACCAGGGTTCACCAATCACAGCCCCTCACACAGTACTTTGCTTACATACTATCTCTTACCCTCTTCCTGCCAAACTCTGTCACAGCTTTTAAAACTCTGCCTACACTTCCTAAAACAATGAAGGCCCCAGGACATGTGGAAGCGGGAGAGAGAGGACTTGGCTGGCTTCACAGCCTAGAACCATAAGGACAACAGATTTTCACAATGATTATCTCACCAAGCATCAAGTGTGAGGTGCACATTGTTCCCCTTCTTACAGACAGAGAAACCAAGTCTCCAAGATGTGAAATAACCTGTTCAAGGAAACAGATCTAGCAAACTGTAAAGTCAGCCCTGAGAAGCCTAACCAATTTCATGCAAGAGTCAACGGTGAGGAGCCACAAAGCTGTACCAAAGAAGTGATTCCACACTGAAGTAAGACTGCTTTAAGTTTCCAGGCCTACCTGCAATCATCTGAGTAAAGAAAAGAAACCTTCATGTAGGTAAAATATATAAGTAGTATATATTCTCTAGCAGATATAACTCATGGCTATTTTCCATATAAATCGTCTCAAATCAAGATTTGATTCTAACAGCTCTAATTCTAAAAAGAAGAGTCATGAACAGGAGTAAAAAGACCCCTGCATTCACTGCTTCTGCAACTGCATTTTCTGCAAAACTCTGCAGTTCTATTTTTAACATTTGATTACAGCATCAACAGAGCTATATTCCATAAAAGCAATTATATTTTGCTCAGCAAAAAATCAGAACAGAATAACATGTGGCATACTAACAACTGTCGGAATAGAAGCAATTTAGAACATTTTGGGATAATGATTGGGATCATTTTTCAGGATTTACAGCGAACACATTTTAACGGCATGCTACCATGGGGCCTACTGCAATGCTTAAGTCATGCACTACACAAACCAAAAATGCACAGAGAGCCCAGTATTTTATCAAAACATTAATAACAGCACTCGAGAAACCTAAGCTTTTATCACACACTTCCTACTCACCAGCTCTCTCCATGTATAAAAAGCAGCATTTAACTTAAAGTACTTTCCTTTTCTTTAAGGGCTTTCTCTAAAGGTCTGTGAAGTGGAATTGCTCAACTAACACAGGAAAGGCAAACAGGTGGCAACCCCCTCCCATGTCTAAGTGAGACCATGCTTATCTGTCGCAGCACCGCTCCTGGCTGAGGGTACACGCGACCTCAGGATCCTCCCCGGCACAGTATTCCAGGCACCGTAACTCAGAGCTCGTGTTGGTAGGTCACATCTCCCCTACATGAAGGTCCTAGACAAACAGGCTAGGGCAGTTAGGGGGATGCAATTATGTTTGATTCATGCCTCTAGGCGCAGGTCATGGTTGCACAGGTCTTCCAGGTAGAATGGAGTGGTTAGTAGCACATCAGTGTTCTCATCAAGAACAACCAGAAGAGTGAGACAAAATATGGGAACCAACTCCTTGGAAGCAGCTGAGAGCAATGAAATTCAGAGAAGCTAAAGGAAGGAGAGACCCTCCCTCCTGGAGGGGAGCCAGCCTCTGCAGCTTCCTTTAGCCTAGAGACTTTGCCCAATTCCAGGCACAAGCAGGAGCCCGAGAACCCTGGCATGGCTTCAGGTGGAGACTTGGGGTCCAAACACAGAGCTGGCTTTCCCCTCGGGACATTTTTCAAATTCTGAGGGCAAAATATATAAATCTTAACAAAAAGCCACTGAAAGCACAGTGAAGACAAAGATTGTAATTTGGAAACCCCAGAGAGAAGGGCTGTAAAGAATACAAAAGACTCTCCTCTGGAAACCCTAAAAGGCCAGAGCTCAGAAGAACAAGACGCAGCTCACCTGGGCTGCAGACCAGCTCTGACACAGCAGATCCTGGCTGGGTGAAGGCGATGGCCACCAGGTAATGAAATCAGCCGACCGACTTCGAAACAATTACTATGTCCAGGAAAACAGGGAAAAATACGAACAAAATAAATAAGAAGAAGAATTCACCAGATAATTATAGTCTTTAAAAATATCGGGGACTTCCCTGGTGGTTCAGTGGTTAGGGCTCCATGCTTCCACTGAAGGGGGCATGGGTTCGATCCCTGGTCAGGGAACTAAGATCCCACATGCCATGTGGCATGGCCAAAGAATTAATTAAAAAAATTTTTTTTAATCAAAGAGGAAAATATAGAACTAAAAAACCAATATCCAAAATCAGTAACTCAAAAGAAGGGTTTGACAGCAAATTAGACACAACAGGAGACAGGACTAGTTAACTAGAAGACAGGTCAATTAAAACAAATACCCAAACTAAAACAGAAAGAGAAAATTAATTTAAAAGAGTATCAGATAGAAGTAGGACATAATGCAAGGCCTAACGTGTGTGATTCAAGTCCCAGAAAGAGAAAAAGAGAATAGGGTGGAAGAGAGAATGGCCGAGAATTTTCCAAAACAATTAAAATATCAAATCACAAATTATTCAAGAAGCTTTTCAAAGCCAAGCTGGCTTATTACAGAGAGAGAGAGAGAGAGAGAGAGAGAGAGAGAGAGAGAGGTTACATAAAGAGAAAATCTGAAAAGCAGTAAAGGGTGGATTTAGACCACACACACCACACGCTACTTTCAAAGAAGTAACAAAAAGACTGAAAGTCAGTTTCTAACAGAAATGATGAAACCACCTTTAAAGTCCTGAAAGAAAATAACTGCCAACCTGGAATTCTATAACCAAGAAAACATCATTCAAAAATTGAAGATGAAGTTAAGACTTCTTCAGACAATCAAAGCAGAATTTGTCACCAGCAAACCTGCACTAGGAAAAGCAAAAGGAAAATGATCCAGAGGGAAGCCCAGATACGCAGGAAGGAATAAAGACTGATGAAAGGGATGAATGAATACTGACTGCAACCAAACTTTGGAAGCTCTGAAAGAGACAGAGAGGTGGTACTGATTTAGCAGAACTGAGAACAAGGGATCCCAGAGCAGCAGCAGCGGAGAAAACAGAACAACCTGTGTACATCTCAGAACCCCCCAGAAGGTTCAGGCACAGGCCTCACTGAGGACCTCTGGAACTGGGGCTGAACTGATGCAGACAGTTCCAGGGGTCTGGGGGCTGGTCGAGGAAATAGATAGACTAAAAGAAGCAGTAACATACAACAAGCTTTACTTTATCAGGTGGCCCCTGGCTACATGAGACGCGAAGTCCCTCGGCATGACCCCATTCAGGGGCTTAAGGCCAGGGGACACCATCCAGAAGGGAGGAGAGTGAGGCTAGAGGTAGAGGAGTGTTGGAGAGGGGCTTGCACCTTCAGACGGGGTCACTCAGCAGCACGGTGGGGAGTCTCTGGGTCAGAGAGGTCCGAAGGGCAGCTGCGGCTTGGGGTCTTATAACCATAAGGCCTGATCTTATCAATGGGCAGCAGAAGCTGGGGGAGGTTTTGCAGAGTATGCAAAGCAAGAAGGTTCTAAATGCTAAAAAAAAAAAAAAAAAAAAGGAAAAGAAAACAAATTCTGCTTATTCAGGCCATTGTGTAAAATAACTGAACGTGGGGACTTCCCTGGTGGCGCAGTGGTTAAGAATCTACCTGCCAATGCAGGGGACACAGGTTTGAGCCCTGGTCCGGGAAGATACCACATGCTGCGGAGCAACTAAGCCCGTGCGCCACAGCTACTGAGCCTGCGCTCTAGAGCCCGCGAGCCACAATTACTGAAGCCCGTGCGCCTAGAGCCTGTGCTCCGCAACAAGAGAAGCCACTGCAATGAGAAGCCCTCGCACCACAATGAAGAGTAGCCCCCACTTACCACAACTAGAGAAAGCCTGTGTGCAGCGACGAAGACCCAACGTAGCCAAAAATAAATAAATAAATTTATTTAAAAAAAGAAATAACTGGATGTGTAAAAATTTGAGTTTGGAACCAGCAAGCTTTCGACTGAACAGGTCTCAACCCACGGTGAAGAAATAAATAACCTAGGGCCCAATGCACAGAGGCCATCTTTGGCCATTTATATAACAATTGAGAAGGGGGGTTGCTGAAATAAGAAAGGAAAATTGGGCAAACCACTTGAAAAAATTTAAATCCCTAGATTCCCCTCCCTTTACTCCACCAGAATTCTAGAGGTTTCTTCCCTGAAAAGGCTAAAACAAAAGATCTGTGGTGTGGGGACTGAGCACCTCCAATTCACATGGTAGCAGAGTGAGCCAAGAGAAGGCATGGTGAGGCCATGCCCTCTGCCACTGCAGCATCTTATTAGATGAAACACAGGATGTGCTCCAGGACAATGAGGATTCAGAGCCAGAATGAGGAAGACTTGAGATCCAGAAAAATGGGCGAATAGGATTCCAAATATCACAGCAAAGGGAGTGTCCAGGATGACCACTGTGCAGCAGGCTTAGAGAGTCATCAACCCAAGAGAAAAGAGTGAGGAATCTGAGAAGAAAAACGGAACAGAGAGATTATCTGCTGGAACTGACTTTGTGCAAAACTGTACTGAGAGGCTAGGGCAAGAGAACGATTAAGAAAATGAAAAAGCAAGGCAAGTATCAACTTCAGGAAAACAAAAAGTTAGCTAGGCAACAATCGTAATACACTACACAGCTTTGCTGTGAATAATATTTGCATATGCATGGTAATGTAAACCCAAACACTGACTAAACTAAATTTGTACTATACCCACTCTGGAGGGTGAGGAAAGGGAAGCAGAGGGGACAGTGAGGTAAAAAGCTAAAAATCTTCACTGCCATAATGATGCCTAAACTGATGAATTGAAGAGCGCAGGATCTGCATCCCATGTAGAAATGTGGAGATGTGATGTCCAGAATAAAACCTAAAAAAGCAAAAGTGATTGCCTCAGGGCAGGTTAGGGCAAGGAACTGCTGGGCTTTCCTATTGATATTTGACTTTTAAAACTATGTCCTTATTTTATTAGGCAACATAAAAATTAATTTTAAAAAGAGACATGAATATTTTTCTTTTTAGTAATATAAAACTTGAATTATTAATTTCAAACCACAAGTAATACCAGCATCTCTAATGCCTGTGAGAAGACAGCTGATCCTTTTACTTTTTTTTTAAATTTGAAAGCGTTTAAACTATCCTGTTATGCCAAAACTCCAAAATCTCCCCATTTTTCATGGTACCATGGGGAAATACAATCTGATGTTTCTACCCACAAAACACCAAAGAGATTAAGATCAGTTACTTTCTTCAATGATTATTTCATGATCAATGAACTCTAAGTACTGGACAGCAGCCAACATCATTCCAGATGCTGACGGTGGAGCCCCAGAAAATAACTCAAAATGAGGACCCGCCAGCTGAATGGCTCTGAGCAAGTGACTGCTCACCCAGGGTAAGGACCCCACGGACCTTCTCTCCTGCCTCTCAAGGGGTTTTAACCACCCTGAGAGGGGATGCTGGGGCTGAGCTAAAGTCCCTGAATTATAGAGAGAAAAGAAATGTTAAATTCTTGGATCTGAAATGAGGGGAAAGCAGAGTATAATCCAGGAGTTTAGGGTGGATAAAGCTGGCAAGTTTGTATATTAAATGAGGGAAGAATAAGAAAGCTCTCTGGTGGCCATAAGGCCGAAGAACTCTAGAGGGCAATCATGTTGAGAGCTGCAGGCTCTTGGCTGTGCAAGGAAAATCCCCCACCCACCACCGTCTCCCGTACAAAGTCATTAGTACATTTGTTTTTGGATGCTTCAGAAAAGATGCTTTTGTAGGGCTAGACTGGGGTGGAGGGAAGGTGACAAGGACTCACAAAGGTTTTGAGTGTCAGATTTGGATAAGACAGGGCAGTGCCGAGACAGCCCCTGAGGGTAGGGATTTGGGACAATGGAGCCCGTAACCTGCAGAAATTAGAAGAAAGTTTGGGGAGGGCTTGGGACATCTTGGCCAAAAGAACTGATACAGGTGCCAGCCAATTATACCAGATCTTGCGGGCGGGGGGAGCTGGAAGGAATCTGAGATACACAATCAAATGAAAAATTCTGTGGTAGATGAGAGGGTTTCAGACTGTTTTCCACAGAAGACTATCAATAGTTTCTCAAGGCACACATATAAATCAATGAGGTCTGAAAACATGACATAGTATATATATCCCTCTCACAAAGAGTCACAGGGTACATCAGCACAACAAATACATAATATACACAATAATACATAGCGCAGGAAACAGTTCAACCCTGAATAACTGGGCCTTCTCCAAATGTGACCTTGGAATCTTTTTTTAATTCAAAATACACATTTAACATCGTGCATAACCAGTCTTGCACTGCACACACTATATAGGGAATGCTGGCATAAGAAATTATAGTGGGAATTCAGAGAGAGATAAGGTGAAGTGTTTTTTCTTTTCAAAATTGAATACCCTTTCTCTGACTGTATAAATAATATACACTCATGTTGCTAAATTTAGATAATATGAAAAAGCATACAGAGGAAAAAACAGAATTTACCCATACTACCGCACACAGAGATAAACCAATGGCAACATGTAAAGCATATTTATACCTCGACTTGTTTCGATTCACAAAGTTCATTTGATTTTTTTTTTTTATAAAGACTTCGCTCAGAGTACACAGTTTTTCATTTAGAAATATATTGTGGACATCTATGGACACCAATCCTCCAATGATGGGCTGTCTCATTCTTCTCATTCTACTGTACATTCTATTTCTACCATCAAAACCCACCAGATAACATATTTCCAAATATCTCTGATGATGACTACACCTTTATTAATAGTTTTAAATCCTCTTTATTCTGTTTAGAATTATTTTTGTACTGCATTCGGTTTGATCTTATAATGATAGCCCTACTTTCTTTTTCCTGGCCCTTGTGAGATAATAGCTCTTCGCAGATGCTTTGGTCTGTTATTTTAAGCATGTTTTTGGTCAACAGCATCTATCTGAATTTTGCTTTTTGTCCCAATCCAAAGCACTGTCTTTTACTAGGGGAATTTAAGCAACTTGCATTTATTGGGATAGCTGACAATCTGATGTTTCCCCCTGCTATCTTATTTTTATGCTTGTTTATTATTTTTTTATCTTCTGTTTTTCTAACTTTCCTGTCTTTTGCTATTTTGGCCAACTATTCTGTTTATTTATTTCCTTGTTCTAATCATTTGAAAATTACACATTTCTTTTCTATTCAAATTTTTAAATACCTACTTGAAAATACATACCTAGAACATGTATATCAATGGCACATATACTTATAGGCTCTATGCAAGATGGCAAGATTTTCTACTCCACCTGACCTCCCAGATTTTATTAAACAACCACAACTACTCAAACTTAATTTTATATTTTATTTGTTTAATTGCTTACTGCTGCATTATTCATACCAATGTTTCTCATCTTTTGACATCTTTTATTGATAACTTCTTTTTTCATTTGGCTTACGCATGTCAAGTAATTTCTTCTTTCAGAAATGGAAAGCAGAGACTATGTATCTATTGTATTTCCAAAGATAACTATTATTTGCCCATTTATGTGAATAAGCTTAGAAATTTTGCGTATAGAAAGCCTACAGCAACCTAGCTTAATAGTCTTATTCCTTCTAAAACATATAAATGTTGCTGCATCACCTCCTAGCATTGGGTTTTTGGTTTTTTAAATTATTATTTATTTTATTTATTGAACTATAGTTGATTTACAATGCTGTGTTAATTACTGCTGTACTGGGTTTTGAGGGTTAGAACCTAGTATCAGTGTGATTCTCTTTCCTGTGAAAGTGGATGGTTTTTTCTTATCTCATGCTTACCTTTTGTTTTTTTAATCACTGATTCAGAAAAAATCAAAACTGAAATACCTACTATCTGCCCACCCAGTGTCTGGCATCTACTCTCCATGTCCCTTAGCTTTTCTCTCCCAACTCCCCCATCTTTATCCCAAAGGTCTAACTCACTCATCCAGGTCTGCTCATGGGAACATTTTCATGTCCTGTCTGCAGACACTGCATTTCACGCCCTTCTTCTGCAATGTGACTTCCTTTTAGATCTCGCTGAGGCCATGAGTCAGAGCTGGTATGAAGTTTCCTTCCACATCTCTATTTCACTGTGTGCCACTGAGCCCAGGGGCTTCCTGACATTCGTACATGATATGCCCTAAATACTAATACTTGCTTCAAAACGCCCTGCGTCTGAGCACCAAGCAGTCGGGGTGATTCCAGGAGGAGAGGCCACGCCTGTCACACAGAAGCACAGGAGAACCATGGCGTCAGGACCAGCCCCAGGGCTCTGGCGGCTGCTGCCCTGGGAGTGAGCAGCCTGGGAGGCCGAAGAAACCTGTGGACGTGCAGTGCCCAGGAGGGACGGCAGGATGGACCCTCACACTGCAGCGGGGCTTTGTTTCTTGTTCTTTGACCCTGTGTGATTCATTTGGTTACACTGAAAGCAAACTCGGCTTTTCTGCTGTACTATTCCAAGTATCTCTATGTCTCTATAAGCACTCTGTGTGATATTAACTGTGGTTCTTCCCATGTTTCCACTCTTTTTAGGCCTAAATCATTATCCCGCAGCTACTTTGAAATAAATGTGAGTAAAGCACTTTCCCTACCCCCCAGTCATGAGACTCCCAGGGTCGGGGGCTGGGGACGGAAAGGCAGACCACCTGAGCCCTGACCTTCAGACTGTCTAACTGGGGGGTTCCTGAGACGGGGCCCAATCGATCGGTTTCTCCGGCTGCTGTAACCAATCACCACAAACCTAGAGGCTGAAAACACACAAGCGAATCACCGCACCATTCTGGAGGCGTGAAGTCCAAAACGGGGCAGTGGGGCCGCCTGCCTTCCAGAGGCTGCAGGGGAGAATCCGCACTCGGCTCGTCCAGCTTCGGGGGCCACCCGCTCCCACCTCTGCTCCCATCCTCACCCCCCTCCCTCTTTCCCCTCTAAGGACCCTTGTGATGACACTGCCCGCCCCGCCGATACTCCAGGATAAACCTCCCCGTTTCAAAATCCATAACTTACTCGCGTCTGCAGAGCTTCTTCTGCCGTGTCAGGTAACATTCTCACAGGTTCTAGGGATCAGGACAGGACACCATGGTGGGTAGGGGCGTCGTTCTGCCCACACACCCAGGGATCTGAACGCTTCACAAGAACCAATAGAACACAGAGCGAGAAGCACCACACCGTCACTGGAACCTGTTCTTTCAGGACACTCTCTGAGCCCTCTTCACCTTAGAAGTGCAAAACTGACACCATGATGAACAAACTGATCGTGATATAAGCAGAATACTCCCTGGCTATTTATTAAGGTAAAATACTGCAATATGCACCTAACCTACTTATTATAAGAATTAACTTTTAAGTGAGATATCAAATGAGAAAAAAGACATGTTTAAGAGTCAGTGGAAGATGCAAACTCTTACATATAGGATGGATAAACAACAAGGTCCTACTGTATAGCACAGGGGACTATATTTCAAGATCCTGGAATAAACTATAATGGAAAAAAATATTATATATGTGTATAACTGAGTCACTTTGCTGTACAGCAGAAAATATACTTCAATTTTAAAAATTAAAAAAAAAGAGTCAGTGGAGTAAAATAATAATCAAACCAAAAACCTGGGCTGTGTGTGATGTTTGTAGGGTCACTAGAAGTCCTTTCCACAACGAAATCAAGATGAGCCCCCGTGGTGAGCCCTGCGCATTCCTTCTCAGGGCTTTCACACTAAACTTTAGACAGCTGGCCTCTCGTACGCTCAGAAAATATACTTCCATTTTCACTTTTTCATTTCTCTTAAGCTTTTTTACCAAAAGGAAAAAAGTGAAATTTCTGAACTGTTGAACATGTTATTAGGAAACAGAATTTTCAATAGCCAGGTTCTCAGTCCATGCCCGTATTCCAAATGTGTCACTATTTATTATAAACAGCACACAGAATTGACAGATTTTATAACGTGGGAGTTTCCTGGGCTGCCATTCGTCAGCTGATATAAAAGTTAGTGTAATGAAAATGTCAAGAAACAGCATCACATTTAGAAACCATGAAACACAAAAATGGAGCTGTCAGTCATCCTGAACGCTCGCCAAATAAAAAGTTTTAAAGAGAGTCATGGGTCATCAGAACCACATGCCACAACTTCCACTGCACAGAGATGCACCAGGATTATGAAAAGAATCTAAGATCTGTCAGGTGGCTGGTCACACCAGCTCACACCAAATTTGCTCTCGAAGGGCACGCCCGGATCTATTTTCACGTTAACTGCCAAAACAATCGTCTCCTCTCCCCTGTGCTTGCTCTGTTAAGGTTTCCTTTTTGGGTGTGGGTTCCTATGTGAAATCTGGGATTTTATATTTGTATGTAGATTCTATATCACATTTAACCCATTAAAAATGTCACCTTCGTTGGTTTCAGCCCTTCCTCCCCTGGGTCCCAATTCTGTCAAGAACTGGTGGGAGGGACGAAGCAGTTTGTGGTTGAAACCGACAGACAGCAATGATCTGAAACTGTATTTCCTGAGAAGCAAGGAATCAGCTACAGAACGCCAACAGGCCTCAGCGATACCCAAGCCCAGCCCAGGTGAGGGCACCTCCATGACTGCGGCTGAGGGGTGAGGGAAGGAGACCCAATGAAAAGAGCCAGAATGAGGGGGTCACGCAAATCAGCCGGGCTGCATGAGGCGCTCATGCCTGACGTAAGGCCAGAACACTCACCTGCACAGACTCTCAAGTCCTACTTAGCCCATACTTCCTCTGGCTCATGGACCCCAACCACCATGGACACACTGTCTCTGAGGAGAAATGGATTCCGAGGGAAAAGGCTGGGAAAGGAAGAGGTGGGAAAGTGTTGACCACTCCAACGGGCCCCAAGCTGGCTCAGGAGTTGGCAAGGAAGCCACAGAGATTCACAGAGATGGATGTGGCTCCCCAGGCCAAGGAGGGGGCAGACGAAGGTCAGGGCCAACAACATGGTCCCTCAGGTCCCTAGATCCAAGTGATGGTGAGGCCAACCAAATAGACCTCCAGATGACCTCGACAACACAGAACAGAGGGAGAAGCAGAGGGTGAGTTAGAGATCCTGACTCCATCTCCCCATTGACAGAAGGCTCCGTCCACCATGCACATCTCCATTCATATGTCACCTGCTCAGGGAGAGGCCTTCACTGAGCCCCGGTCCAAAGCAGAGCCCTGGCCCTTATCTACTGAACTGCAATTTCATCTCCTTCTCAACACCTGTCACCATATGAAATGGTTTGCTTATTTATCACCTGTCTCCCTTCTCCAGAATGTAAGCCCACCAGGCAAAGACCTGGTCTGTCTTGTCCAACACTGCATCTCCAGCTCCCAGCACAGGGCCTGGCTCACAGAGCAGGCACTCAGATCACTGTGGATGCATAGATGCATGGATGGACGGATGGAAGGGTGGATGGGTGAGTAGATGGATGGAAGGGTGGATGGATGGATGGAAGGGTGGATGGATGGATGGAGAGGTGGATGGGTGAGTAGATGGATGGAAGGGTGGATGGATGGAAGGGTGGATGGGTGAGTAGATGGATGGAAGGGTGGATGGATGGATGGAGAGGTGGATGGGTGGGTAGATGGATGGAAGAGTGGATGGATGCATGGATGGATGGATGGATGAAAGGTGGATGGATGGATGGATGAGTGGATGGATGGAAGGGTGGATGGGTGGATGGGTGGGTGGATGGATGGATGGATGGCAGAGTGGATAGATGGATGGAAGGGTGGATGAATGGATGGATGAGTGGATGGATGGAAGGGTGGATGAATGGATGGATGAGTGGATGGATGGAAGGGTGGATGGGTGGTTAGATGGATGGAAGTGTGGATGGATGAAAGGGTGGATGGGTGGGTGGGTGAATGAATGGATGGATGGATGGATGGATGGATGGGTGGGTGGGTGGGTGGATGGATGGATGGATGGATGGAAGGGTGGATGGGTGGGTAGATGGATGGAAGGGTGGATGGATGGATGAGTGGATGGATGGAAGGGTGGATGGATGGATGAGTGGATGGATGGAAGGGTGGATGGGTGGGTAGATGGATGGAAGGGTGGATGGATGGATGGGTAGATGGATGGAAGGGTGGATGGGTAGATGGATAGATGGACGGATGGATGAAAGGGTGGATGGGTGAGTAGATGGATGGAAGGGTGATGGATGGATGGACGTGTGTGTGAGTAGATGTATGGGTGGATGGGCGGGTGGATGAGGGAGTGAGGGAGGAAGGAAGGATCACTCTGCACAACCGGGCCTGATCTGACCAGGCTTTAATGATCCTGGAGGTCACCACCTCCTGCAAAATAGCCAAGGACCCACTCTGAGTCTTGGGAAACGAAACGGGCAGTGTCTGATGACTCTGTGCTAGGGGACGCCAGGGCTGCCCTGTTCCTGGTCTTATTGGCACTGCTCCTAGGAGCTCCCACCCTCCCCAAGTCCTTCCAGTAACTCCCTTTTTGCTTGAATCAGGCAGAGTTGGCTTCTTCTGTCCCCGAATATGCCCCGTTCCAGAAGCGCAAATTACAGGCTGAGAGTTATGGGTGCTTACGATGTGCCCGAACTGTGCTTGTTTAATCTCCACAGGGATCCGAGGGGGGAGGGACTGTTATGATCTCAGGAGAAAAACACAGAGGTCTGAGTGGCCAGGAGACTTACACTATGGCCACATGGCTGGTAGCAGGGGAGCCAGCATGTGAACCCAGGCCATCAGCTCCAGCATCCGTGTTCTGGACCAACACACAACTCTCCCTCCTGCTCAGCCACTCTGACCCCTGCCGGCATGGCTTTACTGTGATGAAGCAGTCTTTCATAAGTAAAGAATTCCAAATAGCTCATCTTTTTAATGAATCTAAATGTTTACAAATCAGGTCTACTTGTGGGGGCACCTACGGGTCATCCTGAATCTTTTACAACGGCTGGATGCAGCCTGGCATCATTCTCCTAACAGCATATTTCCATAACTCGCCCCAGAAAGATTGTACAGGCACACCTTTAACAAAAATGTAACCCGCAAAGTAAAAGTTACTCTGTGGAACCCTTCCCCAAAATTTACATAATCTATACATAACCATTTTTGTTAAAACTATTTTTAGGCCTAAGCAACAGTAAACTCATCAGTTGGATCATAATTTTATAATCCCTGTCATCTCCAGGAGCAGTGTATATGGAGCACAGCCTGGGGAAAATCAGTAAATAAATTAAAAAGCAAAATAAATCATATAAGCTTATTTTCACAGGAAAAAAAATTATATTGCAATTTTTATAAGGGCAAGGAGTGGGAGGTGGAAGCAGAGATCAATCCATTTTCCTCTCACTCCAGGTCTGAGAATCCTCATTTTCTATTCGTCAAATTAATGAAATGAACACAGACCAGTCTGATTAGGAGGTCTGAAACAATGGGAGTACCGACGCATTTGCATTTTCTTTCAGTGTGAACAGGCTATTCTGATAGTTAGAAAAACAATGACAAATTGCAGGAGACTTCATCCTTTGTTGCTTGGAAATGGCTCTCTGGCCATAATATACTACATCATTGCCAAATGCACCTAGCTTCAAGTTAGGAGCAGAGTGGATGGTGTTAAATATGAAATCAGTGACATGTTTTCTCAATGCGTCAACTCTAATTCTAAATTAAAGACTTCTGTCAACTCGAAATAATTCCTGTACATTCATTGCTGTTTATAACCGACATGGGAATTTTTTGCAATGAGAATAAAACCCACCTCCAGCCCTGAGCCCTGGCCCTCCCCCTGCACTTGACCAGCCAACCCATTCCTCCGTCTGTCCCCCGAGCACAACAACTGTGCCACGGCTCTCGCACGGGTTTCCATTTTGAATTTCAGTTGCTCACCTGTCCTGCCTGGGATGCTCTGCCCCCGGGTCTCCTCTCCCCCCACGCCTCTTCACCACCCTGGTCTCTTCTTAAACCTCATTTCCCCTAGGAGGTTCTCCCGAAAAACCGCTCTAGTGTCATCGTCCTCATCTGTACTTCCTTACACCTGGGTGAGGGGTCTCTGCCTGACCCTCTCCCCCTCAAACGTAAACTCCACTAGAGCCAGGACCCCTAGTCCCTGGCACAAACAGCAGGCCTCGGGGACAGCTGCTGACCAAGGCTGCAGGAATCACCACAGCAAGGCCCCGTGCAAATGGGCTGGAAAGAGCACAGGGGGCCTGCCCCATCCCGGCCTCGCCCTCCCCGTCTCCTGCACTCCCAGCTGCCAGCCGCAGCACCCGCAGGCCCTCATCCACACTGCTGGGAGGAGCCCCCAGGCATCCCTGCGGGCCTGGACTCAGGCCACTCCACTGCTGGTCCAGCACTGATCTCCTGCCTCCCACCCCCCACCCCCGCTATAAACCAGGCTCAGTCACACCCCCAGCTCCCCAGGCCAGGCCCCCTGGGTGGTGGCACCTCCAGCCCTCCAACTGTTGTAACCCCCCGGCCCCAGCACTGGTGGCTGTGTCCTCCCCAACATCATCCCCATCCCCTCAGAACTGGGCCTTTGGGTGCATTTGCATGGCAGTGAGTGACCAGAATCTAATCATGAAATTAATTCCTGCCTCGGAAGGATCACAGCTGCCCCTTTCCCCTTTGATGTTCATTTCTTCTTTGAACTAATGATCAAAGATCTCCTTTGCCCTCAGAAGTCCTAAATGCCAGTGATCATGGACCCATGCTTCTCTCTTCAGGCTGCTCACATTCATTCACATATCCACAGAGGCCAAGTTATTTAATGGTATAAATCTTCTTCCCTGTCACATAGTTAAAAGCGCATTCTTCCAATCAAGAGGAGATAATTCCCAGAAGGCTCCTTTTCTGACAATGCGGCTCCTGATAAGTCGAGAGAGGGTTCCCCCATCACGTGTTGGAAGGGAGACCCCCGAGCCCAATCCCAGGAGGAGAAGCCTCCCTCAGTTTTCCTTCTTTTCCTCCTCTTCCACTGCTTGTCCCCCGGGGGAGACCCCCGTGACACCCAAGGAAGTCTTCCACTGGAAAATCTGGGGACCCCTACACTGAAGGACGTACCGCTCCCTTCTGGCCCTGAGGCCTGTACCTCCTCCTTCCCTAAACAGAACCCCCTTAACTTTTCATAAAGAATCAAAAAAGGTGATCCATCTACCTAACGACTCAGAGCCACCAGTCCTGTCACTGAAGCCCCACACCCGGCTGTATCTGTCATCGTAAGACTTATCACTACCAGGCATTATACTGTAGATTGCTTCGCTGGTCGGTTTACTCTCTGCCTGTCCTAGAGAATGCGAGCAACGGCCCCTGGAAAGAGATGCCTAGAGGACCTGCTGAAGGAACTGATGAACACGTGGCTGCCATGGCTCCGCGAGCACAGCACTTCTCGTGTCTTGGTTTTAGGGATTCAAGAATCCCCTGCCGTCTTTGACGTCCATGGGCTTCCGTGACTGCAGAACCCAGCAACCCATGGGCAAATGTCCATGTACTTCATTGTTTCTGCTTCAAAAGAGACTGGTGATCTGGGACGGGCCTGGTATTATCATGAAAGCTTTTAGAAAGACCCGTTTCCCCGACACAGAGGTCTCTGTGGTCAATTGTTCCCTGGTTCTTCCCTAACAGGGCTCACATGAGACGCTGTATAATCACTGGGCATTTGTGTGATGAGAACCACATTCTGGCCTTTTATCCACATGCCCCCACCTGTTCAGTGCCCCATGTGAACCCAAAGCTGTGCCACGGATCATAAGTCAGGTTCAACGTCCCTGAGAGGACCCCAGGCTGTCAGTTACAGGCACTCAGATGCACAGAGACACATCCACACGCTGCGAGCCAACAGCTAAGAAGACAAGAGTCCTGCTTCAGTGGGCTCGACCTGAAGCATCAGTGACCGAATTACTTCCATAGCATTGCAAGGCCTCAAGTGGGACGAACCGTGTCTCACACCACAAAAAAGGCTTGTGTTGCAGATGAACTTTTCACAGTGGGATTCTGGTATAAGATCAATACGACAGCACGACAGACATGGGCCAGCTGTCACGAGACTCCAAGACTGGGTTTCTCAAAGTGGGAGTTCATGGCGTCCAGGGAATCTCAGATGTGACTAAGGTTGAGAAACTGCTCTCAACTCGGGGACACTTTTGTTTCCTGCCGCCACACTTTAGATGTGGCCTGCGGCGTCTAGGGGACTGAACGGCTGGTTTTATTTTACTCTTCCCTACTTTCTCCCTATTTGCTCCTCCCCGCTTGACAAACCTGTGTTTTCTCCTTTCAGCGACTTCCCCCCATTTTCCTTTTGAGGGGAGATGGTCTTTGACATTTGCGGGGATTACTTTACTCATTTGTTTAACATATCCTGACCAGCAAGCCCACTCCTGAATATGTACCCTAGAGAAATGGACACGTGTTCACAGAAAAACTTGTACACTAATGTTTATAGCAACTCTATTCCTGATTGTCAAAAAAAAAAAAAAAAAGGACTGGAAACAACCCAAATGTCTTTCCATGGATGAGTGGACGAACAGGTACATTCATACAATGGGATACTACTCAGTAAACAAAGAAAGGAACTATTTATACAGTAACAATCTGGATAGACCTCCAAGGCTCTATGCTGAGCAAATGAATCCAATCTCAAAAGCTTACATGCTGTATGAGTCCATTTACATGACTGTCTGTGAAAGACAAAACTACAGGGATAAAGAGCCGATCAGTGGTTGCCAGCACCTAGCAGTTGGGGGAGGTTCGTCTATACAGGATAAGCATGAGGGTGTTTTCTGGGGTGATGGAACGATTCTGTATTCCAGCACATGTAAGACATGCATGTGTCAAAATTCAGGGAACTGTAAGCCCCATGTGTTAAAATTCATTGAACTATACAGTCAATTTTACTGTATAGTAATTTAAGAATTAAAACTATTTTAAAAATCAAAGATACTTCTTCACGGAAAAAAAAAGATCACTGAACACAATCTTTTAAAAATAGTCTATGGAATCTAATTAAGCCAGGAGCCATAATCCACTAGTGTTGTATCTTCAAGCCAGCAAAACCGTGAACTCAGAGATCTGTAGCCCGTCTGCTCACCCGAAAGTTCCAGGGTGGGGGTGAACTTGCCAATTCCAAGTCCTCGAAGAGAGAGGAATAATGCAAATTTCAAGGGAGGACACCCCAGCTCCTCAAAAACCCACAGATGCAGCCAGACCCAGATTTGGGTACATCAACTTGGCACTCCCAGGAAAAAGCAAAAAGCACGGTGTCCCAAGGTAGCGCATCCTGGATGGTGCTTGGGGCAAGTTTCCAGTACTGCCTGTTTAACTTTTATGTTGGCAATATCATCGTTTTCTTTCTTTCTTTTTTTTCAGATGATAAAAATTACCCAAGCCTTCAGAGCATCTTTATAGGATAGTTTTAGAAATTGTCCTTTGGTTCTGATCAAGCTACCTTACAGGAGGAGAGGAAGGGCAGACATAAAAATAAGGCGCTCACTCAGCTTCTTTCAAGATAATGTGGTTTTTAAAAAATATATATGTGTTATAAAACACTTTGTTATCGATGAGGCAACCAATGTAGTAGACAGGACAATGGTGACAAAGCTAGATCCAGGCCCTGGGCTAAGAACACTCAGGTCCATGGAACCGGTCCAGCTGGTCATCTCACTCAGAGTGAGAGCATGTGAATTTCCCACCATTCCATGGGACAGGAGTTCAGATGCTGCAGGTCTCGCCATCTGTCATTTTCTGTTCATGCACAGGAATCACACTGTAAAACACCTGACCTTCACGTGGAGAAGAAACAGGTCCCTGTTTGATTCACGTGTCACATACTCAAATCATCTTTTCTATGTCAGCAGTATCCCACGGGTCTTGTCTATGTGCATCTGCATAGGCAGAGAACCACCGCGGTCATCGCGAGGAAGTGCGGGCAGATAGCCTCCAGGGGACAAGGACTTGGGGTCAGCAGCTTTTAAACTTTAAGAGAATTTTATTCTCCAGAGAAACTCCTTTGAGGAATCCAATATTTAAAACAGGTGTTTTGTTAGCAGAGATTTATTTTATAAGTTCAAATTTTAAATATTTATTATAGATTCAATCAAGAGAACACTGAGATTGGAAAATGGGATTATACAGGACAACCAAAGTCACATCAGCCCAGGAAGATAATTGACTTCTAAGTTTAATTTTGGTTGCCCAGTATAGAGGAAATTTTGAAAACAGATTGGTTTTACTTGACAATATTAGGATGCTCTTAAATTAAATGAATCCAGAAGTTAGAGTCAAAATACAAGGAAACTGATTTCAATGCTGAATTCTTAAACTGAACCAGTGCATGGCTTATCCACTAGTTTAAGTAATAATTACTTGGTAGAAAATATTTTTCAAACATATTTGTACATTATGAGATGGATTTCCCATAATGTTATATTCTAAAACATACTACTGCAGTACATACCGAATCTTGAGACAAAATTTCAGTCAAATTTACCTTGTTTTCCCTGCTGACTGTAAAGCTTTCCAAGGACTCAGAAGGCTGGAAGGGAGTAAACTGACAGGATCTGGGGGCCAGGCATATAAAAAAAATCACTAACACCTTGTTTTAATCTTGAGTTGTCTTTCATATTCTGCTTCATTAACTGTCCCAAACTGAAGCCGAGGAAGATATCCCTGGCTTGTCCTGCAAGTTCTCAGCATCTCCAATCCATGCAAGGGGTCAGTGGGAAATCAGCTCATTGAAAGAAACTGGGGGCTCTTTCCAGTCCATGATGAGTTCTCAAAGCCTGACATCTGTGGGGGACTGTCAAACTTTCTTTCCTGAGCATGTGAGCCAAAGGCCCAGGTTTAAGAAAGAAACCACAATTGCAGTGTTTTTGCAACTCACTGTAAAATATAAAAATTAAACAAGTAAATGTTAAAATTACTAAAATAAACTGATTATTTGGATTCTAAGAGGAGATGAGTAACCAGTTCTAAACACAAAAATAAATAAATGTTGAAGGATGTCCTACAGACACAGTCTTCTGTATCAGGTGGCCTGTTTTGAGTAACTGAGCACTTTACATAACATTCCAGCTCTAATTTCTTTTATTATTCAAAATTCTGGAGCTAGATTTAGAATTTGGATAATTAATAAGATCACCCCTTCCTCTTGCTCCTGATTATCACTCATCAGGGTCCTGTTTGCACTTCTCTTGCCGACTGTAATCATTTATTTGAACCAGTGGCTCATCAGCTCTTCATTAGTGCCTGTAGGTTACATAAAATGTGCTTGGATTTCCAAAATAACTGCAAATCACATTGGTGCTGACAGCAAAGAGGTGAATTCCCAGAATATTTTCAAATAAGACAGTTCCCCGCAAGACCGTGGCTCTTGAGTGAGAAAAGTGGTGTCCTCCTGAGTGACCGAGAACTCACCCCCCATCCAGCCCTGAACATCTACCCTAAAAACACTCCCGTGGCCACAGCTCCTGGGCGTCATCTTAGCCCCAGCCTCAGCATGCGGGAACATGTCAGTTACTTAAGTAGGAACAAGGAGTGAAAGTCAACAAGAATTCAATACAAAATTTAAAAGCCAGAGTTCCCTAGCTAGCAAGTCGAAAATACAGCTGCCAAGGCCCCGTCCTGGAGAGTCAAACTCAGAAGCTCTAAGAGCAGAGCTGGACACCGGGATCAGTACAGCCTTGAACACAGCAGACCTGGATCCAAACCCTGATCTGGCCTTGAGCATCTGTGTAGATGTACACATAACAAGCTGAACTTGGTGTTTTCATCTTTGAAAAGGGAGATGACAGGAATTCCCTGGCGGTGCAGTGGTTAAGAATCCACCTGCCAATGCAGGGGACATGGATTTGATCTCTGGTCTGGGAAGATCCCACATGCTGCAGAGCAACTAAGCCCATGTGCCACAACTACTGAGCCTGCGCTCTAGAGCCCGTGAGCCACGACTACTGAGCCCACGTGCCGCGACTACTGAGCCCATGTGCCGCAACTACTGAGCCCATACACTCTAGGGCCCATGGGCTGCAACTGCTGAGCCCGCGTGTTGCAGCTACTGAAGCCTGTGCACCTAGAGCCCATGCTCCGCAACAAGAGAAGCCACCACAATAGAAGCCTGTGCACCACAATGAAGAGTAGCCCCCCTTGCTGCAACTAGAGAAAGTCCACACGCAGCAACAAAGACCCAATGCAGCCAAAAAATAAATAAATAAGTAAATAAAGGGAAATAGCCCACAGCCCCATGGGCAGCAGTGAGATTACAGACGTAATGAAGGGGAGAGCCTCACAGTCCCACCCCTACGACGGCCCCCCTTATAAAGATCACAGAGGCAACCCGCCTACAGGGGAGAACGGACTTGGAAGATTCAAATGCATTTCATGAGACAGAGGAACAGGCCAAACAGCACCATGAGGAGGCAACCAGACACACCCAGAATGTGTGTCTACAGGTCAACTGTAGATCTGTGTCTACAGATCTCTTCAATGAATTGCTGTCACCAAAATAAAAAATGGGGGACTTTATTCGAGGAAAGGGATTTAATGAGCCAGAGAAATAAGATACAAATAAGTAAGGGGGGACTGAAACCTAGATTGAACGCTGTGAGGCTGGGCTACAGTTGGAAATATCAGTATGAACAAACTCAGTTTAGCTTAAGAGAGACAGACACAGACTGACAGACATAGATAAACACAGAAATACAGAAATGTTACATCTGGGTTAATATATGTACAGTCATCCCTCATCGTTTGCGGATTCCATATCTGCAAATTCACTCACCCCCTAAAATTTATTTGTAACCCCCAAATCAAGACTCAAGGTGATTTCATAGCCACTTGCAGCCCCACATGTGCACAGAGCATCAGATAATTTGAATTGCCCGATGCACAAGGTCCCAGCTGAGGTCAAACAAGGCTCTGCCTTTGTGTTTCAGCTCACGCTGTAAACAAGTGTCCTTTCCACCATCTACTTAGTGCCATGGTTTTTGCATTTTTTTGTTGGTGATTTCATTGTTCAAAATGGTCCCCAAGCATAGTTCGGAAGGGCCATCTAGTGTCCTAAGTGCAAGAAGGCTGTGATGGGGGCTTCCCTGGTGGCGCAGTGGTTGACAGTCCGCCTGCAGATGCGGGGGACGCAGGTTTGTGCCCCGGTCCGGGAAGATCCCACAAGCCGTGGAGCGGCTAGGCCCGTGAGCCATGGCCGCTGAGCCTGCACTCCGCAAAGGGAGAGGCCCGCATAGCAAAAAAAAAAAAAAAAAAAAAGAAGGCTGTGATGTGCCTTACAGAGAAAATGCGTGTGTCATTTAGGCCCGGGTCACAGTGCTGTGGGCTGTGAGTTCAATGTCAATTCTCCAGCTGCAACCCCATTGAGCTAAATCTTATCTTCACCTTGTACACTTGAGAGCTAAAGAGACCATTAACGTGGGAGTAATAATGGGTCAAAATTTACAAAATAAAGTACTGCTTTGATGTGGGAGTTGATAAAAAAATGAATCAACAATACACGTTAAATAAGATGCCTTTAAACAGAAACACACATAACACATGGTTATGTATTGATCGGTTGACAAAAATGTTGTGGCCATGGTCTCAGGAACCTAACCCTGAATTTCCCCCAGAAGCAATGGTTCAGAGTTTACCAATCCAGTGTTCAGGGCAGCTTTATAAAACAAAACTATCCCAAATACTGAGAACTGACTATACATTTATTTCCTAGTTCTGTCCCCTAAGACGGCCTAGAAGCAATGATACCTCATTAGTAACTAGCACCCAGACTGTGGTTTCTAATGCCCCTTGCCAAAAAAAGGATAAATGGCTGGTAACAGGGCTGGGGCAGGGAAAATGTAAGATGCGCCTGAAGCATCTTGTAGTGGTAGAAAATAAGGAAGTGCTAAAAGTAAGGGCGGCGGGGGTGGGGGGGAGTTGATGGGAAAACACTGTGTTAAAGAGACACAGGAGCCAAGTGGCTAAAGAAAGAACAATTTGAGCGACAAAGTAAACAACCACAGTATTGAATTATAACATAAGAAATAAGATAAATATCCGAGTCCATATTGATATCTCAAATGACTGAATAAATACATTTACACAATGAATACATAAGTTCAATAAGTAAATATATTTACTCAGAAGTGACAAATCTTCCTTAAAGGAGAATTCCAAATAAAAATTGTAAAAGAAAGACAGGAACTAGGAAGTCACCACCAGAACTGCACAGTGATGATTGCCGAGGCCAAGATCCGCTCAAGAATGCTCGTCAGTGGTCGGAACTTTACGGAGAAACAGGATACTTACATTGCCTCAAAGTATCTCCC
The DNA here is from genome assembly GCF_964270905.1 of Leucopleurus acutus. Taxonomy (NCBI): domain Eukaryota; kingdom Metazoa; phylum Chordata; class Mammalia; order Artiodactyla; family Delphinidae; genus Leucopleurus; species Leucopleurus acutus. The sequence goes on from NC_139142.1 coordinate 172,541,569, forward strand.
CCAGAATATTTATTCATTACTGTGGTTTTAACGTATGTCCACAAATTTCTTCACCAGGTCCTCCTGGAAGGACCTCTAGGAGGTGGAGCTTAACCCTCCCCCATCGAGTGTAGCCTGGATTTGGTTACCGGCTCCTAATGACTAGAGTTCGGGGAGGGGAAGGATGGTGACTCTGCAGTGGAGAAAACTGCACCACCTTGACCAGGGGATCAAGAGAGACGGACACAGACTGATAACATCACCAGCAATAAGTCAGGCGTCGATAGCATCATATGAGGCAATGAGAAGAGTACCCTCACCTCTGTGGTATTTTTCCCTCCACCCATAACCCCATCCTGATAATGAGAAAACATCAGACAAACCCGCATTGAGGGACGTTCTGCAAAATGCCTGACCAGTATTCTTCAAGTGTCAAGGTCATGAGAAACAAGGAAAGGCTGAGGAAATATCCCAGATTAGAGGGGTCAAAAGAGACATGATGATTAAATGATGCATGTACCCAGGATTGGATCCTGGAACAAAAAAGGTCGTCAGTGGGAAAACTAGTGAAATCCAAATAAAGTCTGTAGATTAGCTGATAGCAATGTTAATGTTTACTTTTCACCCATTTATCATGGTTTCGTGAGATGGTAACCTTGGGGGCAGCTGGGTGAAGTGTTTGGGAACTCTGCCCTGATATATGAACAATTCTCCTTAGGGCAGCAAAGGTACGGTCCACCTTGGAGTTTGGTTCTATGGTGAATAACAAGCACACAATCAAAATGAGGTCAGCTGGTTTTCAAATTTTAGAATCTATGTATAGACAAGCATGAGAGCTGAAATACCATTCAAAGCAAAGGCCCAGGTGACAGCAGTTGGGAGGTAAAGGGACAGGTGAGGGAGGCCGGACTTCCTCTCTCACCCAAGAGATCCTGTCCTAAGACAGTGCACCACATTAGAGAAGTTTAAATTCACGATTTAAAGTCATAAAATCATCACGAGAAGAAATATAAATTATAAACAAGAGAAAACATGAGGTCAGAGCAGGGGACCCATAGAGACAGTCGAGGTCCATACACCCCTGTGGCCACCAGACACGTGAACAGGTAGTGAAAGTCAGAGTGACCAGAGAAACACAGGTCAAGGATCATTTTACACTCATCTCACTGGGAACAATCTTTGAACGCTGACAATGCTCAGGGCTGGAGAGAGCAAGGATCTGTAAGATCTAGAAACAGGAGGATTGAGTGGGGAGGGAGGGAGAATGTAAACAGAGGGATTGCTCTGAAAAAGAGTTGAGCGTTACCTGATAGCATTGACCATCCACACACCTTGTGCCCAGGGTCTGACTCTTGGGTGTATAACCCAGAAAAAAACTCTTGAACATGTGCACCAGAAATGAGAATGAGAATGTTCACAACAGCAACAACCTGCAAACGGCTCAAATGTCCATCCATGGGGAGCAGGTGATGTTGTCATAGCACAGTCAAAATGTGTAATTACAGCACTCACACAACACGAAGGAACTTTAACAAAATACTATTAAGTGGAAAAAGGTTAGTCCAAAACGATGAAATACAGAGTGGTACTCTTTTTAAAAAGGTAAAAACAACCAAAGTAAAAACATACTTTTCAGCATATATAGATACAATAAGATTATATAAGAAGGAAAGTGAGGGAATTAGATAAGATTCAGGCAGTGCGTTAACCTGAGTGGGGAGAAGCAGGGGTTTAAATGGGTCCTATTGTGAAGGACCCATTTTGACTGCAGTGGTGGGTTTTATAAGTACTTCTTATGTTTCTAAAAATAATAACGAATTTAATAAGGTTGGCCATGCATGCAATGGTGAGAGAGTGTGTATGAATAAAAGGATTAGGGTTGGACCCATTTTGTATGCTTGAAGTCCACTTTAATTTTAAAAATAATATATCAAAAAGAGCAATGTAAGCATATGATTTACATTCATGCAGGCAACAAGCAAAGGAACTAAAACCTGACCCTGAGAACCAGACATAGGACTGGGGCTGCAAGAATAAGGCGAGAAACTTTGACTTTCCATTTTATGCTCTTCAGTATTTAGGATGCCACCGTAGTGCTTTTCAATCATAGTAAATATATCTAATCCCTTACACGTGGAAGACTCTAAGGGCTGTGTGTGGCGTGGCTATGCCCTTGGTGGCAGAGTCCTTGGACCAGTCAGTGCCCAGAGGAGGATGCGATTTCCCCAGGCTTCACACACTGCTGCTCTAACACCGCAAAACCCAAGGAGCACGAGATAAAGGCCAACTGTTGATAAGAATTAAAAACAGAAATAAAATTCATGAATGTTGATCTGGCACCTAGGTCTGTCTTGAGCCGCAAGAACCTCAGTGCACATATCCTTTCAAATTTCCGGATATTACAAAACGTCCTGACTGAGTGAGATGTCAACCGGAAGTAGCTACCCTGCCCCGTGAGAGGGTCAACGGGAGTTGGTGCAAAATGACCAAAGTGAGCTCTGCCACCTAATTCTACCTGAGGCCTCAGTTACCATCTGCCCTGCCTTCCCCATGGGATGTTACGAACGGGGTCAAAGGAGACAAAGATGCTGACAGCCATGTGGATAGCAGAGCAGCACAGGCTGGCGGCTGGAGGTCTGACATCACGGGGTCAGCGGGCTGGTGTCTCCTGAGGCCTCTCCCCTTGCCTTGCAGACGGCTGTCCTCTCCATGTCCTCCGATGGTCTGCCTCTGTATGTGTGTCCTAATCTCTTCTTCTCTTAAGGACACCAGTCAGATTACATTAAGGCTGACTCTGATGATCTCGTTCTTCCTTAATTATCTCCTTAAAGACCCTATCTGGAAATTCAGTCCTGTTCTGAATGTATGGGGTGTTATGCTTTCAACATATGAACTTTTACAGGGATACAACTCAGCCCATAACACTGTATAAATGCTGTATGACTGTGATTTTTATAAATTCACGTGTGGTAACTATACCAGCAGGTTGAGACACATATACGTTCGTGTGTGTGTATCTATGTCTGCACACACACATAAAACATTCTCTTCCTACCTCCCCACAGAAATTAATTTCTAAGGTCCTGTTTCATGCCACATAATACTGACCTTGAACTCAATAGATTTCCAAGGAATTTTTACCTTGCAGACAGTTTGGATTTGTGGCTATAACACCCCTTAAAAGCCATTGTTCTCATTTCTGTTGGTGTGTCTAATTCCCTGAGAAGGTATCATAACACTACGGGATTATTTTATGCCACAATTTTTTTATTGTGGTAAAACTTACACACAGTGAAATTCACAGACCACAAGAATACAATTATATATAAGGTTTGACAAATACATACACCCTGTAACTAACATCCCGATCAAGACAGGAGCGTTTCCGCCACCCCGGGAAGTTCTCCTGTGCCCTTCCCAGTTTTACCCTCATAGGCAACCACTGTTGCTGGGATTTCTACCACCATTGATGAGCTTTGCCTGTTTTTGAACTTCCTACAATGAAATCATAAAACACTCTAGTTCTGGGCTTCCCTGGTGGCGCAGTGGTTGAGAGTCTGCCTGCCGATGCCGGGGACACGGGTTCGTGTCCCAGGCCAGGAAGATCCCACATGCTGCGGAGCGGCTGAGCCCATGAGCCATGGCCGCTGAGCCTGCGCGTCCGGAGCCTGTGCTCCGCAACGGGAGAGGCCACAGCGGGGAGAGGCCCGCGTACCGCAAAAAAAAAAACAAAAAAAACACTCTAGTTCTTAAAAACTGATTTCTGAACACATCTTCCCCCACCGCATTAAATAATTGTTATAGCTGTGACGTAATTTCCTTTTCTTGTTTTAACACCTGGTGCGGCTAACATGCATGTCACTTTGCACAGAGTACTATATGTACTGAGAACACTTTTACCCTGCCTACAACAGAATATTATGCATTAATCATAAAATTTTCTGAAATAACCTCAAGTTAACATTTCATCTATATAATCATACCACCACTTTCGAACATTAACATGTTGAAAAAGATCACCCCCAAGTTTCCAAGTCTGACTGGAGAAAAGTACAAAACTGGGACGAGTGGTGTCACCATAAATATCCAGTTTCCAAAAATTAACTCAGCTGCCATTTTTCACATCCCTGTTCCCCAGCCACACCAAGTCACCCAGGCCTGTCACTATGGGGCTGGGCGGCCCTGGACACAAGGGCTCTCCCTGCCTGTTCCCCTCCACCATCCTCAGAGCCCCCATCACTGCTCCCTACCCCCTGTCTTCCTGAACCCCACACCCCTCTCCTCCAGGGTCGGCTCCATCCCTTCCCACGTCCCTCAGCCTCTCTGCTGCGCCCTTCCACCCATCAGCACACAGACCGTCTCCCCATCCAAAAAACTAACCTTCCCCTGGTTCCTCAAATAATTAAACACAGGATTACCATATGACCCAGCAACTCCACTCCTAGGTATATACCCAAGGGCAGTGGAAGCAGGGTCTTGAAAAGGTATTCGTCCACCCACGTCCCCTGCAGCATTATCCATCACAGCTAAACTGTGGATGCATCCCAAGTGTCCATCGACGGACAAATGGCTAAACAAAATGTGGTCTATCCATACAACAGAATATTATTCAGCCTTAAAAAGGAAGGGAACACTGACACCTGCTACAGCGTGGATGAATCTTAAGGACATTATCCCCAGTGAAATAAGCGAGACACAAAGGACAAACATTAAATGAGTCCACCTATATGAGGTCCCTAGAACAGTCAAATTCCAAGAGACAGAAAGTAAAACGGTAGTTGCCGGGGGCTGGGGGCAGGGGAGAATGGAGAGTTAGTGTTTAACAGGTGCAGAGTGTCTGTTTGGGACGATGAAAAGAGTGCTGTGGGTGCATGCTGGTGGCCCACACTAAGTGACTCATAACCCAACTGCCCAAGCCAACGGACCACTCTCAGAAATCAGTAGAATCTGATGCTGTTTAGCAAGTTCCACAGCTGCAAACCCACTGCTGCCTTGGCTCTTCCCCGCGATCCCTGAGAGACAGTTGTGTGTGGGTGTGAACACACTTTATAAATAAGGCACGCATTTATGAATACACACATGTGTATCTCATGCTCGCACAGCTGTTTGTGGGCCATCTGCTCCCACTGCCAGGCACCGTGCCGGTCAGTGTTCACAAGAGACCATCTCATCGAGTCCCCCAAATCATCCTATGTTGCTTCCTGACTCTCTGCCACCATCTCCAGTGATTCTTCCTTGCTTTCTTTCCTGGCAGTGTCACATGATGGTCCCTCGGGGTTCTGTCCCTCGCTATCTTCCCAGGAGAGCAGGGGAGCTCAGGCACCCTCTTGGCCCCCTGCTCTTTCTGTGGCAATGGCTCCGAGGCTCCCTCTCCGGCCTGGGCCTCTGCTGAGCTCCGGACACTCCCACCATGTGCTCATCCCACTTACACATGGATCCCCCCCGGACTCTCAAACTCGACACAGACAACACCAACACCTTCCCTCTCCAACATCTGTGTTCCTCGTCCTAAAAACCTCTCTTGTCTCACAGTTGTTCATTTGACTCAAAATCTCAGTGGTTTATAGGAATAACAATCCATTTCCCACCTCCCGATCAGTCCCCGGGGAGTGCAGTGGCTCAGGTTCACGCTGTCCTCCCTCCAGGACGAGGCTGGGGGAGTGGCCACTCCCGCCATGTGGTTCATCACTAAACGAGGACAAGAGAGGGTGAGCCAGGCGCTGGCTCCCGGGGCTCCCGCTCAGAAATGATGGAGCCTCATCCTCGGGGACCGGCCATCCTTACCCCTCTGGGAAGAGCCCTCGGTTCCCTCAGGCACAAGATGCTCTGCATTTTGTCCACAGTGAAGCCTCCAGCACATCTATGGGAAGACAGGACCCAGACAGAAGTCCCTGGGTCAGATCATTTTTGCCTCAAATTCCATTCATTCACTCGTATTTATTGAGAACCAAGCAGCAGTGTTGAAGGGGCCAGGGACACACCAAGGAAAAAGACAAAGATCCCTGCCCTCAGGGAGCGCACATCTGGGCAGGAAGCGACAAAGCAATGGACACGATCAATAAGTTATATGGTATGTCAGGAGCTACAGGGAAAGCAGGGAAGAGCTGAGTGAGGTGAGAGGGATCAGGACACCCACGGCGCAGGGGACGGGGCACACAGAGCTCAGTAGACAGTGAATGTCACACTGTAGAGACTGTTGTCCATGGAAATACATTAGACTTAGAAACAGCTACTGACACACGAGGTCATCAAGATACAGATTTTATCTTTTCATCTCAACCTTGACAACCTGTGATAATGGAAGCGCTCACGGCAAGAAAAAACTCCCCGTCTGGGTCCTGATGGAAGAGTTTGCACCTGGTGATCACCTCATCTCCCCAGTGCGGAGGACTGTCAAGAAAGGGGCAGGGGGCTTCCCAGGTGGCGCAGTGGTTGAGAGTCCGCCTACCGATGCAGGGAACGCGGGTTCGTGCCCTGGTCCGGGAAGATCCCACATGCCGCGGAGCGGCTGGGCCCGTGAGCCATGGCCGCTGAGCCTGCGCGTCCGGAGCCTGTGCTCCACAGCGGGAGAGGCCACAGCAGTGAGAGGCCCGCGTACCACAAAAAAAAAAAAAAAGAAGAAAAGGGTAGGATGCGTTCAGAATAGGATGCATCCATGTCTCCAGGTAAACCTTATATAAATCAGATAAACCCTGTGAACGTTGGCGTGGGGAGATGACTGTCCAAACCAGGTACGTGGGGCCCCCCTGGGGCATTGGGTAAAGGCCAGTAGCTGCCCCAACAAGCCCCCCACTAACCTGGAAGGCTGTGCTCTACCAGCTGTGAAAAACAACCCTTGGAACCCAGCCCTGATTAGAATGTTTCTTCTTGAAAAAATCATATTTCATTTGTAACATCAAAGACAGGGAACTCTGGGCCACGGTCAGCAGCGGGTTCTTCTCTAGAGAACTGGTTCTTCTCAGCAGTTTGTCCTGATTTTCAGCAAAACAGGCCCCGGTGGCCACACAGGTGTGCACTCACAGGACGGCACAGTCAGGGGCAGCAGCCTGGGTCCAGGCCAGACAGAAGCCACGGGTGGTGACCAACCCCCTCTCCCCAGCAGCCCTTTCAAACCAGGGCAGCATCTGGGAGGAGACACACCTCGCGTTCTCATCCACTTAGGAACAGAGTGTAGACATAGGTCCTGGCAACTGGGAGGCCCCACCGCACTTCTGGGCCTAAAGGGGGCAGAGGTTCTGGTGGCCTTTACAGCTGTCGCTGTTTCCACAGTCATCCCTCAGGGGCGGCGGCTCACCAGCCCCTCTGTGCTACACAGGTCAGAGCGAAGGGGTCCCCGGCAGCCACTGTCGTGGGCATCCTGCAGACACGGCCGAGGCCACCAGTGTACACAGGGGAGCTGAGGTTCTGACCAGCTCTCCCCCGGACCAAGACCTTCTCCCTGTGCTGGGGTCTCAAGCATGCCCACCGCATTCCCAAACACCAGAAATGCAGGGAAGAAGCTCTGCCCTGGGAATGAGTGAGTTAGGAAGAATCAAGGAGCAGGACCAAGTCGACATCTGTTAGACCCTCAAAACAGCCTCGGGGGGCTTCCCTGGTGGCGCAGTGGTTGAGGGTCTGCCTGCCGATGCAGGGGACACGGGTTCGGGCCCTGGTCTGGGAGGATCCCACATGCCGCAGAGCGGCTGGGCCCATGAGCCACAATTACTGAGCCTGCGCATCTGGAGCCTGTGCTCCGCAGAGAACAGGAGAGACAGCGATAGTGAGAGGCCCGCGCACCGCGATGAAGAGTGGCCCCCACTTGCCACAACTAGAGAAGGCCCTCGCACAGAAGCGAGGACCCAACACAGCCATAAATAAATTAAAACAAAAACAAAAAAAACAGCCTCGGGGCAAGGCCATGGCTCTGATAGGTGTTCCTCACTCAATGACGGCTGGATGACCAGGTGTGGAATGCATGACCTAATGCCAACCCTTGAGTGAAGACGACTAGAGAGGCAACACATCTCTGAAAAGAGAACACGTGGTCCTGTACTGACCACTCCTAGGCCGAGACCTTGACTCTAGAGAAGGGAGGGACCGTAGCACCAGCAAGGTTGAAGTACGGATGTGCTGGACCTCTAAGACCATGGAAGACAAAGCTGTGGACCGATGCTGACCCCCCCGCCTCCATCCTCACAGAGGACCCATCTGCTTGGGAGCCAATGCGTCCAACAAGCACTGCTTTCCCAGACCACCAGCCCACCTTCGCCTGGGGTGGCTGTGTGACCCCGTTCTGGCTAAAGAGATGCATGTGGAAGTCTGCTATGGGGCGCTTTGAAGACTTTTTCTTCCCTGAAACAGGTGCTTTCTGTTTCCAGGTCTCGCTGCCCAGCAGACAGACATATGATGGGGATAGGAGGTCATGCTGCTGTAACCCTGAGACCAGAAGCGTGGGGCAGAGCCCAATGCTGAAAGTGGCAGGCAGAGAGAGGAAGAGCCTGGGTCCCCAGTGGCTCCATGAGATGGGGAGAGGGTAGGATCAGCCTTTTCTTTACAGTTCATATTGTTTCACTTCCGTCCTCCTTCTCTATGGCTGCTGTGACAAATTACCGCAAAGTCAGCAGCTCAAAGCTACACAAATTTGTCATCTTACAGTTCTGTAGGTTAGAAGCCAGACACGGGTCTCACTAGGCCGAAATCAAGGTGCCAGTAGGGCTGCATCCTTTTTGGAGGCTCTGGGATGAATCCATTTCCTGGCCTTTTCCAGCTTCTTCCCACACTCCTTGGCTCACAGCCCCTTCCTCCATCCGCAAAGCCAGCTGTGTGGTCTCTCTCTGACCCCTCACCGTAGCCACATCTCCTTCCAGCTCTCCTCTTCTGTCTCCCTCTTCCACTTAGAAGGACGCTGGGCTCAGCCAGATAAGGCCGGGCAACCTGTCTTCCCAAGGTCAGCGGATTAGCAACTTTAACTCCATCCACACCCCCTTTGCCGCGTAACCTGAAAGGTCCCCACGATTAAGATGTGCACGCCTGTCGGGGGTGGTGGCTATTATTCTGCCAACCGCAAATTCTTACAATAAGCATAAACTCCTTCTGTAACTGGAAACACAAGTCAAATAATTTAAAATTATTTTTTAGGTTCCACATATCAGTGGAAACATACAGAATTTGTCTGACTTATTTCACTTAGCACAATACCCTCCATGTCCATCCATGTTGTTACAAATGGCAAAACTTCATTCTTTTTTATGGCTGAGTAGTATTCCATTGTAGGTACATACCACATCTTCTTTATCCATTCCTCTGTCGTTGGACATTTAGGTTGCTTCCATGTCCTGGCTACTGTAAATAGTGCTGCAATGAACATTGGGGTGAATATGTCCTTTCGAATTATGGGTTTTCTTTGGATACATGTCCCGGAGTGGGACTGCTGGATCATATGGTAATTCTATTTTTAGTTTTTCAAGGAACCTCCATACTGTTTTCCATCGTGGCTGCACCAATTTACATTCCCACCAACAGTGCACGAGGGTTCCCTTTTCTCCACATCCTTGTCAACACTGGTTATTTCTTGCCTTTTTGACAATAGCCGTTCTGTTAGGTGTGAGGTGATATCTCATTGTTGGGACCATGATCCAACAAATTAGAAAAGTAATCCAACTTTTGAAGCACATTGAATCAAGTAAGCCATCGAAGAGTTCCACAGAGAAAAGAAGCCGTTCTGTGGCTGGATGAAGCTAAAACACATCTAAGCACCTGTGCTACCCAGCAGACGTGCCTCCCCCTCGCCAGACGCATGGTGAGGGGAGTTCTGAGCAGCACACGGCTTCATGATCTACCAGGCTGAGGTCCCCTCACTACCACCCACTTCCCATTCCATCCAAAAAGTATCCAGGGGGCTTTCCTGGTGGCTTAGTGGTTAAGAACCCACCTGCCAATGCAGAGGATATGGGTTCGAGCCCTGGTCCCAGGAGATCCCACATGCCGCGGAGCAACTAAGCCCGGGCGCCACAACTATTGAGCATGTGCCCTAGAGCCTGCGAGCCACAACTACTGAAGCCCGCGCGCCTAAAGCCCGTGCTCGGCAACAAGACAAGCCACCACAATGAGAAGCCCGCGCACCGCAACAAAGAGTAGCCCCCGCTCGCCACAACTAGAGAAAGCCCACATGCAGCAACGAAGACCCAATGCGGCCAAAAAATAAATTTAAAAAAAAAAAGAAAAACTTATCCAGGTTCTTGAATAACATTTTAGTTTCTTAAAAATAAGGCTAATGTAACTTCCAATTATTTAATTTTTTCATTTAATAAATATAGTAACAAAGTCCTTTCCTTTCTTTCTTTTATTGAGTTATAGTTGACCTACAATATTATACGTTTCAGGTGTACAAAAATACGGAACACTTCACGAATTTTCATCTCATCCTTGCACAGAAGCCATGCTAATAATCTCAGTATCCTTCCAATTTTGGTACAGGTGCTGCTGAAGTGATCACAAGACCCTTTTCTTTCTAATTTTAAGCTACCAGGTGTGCTTGTAAAAACACTGGCCTGCAGGTGGATCGTTCTTCTGTCTGGACACAAGCCCTCCTTAAAACAGCACAAAGGGAGGAAAAGACATCCCTCGTGAACAGCGGGGGCTTGCAGACGTGAAGTGAAGATACACAGTGGACATTCAGGAGTCCCTGTGGCTGGCACCCGTCAGCCCTTCAGCCCTGACGTAGGGATGCTCCTGATACGGAATTCACCTCCTTCAGGCACCTCAGAATCGGTACCTGGGCACCAAGCAGGGCAGCTCTGACTGCCTGCTGTGGAAAGTCGGCCTGGGTCACAAAGTCCACTCTGTACTGTACCCTAAATGGCATTAGTGACTCTTTCCACCAGTGCCCTGGCATTGAGCATTGATACAACCAACGTAATCGTATGCGTGATGCTCACGGGTAGGCAGAGAAACCATCAACAAATGAAAGTGTTCATCTCAAGAACCAAAAGAATGCAGAGCTCTATCTTTTCGAATCAGTGATGAAACAGTTCACATGCAAGCTTCTGAAAACTCTTTCCCATGATAAATTTTACGTTGCCTCAGTAAAGCTGAAAATGAGACGGCTCAACCAGGTGGATCAGATTTAATCTCACTTTCTCCATCTGCTTCTCTAGGTAACTCACACTATTTGAAATTAGCTTTGGAAAAAGTAATCTGAAAACATCTTTGAAAATAGAAGATAACACAAATACAACGTGGGTTTTCCAGAGATGATGACCTAGGGACACTTAACTCCAAGAACACCATCCCCTTGTCCTCCCCCACCCCCAAGGCCCCTGAGGCCAGCTGCAGACTGCACCCTCCCTGCTGGTCAGTAAAGGAGAGCCTGGCCTCAAGGAGCTCAAGGCAGCAGACCCTCCGAGCCGCCCCCAAACGCGTGCACCTGGTCTCTGATTCTGAGGCTCCCTAGATAGAACAACACACCTGCTGGAAATTTTGCGGAAACACTCCTTCATTTAAAAACAAACACTGTTCATTTAGGAAATGGCTCAAAAGAGATGAGAGGATGTTATTACGGTCACTGCAGGATGGGCCAGATGAGAACGAGAACCGGACATTAAAGCGTAGTTGCCGAACTGGGCTTTTCCTTTCATCTAGGAAACTGATCTACCCCAACCAGAGGGGTCTGACTGAAGATGAGAAAGGAAAACACTGAGGTCCGGGGAAGCAGGGCAGCCTTCGCACAGGTCTGGAGTCCCTTGTGACATCTGAACGAGGATCAGAGGGGCAGGCAGCAGGTTGCAACGGCCTCCACGAAGGGACACATGTGAGCAGAGGCCCTGGGGAGGCCCGAGAGGGTGGCCCACCTCTGGGGACATGGAAGACTGCAGCGCTGGCTGGACATGGGAGAAGCGGGGGAAGGAGACTGACCGGTGAGATGCACACAAACACCGACAGCTCTCTACGTTCACGACATGCTGAACGTGGGTAATGACCCCTTATTTATTCTATAGAACAGACACTCAGCAGCATAAGTTACCAGTATGTCACTCATCCTCAAGGACCACTAAAGCACAGAAGATGAAAAATGACGAAAACTTTACTATTAGAGAAGAAAACAGATCTCATGCCCATAGCTACACTTTGAACCCATTACCAAAATGATGTGCTGACTTCAGACTCCAAGACCTTTATTTACTATTTTTACCATCCTCAAAGATTCTGTATCACTTTATGGTTTAAGTAGCCAAACACTTTGTAGATTATTACACATAAGGAGGAGAGTTCTTCATCTTTTTTTTTTTTTTTTTGCAGTACACGGGCATCCCCCTGTGTGGCCTGTCCCGTTGCGGAGCACAGGCTCCAGACGCGCAGGCTCAGCAGCCATGGCTCAGGGGCCCAGCCGCTCCGTGGCACGTGGGATCTTCCCGGACCGGGGCACGAACCCATGTCCCCTCCATCGGCAGGTGGACTCTCAACCACCACGCCACCAGGGAAGCCCTAAAAAGCGTTTCTTGAAAAAAACAGATAAGTTCTAGAATGTGAAATGCCTGTTTTTTTATATTGTTACCTTGGCTCCTTTGCAATGCGTATTTTCTAGCTTCATCTTGTAGACTTTCTGACAGAGACAACTCTCAAATAACTCCCTGAACCCAGACTGGAAGGGTTTAATACACATTTCATTTACACCAACTCACACACATGTAGTGGCTTAAGGCTGTCGCTGGCTGTTTGCTTTTCAGCAGCCCTGAGTCAGGAGCTGATGGACCCACACTGCCCCAACGCCCACTTCCACGCAGGCAATATGGGCATGCGGGTGGCGGGAAACCCCAGGCGGCAGGGATTTTGAGCAACAAGTAACCAGAAAAGGTAACCCAAGACCCTCAGCTGCCAGGAGCCTTGGAAACCCCAGGGAGGGGCCCTCCTGCCACCCTGTGACACAACCAACTTTGGCTAAGATGACGCTGAACCTGGAACACAGATGACCTTTGTGCTCTAACATTTCATTTTTCTAAGTGGACTCTGACATCAGGGTCCCTCACGCTGCACCAAACGAAAGTCCTACCTGCCTGGGCTTCAGAAAGCAGATCCTAAGAAGGGAGGAGATCCTGCTGCTGCTTGGAGGGCGTCTGTCCATCCTCCAGACGTGGGCGCCACTCCCCAAGCTCCCCACCTCCTCTTCTTTCCTTAAACACTTCACTACCGGGAGCTATCACCTCTCAACTATAGAACCATTTCGTTCATCTAAAGGAATGTATTTAAGGGGTGCCTCACATAACAGTCAAAGACAAACCCCCAAAGCAAGCAGGGGGTAAGACGACGGGGCAGTCATACCCCATGAGAAGTGGAGGCGGCTGGAAGTGGGAGCGGCAGGAAGGGCGGGGGGGGGGCGGCAGGAAGGGTACGAAGGACCTAAAGCCAGGGGCCGGGTCAGGCTGGAGGAGCAGCAGGAAAAGTGAGCAGAAATGGGTGGAACAGCCGAGAGGGGCCAAAAGGAAATTAACTGGAGGACAAAGACCCAAACAATGAGCCGACAGGAAAGGAACCAGGCCCCACCCCCCTTCCTCCCACCCTTGTGACAGTCAGCAGGGGTACTGCCCACACACAACAGAAGGATGGGATCAGAAATATCCCGGGGTTTTTGTTTGTTTGTTTGTTTTTGTTTTTATTTTTTGCGGTACGCGGGCCTCTCACTGCCGTGGCCTCTCCCGTTGCGGAGCACAGGCTCCGGACGCGCAGCCTCAGCGGCCATGGCTCATGGGACCAGCCGCTCCACGGCATGTGGGATCTTCCCGGACCGGGCCATGAACCCGCGTCCCCTGCACCGGCAGGTGGACTCTCAACCACTGCGCCACCAGGGAAGCCCTATCCCGGGTTTTAAATGCCAGGTCAGTGCTACACCAAGGGACCCCTGCCACGGTCACCAGCCGTCACCAGACAGGACAGTGCAGGGACAGAAAACTTAGCAACGTCCCCAAAGGCAGAGGTCACAGTGCTTTCATGTCCAGCCGACACTCTCATAACTGTGTCCTCAGAGTGGCGGTGGGCACGGAGGGATCACTGCAGTTCAAGTCTATTCACAAACCTCCTCTGTCTTCGGAGGGACTAAAAACACACATTGACCTAACTGAGAGGTTAACCATGGGTGTCTGGCCCTGACTTCAAAACACAGGGAACACTCAGTCCTGCTGAGTGGAATCTTTGCAAGGGTCCATGGACTCCACCTCTGGGAAGCAGACACCCAGGGAGGGGACTAGTGGCTCTGTCCCAGGGCCACACAGAAGGGGCAGGCCTTGGCTGATGCTCCAGGCCGCCTTTGTGTCCAGTTTTGACAGTAATACATCCTCCAGGAAGGACGTGGCGAAAGCACAGAAAAGAATAAAGGAAATAATATCCATCACCCCCTGGAGATAACCACTGCTCACGTTTTGACCTGGTTGCATTCAGGCGTTTTTTTTTTCCTGCACACACACATTGTGCAAAATTGGAATTCTACTGTAGCAGGAATCTTGTTGTGTTTGTTTAACATAACATGAGGATTCCCCCAGGCCACTGAATATTCTTTGAAAATACGCTTTTAATGGCCATATAATTTAGAAAAGACTACTGTAACCATTCTGCTATTGCTAGAGATTCAGGTGGCTTCCAATTTCCAACTAAGATAAATAAAGCCACAGTGAGTATCTTCACACATACATTTTACTGATATCCCTGATTTTAGTATAAACCCTTCAAATGAGGATGACTGAGTCAAAGGGTATAAACATTTGTTTCCCACAAGATTACACCCATTGACATTGCCTCCAGTGGGTATGAGAGTATTTACCCTCCTATATGCTGGCCCACACTGAGGATAAATATTTGAAAGACCTTTCACCAGTTTGGTGGAAAAGAAAAGAAGGAAGGAAGGAAGGGAGGGAGGAAGGGAAGAAGAAGTGTTTTAATTTGCATTTCTCTGATTACTTATGGGGTTCATCACTTTTCTGTTTATGTACCTTTCATATTTCTTCAGGGACATGCCGACTAGAGTTTGTTGCAGACTTTTTCCATCTGATGGTAATGTGTTCCTATTGATTTATGACTGCTTTTAGTATAATAAGGATGGATTGGCAGGTAGACAGTGTTATGTCCTGACTTGCCGATTCTGGTGATACACACAGGATGCTAATGCACTTGTGGTCAGCTGTTTCAATCTTTCCCTTATTATGTCTTCCACGCAAGTAGAGTGTCATGGTCCTTCAGCTGGGAATCCAACCCCAGCTCCCCCCACTGTGTGTCCCTCTCTTTGCCTCAATTTCCTTGATTGCAAAAGGAAGATAATGAGAGTGCATTCACTACATGAGGTCAGTACGTGGCAGACAATCTGGTAGCTGGTCCTGAACGAGCCGCCTCCTGGTGTTCACAGGGAACCCCTTCAGGTCCAGCCTGAGGAGTGCCCAGGGGCCTGCCCACAGCCGCCGAGTGAGCTCGGAACCCAGGTGCCCCTGCCCTCCCCGGGCAGCACCTCGAGATGACGCAGCCCCGGCTGACACCTTCACTGCACCCTGGGAGACCCTGACACGAGGACCCAGACAAGCCGTGCCCGGATTCTGACCCACAGAAACTGTGATGTACGAGCGTTGGTTGTTTTCAGCTGCTAAGTCGAGGGGTGGTTTTTTATGCAGCAGGAGATAACTAACACATGATACACGGAAAGTATTCCGAAGAGTGCCTGTGGCAGATTGCAAAAGAGTCTAGCGCACGGCCACTCCTCCCGTGAAAAGATGGAGTCCTTCTCCCCGCCTGGAGCTGGGCTTGACTGTTAACTTGCTTGGACCAAGAAAGCAGAGGCACAGGTGAGGCAGAGACCTGAAAGGCACCTGCATACCAGGGCTTGCCCTCTTGCTACTCTCAGAACCTACCACCACCCTGCGAAGGAGCCCCCCCTGCAGGGCTGAGACCACATGGCCAAGTGACCCCTGATGTGCCCCCAGCTGACAACCAGCCCCACTAGACGTGCAGGAGGCCATCCCTGCAGACCCCTGAGTGGGCCCAACCAGAGAGCCACCCGGCTACACCCAGCACACATTCCCAACCCAACTCACGGGCTGAATGAGTTGCTACTGGGAAGTTCCGGGGTGGTTTGTCACGCAGCACTCGCTGACTGACAGAGCTGCCATTCTCATTACCACTACTGTTATTCTCTTGGGATCAATTATGTGGCCACTCATATTTCTTAGCAGTGCATTTATGCTTTTACTTTTTACGTTATCCACTGGAAACTTACTGTGGTATATGATGCTAGGCTTCATATATTAGAATCTAGAGGATTGTAGGATATCATTTCCATTCATCACTTCTATTTGTATACTAGCAAACCTTGAACCAATACCATATGAGCTCTGTTTTAATTTGGGCCAGGATATTATTATATGCTCTTCTGCTGGGGCACGCCAGGACAAACTCTCATTAATCCAACTGCAGGGAAGGTGTCAGAGAAGAACAGGGATATGAATCTAGGACCAGCAGGTGGAAGAGGTGCAGACAGTTGCCGTTACCTGAGGGAGGACCCCAAGGCACCGTCCTCTGAAATCAACACTAAACCCATTCCAAGTCTCTCCATCAGTCAGTGGTCAAACCCCACAAGCTCTCTCCACGGGCAGCACCAGGCACTGTAGGGGGATGGGCAGGGTGCAGGCAGAGATGGCACAAGGCCTGCTCTCCATGCTCACAACCTTATGGGGGGACAGTCCCACACAAAACCTCTGCAGATCGTATTTCAAATACACACAAACACAAACTAACACAATACAAGCAACGTAATGGCTAAGGGGAGCTTAGGAGTCCCTGAGGTTAATCATGGAAGACTTCCTGGAGGAGGGTTTTCAGATTTTGAGGCATAGGATTTAGCAAAGAGAGGGTGTGTGCAAAGGCAGCAAGCAGGAAGGAATAACTCATGTACAGTGAGCAGATTTCTATGGTTAGAGCAGAAAGTCTGAACAGATACACTAAGAAGTGAGTTTGATGAAGAGATAAGAATCAATTTGATTGGGGGATCATTCAACGTTACGTCTTCAAAACAAGTAAGCAAACAATGTTTTGTTAGGTAACATGGGAAGAGACTATAGGTGGAGCACTGACCCCTCTGCTATTGAAACAGTCTGTCATGGACACAGCATCCCCAAACCACTCCAAGACCTGCCTTCTCCAGAACTCTTAGGAAGTGGCAAGAGAGGGATCTCAAAGGGCAGAAGGTGTCATAGTGCAACTCCCAGAAGCAGAGATGCAAGAGGCCAGCACGCCTGGCTGTCCATGTCCAGTCACTGATTCTCAGCGGAGGGCAGCCGTGGGTAGGCTAAGAAACTGACTTCTTGGCTTCTTTACATTGTGGTGAATATCAGCTCTGATCCTAAAAGTTTAGAAATTAAAACATGAAAATGAGTGGAGCCCTGATCTACAGGACCTGCTCACGGCCCTGAGGTCAGTAAGGGCACAAACCCTTCCCCGGTCTTTCATACCTGGCAGACCTCCCACCCTGGGAAGCAGCTGTACCATTCAAGACAGTGGCCCCGGCCCCGAGGCTTTGCGGGAAATCTGCACCAGAACTGACTCAGGCACTCGGGGCAGAGGCGCCAAAGGGGTCAGAGCGCGCCCTGAGCCCTGATGAATGTCCGTCCTGTGGGTGCTGACACCAGGGCCCAATTCTGCTGCCGTGTGCTTCACTGCGCCTGCTCTTATGTACCCCTGTGACTGTACTCAGGGGTTAGGAGCAGAGGTTGTTCTGGCCAAGCTCCCCTCCTCTCTTCGTGTCCCCACGGACCCTCGTCCCCTCCCCACCAATCAGCAAGAGGCTGTTGGGCGTCGCCCACACAGGTACACCTGAGAGATGCCCCAGGGGCTCCTCAGAACCCAGATCTGCAGTCTGACCTTGTTTCCCACCAACGTGGACCACACAAACCCTGAACTCCATGCAGCAAGTTGGCGGCCAGACAGGAACCTCTCGCCCATAACCTGTGGGTGGGGTGGTGGCTTCCCCACACCTGAAGGAAGGGGGTGTCTGGTCTCATCCCCAAAGTGTAGGCCCTGAGCCCGAAGTCGGAGCCGCGGGCACCACAGAGCAGGACAGCAATCCGAGCCCACCCAAGCCTCTGCCCAGCCTTGGAGGCGTCCCCAGGACTGAGCCAAGGTCATGGTCACCCCTCCTCTGGACCCCAGGTCTGCCCAACTTCTCCCAGTGCTGTAATGTTTAAACGATCAGAGCTAGGAATACACTTTCATATAAAAAGGGCAAACTCCCTACTGAGGGTGACAACTATGTAATACAATGTTTTCTCTGCCTCATACTCTTGTTCACTTTGTCTTGATTCTTAAGGAAGACACCCCTTTTCTTTCATGCAGCAGTATGTTTTTTTCTTAGACGCCACAGTACTTCTTCTCAGTTTGCTCTTCCTCAAAGAGCCTCGTCCAGACCCGCGCTTACTATACCCAGAGTTGTGGATTTTCAAAGATGTCTGCACTTACACTTTCCCAGGTGCAGGGCCAGGGCACCCATGGCCTCTGTCTCTGGTACATTCGATCGACAGGGGTCCCAAGAAACTGCCGTCTCCACCACTCGCTGTGCGGTGCACAGCCAGCCTCCACCCACAGCTGTTCTTCTGGCCAACCCAGCCCTGGTTCTTCTGGCCAACCCAGGAGTTTGCTCAGCATGTAAGCTCGAAACAAACTAGAATGATGGGGAGGGAGGGACATGCTACGCTGGGGTGACAGCCCCATAAAACTGTTGCTGCAACATTCCCTAGGCGAGAACAGTGAGCCCCCATCATCCTCCCGGAGGCCAGGCGTGCTGTGCCAGGGGTGAAGGGAGCTGGGCAGGACCGCCGGCCTCATTAGGTACTCTTCACTGTTACTATAAGCAACAGTCATTTCTTAAGTTTTCATAGGTACAGTATGTTAATCAAACTAGAAGTCATACATTAGGGTATGTGAGGATTATCATGATGACCAAGGACTTATCACCCCGAAAAGAATGGCGTTCAGACCGGTTAAGGGAGGTGGGTGGAGTGGCGAGGCCAGGAGGTGGTGAAGCCAGGGTCCCACGGAGACTTAGCTTTCCCGAGTGACTCACCCCCGCACCTGTGCAGCAAGGCTCTCGGCCCAGGAAGGTGACGGGCCCCCTGCCCTCGCTCTGTGCTGGGGAGTCCAACCTTTGTGCGGCGTCTTCTGTTAACACAATTCTCAATTCAGTCCCTGGACTGGCACAAATGCCATCAGAGCCACGTTAATATGTGACCAGCCTTCATCAAAAGTTGTAAAGTGATCTACTTTCCAATCTTAAGTATAAATACCTAAAGACAATGGCTTCAGACTAACCGTTCGATTCCAAAAAATAGGAAACCATCCACGTGTCAGTTGCAATTCTTAAATTAGCATGTCTAACTAGAGTCAAGTCATTGACATGTTTGAGATATTTAGCAATTACCAAAAGACTGTCAGGCTTCTTCTAAGCTAAAACCTCTACACACTCACTGGAAAACTACAGACGCTGGCTGACCACCAGGTGAGGAGCGAACGTCCAAGCCACCAGCCTCACTTTCTCAATTAATAAGCACTTGGCGGTGAATAACACCTAGAAGTTAAGTCTTCTTAGGAGCCCTAAACTGACAAGAAATAAAGCTACTCAGCTTTTCAATTATTTTCTGATCTCCTTCTAGCTTTCATTTAATGGAAAAACTTGTCAAGTTACAACTTTATGTGCCTCGCTCTACAGCATTTATTTTCTACAAATGGGATTTTCTCAAGACAATAACTATACTGACAACACTAGGCTGATTGCAAGAAATGTGTTTTTACCTATTTTCATGAATGTTGGACATGCCTGATGCTGTCCTATTTTGTAAATTTACTGCCTTGTATTGTCACAGAAAACCCCGCTGACTATCCTTTATTTCCCATTGTATAAATGCCAACTTTTATTTAATTCAACTGTCACATAACTTTGTTAGCCAAATATAGTAGTTGAGACTGTGCTCCAAGTCCAGGCTTATACCAGTATCAAAAAACTCAGAAAACATGAGTTGGTTCCCCGCCACCAATTTTTTTTAAATTAATTTATTTATTTTTGGCCGCGTTGGGTCTTCGTTGCTGCGTGCGGGCTTTCTCTAGTTGCGGTGAGCGGGGGCTACTCTTTGTTGCAGTGCGCGGGCTTCTCATTGCAGTGGCTTCTCTTGTTGCGGAGCACGGTTTCTAGGCATGAGGGCTTCAGTAGTTGTGGCACACGGTCTCAGTAGCTGTGGCTTGCGGGCTCTAGAGCGCAGGCTCAGTAGTTGTGGTACACGGGCTTACTTGCTCCTCAGCATGTGGGATCTTCCCAGACCAGGGCTCAAACCCATGTCCTCTGTGTTGGCAGGAGGATTCCTAACCACTGCACCGCCAGGGAAGTCCCCCCCGCCCAAAATTTTTGATGGTCCAAAAGTATACCAATATTTTACCCCAAATGAACTAATTATTCATTTGCTGGGGTTTTTTTAAATTGTAGTAAAGTACATAGAACACAAAATGTACCATCTTAATCATTTTTAGGTTACGGTTCAGGGGCGTTAAGTCCATTCACATTACAATCTCCAGAATGCTTTTCATCTTGTAAAACTGAAACTCTGTCTCCTTTAAAGAACAACTTCCCATCCCCTCCCCCTCCACCACACCCCCCCGCAGCCCCTGGCAGCCACCAGTGTGGCTTTCTGTGTCTGAATTTGACTCCTCTAGGTACTTCGTGTAAATGGAATTGTACAGTATTTACCCATTTGTGATTGGTTTATTTCAGTTAGCACAACGTCCTCAAGGTTCATCCAAGCTGGAACATGTGCCAGAATTCCCCTCCTTTTTAAAGGCTGAATAACATTCCATTGTTTGTAAAGACCGCGTTTTGTTTACCCATTCATCTGCTGATGGACACTTGGGTTGCTTCCACCGTTTGTTATTGTGAATAATGCTGCTATGAACATGGGTGTGCAAATAAATATCTCTTCGAGTCTCTGCTTTCAATTCTTTTGGGTGTATACTCAGAATTGGAATCGCCGGCTCATATGGTAATTCTGTAATATTTTAAGGCGCCCATGCTGTTTTTCATTTGGTATTCTTAATAATACAACTGGATAGAGGGCAAGTGATGGCCAAGTGACTAGTGTACTCAGCGAGTTCTTGGGACCACTAAGAGTTCCATCACTACCTTTTTAGCAAAGCAACCCTTTTCTTTGGGGTGTGACCCCTTGTGTCCCAAATGCATGCAGATAACCACAAAGATATACATGATCAAAACACCGAGACACCATCGACTGACAAATTTTAGATTTTTTTTCCTGCTACCCAGTGAACAATGAGTCAGAGAACAAGACAAAGTCAGTTATAAAAATGAAGAAATGATAACTGTACATGATCTAGCAATCCCACTTCTGGGTATACACCCCAAGGAATTGAAAGCAGGGACTTGAAAAGATATTTGAGCACCCACGTTTATAGCAGCATTTTATTCACAACAGCTGAAGGCCAGAAACAACCCAAGTGTCCATCAACAGATGAATGCATAAGCCAAGTATGGTCTATGCATTCAACGGAATATTTTTCAGCCTTAAAGAGGAAGGAAATGCTGACATGCGCTACAGCGTGGATGAACCTGCGGGACACCATGTTGAGTGAAACACACCAGTCACAAAAGAACTAATACTGTTTGATCCCATTTCTTTGAGGTCCCCGGAGCAAAATTCATAGAGATGGAAAGTCCAATGGTGGTTCCCAGGGACTGGAGGGAGGGGAGAATGGGATGTGAGTGTTTAATGGGTGCAGGGTGTCAGTTCTGCAAGATGAGAAAGGCCTGGAAAGATAATGGCTGCACAGCAATGTGAATGTAGTGTTTTTTAATTGTTATTATTTTTATTGGAGTATGGTTGCTTTACAATGTTGTGTTAGCCTCCACTGCACAACAAAATGAATCAGCCATATACATACAGGTATTCCCGCCCATGTAGGTCACCACAGTGCATTACATAGAGTTCCCTATGCTATATAGTAGGTTCCCATCAGTTGTCTATTTTATGCAGATGGAGAGATATACCAATTTCCTGGATTGGAAGAATCAATATTGTGAAAATGACTATACTACCCAAAGCAATCTACAGATTCAGTGCAATCCCTATCAAATTACCAATGGCATTTTTCACAGAACTAGAACAAAAATTTTACGATTTGTATGGAAACACAAAAGACCCCGAATAGCCAAAGCAGTCTTGAGAAAGAAAAACGGAGCTGGAGGAGTCAGGGCCCCTGACTTCAGACTGTACTACAAAGCTACAGTAATCAAGACAGTATGGGATTGGCATAAAAACAGAAATATAGATCAGTGAATGTTGTTTCTTAAAAAATTTTTCTTGAGGTATAGCTGATTTACAAAGTTGTGTTAACTTCTGCTGTACAGCAAAGTGATTGTTTTATATATTATGTATGTATATGTGTATATATATATATATATATATATATATATATATATATATATATACTTTTTCATATTGTTTTCCATTATGGTTTATCACAGGATATTGAATATAGTTCCCCGTGCTATACAGTAGGACCTTGTTGTTCATCCATCCTATACGTAATAGTTTGCATCTGCTAATTCCAAACTCCCAGTCCTTCCCTCCCCTACCTCCCTCCCCCTTGGCAACCAGAAATCTGTCCTCTATGTCTGTGAGTCTGTTTCTGTTTCGTAGATAAGTTCCTTTGTGTAGTGTTTTAGATTCCACATATAAGTGATATCATATGGTATTTGTCTTACTCTGACTTACTTCACTTAGTATAATCATATCTAGGCCCATCTAACAATGTGAATGTACTTAACGCCACTGAGCTGTGCACTTAAAACTGGTTAAGATGGTGAATTTCATGTTAAAGATACTTTACCACAGTAAAAAATAATAACAAATGTCATTTTTTTCCATAAAACTGGAATAAAAGCAAACGAGGAAAAGACCTGAAGCGGTTCGCTGGGGCTGGGGTGTGCATGCCCAGGGTGGGAGGGGCAGCTGTTTTCATTATCAGCCTGTCAATGCTGTTTGACTTGAACTCTGTTGTGCACTAGACGGATTTTTTAATATTAATTTAAAAACATAACGGGGAGCAGCGGAAATGAAAAGAAAAGCAAACTGAGGAGGCTGCACGCCAATAAGCCCGGTGTCAATCACGGGCGGACGAGAGGGGATTATCCAAGCAGAAGGCTCCTGTGTACTCAGGAAGAAGCGCCAGGCCAGACCCACCTTGCTTTGCCTTTTAATAAGGTCAAGAGATGGGGGGATCAGAGGAATGCTAAGGAGATAAGGGTCTTTATTTCAGCAAGATGTTAACACATGGCCGGAGCAGCCCCCCAGTGCATGGCCTTGGAGAGATGCAGGCGGGGGTCCCGGGCCCCGAGTAAAGCCCTGGCCTGGCCTGGATAGTGGACAGGAACAGGTTCAAGAACATGGGGGATACGACATCAGCCTGCGCTCTGAAGGGCCACACCCCAAACCAAGATGAGATCATCTCAACAGTCTAGAATGCTAACTTTTAAAGCGAACAGAGGAACTCAGCAGTGTTGCAAATGCTCCGCATTTTGATACCAAAATTCGTAAAATGCCACGAGCAGCAGACCACCGACAAAGGAAGAAAGCGTGGGGTTCTGGGTGGCCACCAGCTCCCCCGAAGGCAGCGGGCTAGGCAGCTGGCAGCTGCCCATACCACAGCGGAAACAGTCACCAGCTGTCACCCCGCCCTGCCATGTCCAGGAGGATAAGACATCCAGAAAGCACCGTACGAAAAGCGGGTGACGAGCCTCTGAATGTGCAAGGAGAACAAAAAGCCTTGCAGGGAACGGGGTGCAGAAGTGGTTTCTCCACTTGAAGGATCTGACGTGGAAAGGGGAGTAAGGAATGTTCCCAGCTGTGCAGGAAGAAGCAGCAAAGGAGAGTCACTGCAAAGTCAGATTTGGGTCAGTCAGCTCGGCCTGACCACGGGGCTCCCCATCACTGGCTCCAGGAGACGAGGTACTCCCAAATCAGAAATATCCCGGATGGTACCCTGCGTGCCGCAGACGGGTGATTTAACCGAGCTATAAAAACCTAATATCCCACAACGTAGAATAACGGTAGCAATAAAAGGAAACACTGACATTTATTCGGTTTTTACCACAGCCAGGCAATGCTGAGTACACGCTCGTTGCATCCTCACTCTGTAATTCTCTGATATCTCAATTTTATGATCCATTATAAATATCATCAACAAACTAAAAAGAAATGAAGATATTTGGCATAATCATGAGTCCTTCAGGATGATAGTCATATCTAAATGATTTTTAAATTCTTTAAATTTAAAAGGAAAATTTTATCAGTTTAAAACAAAAACGAATTGCCTAATACTAACACCTAGTTAGTATTAACACCAAACAGCCTTCCCCTTTTAGAGACATCAGTGGTACACCTAACAATTTTCAGAGTCAGAAAGTTCTCATGGAAGTAGGTGTTTCCTTTGTTTGTTTGTTTGTTTGTGACGTGGGATCTGAGATCATTGACACTAGATTAGGCCGGGCCTGGATGTGCCCGAGGTTGATGAAACGCTAGGTCCATCCATTTATCCAACAAATATTTACCGAGTGTCAGGTGCTGTTCTACGTGCTGGAGAGTTGGCTGTAAACGAGACAGATGCGGGGGGTCACCAAGAAACTAGGAGAAACAGGTACTAAAGATGCAGGAGGAAACAGACAAGACAGCTCACAGAGTGAAGAATGCAATGCAGGGGGCAGGGCAGCAGCTGAGGGCTCCTTTAGGCTGGGTGCTGGGGAAGGGGAGCTCTGAGAAGGAGGTGGGGGATTGGTGACACCACTGGAGGGATGCACGGGTCGGCTGTATAGGTTCTGGAGCTACTGAGGGGGGAGAGGGAGATTCTTCCGACAAGTGGGAAGAATCTGGCTTGAGGGTCAGGAAAATCAACATGAGCTGAGTGGGGAAAAGTCTCCCAGGACCACAGGGCACGCTGAGAGTTTATGCAGGGTAGTGAGGAGGCTGGTTTATGTCTCTGCTGCTGGGCATAGAAGTGTGCAGAAGGGCAGGAAATACAGTGAAAGGAATAGCAAGGAAGGTGCAAAGCATGGAGAGGGGCGGGGGCAGCAGGGTGTGTCTGGCAGGCGAGCCGAGGGGTGGAGTGAAGGAAAAGGAGGAATCAAGATGCCTCATAGGACACTGACTGATTTGCATATATTGAAGAATCTTCCCATTCCTGGGATAAACCCCACTTGATCATGATGTATGACCCTTTAATGTGCTGTTGGATTCTGTTGCTAGTGTTTCGTTGAGGATTTCTGCATCTATGTTCATCAGAGATGTTGGCCTGTAGTTTTCCTTTTTTGTGACATCTTTGTCTGGTTTTGGTATCAGGGTGATGGTGGATGTGATACACCATATTAACAAACTGAAGGAGAAAAACCATATGATAATCTCAGTAGGTGCAGAGAAAGCTTTCGACAAAATTCAACACCCATTTATAAAAACTCTCCAGAAAGTAGGCATAGAGGGAACCTACCTCAACATAATTAAGGCCATATATGACAAACCCACAGCCAACATTGATCTCAATGGTGAAAAACTGAAACCATTTCCTCTAAGATCAGGAAAAAGACAAGGTTGCCTGCTCTCACCACTATTATTCAACATAGTTTTGGAAGTTGTAGCCATGGCAGTCAGAGAAGAAAAAGAAATAAAAGGAATCCAAATCAGAAAAGAAGAAGTAAAACTGTCACTGTTTGCAGATGACATGATACTATACATAGAGAATCCTAAAGATGCTACCAGAAAACCACTAGAGCTAATTAATGAATTTGGTAAAGTAGCAGGATACAAAATTAATGCACAGAAATCTCTGGCATTCCTATACACTAACGATGAAAAATCTGAAAGAGATTAAGGAAACACTTCCATTTACCACTGCAACAAAAAGAAGAAAATACCTAGGGATAAACCTACCTAACGAGACAAAAGACCTGTATGCAGAAAACTATAACACACTGATGAAAGAAATTAAAGACGATACAAACACAGATGGAGAGATATACCATGTTCTTGGATTGGTAGAATCAACATTGTAAAAATGACTCTACTACCCAAAGCAATCTACAGATTCAATGCAATCCCTATCAAACTACCAATGGCATTTTTCACAGAACTAGAACAAAAAATTTCACAACTTGTATGGAAATACAAAAGACTCAGAATAGTCAAAGCAATCTTGAGAAAGAAAAACAAAGCTGGAGGAATTAGGCTCCTGGACTTCAGACTATACTACAAAGCTACAGTAGTCAAGACAGTATGGTACTGGCACAAAAACAGAAAGATAGATCAATGGAACAGGATAGAAAGCCCAGAGATAAACCCACACACATATGGTCACCTTATCTTTGATAAAGGAGGCAGGAATATACAATGGAGAAAAGACAGCCTCTTCAACAAATGGTGCTGGGAAAACTGGACAGCTGCATGTAAAAGAATGAAATTAGAATACTCCCTAACACCATACACAAAACTAAACTCAAAATGGATTAAAGACCTAAATGTAAGGCCAGACACTATCAAACTCTTAGAGGAAAACATAGGCAGAACACTCTATGACATAAATCACAGCAAGATCCTTTTTGACCCACCTCCTAGAGAAATGGAAATAAAAACAAAAATAAACAAATGGGATCTAATGAAACTTAAAAGCTTTTGCACAGCAAGGGAAACCATAAACAATACGAAAGGACAACCCTCAGAATGGGAGAAAATATTTGCAAACGAAGCAACTGACAAAGGATTAATCTCCAAAATTTACAAGCAGCTCATGCAGCTCAATGTCGAAAAACAAACAACCCAATGCAAAAATGGGCAGAAGACCTAAATAAATATTTCTCCAAAGAAGATATACATATTGCCAACTAACACATGAAAGGATGCTCAACATCACTAATCATTAGAGAAATGCAAATCAAAACTACAATGAGGGATCACCTCACACAGGTCAGAATGGCCATCATCAAAAAATCTACAAACAATAAGTGCTGGAGAGGGTGTGGAGAAAAGGGAACCCTCTTGCACTGTTGGTGGGAATGTAAATTGATACAGCCACTATGGAGAACTGTATGGAGGTTCCTTAAAAAACTAAAAATAGAACTACCACATGAGCTAGCAATCCCACTACTGGACATATACCCTGAGAAAACCATAATTCAAAAAGAGTCATGTACCCCAATGTTCACTGCAGCACTACTTACAATAGCGAGGACACGGAAGCAACCTAAGTGTCTGTCGACGGATGAAAGGATAAAGAAGATGTGGCACATATATACAATGGACTATTACTCAGTCATAAAAAGAAACGAAATTGAGTTATCTGTAGTGAGGTGGATGGACCTAGAGTCTGTCATACAGAGTGAAGTAAGTCAGAAAGTGAAAAACAAATACCGTATGTTAACACATATATATGGAATCCAAAAAATAAAAAGTTCTGATAAACCTAGGGGCAGGACAGGAATAAAGACGCAGATGTAGAGAACGGACTTGAGGACATGGTGAGGGGGAAGGGTAAGCTGGGACGAAATGAGAGAGTGGCATGGACATATATACACTACCAAATGTAAAATAGATAGCTTGTGGGAAGCAGCTGCATAGCAAAGGGAGATCAGCTCCATGCTTTGTGACCACCTAGAGGGGTGGGATAGGGAGGGTGGGAGGGAGACGCAAGAGGGAGGGGATATGGGGATATATGTATACATATAGCTGACTCACTTTGTTATATAGCAGAAACTAACACAACATTGTAAAGCAACTATACTCCAATAAAAATGTTAAAAAAATAATAAAATAAAATAAAATGGATAACCAACAAAGACCTCTGCTCAATATTATGTAACAACCTAAATGGGAAAAGAATTTTAAAAAGAACAGATATGTGTATATGCATAACTGAATCACTTTGCTGTACACCTGAAACTAACTCAACATTGTAAATCAACTGTATTGTACTCCATTATCAAATACAAAGTAAATAAATAAATACACTGTGGGGTGGAAGATGCCTCACAGGTTTCTGACATGAGCCACCGACAGGTGTAAAAGCCATTCTTTGGAGATGTGCCCAGGGAGCTTCCCACCCAACGTTCAAATCCAAGCGGTTGCCACAACGGTAACTGGCAGATTCGTGGCCGGTGCATCTCTCGCTACACAGGGACAGGTTGTGGCAAAACATCACTGTCGCCCTCAGAGATCAGAACAAAGTATGATCCTGCTTGCAGGGAGGCGGCTTGGCTAAAACGCTAAGGAAAGGACCACCGAGTCTTCCTGTCCCAGTTACAGGCCCTCCCTGAGGCTGGGTCAGAGGGATTAAACGCAGGGTTCGCAGCGTGAAACAATCACATCATCCCGCTTTCATCATGTCGTTCCTTATAGGACCAGGATCATTACCCTTAAGATTTAAAGTTGAACTGCCAGGCACAGAACCGTCCGGCTCTGCTCCCTCCCAGAGGCCCATTCTGCAGTGACTCACTTGCTTTTAAATGCACTGTTTCTTCCTCCCTTACACCCCACATTCAGGACACCCACACCCCACTGCCCTTCTCCACTCTCCACTGGACAAACCCCATCCATCTACCACACTCGGCTCAAGCACGCCTCCTCCGTGAAGCCTCTTCCGATTGCTCCTGCTTACAGCCATTCACCGGCATCCGGATGTTGAACCACTGCCTCGAGACCCCACGCTGCTCTAGACCCCCATCGCTCCTTCTCCTGAGGACAGATGGCGTGTGCTGCTCCAAATGCAAAGATCATCACTGCCTTGCTTTTATCCCCCAAAGGACCTAGAATAGTGTTTCCAGCACCAGGAGCAAAACCCCTTCCAACTACTGATGGATTGGTGAGTTTACAAAATTGTGAAGCCATGAATATTTCTAAATGTATAGTGAACATATTATAATTGAGAAACTCCAACTTGGCAAACATTCGTTTCACAAGCTGATCCTTGAGGTGGGGTCTGATGTGCAGTGCTGGACCACCCATCACGCTCAAAAGTGAGTGATTAATAGAAGGGAAGACAGATAAACAACCCGAATGGATATTTGCAGAGTTGATTATATTAATTAGCAAAGCTTCAACTGTGTCTGAAGTTTTTTTCTCTATTGTTTGGAATGCATTTTTATTAAACTTTGAACATTATTTTAAAATACAGTCCTAATCATTAACCAACAAATAGATCATTTGCTTACAGTCAGATGACGATTAACTCTGTTTTGAAACTGTTGAATATGTAAAGATTTTCTTATATAACCCTAGTTCAGGACTCCAGCAACTGTGAGGCTATACCAAAAAAAGTGCAAATATCAATTTTTTTAAAATTTCTTCTAGTTTAAGGTCATACCTCTCATAGGACCTGCACAAAGGCCATTTCAGCAACCCTGCTTGGCCGAAGGCTGGGAAACATTTTTTCCCCCAGGCTCAAGCCAGGATGGGGCTGACACCGGAGCTGGGTAAGGGGGGGCGGTGACCAGGGTGGCCACCCTCCCATCCTGACAGTCTCCTTCCCAGAAATTCTGACACCTGCCACAACATGGACAAACCTTGAGGACATCATGCTAAGTGAAACAAGCCAGTCACAGAAGAGCAAATACTGTATGATTCTACTTATACGAGGTCCCTAGAGGAGTCAAATTCCTAAAGACAGAAAGTCGATGCTGGGTGCCAGGGGCTGAGGGAGAGGCGGGTAGGGAGTCAGTGATTCATGGGGACAGAGTTGCAGTTTTGCAAGATGAAAAGAGTTAGGCGGACGGATGGTGGTTGACAGCTGCAGAGCAATGTGAATGTACTTAATGCCACTGAACTGTAAACTTAAAAATGGTGAAGATGGTCAATTTTTCTTATGTGTATTTTACCAAAATTAAAA
Source organism: Leucopleurus acutus (assembly GCF_964270905.1). Taxonomy (NCBI): domain Eukaryota; kingdom Metazoa; phylum Chordata; class Mammalia; order Artiodactyla; family Delphinidae; genus Leucopleurus; species Leucopleurus acutus. The sequence continues at coordinate 172,571,470 of NC_139142.1, forward strand.
GTAAAAAAAAAGGCTTCTTCCAGCCCCAAAGGCTGGCTTCAATTCAAACCTCCCAGGAGGAACCCAGCAGGGCCCCTCCTTAGACCCCAGCTGCAGTGAGGAATGCTCGTGGAAACATTGCCACCTCTGTATTTCTGTCCACGCTTGAATTCTCTTTACCACCATGGGAGTACTTTGCTCTCCTTTTCCAAAATCAACGCCCATGGGTACTCAGAAGGAAGAGCTAAAACCACTGATTTTCTACAAGCAAGCAGCAGGGGGGTGGTATTACGTATGTTCAACACAGCTTTAGAAAGTGTAGAATGGATTTCTTTAAATCGCCAGGAGCCTAAGAGCAAAGAACTGATGCTGAATTAAATAACGCTTCACAAACACACCGTAGAAAATCACAACATGCTTGTAATACTGGCAGAATAGGGCAAAGCTGACTGAGGAGGGGGAGCCCGCGTCCCCCACGTTTGCTGCGTTTCTGGTACCCAATTCGCCGTAAGTGCAGCCTCCCTGGGCCCGTGTGTCCTGTTCCCAGGATACACGCTGCCTGTGAGCAGGGCGGGCATGTTCTCAGGCCTCACCCCAGGGCAAACTTCCCCTCAACTCACCACCTCCCTCTCTCACACACAGTCCCATCCCTGCAGGCCAACCCAGGGGTGGTACATCCCTGTCACTGTCCCCTCCCCTCATCACGGCTGACACTGCCAGTCAATCATGTCACGGCCCAGATGCACCTCAAAAATCCGTCTCAATCCTTCCAGAAACTGCCGGAAGCCACAATCAACTGATGGGCATTGGCAGGTGATGGAGGCACCTCAACAGTCCTGAGAGTGGCCAGCCAGCCAAAGAGAGTGCCTTCCAGGTGTCTGAGATGAGACAACCCCTCAGAGATGCTGAACAATTCCTTCCTTTGACCCTCTTCCTAGATTAGCTCATTGCTTAATTGCTAATTAATGCTCACTTCTTGATACCAAGTCACCATTACAAATTGCTCTGGTTCATCCAGTCATTTGACAAACATCATGTTTTGTTCTACATCAGCAACCACTGCTAGGTATGGCCTTACAGGGTCCTAAAAGACTGGCTACGGGTCTTTGGTTCCACACGGGGCATGCGGGCAGACATAGGTGATCCCAGGGCTGCGCGGCTCCCCAAAACCAGCCACGTGGACTCACTGGACAGTGTGTCTGCACTTTGTCCTCCAGCGCCTTCTTCTGAAAAAGCGAGCGTCTGCCCCAGCCACCCGAGGCTCAGCATTGCAGGGACGGAAGGGCGCCCGGGGGCCAGATGTGAGTTCGGGGACCCTCTCCATCCCTCGAGCTGAGCGCCCCAGGAGGCACTTCCAGGCAGGGACGGAAGTGGACACGGCGCACAGGGGGGACAGGTGCCCCCGTGGGAGCCCCGAAGGGCGAGGCTGGGAGGATGAAGAGACAGAGGCGCGTGCAGCCGGGAGGAGATCCCAACCCAGGAGCGAGGGTAGGGTGAGCCGCAGTCACTTAATCCCGCGCATCCCCCCCCAGGAGCTTGGAACCCCGCTATTAACACTTCAGAGAACAAGGTTCTCCTGACAGCACGGCTGGCCTAGTCTCCCTCTCCGGGGACCTCTTAACTGCTGAAGCCCTGGCCCTAATCTCATTGTCTAATGTCAGTGGTAACAATTCAGCAGAGGATAGAAGAGGAGGAAGATGCCAAACCCACCTTAAAAATGCTTTAGACTAGGCAGCTCTGCCTTCAGAGTGTGTCTATGTGTGCATACAGCCATGTACACACGCATGCACACTTACACACATACACAGACATACACAAATACACACATGCACATTAGATGCACACTTACACATACACACACCGATATACACTTACACACAAATATATATACACACAAATACACAAATATACACTTACACACATGTACCAAAAATGCACTTACACACATATCCAACATATACAGACACATGTACAGACATATAAAATACACATATACATACACGTGCACACATGTACACAAATACACACATATACGCATGCACACATACATATCAGACTCCTCTTTTCTCTAGCTTTTAAAGATTTCAGGGTTAAGCTTACAAGCACCTACATTTGATGACTAGAGAGGGAATGAAAATGCATTATAAATATCTGCTGAAGGAGGACAGGTAGCAACTGGTGGGTGGGTACCCTTGGTCCCTGATTTGGGTGGGGGGGAAGGAGGGCAGGGGTGAGGGCTGGGGGCAGGAGGAGGAGGGAGCAGGACAGCCCACCAGCACCCACCCCCGCCTTCTATGCCCAGCACTGCAGCTGGTGTCCCCGTTGGACAGGACAGGCTTTGCTCCCCACTTCCACCTGGGCAACAAGCATCCCCACAGGTGTGTGCGGCCCCTCCCCGTAACCCGTCCCCCCCACCTGCGGTGTGACTGAGTCAGGGGAGCCTCCCTGGGCAGCTGGAACATGCCCTCTTCTGCAGCTGAACAGCAGCATCTCTTTCCCTGGGAAATCCATAAAACGTGAAACAGAATAAGTGAACATCATCAAACAGGGAAGCATTCCTTTCAGTGAACTTCCAGAGCTGCTGCAAGTCTGCACTGCTGGGCACACTCCCCTCCTGCCCCCGCCACCTGCCCGAGAAGGACAAATGAGCCACAAATGAGCCAGGTCCTGTGCGTGCAGAGTACCGGGCGCAGACAGGGAGGGCCACTGCACTCAGGAAGGCGTCCCCTCTCCGCCTCAAGGTTCCAAAGCCCTCGCTCAGGGGGGCAAGGAAGTGCCCTTCAAAGATAAGGTCACCGAGGGGGCCCGTGGCAGCCAGTGAGCATCCCCAGTAGAAGGAGCCCAGCTGCCTTTCCCTTAGCTGTTCTGTGAGAATCCAGACCCCGTGCAGCCAGATCTTCCAATTTTTGTTTTTTTTTGTGGTACACAGGCCTCTCACTGCTGTGGCCTCCCCCGCTGCGGAGCACAGGCTCCGGACGCGCAGGCTCAGCGGCCATGGCTCACGGGCCCAGCCGCTCCGCGGCATGTGGGATCCTCCCGGACCAGGGCACGAACCCATGTCCCCTGCATCGGCAGGCAGACTCTCAACCACTGCGCCACCAGGGAAGCCCCAGATCTTCCAGTTTTGCCAAAGGGTTTGTGATCCATATTTTACTGTGAACTCTCCCAAGTTTTAAATGTTAGCAAACAAACATTTGGAAACACTGCATGAGCTAAATAAAACATATCTGGGGGCGGGCAGCCACCCGCGGGCCTTGGTTTCCTGTGACCTCTGAACTAAAGGACATCCTTCAGGGTTCAGGGTGAACATGAAAATATGAGTTAAAATAAAGAAATATTGAATTGTCAGAAAAGACGTCTATCCTGATTTATGCTCTGTCAGTACTCAGCAAGAAAGCCAGGGTCACAGGCACCATGGGCTTCAGTTCACAGCAGGAACGGAAATTCCCACCTGAGGCTCACAGCAGATGGACCTCAGGGCCAGAGCCCAGCCCCCAGCTCTGTCCCCCTGGCTGAGCCTGGTGACCTAGCTCTCACTCATGACAATCAGGAAAGCTCAAGGCCAGGAGGCCCAACAGGCTCTGGGAGGCTCCATGCAGCCCTAAGAATGGTGAGCATGTCTGTGACGGGTCCACAGCCTCATCAGATTCTCAAAGGGGCCCCAGACCCTGGAAAGGGCTCCTGCCCTCGTAATCCCCTCCTCTAACAGATGAGGAAACTGAGGTCTGAGTGGTTCTAGGCAGCACAGTCAGGACCAAACGCAGGGCTCCCCTCCCACGCCAAGACTGGTTCTCGGGAATTTCCCTGGTGGTCCAGTGGTTAAGACTTCGCCTTCCAATGCAGGGGGTTCGATCTCTAGTTGGGGAGCTAAGATCCCACATGGCTTTCAGCCAAAAAACCAAGACATAAAACAGTAGCAATATTGTAGAAATTCAATAAAGACTTAAAAAAAAAAAGATCCACATCAAAAAAGAAAAAAAATCTTAAAAAAAAAGACTGGGTCTCGGATGAAACATGGACAACCTTTAAACATCCACCAGGGGCCTGGGTATCATTTGGGCCGTAAAGAACAATGCTGAAGTCCATGAACGCTCATTCCTGTCTCGTTCGCCCTAGTCACGGGTATGCCGTGGGCTATGACAGACATTGAAGCAAAGGCCCACGTCCCAGCACCCACCCCAGGGCCTCACCCAAACTTGCAGGGAAAGTCCAAACCACCAAGCTTGGAGCTGGCAGGTGAGCAGGGAGGCTACAGATGATTCTGAGAAACCGGCAAGGATAAACCATCTAAGCTGCTTCTGTTCCCTTGATGTTGGGCCTTGGGTCACGATCACCTGGATCCTCAAGCAGCTGAGCCTAGGCCATGTACGGTGGGAGCTCCCACACCCCTCCCAGGGCCCTAAGGCTCAGATGCAAAGGGTTGGCTGTGCATGGCCACCAGCACTACGGCCAGCCCTGTCCTCACAGCCCCCAGATGGTTGGGAGTCTTGTGACCAGCAGTCCTAGGATCATGCCGGCTGCAAGCACTGCGCCCGCCCTGAGACAGATGGCCCAGGTCCAGCCTGCCAGAGACTCACCCACTGCAGGGGCACCACCCTCAAAGGCCAGTCAGTGCCAAGGTTGGCCACCCTGGTGAACTCAGGCAGGCTGGGGCCACCCCCCGCTCTATCTCCTTGCAGTGGGTTCCTTCCCTGCAACCTGGCCACCAAGACTCCCCTCCTGAAGGGATGTCCCCTTGTCCTGAAGCATCCGCCCCTTCCCATCCAGTCCTCACGTCCTGCGGGATCTTTCTTTAATTCCATGAGAGGTCAATGCAGCAGCCATAGCACCGACGGACTGGTTACCAGGAGAGGAGAGCTGCACGGCGGCCAGGTTGCCCAGCATCTTTATGACTTGCCTGCCAGGAAGAGATACGTGGGAAGGTACAAGGCGACCAGGAAGCTGCCCAGAAAGCACAGGATTCAGCACCACGACAGGCTGGGCAGCCTGATGCTGCCACTGCTAGCCCAGCATGGCTGGTGCTCCATCGTCCAGAAAGGCTACGTCTGGCTGGTCGAGGTAGCCCCCCTAGGCCAGGGCTCCAGAGACAACAGCCCACAGAAATTAGTCCCCTGGAAGAAACAAACGTTCATCTCAAGTTAAAAGACAAATGATTACATTTCAGCTCCGTGGTTCTGTTCAATCTTTCTGGTCATCTCTCCCTGACAATCTAGACATCCTGACCGCCGTGGGTGGGCGTGGGTAACCTTAAACCTCCTCCGCCACACGGTTCAAGGCCGTCTCTCAGAGAGTCATCTCCGTGGACACCTCGCCTCATTCATTCAATGTCAATTCTTCCTCGTTTCACTCTGAGAAGGAAACCCCATGTTCCCGTTGCGGAGGCACCTCCTCATTATTATCCTGCAGAAACCTGTGTGCCCCACGTTGTACAATCCAAACAGAGTCTGGCCCTCCACCAAGAGCATGGGTTCACACCAAAACACACGCAGCATGGAACAGACAGGCACAAGCCAGGAAGCCACAGACAGAATGAAGAGGCACCCTACCAAATGGGAGAAAGTACTGGCAAACCATGTATCTGAAAGGGGCTAGTATCCAAAACATATAAAGAACGCAACAACTCAATACCAAAACCCCCCAAACAATCCAATTTTTAAAATGGGCAGAAGATCTGAATAGACATTTTTCTGGAGGAAATGCAGGTGGCCAAACAGACGCATGAAAAGATGCTCAACATCGCTATTCATCAGGGAATTGCAAATCAAAAGCACAATGAGATATCACCTCACACCTGTCAGAATGGCTGCCATCAAAAAGACAAGAGATAACAAGCATTGGTGACGATATGGAGAAAAGGGAACTGTTGGTGGGAATGTGGATTGGTGAAGCCACTATGGAAAACAGTAGGGAGGTTCCTCAAAAAATTAAAAATAGAACTATCATATGATCCAGCAATTCCACTTTAGTGTATATACCCAAAGAAAACAAAAACACTAACTTGAAAAGATATATGCAGCCCCATGTTCACTGCAGCATTATTTACAACAGCCGAAACAACCTACATGTCCATTAATGCAGAGGTCCCTAACCCCCAGGCCACGGACGGTACCGCACAGTAGGAGGTGAGCAGCAGGCAACCTAGCGAAGCTTCATCTGTATTTATAGCTGCTTCCCATCGCTCGCATTACCGCCTGAGCTCTGCCTCCTGTCAGATCAGCGGTGGCATTAGATTCTCATAGGAGCTCGAACACTTCTGTGAACCGTGCATGCGAGGGATTTAGGTTGCGCACTCCTTATGAGAATCTAATGCCTGATGATCTGAGGTGGAACTGAGGCAGTGATGCCGGCACAGGGAAGCGGCTGCAAATACAGATTATCATTAGCAGAGAGGTTTGACTGCACAGAGACCATAATAAATCAATTGCTTGCAGACTCATATCAAAACCCTATTAGTGAGAGGCAAGTGAAAACAAGCTCAGGGCTCCCATTGAGTCTGCATTATGGTGAGTTGTATAATTATTTCATTATATATTACAATGTAATAATAATAGAAATAAAGTGCACAATAAATGTAAGGCAGTTGAATCATCCCAAAACCATTCCCCATGCCCGTCCGTGGAAAAATTCTCTTCCACGAAACCAGTCCCTGGTGCCAAAACTGTTGGGGACCACTACATTAATGGATGAATGGATAAAGACACACACACACACATATATATACACATATATATATATACACATATATATATAAAACACACACACACATACAATAGAATATTATTCAATATTACTCAGCCTTAAAAAAGAAAGAAATCTTGCCATTTGTGACAGCACGGATAGACCTTGAGGGTATTATACTAAATTAAGTAAGTCAGACAGAGAAAGATAAATACTGTATGATATCACTTATACGTGGAATTTAAAATAAAAAAACAAAACAAACAACAAAATGAGTTTATAGATACAGAGAACAGATTGGTGGTTGCCAGAGGTGAGGGTTGAGGAAGTTTGGTGAGATGAGTGAAGAGGGTAAAAATGTACAACTTCCAGTTATAAAATAAGTAAGTCCTGGGGAGGTGATGGACAGCATGGTGACTACAGTTAATAATGCTGTATTGTGTATATGAAAATAGCTAAGAGAGTAGATCATAAAAGTCCTCTTCACAAGAAAAAAGTTTGTGACGATGGGCGGTGATGGATGTTAACTAGACTTGGGTTGGTCACTGTGTTTCGCAATAAATACAAATATCGAGTCATCATGTTGTTCACCTGAAACTAATATAATGTTACCTGTCAATTACACCACAATAAATATAATTAATTATTTTAAAGAAACAACAGAGAGGCAGAGTGGGGTGGGGGCAACAGGCATGGTCTGGGGCCCTGTGTCACTGACAGTAACTCTGTTCCTGAGGACTTGCTGGGGACAGACAAGGCTCCTGGGCCAGCGCAGGTTACAGCAGGCGCAGGACCTTGTAAGCTCTGCGTTTTACTGTGATCACCACCAAGCCGAGCAGGAGAGCCACACACCAGGCTCTTCCTTCCACACAGGCTGGGTTCTGTGATGACAGCGCTTCTGGAAGATGCTCCCCTCAGCTCCCGTGACAACCTCCTGCAACCCCAGACATGGACTGGGATGCAGAGGGACTATCCACCCCCAGCTCTGCGGACAGCAGTCAACTCTGAACCAAGGCAGCCAGCAAAACAAGACCTGGTGGCAAGAGAGACACCACCAGGACAGAGAGAGGGGACCCCTCTGTTCCCCAGAGTGGACACGAGACCATCACAGGAGTCCTGAGAGAGAAGATGTTACTGTGGCTGCTGGTCCTGGTGTCCACTCCCCCTAGTCAACCATTCAACCTGGGCAGGCATGTCTTCTGTCTCCAGGGAAACCAGACCCAGTGGAGAAAGACGACTGGTCCATGGCAACAGGCATCTGATTTCATTTCTCAGTGATGCCCCTGCCAAGGGTGGCATCTGTATCCTGATCACATTGATATCTATCCATGAGATAATAGTCTATTAAGGAATACTCACAGACAAGATAATCATATTTGGGGAAAATGTGACAGATGGGCAAATGAAAACAAATGCAAACTTACACAGTGTCAAGGGGCAACAGTCTGAAATCTAGAGACATGATACATACATAGAAATTTTAGAAAGCAGATTACACTGTTCAAGATGCAACTTTAGCTCTGTAATTTTTACAACTACAATTGGAAATTCTTTTTGTCCTCAGAATAATGAAACTGGTTATTTACATAATAGGTATGAGAGTTTGAAAAAGCGTATTGTGTATTTTATTATAGGCTTAGTTTCAGAAACCGCTGTAAAGTTGACCTCCCACCAAAAGAAAAAAAGTCTATGTTCACATTTGTTAGGATTCATGGGGAGGGGGGTGGTTAGCTGACTCCTTCTTATTTTCAGAAGGCATTCTGGGCTAAAACATCAGAAGGAAATGTCACGGCAACAATAAATAGGTCAGATATTGGCCCTACTCTCCGAGAGCACATCCGGACAAAGGGCGGTATGTGAGAGCTCGTTTCTTCACACCTTCACCAGCAATGGGTTTTACCATCCTTTAACTCTTTTTTGATTCAATAGACCAAATATATCAATACTAACATAACACTAGCAGCTGATACTTATTCATAATGATCCAGGCATAGCATTAAACAAAATTCTGCATAAATTTTCTCATTTAACCCTCACAACAGTCCAAAGAGTCAGGAATTATTATGCTTATTTTACGGGTGAGAAAACTGAAGCTTGGAAAATTAAAGCAACATGCCCCAAACCACATGCTGAAGATTGCCAGGGATGACATGAACTTAAGTATCTAATTCCAAAGTCCAGGCTACCTGAACAACAAAAAAGTCATCTTGTCATCAATTTCTCTGACTTAATTACTAGTGAGGTTTTTTAACAGGACTCAAACCATGTTTCTTATGTTTATCGGCCTTTTATATTTGTTCTTTTTTGAAACTGCACATTCATTATCTTTTTACTGATTTTTCTACTGGAATATTCTCTTTTTCTCTTATTGATTTGTTAAACTCAACACTTATCAAATACTTTAATACATTTCCTACCAGGGGCAAATTTTTTTCTGAGCTTTCTGTCTCTAGTTTTAGTGAGGGGCCAGTAATACATTTTAATAGCTAGCTGGAAACATCTCCCCTCATTCCTTTTCCTTTATAAAAATTTCCTCGAATACAGCTTTTCTAATTCTTCCTTGGATATTAGTCCATTTGGATTTTACTTCTTAAGAAAATGTGATGGCATCTTTTCATAGAAAAACATCTGTTTCAATATGATGTTCAAATATATTAGAGGTGCACAAACATTTCTTATTTTAAATGCTTACCTCTGCATTACCTACCCCTCTTGTTCAATATAATTTTCTTTGTTTTTCTGCTTTGGGGGAAGAAGATTATTCTTATCACATGATTCTTTATCTTATTGGTCTTTTCCAAGAATGAGCTCTCAGGTTTCTTCATCAGTTCTACTCTTTTTATGTTTCCTAATTTTTCATCTCCAATTTTATCTTTATTCCCTCCGATTTTTATTTGGATGTGGATTATTGCTTTTTTTCCTAGTTTACTTGAGTGGCATGTCCAGTTCATTTAAAAAATTTTTTCCTGCTTAACAATAAAAGTACCAAAACTATACATTTTCCTATGATCATGCATATTTGATAGAGAGTATTACCGCTATGTCCTTTTTGAAATTTTTCACTCAATATTTGGCTCTTCTTATTTCTGTGCATTTTTATACTTAGGCTACAAATGAAGGCTTCCTAAAACAGTATTACTGTTTTGTGCACTTTATATATAAGATATCAAGCTATATTTTAAGAGTTTTGATTTCTCCCCTTATCCGAGGGTTATTTGGCCTAGTAGATGTTTTTATTTATTCATTTTTATTTGTTTCTTTGCCGTTTTTAAAAATGACAATTTTTTAACCTATCCCTTTATTAAATTCTAGCTTTACAGAATGGTGGTCATAGATCCATCATTTCTACATTTTAGAATAAGCTGATGTTTTCCTTAAGACCTAGAATATAATCAATGTTTTAAATGATTCATCAATACTTGAAATAAATAGTATTTTCTGGTGGAACAGAATATTGGTTATAAAACTATTAAAGTGTCCTTTTATATCATTAAATTATTTCATATCTTTATTCATTTTGCCTTACTCTCAAAAACAGAAATGAGCAACTTTGAGACAACTGCGATTTTTGTCAATTTCTCACTGTATTTTTTTCTCAGTTTTTATTTTATGTATTTTGAGGTTGTATTTTTAGTAAATGATCAGGGCAATTTTATCTTCATTGTAGCACTTTCCTTTCGTTACCATAAAATGACCTTACTCATTCTTTTTGATGCCTTCTGCCTTGATTTAATATTGTTTCTTTTCATCTGGACCTGTCCTGTACATCTTTGTCCATTATTTTTAACCTTTCCTGGTCCCTTTTACCCATGCTGTTTTTTAAAAGCTTATGACACAGTTGTATTCTCTGAGTAAATCTTTGTTAATGGGGGAGTTTCAGCTGTTTATTGTAGGAAGATCCACTACATCTGATCTAGCTATCTTCCTTCCGTCATCCTGAGTACCTGACTTTTGAACTTCCCTCGACTTGTGGTTTGTAACACACCCCGTCCTTCCTGTTCACCTCTCCCCAGCTCCCGGGAGCCTGGGAGCATCCTGGCTACTGTCCTGAGAGCTGGTGCTTCATTCCCCCTCCACGCGGCAGCCCAAGCCCAGCCCGCAACACAAGCTTGGCCACAAAGATGCTCTCAGGACCTCCATTCTGGAGCAGAGTGGATCTGGGTGCTTGTTACGCAGAGATGTTCATTTTGTAAAAAACACATTGAACTGTGCACCTAACAATTTGTGTAATATGTTAGACTTCAATAAAAAGTTCAAAAAAATAAGGCCTGGGGACAGAATCTGTTGCTAGGAGACAAAGAAACCAGGATTCTGGCTTTGGTTATTAGCTCTCAGAGCTCAGAGGATGGGTATACACCGAAACCTATGAAATGTTTCTGGGAATTTTAGTACTAGAGAAACACCAAGCCTGGTCAATAATGATCTCAGATGACCCTACACCTGCCAACCAACCCCAGGGCCACAGGATGGGGCTGTGACAGTCGCTGCCCTGCAGGGACATCCTGCCCATCTCTGATGTGGGAGGTGGCAGTGGTCCAGAAGGTCTCCTTGCAGATCAGACCCAGGTGCCTGCAAACCATGTCCAGACCCTGAGCTGGGGGAGACACAAGCCTGTGCCCTCTTCGGGAGGACAGGATTAGGGTTCAAGTCATGTAGGCATGGGCATTCCTAAAGTCTCCCCTGGGAAGAACAGGGTATGTGGACCTGAACAGCGGAAAGGTGGGACCTGCTTTAAACACTTGCTTCTACCACGCTGGACAATTACTGTTCTGTGGGTCACATTCTGCTTCCCTCCAGGGAGCACTGCCCAAGAGAAAGGCAAGCATCAGGTGTAATTTAAAATTTCTTAGAAACCACATTAAAAAGAAATTAATCATATGTCTCCCCAACTCAAGCCATCCAAAATATTATTTCAACATGTAAACAAGATAGAAAATTATTAACAAACTATTATACACTGTTTGATGGACACCATGTCTTTGAAATCCAGTGGGTGTTTCACAAACACAACATAGCTCAATCTGCACCTGCTACAACATCACTTTTAGGGGTTCATCCCAAGGAAATAACCAGACAAGTATCGAAAAAGGTATATACAAGAATGGCCATGACTGAAAAAGCAAAAAGCTGTGAGATCTTCTGAGTACCACTCACACCCCTCGGGAAGCCCAAGTGGCCTGGTAAATGCAACACTCGGTGCCTCCTCCTCCTCCCCTCTTCGTTTGCTCTGCTGAGTCCAGGCCAGTTGGGTGCTCTGCTCCATGGCCCCCTCCCCTCTGCTAGGAGATGGGAGACCAGGACCCACACCCATTTACCAAGTTCCCCCTCCTTCCACCAAGCCCCCTTCCTCTGCCCATCAAGCCTCATGGCCTCCCTGCCCTGGCTGAGGACCTGCCCACTCTGAGAGGGAAGAATCCCCTTAGGGCTGCACACCTGCTGACTTCTTGGTGTGTGTTGTGTTTCCATCCTTTTACTCTAGCTGCGTGGGGCCCCAAATCCTGTGTTTCTGGAATGCTCCTGTGAGATGCAGACACCCCCAGTCTATGGACCACGCTTCCAGGGCCCTAAGCACCTAAGGGCTCTGTCTGAATTAAACAGAATTAATTAATCTAAAAACACTCGTAAAGCATAAAGATTAAAAATATTCAACTGTATGCTTAACATGCCCCAACTTTCAAGCAGATGCAAGATTCATGCATAAGATGGACTAGTTACACACAAAAATAAGGAAACCACATGTTCCCTCCACAGCTGAGCCTAGAGTGAATTAGTCCTGAAATCACCACACCCACTTATAATCTGATGAAAATTCTGAAACACTGCTAAGGCATAAAGATTAAACATAACAATTTTTTAATTATTAAAAATTATAAAATTATTAAAATATTAAATTATATGCCTAACAGATCCTGGACTCTCTGGGGTTGAAGGCGAGGAGAAGGCCACAGATAAAAGGGCAGCACCTGAATCTCCCCTTAAAATCACAGAACTTAGTCCTTGACAGCCCTGTCCTTGTTAGGACGGCTACCGTTCTCCTCTGACTTGATGAATGAGCAGGTCCCGCACCTTCTGCCCCCACATACAGCTGAACATTGCATTTTTAAATTCTATTTAACTAATAGACTTAGAGTAGTTCGGAATTCACAGCAAAAATCAAGCAAAAATACAGAGAGTTCCCACATACCCCTCCCCCTACACACCCAGTCTCCCCCATCATCAGCATCTCCCACCCGAGGGGCACATGGGTACACTGGATGACCCTGCACTGACACATCATCATCATCACTCCAGGTCCACAGTTTACATTAGGGTTCCCTCTTGGTACATTCTATGGAATTCAACAAATAAATACTGACATTTTAGTATCCACCATTATAGTATCATACAGAAGAGTTTCACTGCTCTAAAAAAACCCCATACGCCACCTATTCATCCCGCCCTCCCTCCCTCCCTTCAAATCCCTGGGCAACCACCGATCTTACTGTTTCCATAGTTTCACTTTCTCTGGAACGTCATATGTTTAGAATCATACAGTATGTACCTTTTCAGATTGCCTTCATTTAGTAATTTGCATCAAAGATTGCATTTAAGGTTCCAAGTCTTTTCATGGCTTAACAACTTATTTCTCTTTACTGCTAAATAATATTCCATTGTCAGGATGGAAACAACCAAGGCCATCTTGGTTGTTTCCAGGTTTGGGTAATTATGAGTAAAGTTGCTATCAGCATTTGCGTGCAGGTTTTTGCTTGGGAATAAGTTTTCAGTTCATTTGGGTAAATACCAAGGAGCACGACTGCAGGATCATATGGTAAGTGTATGCAAGGTTTTGTAAGAGACTGCCAAACTGCCTTCCACAGTGCTGCACCACTTTGCATTTCCATCCCCAATGAACAAGAGTCCTGTTGCTTCCGCATCCTCGTCAGCATTTGGTGTTAGCAGTATTTTGGATTTTGGCCGTAACAGATGTGTAGTGGTATCTCATTGTTGTTTTCATTTGTAATTCCTTAATGAAATATGAAATTTTTACTAACGCTTACTTTCCACCTGTGTATCTTCTTTGGCAAGGTGTCTGTTCAGGTAGTTTGCCCATTTTTCAATCAGGTTGTTCGTTTTCTAATTGTCGAGTTTTAAGAGTTCTTTGTCTACTTTGGATAACAGTCTTTTACCAGATACAACTTCTGCAAATATTTTCTGTCTGTGGCTTGTCTTCTCATCCACTTGACAGTGCCTTTCACAGAGCAGAAGTTTTCAATTTTAATGAAGTCCAGCTTATCATTTCTCTCACATATCATGCCTTTGGTGTTCTATTTAAAGAGTCATTTCCAAACCAAAGGTCATTTAGATTTTCTCCTCTATGTTATCCACTATAAATGTTATCTTTATGTTTTATATTTAGGTTCATGATCCATTTTTAATTTTTGTGAAGAGTTTGCACGTGGCTGTCCAGTTGTTACAGCACCATTTGTTGAAAGCACTAACTGTTCTCCACTGAGTCAGCTTTGCTTTGTTGTCAGTTGATTACGTTTGTATGAGTCTGTTTCTAGGCTATCCATTCTGTTCCAATGATCTGTGTGTCTATTATTTTGCCAATAGTACACCGTCTTGATTATCATAGCTTTACAGTGAGCCTCGAAGTCAGGTAGTGTCAGTCTTCTAACTTGGTTTTACTCCTTCATTATTATGTTGGCTTCTCTGGGTATTTGTCTTTCTATGTAAGCTTTAGAGGACGTTTGTTGATATATACAAAATACCTTGGGTGCACAGCAAAGTGATTCAGGTGTGTGTGTGTGTGTGTGTGTGTGTGTGTGTGTGTGTGTTTATATATATATATTTACATAGGGATGGCCAAAAAGTTCCTTTGGTTTTTAAGTAAAAATAAAAGACACATTTTTCAAAAAGACTTTTGTGTCCAGGAGTCCCACCGGGTCCTGCTTGATTTCAGTAGGTCAGATCCAGGCATTTTACATGCACTTATTCTCCCAGCAAAACCGAGTGCTAACCCTGACACTGTTCTACAGGCAGGGAACAGGTTCAGAGAGCCATGTGGCTGACAGGATATGGTGCTCCAGCTGGGTGTCAGGCCTGAGCCTCTGAGGTGGGAGAGCCAAGTTCAGGATATTGGACCACCAGAGACCTCCTGGCTCCACTTAATATCAAATGGCGAAAGATCTCCCAGAGATCTCCGTCTCAATGCTAAGACCCAGCTCCACTCAACAACCAGCAAGCTCCAGTGCTGGACACTCCATGCCAAACAACTAGCAAGACAGAATCACAACCCCATCCATTGGCAGAGAGGCTGCCTAAAATCATAACAAGATCACAGACACCCCAAAACACACCATTGGACACAGTCCTGCCCACCAGAAAGACAAGATCAAGCCTCATCCACCAGAACACAGGCACCAGTCCCCTCCACAAGGAAGCCTACACAACCCACTGAACCAACCTTACCCACTGGGGGCAGACACCAAAAACAACGGGAACTATGAACCTGCAGCCTGTGAAAAGGAGACCCCAAACACAGTAAGTTAAGCAAAATGAGAAGACAGAGAAATACGCAGCAGATGAAGGAGCAAGGTAAAAACCCACCAGACCAAATAAATGAAGACAAAATAGGCAACCTACCTGAAAAAGAATTCAGGGTAATGATAGTAAAGATGATCCAAAATCTTGGAAACAGAATGGAGAAAATACAAGAAACCTTTAACAAGGACCTAGAAGAACTAAAGAGCAAACAAACTGAACAACACCACAATAAATGAAATTAAAAATTCTCTAGAAGGAATCAATAGTAGAATAACTGAGGCAGAAGAACAGATAAGTGACCTGGAAGATAAAATAGTGGAAATAACTAAATCAGAGCAGAATAAAGAAAAAAGAATGAAAAGAATTGAGGACAGTCTCAGAGACCTCTGGGACAACATTAAACGCACCAACATTCAAATTATAGGGGTCTCAGAAGAAGAGAAAAAGAAAGGGACTGAGGAAATATTTGAAGAGATTATAGTTGAAAACTTCCCTAACATGGGAAAGGAAAGAGTCAATCAAGTCGAGGAAGCGCAGAGAGTCCCATTCAGGATAAATCCAAGGAGAAGCACGCCAAGACACATATTAATCAAACTATCAAAAATTAAATGCAAAGAAAAAATATTAAAAGCAGCAAGGGAAAAACAACAAATAACATACAAGGGAATCCCCATAAGGTTAACAGCTGATCTTTCAGAAGAAAAACTGTCACTGCAAGCCTTAGAATGGAAGAAAATATTTACAAATGAAGCAACAAAGGATTAATCTCCAAAATTTACAAGCAGCTCATGCAGCTCAATATCAAAAATACAAACAACCCAATCCAAAAATGGGCAGAAGACCTAAATAGACATTTCTCCAAAGAAGATATACAGATTGCCAACAAACACATGAAAGGATGCCCAACATCACTAATCATTAAAGAAATGCAAATCAAAACTACAATGAGGGATCACCTCGCATCGGTCAGAATAGCCATCATCAAAAAATCTACAAACAATAAATGCTGTAGAGGGTGTGGAGAAAAGGGAACCCTCTTGCACTCTTGGTAGGAATGTAAATTGATACAGCCACTATAGAGAACAGTATGGAGGTTCCTTAAAAAACTAAAAATAGAACTCTTATACAACCTAGCAGTTCCACTACTGGGCATATACCCTGAGAAAACCATAATTCAAAAAGAGTCATGTACCACAATGTTCACTGCAGCTATATTTACAATAGCCAGAACATGGAAGCAACCTAAGTGTCCATTGACAGATGAATGGATAAAGAAGATGTGACACATATATACAATGGAGTATTACTCAGTCATAAAAAGAAACGAAATTGAGTTATTTGTAGTGAGGTGGACGGACCTAGAGTCTGTCATACGAGTGAAGTAAGTCAGAAAGAGAAAAACCAAATACTGGATGCTAACACATATGTATGGAATCTAAAAAAACAAAACAAAACAAAAGGTTCTGAAGAACCTAGGGGCAGGTTTAACATGTTAAATGGGCCATTCTTCTGATGGAACTAAACATATCAACTTCCTCTTTCAACTGGAAAAAAAATTAGTTAAATCATCTAGTACTCTCTTGTACTATTTCATCAAAGCTCAGTATTTCAAACTTAAATTTTTTACAATCAAAGAGCAAGGCCAAAGCTGTTAAAGCACCCTATTCATCTGGTACAATACTTTTATTTCTACTGTTGGTTTGAATTTTGTTTGTTTGTGGGTTTCTGGGTGGGCAGGGGCTGCTAAAATTCTCAGGCAGGGAAAAGAATCTCAAGCAAGCTACACCAGACTCACATTTATCACATGTAATGTACTTAATTCTCAAACCTTTCATTCAATTGTACCAGAA
The DNA here is from genome assembly GCF_964270905.1 of Leucopleurus acutus. Taxonomy (NCBI): domain Eukaryota; kingdom Metazoa; phylum Chordata; class Mammalia; order Artiodactyla; family Delphinidae; genus Leucopleurus; species Leucopleurus acutus. The sequence goes on from NC_139142.1 coordinate 172,588,503, forward strand.
TACATTAAAATGTATTCTTGAATAAATATCTATGGATGCAAATGCTTAATACTAAAATTAGGTTGGGGGAGGGATAAATTAGTAGTTTGGGATTAAAATATACATACTACCATATATAAAATAAACAACATACTACCACATATAAAATAAACAAACATAAGTTCTCTTTCATAGAACTGCAGTCATGGATGGAGAGGTACCATTCAGGTGTGTAGCATAGGGAACTGTACTCAATATCTTGTAATAACCTATGATGGAAAAGAATCTAAAAAGGAATACATATATAGATATATCTATATATCTATATCTCTATATAACTGAATCACTCTGCTGTACAATGGAAACTAACACAGCATTATAAATCAACTATATTTCAATAAAAAAAATTTTAAGTGACAAAAATAAAATAAAATTATGTCAATTCTCCTCTAATACATCTATAAATAAAACACAAATCCAATCAAAGATCCTAACAGTTTCTCACAGAACCCGACACACTGATTAAAAAAGTTCATGGGTGGACTTCCCTGGCGGTCCAGTGGTTAAGATGCCGCACTTTCATTGCAGGGGGCACGGGTTTGATCCCTGATCAGGAACTAAGATCCCACATGCCACGTGGCGTGGCCAGAAAAAAAAAAATTCATGCGTAAAATATTGAAGAATAAAATTTTTTAATTAAAGAAATACAAGAAAATTGCCCTAAGAAAAACCTCAACTTATTATAAGGCTACCAGTGTCAGAACTCACAAAGAGACCAAAGCCAAAATAGAAATTCCATAAACAGATCGACATACACAGTCCCAAAATCCTGGGGTAACTGGCCATGGGTTAAAAAACAATAACTAAAACAATTCTACTTCATACTACACATAAAAGTAAACATGTAGATTATAGATGAGCATGTAAAAACTTTTTTAACTTTTAGAAGAAATTATAAGAAAATTTCTCTATAATATTAGCATATGGAAATACTTCTTAAATAAGACAAAAATCACTTAAGAAAATTTTTACATATTTACATCAAAATTTAAACTTCTTATGGCAAGTGACAGTCTAGAGTCTAGGATAAGGTATTTCTAACATATTATTTGAAAAGTATCCACAATCTATAGAGATCCTGTAAATTGGTAGGAAAAAGCAAACACACTAACAGGAAAATTAACAAGGGACAGGAATAGGTAATTTAATGAAGAAGAAATCCCCACAGCAAATAACATAAAAATAAACACAAACTCATTAAACCCAGGAAATACAAGCTAAAACAGTGATACCTACCCTGAGGCCGATTTACTACAAAGCTAATGAAGTGTAAGCTTCATGACCCCCTCACTCATGTGGGCCCTTTACAAGGCCCTGGCTTCCCATGGTATTCACACAGTCATACGCTTTTGCAAACTTTGTAAAAGTAATTGTTCATGGATGTTTTGGAATCTAATAAAGAGGAAGTTAAACTGGTTTGGGATACACTGATGTGATTCGAAGTCATGTTGGTATATTAGATTGTCACTACCCTTCCCCAGTAGGACTGGTGAACAGTGACACTTCTGCTGCCCTGTGCCAGTTCACCCCACACAGTGAAATGCAGCCTGGGACCAGAGGTCCAGCCACTATAAAACATGCTACAAAGCACTTACCGCAGATGGACAAGGAAGCATCTTAAAATTAATCTCTGGACAAGTAAACTTGAAATGATCTAAAATTTTACCATTCCTACATGAAAGAAACTTCATGGACGTTTTTAAACTCTACAGTAATCTAAATATGCTGAAATAAACTTTTCTAGATTATTAGGGGGGAAAAAACACTTTAAGGAATGATGTCAGCAAAAATATCAAACTAAGGAGACGCAAAATTCTACCTCTCAATAAAAGCAATGGAAAAACTGTCATAATCAACTTTTTTAGGAATTCTGAAAATTATAAAAGGTTTACAGCAACACAGGAAGTGTTTATTCAAAGAAAAATGGCTAAATCTCAGTAAGAACAGTGAGCTCTGTGTGGTTTTTTTACTACAGCCCCATCCCCCATTCCCCAGCAGTACCCTTGAAAATAACAGCCCACAGTCATAGTATCAGAGGGAGCAGAATGGGCCTCTTTCACAAAGAAATGTCATTATTTCTTTTAACCCGTCTGGTGGCTCCCTGGAAGACCAGATCAAAAGGCTTATTTTTATTTTATCTGACTAGGAATTCTCCCAGTGCTAAAGTTACTACTCAGGGATATTTGTTGAAAACACTTCCAGGCAAATGTTTTATTCACTATTGCCTGGGGTAATACATAACAGTCTGGGCAAACAATACCCTAATCAGAAAGCTGAGGATGAAAGACTGGGGAATGAGAGGCCCAGAAGAGCTTTGAAAAGTTCTGAAGTATTCTTGGGAACCTAAAAGTCCATGCACGTGCAGAGCTGCGTCCATGCTCCAGAAAGGCCCGAGAAGGCACTAAGCTCTCACCTCTGGCTGACCTTGAGCTCTACACAAGCCACCTGGCTGATTATGAACAGGCCCCGACATGCACACACAGCCTCCTGGCAAAGACAGGGACATTTTTGTGTTGCAGACATTTAAGGAAACATCTAATCATTAGCAGACCACCAAGCTCTCAGAACAGAGACTGCAGCGGCCACAAACAACAAAGAATACAGACTTCACAAAATTAGCTCAGAAAAGTTACCAACAAAGAACAACTCCAAGGAACAGAAACAACAAAGCCTGGAGTGAGGGGAGAACATGGTTTCCAGAGTTATGACATAATAATATGCAATATGTCCACTTTTCAATGAACAAAATAAGGCCTACAAAGAAACAGGAAAATATGGCCCAACACAGGAAGAAACAGCAATCGAAAGACACTGTCTCTGAGGAAGCATAGACACTTGGACTTACTGGACAAAGATATCGTTTTTTTTTTAAGATTTTTTTCTTTTTTGATGTGGACCATTTTTAAAGTCTTTATTGACTTTACATAGTAAAGTCATAGTATTTGTTACAATACTGCTTCTTTTTCATGTTTTTTGGTTTTTTTGGCCTCAAGGTATGTGGGATCTTAGCTCCCCGACCAGAGATCAAACCTGCACCCCATGCATTGGAAGGCAAAGTCTTAACCAAAGGACCACGAAGGAAGTCCCTGGACAAAGACTTTAAATAAGCTTTTAAGTGTTAAAGAACTAAAGGAAACCATGACTAAAGAACTACAGGAGAGCAGCAGAATAATGTTTCACCAAATAGAGAATACAATAAAGAGACAGAAATTAAAGTAGAAAAAATAATAGAAACTTTGGAACTGAAAAGCATACTAACTAAAATTAACATTTCTCTATAGGGGCTCAACAACAAATTTTAGCAGGAAGAGGAAAGAATCAGTGAACCTGAAGATAGATCGATTAAGATTGTCCAGGCTTGGGGAAAAAAAAAAAAAAAGAAGAAGAAAAATGAACAGAGCCTCAGAGACCTGTGGGTGCCACCACAGTGCTCCACATACACATTTTGGGGATCTCAGAAGCACAGGAGAGAGAAGGGGCACAGAGAATATTTGAAGAAACAATGGCCTAAAACATTTCATATCTAATGAAAAGCATTGATCTACATATCCAAGAAGCTCAGGTAGGATAAACTCAAACACTCACCTAGATACGTCATAATCAAAGTGGCAAAAGCCAAAGAGAGAATCATGAACACAGCAAAAGAGGAGCAACTCATCACGTGGAATCAACCCTCAGTAAGATGAAAGGCCCATATCTCATCAGAAACCATGGAGACCAGCAAGGCAATGGGATGACATTCAAATTGCTGACAAAAAGCTGTCAATGGAAAATTCTATCCACCAAAACTGTAGTTCAAAAATGAGGGAGACATTGAGACATCCCCAGATCAACAAAAACTCGAAGTTCATAGCTGCCCTACAAGAAATGCCAAAGGGAGTCCTTCAGGCAGAAGTGACAGGACACTAAGTAGTAACTTGAGTCTATGTGAAGAAGTAGTGTCCATCACTAGGGGTAATTACACAGGTAAATACAAAACACAATATTAATGCATTTTTGTTTGTCACTTCTTTTTTTCTATCTTATGTAAACCACGTCTACATGAAGCAATGATTACAGGTCTATGTTGATGAGCACACAATGTATAAAGATACAATTTGTGACAACAGCAGAAAGAGAGAGAAGAATGGAGCAAGGTTTCTGTACACAATTAAGCTGGTATTAATAATAACTGTTTTGTTATAACTTAAAATGCTAACTGTAATCTCCAGGGCAACCACTAAGTAAACAACTCAAAATATATAGTAAAAGAAATGATAAGGGAATGAAAATGGTACACTATTAAATAGTTATTTACCCACAAGGGAAGACAGTAACTGAGGAGCAAAAAAGACTTAAAACATAGAAAACAAACAGTCAATGGCAGAAGTGAATTTTTTCTTATCAGTAATTACATATTATGTAAATGGATTAACTGCTCCCCCCAAAAAGCAAGGATTTGGCATAACAAACTAGAAAACATGATCAAACTACACCTACATGGAGCCCTGCAAGAGACCTACTTTAGATTTAGATTTAGGTTGAAAGTAAAAGGGCAGAAAAAGATATTCCATATAAATAGGAACCAAAGGAGACCTAGAGTGTATACACTAACATCAGACCAAATAGACTTTAAGACAAAAATGCTATGATAGACAAAGAAGAACATTATACAATAATATGAAGGTCAATCCATCAAGAAGATATAAGAATTATAAATATACGTAACAACAGAGACCTTAAAATACACGAAGCAAAAACTGACAGAATCCAAGGAAGAAAAAGACAATTCAACAATAATAGATGGAGACTTCAATATCTCAATTTCAATAATGGATAGAAAAACTAGACAGAATATCAAGCAAGGAAAGAGAATATCTAAACAAGACTATAAACCAACTCGACTTCACAGATACAACAGCAGAATACACCTTCAAGTTCATACAGAACATTCATCAGGATAGAACATATGTTGGGCCATAAAGCAAGTCTCTACACATTTTTTAATTGTATATTATATTTTTGGTGTTGACCATTTTTTCAAAGTCTTTACTGAATTTTTCACAATATTGCTTCTGTTTTATTTTTTGTTTTTTTGGCCGCAAGCCATGTGGGATCTTAGCTCTCTGACCAGGGGTCAAACTCACACCCCCTACATCAGAAGGCGAAGTCTTAACCACTGGACTACCCATGGAAGTCCCCAAGTCTCTACACATTTTTAAAGATTCAAATCATGCGAGATATGTTCTTTGACCATAATAATTTTTTAAAAAAAGAGGGAAATTTAGAAAACTTCCAAATATGTGCAAATTAAACAACACACTCCAACCTAAGGCAAATAAAGGCATTAGACAGGTCAATATACCTTGTGAATATAGAGGTAAAACTCCGCAACAAAATATTAGCAAATCTAATCCAAGAGCATATGAAAAGGATTATTCACCATAACCAAGTGGGATTTACTACAGAAACATAAGGTTGCCTTAACATGAAAATCAATCAATATAATACACCATATTAATAGAATAAAACACAAAACCTACATGATGAACAGATGTACAAAAAGCATTTGACAGATTTCAACATTCTTTCAAGATAAAAACACTCAATAAACTAAAAATAGAAAGGAACTTCCTCAAGCTGATACAGGGCATCTATGAAAAACCAACAGCTCATATATACACTAACAAACGTAAGGTAGATAGCTAGTGGGAAGCAGCTGCATAGCACAGGGATATCAGCTCGGTGCTTTGTGACCGCCTGGAGGGGTGGGATAGGGAGGGTAGGAGGGAGGGAGACGCAAGAGGGAAGAGATATGGGAACATATGTATATGTATAACTGATTCACTTTGTTATAAAGCAGAAACTAACACACCATTGTAAAGCAATTACACCCCAATAAAGATGTTTAAAAAAAAAAAAAAAACAGCTAACATCATACTTAACGGGGAAAGACTCAAAGCTTCCCCCTAAGATCAGGAATAGACAAGGATGTCCACTGTCACCACTTATACTAAACATTGTATTGGAGGTTCTAGCCAGGGCAAGGAAGTTCTAAATAAAAAAATTATATAAAATACATCCAGTGTAGAAAAGAAGTAAAATTACCACTGGAGTCAAATGATATGATCATATATATAGAAAACCCTAAAGAATCCACTCACACACACACACAAACCAAACGTATTACCGCTTATAATAAACAAGTTCAGCAAGGTTAGAGGAAAAACTTCAAAAAACAAAAATCAGTTGTCCTTCTATACACTAACAATGAACAATATGAAAATGAAATTAAGAAAACAATTGCATTTACAATAGTAGCAAAAGAATAAATTTAACCGAAGATGTGTAAGACTTGTACACTGAAAACCGTAAGACATTGTTGAAAGAAATTAAAGATGACAAATAAACGTAAAGACAGCCATGTACACAAATTCAATGCAATCCATATCAAAATCCTAATTAAATACTTGGCAAAAATTGACAAACTAATCCTACAATTCATATGGAAATTCTAGGGACCCAGACTAGCCAAACTATCTCAAAAAGGAACTACAAAGTTGGAAGACTCACACTTTCTGATTTCAAAACTTACTATAACGCTACAGTAATCAAGACAGTGCAGTACTGGCATAAAGGTAACTAAACGGATCAATGGAATAGAACTGAGAGTCCAGAAATAAACTTATACAATTTGTGGGTGATACTGATTTTCAGCAAGGGTGCCAGGACCATTCAATGGGGAAAGAACAATATTTTCCAAAAACTGTGCTAGGACAACTAGATATCCACAAGAAAGGAATGAAGATGGACCCTGTCTTATGCCATAAACAAAAATTAACTCTAAATGTTTCAAAGGCCTATATTTAAGAGATACACCTACCACAACTAAGACCCAGCGGAGCCAATAAATAAATATATTTTTTTAAAAAAGAGCTACAACTACAAAACTCCTAGAAGAAAACATAAGTATAAATCTGCATGACTATGGAATAAGCAACAGTTTCTTGGATAGGACACCAAACGCACATATGACCTAAGAAAAATCAGATAAACTGGACCTCATCAAAAGTTAAAACTTTTGTGCATCAAAGGATACTATTTTTGTTAATGAAGTATAGTTCGTTTACAATATCATGTAAGTTTCAGGTATACAGCACAGCGATTCAGTTTTATTTATATACTCATATATATATATATATATATACACACATTCTTTTCCCTTATCGGTTATTACATAATATTGTTTCCTGAGCTATACAGTAGGTCCTTGTTGTTTACCTATTTTATCCATAGTAGTGTGTGTATGTTAATCCCAGTCTCCTAATGTATCCCTCCCCCTACCCACCAAAGGATACTATTTAGAAAATAAAAAGAAAACCCACAGAATTAGAGAAGATATTTACAATATTTACAAATCATATTGGGTCTGATAAGGGTCTAGTATCCAGAATATATAAAGGACTCGTACAGGTCAACAATAAGAAGAGAAATAACCCAATTAGAAAATGGCCGAAGAATCTGAATAGAGGGGTCTTCCCTGGTGGCGCAGTGGTTGAGAGTCCGCCTGCCGACGCAGGGGACATGGGTTCCTGCCCCGGTCCGGGAGGATCCCACATGCCACGGAGCGGCTGGGCCCGTGAGCCATGGCCGCTGGGCCTGCGCGTCCGGAGCCTGTGCTCCGCAACGGGAGAGGCCACAACAGTGAGAGGCCCGCGTACCGCAAAAAAAAAAAAAGAATCTGAATAGAAATTTCTCCAAAGAAGATACTCAAGTGGCCAATAAGCACATGAAAAGAGGCTCAGCATCATTAATCATTGGAGAAATACAAATCAAAGCCACAAGATACCAATTCACACAAACAAACGAACGAAAAAGGAAAACAAGTGTTGGAGAGGCCATGGAGAAACTGGAACCCTCATACCTTCCTGGTGGGAATGTAAAATGGGGCAGCTGCTTTAAAAAGCAGCCTGGCAGTTTCTAAAAATGTTAAACATAGAATTAAACTCAGCAATTCTACTCCTTGGTTTGTCAGATAGATAGATTAGAGAACTGAAAAGGTATGTTTTATGTTCACACAAAATCTAGTACACTAATGTTCATAGCAGCATTATTCATAATAGCAAAAAAGTGGAAACCACCCAAATGTCCATCAACTGGTAAATGGTTAAACAAAATGTGATAGAGCCACATAACAGAATACCATTTGTCATTAAAAGGATGGAAGTACTGTTTCACGCTGTAACGTGGATAAACCTTGAAAACATGATGCTAAGTAACAGAAGCCAAACACAGAAGGCACATATTGTATAATGCCAGTTAAATGAAATGTCCAGAACATGCAAACCCATCGGGACAGAAAGCAGGTTATTGGTTGTTAGTGGCTGAGGGGAGGGGGAAATTGGAGGGGGAAATTGGTGACTGCTAATAGGTTTCGGATTTCTTTGGGGGGTTATGGAAATGTTCTGGAATTAGTGTGATGGTTGCACAACACTGAAATATACTGAAAACCACTGAATTGTACACTTTAAAAATGGTGACTTTTAGGTTATGTGAATAATATGTCTATAATAAAAAAATAAAAATAATAAAATCATTTTAATCAGCAATGCCAAAGGGAAAATCCTAAGTATCTTTTGAGAATCTAGGGAAAATGAAATGACAAAATCATTGTCAGGAATAGGCAGTCAAGGAGTATGGTGGCAACATAACGTAGAAAAAGAGTATTACAGAGGTGTGTCAGGCAAGTCTTTAACTTTTTAAAATGTGCTTTTTCTAGATTGTATGATCTATCTGGTACATTTTAAAGCATTTGTGGTGACTTATTTTCTCATTCTAAATAAATATCCACTTTCATGTCTAAATTTGTATTTGCCATTTTGTATTCTTTCTGTTAAAAGAACTGTAAAAGTTGGGTCCCACGAAACCTGGAGAGGAAGTGAGAAAATAACAACACTTCTTGGCCCCAAATAGGAGTTCAAACTGACCTAAACAACTGGAAAAGCAATTTGGGAATTTTAGTGGCATTAAGGTGCCCATTCCCTGACCCGAGAATTCTTCTGGGTATGGGCTGTGCCGACACGTTTGCACCTGAGCACAGGGACACGAGGGGACATTCCAGTCCCTGCCGCCGCTGGGTAAAGGCGGGTCATCAGAAACATGCTGCATGGTCGTCACAGCACAGCACAGACAACTGGGATCTATTCTCCAAGGGAATCACAAACAGGCAGTAAATGAACCTGCACCACCGGAAGGATGTGAGAAACCACACAAGATGCTCCAAGCGCGTTTCAGAATGACACACAGTTAATACCACTTGTGTGATTTCTTTAAAAAACACACGTGCAAGCTTTGTATGTTTATTCTGCAGATACAGAAATGAAGTAAAAAGGAAGGTTTTCTTTGGTTATGAAAGGAACGAGATAGGCTGGGGGAAGATACAAGAGAGACTATAACTGTATCCATGATGTTTTCGTTCTTTAAAAACATTGTGAAGAACTGATGCAAATACTTCAAAGCTTAGGCATCTAATTCTGCATTGTGCAAATACACATATTCTTTGGTTCACTCTCTGACCTTTTCTGTCTGAAGCTCGGTTGAGAACACTGACCTGAGTGGAAGAAATACTTGAATCTTAACATATTTGTCAACCAAGAGCGGGAAAAACAGGTAACAGCAATTCAGGAAATGCTAAGTAAAATAATGATACGTTAACAGTTTTCATCTATCAAACTGGAAGCGTTGGAGGCTCCCCTCCCCCACCCCATGGTGGTACCCCAGGCTGGCAGAGACCTTGAACACACAAATCTCCCTTGGCTGGAGCAGTTCGAATTTGGCAGTTTATCATAATGTACGTTTCTCCTGATGTTGTGCGAAGATTCCGCTACAAGGATGTACACTGCCAAGTCACCTTGTAGAGAAAACAGGGGAACAACGAAAATGCCCAACACTTGTTGGGTAAATTGGAATTTGTAAAATAAACCATGAATATACAGTGGTTGTGTAGGCAGACAGTGAAAATGACACGTAGGTGAATATTTAAGTAGTTAGAAAACACGTTCACGCGTGTCAGGCGGGCTTCCTGCGGACGCGCGGAGATGGGCTGCCTTTGTCACAGGGACCCCGAAGCAGCCTCCTTATGCCCTGAGTGTCAGAGATTTTTCGAACTTCTCCCAAGTCTCCCAGCTGCAGCCCGGAACCTTCCAGGCCTCTTCTGCACGATCAGCAGAACTGACCAGTCAGTCAATGGCCAAGCATACGCATGCAGCTAGTGTCTCGCAGTTTTTTTTTTTTTTAATTGGGGTACAGTTGTTTTACAGTGTTGTGTTACTTTCTACTGTACAGCGAAGTGAATCAGCTATATGTAGCTGACCTGAGCGGAAGAAATACTTGAATCTTAACGTATTTGTCAACCAAGAGTGGGAAAAACAGGCAAGAGCAATTCAGGAAATGCTAAGTAAAATAATGATACGTTAACAGTTTTCATCTATCAGACTGGAAGCGTTGGCGGCTCCAGTTTGATAGATGGCCGCGGGAGAGGCCACGACAGTGAGAGGCCCGCATACCACAAAAAAAATAAAATAAAATAAAAGTCACCCTCTTTTCATCCGCACTGAGATTTTCTTTTTAAATCCCTCTTTAAACACTTCGTTTTGTGTGATATCTTAACCTTAAGTACTGAACCTTAAAGAAAAGCTGTTTTCCACTCATTGCTTTTAGATTCACTCTCCCTGACCTTTGAAAATGGCAAAAGAAAGAAATGGGGTCACATGCTTTAAACGCCCAAGCAGCAAAGGGACCAAGTGACAAATCCAGTTAGAATACCCAGCCCCAAGAACCCTAAAGCCATATGCCACAGAACCCCTCAGCCTAATGAACCACTGTGTTGAACATCAAAATGTAACAACATTAAAAGTTCAAGTGCTCTCTTTGAAAAGGAGTAGGAAAACCCTAAAACTCCACAGAACCTAGTTTGCAAAACCGCGGATCTGCATTCCCATCAAGAAGAAGCAAACAGATGCAGGACTTTCCCTCTACAAGAGCCAGGCCTCCTCTACCTTGTCCACGGAGGAGGGGGACATACACCAGGTGTGATGCACATATGTTGCAATACTACTGGGGAGATGGGTGACACAGCTCAAGGCCTGGGGGGGGTGAACAGGAGGTTCTCACTGCAGCAAGACTTTTACAGTATTTGCTCAGAAATGGTGAGTATTTGCTCCAGCTTAGAGGTACTCCCTCTAGACGCTGCCTGTCTGTCCACATCCCACAAGAGCATCCCAACCCGAATGCAAACCCTCAGCTTAACGGACAACACCCATCAGCAGGAGCATCTCCAAGTCCACGTCCTGGTCTCTGAGGTCTGGAGGCACAGAGATTTGGGGCACATTCATGTAATCAATAGATATTAATGAAGGGCCTGATTGGTGGCCAGCACCGGTCCAGACCATGGGTGGACAAAACAAACAACAATCTCCCCTTGTGGGGCTGACAGTCTATACGAGAGACGTCCTAAGTAAGCACCTAAGGAGGTGGTGAGTGCTCCAGTGGAAAAGCAGAGACCAAATAAGGGGACCAGGGGTGATGGGGGGAGGCCTAGGTTTCCATTTTCATTTTTTCTATTGTGCTAAAAGAACACATAATGTAAAATTTACCATCTTAACCATTTTTAAGTGTATAGTTCAGTAGTTAAGCACATTGACACTGTTGTGCTATGAATCTCTAGAACTTTCTCATCTTGTGAAACTGAAACCCTGGACCCACTTCCCCACCCCCGCCCTGGCAACCGACACTCCACCTTCTGTCTCTATGAATCTGACTGCTCTGGGCGCTTCGCGTAAGTGGCATCATACAGTGTTTGCCTTCCGTGCCTGGCTTATTTCATGTAGCAAAATGTCCCCAATCTGTGTTGCAGAATATGTCAGAATGTCCTTCCTTTTGAAGGCTGCGTACTATTCCACTCTACAGACAGATCACAGTTTCTTCATCCATTCGTTCTATCTGTCCATGGACACTTAGGTGGCTTCCACTGAGCACTGTAAACAGTGTTGCCATGAACGTGGGTGTGTGGGTGTCTCTTCGAGATCCTGTTTTCAGGGAAGGTCTAGTTTTAAACAGGGCAGTCAAGGTGGTTCTCATTGAGAAGGTGGCATCTGAGGAAAGACTTGAAGGTGATGAGAGAGAGGGGGCCATGCACTGTCTGGGGGCAGGGGGAGTGGACAGGTCATGACCAAGGCTCTCAGCTGGGAGCCTCCTGGTGCAGTGGGAGGACCAATAAGAGGGCTGAGAGGCTACACGGGTAGGGGTGGGGGATGGGGGAGAGAGATGGAGACAGAGATAGAGATAGAGAGAGACAGAGAGCGGGAAGAGGAGACTCGAGGTCAGAGCGGGCTGACCACGCAGAGGGAAAGGGGGACAGACTGATGTCCACGTTAAAAGAGGTTGCAGGCGGGGTGGAGAGGTACTGCAGTCATCAGACAAAGATGACCATGGCTCAGACCTGCAGGGGCAGCAGAAGAAAGAGGCAGACAATCACCTTCAGGTGGACTTTACGTTCCCATTAACAGGGGGATGTGGGGTCAGGGTAGGGTCCCAGGTGCGCGGCCTGGAAAGAGTGGAGCTGCCCGCAGCTGGGGCAGGAAGCCTTCCCAGGGGGTGGGGCGGGTAGACACCCAGCCCGGGCTGCCCACCGATGTCCCTGTCACTGACCCGCCCCCCCTCCTGCCCCCTCCCCAGGCCCTTCCCCCTTCTCTCCTTGCATGGCCTCTGTGGCTCCGTGCCACCTTCAGTGGAGGTGACAGTCCCCACTGTTAAACTATTTCCAGCCACTCTCTCATCAGTAGCTCTGCACCCGCACCCACATTTTCAGAGCAGCTCCCACAGACGTCCGTGAGCGCAAAATCACCTACTTTCTAAAGACGGATGTCTTCAAAGCCCAGGGCTGTTCGGGCCAGAGTGCATTAAGAGAGTAAGGAATGGAGATTGAGAAAATTAGTTATGGACACAGCAGACAGCTAAAGATCTTCACAGGCAATGTCAGTCCCCACCCCCCGCAAGACATCCCCTTGCACTTTCCCTGTCCAGGTAAAGGGACAGGATGCCACCATCTCAGCAAGGCCCCACTGTCCTCATTTCCCATGAAAGAACAACCTTCAGTAGAATCGCAAGGTCAGCATGAAAAGCCAGGTTAAAGGCTTACTTTAGAATTTTGGAAAGAAAAATTGTGACACCCATTCAAGGAATTCTAGGAATTCACAATTAAAGGATTTCTTAAAGTTCTGAGTAATCACGATGCAACCTACTCAGCCATCCTACAAATCCTGACTAAGGGGCAGGACACGAGGCGGACAGTGCAGGGGCCAGGATGGGTGGCACCTGAGTCCTGAGCTTCAGACCACACCTCCTGGTGGGAGACAGGAGACTCCACAAACTCACAGTAAACCTGGCTGTGGGGTACGTTTATACTGAGTTTCAACAGTGATGCTTAAAATCGTTTACAGTATTACATGCAACAGTGATAAAGGAGACAGTCACCGAACCGTGACCCTGAGACATGGCAGACAACAGCGACCCAGTGGAGGAATCGGAACACAGCAGGTCAAGGACTGACTCTGAGCTGAGGATGCTCCGGTCACTGCCCAAGAAGGGCACAGAGCCAAGAAAGGACGCACGTGGGACTCGCCCTTCAGGCCAGCACGCACAGGGGAGGGCACAGGCGACACCGCAGGGCCACCCACCCTCCTCGCTCTGCCAACCGACGACTTACAAAGTCAACTACGAAGGAGGAGGTCTTGGAGACAGAAAGGCTGGGCCCGCTCCTTACGCAGCACAGGAAAGAGTGTGAAAATAACACACTCGCATCCTCATCCTGACACTGATGCTGCCACTGATGAGGTAGTGATGTCCACTATGAGTCTCAGTCTCAGAAACCAGCCCCCAATGAGTCAGTTGCCTGGTCTGTGATGGTGTCTGGGTAAAGCCTGGGCTGCGTTAACCTGATGAGGATTTCAAATTCCAGAAGACCTCCTTCCCAAGAGCTCTCATTTCATATATAAATATATACACATACATATATATATGTATTGTTTTAATTTGACTCTAACATTAAAATTTACCTTGAAGGCGACCTGCTTGGAGAAGGAGCTCATCAACAGAGTCTGACTTCCCTCCCCAACTCCCCTCCACCTCTCCCTGTGCAGGGGGTGGGAGGGGACAAGGAGGGGGCCCTGCAGCTGCCCCTGGAGCCGCCCTGGGACGGCCCCATCACTGACAGAGGTTTGGGGGCAGAGAAGTGAGTGATCTGAGGGGCGAGAAATGGTTAAAAACTCAGGGTGACAGGCTACCAGGTCCAGAACTCTTAGCCTCATAGTCAGTATTTCTAGTGATTGCCATCCAAGCTATCCATATATGTTGAACTTGCAATCTGAGAAGAAAAACAACAAAATACCTTGTTTGACTTTGTGGATATATTAATTGGAGAAATGTGATTGTTCTTAATTACTAAATCTATGTTGTAATACCATGTTTTTCATTAAACACATCAGACTGAATCTCATGGGTTTTCATTTCAGCTCTAAACCCCAGTTCACGTCCTTTCTTCACAGCCTTGCTTTCTTCACCATCGATTTACTGGGCACCTACTATACGCCAGCCACTGTTCCAGGCACTGCAGATACAGCAGAAAACAAAACAGACAGAATCCGTGCCTTTGCAGAAGAGGAGCAAACAAAAAATAGTAACCAAAAATAATAAACAATACCCCCAAACAGTAAACAACCACAGCAACACATAGGTTCTGTAGCGCCTTAAACCACTGAAGTTGACAGTCTCACAGTCCTGGAGGCTGAAGACTGAGATCAAGGCGTCTCCAGGGTTGGCTCCTTCTGAGGGCTGGGAGGGAGTGTCTGCTCCAGGCTTCTCTCCATGACTTACAGGTGGCTATATCCTCCCTCTGCCTTCCCATCATCTTCCCCGTGTGGGTCTGTATCCAAATTTCCCGTTTATAAGGACACCAGTCAGACTGGATTAGGGCCACCTGAAGGATCTCATTCTACCTTGATTACTTCTGCAAAGACTCTACCTCCAAATAATGGCATATTCTGAGGTGCTGGGGGTTAGGATTTCAACATATGAATTGGGGGGACACAATTCAACCATAACAACGGGAAACAAAAGTCACCTAAGAAAAAGAGGCATTCAGACAACCATGGACGTTGTGGTCCCCTCTCAGCATCCATTCCTTCCCCATGACCCACAAAAATGAAACAGCCGTACTGAGGACAGACCCACCCAGCTCCGGGAGCTCCCTCACAGGTGCAAGCCAATCACCATAAACTCTTCCCCCGGCCAGAGCATCGGACGTGGGATGGACATACTCTAGGGCCTGAGCAAAGGCGGATTCAGGGCAGTCCTTGACCACTGTGACGGTCAGGGAGTAGGCCACGGCCTAAGTTGGCCCACTTAACAGAAAGTCTAAAACGCTTGCTCAGACAGGGCGGTGTGAAGGTGTGAGGCCTGGAACTGTTGCAGCCATTTTGCCGCTGCGAGGCCAAAGCTGAGCCTCAGAGGAGGACAGAACCAAGAGAACAGCAGAGAAAAAGAACCTAATCTCTGATTAATAAACGCACTTGAAGCTCATCCTGCCTGCAGAGATCCACAAAGCCAGGGCGACAGCAATGCCAGGAAAATCTGCTATAAAACTATCAACACAAAGCTTTTACTGGTGAACTTAATCACATTTAAAATAGAGAACTCACCACTCTCACTAGTATTCAGGGGATAGCTCTGTCCACTCGCACTGGCGAAAAAGTGAAAGAGTCATAATACTAAGTGCTCATGAGCATGTGGATAAAAAGTAACTCTCAGATGCAGGCATGGATGTGTACATCAGCATGGACCGTACAAAAATGACCCCCTTCTGCCTCCCTCCCTCCTGCTTCATCAGAAGATGCCTACACCCTAATGCCCTGCGACTATGCAAAAGAGACCCTGAAAAGGTGATAAAGGTGAGGCATCTTGAGATGGGCCGACCACCTTGGACTATCTGGGTGAGAGGATCCATCCAACCCCACAAGCCACGAGAGCCCTTAGGAGCAGAGAACTTTTCCTGTTGGACTCAAGGTTGAGGCAGGAGAGATGTGAGAAGCCACTGCTGCTGGCTGTGCGGACAGAGTTGGAGGCCACTAGCCAATGAATGTGGTGGCCTCCAGAGGCTGGAAATGACTTCGGCTGACAGCCAGCAGGGAGAAAAGGATCTCAGTCCTACAAACACCAGAAACGGAATTCTGCCAGCAATCGGAACTGCTGGAGTAAGGAAATGGATTCCCCCCACGGGTCTCAAGGAAGGAGCACAGCCTGCCCAGGCCTTGACCGTAACCCGGTGAGACATGCCACAGGATTGCTACGGAACAGTGAGACCATAAACCTGAGTTGTTTTAAGCCACTAAACGTGTGGCAATTGCTGCAGCGGCCCGAGAAAACACAGACAGCTGCCTGGAAAAGCAGCACATCCGAAGCCAGCACAGCCAAGGAGGGGCATCCCCTGCAGCAAGTGCCCACCCAGGTGTACACCCTACAGTAAGTGCTCCCGCCACCACTGGTGGGACTGTCCTACACCTGTGGAGGCACCAGCCACTGAGGGCTCTTAGGCACTTGAAAGGCAGTTAGTACAACTGAGGAACTGCAGTCTTTTTTTTTTTTTTTTTTTTGGTACGCGGGCCTCTCACTGTTGTGGCCTCTCCCGTTGTGGAGCACAGGCTCCGGACGCGCAGGCTCAGCAGCCATGGCTCATGGGCCCAGCCGCTCCATGGCATGTGGGATCTTCCTGGACCGGGGCACGAACCCGTGTCCCCTGCATCGGCAGGCGGACTCTCAACCACTGCACCACCAGGGAAGCCCCTGCAGTCTTAATATAGTTAGTCTAAATTAACTTAGACTGTAACCATCACAGGTGATGCGTGGTTCCTCCATTGGATGGCGGTGCCCACAGCAGAGATTCTCTAATACTGCTGCACATTAAAATTTCCTGGGGAGATTTTCAAACGCTGATGCCCAGGCTGTGTGCCAGACCAATGATATAGAATACCTGGGGGTGGGAGCGAGACACATCAGCATTTTTTTTAACTCCCCCGGGATTCCAATATACAGGCAAGTCTGAGACCCAGTGCCCCAGGGAGACACCCCACAGGAGCCCAGGTGGTCAGATACAAGGATGGTGGCTGAATCCCCCGCCCGCCCCCACCTTGTAATAAATACTAAATGGAAAACTGTAAGGTTCCCATTCATGCAATGGAATATTAAGTACACGGCATTCAAAGTAAACGATGAGATCTACACATATCACCATGGGTAAGTCTAGAAAGCAGCGTTGACTAAAACGAAGTAGAGGGAACACCACTGACAATAAAATACCATTTATGTGAATTTTAAAAATACACCAAACAATGATACATGTTGATTATAGACACATACACAGAACTGATACCAAGTTCAAGATGGCAGCACCTGCTAAGAAAGGAGAAAGCGGGGGCTGGGGGCCATGTACAAAGGGAGCTTCAGTTGCATGTGAACTTACTTCATTTTAAAAGATTTGAAGCAATTACAGCAAAATATTATTTGTTACAACTGGATGTTAGGACCCAAGTGCATACTATATATATTTTCTCTACACTCTTCTGGTGCATTAAATTTTCCATCATCACAAAAAAGAGGACGGAGGAGTAGATCCCATGGTGGGCAGCACAGGGGATGGTGTTTCTTTGGCGGGGGAGGGTGGGGGCGGGGCGGTTGGCTGGACTATATTATCTAGAGGGAAAGAAACTAATTCCTAGTGTTCCTTCAAGTGGAAAGCCAATTCTCTTCAAGAATTTAAGGGGGCTTCCCTGGTGGCGCAGTGGTTGAGAGTCCGCCTGTCGATGCAGGGGACGCGGGTTCGTGCCCCGGTCCGGGAAGATCCCACATGCCGCGGAGCGGCTGCGCCCGTGAGCCATGGCCGCTGAGCCTGCACGTCCGGAGCCTGTGCTCCGCAACGGGAGAGGCCCGCGTACTGCAAAAAAAAAAAAAAAAAAAAAGAATTTAAGGACTAAAGCAATTATGAGCCCTTCTTAGAGAAAAAAAAAACTACTGGATAACAAAATCTGGCCATGCACAAGTCAACCAAAATAAGGGAGCTAGGGATGCCCTTGGTAAAGGAAGCAACTTCGGAGGATAGAGGCTGTGGTGGGGGGCTGCTGGGGAGCACCAAATGCCCTCAAATATGGGATGATGGTGAAATGCTGCAGCCAGTAGGGGTGCAGAGAAGAATACGTTTCTTACTAGCCCTGCCCCTATAAACGCTAAGATCTAACTAGCAAAAAACAAGCTGAGAAAGGGGAAATAACAGTGTTAATATGTATCAGACACAGCCTATAAATTATAATACTAACTCCACCTTCAACATAACTCTGTGACAAAGATACTGTTACTACTTCCATCTTACCAAGAAGGGAAACGAGTCACAGTGAGGCTTCACGATCTGCCCAAGGTCAAGCAGGCAGTGCACTTGGGCAAGTGCCCGAGGGACTTGCACCCAAGCTGTCTGGGTGCAAGTGTTAACCCCTGTGCTACACTGTTCCCTGAAATTCAGTGTGCGTCTGCTGATTCCCTCTGCAGTGGTATTCAAGAGACAGTGTGCAAATCTGAACTTCTAGTTTTTAACTTCTAGTTAGAAAAAGAATGACTGGATAAACAACAAGGTCCTACTGCATAGCGCAGGGAACTATATTCAATATCCTGTAATAAACCATAATGGAAAAGGATATGAAAAAATATATATATGTATTGGGTTGACCAAAAAGTTCGTTCGGGTTTTTCGTAACATCTTACGGAAAAACCCGAACGAACTTTTTGGCCAGCCCAATATAATTGCATCACTTTGAAGCAGAATTTAACACAACACTGTAGGTCAACTATACGTCAATAAAATAATGTTTTAAAAAATATTTAACTGATATAGTGTTAAAATTTTTTAATATAAAGAAATAAAAAAAAATGACCCCAACCACTAAAGATTTCTCATAACCTTTTCTACTGGACTGTAAAGCATATTCATATTCTATTTCCTGTTAAATTGAAGCAAAACAAAATTTACATTTTAATATTCATCCTTAAAGTAAAACACACAATACAGAACTCTCTATACACATCCCCTCTGCTTACATCCATGAACAGAGGGATGCCTGAAACGCTGCTCCCCAGGCATCATGGGTAGGCTTGTGCTTGAAGGCGGCATTTTGCATGTGTGGGTTTTTTTCCTTTATTTTCTTATACCTTTCTGTATGGCTTGAATGTTTGATAATGGGTATTTATCATTTTTCACAACAAAGTTATTCTCAATAAAATTTCCACTTAATGATACTTTGAAAAGACCAAGTAAAAAACACCAGTCAACGTGCCTCCTGTAGAAACAGAAGGAAAAGGAGGAGCATATGGACATTAAGAGGAAGAACATTCCTCCAAAAATAATCACAGGATCAGAAAGGTCTTTCAAAGACTGGCATCCTGCATGCACTGCAGGCACACAGCACCCTGTGAGCCCAGGGCTCCTTCGAAGGAGACGGCAGACTGTGCTCAGAAGGCACCGGATAAAAGAGCAGGCATGCCACAGAGACTAAAAATATAAGTTCAGGAGAAGAGTCCACAAAGAAGGAAATACAGATCAGAACTTACACCCTGCAAAACCAAACCACTGGTAGAGGGAAAAGCTTTGGAAATTCTATCAGACTGCAAAAACAAAAAGAACGCCACTTGACAAAAGACTCCTGTAGCGAGACAAAACAGGAGATGTCACAGAATATGAGAACAAAATGTGTAGAAAAAAGGTGTTTCACGATGAGCTGCTATTTTCCAAAAAAATACAACTGTGGTACAAAAGCAGACAATTATTTTATGGAAGAAAATCTCTCTCCACAAGCATGTATTATAGATACTGCCTGAAATGCTCTCTAGGCTGTATAAAGGGACCAGTTTGTCTTACCGTGTCAAGAAAACATGTCGGTACATTTACTTGGAGCATCACATTTCTTGGTATCTAAAATAATAGACACTTACCATTGCAACAAAAAGCATAAAATATCTAGGAATAAACCTACATAAGGAGACAAAAAACCTCTATGCAGAAAATTTTAAGACACTGATGAAAGAAATTAAAGATGATACAAATAGATGGAGAGATATACCATGTTCTTGAATTGGAAGAATCAACATTGTTGATGACTCTACAACATTGAAAATGACTCTACTACCCAAAGCAATCTACAGATTCAATGCAATCCCTATCAAACTACCACTGGCATTTTTCACAAAACTAGAACAAAAAATTTCACAATTTGTATGGAAACACAAAAGACCCTGAATAACCAAAGCAATCTTGAGAACGAAAAATGGAGCTGGAGGAATCAGGTTCCCTGACTTCAGACTACACTATAAAGCTACAGTAATCAAGACAGCATGGTACTGGCACAAAAACAGAAACATAGATCATTAAAAAGCAAACTGCGAAATAGGAGAAAACATTTGCAAACCATATACCGGATAAGGGATTAATATCTAAAATATACAAGGAACTCACACAACTCAATAGCAAAACAACAACAAATAATCCAATTTAAAAATGAGCAAAGGACTGAATAGACATTTTCCCAAAGAAGAGATACAAATGGCCAACAAGTACATGAAAAGGTGCTCAACATCACTCATCATCAGGGAAATTCAAACCAAAACCACAATGAGATATCACCTTATGCTTGTTAAAATGGCTTCATGAAAAAGACAAGAGATAACAAGTGTTGGTGAGGATGTGGAGAAAAGGGCACCCTTGTGCACTGCTGGTGGGAATGTAAATTGGAACAACCATCATGGGAATGATTGTGGAGGCTCCTCAAAACATTAAAAACACAACTACCATATGATCCAGGAATCCAACTTCTGGTTATTTATCTGAAGGAAACAAAATCAATGTCGAAGAGGTATTTGTACTCCCATGTTCACTGCAGCATTACTCACAATAGCCACAACATGGAAACAACCTATATGTTCAGCAACAGAGGAACTGATAAAGAAAATGTGTGTGTGTACCCACACACCACACAATGGAATATTATTCAGCCATAAAAGAAGGAAACCCTGCCATTGCAACAACATGGATAAACCTAGAAGACATTATGCTAAGTGCAATAAACCAGATAGAGAAAGAAAAATACTGTATATGATCTCACTCATATGTGGAATCTTAAAAAAAGATTTTTTTTTAAATTACAACCGATAGAAACAGAGAGAATGGTGATTTCCAAGATGTAAAAACATCTTCCCATTTCCCCTAGAGGGTAGGGGAAATGGGAAGATGTTGGTCAAAGTGTGCAAACTTTCAGTTATAAGATGAATAAGTTCTGGGCATGGTGACTATAGTTAATAATATTGTACTGTACACTTTAAATTCACTAAAGAAGTGTATCTTAAGCATTCTCACCACAAAATTTAAAAAGGCAACCCTGTGAGGTGATGAAAGTGCTATTTAATTGTGGTAGCCATTTCACAATGTATACATATATCAAGTCTTCACATCGTACACTTTAAATATATACAACTTTATTTGTCAATTATACCCTAACAAAGGCGGAAAAAACAACGGCAAAGTCCAAAATATATAAACTGAAGATAATTCTGGTTTTATCTGAAATATTAAATATTATAAATAAAATAATATAGAATAGAAATAATCTCAAAAAAGATGACAAACAGATGTATACTTTACAAGTATTAGCTAAAGCTGACAAAAGTAAATAATCTTTTATTTGGATAATTAGAGAGCAAAATGACCATCAAACAGCCATTCAACTCTGTGATGTAGGACCTATGAACTCACTTCCCACTTTCATCCTTCCAGAATTATTTACATTACTATTAATACTATAATGGCCAACAAAAAAAACAATGCAATTCCAAGCCTGGCAAGTTGACCCTGTATTAAATTTACCCATCAATTCTACACAAACCTCCCATGTTACCTATGAAAAAAGAGATTTTTCATAAAAAAATAAGAGTCATCCACATACAACCTAAACCTAAAAAACAGCATTGAAATATTTTAAATTTGAAAAGCCTATTGTAGAAATCTACAAGAACTAATAAGTGAGTTCAGCAGGGCTGCAGAATACAAGATCAATACACAAGATGCAGCTGAATTTCTATATATTAATAACAAGTACTCAGAAACTTGAATTTAAAAACATTATTCAAAAATTGTGAAATAAACAGGGGTAAGTCTGACAAAAGATGTGTAAGACCTGTACACTAAAAACTAAAAAACACCTTTGAAAGAAATTTAAGACCTCAATTAAAGACCTAAATAAGTGAAGGGGTATAATGTGTTCATAAGACATAAAACTCCATATTGTTACAACATCAATTCTCCCCAAATTGATCAGTAGAAGTGATTTTTCAACACGGGGTGACTTTGTCCCTCCCGGAGATATCTGCAACGTCTGGAGACATTATTAGTTGTTGTAACTTGTGAGCAGGGGATAGTTCTGCTATCTAGTGAGCAAAGGCCAGGGATGCTGCTAAACAACTTGCAATGCAGAGGACAGCTCTCATAACAAAGCATTATCCCAGCCCCAAATGTCAACAGTGCCCATGCCAAGATTGAGAAAATACTGATCTATAGATTTAATGCAATTCCAAAGTCCCAGCAGGCTTCATTATAAAACTGAAACACTGAATCTGAAATTCACATGAAGATCCAAAGGATATAGAACAGCTAAGACAGCTCTGAAAAATAAGATCAAAGTTGGAAAATTAATACATCCTGATTTCAAGGTTTGATATAAAAGTTACCGTATGTTGAGAGAGAATTCTCCATGTATTTCTACCGTCTGGGCTTTCTGAGCAATCAGCATGGGAATAACACAGTGAGAGGGTGATGTGAATGTCCTGAAAGCCAGAGAGAGATTTAGAGACTCATCTCCCCTGTAGCCATGTGCTTATATTCCAGTGTAATAAACCTGGGAGAGAAAGAACAGAGATGCCAGCCACCCTACATGAATCCACAGCTCCTCTCCTAGGGTGCAGCTCCCCCATACTTATGGGGAACAGCTGGGACTCACCATGCCGCCCCCCAGGGGAACTGACACAAGATGCACTATGAGTAATAAAACGTTTGTTCTTGGCTCCAGAGACCTCATTTCCACACACACACACACACACACGCGCGCGCGCGCACACACACACACACACACACACACGGGTTTTCGGGAATTTTTTAACACAATAATCAAGGCAGTGTGGTGTTAGCATCAAGATAGACAAATAGACCAATGGAGCATTGCAAAACTAGACCCACAAATACAGGGACAAAAAATGTTGACAAACATACGAAAGCAATTCTGTTGAGAAAGCCAGTCTTTTCAACAAATGGTGCTTGA
The DNA here is from genome assembly GCF_964270905.1 of Leucopleurus acutus. NCBI lineage: Eukaryota > Metazoa > Chordata > Mammalia > Artiodactyla > Delphinidae > Leucopleurus > Leucopleurus acutus. The sequence continues at coordinate 172,611,977 of NC_139142.1, forward strand.
AAATTGGATCTCCTTATGGAAAAAAATGAAATAAACTTCAGTGTTTATCTCATACTACAAAAAAAAGAGTTAATTTCAAATGACTCACAGACTTCAATGTACTATAAAATTTGCATCAAAAGAACAAGAGAAAATCTTTGTGACCTTTGATCTGGCAAAGATTTCTTAGATACAATACCAAAGCATGAATCATAAAAGAAAAAAATTGAAAAACTGGACTTCATAAATATTTTAATGTTTTGTTTTTTAAAAGTCTTAGTGTCCAAGACACTGTTAAGAGAATGAAAAGACAAGCCATACAGTAGAAGAAAATAATTGCAAAGCATATATATTGCACAGGATTTGTTCCCAAAATATATAAAGAACTCAGAAAATTTAATAAAAAGATGTGTGACAGCAAAAACAGCAGAGTAAGGACCAATGAAAAGTCACTCCACCATAAAAGCAATGAAAAACTTGTTTTTTCATGGCCAAAAAAAGTCAGAATCAACTTTTCCAGAACTTTAGAAATAAATAAGAGGTTTGCAGCAATCTAGTGAGTATTTATTAAAGAAAAACAGCTATATCTCAGTAAAAACAATGAGCATTTGTGGCATTTTAGCTTGCCCTATTCCCATCCTACCTCCCAAGCTCCACTGTAGCCTTGAAACTAACAGCCCACAATCATGGTGCATACCAGCAGTCAGGCAAAGCACAGCAGAAGCTGCCTCAAAGCCCCATTCCCAGAGAACTGTCACAACGTGACCTGTCTGCCCGTTCTCTGGAAGAACCCACTCAGAAGGCTGCCTTTATGTGACCTGATTCAGAGCCCACTCAGCATGAAAAGTCTTTTCCCTGGGAATATTTGTGGGAAACAATGGAAGAAAACTTAATAATCACAGCTACTAGAAGCAATGGATAACAAAGGGGCACAAAATAGGCTAACCAAAAAGCTTAAAGGAAAAAGCCATGGAACGAGATGTCCATTAGGCCTTGGAAAAGCTCCAACATACTCCTGAAAATCTAGAAAGCCACAGCATGAAAAGGGTTATGCACGAGCCAGGGACTGTGCACGTGCTCAGGAAAGGCCTGAGAAAGCCCTAAGCACTTGTCTCTGACTGCCCTTGAGGTTCTGTGCAAGCAGGAAGTGAATGAAGCTGTAAGCTAACTGGTTGCGTGTAGAAAGTATGGCTCCATATCTACACACAGCCCTTCTGTAAAGACCTCTAGGACTCTAACTCATTCCAGGTATTTAGGAAATTTCTGTCTGATCATTGGTTGACCCCTAAGCTAACTGAGCAGAGAATTCAGTAGTGACACATGACAAAGAATACTAACTTTACAGAATCAGTTTAAATCACTGAACAAGCAACAATAACAAATAAACTAGGAAGGGGGAATGACCAAATATCCAGAGTTGCCACATTATATTATTTAAAATGTCAAATTTTCAACAAAAGATTATGAGGCATACAAGTAAACAAGAAAACATAATCCACACACAGCGGAGAAATACAGTAATCAACAGAAACTTCCTGAGGAAGCCTAGATGTTGGACATACTAAATAAAGACTTTAAATAAGCTATTTTAAACATGTTCAAAGAATGTTGTCTCACCAAATAGAGGATATCAATGAAGACATAAAAATAATAGAAAGAATGAAATGGAAATTCTGTAGTTGAAAAAAGTACAATAATTTAAAAACTTCCTAGAGGAAATCAACTGCAGATTTGAAAAGGCAGAAAAAAAAATGAGTGAACTTACAGATAGGTCAATTAAAATCATGCAGTCTGAGGAAGAGAAGAAAAAAGAATGAAGGAAAAGGAACACAGCCTCAGCCTCAGAAATCTATAAGACATCATCAAACATACCAAGACACATATAATGGGAGTCTCAGAAGGAAAGGAGAGACAAAAAAGGGCCGAATGGATATCTGAAGAAATAATGGCTCAAAGTTTTTATGAAAAACATTAAATAGGAGGTATAGCATCCAAGAAGTTCAACAAATTCCAAATAATATGAACTCAAAGACGAGCACACCTAGACAAAGCATAAAAAAGTTGTTGAAGGACAAAGACAATGAGAATATGAAAAGCAGCAAGTGAGAAGCAACTGATCATGGACAAGAGAGCCTCAATAAGACTAGCAGTTAATTTCTTATCAGAAGGCAATGAGATGAAATATTCAAAGTGGTGAAAGAAAAACTCTCAGCCAAGAATTTTATATACAAAAAAATTATCATTCAATAAGGCGACATTAAGAAGTTCCCAGGTAAACTAAAACTGAGGTAGTCTGTCACTAGCACACTTGCCCTACAAGATATACTCAAAGGAATCCATTAGGCAGAAATGAAAGATAGGTAACTAAAATCCACATGAAGAAAAAAAAGCACCAGTAAGGTAACTACATAGGTAGAAATTAAAAATGGTATAAATTTTTGTTTGTAACTCTTTTCAACAATCTGATATAAAAGACATCTACATAAAGCAACAATTAAATATCTCTGTTGATGTAGTTCACAATAGATAAAGATGTAATTACATAACAGGAACAGAAAAAATGATGGGTAAGGAATAGGGACACATAAAAGCAAAAATTCTGTAAGCTATTGTAATTAAATTTACTTGAACTAGATTCCTATAAATTGTTCATTTCAATCTCCAGTGCAACCACTATAAAATAACTCGAAAATGTAGTAAAAGACAAGGAAATAAAATGACACACCGGAAAATATGCATTTAATGCAAAAGGCGGCAGTAATGGATGAACCAAGAAAAAAAGAAGACATAAGACATATAGAAAACAAACAGCAAAATAACAGATACAAATACTACCTTACTAGTAATTACATTAAATGTAAATGGATTAAACGCTCAAATTTTAAAAGGCAGACATTGATAGAACAGATTTTTTTTAAATAACGCAATCCAACTATAAGCTATCTCTAAGGGAAACACTTTAGATTCAAATACACATATTGATTGAAAGTAAAAGGATGGAAAAAGATATACCATGCAAACAGTAACCAAAAGGGATCTGAAGTGGCAACACTAATATCAGACAAAATAGACTTTGAGAGAAAAGATATTACTGGAGACCCCCAAAAATTTAATAATGATAAAACTATCACTCTAACTAGAAGATAAAACAATTGTAAATATATGTGCACCTAAAAACAGAGCCCCAAGATATATAAAGCAAAAGGTGGACGAATTTAACATAGAAATAGATAATTTGACAATAACAGTTCCAGCGTTTCCACCTTGAAAATGGATAGAATATCTAGACAAAATATCCACAAGAAGATAGCAAACTTGAACAACTCTGTGAACCAACTCAACCTAACAGACACCTATAGAACACCCCACTCAACAAAAGCAGAATATATTCTTCTGAAGGGCATATGGGACGTTCTCCAGGATAGACCACATGTTATGCCCTGAAACAAATCTCTGTAAATTTGAAAGGACTGAAATCATATAGAGTATGCTCTCTGACCACAATGAAATGAAATTAGAAATCAATAATGGAAGGAAAACTAGAAAATTCACAAATATGTAAAAATGAAACAACCCACTACTAAATAATCAATAAGTCAAAGAAAAAAAATCTCAAGAGAAATTGGGGGAGGGGGGGCCCAAGATGATGGCTTAGGAAGATCCTGAACTTACCTCCTCCCACAGACACACCAAATCTACAGCTACACGTGGATCACTTCTTTCTGAAAAAGATCTGAAAACTAGATGAACTGCTTCTCCACAACAGATAAAAGGGCCAAACTGAGACAAGTAGGAAAGGCAGAGACATGGTCTTGCAAAAATCCCACCCCTGGTGCAGCAGTGTACAATAGGGAGGGGTCTCACCACTCCAGCACTTCTCCCGGAAAATCGAGGGGTTTGTGCCCCACATCAGGCACCCGAACCCCTGGGATCTGCATGAGAGAGACAAGCACCCCAGATGTCTGCTCAGTAAACCAACAAGGGACCCAAGTGCTATAGAAAACTGAGATTCCCCCTTTAAAGGGCGTGCATGCAATCTCACTCACCCCAAGACCTAGCAAAAAAAAGCAGTTTGAAAAGCACTTAGACTATACGTGAAGAACACTAATTCTGCTAATCTAAAAGCATACACTGGAAGGACAGGAGTCGGCTGAAATTCTTCTTGGAGACAGAGGTGCTGATGGACACTGTTATTCCACTTTCCACCTACCCTGCCAGTACAGGCGGGCGAGATTGAAGGCAGCACCACCTCTCTACCTCACTAAGACAGGCAGGGGTGAGTGTTGGTAGCACTATCCCACTGCCTTGCTAAAGCCCGAGAGTGTGGGCAGGTGCAGAATTCCCCCACTCCTCGGTTGGGGAAGGTGAGCACAAGTGGCCATGGCATTCTCTGTTCCCAACCTAAAGCCAACATGTGCACAATGGCAAGGCACTGTCCCAATGCACTGCTGAAACCCGGGGGCACGTGTAGTCAAGATGTTTTCTCGTTGCCTTGCTGAAGCCGGGGAACATGTCCTGCCTTCTGCACTCTTAGGCTGCCTTGCTAAAGCCAGTGGGCCCATGCAATCCACACAGGGGGCACCCCTTGACCACCTGGCTCTGGTGGCCAAGGGGACTGGCGTTACTGGGCTCCAGGGGGCTGTAACAATCAGAAAGACAGTTCTCGACAGGCCACCCCCACCACAAGGCACTGCAAAGGCAGCGGACTGAAACACAACCCCAGTCTTCTTATGAAAGGCCTGTTTAGTCAGCCTGGAGCTTTCCCCTGAGGCTTCAGATTTCCCACACATCTGGAGGCTAAGGAGGCACTCCCAGGGCACATAAGTAGGGAGACATCACTCTTGCACATACCTCTGGCCTCACTACAGATCAACAAAACCACCCAGAAAGGAATTATTGCACTCATCTGGAGACCGGATTTTCGCAACTGTCACCGAGGGGACACTTCCAGATCTCCTAGACTGGAGGCCAGAAGGGATTATGACCATGGCCCCACAGGGGCTGCGTATGTATTTTCATACTTTAAAAGCTGCTGCCTGAGGGTGTGACTCCCAGTCAGCCTGAAACTAGGTGACAAATAAGATTCCTCCCCTTGGAACACTGACAAATCTTGGCACACCCTCAACACAGGGAATATCAAGAACAAACCAGGCAATTTAGACAATCAAAAAGGTACTAGAGACAACCAAAAGCTAGGACAAGGTGGAACAAGAAGGTTCATCATCTAAGCAAGGCCACTCCTTCAAGGCTGAGAGAGGTAGCTGTTTCCTTTAATACGAAGACACAAACACAGGAGGAGACAGAGAAACATGTTCCAAATGAAAAAACAAGATAAAACCTCAGGAAGAGACCTAATGATATGGAGATAAGTAATCTACCTGATAAAGAATGGAAACTAGTGGCCATAAAGATGCTCAACAAACTCAGGAGAAGAATGGATGAAACAGCGAGAACTTCAAAAGAGATTGAGGGCTTCCCTGGTGGCGCAGTGGTTGGGAGTCCGCCTGCCGATGCAGGGGACACGGGTTCGTGCCCCGGTACAGGAAGAGCCCACATGCCGCGGAGCGGCTGCGCCCGTGAGCCATGGCCGCTGAGTCTGCACGTCCGGAGCCTGTTGCCCCGCAACGGGAGAGGCCACAGCGGTGAGAGGCCCGTGTACCGCAAAAAAAAAAAAAAAAAAAAAAAGATTGAAAATATAAGAAAGTACCAAACAGAAGTCACGGAGCTGAAGAATACAATAGCTGAACTGAGAAATGTAAGAGCAGCCTGGATAAAGGACAGCTCAGCAAGCTGGAAGACAAAGCAATGGAACTCACCCAGAAAGAGCAGCAAAAAGAAAAAAAGAATTAAAAAGAAAAAAAAAGAAAATTTAAGGGACCTGTAGGGCATCAAGCAGAATAACATTTGCATTATAGGGAGTCCCAGAAGGAGAAGAGAGAGAGAGAAAGGGCCACAAGATTTATTTTAAGAAATAACAGCTCAATCCTTTCCTAACCTAGGAAGGAAACAGACATCCAGGTCCAGGTAGCCCAGAGAGTTCCACGATGAACCCAAAGAGAGCCACACCAGGACACATTATAAAAAATGTCAAAGTTAGAATCTTAAAAGCAGCAAGAGAAAAACAAACTGTTACATACAAGGGCACCTCCATAAGACTATCAGCAGATTTCTCAGCAGAAACTCTGCAGGCCAGAAAAGAATAGCATGATATATTCAGATCTGAAAGGGAAAAAGCTTCCAATAAAGAATACTCTTCTTGGCAAGGTTATAATTCAGGATTGAAGAACAGATAAAGAGCTTTCCAGACAAGCAAGAGTTTAAGGAGTTCAATACCAAACAAAAAACAATACCAATACAAAAACATTGGTTCAATACAAAAAGCATTGACAAGATTTCCTTAAGCTAAAAAGAAATGGCACTAATTAATAACAATAAATGAAACCTCATTACAAAAGGTAAATATATAGTAAAGGTGTGAGATTAATCTTAGCTATTATGAAGGTTGTGAAAGGACAAAAGTAGTAAAACTAAAACTAAAATAATTCGTTATGGGGTAAAAAAAATAGATATAAAATGTGACATCTGTGAAAATGAATAACAGAAACCCTCATTCAAAATGGAGTCAGGAAGTCCTGAAGCGGGGGATCTCCCACACACATCACTCATCACAGTGTACTTTACATGCCCCAGTAGGAAGAAGCTTACTTTACACACCCCAGCAGGAAGAAGGAAGATTATCTCCTTGTCTAGCAACAACCCAGCCAATAAGAAATTGCCACAACCCCAAACTCTGCTCTCCTCCAATGAACCTTCTTTCAGAACAGCCCCTCCCAACTGCCCCCTTTCCTCTCCTTTGTTCTCCAGACTTACCTATGGTTTGCCATAGTTTGCATATCCGGAATTGCAATTCCTCTGCTATTCCCAAATAAACTCGATTTTGCTGGCCAAACTGCTTACCTTTTTGTTTTAAAGGCTGACACATCAAAAACATAAAATATGAAGGGGAGGAGTAAAAATATAGAATTTTGGAATGCGTTCAAATTTAAGTTCCTATCAACTTAGACTATTATATACATAGGATGATACATATGTGAACCCCACGTTAACAACAAAGCAAAAACTTATAGTAAATACACAAAAGAAAATTATAGAAGACTAAACATAAAACTAAAAGTCATCAATCCACATGGCAAGAGCAAAAGAGAAGAAGAAAGGAAAGAGAGGAACTACAAAAACAGCCAGAAAACAAGAGACTGCCTACAAGAGACTCACCCAGAAGTAAGGACACACACAGACTGAAAGTGAAGAGATAACAAAGGATATTTCATGCAAATGGCAACAAAAGGAAAGCTGGCATGGCTTTTTTCATATCAGACAAATAAAACTTAAAAAAAAAAGACTAATAAAAGACAAAGAGGGAAACTATACAATGACAAAGGGGTCAACCCAGCAAGAAATATGACATTTATAAATATATGTACCCAACATCAGAGCACCTAAATATATGAAGCGAATAGTAACAGACCTAAAAGGAAAAATTGACAGCAAACAATAATAGGAGGGGACTTTAACGCTCCATTTATATCAATGAATAGATCATCTAGATAGAAAGTCATTAAGAAAGCATAGGCCATAAACAACACATTAGACCAGATAGACTTAATAGATACCTACAAAACATTAAATGCAGAAGTAGCAGAATAAAAATTCTCCTCAAGTTCACATGGAACATTCTTCAGGATAGATCACATGTTAGACCACAAAACAAGACTCAATAAATTCAAGAAGATGGAAATCATATTAAGTATCTCTACTGGCCACAATGGTATGAAACTAGAAATCAATTACAAGAAGAAAACTGGAAAAACTACAAATACATGGAGATTAAACAACACGTTACTGAACAACTACTAGGTCAAAGGAGAAATCAAAAACTACCTAGAGACAAATGAAAACAGAAACATGACATACAAAAATCTATGGGATGCAGCAAAAATGGTTCTAAGAGGGAAGTTCATACCCATACAGGCCTACCTCAGAAAACAAGAAAAGTATCAAATAAACAACTTTACATTTTAAAGAACTAGAAAAAGAAGAACAAATGAAGCCTGAAATTAGTAGCAGGAAGTAAATAATAAAGATCGGAGCAAAAATAAAGTAGAACTAAAAAAACAATAGGAAGAAGAAACACTTCCAAATTCATTTTACAGGGCTAGCATTACCATGGCAACAAAACCAGAAAAGGACAACACACACAAAAAAGAAAATTACAGGCCAATATCTCTGATGAACACAGATGTAAAAATCATCAACAAAATGACTAGCAAACCAAATTCAACAATACATTAAAAGAATCATACACCATAATCAAGTGGGATTTACTCCAGGGAGGTAAGAATGGTTCAACACCCTCAAATCAATCAATGTGACACACAACATTAACAAAATGAAGAATAAAAATCATATGATTATCTCAATAGGTACAGAAAAAGAATCTGACAATATTCAACATCCATTTATTATAAAAACTCTAAACAAAGTGGATATAGAGGAAATGTACCTTAACATAATGAGGGCCTGTATGACAAACTCACAGCTGATACCATACCCAATGGTGAAAAGCTGAAAGCCTTCCCTTAAGATCAGGACCAAGACAAGGATGCCCACTCTCCCCACTTTTATTCAACATAGTATCAGAAGTCCTAGACTCAGCAATTAGGCAAGAAAAATAAATAAATGGTAAACAAATTGAAAAGGAGGAAGTAAAGCTGTCACTATTTGCAGATGACATGATAATATATATAAAAAACCTTAAAGGGTTTCCCTGGTGGCGCAGTGGTTGAGAGTCCGCCTGCCGATGCAGGGGACACGGGTTCATGCCCCGGTCCGGGAGGATCCCACGTGCCACGGAGCGGCTGGGCCCGTAAGCCATGGCCGCTGAGCCTGCGCATCCAGAGCCTGTGCTCCACCAAAAAAAAAAAAAAAAAAAAAAAAAAACCTTAAAGACCACACACACACACACACACACACACACACACACACACACACTCTGTTAAAATACCTGAATCTAGTAACATTGCAGGGTATAAAATTATATACAGAAATCTGTTAGTAACATTGCAGGGTATAAAATTATATACAGAAATCTGTTGCATTTAAACACACTAACAGCAAACTATCAGAAAGAGAAATTAAGAAAATCCCATTTACAACTGTATCCAAAAGAATAAAATTACCTAGGAATAAATTTAACCAAGGAGGTGAAAGACCTATACACTAAGAACTATAAGACACTGATGAAAGAAACTGAGGAAGGCACAAATAAATGGAAAGATATTCCATGCTCATTTTAATATTGTTAAAATGTCCACATTCCCCAAAGCAATCTACAGATTCAATGCAATCCCTATCAAAATTCCAATGGCATTTTTCACAGAACTAGAACAAATAATCCTAAAATTTGTATGAAACTACAAAAGAAGAGGCAAAACAATCTTGAGAAAGAACAAAACTGGAGGTACCATGCTCCCTTCCTTTCAAGCTATACTACAAAGCTAAGTAATCAAAACAGTACAGTACTGTAATAAAAACAGATACATAGATCAATGGAACAGAATAGAGAGCCCAGAAATAAACCCACACATACATGGTCAATTAATTTATGACAAAAGAGGCAAGAATATACAATGGGGAAAGGACAGTCTCTTCAATAAATGGTGCTGAGAATATTTGACAGCTACATACAAAAGATTGAAACTGGACCACTATCTTACACCATATACAAAAAATTAGCTCGGGCTTCCCTGGTGGCGCAGTGGTTGAGAGTCCACCTGCTGATGCAGGGGCCGTAGGTTTGTGTCCTGGTCCGGTAAGATCCCACGTGCTGCGGAGCGGCTCGGCCCGTGAGCCATGGCCGCTGAGCCTGTGCGTCCGGGGCCTGTGCTCCACAACGGGAGAGGCCACAACAGTGAGAGGCCTGCGTACCACAAAAAAAAAAAAAAACATGTATGGACCTAGACTGTATTATGCTAAATGAAATATGTCAGACAGAGAAAGACAAATACCACATGATTCCACTTATGTGTGTAATCTGAAAAACAAAACAAAACCCAGACTCATAGATACAGAGAACACATAATGGTTGCCGGAGGTGAGGACGTTGGAGGAGAGGGGTTGGAATGGGTGAAGAGGGTCAGGAAGTACAAACTTCCAGTAATAAAATAAATAAGTCATGGGGATATAACGTGCAGCATGGGAAATATATAATAACATTGTATTAACTTTGTATGCATGTATGCATAGTAACTAGACTTATAGAGTGGATTATTTCACAACATACAAATACTGAATCACTAATATAATATTGTATGTCAATTATATGTATGTATGTTATATATATATGTGGAAATTGGAAAATGCTTTCATATGGATGAAAACAAAACCATAGCATACCAAAATTTATGGAATGTAGCAAAAACAGTGCTTAGTGGTAAATTTAGAGCTGTAAGTGCTTATATTAAAAAAGGAGAAAAATCTCAAGTCAACCTAACCTTCTACTTTAAGAAACTAGGAAAAGATCCAACTAAAGCAAACAAAGGAAAGAAACAGTAAGACTTAGAGTGGAAATAAACAGAAAATTTTTTTAAGTAGAGAAAATCAATGAAACCAGAATTTGGTTCTTTTAAAAGATCACATTTTAAAATTGAAAAACCTTTAGATACACTGACCAAATAGAGAGGACGAGGGAGGAATAAAGAGAAAGAGAAAGAGGACTCAAATTACTAATGTCAAAAATTAAAAGTGAGCATATTACTACTGATCTTACAGAAATAAAAGAATTACAAGGGAATACTACAAACAACTGTATGCCAAAAAGTCAGACAACACAGATGAAATGGATAAATTCCTACAAAGTTACAAACTACAGAAACTGATTAAAAAGAATAGAAATTTTGAATACACTTATAATAAGAAAAGGGATTGAGTTAACAATCAAAAACCTTCGTTTAAAAAAGGCCCAGAATCAGATGGCTTCACTGGAGACTTCTACAAAACATTAAAGAAAAATTAACATCAATCCTTGACAAACTCTTCCAAAAATTAAAGAGGGAATAGTTTTCAACTCATTCTGTGAGACTAATATTAGTCTGATACCAAAATCCACAAAGACATCACAAGAAAACTACATAACAATATTCTCTATAAATAAGACTGAAAACACTCTCAACAATGTATCAGCATATCAAATCCAGCAACATACAGCAGGATTATGTACCATGACCAACTAGAATATATCTCAGGAATGAAAAGTTGATTTAACATACAAAAATCAGTCAATATAACACAAAATATTAATTAAAAACAGGGGAAGGAAATGGTATGGTTATCTCAATATACACAGTAAAAGCCTTTGTAAAAAAACAACTTTTCATGATTTAAAAGGAAAAACAAAACAAAACCTCAACTACTAAGAAATAGAAAGGAATTTCATCAACCTGATAAAGGGCATCTACAAAGAACCTACAGGCTACTTTAGACTGAAAGCTTCCCCATTAAGATCAAGACCAAGACAAGGATATCTGTTCTTACCACTTACTCTTTTCTATTCAACATTATACTGGTGGTGCCAGCCAGGGTAATTAGGCAAGAAAGTGAAATAAAAGGCAACCCAATTGGAAAAGAAGAATTAAAACTATATTTTCAGATAACATGATCTTCTAAAGATCTTCAGGAATCCACAAAAATATTACTAGAGCTAATAAATGAGTACAGCAAGGTTGTGAGATACAGAAATCAATAAACAAAAATCAATTTCTGTACATGTGCAACGAACAATCCAAAAATAAATTTCAGAAAATAATTCTGTTTACAACACCATAAAAAATAAAAAAGGAATAAATCTGTAGCAAAAGAAGTACAAGATGTGTACACTAAAAACTACAAAATATCATTGAAGCAAATTAAACAGTATTTAAATAAAAGGAAAGACAGCCTTTATTCCTGGACTAGAGAACAGTGGTCTCCAACTTTTTTGGCACCAGGGACTGGTTTCACGGAAAACAATTTTTCCACGGACCGGGCCAGGGCGGAGGGATGGTTCACGTGGTAACACAAGTGATGGGGAGCGGCAGATGAAGCTTCGCTCACTCAACCACCACTCACCTCCTGCTGTGCAGTCCACTTCCTAACAGGCCATGGACCGGTACCGGTCTGTGGCCCGGGGGTTGGGGACCCCTGGTTTAGATGGTGATACTCCCCAAATTGATCTAAAAATTCAATACAATCCCAGCTAGACTTTTTGCAGAATTGGATAATATGGATCCTACAATTAATATGGAAATGCTAGGGATAAGAATAGCAGGATTCACATTTCCTGATTTTAAAACTCACTACAAAGCTACAGTAATCAACACAGTGTCATACTGGGATAAGGATAGATAAATCAATGGAAAAGACCTCAGAGTCCAGAACTAAACCTATACATTTATTGTCAATTGATTTTCAACAATAGTGCCAAGAAAATTCAATATGGAAAAAAACAGACTTTTCCACAAACAGTGGAACAGCTCCATGCAAAAGAATAAAACTGAACCCCTATTTCACACTATATATAAAACCTAAGTCAAAATGGATCAAAGACCTACATATAAGAGCGGAAACTATAAAAGTCTTAGAAGAAAACATGGATAAAAACCTTCATGATGTTGGATTCATGGTTTCTTAGATGGACACCAAATACAAGCAACCAAAGAAAAAAAAGATATTTAACCTCATCAAAATTAAAACTTTTCTTGTTCAATGGACACTATAAGAAAGTATAAAGACAATGCACAGAATTAGAGAAAATATTTGCAAAGCATATATCTGATAAGGGTTTAGTATCCAGAATATATAAAGAACTCTTATAACTCAATAATACAAGACAAGAATACAAGGTGTGTTCTTCCCCGGGAGAACACACGGTGCGCCTCAGGCTGGTGCAACATCACTCCAGCCTCTGCCGCCGCAGGATCACCCTGCATCCGTACCCCTCCCTCCCCCCGGCCTGAGTGAGCCAGAGCCCCTGAATCAGCTGCTCTTTTAACCCTGTCCTGTCTGAGTGAAAAACAGATGCCCTCAGGCAACCTACACACAGAGGCGGGTCCAAATACAAAGCTGAACCCCAGGAGCTGTGCGAACAAAGAAGAGAAAGGGAAATTTCTCTCAGCAGCCTCAGGAGCAGAGGATTAAATCTCCACAGTCAACCCCATGTACCTTGCATCTGTGGAATACCTGAATACACAACGAATCATCCCAAATTGAGGAGGTGAACTTTGGGAGCAAAGGTATATTCTTATCACTTTTTCTCTTTTTGTGAGTGTGTATGTGTGTGCTTCTGTGTGTGATTTTGTCTGTAGAGCTTTGCTTTTACCATTTGTCCTAGGGTTCTGCCTGTCCATTTTTTTGTTGTTTTATTACTTTAAAAAAATATTTTCTTAATAATTATTTTTTATTTTAATAACTTTATTTTATTTTACTTCATTTTATTTTATCTTCCTTCTATTTTTTCTACCTTTTATTCTGAGCCATGTGGATGAAAGGCTCTTGGTACTCCAGCCAGGCGTCAGGGCTGTGCCTCTGAGGTGGGAGAGCCAAGTTCAAGACACTGGTCCACAAGAGACCTCCCAGCTCCACATAATATCAAATGGTGAAAATCTCCCAGAGACCTCCTTCTCAAAACCAAGACCCAGCTTCACTCAACGACCAGCAAGCAACAGTGCTGGACACCCTATGCCAAACAAATAGCATGACAGAAACACAACCCCACCCATTAGCAGAGAGGCTGCCTAAAATCATAATAAGGCCACGGACACACCCAAACACACCACCAGACGCGGACCTGCCCACCAGAAAGACAAGATCCAGCTTCATCCACCAGAACACAGGCACTAGTCCCCTCAACCAGGAAGCCTACACAACTCACTGAACCAACCTTAGCCACTGGGGACAGACACCAAAAACAAGGGGAACTATGAACCTGCAGCCTGTGAAAAGGAGACTACAAACACAGTAAGTTAAGCAAAATGGGAAGACAAAAAAACACACAGCAGATGAAGGAGCAAGGCAAAAACCCACCAGACCTAACAAATGAAGAGGAAATAGGCAGTCTACCTGAAAAAGAATTCAGAATAATGATAGTAAAGGTGATCCAAAATCTTGGAAATAGAATAGAGAAAATACAAGAAATGTTTAACAAGGACCTAGAAGAACTAAAGACCAAACAACCAGTGATGAACAACACAATAAATGAAATTAAAAATTCTCCAGAAGGGATCAAGAGCAGAATAACTGAGGCAGAAGAACGGATAAGTGACCTGGAAGATAAAATAGTGAAAATAACTACTGCAGAGCAGAATAAAGAAAAAAGGATGAAGAGAATTGAGGACAGTCTCAGAGACCTCTGGGACAACATTCAACGCACCAACATTCGAATTATAGGGGTCCCAGAACAAGAGAAAAAGAAAGGGACTGAGAAAATATTTGAAGAGATTACAGTTGAAAACTTCCCTAATATGGGAAAGGAAATAGTTAATCAATTCCAGGTAGCACAGAGAGTCCCATACAGGATAAATCCAAGGAGAAACATGCCAAGACATATATTAATCAAACTATCAAAAATTAAATACAAAGAAAGCATATTAAAAGCAGCAAGGGAAAAACAACAAGTAACACACAAGGGAATCCCCATAAGGTTAACAGCTGATCTTTCAGCAGAAACTCTGCAAGCCAGAAGGGAGTGGCAGGACATACATAAAGTGATGAAGGAGAAAAACCTACAACCAAGATTACTCTACCCAGCAAGGATCTCATTGAGATTTGATGGAGAAATTAAAACCTTTACAGACAAGCAAAAGCTAAGAGAATTCAGCACCACCAAACGAGCTATACAACAAGTGCTAAAGGAACTTCTCTAGGCAGGAAACACAAGAGAGGGAAAAGACCTACAATAACAAACCCAAAACAATTAAGAAAATGGTAATAGGAACATATATATTGATAATTACCTTAAATGTAAATGGATTAAATGCCCCAAACAAAAGACATAGACTGGATGAATGGATAAAAAAACAAGACCCATATATATGATGTTTACAAGGGACCCACTTCAGACCCAGGGACACATACAGACAGAAAGAGAGGGGATGGAAAAAGATATTCCATGCAAATGGAAACCAAAAGAAAGCTGGAGTAGCAATTCTCATGTCAGACAAAATAGACTTTAAAATAAAGACTGTTACAAGAGACAAAGAAGGACACTACACAATGAACAAGGGATTGATCCAAGAAGAAGATATAACAATTGTACATATTTATGCACCCAACATAGAAGCACCTCAATACATAAGGCAAATACTAACAGCCATAAAAGGGGAAATTGACAGTAACACAATCATAGTAGGGGACTTTAACACCCCACTTTCGCCAATGGACAGATCATCCAAAATGAAAATAAATAAGGAAACACAAGCTTTAAATGATACATTAAACAAGATGGACTTAGTTGATATTTATAGGACATTCCATCCAAAAACAACAGAACACACATTCTTCTCAAGTGCTCATGGAACATTCTCCAGGAGAGATCATAGCTTGGGTCACAAATCAAGCCTTGGTAAATTTAAGAAAATTGAAATTGTATCAAGTATCTTTTCTGACCACAATGCTATGAGACTAGATATCAATTACAGGAAAAGATCTGTAAAAAATATGAACACATGGTGGCTAAACAATACACTACTTAATAACCAAGAAACCACTGAAGAAATCAAAGAGGAAATCAAAAAAATACATAGAAACAAATGACAGTGAAAACAAGACAACCAAAAAACTATGGGATGCAGCAAAAGCAGTTCTAAGAGAGAAGTTTATAGAAATAAAATCCTATCTTAAGAAACATCTCGAATAAACAACCTAACCTTACACCTAAAGCAATTAGAGAAAGAAGAACAAAAAAATCCCTGAAGTTAGCAGAAGGAAAGAAATCATAAAGATCGGATCAGAAATAAATGAAAAAGAGATGAAGGAAACGATAGCAAAGATTAATAAAACTAAAAGCTGCTTCTTTGAGAAGATAATCAAAATTGATAAACCATTAGCCACACTCATCAAGAAAAAAAGGGAGAAGACTCAAATCAATAGAATTAGAAATGAAAACGGAGAAGTAACAACTGACAGTGCAGAAATACAAAGGATCATGAGAGATTACTACAAGCAACTATATGCCAATATAATGGACAACCTGGAAGAAATGGACAAATTCTTAGAAATGCACAACGTTCCAAGACTGAGCCAGGAAGAAATAGAAAATATGAACAGACCAATCACAAGCACTGAAATTGAAACTGTGATTAAAAATCTTCCAACAAACAAAAGCCCAGGACCAGACAGCTTCACAGGAGAATTCTATCAAACATTTACAGAAGAGGTAACACCTACCCTTCTCAAACTCTTGCAAAATATACCACAGGGAGGATAACTCCCAAACTCATTCTACGAGGCCACCATTACCCTGATACCAAAACCAGACAAAGATGTCACAAAGAAAGAAAACTACACGCCAATATCCCTGATGAACATAGATGCAAAAACCCTCAACAAAATACTAGCAAACAGAATCCAACAGCACATTAAAAAAGATCATACACTATGATGAAGTGGGGTTTATCCCAGGAATGCAAGGATTCTTCAATATACACAAATCAATCAACGTGATACACCATATTAACAAATTGAAGGAGAAAAACCATATGATCCTCTCAATAGATACAGAGAAAGCTTTCAACAAAATTCAACACCCATTTATGATAAAAACCCTCCAGAAAGTAGGCATAGAGGGAACTTTCCTCAACATAATAAAGGCCATATATGACAAACCCACAGCCAATATCGTCCTCATTGGTGAAAACCTGAAACCATTTCCACTAAGATCAGGAGCAAGACAAGGTTGCCCACTCTCACCACTCTTATTCAACACAGTTTTGGAAGTTTTAGCCACAGCAATCAGAGAAGAAAAGAAAAAAAATGAATCCAAATCAGAAAAGAAGAAGTAAAACTGTCACTGTTTGCAGATGACATGATACTATACATATAGAATTCAAAGATGCTACCAGAAAACTACTAGAGCTAATCAATGAATTTGGTAAAGTAGCAGGATACAAAATTAATGCACAGAAACCTCTTGCATTCCTATACACTAATGATGCAAAATCTGAAAGAGAAACTAAGGAAACACTCCCATTTACCATTGCAACAAAAAGAATAAAATACCCAGGAATAAACCTACCTAAGGAGACAAAAGACCTGTATACAGAAAATTATAAAACACTGATGAAAGAAATTAAAGATGGTACAAACAGATGGAGAGATATACCATGTTCTTGGTTTGGAAGAATCAACATTATGAAAATGACTCTACTCCCCAAAGGAATCTACAGATTCAATGCAATCCCTATCAAACTACACAATGGCATTTTTCACAAAACTAGAACAAAAAAATTCACAATTTGTATGGAAACACAGAAGACCCCAAATAGCCAAAGTAATCTTAAGAAAGAAAAACGGAGGTGGAGGAATCAGGCTCCCTGACTTTAGATTATACTACAAAGCTACAGTAATCAAGACAGTATGGTACTGGCACAAAAACAGAAATATAGATCAATGGAATAGGACAGAAAGCCCAGAGATAAACACACGCACATATGGTCACCATATTTTTGATAAAGGAGGCAAGAATATATAGTGGAGAAAAGACAGCTTCTTCAATAAGTGGTGCTGGGAAAACTGGACAGGTACTTGTAAAAGTATGAGATTAGAACACTCCCTAACACCATACACAAAAATAAACTCAAAATGGATTAAAGACCTAAATGTAAGGCCAGACACTATCAAACTCTTAGAGGAAAACATAGGCAGAACACTCTATGACATAAATCACAGCAAGATCCTTTTTGACTCACCTCCTACAGAAATGGAAATAAAAACAAAAATAAACAAATAGGACCTAATGAAACTTAAAAGCTTTTGCACAGCAAGGGAAACCATAATCAAGACGAAAAGACAACCCTCAGAATAGGAGAAAATATTTGCAAATGAAGCAACTGACAGGATTAATCTCCAAAATTTACAAGCAGCTCATGCAGCTCAGTTTCAAAAAAACAAACAACCCAATCTAAAAATGGGCAGAAGACCTAAATAGACATTTCTCCAAGAAGATATACAGATTGCCAACAAACACGTGAAAGAATGCTCAACATCCATTAAAGAAATGCAAATCAAAACTACAATGAGATATCATCTCACACCGGCCAGAATGGCCATCACCACAAAGTCTACAAACAATAAGTGCTGGAGAGGCTGTGGAGAAAAGGGAACCCTCTTGCATGTTGGTGGGAATGTAAATTGATACAGCCACTATGGAGAACAGTATGGAGGTTCCTTAAAAAACCAAAAATAGAACTACCATATGACCCAGCAATCCCACTACTGGGTATATACCCTGAGAAAAACATAATTCAAAAAAGTCATGTAGCAAAATGTTCATTTCAGCTCTATTTACATTAGCCAGGACATGGAACAAACCTAAGTGTCCATCAACAGATGAATGGATAAAGAAGATGTGGTACATATATACAATGGAATATTACTCAGCCATAAAAAGAAACGAAATTGAGTTATCTGTAGTGAGGTGGATGGACCTAGATTCTGTCATAAAGAGTGAAATAAGTCAGAAAGAGAAAAACAAATACCGTATGCTAACACATATATATGGAATCTAAGGGAAAAAAAAAAAGGTCATGAAGAACCTAGGGGCAAGATAGGAATAAAGACACATACCTTGGCTTCCCTGGTGGTGCAGTGGTTGAGAGTCTGCCTGCTGATGCAGCGGACATGGGTTCGTGCCCTGGTCCGGGAAGATCCCACATGCCGCGGAGCGGCTGGGCCCTTGAGCCATGGCCGCTGAGCCTGCGTGTCCGGAGCCTGTGCTCCACAACGGGAGAGGCCACAACAGTGAGAGGCCCACGTACCGCAAAAAAAAAAACAAAGACACATACCTTCTAGAGAATGGACCTGAGGATATGAAGAGGGGGAAGGGTAAGCTGTGACAAAGTGAGAGAGTGGCATGGACATATATACACTACCAAACGTAAAATAGATAGCTAGTGGGAAGCAGCCGCATAGCACAGGGAAATCAGCTCGGTGCTTTGTGACCACCTAGAGGGGTGGGATAGGGAGGGTGGGAGGGAGGGAGACGCAAGAGGGAAGAGATATGGGAACATATGTGTATGTATAACTGATTCACTTTGTCATAAAGCAGAAACTAACACATCATTGTAAAGCAATTATACTCCAATAAAGATGTTAAAAAAAAAAAGACAACCCAATTGAAAAATGAGCAAAGTACCTGAATAGATACGTCTCCAAAGAAGATATTCAAATGATCAATAAGCGCACAAAAAGATTCTCAAAATCTTTAGTCATTAGGGAAAAGCAAATCAAAACCACAATGAGATACTATTTCACAACCACTGGGAGAGCTAAAATCAAAATACAAGTGTTGGTGAAGATGTGGAGAAACTGGAGACCAAAACAGTGCTAGTGGACATGTAAAATCATGCAGCCACTTTGGAAAACAGTTTGGCAGTTCCTCAGAATGTTCAACACAGAATTACCTATGACCCAGCAATTCCACTCCTAGGTAAACATCCAAGGGAACTGAAAACATATGTTCACTCAAAAACTTGTACATAAATATTCATAGCAGCATTAGTCATGGTGGCCAAACAATGGAAGCAGCCCAAATGCCCATCACCTGATGGATGGATAAACAAATGTGGTATATCACTACAATGCAATTTGTTACATGCTACAACTTGGGTGAACCTTGAAAACATTTTGCTAAGTGTAAGAAACTAGACACAAGAGGCCACAACGAAGATGTCCTTTAATAGGTAAAGATAAACTGTGCTGTATCCATCCAACAGAATACTACTAGGCAATTGAAATGGATAAGCTACTGCCACATGCAACAACATGGATGAATCTCAGAGGCATTATTATACTGAGTATAAGAGGCCAGTCTCAAAAGGTTACGTACTGCGTGACTCCATTTAAGTGACATTCTCAAAAAGACAAAACTGTCGTGATGGAGAACACATCTGTGGTTAGCAGGGGTTGGAGTGGGGGAGAGGGTATGAATATAAAGGAGCCACATGAGATAAGGGCGCTTTTTCAGGTAATGGAACTGTTCTCTATCTGATTTTGATGGTGGTTATAGGAATCTATACATGCGTTGAAGTTCATTGAACTGTACACCCAGCCAGGAAATAAAAACGAAAACGTAACCACAAACAGAAAATAAAGAAACAGGAATAAGTCCCTAACATGCACATTCTTTTTTTTGTTTGTTTTTTTTGGCCGCACTGTGGCATGTGGGATCTTAGTTCCCTGACCAGGGATGGAACCCACGCCCCATGGAATGTAAGTGCAGAGTCTTAGCAACTGGATCACCAGGGAATTCCACCATGCACATTCTTTAGTATTTAATTGGAAGAAATGTTCGCAACTCAAAAAAGAACAGGTTTGAGACTTATTTCAAAAATGAGCTAATCCATTAAGTATGTATTAAATCCAAACGTTTCCAATGGGTAGATGTAATACGCTATAGCAGGCAAAAGGTGCAGGCTATATATTGAAGTACAAGAATTAACTGTTGAAGTGTGGGTGAAAAAAGCAAAATTAAAATTCCAGGTATATGACATAATGCTAAGCTTGGGGAAAAAAGCCTTCCTATATAGATTGAACTGAAAAGCCCTTGCAAACATTTCAGTCACCTGATAAAAGAAAACTAAAAAAGAAAAACTAGGGTCACAACTCCGCACTATGATAGTGAAAATGTCCCTCTTCCTAAAGTCAAGCACTCCCCTCAAGCTTCTAGAAGATGGTGTTTCTCTTAGGTAGCCTCTGTCTGTCCAAATCACCCTGCCCAACCCCACTGACAAATTCCTGGCTTCAAGACAAGCCCTCTCCCCCAGACGGCTACCTCTAACTGCCTCCTGAGCAGACACTTGAGAGCAGCCAGGTAGCAAGCCCCTCCCCTCTCCCAATGTCCCAGCATGTCACCCCACACCCATCGTGTGCCACCCCATTTTTCTAACGTTGCCAGAGGACCACGTCTGCTCCCGCGCTCCCATCCTCTCGTCCATCATTCCCATCTGGCTGTATCACCTCATCTTCCTCAAAACCTGTCCTGCAATAGTCACCAACCATCTCCACGCTGTGGGACCCAAGGGATGCATTTCTGTTCTCTTTGCCCAACTTCTCAAATGTCATCAACCCAGCTGAACGCACATTCCCATTTTCTGCTCTCAGCCTCTTTTACACCCCATTCTCCTGGTGTCTCCTGCTCTGGCCACTCTGTTGGCCGCTTTTGCTGACTCAGCCTGCTCCCCTGGGCTTCTCAATATTACAGTGTTTCAGGTTCCAGGCAAAGCCCCTCATTTCTCTGCACTCTCCCCTTTGTGGCCCACCTCTCCTGTTCCCGGTGCCACCTTTATGCCCCTGCTCAGTTTGTTTCAGGATGTTTTCTAATCAGTCTGAGATCTGAGTAAATGTTGCAATAAAATGAGGGTTGCATTAAAAAGAGGGAAAACGAGCTTGAGAAGTACTGCTTCACGTGACCCTCTCCTCAATGAAACGAGTAGAAAAACAAATACGTCTAAAACATTCTTAGAAAAATAAACCAGTCAGCCAGTTCTCTGCCCTCTTTCACCCAGGTATTTGGCAAAACTTGCAACCTTCTTCTCATCCGCTCTTACTGAAATTTAGTCCTCTGTGAAATGAAAGACAGAACTTACTATGGTCATCCCTCAGTATCTGCGGGGGGTTGGTTCCAGGATGCTGTTCGGCCACCAAAGCCTGCGGATGCTCAAGTCCCTTATATAAAAGAGCACAGTACAGCTGGCCCTCCATGTCCATAGATAGGGAACACCTCCCTCGCTTCCTCACCAGGGTGCCGAATCAGAGGAGTGCCGACAAGAGGGCTCTGCAGACCCACCAGTTTTACCACCTGAGTTCTTTGTGGGCCGTGGAAAAGCTGACGAAAGCTGTGATGCTCTCCTGAGAAAAATGAACACACACACAAGACACAAGCTTCTGTGCACAACTTCAAGGGTCCACGCGCTCAAGCTCGTTGCCTGACCCACAGACTCAAGCTCAACACCCTGGACTGTGGATTCTTGGGGGCTCCCCTAGACTCACACAGACCTCCACCCTATCAAGTTCACCGCTAAGACTGCAAGAAACGAGGCCCAACGAGAACGATCGTGCACAACATAACCAAGACCTCTCTGACACGTCCTGCAGGGACCACGCCATCCATTCACTGAGTCCAGGTTTCCTGAGCTCATCTTACATCCCAGGTGCTCTTCTAGTTGAAGAAGACAGACTCCAGGACCCCTGTCCTCAGGGAGCAGACATCCTAGTGAAGGAGTATTCTTGATCTTGGGTGGTTAGTGGTATCACCTGACAGCCTTTGAGATTCCATTCCATAAAAAAATCCCGTCAAGATGTGTAAAGCATCTCTAAATCCTTCAAAATAAGAAGCTATAGTCTCAATGTTAAGGGTTGACTGAGAAGAAGAAATA
This sequence comes from Leucopleurus acutus, assembly GCF_964270905.1. Classification (NCBI taxonomy): domain Eukaryota; kingdom Metazoa; phylum Chordata; class Mammalia; order Artiodactyla; family Delphinidae; genus Leucopleurus; species Leucopleurus acutus. The sequence continues at coordinate 172,634,638 of NC_139142.1, forward strand.
AAAAAAAAAAAAAGATGAGCTGGCAGAGCAGCTGCATATCCTTCTGAACTAATGAAGGGATGCTCATCCTCCCAGATGCCCACTCCCAGCAGAAATCTAGCCTCCATCACCAAGCGAGAGTCACACATTTCTGCCAGTCACAGGCATCTGGTACGATGGCCTCGTGCCACTGCAAAGACAATGAGCCAGTTCCAAATGGTAAAGGAACCCAAAACTAAAGACGTAAAATCAGAGACCCTAAAATGAGCCAAGTGATACTTCCTCAGCAAACATCTCCTGATGGCAAATCAAGCACAAAGGTCTCATTAACAAAGAACTGTAATTCTAGACAGTGGGAGAATTAGTTCCACCATGAAAGGCTATATGCCAAAGCTCTTGTTTAATTCATTTAATTATAGGTCTCTGCATTTGAAAATTATATTCTTGTGTTTCAGATAGCCCAAAAAAATGAAATGCCTAAACTCCATCAGTAAGAGAACGGTTACATAGATGATGTTTTATAAAACAGAGTAATATGCAACCATTAAAAATAACTGGGTACACACTACTATATAAAATAGATAACTAATAAGGACCTATTGTGTAGCACAGGGAACTCTACTCAGTACTCTGTAATGACCTATATGGGAAAAGAATCTAAAAAAGAGTGGATATACGTCTATGTATAACTGATTCACCTTGCTGTACAGCAGAAAGTAACACAACATTATAAATCAACTATACTCCAATTTAAAAGAAAACTGGGTAAACCCCTATTACAGTTGACCCTTGAACAACGTGGCAGTTAGGGGCACTGACCCTTCATGGAAGTCCTTGTATAACTTTATAGTCAGCCCTCCGTATCTGCTGGTCCGCATCCTCGGGTTCAGACAACCATGGATCGTGTAGTGCTGTATTACTGAAAAGAATCCACACATAAGTAGACACACAGTTCAAACCCATAGTGTTCAAGGGTCAGCTGTATATTACTCAAGTGACGTGTATTGTTTTATTTGCCTAAAACTTTATTCTTCTCATAAACTCTCCTTCATCCCTTGTGATTCTACCTGGAACTTGCAAATCATACGGCCGCTGTGACTCATCCTGGGATAGGAATCACAGCATGAAAAAACAATCTATTAGTCTCCCTTAGGACTTTCCCACCTGGAAAACAATTATGGGGCTGTGAGCACATGAGCTTACAAGAGCTTCGAGTGGCAGAAATCCACATAAAGGGTGTGTGCACGTGTGTGCGTGTGTGTGTGTGTGTGTACGTGTGTGTGTGTGCGTGTGTGTACCATCCCAGTATAAACATAGGATGACTGCCCTTACACAGGTTTTAATAGTGTGGGAGGCAAAGACAGAGGAAATGCTCCTTCTTTATGAAATTCAAAAGAAATTTTAGGATTATCAGTGATATTTTTCTTCCTCTTTAATATGTTTCAAATTAAAGGAAAGGCACCAGTGTACCACTGTCAAGACCCCAAGTTGCATTCCGTAACTCCACTTAGGCGTCGGTTATTTGGAACTGAAAACATTTTTCCAGAGAAACCATGCTACAAACAGCTGAGGTTAGAGCCCAAGCCAAATCCATAAATGCTTACTTAAACCATCATTTACTTTGGGAAAACTACATTTGTTAAAGTCCTTCCTATGTGCCAGACATTACGTCCTCCAAAAACATTAACTCATGTATTTCTCGAAAGAATCACGGATGGGGTTTTACTTCCTAAAATGAGCATCTGTGAAGCATGAGGTAACAGGCCCCCTGGAGCTCCAGGTGATGGGTCTTCACTTCATTTCCGCCATAAACTCACCCACAACTGGGACGCTCCCCGGGGTGGGGGGCACGGTAGATAGAGCAGAGCTCCCCTCCGGTGGAGACCAGGCTCCCAACATGCATCCTGGATCCTGGGCCTCCGCTGGTTTCCTATGACCCTCCTCTCTACTATCTGTACAAACGCACACCACCATTAAGCCCTGCCCTGCCTCCCCCTCCAGCCACCCTCCACTCCCTCCTTCCTGTCTCCCCAATCCCACCCCTCTCCGCATCCTGGCCTCTCTCGTGCCATCCAGCTTCTGCCCCAGCTGCTCGGGCCCTCAGTCCTTTCCTTGCCAAACCCAGTGGATGGATGCATTGTGGTCCTCGGACGCTCTGGCCTGTCTGCAGCATGGGCACTGCCGTCACACCTCCCCTGCCTCCTGCAACACCTCTCTCCTCTTCTCCCAGTCCTGGGACCACTCCCCCATCTCCTGCTCTCATTTCTCTCCTAGTTCTCCTTAGGACACCGCTGGTTCCTGGAGTCCCGTCCTCGGCCATGAGTTCCCATCACACATGCTCTTCTTGGGTAACTGCATCTATTTCCAGAGCCTGAGCCCCCCGGCACGGAGACAAAGAATCCCAGATCTTTATCTAGGGACCTGCCAAGAAAGATCCATCAGGATCAGGAGTCAGTTGCCTCAGCCCTAAAGACCCCAGGCTGAAACCAAGATCCCTTTTCCACCTGCCTCCCGGCTCTGATCCTGTCCCACTTTAGGAAGGCCACACATCATCGGCATCTCAGTCTTCAGGCTTGCAAGTACTATCATGCACATTCTCCCATTCAATCCCCATGAAAACCTGTGGACAGGCAGGACAGGCATCGTGTTCCAAGGGTTCCCGGGATTTGTTTTTATCAGGCCCGGTTAGACATGCAGACGCAAAATGCCTCTCACAAGGAAAGAGCTTTGAACTCGGTTTTCTAGAAACAGGAGGCACAACAGACCACGCAGGGCCACACAGGGAGGCACCAGTGTCGGTCAGCAGGCAGAGGGATGGGAAGCAAGGCCTTTATTGTGGACTCTGCAGGACGGAAAGGGCGAGGCAGGGTGAGGGGATTAGCCTGGGCTGATTTCGATAATTGCAGAGTGCTCCAGGGGGTAGAGGCTGTCCCGAGTTGTCTAGTACCCGGCCCTGGGGTGGATACAGCAGCTGGACAGGCAGACAGGGGTCCAGAATGTCAGAGCCCCGTAGAGGAGGGGGGTGGGAACACGCACTCTGGACTGGCTGGTCTGGCTTTAAAAGCCTTGCTCGCAGAGGAGTTATTTGCTATCTCTAGGAACTAGCTAGTCCTGGGAGGGGCAGTCTCTCCAAGGTCGCAAGATGTCAAAGCATCAAAATATAGAAAATAAAAAGGCATGATTAAGACACACTGAAACCCCGTCTTACAGGGAACATCCTAAGTGGTTCACTTTTTCTTATGTCATTTATTTTTCTTAATTAATTTTTATGGGAGTAGAGTTGCTTGAGGTTCACTGATTTGACCAAGTTCAAATGGGCTAATAAAAATTCTGCCTTAGAGTTTATACAGCATTTACATACATTAGATACATTCATTTTTTTAATTGAAGTATAGTTGATTTACAATGCTGTGTTAATCTCTGCTGTATAGCAAAGTGATTCAGTTATCCATGTATATATATTCTTTTTTATATTCTTTTCCATTATGGTTTATCACAGGATACTGAATATAGTTCCCTGTGCTATACGGTAGGACCTTGTTGTTTATCCATATATAATACTTTGCATCTGCTAATCCCAAACTCCCAGTCCATCCCTCCCCCATCCCCTCTCCCTTGGCAACCACAAGTCTGTTCTCTATGTCCATGAGTCTGTTTCTGTTTCACAGACAAATTCACTTGTGTCATATTTTAGATTCCACACATAAGTGATATCATATCGTATTTGTCTTTCTCTTTCTGACTTAATTCAGTTAGTAGGATCATCTCTAGGTCTATCAATGTTGCTACAAATGCATTATTTCATTCTTTTTTATGGCTGAGTAATATTCCATTGTATATATGTACCACATCTTCTTTATCCATTCCTCTGCTGATGGACACTTAGGTGGTTTCCATGTTTTGGACATTAGCTCTGTTTAGATCTCACAAGAACTCGAGAGCATGGCAGCTTTATGACCCTTCTGCTTCTGAGGGGAACGGAGCTCAGAGGTTGACGCAGTTTTCCCTACGTCCCCGATTAAGGAAAGGCGGGACTGAACCTAAGCCAGGCCTTCTCTTCCAGCCTTTGCACGAGGGCCTTGCCACACAGCCTCCCAGACCCCATCGGAAGCCCCGGGGTGTATTAGGCATCTCTCAGTTATGACAGTGTCAGCAGGGGTTGCCTTTCCCGCTGTCATCTCCCACACTCAGATATGCTGAAGACACCTCTGTGGGGATAATATGCTTCAGATCATGCATTTTTATTCCAGAACAAGGCTTCAGATTCAGTGTGGAGCTGTGTTCTCATCCAGGGAACAGGACTGAACAACACACTACTCCCTGAGCCCAGCCCCACAGCAGTGGTTTCTGGGGGGTAGGGGTGGGGGACTGTGGGGACCCAGAGGGGTCTTCATATGACCATGCTGTTCCTGGCATTTGGGGAACTGTGTCCAGGCCAGAACAGTGACCATCCTTCAATACAAGAGGTACTAACCTTTAAATATTAATGTGGGTGAAAACATCAGTTTATATAACAATCTCAACCCAAAACTCGCTTCCACAATTAAACCCAAGGTGTTTTCCATTGTTCTACACACTGGAGTTGCCCAGGAACGCAACCCCTACCAGGTCAGTCGAGGGAACTGTAGTGTTACCAAGAGCTGGGCACCCTTTTGGCAAATCCTATCATTGGCGACAGCACCTCATCCTGGCTGCAGGGGCAGCTGTCACATCCATGGTGACCGTAGGCATAGGTGCAAGCACGTGGTCATTCATTATGTGTCTTAGTGGGGGCTGTCCTAAGCAGCAAATATGTATTATTTTATTGAAATGGACTTTCATTTATTTTTAGACTACATTTAGGGCTTTATCATGCTTTTTGGAAATCATAAGTGAGACTATATTAGGCTTTCTACGACTCCCATTTGGGGAGATAACAAAAATATTGTAACAATGGGCAGTGGAGTTGGATGGGGTTTGGACCACCTGCAGCCTTTCCTCTGGGTCCCACCCTGGATCCTGTTAGCATTTCAGAGCTCAAATGCAGATCCATCTCCACAATGGCTCTCCACATAGGTCTGGGATCAGCAACAGAGAAAGAAAAGAGAAGAGAGAACTGCATTCCTTTATTCCTCCTCTCTGTGTCCCGAGAACACTTGTCCCTGTGCACATTCTCTGCCCCCAACTGGCTGCATCTTATCGTCCTCTAAGTTTTCTTACTTCCTGCAATGGCTCTTTATCACTCCTGCCTTTGCAGATTCTTTGCTTATGCCTGACTCTCCTTGAGGAGATGGGGACACAGTACGGAGGGGAGCAGGCAGGTTTTTTTATTTTTATTTTATATAGGAGTATATAGTTGATGAACAGTGTTGTTATTAGTCTCAGGTGTACAGCAAAGTGATTCAGTTATACATATACCTATAATCATTCTTTTGCAAATTCTTTTCCCATTTAGGCTATTACAGAGTATTAAGTAGAGTTCCCTGTGCTATACAGTAGGTCCTTATTAGTTATGTATTTTATATATAGTAGTGTATATATGTCGATCACAATCTCCCCATTTGTCCCTCCACCTCACCTTTCCCCTTTGGTAACCATAGGTTTGTTTTCTAAGTCTGTGAGTCTGTTTCTGTTTTGTAAATAAGTTCATTTGTACCATTTTTTTTTGATTCTGCATATAAATGATATCTCACTCCACTCAGTATGATAATCTCCAGGTCCATCCATGTTGCTGCAAATGGCATTATTTCATTCTTTTTAATGGCTGAGTAATATTCCATTGTGTGTATATACCACATCTTCTTTGTCCATTCATCTGTCGATGTTCATTTAGGTTGCTTCCATGTCCTGGCTATTGTAAATAGTGCTCCAGTGAAAACTGGGGTGCATGTATCTTTTCGAAGTATGGTTTTCTCTGGATATATGCCCAGGAGTGAGATGGCTGGATCATATGGCAATTCTAGTTTTAGTTTTTTAAGGAACCTCCATACTGTTCTCCATAGTAGTTGCACCAATTTACATTCCCACCAACAGTGTAGGAGGGTTCCCTTTTCCAGGAACAGGCAGTTTTATCCACCCATGCAGGAAACATTTTAAATGCCTAGTATCTTTTTCACCAGAACTCCTCACAGACATTCCAGACTCTGAAATTGATGATGAAATGTAAAATAATTCAGATTTTCACATTAAAAGCGTTTAATACTTGGAAAATGGGCAGGTGTGGATTAACAGCCATCTTCCACCTTGAGGAGGGCCTGGGAGGTCAGGCAGACTCCTGGCTCAGAGCTCAAGAAACTTGAAAGAAAAAAAGCAAAGCTGACTTGGGAAGAGCCAAACCCAGGGGAAGGATGGTTGAGGGATCAAAAGCCTGCCTGAAACCTTCCGTTTTCAATGTTTATCCTATATTATGGACAGCAGTTTTGAACTTCTGTCGCTACCCTGTGACTTAAACATTTTATTCAGAAAACATCACTGGTAAACAAAAAGCTCAAGAAGTGAACTTGGTTTTCTAAAACTGGCGAGTACATTTTAAATATGTTCCGCAAGGATAAAATGCAGTTAACACAAGAAGGAGAGGGTGTTTCTAACATGGGGTATTCACCACTGAGACGCACGATAAAAAAAAAACCTGCTTGATGATTTAGGCATCTCTTCAGAATCACAGGCATAAAACACGACCATACCTTCCCACTGGCAGACACACAAAACCAGAGCCTCCCAAACACTTGCTGTAGCAGCTCCAACACCAGCTGTTCCAGCAAGTTCTGCAAGAAGCTGCAGTCACAGACGGCCCTGGTCACTCATGTGCCAAACAGCAGCCTCTTCCAACCCAAAGCTAACGTCTCACGTTAACAAGTGGGCTGAGCAAATTAAGTGAGCTAAACCAGTGCTTAGCCTGAGTTTCAACTTTTACAACTTTCTGTACATGCTGTACAGTCGTCCCTTGGTATCCGCAGGGGGTTGGTTCCAGGACCCCCATGGATACCAAGTCTCTCATATAAAATGGCACAGTATTTGCACAGAACCTACACCCATCCGACCACACACTTTGTTTTGAACTTGATGAATTGAACTTTATTTTTTTACTGAAGTACAGTTGATTTACAATGTTGTGTTAATTACTGCCGTACAGCAATGTGACTCAGCTATACATATATATATTCTTTTTCATATTCTTTTCCATCATGATTTATGACAAGATACTGAATATAGTTCCCTGTACTATACAGTAGGACCTTGTTGTTTATCCATCCTATATATACCAGTTTGCATCTGCTAATTCCAAACTCCCAACCCATCCCTCTCCCACCCCCATCCCCCTTGGCAACCACCAATCTATTCTCTATGTCTGTTTCTGCTTCATAGGTAAGTTCATTTGTGTCATATCTTAGATTCCACATAGAAGTGATACCATATGGTATTTGTCTTTCTCTTTCTGACTTACTTAGCTTAGTATGATCATCTCTAGGTCCATCCATGTCTCTGCAAATTGCACAATTTCATTCCGTTTTATGGCTGAGTAATATTCCATTGTATATATGTACCACATCTTCTTTATCCATTCCTCTGTTAATGGACATTTAAGCTGTTTCCATGTCCTGGCTACTGTAAATAGTGTTGCAATGAACATTGGGGTGCATGTATCTTTTTGAATTATGGTTTTCTCCAGGTATATGCCCAGAAGTGAGATTGCTGGGTCATATGGTAGTTCTATTTTTAGTTTTTTAAGGAACCTCCATACTGTTCTCCCTAGTGGCTGTATCAATTTACATTCCCACCAACAGTGAAAGAGGGTTCCCTTTTCTCCACACCCTCTCCAGCATTTATTGTTAGTGGATTTTTTTTTTCCTGCGGTACGCAGGCCTCTCACTGTTGTGGCCTCTCCCGTTGCGGAGCACAGGCTCCAAACACACAGGCTCAGCGGCCATGGCTCATGGGCCCAGCCGCTCTGTGGCATGTGGGATCTTCCCAGACCAGGGCACGAACCCGTGTCCCCTGCATCAGCAGGCGGACTCTCAACCACTGCGCCACCAGTGTAGCCCCTGTTAGTGGATTTTTTGATGATGGCCATTCTGACTAGTGTGAGGTGATACCTCGTTGTAGTTTTGATTTGCATTTCTCTAATACAGATTTACATCATTTTAACAAAAAAGTAGAGACTGGAATTTATCCCTACTAGATTTCAAAACCTACAAAATCCAAGATCTTCCCAAGAATTAAAAGCAATTCTCAGATTAACATACTTATCAAATAAATAAATTCCATTGGTATTTCAAAGAAAATGAAGAAAAGACATTAAACAGAAGGACAGAGATTACAGCCAAGATTCTCAACTATCCCCCTGAAACTGGGTGGCATATTCACCATCCAAAGACGGCAGACCCCTCCCCATGCTACTCTGGTCTCTGCTGGAGCAAAAGGAGGGGAGCATGCACTGAGCACCTGTTCTGTGCCCTGTAGACAGACTATTTCACTGAATTCTCCAACTTAGGGTTTCCCACAGGGCAGGCTCCTCATCACCACTCTGCAGGGGCAGAAACTGAGGCTGGGCAACTCGCCCACGGCTGCCCAGGCAGGAAGCGCCAGGCGGGTCTAGTGAGGCCTCCATCCTCTTCCGGGGCACCATGTCCATCTGCCCCTAAATCCACAGCATATCAAACTTCAACTCCAGAAGAATTCCAACCAACCTATGTTTTTCTCCTACCATAAAAAGTATGCATTTTGGTTATAGTAAGTAAGTATACACTTTTAATATAACAGATGCTGTGACCCTAAAGAAGGGCTCTGGGCTGCAGATGTACTTGTAACCAGTGGGAAGAGAGAAGCAGTAGCCAGAGAAGTGACCACGAAATGGTTGCTGGACCAGAGTCAGGGACAAGAGATACCTCTTTAATGTTTTCCAAATGAAATACTTCTCAGCCTACGCCTGTCAATCTGGTGGGAAACTCAATTTCCCCATGTGGTATAAGAATCCCAGGGTGGATTACGCAGCCCAGAAAAATGTGGGGAAAGGTCCATGACAGTCATCACTGAGCCTCTCATATTCCAGATCCATATGGTCCATCCCAAAGGCACTGATGGTGGCAAGGATTCTGTCTCCAGACATCTACAGCCATCCACACTGTGGAATTTATACCCCAGTAAATAAGAAGAGTCTGGCATTTCTCCCTGAGAGAAAGGGAACTTCCCACTCTGGCTGACCAAGGCTCAATGCTCTCCGTGAGGGGCAGGAGAAGAGAAAGACCACCCCTGCCTCAGGAATGAGCCAGGAGCAGGCGTGACCCAAGCAAAGAAAGCAGGTCCACATTTGGGTCTGTTTTAAATTGTGCTTTGCCAGGACCCCAGGAGGCCTCAGGACTCAGGCACTAGAGAAGACGCATCAGGCTGAACTGCACACCGCTGCCCATACTGGACCACATGTGACCCACAGAAAGGGTAACTTCTTAGATTCAGCCCAAGACCACACAGCACAGGTGGCCCTGGGCTGGTGTGGTCTTTTCCAATAAGGAAAATGTGGGGATGTTTGAGCCAACCCAGCTCTGACTCCGATCTTCCTCTCACAATCCTAAATACTGAGAATCGACTCCTCGCTGGGGCCTTTGAGAGGATGGATAGGCCCATAACTAAAAAGGGTTCTGTGGCAACACTGGGTTAGACTTTATAAATGTGGCTCAAATTCCCGGGCAGCCCACTGGTTAGGACCCTGCGCTTCCACTGCAGGGAGCACGGGTTCGATCCCTGGTGTGGGAACTAAGATCCCACATGCTGCCGGGCTCGGCCAAAAAAAAAAAAAAAAAAGTTATATAAATGTGGCTCACGCATCCCAAAACCCGTAAATAGAAGACTGAGCTGCCAGGATATTATGATGACTGTTTTGTACTTAACTCTTTTATTTACATGCCTTCTTGTTCTGAAAAATATTTCAGGGGTTTTATTTCACCGTGACAAAAGGGTTGCTTTAGCCACAGTACAGAAGGAAAGGATAAAGAAGTATACTTCTTTTTTTTTTTTTTTTTTGCAGTACGCGGGCCTCTCACTGTTGTGGCCTCTCCCGTTGAGGAGCACAGGCTCTGGACGCGCAGGCTCAGCGGCCGTGGCTCACGGGCCCAGCCGCTCCGCGGCATGTGGGATCTTCCTGGACCGGGGCACAAACCCGCGTCCCCTGCATCAGCAGGCGGACTCTCAACCACTGCGCCACCAGGGAAGCCCTAACAGTCACTTTTTAAATTGATTTTATTAAGGTTTTTAAATTGTGGTAAAATATAGTACATAACATAAAATCTACCATCTTAACAATTCTTTTTAAAAAATTTATTGAAGTAGAGTTGATTAACAATGATGTGTTAATTTCTGCTGTACAGCAAAGTGACTCAGTTATACGTATATGTATTCTTTTTCATATTCTTTTCCATTATGGTTTACCACAAGATATTGAATACAGTTCCCTGTGCTATACAGTAGGACCTTGTTTATGTATCCTGTATATAAATAGTTTGCATCTTCTTAACAACTCTTAAGTATTCAGGTCTGTGGCATTAAGTACATTCATATTGTTTGTAGCCATCATCACTATCCAGTCACAGAACTCTCTTCATCCTACAAAACTGAAACTCTGAACCCATCAGACACTAGCACCCCACGCCCCCTCCTCCCAGCCCCTGCCACCCATTGTCCTACTCTCTGTCTCTATGGATTTGACTAGCCTAGGGCCCTCCACCATATAAATGAAGTCATACAGTATTTGTCTTTTTGTCTCTGGCTTATTTCACTTATGTCCTTATGTCCTCAAAGGTCATCTACGTTGTAGCAGACTTCTGCGTTTCCTTCCATTTTTTTAAGGCTGAATACTATGCCATTGTATGTATAGACCACAGTTTGTTAGCCATTCATCCATCGATGGACACTTGGGCTGCTTCCACTTTTTGGCTACTGTGAATCATCCTACTTTGACCATGGATGGGCAAATATCTCTTCGAGTCCCTGTTTTCACTTCTTTTGGGTGTATACACACCCAGAGTAACTTCTTACTTTTAAAGATACCCTCCACACTGAGTCAGTCATATGTGGTTTACAATAGGAATCCGGCACAAGCTGAACGAAAAACGACTGTGTCAACTAAAGCAGCACGTACACCAGGGGGCTCCCACCGTGTCTGTGAACCAGACATTGACCCCTGCTCCCGGGACACACCTCCGGGGCTCACACCTCCTGGGACACACCTCCGGGGCTCACACCTCCTGGGACACACCTCCGGGGGCTCTCACACCTCCTGGGGCACACCTCCGGGGGCTCTCACACCTCCTGGGACACACCTCCGGGGGCTCACACCGCAGCTGACACAGGTCATGACCTCAGTTCTAACATGCGACATAATTTGGTCTTAGAAACCTGGTGAGATAGTTTCCATTTTTCCCTTCAAAGTTACCTAGTGGGGAAAAAAATGCTGTCTTTGACTTTTTTTTTGCAGAATTTAAAATTTAGCTACCAATTTAAAATTTAGAAGCCAATGACACATTTCAGGCTTAGAAAAGACACCAAAAATCTCCCCCAAAGAACTTTGCTCAAACCTGCAATCTCTCTTTAAATTTCATAATGAAGGTGACCAACAGGTTGGCTTGATTCTACTACCAAAATACTCTCAAATTTTCTATCCTCTTTCTTTGTTCTTTTTTTAAAATTAAATTATTATTCATATTTTCTGTAAATAAGTGTTTATTTTTTAAAACATTTTTTATTTTTTTAAATTATTTATTTTATTTTTTATCTTTTTGGCTGTGTTGGGTCTTTGTTGCTGCGTGTGGGCTTTCTCTAGTTGTGGAAGCGGGGACTACTCTTCATTGCAGTGCATGGGCTTCTCATTACCGTGCCTTGTCTTTGTTGTGGAGCACAGGCTCTAGGTGTGCGGTCTTCAGTAGTTGTGGCATAAGGGCTCAGTAGTTTTGGCTCACGGGCTCTAGAGCGCAGGCTCCGTAGTTGTGGTGCACGGGTTTAGCTGCTCCGCAGCATGTGGGACCTTCCCAGACCAGGGCTCAAACCCGTATCCCCTGCATTGGCAGGTGGATTCTTAACCACTGCGCCACCAGGGAAGTCCCAATAAGTGTTAACTTTAACTAGAGGTGTTTACAAAACACATTCTCTTAAATATTAACTTTTAAATATTTTTATTTTATTATATATTTATTTTGTATAAATTTACTTTATTAAAATATTTCTACTCTGCATAATTTTATTCTACACACTTAAATGTGAAAAATTGATCCAGGGCCCTTTAAGGAACTCATTAATTTTATAAAATACAGTAATACTGCAGAAGGATGACTCAGAACATTCTCCAAGCCAGATAGATACTAGAGTAAGGATATTTGCACATTCAGTATTAAATGGCACACAGAACAAAATAATCCATGGCTAGTTCAAATTCAAATTCATAGAGACAGAATGTAGAATGGTGGTTGCCAGGGGCTGGGGGGAGGGGAGGGTAAGGAGTTGTTGTTTAGCAGATATGGAGTTTCAGTTTTGCAAGATGAAAAGTGTTCTGGAGGTTGGCTGTACAACAATGTGAATGTGATTAACACTACTGGACTGTGCACTTAAAGGTTAAGATGGTAAATTTTATGTTATGTGTATTTTACCACAATTTTAAATGTTTTTAATTTTTTCAAATTAAAAAAAAAATCATAGTTTTTGCATAACTAATGCTAGGCAGGACTGGCCACTGGTCAGCAGGAGAAGACTGCTCACAATTACTCATAACTCCACAGGCAAGAAGCAGAGATCCTGGTTAGAGTAAGGTGTTAACGTCCACTTCGGAGAAGAAGGGGTGCAGCTCTGAATTCAGTCCTGGATTTCCTTAAGTGTAACAGTGACATTTCCTCACACTTAACAGTCCTGATGCTAAGGTGCCTCACGCAATCAACATCAAAGAAATCTGCTACCTGCTAAGCAGATGTGTAGACTGAGAAAGAGCTGTGGCTGGCTGTGCATGCATAAACGTAACCAGGCATGAAAGGTACTGGTTCCTAGTGACACGTGTCTGCACTGGTGGTACCAGGTGGTTGAATGTGAGCTTAAATTTGAATACCTAACTGGCCCTTCGAATTTCTTCAAAAACAGTCCCTATGATATATAACTAAAGCTAAATATTATCCTGTGGAGAGAAGGTTGCCTTTCACACATCTAAGATGTACAACTAAAATAAGCAACAGCTGCCCAATCTTGTGGGTAGATCATAAAATGTTCAAAGTTGGGACCGGTTGATGAAATTGATGGATGCACTGGGACACTTCTCTGCCCAAAGTTCCAGCTGACTTTCCAGAGCAGCTGTTTAATTTCCACAGATACATAATGCAATTATGGAAAAAGGCGAATTCAGAGATTAACCAAAGAGGGAATGCAGGCATCTCATAATTTTCAGTATGCCTTGAAATTATGCTGTCAATCCTAAAACTGTGCAAGAGGTCAAGAACAAGAGTATGGAATATAAAAAGTATCCTGATAAAGGCTGCCAACACAACCATCGTGGGCCAAAAGAGATAACAGAAAAAATTATACTATGAATGATAGGAGAGTTTAAGACTCAAACTTTGTGACAGTGAAGAAGAAAACAGAAAGAAGTGAGGGGATAAATGCAGCTACCATTGGTTAGCTATTTTATGGAAGCGACATTTATTATAGTGTTTCTTTTCTCCAAAAAGATGCTGCTTAATGGAGGGTGGTCTTTACAAGAGAAGGTATGTCATTGGTTTTATGCTATGGTCATTTACTATGTGGTGAGCCCAGTCACTTTTGCCATAATGAAGAACAGTTTGTTGCTGAAGGCCACCCTGTCTCTCACTTTTTATTATTAATGTGATGCAAACTCTTCTGATGAAGGTAGAATACATATTTTTTTTAAAATCAGTCAAATATGGACACTGCAAAGTCAACCACTAGTACTACTAATAAACAACTGTTTAACTGAAAACTATTACTCCTAAGCAGATCCTACGCATTGTTAAACATGTTTAAGATTGGTGTCATTGACCACGCTTACCTGAGAAGAAAACACGTGATCAATTTAGGAAAACACTGAAAGTACACGTAATAACTCTACATCAGTACTAGACATTTAAATTTCACAAAGAAAAAAGACAAAAGAACTGGGAGTAGGAACCAAATTGGGAGTAAAGATAACAGAGGCAAAGGAAGGCGAAGGACCAGATATAAGTGGCAGACTGGTGAAGAGGAAGTAGATCTCACCAAATACATGGCCAAGGGTGCTGTCACTTCATGAAAATAGCAGAAGAAGGTGTGATGGAGCTATGAAACTATGATTAACCTATCTAGAAACACAGATAATAATAAAACTAGAAGATAGAAAAGAGGAAATTTTTAATAATAAAAAGCAATGGAGCAAGAGATAAAGAGCATTCAAGAGAAAGTCATTCAGAAGACAGGTAAAGAGGGTCTAACATATATATAACTGGAGTTCTCAGCAAACAGAAACACTAAAAATTATAATTCCTGGGTTCACTAAAAACCATAATTCCTGAAGTTAAAAAAAAAAGACTTAAAAATAGGTATCAATTCAATTTTTAAAATGGGTAAAGTACTTGAATAGACATTTCTCCAACGAAGATATACAAATGGCCAACAACATGAAAAGAGAGTCAACATCATTAACCATCAGGGAAATGCAAATTGAAGCCACAATGAGGTATCACCTCAAACCCATTAGAATGACTACAATAAATAAATAAATAAATACATAAATAACAAGTGTTGGCAAGGATGGGGAGACCTGGAATCCTGTGCACTGCACATGGGAATGTGACATGGTGCAGTCATTGTGGAAGTTGCATGGCTGTTCCTCAAAAAATTGAAAACAGAATTACCATATTACTCAGCAATTCCACTTGTGGGTATACACCCAAAAGAACTGAAATGAGGGACTCAAAGAGATACCTGTACATCCATGTTCACAGCAGTATTATTCTCAACAGCCAAAAGGTGGAAACAACCCAAATGTCCACTGATTGATGAATAGATAAACAAAATGTGATCTATGCATACAATGGAATATTATTCAGCCTTAAAGAGGAAGGAAATTCTGACACCTGCTGCAACGTGGATGAACCTTGAGAACATGATGCTAAGTGAAATAAGCCAGTAACAAAAATACAAATACTGTATGATTCCATTTATATGAGGTCCCCAGGAGAGTTAAATTCATAGAGACACAAAGTAGAATGGTGGTTGCCAGAGGCTGAGGGGAGGAAGGAACAGGAAGTTGTATAGAACTTCAGGTTTGTAAAATGAAAATGTCCTGGAGATTGGTTGCACAGCCATGTGAATATACTTAACAAGACTGAAATGTACACTTAGAAATGGTTAGGATGATACATTTTATATTATGTATATTTAACCACAATTTTTAAAAACTAAATGAAATTAAACTACATATCAAAAGAGCACATCATGTAGCTAAACACAGACACACACACACAAACATACATGCAGCAGACCAGCCACACTAAGACATATTCCAGCAAAATCATTAAGGAAGAAAGGATAATGGTACTACAGAAGCACAAAAAGTTACCTCTAACACTTTTATACTTTAGTTCTTTGGGGAAAAAAAACTGTACCTTGATGCAAGTAAGAAAAGAGTTATATTTTTCACTGTAGAAGGTACATAAATGGGGATTTATTATATTACCCTCTATGCTCATCTGCATGCTTGAAATATTTGATCACACATTCACACCTATTGGCTCCCATAATTGAAAAGGTCAGAGATTAATGCTGGCTTCAGGACAAATTTGAACCAGGAACTCAATGTCACCAGAGTCCCAATTTTTCTCTACCTTCTGCTTTGAAGTCTCATCCTGGGCCCCACAAAGAAATCCTCAAGCTTTTCTTTTATGGTGACTAAGTATCTGTGGTGGTTCCCAGTCTCAAACCACCGTTCCATAGCAAGCCAGAGCATTTCTTCTAGAAATTCCATTTAGGTCCTGGAATTCACTCTCTCACATTGACTGAAGTTGGGTTCCTGAAGCAATTGTTATGACAAGACAGTGGGTACAATGATGAGTTTAAACTTACTAGGACCCACTCATGGAGTCAGAAGTGGGTCAACCCTAAGAATGGAAAAGGGAAACTGAGATGAACAAAGGAGAAACGGATTCCGTGAGGTACCTGCAGCATCTC
Organism: Leucopleurus acutus; assembly: GCF_964270905.1. Taxonomy (NCBI): domain Eukaryota; kingdom Metazoa; phylum Chordata; class Mammalia; order Artiodactyla; family Delphinidae; genus Leucopleurus; species Leucopleurus acutus. Next base: position 172,650,784 of record NC_139142.1, read on the forward strand.
TGACAGGGACCGTTGTCCTTGTGGTAGCTTCTCAGCTTCACAGACACTAGCCCTCTGCTGACCCCTCTGGGACCCCCAGACATGATCAGACACACCTGTGTTTGCTGTGAGGCCATACGAGGCCCCTGCTTTGCTACACATATATAGTAGCATTCATATAAAAAGCACAAGGTCCTTTAGAGATAGGACAACTTTTATAATACTCACCTGAGGAAGACAAAACAAATTAGAAATAATTTTCCCTCACTTCCTCCTAATCCTGACCAAGAAAAAAAATGAAGGGAAAGCCAGCACATAATTAAAATAGAGTTGATAGTCAATGAACAAGTCCTACTCAAAGATGAGAGAGGCTGAAAACTTCCCCTGGGTACTCACTCCATGAATACTCATTCATCTACTGCAAAAGCAACTCATCAATAATTTAACTCACTTAAGAAAGGATCTTTCCCATTATTTTATCTGGATGCTATCTTATCGTGATGTTTGGAAGTCTGACAGTTACCAAAGCAGATAAAAATACTAATGCTCTAAATGCTAAGATGATCATTAATAATACATTTGGACTGAAGCTTTCTTGATGACTTTTGCTTCCTTGTTCTTGCCATAAATTAGCTTTTTTTAAAAAAGCTAAAATCTGAAGCATTTGCAGGACTCTAAAACCGCCAGAATGTAAGTGAACTAAGTCAGAGAAAGACAAATATATGATATCACTTGTATGTGGAATCTAAAAAATGATACAAATGAACTTATTTACAAAACAGAAATAGACACACAGACATAGAAAAACAAACTTACGGTTACCAAAGGGGAAAGAGGGGGAGGAAAATACTAGGAGTTTGGGATTAGCAGATACACACTACTATACATAAATAGATAACCAACAAGGACCTACTGTATAGCACAGGGAACTATAGTCAATATCTTATAATAACCTATAATGGAAAAGAATTTGCAAAAGAACGGATTTATGCACATGTATAACTGAATTACTTCTGTACACCTGAAACTAACACAACATTGTAAATCAACTATACTTCAATAAAAATAAAAATAATAAAAACCCCCTAGAATGTAAGCACACTCTATTTATTTTTTTATTGGTAATATTATTTTTATTTATTTATTTATTTTAGGCTGTGCTGCGCAGTTTGGGGACTCCCAGCATTGCTTGATCACCCCTCCTACATCTGGACAATGTCCCCAAGGTAGAAGCAAGACCTCATCCAGCCCCCTTGCAGTTGGGCCTCAGGCTTGTGACTCAGCTTTGCCATCGGTGGGCACAGCGGGGAGGCAGCAGTGGCTGGTGGAGCTGCTGGCACTCAATCCCCAGCAAGCACGGTGTCTGTGCTGAGTGGTGGTCACAGAGCTGTCTTCACTTGTCACAGCCCAGCGCAGTGCTCCTGGCACTGGTCCTGGCTACATGGAGTTTTGCGAAATTGGCTACAAAAACAGACTCTGTTTTTTGCAACTAAGAACCCTGACTGCTATTCCACCTATGTACTCAATTATCCAAATGCTCAGCAGATATGCCTCAGAGCTATATTCAAAGTAAAGGGAGCCTCTGCTCGGAACTTCACTATGCATCCCCAGTTCTCATCTACCTACCCAAGTCACAAACTTTAAAAAATATAAATGCTTCTTGTCTATAAAAAAGACAATGATGGAAAGAGAGAATGGGCTTGTGCCAAAATGTTCCTGTAGGCATATTTGGGGAACCTGTACTTCTTTGCTTTATCGAACAACCGTTATTCATCCTTTTATAAACAAAATGTCCCATTCATAATTGCAAAAACATTTTCCTTCGGTGCAAAAAGAGTTTTTTTGTTCACATTTTCAATAAACTTATATAGATCAAAAACAGACAGAGGGGGACTTCCCTGGTGGTCCCGTGGTTAAGATTTCACCTTCCAATGCAGGGGGTGTGGGTCCAATACCTGGTCGGGGAGCTAAGATCCCACATGTCTCATGGTCATAAAAACAAAAAATAAACCAGAAGCAATACTGTAACAAATTCAATAGAGAGGGCTTCCCTGGTGGCGCAGTGGTTGAGAGTCTGCCTGCCGATGCAGGGGACACAGGTTCGTGCCCTGGTCTGGGAAGATCCCACATGCCGCGGAGCAGCTGGGCCCGTGAGCCATGGCCACTGAGGCTGTGCGTCCGGAGCCTGTGCTCCGCAACGGGAGAGGCCACAGCAGTGAGAGGCCCGCATACGGCAAAAAAAAAAAAAAAACAAAAATTCAATACAGACTTTAAAAATGGTCCACATAAAAAAAATCTTAAAAAACAAAACAGTACATGTACTTTTAGCAATATGTACTGAATTGTCAAATGCCTCCTTACTTTAAAGAAAAAACATTCAGAAGATGGCACAGTGAAAACCAATACCAAATATCTTTCCCCCCAAATTTAACAACACAGCAAAGCTGGGCCCAAGCCGCCATCCGAGCTGCACAGCAAGTCCCCACAGCTCCGGCGCTGCCCTCCTTGGAAGCAGGAAGCAAGCGAGAAGCAAGTTAATAAAATCCTGAACAACCTCACTAACAGCCACCAACTTCAGAGAGTAGCGGAAGGGAAACGGCTGATGCAACCTCCAGAGAATAAGGAGAATTTCCCCCAACACTTCTGTGTCATCCCAGAAATAGAAAAAAAATACTGCGACTCCTGCAGAGAGGAAAGCAAGACACTCTTTCCAAGGGTTACAGCAGGGAAATGTTTAAAAATGACATTGCAAAAGGAATCGTCTTCTCAACTGGACAGGATGGAGGGGGGAAGGCAAAGATGTCTAAAGGCCTTCATTTCCTCGTCTGTCTAAGATAGGGCCTAAAACTGGTAAACCCAGAAAGAGTCTTCAACTTGGTATTTAAAGTTAAAATGTAACAACAATAACAACAACACCACAAAAACTAAAGATAAGAATATAAGAAACAAAACTCAGGAAATAGAAAATGTGATAATTTTTCATTTTCATAGCAAGCAAACAACAGATATAATTTAAGAATTGCTAAACCATGAAGGAGAAGGTTATATCTAATAAATACATAGATTTAGACCAGTAACCACTGTAAAAACTAAAAGGAGACTAATGCACCAGGAGAAACACCACAAATATACACTCAGGTAACAAACGAGGAAAAATGCAATTAAAAAATGAACGATATGGCAGCCAGGGTGATAGCATTCGGACCCAATGTATCTGTTTTATCCCCAAATGCAAGTGACACAGAATTAGGGTAACTGGCAAATGATAGGTTGCATCTGGTAAGCACAAGAGAAAAGAGAAGAAAGAAAATGAGAAAGAAAAAAAGAAAGAACCAAGGGGGAAGGAGCACCATCACATTTTAACACATAGTGAATCGAAGTCCATCCATTAATTCATTGAACAAATGCACATCAACTGTGTACAGGTTCTCACAGGCCGGGCTTTACAGGCAGAGTAGTGTACAGAACCTTCGTCTTTATGGGGTTTCAATTTTAGTGAGACAGACAAACAAACAGAAATTAACAAAAATTAATTTCAGGTAATATTAAGTGCTCTGAAGGAAAATAAAAATCGGGATAAGAGAGTGGAAAGAGGATGGTCAGGGCAGGCCTCTAGGAGGAGGTGATGACAGAGCAGACCCCAGCGAAGGGTTTGGGGCTTTCCCACTTACTTGCTAGGTTTATGAACCATGCAGCCTGTTCTTGGGGCAATTTGCAAAATCTGCCTCAATCTAAAATGCATGGACCCCTCCACCTAGAAATCTGTTGGCTAGGAAATTCCCTTGAAGGTGCTTACCCAAGTCAGCATATACTTTCAAAGTAAGTTTTAACAGGAATGGAAATCACCAAAGTGTCAGATCAATAGGTGTTTATTAAATAAATGATGTTCTAGTTATTCAATAGAGCACCACGAAGATTTAACAAGAAGTATGCTGAAAACCACAGAGCCACATCGTTCAGTGACAGTAGAAGGCTGAGAACAGGGCACAGGGTATCTCCCCTTCTGACTCACCCAGGGACCAAAAGACGTCCTCTTCCTTGAACACCTCTGGGGAAGGGAAGGAGACTTCAACCTCTCATTCTGTACCTTTCTGAGTCCCTTGAATTTTCTAACAAGATGCTGTATGCTTCCCGTTTGTCCTGTAAACACCCACAGCAGTTATCTGGGCTGTGGATACAACACATGTGACAGCTGGGGCTGTGTGACAGCTTCTCCCCAGAGAAAGAACTGAGGTTGCCATAGAGGCGTGTTTCCTCTTCTGGGAGTCTTTATATTCTCAAAAACTAATGATAGTTTTTAAGTAGAAAAGATTTAAGGAGAAAAGCACTCTAACAACAAAAGACGAAATGGTGCTAAAATACTCCCATTCTCTTGATTATATGAAAACCTGCAAAATCCTACCGCAGAGCCCAGGCAGTGAACACTGCTCTACGTAAAGGCAGCCCTTCCCCACTGTTCAGAGGACCCCTACCCCAGTGATCCGGCCCCCCACGTTCAGATCCCCCACCCAGCCCCATTGGCACGTGCCAACCAGTTCAGACCTGGGAGAGAAGAGCTGTGGGCCAGGCCCTCCTGATGACCCTCCGAGCGCAGCCACTTCTTCCCCACCCCCCCCCGTCCCCTCTTTCCAGAGCTCAGCAGGACCTGGGTCTCCCTGAGCAAATCAGACACACCTCTGGTGATACACGGAACGATTCTTTATCCACCACCGCTCTGCCCACACCCTCCGCTGCAGCCCCCAAATCTTCTGCACGTGTGCGATAGCTTCTCCCCAAAGAAAGAATCAAAATTCCCCAAGAACAGAGACAAAAAGTATTTCCCAACTCATGGGTTTATTCAGTATTTTCATCACCAGAAAACGTCAGGAACCAGTTTTTCCACGAGTGATGAAAACAAAACTTTACACTGAGCCTTGCCTGCAAGATCACTCAGGGTAACCCCCCAACCCCCCGGCTGACTCGTTCGTGCAGGTGTCTGGCGCCCTGACCTCCTCAGATTTTCCTGTCTCCATCATGATCTCCTCCTCCATTCAAGGGTTTCTCCCCTGAAGGGTTCTCTCCCCTGGCTTCAGCCCTACGCGGTCTCTACATACACAGACACCTGTAGCACCGAGAACGTTCGGAAGTTCACCACTCCAAGTGTGACTCGGGGGGCCGGGCTGTCGTAGGGCGAGGACTGGAGCAGCCATCTCAGGCCCAGAGCCTCTGTCCCATGACCAAAGGGATGGACACTCTGTCCCTGGACACCTGGCTGTGCATGATACACAGTGTGGCCTTTCAAATGTGTCCACATGCAAATAACCCATGAAGAGCTAGCTTCACTCACTTACAAAGAACACGAAAGTACAAGACGAGTCTTTCTACTGCTTGCGTGATGTGAGTTCTAGGCGGCTCCTCATGTCCAAACCTGGCAGCCCCTCCCCTCCCCCCCCATGCCCCACCCTTGCGTTGAGGGAGGGTCCCCAGCCAGGCTCCCTGCATCCTGTATGGTGCCCCCACTGGGCTCCCGAGGGCTCTTTCAGACCAACAGACTCAGATCAACACCACCTTCGGTGACCCTGACTTTGACTCGCAGGGAGCTGGGGTGGGGTTTTGGTTTCTTGCTCTGAAAGCTCAGAGCCAGATGCAAACGGATCCACCCCATTCCTGGCCACTGGCTTCGCAGAAGGGGTGGCAAAGGGTAGAGCAAGAGTGAGACCCGCTCCCATCCCCGGCCCCTCTCCCCACCTCCAAGCCCTCCCTGCATCGATGCAATGAAGGGACCCGTTCCAGACTCTAGCCGGGATAAAGCAGCTGCCCCGGAGCGACCCAGGTCTCCATGTGACACAGGGGAGGAGGGGCTGGCAGGACTTCTGGACGCCACACCCACTCGACAGTCCACTCGACAGGCGGTGTGCAGTGCTCACTCCTTGTTGAAGGGTCTGCAACGTGAGCCCACCTCAGTGACCCTGCTCCACTGCCAGGACCCTGGGGCAGGAGCCGGGCCCTCTGCAAGCTCCCCTGGATGGCCGGATTCCCACGCTACCCCCTTGCCAGAGCACCGGGGTCACAGACCTGCCTGTGCCCACTGCTTTCATTTATCTTAGAAGGTTACGCTGTTTACATTCTCCAGTAAGCTTAATGAGTAAAATGACCATTTTCTATATATCTACCAACCTATAGCAGAGTCTGGCTTGGAAACAGACTCAGATCCAGTCCCCACTGTCCACAAATGAGAAAAGCGACGCTCAGAGGTGAAGAATTAGCCAAGTCTTTCTTCAGTCAGTCCACAGACTTTTTCTTAATTATTTTAAAAAAATTTTAATTGAAGTATAATTGATTTATAATGTGTTAGTCTCTGGTGTACAGCACAGTGATTCTGTTTTTATATATATATATATATATGTTATATTTTTCAGATTCTCTTCCATTGTAGGTTATTTTAAGATACTGAGTAGAGCTCCCTGTGCTATACAGAAGCTCCTGTTGTTTACCTAATTTATACACAGTAGTGTGTATCCACTAAACCCAAACTCCTAATTTATCTAGTTCTTAAAGGCTGGGTTGGTCCAAACTGCTGGGTCCACCACCCCGGAACTCATATGACCTTTCACGTATGCATTTTTCAAGATGACTCTGGACAACGTGTGAAGGGCAGACAGGGGGACAAGAGTGGAAGTGAGAAGCCAGGTGGGGGCCATGGGAATGATCTGGAAAAGAGACACATGGGGGACAGGCATAGATACTTGAGAGGAAGAGTCAACAGGACTCGGGGACCGACAAGACGTGGGTTAGCTGCTTTGAGGAGGGTGGGTGTTGAGTCGGGAGTGGTGAAAGCACCCCCGAGACCCAGGAAAAGACACCTGCATGGAGGGAGGATGAGGAACGTGGGTGGGGACTCCTGAATTTGGTGCTGAAACTCGTCCAAGTGGAGATGGGAAGGGGGCAGTGCGTGTCTCAGAGGAGGGAGAGAACGGTCTCAAGTGCGAAGAACTCTGTGAGTGAACCAGGCGCCCACTGGTGCAGGGAGAGAGGAGCCCCCCTGGGAGGTGTAGCCCACCCGGGCGCATCCCCATCCTGCAGGGTCAGCCCCGCCCTCGGCGAGTCTGTGGAAGAGGTGGACCTCAGGGGACAAGGCAATGTCACCAACCCCGGCGAGCGTACCACTGGCCCTGCTGCCTCTGCCCCAACCTCACCGCATCTTGGGGGGTGGTCCTGAGGATCCTGAGCCTGGGCCATGGTCTGCACAGCGCCCACTGCGGATGCTCTGACCTATCATCTCATCTAGGGGCGTCTCTCTGCCTCCACTGAGGGGCCCTCACTCCGAGCTTCCTTTGACATGCCTCACATGTACACAGAAACCTCCAGACGTCCTTATCCCACACACGGGCCACAGGAAATCTCAGGCCCAATCATTTAGATGAGAGGTCAGCAAACAGTGGTCCGTGGGTCAAACCTGGCCTGCTGTGTTTTTGTGAACAAAGTTTTGTTGGGACACAACTACACCCATTCACTTACGAAGTGGGTAGGGCTGCTTTCACACTGCAGTGGCAGAGTGGAGTCCTTGCAATGGAGATCACCCCGCCCACAAGGCCTGAAATACCTACTGCCCTGGACAGAAAGGTTTCCTACCCTGGTCTAGACACTTCCTTCCCCAGCGATGCCTTGTGGCTCCTGCATCAGACTGGAAGCATGAAGGGTGAAAGGGCTCCAGCAGCCCTCCGAGAGGGGGGTCTCATCCACCCACCTGGAGTCCGCCATGTGCAGTGGGGTGAGATGCCAATGTACCGTGTCCCTTCTCGGGGACCCTTTCTCTTTAATTTCAAAAAGAGTCTTTTAATTGTTCAAAATTGCACAAAACAACATCACACCATGGTAATTCTGAGTCACTGGGGTTACTCTACAATAGATGCACGGCATACCGTTTCCAGAAACGAGAAATCAAAGGGCGCTCGGGTAAAGGGACGGGGTGGGGGTGGGGGGAACAATGGGACCAGGTGATGGGCTCCAAAGTAACTAAATGTGATGTTTCCACAGCAAAATACACTATAAAACAACAAACCAGAGGCCAGAGGGAGCCAGTAGGGGGCAGGGGTTGCAGAGGCTGGGGTCTCCGCAGCCACAGCTGCGTCTCCCGGGCAGAGAAAGGGGCTTTGAAAAGATTGGCCGCTCAGGGACCCAAGTAGCCTCTTCGCTCCAGCTTCTCAGGGTTCTTCTCTTACCCCCAGAGGGCTTTCTGCTTCCCCTTCCTGACGGCGTCCTGCTAGATGGGAAAACCCTTCCATCCTCCGTTTACCAACACAGTGCTTAAGACTAAAACAATCTTCAGGCCTTTAAGCTTTGCTCTCAGTAGATAAAGGAGAGCTCCCGGCACTGAAAGATTCCTTTTCTCTCGTAAAAAAGCCTGGTTTTCATGACTGCTGTCTCTCCAGAGACTCAAGGAAGTCGGTGTTGGGACTCAAAGCTGAGGAATGAGTTCTCTGTTCTCTTACCCTAAAGCCATGAATGTCCTCGAATGAATGGGTGAAAGAGCTGCAGGGTAATATGATTTACAGGAAGTTTAAAAATGGGTCCCTTTAAATTCTCAGAAATATTGTTCTTGCAATAACTAGAGTGAGGGCCAGAAAGTTGACACCAGGCAGTGGAAAGAGGGGTGCAATGCAACTTGGGGAGCTAGCCCAGGATGCAAGGGAGGCAGCTCTGCCATCCAGTCCCAGACCGTGTGAGCTGCTCCCCCTGAAGTCCTCTGCCAAGGCAGCTAATCTGGGTGCCAGAGAAGAAAAACAAGATCACTGAAAGATATGAAAAAAATGTAAGCTCAGTTAACGGTGAAGGAACCAGAGGGAAGATTCTGGATCAGTGTATATGTGAGAGAAGGTTTTGGAGATGAGACCCCAGACCACAGGTCCCAAGGGCAAAAGCAAGACATGGGACCCAAAGAGCAAGTGACTACAGTCTGTCTGCAGAACTACAGATGGGCCTCAGACCCCCAGACCCCCTGCTCTCACCCAGACTTACAGCACTGGCGTCTGCTCTCAGGCAGAAACCAAAAGAATGCTGTACGCACCAAAGAAACGAGCTTTCTGCCTCGTCTGCTTCCAAAGCGAGAATTCACACCCCAGAGCAGATGCTCTCTCAAGCACATGGGAGGAGAGTTCCCACCCAACATCCCAAGGTGAAGCTGCCAGGTGACCTGCTTTGCCCACACCTAGACAGAGCGAGGTCAAGCCCCTGTTCAATGGGTACGACAGGAAAGCAAGGAAAACATGCCAAGCACTGCTATGAATCAACTAGTCCCTCAATGATAAACCCCAAAGGACACCAAGAACAGCCAGACCATTAGGGATAATCAAAACCACAGAAGAGGCAGATTCAGAAGAAAAAAATAGAAAAACGCTAGAGCAAACAATTCGAGAATAAGAAGAAACCTTCTTGACTTAATTAGTACCCTCAGGCAGAAATGGAAAATAATGCAAACAGAAAATAAGAGGAATATTAAGAAAAATTAGCAGAAAAGATGAAAGACAGCATCACAATCTTAATTATGGTTACTGTATCAATACAGGGTTCATCTCCCCCGGGTGGTTACCAACCTGTGCTGGTGTCCAGAGAGGCTTGGAACAAGGATGCAGACAGTTAGCCAAATCAGAATGAAACGCAGAAACTTGCAACTGATGTTGACCCATGCTGGGGTCCCAAACAGAGCAGAGGAGACCTACACCACTTTGTCAGATGGTTTATAGAAAGTGTTTGCACCTGTTCTCTAGGTTTTTGTTTTTGAACCTGGTAGCCTCGTTTTGGCTCTGTAATCAGAAGGATAGAAAAGACCCCACCTCAGATGAGACAGCTGGTCTCAAACATCTTGGGCTTCACAATTCAAAGTGCGTCCTGTGTGGCAGAGGAAGGCCCCTGGGTGGGGGCGGGGCGGGGGGAATCCAACTTCTGTGATATCTGCTTCCCTTGCCCTTCAGAAAAGCCTTGGGATTGACATGTACACATTACTACACTTAAAATGGATAACCAACAAGGACCTACTATAGCACAGGGGACTCTGCTCAATATTATATAACAACCTAAATGGGAAAAGAATTTGAAAAAGAAGAGATATGTGTGTTTGTATAACTAAATCACTTCGCTGTACACCTGGAACTAATACAACATTGTTAATCAACTATGTTCCAATATAAAAAAATTAAAAGAAAAGGAAAGGCTTACTCAAGTGCAGCCTGCAGACCCCCAGGGAGTCCTTTCCATTGGCCAACCCTGTCTCTGCTGCAATTATTTTTTAAAATTTCAACACCTGATCCAGAAGCTGAAGCTGAAACTGAAGAAATCTCTCAGAGGATAAAGTAAAAAGTAGTGGCATGGCAAACAGGAGAGAAAAGTTAAGATGCCCAGAAGATCAACCCAGGAGGTCAAACAGCCAACAAACAGAAGTTCCGAGAAAATAGAAATAAGGAAATAATCAAAGAAAAATATTTCCAGTATCAAAGAAGGGACACACTGAGTGCCTACGTCCCTTCACGAAATACTGTGAAATAATCAGGACACCAAGAATCAAGAGTAGACCCTAGAAGCTTCCAGAAAGGAAAAACAGGCTAAGTCACCAACGGAAGATGATGAATCAACACAGGATCAGACCTCTCGTCAGTGACATCTGATATAAAGACAATGGCGCACCTGCCACCAAAGAAGTTAACAACAGGGGACTTCCCTGGCGGTCCAGTGGTTAAGATTTCGCCTTCCAATGCAGAGGGTGCAGGTTCAATCCCTGGTCAGGGAGCTAAGAGCCCACATGCCTCCCAGCCAAAAAACCAAAACATAAAACAGAAGCAATATTGTAACAAATTCAATAAAGGCTCTAAAAATGGTCCACATCCAAAAAAAAAAAATCTTATAAAAAAAAGTAACAACAGAAAGGTTGAAAATATTTAACTCCAAGGAATGGGGAAGGCGGGAGCTAAGGGTTCGATTTAGCACTTCGATTTGCACCATTCCATGCTGTTTTAATTTCCATGAAATTAAGTCAATAATACTTTTATCATCATCATCACAATCACCATCAAAAAACAGAGAGAGATACATTGCGTGCTTTCACCAGAATATGTGGTATCACGGCTCTTTCTCTTAAACTCTGATTTTATGCGTCTCACCTGAGAGGCACACCATCTGGACCACAGGTGTAATTCTTGAAGTCACCGGGCAGGTGCCTTGCTCAGGGGCTTTCTGGCTTTTTGTTTCATTTTCTGTTGGTTTTTGTTATTCTTTATACAGAAAAAAGATAAAGCATCATATATATATACACACACATACATATGTATGTATTATATTTACACATTCTCTTTTTTCGAAGAGAAAGTCAATCTTCAGAAGCTATTTACCACTAGGTATGACAGACTCCAGCTCTCTTAATCCACTCACACCTCTTGGGTGTTACTTCCTCATCTTGAAAAGGGTCAGCTCTGAGCCTCACAAGCTGCCTCGGCACCAAAAGGCAATGACAAGCATGGAGAGAGGCCCTGGGGACACCAACGCTGAATTTAATGAATTGGCAGGTGAAAAGCAGATGCTTTGACTTTTTCTGAGACTGGGTCAAACGTTAGTTTCTACAAAGGCAGCGTCCCTTAGTGAACAGTTGTAAAGAGCTCTGGGGGGTATAATTGAAAAAAAAAGATGTATTCTTTTTAAATCACAAGATTCTGATGAGTATATGCTCTTTATTATACGTATTATACTTAATATACATATATAGTATATGCTGCTTATTAACATGTTAAACAGGGACCATTCTCAGAGTCCTTTCAAATTCTGAGGGTTCCAAAAATGTATTTCAAAATCGCCATTTGTATCACTATCAAAGCCATTAGCTACAATTTCTCATTATAGATGAGAAACAATACTCATCATTACGTCGCATCAATGTTTTTCAAAGAAAAATTTGCTTTTTCATGAAGTCCTAAATTCTCTATACTTTTTCTGTAAAAGGATGAGCTGAAATTTTAAGGGTTTATCTTCGAACAATTAAGTTGCTTGTCTCTGTGATAATTACGTAATAGGCTCTGGTAGCTGCTGATGCAAAAGAAGTAGTTTGTTTACATTTATCATGTACTTGACTGAAGGCATCCCCCTCCCCACAAAATGCCAGTATCCCCAATTCCTGTGGTCTCCACCTCACTGTACTGCACCCTTTAAGTGAAATAGGACACTTTCATCGTCACTTGGATGCAAAGGAGGTAAGAGCAGGCCATAATGATCAACTGAAGCTATCAAGGTTAGATGGGTTAAGTGCCTAAATGCAGAAACAGAACTCAGGCAGGCCTGAGCCTGGGCATGTCTCGGACAGTGGGCCCGGAAATCTCACCTTCCCTAGGAATTGTACCTGGTCGCTGGAAAGGAAGGTCTCAGGGCTGCACTTGGTCAGCACTACAGGCAGGCGTGCCTCCAGAAAAGAGAACAGGAGCCATTACACGTATGGCCCCTGTGGGGAAGGTAAAAGGAGTTCTCCCAGGACCAGAGGGTCCTCACTTCATCAGGCAAACTTCTCAGCAGAGGGTGTGGTCCTGCAGGCTGGAAGGCAGCCCTGTCACAGCCGCCTCTGCATCTTCCCTGCGGCCCACCATCTCTCCTTCCATCACTGTCACCCCAATGCCAGCTCTGCAAGAGCAAAGTGCTCGCATGTGGTTTGAACTCATCAACAAATATGGAAATAATACAGAGTCATCTTAAGAACCCGTCACCAGCTTTATTATATTTTCCTGACTCTGCAATAAGACCCTAGGATACACTACTTTTTGAACTGGAAAGATTCAAATTCAAACTTATCCAATAAAAGACTGAAATCTGAAGCAAAAAAAAGTTCTCCCTCACATACTCAAATTATGTAGACTATATAATGTTCAAAGTCTGTTTTCTTTTGAACTCATCTTTCAGAATGAATCAGGGACACAGAAAAGTTCCAAAGGTTTCATCCATCCTGTGGGGTTTGCAGGACAGGAGGTGAGGGGGTGGCCAAACTAAGGGATGAGAAATTACAAAGAAACCATTTGGCTTGAAGGAGAAGGCTAGCAATGATATCTATCATTCAATTGGGTGTGCTAACAGAAAATACAGATTTCAATCGATTGTCAAAGATGAAAATATAACTATTAGGAGAATGGAGACGCACAGGAGAAGGGGTTTGGGGAATGGAATAAAAATCAAAATGGGCAGAAGATCTAAATATTTCTTCAAAGGAGACATACAGATGGCCAAAAAGCACATGAAAAGATGCTCAACATCACTAATTATTAGAGAAATAAAAATCAAAACCACAATGGGGTACCACCTCACACTGCTCAGAATGGCCATCATTAAAAAGTCTACAAATAACAAATGCTGTAGAGGGTGTGGAGAAAAGGGAACCCTCTTGCACTGTTGGTGGGAATGTAAACTGCTACAGCCACTACGGAGAACAGTATGGAGGTTTCTTAAAAAACTAAAAATAGAATTACCATATGACCCAGCAATCCCACTCCTGCACATATACCCAGAGGAAACTATAATTCAAAAAGACACATGCACCCCAATGGTCACTGCAGCACTATTTACAGTAGCTAGGACACGGAAGCAACCTATATGTCCATCACCAGAGGAAAGGATAAAGAAGATGTGGTACATATATACAATGGAATATCACTCAGCCATAAAAAAGAACAAAATAATGCCATTTGCAGCAACATGGATGGACCCAGAGATTATCATACTAAGTGAAGTGACACAGACACTCAGACACAGAAAGGCAAATATACAATATCGCTTATATGTGGAATCTAAAAAAAGGGTACAAATGAACTTATTTACAAAACAGAAGCAAAGCCATGGATGTAGAAAACAAACTTATGGTTACCAGGGGATAAGGAGGGGAAGGATAAATTAGGAGATTGGGATTGACATATACACACTACTACATATAAAACAGGTAATAAGAACCTGCTGTATAGCACAGGGAACTCTACTCAATACACTGTAATGGCCTATATGGGGAAAGAATCTAAAAAAAAAAAGAGTGCATATATGTATATGTATAACTGATGCACTTTGCTGTATACCTGAAACTAACACATCATTGTAAATCAACTATACTCCAATAAAAAAATTTTTTAAAAAGCAGCTTGAAAAGAGATATGTGTACACCCGTGTTCATAGCAGCATTATTCACAATAAGCCAAAAGGCGGAAGCAACCGAAGTGTCCATCAACAGAAGAATGGAAAAACAAAATATGGTCTATCCATACAACAGAATATTATTCAGCCCTCAAAAGGAAGAAAATCCTGATGCGTGCTATCACATGGATGAATCTTGAACATATTATGCAAAGTGAAATAAGCCAATCACAAAGGAAATACAACTGTATGATTCCATTACACGAGTTGCCTGAAATAGCCAAATTCACACAGACAGGAAGTAGAAAGGTGGCTGCCAGGGGCTGGAGGTGGGGAAATGAGGAGTCATTGTTTAATGGGGACAGAGGTTCAGTTTTACAAAAGTTCTGGAGAGGATGGTGGTGACGGTTGCACAATCATATCAATGTTCTTAATGCCACAGACCTGTATGCCTAAAATGGTTAAAATCATAAATTTTATGTTATGTGTATTTTACCACAATTTTAAAAATACATATTTTTTAAAAAAATTAATTTTATCAATCCAGCAAAAAGAAAACAGAAAACAGTAAAGTATAATAATAAAGTCAAAAGGAATGACTAAATCTATCACACATCTTAATAAATGGGAACGGCCTAAATTCCCTGAGCTGTCTAACTTAGAACAAATCTTTCCTATGCTAGTCCGCAGAAAAATACGGAGAGCTCACCAATTTATGTTACAAAGCCAGCACAACATAACAAGGTTTAATAAAGATAGTGTATGCTTGTGTACATGTGTGAACGCACAAACTCCAGACCAATTTTGTATGTGGCTATGGAAGCAAACATCTTAATATTACAGCACATGGATTCTAACAATATGTTAAAAGAATAAGTGATAAGGATGATTCCAGAAAGCCAAGGATAATTCAACATTAGGAAATCAATCAACATCCTTCAGTACGTCAATTACTGAAAGAGAAAAACCAAGGGATTACATAAATAGATGACACCTGAAAATTTCAGCAGTCATTCCTTGTCAGAATTCTAAACAGGAAACTACGTAAGTTTGACTTTTAAATTCCTAATTTGAATACCGGACTAGAGAGCAGGTGAGGGAAATATTTATAAAGAACATTCTGGGGACAACTGGCAAAATTTGAATATGGACTGTGGATAGTGTTGTATCGATGTTAATTTCCTCACTTTTACAGTGGCTTCAGTTTATGTAATGCTTATTTAGGAAATATACACTGGAGTATTTAGGGGCAAAGGGGCATGCAACGTACTCTCCAGTGATTCAGAAAATATATGTAGATGGAGGTATCAATCAGTCAACCAATTGATTGTTCAGGGGGTTTGGGGGTCTGGAAACGACAAAATGAAAGGGGCAAAATGTTAATAATTGGTGAATCTGGGTTAAGGATATATGGCATTCTTTGTACTTTTTTGCAACTTTTCTCCAAGTTTGAAATTACAGCAAAATTTAAGTCATCAAAATTACCTACCTAATAAGAAATAAAAGCAATGAAACTAAAGCTTTTCCCAGTAAATTCAAGAGCAAGACATGAATGCTTCCTTTCACAGTACCGTTAAAACTGAAGATTCCTATTAATGCAATAAGGACAGGAGTAAGCAGCATATGACAAATATTGAGATATGAAAACACTGAATATAAAGAAACAATTATTTATAGATGATATGGATGTAGAAATGGAAAGCACAAGACATTTACTTTAAAAAGCAGAATAAATAATTTCCAAATAAGAGAGAAAAGTCAACAGTTTCTCTGTATAGGAGCAGTAAGTCCTGGAGAAGGGGAAATTTCAAAGACAACACAAACACACACACCACAAAAGCTTGGAGCACATTTGACAAGAAAGGTACAGCAGCCATAGGACAGAGGGTTAGAACACTTCACCTGCTCAAATATTTAACATTCATATTAAAAACGTTAATCACTGAAGCAAACTACAAAGATCCAACATTACATTGTATCACGAATAAGCAAGAATATATGAATCCTACCTTGCCTGGTACCAAGAGTGAGGCCTCAGACATAGAGAACAGACCTGTGGTTGCCAACGGGGAGGGGGATAGGGGAGGGAAGGATTGGGAGTTTGGGGTTAGCAGATGCAAACTACTATACATAGGATGGATAAACAACAAGGTCCTACTGTATATATAGCACAGGGAACTATATCCAATATTCTGTAATAAACCAAAATGAAAAAGAATGTGTATATGTGTAAAACGGAATCACTTTGCTGTACAGCAGAAATTAACACAACACTGTAAGTCAGCTACACTTCAATTTAAAAAGAGAGAGAGAGAGAGAGGCCTGCTTTCTTTTTATTTGAATTTGCCCGGTATATCTTTTCCAGTTCTTTTATTTTTGGCCTTTCTAAATCTCTTCATTTTAACTCTATCTCCAGATCTTGCTTTGTTAAGTCAACCTGAAAAACTTTTTAAACTAGGTGAATTAAGCCCATTTATATAATGTTAGTACAGTCTGTACGTGTGGCATCAGCTTTGCAGATTTTTAGCCTTATATTTATAACACTGACGCACAAACTCAGTCTTTTTGTCCGTGGGCTGCAGTCTACTTGCTTCTCTCTCTGTGTTTCTGTAGGTACGTAGGAAGGATTTGGTTCTAGTTGCTCCTTTTATATTACTACCTTATATAACTCCCTTAGCACCCTCCACTTTTAGATATCATTACCTCCCTCCTATGAGCAATAATGTAATTAGCTAGTAATTGCTTCTTCATCTCCCCCCCCCCGCCCCCCATCTCCCCACCCCCCACCCCCACCACCTGCTCTTCCTAAAGCATCCATTTTAGTCACCAGTATTCAATCTGCTGCTAATCTGTATGGTCTTCAGTAAACTTAACCTTCCACTTCTTGCTTTGTCAGTTTCCAGAGACATTTTTCCATCCCAGCTCACCCCAATGTGCCAATTAAGCAGCTGATTCTACTTCTCCCTCATCTCCTTCCATTTATTTTTCTAGCTGTACGGTACCACATAACCCAAACGTCTAATGCTATGTATTAGTCTGCCTCCCTTATTGCTACCTTTGAGTTTTAATTCTACAGTGAAACCTAGTCATTGTTCATCACTAGACCTTATGAAAAGCTTCACCATCATTGAACAGTTTTCTGAAGCTCACTCTCTAGCAAACAACTATGAAAGGGCTCACTAGGGGGAACAGTCTCAGAGTTCTTGCAAATTCATAACCCTCTCTCTGTTTCTGCTTTGTAAATAAGTTCATTTGTATCATTTTTTTTGATTCCTAGAAGTGATATCATGACATTTGTCTTTCTCTGACTTCACTTAAAGAATCTGAAAAAGAATGGATACATGTATATGTATAACTGAATCACTTTGTTGTACATCTGAAACTCACACAACATTGTAAATCAACTCTACTCCAATACAAAATAAAAAATTAAATTTAATGAAACAAAACTCTATGTCTCTGGCCTTTATATTTAAAGGACAATTCTCTGAAGACAGGATGCTTGGCTCACAAAGGAAGCAGATTAAAAGCACTGAGGTTTTATCCCAGGTGGAGGAAGCACACACCACCCTGTGTCTCCCACTGATTGCAGCTGTGGACCTGATGGGATGCAGAGAATAGACCACTGGGAAACTCAGAGCAAAACAACAGGCAGATGGGTGGAGAGCGATGGAACTCCAGTTACTACCACAGTGGCAGAGGGTTGTCATTGCTCCCTCTTGAGCACGCATCCCCCAGCCAAAATGCAACACAGCCCAAAACCCACAATTGAGCATGCGGGCAGACAGACAGGGCCCGGGAGAAGCCCCCGAGCTCTGGCTCAAGGATTTGGAAATCGGCTCCCTAATGCCCAAAGAGAGTGAGCAAATCCCCAGTGTTTTTGCTTCTGGGTTTCTCTCTCTTCTCTCTGCAGCACTCTCACACCCCAGCACCCAAGCAACACCACAGCAGAAACAGGAGCTGGCAACGCACAGAAGACCCTTCCCCTTTGCCTGCTCCAGAGGAGGGGAGGGGCTTGGTCCCAAGAGGGCGGGACAAAGCCTTGTTGCTGGCTCTCTCGCTTTGTCCCCCCACTGCACGGCCCCTAAGCAAGACAAGGTAAAGCCCTAGCATTCTTTTGTTTATTTTTATTTCCATTATTCTAGGATGTGGGTCAAAAAATATCTTGCTGCGATTTACGTCAAAGAGTGTTCTTCCTATGTTTTCCTCTAAGTTTTATAGTGTCCGGTCTTACAAAAGGGACCTAATGAAACTTAAAAGCTTTTGCACAGCAAAGAAAACCATAAACAAGAAAAAAATACAATCTCAGAATGGGAGAAAATATTTGCAAATGAAGCAACAGACAAAGGGTTAATCTCCAAAATATAAAAACAGCTCATGCAGCTCAATAACAAAAAAACAAACAACCCAATCAAAAAATGGAAGACCGAAACAGACATTTCTCCAAAGAAGACATACAGATGGCCAAGAGGCACATGAAGAGATGCTCAACATCACTAATAATTAGAGAAATGCAAATCAAAACTACAATGAGGTATCACCTCACACCAGTCAGAATGGCAATCATCAAAAAATCTACAAACAATAGATGCTGGAGAGGGTGTAGAGAAAAGGGAACCCTCTTGCACTGTTGGTGGGAATGTAAACTGATACAGCCACTGTGGAGAACAGTATGGAAGTTCCTTAAAAAACTAAAAATAGAACTACCATATGACCCAGCAATCCCACTCCTGGGCATATACCCAGAGAAAACCATTAATCAAAAAGACACATGCACCCCAATGTTCATTGCAGCACTGTTTACAACAGCCAGGATATGGAAGCACCTAAATGCCCATCGACAGACTAATGGATAAAGAAGATGTGGTACATATATACAAAGGAATATTACTCAGCCATAAAAAGGAACGAAATTGGGTCATTTGTAGAGATGCGGATGGACCTAGAGACTGTCAAACAGAGTGAAGTCAGTCAGAAAGAGAAAAACAAATATCGTATATTAAGGCATCTATGTGGAATCTAGAAAAATCATACAGGTGAAACCGTTTGCAAGGCAGAAAGAGACACAGATGTAGAGAACAAATGTATGGACACCAAGGGGGGAAAGGAGGGGGTGGGATGAATTGGGAGATTGGGATTGACATATATACACTAATACGTATAAAATAGATAACTAATGAGAAGCTGCTGTATAGCACAGGGAACTCCACTTCGCTGCACAGCAGGAGCTAACACAACATTGTAAAACAACTACACCCCAATAAAAAAAAAAAGTCACGCATTACTCCTAAAAAAAAATCTTTTTAAATAAACTTAATATTTACTTGAAGAAAAAAAAACAAGCCCTAGCATTCTTGGAGGACTGGATAAGAGAAGCCCCAGGGAAACAGAAAACATCAGGAAGATCACAGAGGGAGGAACTGCAGGAGGTGATCCCTGAAATTTGTTTATGAACTAGTGGGCTCATCCCTGAGGTGAAGACACGACCCTAAAGAGAATCCTTTCTTGTTTTTTTTAATTTTTATTGGAGTAGAGTTGATTTACAGTGTTGTGTTAGTTTCAGGTGTACTGCAAAGTGAATCAGTTATACATAGACATATATCCACTCTTTAATAGATTCTTTTCCCACATAGGCCATTACAGAATATTGAGTAGAGTTCCCTGTGCTATACAGAACTACAGGATAGATCACCATCCCAGAACCAGACTGGCCACTGGGCATTGTATGTGCAGGACAGGCTGAAAAATACTACAAGGACTTTGAAAACTGGACTGACATCAGAATGACAATCCACAGAAGGCTGGGCTCCACATGGTCTAAATCGGAGAGAATGGATAGCCTGTTAACACAAAAATAGCAACATTCTTTTTTAAAAAATTTTATTGAAATATAGTTGATTTACAATGTTGTGTTAATTTCTACTGTACAGCAAAGTGATTCAGTTATACATATATAAATATATATTCTTTTTCAGATTCTTTTCCATTATGGTTTATCACAGGATATTGAATACAGTTCCCTATGCTATACAGTATGACCTTGTTGTTTATCTATTCTATATATAATAGTTTGCATCTGCTAATCCCAAACTCCCACTCCATCCCTCCCCCGCCCCCTCTCCCTTGGCAACCACAAGTCTGTCCTCTATGTCTGTGAGTCTATTTCATAGATAAGTTCATTTGTGTCATAAAAAATAGCAACATTCTTAATTGCATTTAAACAATGTACAGAGACTCACAACATAATATTCAAAATGTCCAGGATATAATCCAAAGTTACTCAGCCTACAAAGAATTAGGACTGTCAACTCCCAGGGGAAAACACAATCATTGATAGATCTTGGAATGATCAAAGACTTTAAAGCAGTGAAGATAAAAATGTTCCAGTAAGTAAGAGCGAACGTTTTGGGAATGAATGAAAAGCTACAAAAACTAAAAGGAAAAAAAAACGAGTTGATATGAAAGGAAACCCATGGAAAGTTTTAAAACTGAAAAACAGAATAACGAAAGTAAAAATTTCACTGGGTGAGTTTAACAGCAGAATGGAGATGAAAGGAGAAAAAGTCACTCAACTCACATGGGAACAACAATTTAAATTACCATGGACTGCTCATCAGAGAATACGGAAGACAGAAGGAATTGAAAGAACATCTTGCATCTCCATTCTGCTTTTCATTCATTTCCAAGAACGCATAACCCAAGAGTGGCCATGAGGATAAACCAGATGGACCCAGGTTCAGGGTCATCCTATAGAATAATAAGGCTTATACTCTTTAAGACCAAGGAAAACACAAAACACAAAGGAAGACTGAAGAGCGCGAAGAGAAATGAGACACACGCATATTCCTGGATAGGATCCTGGGCCAGAAAGGGGAAAGGACCCCTATTTGGACAGTTGGTGAAATTGCAATGGAGTCTATGAATCGGGTGACAGTGTTCTTTCAATGTTGATTTCCTAGTCTGGAGGAGTTTGTGCTGGTAATACAGAACAGTATCCTTGAGTGGTGGTGATATACTCTGAAATTATTAGGGGTGATGGGGCATCACGTCTGCAGCCTGCTCCCAAAAAGGTCAAGAAAAAAACTAATGATAATGGATTTTTTTTCCCCCACTGAGGAAGAGAGACAGGGTACACAAGTGCAAGCCATGGGGCAAATACAGTAAAACGGTTACAATCAGGGAACTTAACTGAAGGGATACAGCACAGGAGTTCTCAGTTCTGTTCTAAAACTTTTCTACAAGTTGGAAATTTCAACTTTTTCCCCCCCAAATTTACTTTTTAAAATATTGCTTTGGGCTTCCCTGGTGGCGCAGTGGTTGAGAATCTGCCTGCTAATGCAGGGGACACGGGTTCAAGCCCTGGTCTGGGAGGATTCCACATGCCACGGAGCAACTAGGCCCGTGAGCCACAACTACTGAGCCTGTGCGTCTGGAGCCTGTGCTCCGCAACAAGAGAGGCCGCGATAGTGAGAGGCCCGCGCACCGCGATGAAGAGTGGCCCCCGCTTGCCACAACTAGAGAAAGCCCTCGCACAGAAACGAAGACCCAACACAGCAAAAATAAATTAATTAATTAATAAACTCCTACCCCCAACATCTTAAAAAAATAATAATAAAATATTGCTTCACCTTTTCTAGCAAAGAATTTATTTGGCTATGAGAATTCCAATGCACAATACAAATGACTAGGACTTTTTATCTGGATGCCCAAAGGATTTTTTCCTTATCTTTAACATTCATTATTTTACAGGGATATATCTCAATGTTGATTATTCTGCATTGATTTCCCGCCCCCACCCCACCCCCCGCCAGTTACATGGTAGACACTTTCAGGTCTTCTTTTATTTTTAGGAGCGTTTTCTTGCATTATAGTTCTAAATATTTATTTTATTCCATTGCTTTATTCTTCCTGTCTTAGACACTCTAATTGTATATATACATATATCAGATCTCTTTTGCCTGTCTCCTATACTTTCTAATTCACTCTATCCCTTTCTTTATTGGCTATTGTTTTCATTTTTCTCCTTTTCATCCTGTATTTTTACTCCTGTGCTGTCTATGGAAACCATTTGCTCTTGTGTTCCTTCTGGACACAATTTAGCCTTCCTTCCTAAAATTCATTTTTTCCTAATTCTTTCCTGACATCAATCTGTTCTCATTTCATAATTTTCTGTTACCTAGCCATATCCTTTGTCGTTTCTAAATTTCTGCTGAACGTTACTCTTTCAAATTGTTTTTTTCTTTTAGCTTATCTTGAAATATTAGTTTATGATTTTTCTGGTGTGCTCTCATTTTCTGTAGCACCATTATGTTCATTTTCATCATTTTCCTTTGAATCAATTTTGCATAAAGTTACCTAATGTTCCATTTTTTGTTCCCCATGTATGAATGAGGTGGATTTTCCCGATGTGAGAAGAGAAAGCTCCTAAAGAAGGGAGGATGGGCTAGGACAGCTTTCCCAGCCGGGCTCTATGGATCTGTAAAGAACTCAAGTGTGAGATCTCTACGTATCCACTTATTTGTTTCTCAGAGTTAAATCCAGAACCCTCATAAAGCTCACTCCCACCCTGGCCCTTTGCTCCAGCTCTAGACCCCCGAAGTCCTTAATTTCCAAGACCACACTCTCTGCTCGGGGTCTTCTCTTTTGCTGCTGGAGCAGTTTCTGAGATCTCTTTCCCCTGACCTGCACCGTCTGAACCTCCCCTGCCTTGCCGTCTGTGTACCCGTCCTGCTCAGTTTGGTTTATGTTTCCAGTCATTCAGCTCAGGGTAAGGCTCTAACCTTCTAGGAGAAAAGACTCACTGTGCATTTGTCGGATGCTCCCAGGCTTGTGCTCCATGTCCCTGCACGGCTACTGTTCTCACCCACAACCAGAAGCCCCAGAGCACCTCTCCGGCGCCCACCCACTTTGCCGCTTGAGTAACTCGTGGTGATTTTGGTTCCCACAGCCTGTCAACAGCTTCCGTTCACTGCCCACCACCCACGCCCCGCCTCCCCTGCTGTTCATCTGCAGCTCCGGCTGCTGCTGGTGGACTGGCTACACCGTCTATGTCCTGACCTGTGGGCGTCTCCCATCTTTCATCAACCTGTCCTCGCTCAGCTTTTTCTAGGATGATCTTAGAAACTGGTTTACTTTTCAAAAGCAGTTTAGGGGAGACTGAAAATCTGTCCCCATGAACACATCCCCATAAAAGGTTTTTCTGAAAGGTATAAAGACAAAGGACAAAGAAATGAAGATGCAAACCATGTTCCTGAATTGGAAGTTTTCATATGATAAAACTGTCAGTACTTCCAAAATTGATCCATCAATGTAATGCAATTGCAATCCAAATCCTAAGAGGGTTGGGCTTCCCTGGTGGCGCAGTGGTTAAGAATCCGCCTGCTAATGCAGGGGACACGGGTTCAAGCCCTGGTCCGGGAAGATCCCACATGTTGCGGAGCAACTAAGCCCATGTGCCACAACTACTAAGCCTGTTCTCTAGAGCCCACAAGCCACAACTACTGAGCCCATGCGCCACAACTACTGAGCCTGCGCTGTAGAGCCCACAAGCCACAACTACTGAGCCCGTGAGCCACAACTACTGAGCCCACGCTCCTAGAGCCTGTGCTCTGCAACAAGAGAAGCCACTGCAATACGAAGCCCGTGAACCCCGCTTGCCACAACTAGAGAAAGCCTGTGCACAACAACGGAGACCCAATGCAGCCAAAAAATAAAATAAATAAATTTAAAAGAAATCCTAAGAGGGTATTACTGGAAACTACTAATTTATGAGTAATAAACACAGATATTTTAAAGTTAATACAGAAGAAGAGCCAAGGCACTTTTGAAAAAGAAAACAGTATGGAGGGACCTGCCTGACCAAATAGCAAAACTCACCAGGATGTTGCCTTAATCAGAAGTATGCGGTATTGACCCTAAAACAATGAAGAGAGTAAAGCTGTCACGGGATGTGACGTACAGCATGGCGACTATAGTTAACAACAACCCTGTACTGCATGTTTCGAAGCTGCTAAGAGACTAAATCCTAAAAGTTCTCATCCCAAGAAAAAAGAATTTTGTCAACTACAATATATATGGCGATGAATATGTAAGTAGACTTATTGCATAAGTAGACTTATTGTGATCATTTTGCAATACATACAAGTATCGGATCATTATGTTGCACGCTTGAAACTAGTATATTCTGTGTCAATTACATCTCCATGAAAAAAAATAAAAGAGAGTAAAACTGAATAGAATCCAAAACGTAAGCATAGGTACATAGGAACTTTGCAAGCAAATAACGTTAGGCCCTTTTTTCACACCATATGCAAAACAAATTCTGGATGATGTAAAATTTGAATGTAAAAAATAAAATAAAAACATTAGAAGGAAATGTAAAGGAATGTTTGTGTGACCTCTGTAATGACAACCATCTTAACTAAGAAAACAGCTCTCACACTGCAGAAGAGAAAACTAACAGATTTGACTACATAAAAAGTTTTAAAATTTTATATATGGTAAAAGACACCAAAAATTAAGCCACATGAGAAACGAAAAACTGCAAGAAAACATTTGCAACATATGAGAGAAATAACCATGGAAAGTCAGATCAAGTGAAAACAATGAAATATGTTTTTCTTCATCAGAGGAATAAAATGTTAAGGAATGCTAACTGGGCTGGTAAGAGGGTGGCAAAAGGGCACCCTGGTGTCATGCTTCTGTGGGCAGGGATGACTGCAACCTTTTGTGGAATTAATCTGGCAATATCTAATGAAATTCCAAATTTGAATACCCTCCGACAAGCCATTCCACTTTGGGGAATTTATGCTCAGAAAACAAGCACTGGTCTCTAAGGCTAGATAAGCAGCATTGTTTATAGAGACACAGAACTGACACAGTATTCTCAGCAGGAAAAGAACTGAATAAATTATAAAAATTCATACTATGGACCCTTATGCAGTCATTAAAAATAATGGGAATAATAAGAATAATAAATTATGGCTGGGAATATTTATTATACACGAAATAAAAGAAAAAAAAGAAGCTACGGAGTAAGATGTGTAGTATGACCTCTTGTAAAGATTATTTAAAAGAAAAGAGACATATTCCACACATATACATAAATCCTAATATTTTTGTGATTGTAAAGGAAAGTATGGAAAGGTCACATGAAACGACACCATCAATGCAGGTTACCTGCGGGTACAGAATTGGGATGGAAGAAGGCACTGTCGCTATTTTCTTTATACCCTTCTGTGTTTTCAGTTATTGCAACAAGCATCTGTTGCTTTTGGAGTATAGTGTTGCTTTTAAAGGAAAAAAAATACATACACACACGTGCATAAACAGTCAGCTCCTAAGGGCTATGTCTGGCTATGTCTTTATCAACACGGGTAACTGGCAATGTGGATAATTCACAGGGTACTTATTTGTCGCTGATGTCCTGGGCATGAAGAGAACTTCAAAGAAAAAGAATGAGGCTGGTCTATCAAAGGATACCTACTCAAGACCTCCACTAGTGCCAGAGACAGCACTGCAGATTTCCTTCCCCTCCCCTTTAATTCCATTTTTAATATTTTTTATTACATATACTAACCTGTTTAGTCTATTCTATGATATAAGGTTCACTTTAAAAAAAAAAACTGAATTCGATGATCATTTAAAAAAACACACACAGCCCTGGTAGTCTTCTAAACTGTTCATATAGATCATCATCTCTCAAAACGGGCCAAGCATTTATCCCCTGGGGACGTCAGCCCACCCCTAATTTCCAACTGGATGGCAGGGACCCCGAACAGGACCACTGAAACAGCAGCTGCTCCCTGGCCAGACCTGCCGCCCCTTCCCGTTTCCAACCTTGCCAAGGACCCCCCAGCCCTGTCCCCGATCCTCAGACTTCCTCAATTTCCCTAATTTCATGCCTCCCCAAAGTGCTCTTGAATCATCACCTTTCTACACATATTTTGTGCTTTTCCTAAGAAACAGAGGTGTGTCCTCCCTGTGGAGGCTCTACCTTTGACCCTTTACACCTGCTCTATTCCACCACCCCACCCCCCATCAGCCTCTGCCTGGGGGGCAATTAAGTCTAATGGCTAGGACTGTGGCCTCACAAGTCAGAGCAACTAAGTGCAAACCTGCGTCTCTATTGCTGTCCTGCTCCTAGGTTCATCAGAACCATTTTTTTTTAGATTCCATATATATGTGTTAGCATACAGTATTTGTTTTTCTCTTTCCAACTTACTTCACTCTGTATGACAGACTGTAGGTCCATCCACCTCAGGGAGATCAGCTCAGTGCTTTTTAACCCCCAGAGGGGTGGGATAGGGAGGGTGGGAGGGAGGCACAAGAGGGAGGGGATATGGGGATATATGTATACAGACAGCTGATTCACTTTGTTGTACAGCACAAACTAACACAACATTGTAAAGCAATTATACTGGAAAAAAGATGTTAAAAAAAAAAGTGCAAACCTGACATTGGCCAGGTGTGACCTTGGGCAGGCATGAAGGTTAATTTTATGTATCCACTTGACTAGACAAAGGAGTGCCCAGATAGACAGGAAAACATCATTTGGGGGTGTGTCTGAGAGGGTGTCTCTAGAAGAGATTAGCACTGAAATCAGCAGACTGAGTAAAGAAGGTCACCTTTATCCACACAGATGGGCCTCATCCAAGCCAGCGAGGGCCTGAGTAGGACAAAAAGGCGGAACAAGGGCAGATTCACTCTCTCTGAGCTGGGACATCCATCTGCTCCTGCCCTCGGCCATCAGCACCCCGGGTCCTCAGGCTTTGGGGCCAGGCTGGGAATTACACCACGGGCCCTCCAGTTCCTGGGCCTTTGGACTTGGACTGAATTATACCAGCAGCGTGCCTGGGTCTCCAGCTTGCTCATATGTATTTATTGGCTCTCTTTTTCTGGAGAACCCTGACTAATACAGCAAGTTCCTTAATCCCTCTTCACCTCAGTGGACTCTGCAGAAGTTGCCAGGACATCTCAGGGCTTAGGCCTAGCCCTGGAGACAGCCTTAGTTCTGCTGCATCCCACTGGCTAAGGCCAGTCAGAGGTCCAGTCCAAGTTCAAGTGCAGGGAACTGTGCAAGAGCAGGGGTGCCAGGGGCCACAGACGAAATGTGCTATCACAGCACGAAAAACACTCAGCTTAACGCCTGGCACACGGTATGTGCTCAATAAATGCAAGCCATTTTCTTGGGTATTGTTTTTTCTTCAATAAAGGAAAATTATTTTTACAATGGTTCTTCACCATGGACACACCACAGAGAAGGCCTAGCAACCTAGAGAGTGCTAAAGAGCCCACACCTCTTATTTCAGGAAATGCAGAGGAAACACAGGGCAGCCCTAAACCACACAGAACAGATTTTGGTGTAAAGCCGGCCATCTTAGTCACCATTCGTAAAAGAAAACTATCCTTGCAAAGTGGTTTCCAGGTCCAGGCAGGCAGGCACATCCATGGCAAGGGGCCAGTGTTAGCGCCGAAAGCCACACCAACATGCAGACCTGTCCCAACATCACTGGAACCAACCACCATGTCTGCAAAGGGCAGAGGTCATATGTAAAAAATGGTATATACTGTTTGGAAAGAAGTGTAAAGGTGCATGTGGTAGATTCAGTTTCAAGAAAGAAAACTAGCACATGAAACAGTGGGTGTAAAGAGGCGGGGAGGGACGTGGACGGAGAGAAGAATCTACAACCTCTAAAACGTAAGCAGAGAATGTTGTTCACTGTTGTTCCCAGAGCCTAGAGGCACGTCTGCACACAGCAGACACGTGTGGAATTATTCTGAATCGCAGGAAGTTAGGACTAATAGGTTATAGCTGTGGAAAGGAATAACCATGAATCACCCAAACTGAATCCATGGATTACATATTTATTTAACTCTTTAGACTAAAATGCAGTGAATGTACATTTTTCAGATAAACAGCTTTTCTACCGTTTTTGACGAGTGTTTTCCCTTTTAAGTTTATTATTAAAAGGCAGCTCTTTTTCCATGCCCTTTGAAAGTGCCAAAGCCACATAGCTAGGACTAGGTGGAGAAGCAGAGGCCCAGGGAGAAGCCAGGAAGAGAAGCTCATTTACCAGTCTGCCACCTGTAGGCCGCTCCAGCAGACACAAACTCGCGCCCACTAGACAGACCACATGGAAACAATGCATACTAAATCATGCTAAAAACTGAGCTACAGAGGTAGGAAGACTATACAGGGGCCCGTTTTAATCATGACTTCTGAGTCTTGCTTCCAAACCCGTCTTTGATTAGAACACTGCGAGCTACGGCCTAATCAGCCATAGCTGATGTCCTAATCAGCTCTCCAAGACTCACCCCTGGTCTGAAATAAGCTTTGAAAATTAATACCCCCATTAGGATGAACCACCATACCTGTATCGATCAGGGTGTCACAGAGTCAGTTCTGCTCAGATCTCATTTTACCAGCCGGGCATCGGACTTAGAGAACAAAGGCCATTACAGAAGAACAACAACAACAAAAAGCGAAGCTGGACAGAATTTTTAAATTTCAAAACTCAACAACAAATAGCAAACATTCGTTACAAAGGCTTGGTTTGGATTTCTGGAGATGGAACTTAAACACACTGGGTTTACAGTTTAAACCTATAAGATGTACTCCAGCACCAGAAACCAAATGTAGTTACAGATGTCAAGAGTTCGCAGAACAAGTGCCTCTCTTTATAAAGACTATCTGCTCTGCATCGATTATTACCGTTTCCATATGTCCGTTCTTTACTAATAAAGGAAAAAACAACTTCAATCAAAAAATACCCCCCAAAATTAACTCTTGGAGACAATCATTTCCTTTAATGGGATTTCCTGGTGGCTTTGCTCCTATGGAGGTTTGTCAGCCACTGGATTCTCTAATTTGGGGGTCAAAATCCTGAAAATCGGTCACCCTGGCGGCGACGAAGCTCACTAAACACGCCCCCCGACGCCGCCAGCATTCGCTCGCCCAGGCCCGCCGCCCGCTGAGCTCGCCGGCCCGTTCCCGCCAAACGCGGGACGCGCCAAGTCCTGGACGCCAAGCGGGTGGGCGGCCAAAGTGGGTCCGGCCGGTTCCCGCCGCCTCGACTGACCCGCGACCCGACGCGACGCGCCCTGCTCCCCAGTGCCCGGCCAGAGCCGCCGCGGAGGCCCCGCGCACGGAGCCGCGGCCCGGCACCAGGCTCGCACCCCTGCTCCCGCCTCGCTCAGGGCCGCCCAGCCCGCCCGGCGGGTCTCCGGCCCCCGGGAAGCAGGGGGCCCCAGGGCGCAGCCGCCCGCCTCGGAGCGCGCCCGCCGCCCACCCTCACCCGAAGGCCCCTCGGGTGGTCGCGGGCGCCTGGCTTCTGCTTCCTCGAAGAAAAGTTACTCCGGGACCAGCGCGATGGGAAAGGGAAAGCCACGCTCCCAGGGCGGCGAGCGGTGAGTCGGGTCCCCAGAGTTATCCTGCCCGAGTTTTGAACCGCACCCCGGGCTGCGGCAGCTCGCCCGGGCGCTTGAGCCCCGAACCTGGCGCCCGCGGGTTGGTGGGCTCGCCCCCCCCCCCCGTAGCCCCGTGCGCGCCCGACGCCGACACTCACCGAGAAGCCGGCCCAGAAGGGGCAGGAGTGGCGGACGCGGGCCGAGGTGGTGAGCGCCAGCGCAGCGAAGCTGACGGCCACGATGAGGCATCCGAGCGCCATCTGCGTGGCCCCGAGCGCCAGCACGATGCGAGAGCGGCCCGGGCACTCGCGCAGGCGGGACAGGCTGCGGGGCAGCGCGGCGGGGCGCGGCGCGCGGAGACCGCCGGCCGGAGGCATAGCGCCCGCACGCCTCTCCTGCTCCCGTCCGGCCCCGCGCGCCGCCCCTCCTCACCGAGGGTCCGAGGCAAGTTGCTTCAGCTGCGGGGTTGGCCTCCCCGCGAGCCGCGGGGGCTGCGACGGCAGCGCGCTGGGAGCGGGCCGGGCCGGGCGGGGAGCCGGGCACCCGCAGCCCCCGCCGGTGCCCGCGCCCATGCCGCCGCCGCCGCTCAGCAGGGCCGCCCGCCCGCCGCGCCGCGCTGCGCCCTCTCCCGCCCGCCCGGCGCGCTCCCCAGCTCAGGCGCGGGAGCGAGCCGCCGCCGCCGCCTCTGTCCCCGGGCGCGAGCCCCGCCGCCGCGCGCGGGGCCGGGGCCGGGCCCGGAGCTCCAGCCGGGCCCGAGCGGGGCGGGAACGGGCTGGCGCAGGTGTGGTCCCAGCGGCTGGGCCTCGGCGCTCGCGCCCCTCGCCGCGGAGGGGAGTG
Organism: Leucopleurus acutus; assembly: GCF_964270905.1. Taxonomy (NCBI): domain Eukaryota; kingdom Metazoa; phylum Chordata; class Mammalia; order Artiodactyla; family Delphinidae; genus Leucopleurus; species Leucopleurus acutus. Next base: position 172,681,129 of record NC_139142.1, read on the forward strand.
GGGATCGCGGGCGCTTCAAGGGCGAGGGCGGCAGGCGGAGCCCCGGGCCAGCGGCGGGTAAGGGGCCTGGGAGCCGGGCCCGCGGCCCGGCCGCGCCACAGGGGGCGAGCCGCCGCCTAGCCTGGGGCAGGCCCGGGGCGCCGGAGGGGCGTGCGTGGCGGGGCGGGGGTCGGGAGGATGTGAATTCCGAGCGCTCTGTCCCAGGTGTGGCGAGCAGGAGCCGCTCTCGAATGCGGAATTCCAAGATCCAGAATTTCTGCAGTTCCAGAATTTCTCAAGGCACCACTGAGAACTCGGCCCTGGAGGGCTCGGCATTTAGAATTCTCAGCTCACGAACGGATGTCTCTTGCCCACCTTCCATTTGCAGGGCTTTTGATACAAGTAAAAAGTTGGGGCTGAAAACAAATTGCACAAAACGAATTTAAATGAACAGTATCATGAAGGACCTACGAAATCGTCTCTACTCCCTTTTGCCCGTATTAGGTTTTAAACACCTGACTGTTGGCTTCCTTAGGGTACCAAGAAAGCTTGGAAGTTTTGTCACAGTTCACCTTGTGGCCCTGTTGATGTGACCACTTTAAGACTGACAGTGTTGAAAAGGCTTGTGTTGACATGAGAGGCCCACGAGTGTCAGGCGACCTAAGGAGGTTAGACACAAAGAGGCAACGTTCACAGTAATAATAGTGGGAAATGGTGGGTCAGTCTTACACAGCCTCAAGGCGGGACTGAGAGTCCGCCTGTTGATCTGGATCGGCGACACTGCAGCGTCTCGCCCCAAAATATTTCAGTTGCTGTGATGGAAAATTACATCTTTAGAAGAGATACTGATTCCTTTGGGGCTGATGAGCCTCTATTAAAATGCAAATTCCTCTTGAAGGGGCAGTAGCTCAAGCCTTTATCAATCAACACCTGAGCAGGGATGGGATTTATTTTCCAATTCAAAGGGATGGCCCAAGGATGAACAGGTGTGGGAATTCCACAGGTGAAATGGCTGACCTCAGAACGCTGGCCTGTGGCCAAAGCTACTCCTCCTGCAGTTCTTACCTGTAACAGGACTGAGCCTCTGACTGGCATGGTTCTGAGCACTGGAGTACAAATTGAAATTTCCTGGAGACATTCTCTATCTAAAAATGTGCAGGCCAGCACTTTTTAAGGGCTTGGAATTATACCAAACAAGATCCTGGACTGCCAGGAAGTTAGGTTCTCACTGTAGTCAACTCACTCATTCATTCATTTATTCATTCCTCCAACAAAAGATCACAAAGGGCCCTCTAAGCACTGGGCCCCCTTTTAGGCTGTCAGAGAACATGGGTGAACAGAACAGCCAATCCTCTGCCTTCCAGGGGCAAGGTGAGAAACAGATAACAAACATAACAAATAAGTAAGTTACATAGAGTTTATTGACATTATGTAGTATTTTAAAAAAAATGTCAAACACTCACCGTGTACCAGACACTGAGGGTGTAAGGATGAGCAGAAGCAGACCAGCTTCCTGTACTCAGAGACCTTTCAGTGTAGTGGGGAGACCAGCAGCATATGGATAATTGCTCCAAGGCCAATTGCAAATGGGTTCAGTGTTACGGAGAATTCTACACGGTGCCAAAAAACAGATGATAAGGAGCTTTGGAAAGAGCTTTCTGACCACAGTATAGAAAATGGATTAAGGGATCCCCAAGGGCATGTAGAGAGATGAGATGCTGTTGCTGTCATGGAGGCAAGAGGTGACAGTGTTTTGGATTAAGGTGGAGAATTGGATGGATTTGAGGCTGTATGGCAGGTGTCAGTGGTGAATTAAACATGGACTAAAAATATAGGGGGCCGCCAGTTGACACACCATGGGAAGAGTGACCAAGTGTTGGAAACCTCCAGTGAACTCCCATTTACGTATTAGATGTGCTTCCAAAATATATGTGAATCAATTCCTTCTATTTATAAATGACATGGAAAAAGCTCCAGGCAGCGCAGCAGGGGATTTTGGTGTAGGTGGGTTAGGATAGGGATCTACCTCCTTGGTGAAATTTGATTTGGGGGCTGACGGAGAGACTGATCTAGAAATTTAAATTACTTTGCTCTTTTAAAAATCAATTCTGTATTTTAGAAAATCTTAAAGTTCTGTCGTATTAAATGCAATAAATAATTAAGGTGAGTCAATTTCCTAGAAGTGAATCATAAAGAAAGGAAGGAGGGAGGAGGGGAAAGGGGAGGAGAAAAATAGGGAGGGTAGGAGCTGGCAACTCCTTGGCCCTCTTTGCTCCTCAGTGCTTTTCTCTTGTGAAAGGTTGTAGTAATACATGTCCTAGTGTTATGGGAGATTCCTGGAGACCCCTGGAACCACCTTATAGCAACTTTTTCTTCTCCCTAAATCAGATTAGACTAATAGACCATTGTTCTTTTTTTAAAAATTTTATTGAAATATAGTTGATTTACAATGTTGTTAATTTTTGCTGTACAGCAAAGTGACTCAGTTATACATATATATGTATATATTCTTTTTCATATTTTTTTCCATTATTGTTTATCACAGGATATTGAATATAGTTCCCTGTGCTATACAGTGGGACCTTGTTATTTATCCATTCTATATGTAATAGTTTGCATCTGCTAATCACAAACTCCCAATTCATCCCTCCCCTACCCCCTTCCCCTTGGCAACCACAAGTCTGTTCTCTATGTCTGTGAGTCTGTTTCTGTTTCATAGATATGTTGTTTTGTGTGGTATTTTAGATTCCACGTGTAAGTGATATTACATGGTATTTGTCTTTCTCTTCCTGACTTACTTCTCTTAGTATGATAATCTCTAGGTCCATCCATGTTGCTGCAAATGGCATTATTTTATCCTTTTTAATGGCTGAGTAATATTCTATTTTATATTTTATATATATATATATATATATATATATATATATATATATATACCACATCTTCTTTATCCATTCATCTGTCAATGGACATTTAGGTTGTTTCCATGTCTTGGCTATTGTAAACAGTGCTGCTATGAGCATTGGGCTGCACGTATCTTTTCGAATTGTAGTTTTGTCTGGGTATTTGCCCAGGAGTGGGATTACAGGATCATATGGTAGCTCTCTTTTTAGTTTTTTGAGGAACCTCCATACCGTTTTCCATAGTGGCACCCACCAACAGTGTAGGAGGGCTCCCTTTTCTCCACACCCTCTCCAGCATTTATTATTTGTAGACTTTTTTTTTTTTGGCGGTACGCAGGCCTCTCACTGTTGTGGCCTCTCCTGCTGCAGAGCAACAGGCTCCGGACGCGCAGGCTCAGCGGCAATGGGTCACAGGACCAGCCGCTCTGTGGCATGTGGGATCTTCCCGGACCGGGGCATGAACCCATGTCCCCCGCATCGGCAGGCGGACTCTCAACCACTGCGCCACCAGGGAAACCCTATTTGTAGACTTTTTAATGATGGCCATTCTGTCCAGTGTGAGGTGGTGCCTCATTGTAGTTTTGATTTGTATTTCGCCAATAATTAGTGATGATTAGTGGGGAGCAGCTTTTCATGTGCCTGTTGGCCATCTGTATGTCCTCTTTGGAGAAATATCTGTTTAGGTCTTCTGCCTATTTGTCGATTGGGTTGTTTGGTTTTTTACTATTGAATTGTATGAGCTGTTTGTATATTTTGGAAATTAAGCCCTTATCGGTTGTATCATTTGCAAATATTTTCTCCCAGTCCGTAGGTTGTCTCTTTATTTTGTTTATGGTTTCCTTTGCTCTGCAAAAGCTTATAAATTTGACTGGGTCCCATTTGTTTATTTTTGCTTTTATTTCTATTGCCTTGGGAGACTGACCTAAGAAAACATTTATGTCAGAGACTGTTTTGCCTATGTTCTCTTCTAGGAGTTTTCTGGTATCTTGTCTTATGTTTAAATCTTTAAACCATTTTGAGTTTGTTTTTGTGTACAGTGTAGGGGAGCATTCTAACTTCTTTGATTTACATGCAGCTGTCCAATTTTCCTAGCACCACTTGCTGAAGAGACTGTCTTTTCCCCATTATATATTCTTGTCTCCTTTGTCGAAGATAAATTGTCCATAGGTGTGTGGGTTTATTTCTGGGCTCTCCTTTCTGTTCCATTGATCCATATTTCTGTTTTTGTGCCAATACCATGCTGTTTTGATTACTGTAGCTTTGTAGTATTGTGAGACCATTGTTCTTAAGCAAAGAAGGTGGTTGAGCTTTTTGTGAAAGGCAAGCCTCACGCCTTCTTGCACGAAGGGGAGATAAGTAATTCTGATGCCTCCCTTACAGGTCCCTTGTTCCAGATTCCTGCTCTTTTCAACATATACCTCTCCATAAATGGATGAGAAATGAACTTGTCCCTTTGTGTCTCCTATAAGACAGAAGAAATTTGTACTTGGATCTCACAATCCCTACCTCTGGAAAAGTAATAATCAGCAGAGAACTCCTCTTCCAGGAACAGCAGGCTAGCGAATTCTCCTGCTGAAGACAACTAAGAAGCCAAATGAAATATTTTTTAAATATGTTTTTTTAAAGCATCAAAGAATTATGGGGATAATGAGAGACTACCAGGCCAAGATCTAGGAGGAATCCAGAGAGTTATGCAGCACTTGGACAGCTTCTGCCCTGAGCACTTGCATTCTGGCTCTGGCAACCACACAGGGTTAGAAAGATGAGTTTTGAGTCCAGGTCCCTCCAAGGGTGGGAACCCAGGAAGCCAGTCCCCTGCTTTGTGATGGGCCCCCAGATGGCTGTGCCTGGGGATTAAGGGAGTAAGCCAGGCTTCTCTCTGGTTGCAGGTGCCCAGAAATCCCAAACTCGAAATTTGGATGAAAGTAATTCTGCATTGCTGAAGCCTCTAGGAGCTGACAAAAGCAACTGAACATCATCTCTGGAGAAAAATAACACCAAAATAACATCATCCTAGGCCTCAAATTATTTCTAAAAATAACATTTTAAAGAGTCACTTTCCTTTAACTTCTTCAGTATGATAAAGGACATTTATGAAAAACCCACACCTAGCATCATACTCAGGGTGAAAGACTGACAGTTTTTCCACAAAATCAGGAATGAGATAAGGGTGTTCATATTCACCACTGCTATTCAACATTATACTAGAAATTCTGACTAGAGCAATCAGACAAGAAAAAGAAAGAAGAGGCATACAAACTGGAAAGGAAGAACTAAAATTGTCTCTGTTCACAGATGATATTGTCCTATATTTATAGAAAATCCTCAAAGAATCCACAAGAAAGCTACTAGGGGTGATAAATTCAGCCAAGTTGCAGGATACAAGATCAACGCACAGAAGTTAGTCATTTGTTTATATACCAGCAAAAAACAACCTGAGGAGAACATTAATAAAGCAATTCCATTTACAATACATGTAAAAGAATAACATACCTGGGAATAAATTTACCCAAGGAGGTGAAAGATTTGTATACTAAAAATTATAGAACATTGCTGAAAGAAATTAAAGAAGACCTAAATAAATGGAAAGACACCATGTTCATGGATAGGAGGACTTAATATCAAGACATCAATACCCAAAACACTCTACATATTCAACGTAATCCCTGTCAAAACTTAGATTTTTTTTTTGCAGAAATGGAAAAGCCAATCCTCAAATTCTTCTGGAATTGCAGTGGGCCCCAAATAGCCAAACAGTCTTGAAAAAGAAGAATAGAGTTGGAAGACTCACACTTCTGGATTTCAAAACTTACTATAAAGCTACAGTAATCAAAGCAGTGTGGTAGAGGCATAAGGATAGACAGACCATTAGAATAGAATGGAGGGTCCAGAAATAAATCCATCCATTGAACACCAGTCGAGTTTTGACAAGGCTGCCATTCAATGGGGAAAGAATAGTCTCTTCAACAGATGGAGCTGAGACAACTGAATTTTCATAGGCAAAAGAAGTAAGTTGGACCCCAACCTCACACCATGTACGAAAATTAACTGAAAATGGATCAAAGACCTAAATATAAGAGTGGAAACCATAAAGCTCTTAGAAGAAAAAATAGGTATAAATATTCATGATCTTGGATATGACTGTGGATTCTTAGCTATGACAGCAAAACCATGAGCAACTAAAGAAAACCTAGATAAATTGTACTTCATCAAAATTAAAAATTTTTGTTCATCAAAGAATACTACCAAGAAAGCAAAGGGACTTCCCTGGTGGTGCAGTGGTTAAGAACCTGCCTGTCAATGCAGGGGACCCAGGTTCGATCCCTGGTCTGGGAAGATCCCACATGCCGCGGAGCAACTAAGCCCGTGCTCCACAAGTACTGAGCCTGCACTCTAGAGCCCACAAGCCACAACTACTGAGCCCATGTGCCACAACTACTGAGGCCCACATGCCTAGAGCCCATGCTCTGCAACAAGAGAAGCCACTGCAATGAGAAGCCTGCACACTGCAACAAAGAGTAGCCCCTGCTCACTGCAACTAGAGGAAGCCCATGCACAGCAATGAAGACACAACACAGCCAAAAAAAAAAAAAAAAAGAAAGCAATAGACAAACTATAGAATGGGAGGAAATATTTGCAAATTATATAGCTGATAAGGATTTAATATCCAGAATGTATAAATAACTCCCACAACTCAAAAACAAAAAGACAAACAACCCAATTTTTAAATTGACAAATATCAGAAATAGACATTTCTCCAAAGAAAATATGTAAGTGGCCAATAATCACATGAAAAGATGTTCAACACCACTAATTAGAGAAATGCAAATCAAAACCACAATGTAATACCACTTGGCATCCATTAGGATGGCTATTAACCAAAACAAAACAAACAGAAAATAGCCAAGTGTCATTGAGAATATGGAGAAATTGAAACCCTTGTGTGCTGCTGATGGGAATGTCAAATGGTGCAGCCACTGTGGAAAACAGTGTGGAAGTGCCTCAAGAAAATTAAACATAAAATTACTATACCCAGCAAACCCACTTGTAAGTATATACCACAAAGAATTGAAAGCAGGGACTCAGAGAGATATCTGTACTACTATCTCCTGAACCTTGAGGACATCATGCTGAGTAAAATAAGCCAGTCAACAAAGAGACAAATATTCTATGACTCCAGTTATATGAGGTGCCTGGTGTAGTCAAATTTATAGAGACAGAAAGTAGAATGGTGGTTGCCAGGGGCTGGGGGGAGGACAGATGAGGAGTTAGTATTTAATGGGTGCAGGGTTTCAATTAGGGAAGGTGAAAAAGTTCTGCAGATGGATGGCGGTAATGGTTGTACAGCAATGCGAATGTGTTAGGTATATTATACCACAATATGAAAAACACAATGAAATACCACTTCGCACCACTAGGATGACTATAATAAAAAATTAAAAATGAAAAAAACCTGCAAATCACAAGAGTTGGCAAGGACATGGAGAATTTGGAACCCTTGTTCATTGCTAGTGGGAATATAAATTTATCACATGACCCAGTAATTCCACTTTTGGTGTAGAATTGAAAAACAGTGACTTGAACTTGTTCCCCAGTACCCTCTGTTCATCACCAACAGCTCTGGAGCACGTTTGTTCAGATAACTGTAACTGGAGGGGTGAAAACATTACAGGCATCTCTGGGCTTTGATAAGAGAATAACTCATGTATGAAAACTTTGACTTGTCTCTGTTCATTGGGTTATAAAATGTCTATCTCATTATCACCTGGGAATAAATTTAACCAGGGAGGTGAAAGATTTATACACTGAAAATTACAAAACATGGCTGAAAGAAATTAAAGAAAACATAAATGGTTGGAAAGACACTGTGTTCATGGATAGGAAGACTTAATATTAACATGTTAACACCTAAAATGTTCCACACTTAAATAAAATAATTAAAGTACAATTTAGTACAGAGAAGGAAGAAATCTAATTTTGACAGGCCTTGAAACACTCATAAAACCTCATAGTTTCTGTGATGAGATTTAAATTAGATCGCAAATAGATAAAAGTATTTTGCAAACATAAAAGCACTTTGTGAATGCTGGGTGATGTTATTCCATCAGTAATGAGTTCCTTATAAACAGGAACACAGTTTCATTCATGCTTTCAATCCCTTAATGTACCTGGCATAGTCCTTAGCAGATTGTAGTATTTAATTACTATTTATTTCAATTGAATTCTCTATCCTAAACTCTATGTTAAAGTTAAATTTTTTATATATAGAAAGGATAAAAAACAAGGTCCTACTGTATACCACAGGGAACTATATAGTCAATATCCTGTGATAAACCATAATGGAAAAGAATATAAAAATGTATATATGTATAACTGACTTTGCTCTACAGCAGAGATTAACACAACATTGTAAATCATCTATACTTCAATTAAAAAAATGAAAAAAATTTAAAGATAAAATAAGTAAATCCAAAGTTAAGTCTTTAAGACTTCTGAGCTACTGACTAGAATTTTGTGAGAAGCCCCTGAGAAATAAATGATGTTGGATTACTCAGGAAGGGCAATGAGGCTAAGAAGTAGGTTCCACTTAAATTAACTCAACCAGCACCATTAAGTCAGGTTATTAGAAACATATATTGTAATGATTTCGTTAGAATAAGCAGTAATACATATTCACACACACTGACTCAAACAAAATTATGCATGAAAGAAATGTTTTGCCTTCAGGGAAAATGTATCAAAATTACAAGTCAAGCCACATGAGATTTGGTAATTCTCAACCATCAACTGAACAGAAAATAATGGAGTAAAATTTGTCATTTGGTTTTGAAGGATGAGAGTCACCTTCAACGAGAACTCCTTGAATAGCTTCTTTATTGTTTAAGTATGAAACAAAAGTAAAGCACTTTGCTCACGGATAAATGGGAAGTCCCTGGAAAAATAAACATCAGGACTCACTGATCTTCAGTGTCAATTACGTCATTGGCCCCACTTTTCACAGTGCAGATATAATTCTCAGGGGATAGTTGGCCTTTCTCATGCAAGTAAGCTGTATGCTCAGTGACAGCTCAGACCATCCAGCAAACCCCACTTCTCTCTCTGCTCTCCCAGACATGTTCCCCAGCCCTCCGCTCCAGCAAGGCACTGGCCTCTGCTTTTTTAGCTTCTGGACATCAGTGGGCCATTCCTGCTGAGAATGACCTACTTCATCACCTATGCAAACTGTATCTCTAAATTCTTTCTCACATCTAAAAGGCAGGCAGGCCAGCAGAGTAGTTAGGGCATTGGTGCCTTAAATGCTGGTGTCATACAGCCTTGGTCCAAACCCCAGCTCCATCACTTCCTACGTAATGTAATAAATAGTACCTGCCATATAAGCTTCTTGTGAGGATTCCATGATTTAATTCATCTAGAGTACTTAGAACAGCACTACCATACAGCATACACTAAGTGCCCATTATTCTTCTGTGATCGTGACACCATCCTGTATGGAAGCAGTCCTGTTGGGTTCAGCTGATCCTGGCCCAAATCAGCAGAACAAGTTAGGTCAGAAAAGACCAAAACGTAAGTTAGATGCATAGGATATGAAACCAGAAGGTGAAGTTAGGTTAGGACCCAAATGCCAAACCAAACCAAAATAGGAGGAAGGGTAAGCTTTAACACCATTGGTAGACAGAGCAGAGTACAGATGTCCAGCAGAGGTGACTTGGTATCTGGAAGCCACCTTCCAGGACACTGTAGGGAAAAACAAACTAAGCTGTTTCCTCAAATACAGTATAGTAACTTTAAGGAGAGAATTCACAGTATTTCTTTGGATTTCCCACAGTTCTCAGAATAGTGCCTTATTAGAATAAAGCTATAGTAAGTATCTTTTATTTGATATTGATACAGCTTTCTTAAAATAATTTATATTTCTCCTGATGTCATCCATCTATTCTAAAATATTATTAGTGGTGTATGTGCAAAGCATTGTCCTAAACATATAAAGATCAATAAGACTCAGTGCCAGACCTCATATTTATTTTTTTTAATTTTTTTTTGCGGTACGTGGGCCTCTCACTGTTGTGGCCTCTCCCGTTGCGGAGCACAGGATCCGGACGTGCAGGCTCAGCGGCCATGGCTCACAGGCCCAGCCGCTCCGCGACATGTGGGATCTTCCCAGACCGGGGCACGAACCCGTGTCCCCTGCATCAGCAGGTGGACTCTCAACCACTGCGCCACCAGGGAAGCCCTCATATTTCTTATGGATTAATTTCTATCTAGAATTCAAAAGGCATTATTGTAAGGCCTTTATTAGTTCTACTCTTCCAACTATACAATATTCCGATAACTTTAGGATAAATGGACAAAGTAATGAAACTTCAGAAATCATTGAGTGATTTAAATGTGGGATCCAGACCAAAACGTCTTCCTAGGAAGTTCCAGACTTGATTATAACGATCCCCCTAACCTGGAAAGGTGGTAGAAGTCCCTTTTCTACTCTTGCAGAATGCCTTCTTGTTCGGGGCGGTGGGGTGGGGGGGACATTCTTTGTTCTAGTAAGGCCTTCAACTGATTGGATGAGGGCCAGCTGGAGGAGAATCTGTTTTGCTCAAAGTCCACTGATTTAAATGTTAATATCTTTCAAAAAATACCTTCAAAGAAACATACAAAATGATTTTTTATCACATATCTGGGCACTATGGCCCAGCCAAGGTGACCAGAAAATTAACCATCACAATGATGAAGTCAAAAAATACCTAAACAGGGACTTCCCTGGTGGTCCAGTGGTTAAGACTCTGTGCTTCCCATGTAGGGGGTGTAGGTTTAATCCCTGGTCAGGGAACTAAGATCTCACATGCCACATGGCAAAAAGAAAAAAAAAAGAACTAAGCAAATGGAGAGACACACTGTGTTCGTGGATTGGAAGATGCAACATAGTAAAGATGTCAGTTCTTTCTGAATTTCCCTATAGGTTTAATGAAATTCATGTCAAAATCCCAGCAAGGCTTTTTTTAGACTTAATTTTAGATTTGTGTGAAAAAGCACAGGCCCTAGAATAGCTAAAATAATCTTGAAAAAAAAGAGTAAAGTGGGAAGGATCACTGTACTCAATACTGAAACTTACTATAGAGATATAATAATCAAGATATTGTGGTTAGGGCAGAGGGATAAACACTTTGAACAGTGGAACTGAATAGAGAACTCAGAATAGACCCAAAACAATATGTCCAATTGATTGTTAAGATAGATGTACAAGCAATTCAATGAAGAAGGAGGGATAGGCTTTTCAACACATGGTGTTGGAGCAATTATCTATAAGCAAAAAAAGTGAACTCCATGGGCTTCCCTGGTGGCGCAGTGGTTGAGAGTCTGCCTGCCGATGCAGGGGACGCAGGTTCGTGCCCTGGTCCGGGAAGATCCCACATGCTGCGGAGCGGCTGGGCCCGTGAGCCATTGCCGCTGGGCCTGCGCATCTGGAGCCTGTGCTCCGCGACGGGAGAGGCCACAGCAGTGAGAGGCCCGCGTACCGCAAACAAACAAACAAACAAAAAAAAGTGAACTCCAACTTAACTTCACACTTTATACAAAAGGTAACTAAAAATGGATCACGGGATTAAATGTAAAACAGAAAAAGAATAAAAAGATTTCAGAAATAAAGGCTATGCTAGAAAAAGTTACAAGAGTGAGTAAATACAATTGCTAATAACCTGAGAGAAATAAAAGGTAAAAAGGAAGATGAAATTTAAATCATTGGGACTTCCCTGGAAGTCCAGTGGTTAAGATTCTGGGCTTCCAATGCAGGGGGCACGGGTTTGATCCCTGGTCGAGGAGCTAAGATCCCACATGCCACGTGGTGTGGCCAAGAAAATAATAATAATTAAATCATAAATAAAATAGGTAAAAAAAGATTTGTGAGAAAGCATACACTGAACAGTATTAAAGAAGATCGAACATATGGCTGAAAGGAGCTCCTGAAAAAGGAAACTAAAGCAAGGGAACAACACAAATATTAAAAACTATAATTCAAGAAAATAATACTAAAAAATGACTTGAAATTGCGTATCGAAAGAGTACAGTCTGTGCAAGAGACTATCAAACCAGTATGGTCATTACCAAGACATATTGTAGTAAAATTACTGAACTCTAAAGAAAAAGGAGATATCCTTTGGGTATTGAGGCAAAAAGAGCAAGTGGCTCTCAAAGGAAATAATAGATTTAACAATAATGCATTATGCCAGAAAATCAATGAAGAAGCATTTCTAAGATCGTCAAAAGTAAAGAAAATGTCACCCAAAGATTTTATATCCAGAAACTGAACTTCAAGTATAAAGCTCACATATAAACTATGATCAGCGTGCAAGGACTCATGGAATATTGTCCCATGAGCCCTTGATGAAGAATCTTATTCGTTCATGAACCTCGAACAACCAAAATAACTAGAGAAACATTAACATAAGTACAGGCTGAAGAGCAATAAATATAAATTTCCTTTTAGAAGTAAGACTAAATGAGGCCCCTACCTCATAACATATATAAAAATTAACTCAAAAATGCATCAAAGGGCTAAATATAAAAACTAAAACTATGAAACTCTTTGAAGAAAACATAGCTATAAATCTACGTGACCTTGATTAAGGCAATGGTTTCTTAGCAATGACAAGCACGAGCACCAAAGAAAGAAGAGATAAACTGGATTTTATCAAAATTAAAAATTGTCTTCAAAAGACATTATCAAGAAAATGAAAAGACAGTCTATGGAAAGGTAGAAAATATTTACAAATCACATATCTTATACGAGTCTAGTATTCCAGAATACATATTCTTTTAAACTCTTGCAATTCAACAAAACAAATAACCCTATTAAAAATGGGCAAAGAATCTGAATTGACAATTCTGCAAAGAACATATAGAAATGACCAATAAGCACGTGAAAAGATGTTCCGCATCACCAGTTGTTAGGGAAATGCAAATCAAAACCACAATGAGATACCACTTCACAGCCACTAAAAGGGCTGTTATTACAACGATGACGATAACAGGTATTGGCGGGATGTGGAGAAAATGGACACTTTGGATGTGCTGGTGGGAATATAAATGGTGCATCCACTTTGGAAAACCATTTGGCAGTTTCTCAACGTGCCCAGCTTAAGTTACCACAGGACTCAGAGATTCCACTCATAGGTAAATACCCAAGAGAATTGAGAACATATTTTCACACAAAAACTTGTACATGAGTGTTGATAGCAGTATTATTCATAGTAACCCAAAAATGATAACAGCCTGTGTATCTCCAACTGATGAACAGGCAAAATGTGGTGCATCCAAACAATGAAATGTTTTCAGCCATAAAGAGGAATGAAGTAGTGAAAAATGCTATAAGATAGATGAACTTTGAAAACATTATATGAAAGAAGCCAATCACAGAGGACCACATAATTGTATCATTCCATTGATATGAAATGTCCAGAAGAGGCAAATCCATGGAGACAGAAAATAGATTAGTGGTTTCCAGGGGCCTGGGGAAGGAGGAATAGGAGTTTCTCCTAATGGGGACAGGTTTCTTTTTCAGGTGATGAAATATACTAAAATTAGGTCGTGGTAATGGTTGCATTCTGCTGTGAACACACTAAAAACTACTGAATTGCACATTTTAAAAGGGTGAATTTTGTGCTATGTGAATTATATTTTAATAAAGCTGTTCTATTTCAAAAGACCAAATGAGTGTTAAAAGGAGAAGTGTAGTATGTACTGGTTATGTGCTCCACTATAAACTGAACGTTGTGAACCTCCAAAATTCATATGCTGAAACCTAATCCCCAATATGGAAAAAAAAAAAAAAAGGGGGCTTCCCTGGTGGCGCAGTGGTTGAGAGTCCGCCTGCCGATGCAGGGAACGCGGGTTCGTGCCCCGGTCCGGGAAGATCCCACGTGCCGCGGAGCGGCTGGGCCCGTGAGCCATGGCCGCTGAGCCTGCGCGTCCGGAGCCTGTGCTCGGTCCCGCAACAGGAGAAGCCACAACAGTGAGAGGCCCGCGTAACGCAAAAAAAAAAAAAAAAAAAAAAAAGAGTGAAAACCAGACATGATGGTCCTCCTGATGGAAGGACACATCATTTGTATCTTGTGAAAGGGATTGAGCCTGACTCCAATCCAGTCTTTGGATCCAGCTGCCAATTGACAGGACACCCAGAAGGCAGAGTAACATATTGAATTGTACCATGAGAATGCAGTCAGCAAAAGCCAGACTGTCAGATAGTCCAGGTTCCTCCACAGATAAATTGTAGGGAAAAGAGAAGGATGGTGGGAAACCTGGAGATTGAGACTTGAAAGACATTACAAAATTTTTAATGGGCAAGACTAGCCTGTAGTGTCTAGGGAGAGATGCTTGAATGTTAAAACTACAAAGAAGTGAAAGGAAGTGATGACTACAAGTCAGAAAGTGGTTACTTTGGAGGAGGAGGAAGGGGTTATCATCAGGATGGGGCAGGTGGGGGGAACTCTGGTGTCGTTTGTGGTTAATTTCTTCACCTGGGGGCATGGTTACAAGGCCACTCACCTTATAATAACTTACCCAGCTCTACACTTGATGTGTGTGGATTTCTGTATCTGTTTTCCCTTCCCTTCCCTCCCCCACCCAAAGCATGTTTATTTACATGAGATGGAAAACCTCACATTCTTGGCTTGTCAAGTTCGTCCTGACCTTCCTGTACCATGACTTTTGTGCCTGTATCGGAGAGAGAGAGTGAATTTTTAAACAACTCCATTTTGTGTCTGACATCCTTGAACAAAGATGTATGTGCTGCTCTCCTGCAATGTGCCTCTGTGCGTCTTCATTCATCCTGGAAAAGGGGCTGCGTGTCATCTGCCAGATGCTTCTTGACAAGCAAACCCTTCATAGAACGAAAGGAAGCCACGGCTGGGAACACCTCCTTCAGCCCCCCCCCCCCGCCGCCCTGCCCCACCTCTGCAGTCTTGTAGATGCTAACATACACTGTGTGCTGTGCCGCGGATTTATAGCTATTTGGATGTCGACTCTTTTTTTTAAATTTTATTGAAGTAGAGTTGATTTACAATGTTGTGTTAATTTCTGCTGTACAGCAAAGTGACTCAGTTATACACATATATATATTTCTTTTCATATTCTTTTCCATTGTGGTTTATCACAGGATATTGAATGTAGTTCCCTGTGCCATACAGTAGGACCTTGCTGTTTATCCATCCTATATGTAGTATTTTGCATCCGCTAATCCCAAACTCCCACTCCATCCCTCCCCCATATTCCCTCCCCCTTGGTGACCACAAGTCTCTTCTCTATATCTGTGATCTGGATGTCAACCCTTTATTCCTCCCAGACTTAATCTGCAGCAGATTTGTCAAAACAGGCAGCTGTGAAGCAGAGTGGGAAAAAGCAATAAGTTTGGAATCCAAACACATGGCCCAGCCGGCCACCCCTCCCTGCCCTATGACCAGGGCCAGGCCACGTGCCATTGCTGCCTCCATCACCTCATCTGGAAGGTGGGGGTGACTCATGGGGTTTGAGGCTTCAGTGAAGAGAAGAACATAAAAGCAACTTGTAACCTCAGCCGTGGAATGTCTGCCTCACTCTTCCACACTTTCAATGAATTTCTTTCTCTGTCAGTACCTATGACTCTACAATGGGTCGCATTATAACTCTGCCCATCAAACACAAAAAAATGGCCCAAAGAGCTTGACGCCCTCGCAGCAAGACCACTGGGAAACCGAGGATCGAGAGGAAGAGCCTTGGGATGTGAAGACTCAGAGCCATCCGGCCCAGATTGTCAGGCGGGTCCCTCCTGAGGAGCCTGGGGTTCACGGCCAGCGGCCACAGCTGCCTCAGGGCCAGGAAGAGGAAGCCAGCCTCTGACCCCAACCACTTCTTCCGGAGCTGTTCTGCGTCATCCAATCTATTTCTTGGTGCCCTGTGTACGGGTTCATTCTACAGGTTTTGAAAAGAACACAAAACAGAACAGAAACATAGCCATTCTAATTCTCATTTTACAGATGAGTATAAAGACCTAGGAAAGCTTAGAGACTTCTCCGGCATCTTCCAATGAGTGACAGGCACAACTGTGGCCAGAATGTAGTTCTTCCAGATTCCAGGCCAGCATCCTTCCCACCAGGTCCCTCTCCGTGGTGCCTCAAGGCTCTGTCTTGCCCTCATGGACAAGAAATTGAATGGGCAGCTGGGCCACCAGGGGTGGCTGTTCCCTGCACAAGGACACCCTGCCCAAGGACGCCCCGTCAAGAGGGCTTGGTGAACTGAGTGGGTCTAATTCACCCCCACTCACCAGGCCAGGCACCCTGGCCTGGCGCTTGTCCCTTTCTCATTTTCTGCTTGGCACCAAGGTGCTGTGCATACTGGCCTCAGCCCTGGCCACCAGTGTGACCAACTCTGTGTGCCACAGCTCTCCTGCTTTGCTCCTCGGACCACTTTCAAGGTGTCCTTCCATCCAGCCTGCAGCTGATGTGTGGCCATGCAGACAGGTGAGTTTTGGATGAAACACATCAATCGAATTGTGAAGCCAGGTCACTTTTCCAACAGGCGGTGTCCTTGAAATACTGGTAGGACGGGAAACTGTAATAGCATGTCCCGGCCACTAGGGTACCATTTAGGAAATTACATCCTCAGTAAAATTTAGTAAATTATGGTTGTAGTTTAGTAAAAGTAGGCTACTCTTTGGTAAATTAGTGTTTCAGGGCAGTGGAATCATTTACTGTACAGCACAGTATCCAAGTGACCTAAAATCCTTAATGCTCCTTCCAGATGAGCCTGTACAAAGGAGAAAGCTTCCATGTCGGAAAAAAATACTCAGTTTAATTATAATTCATGGAGAAGGGAGAAACCAAGGGTCCTTGGAGGTCAGAGGGTCCCCCTGTGTTCTGTAAGGAAGACAGCTCAAAGCACAGTAACTGTACGTGTAAATGTCTCCAGAATGGATCCAAGATGCTAAGCCTTCCACAGCCTCACAACTTCCAGGAAAAATTAATTTGGGGGGAGGAAAGAAGGAAGGAAGGGAAATTTTTCATGATTGATATAATGGGTTATTTAAAGATGTAACACAAAAGGCTTTTAAGGGATCCAAATATTCATAAACATGCTGATAGGATGACTGTGCTTTACAAATGCTCTAACATAAATTATTGTTAATATGCAAATAACACCCCAGAGGACCTATAATTTGATTCTCCTCAGAATTTTAACAAACTGCTGTGTCAATTAGCTATGAATACTGTCTCCATTAATCTTATACATTAATTAAACCTTCAAACGTTACTGTCATTTATCTTTTGCCAGTCTCCCGTCAGTCATTATTAAATACAACTTCTCATTTCTTTCTTCTTAAAAAACATCGCTTTTGGGCTTCCCTGGTGGCGCAGTGGTTGAAAGTCCGCCTGCCGATGCAGGGGACACAGGTTCGTGCCCCGGTCTGGGAAGATCCCACATGCCACGAAGTGGCTGGGCCCATGAGCCATGGCCGCTGAGCCTGTGCGTCCGGAGCCTGTGCTCCGCAATGGGAGAGGCCACAACAGTGAGAGGCCCGCGTACCGCAAAAAAAAAAAAAAAAAAATCGCTTTTTTTTCTTAAATCTTTCCAAAACAGTGTAACATACTAAAAGAGTTGAGAAAAATCTGTCTTTGCTAAAAGATGCCCATTGCAAGTCGATTCCTTCGAAAATAATTAATTTTCTTGAAATCAATGCCTAACTCATTTTTCAGTCTTCTTTTAAAAGTTTCACTTAATTTTAGAAGACTCTTGTAAGGAGAACTTCTTTCCTGTCTTCATGCCCCTAAAAGGGCTGTATGGCATGCACAGTTCAGGTTTGTCTACTTCTTTGCTCCTCCCCATAAGAGAGGAGTGAGTTACTTGGTTACTGATTGGACCACATTACCTGTAGGACAGTGATGCCCATCTCACCTGCTATGCATTGAATTGTGTCTCCGAAGAGGGTATGTTGATGTCCTAAACCCTGGTACCTGTGAATGTGACCTTATTTTCAAATAGTCAAGTTAAGATGAGGTCATTAGGGTAGACCCTGATCCAATGTGACTGGTGTCCTTATAAGACCAAAAGAAGAAACACAGATGCACCTACAAGCCAAGTGGTGCCCAGGACTGCTGGCAAACACCAGCAGCTGGAAGAGGCAAAGAAGGATCTTCCCCTACAGGTTGCATAGGGAGCAGAGTCCTGCCAACACTTTGACCTTGGACTCTTGCCTCCAGAACTGTGAGAGCATAAATGTCTGTTGTTTCCAGCCACCCAGTTTGCAGTATTTTGTTACAGTGACCCTAGGAGACCAATATGCCACCCTTGTTCCCTCTGCCTCTTGGATCTGTTTGCACCCAGCATGGTGACGGCCTGCTCCAGCCACATCTGATCTTTCTGATACAGCTCTCACCTGTTGCAAAACTAGGAAAATCAGGGTCATGAAGTGCTAAAAGTCTAGGTTGTGGGAGAAGGGTCCCTGCCCTCTCTCTAATCCACACCTGTCACTTACCAGAGGTGCTCCAAAACTTTGCTTCACTTTGTTCCTTGTGTCCATTTGCAGATGCTTATAACGGGGAGGCAGCTGCTGCTAGGCTGTGACATGCTCCCCATTTGTGTCTCCCTGCACACCCTGTGCTGGTTCACAAGTTTGTGTCAGCCCCAAATCCACCCGCTAGGCTCTGCTCTGCATGGTGGGTACGCTCCAGGGTTTCCTGCCTTCTTCATCCAAGTCCTGCCATCTCTCGAGTAACTTCAACATCCTCATGACAGCCCACCCAGCAGTCTTGACCTCTCACCTCCTGCAAAGCCTCACCTCCGTGTTCTGCTCCACTGCATCTCAGCCACCCCCCTCCTGGAAGCACACCCACATTTTGCCTTCACCAGAAGCAGCTCTCCTCCAAGATAATGACCATGAAACCCATCCCCTCCCTGATTCCAGCTTGATCACTCAACCGTGACCACCCTTGGACCACTGTTTCTCCTGTGGATTCTCTCCCATCTGTCCAGGCCCCTCCACTCTGCACAGCAGCAAACATGTCATATTTGGTCAGGTCACTCTGAGCATGTCAGTCTTCTTCTTAAAAAGTAAATCATAAAAAAGTATATAGAGATGGAGAGCAGAACAATGGTCACCAGGTTAGGGAGGGGATGATGGTGGGTGTGGCTACAAAGAGGTACCACAAGGAAGCCTTGTGGTGATGGGACAGTCTCTTGATTGAGGTAATTACATGAGTTTCCCTCAAGTGATTTTTTTTTTAATATTTCTTTAATGCTTAGACTGGGGCAATATGTTTTTGGGGAGAAAGACCACAGAGGTAAAGCATCATTCTCAGCACATCTTACCAAGGGGACATACTATCAATAAGACCCATCACTGTTGATGTTGACCTTGATGACCTGCCTGAGGGAGTGTTTGTCAGATTTCTTTCCTGTGAAGTGACTGTTTCCCTCTCCCATGCTGTGCTCTTTGGAAGGAAGCTACCACACACAGCCCACAGTTAGGAGTGAGAAGTTATGTCCCTCTCCTTAAGGGCTGGGTATCTACACAAATTACTTGGAATTCTGCTTGGGAGATTTATATCTTCTCTGCTATTTACTTATTTATTCAATCATTTATATAAATGTGGACTCATGAATATTCATTTTGTGGTCTGTATACTACTTAATTTTCTTGCTCAGATTGTTCCAACTTGAGCCACTGGGAGCTCTTCAGTTGGCTCCTGTGTCCCTAGGGCAGGCCTTCATCACGGTGGGTGTTTGGGTTTTTTGAGCACTTCCTTACTTTCTGGACCACAAGATGCTCCTAGCTCATCTCATATATTTCAAGCCTGAGTCCTGGATTTAGCCATTCTCTGGGGAGCCCTGGTCCCTTCTATTGAAGAATGGTATTAGAAACCAAGGTCCGGACAGTAGGCATGCTCATTGCTGCTGGGGAGTCACTGCTTATAGTCCCTCAGCTCACAGAGCAAGGAAATGCGTGTGTGTATACTAACCTGTGTACATACACATATCTATAAGTATTTCTATATGTAACCATCTCTAACTGTATTAAGATAAACATGAGGTCTCCAATTCTAATCCATTACCACGTGGATCCCTCTAGCTACTGCCCTTGCTTATCTGTAACCTCTCACTCCTACAGTGAGAAACCTAACTTCTACCATGTACTTCATTAATCATTTAATTCCGGGAAACCTGTACAGTGGTTTCAGAATTGTTCACTCATACCCACACGGGGAACAACTCTGTTAGCTAGAGTACAGCACTTGTGCATGGTTCTTTGTGCCTTTAGTCTTAGAGACTCCATTCATTTCCAAAGTTACTTAGGTCAGCACTTTATTCCCTACCCTCTTCTGTGAACTTGTTTCATACATTTGTTTTATATTTAGATTCTTTTGACACATTATGCATTTCATCCTAGGACCCCTAACCTCCTAAATTTTTTTTTTAATTTGCGTAATTAAGGTTTACTCTCTGTGCTGTAAAGATCTTGGGTTTTACCAATGTTTGTCTTCATCATTATAGTATTATACAGAGTAGTTTCACCACTCCAAAAAAATCCCCTGTGCTTCACCTGTTCAGTTGTCCCTCAGACTCCTAAATTTCTGGCAACCACTAACTGTATAGTTTTGCTTCTTACAGAATGTCATATAATTGGAATCATACAGAATGTAACTTCTTTCACTTAACACTATGCATTTAAGATTCATCCATATCTTTTTGTGGCTTGACTCCTTCTAATTGCTGAAGATACTCCATTGTCTGGTTGTACTACAGTCTGTTCATCCACTCTCCCACTGAAGGACATCTAGGTTGCTTCCAGTTATTGGCTATTATGAATAAAGGTGCTCTAAACATTTGCGTGCGGGTTTTTGTGTGGACATAAATTTTCAGATTAGTTGGGTGATACCTGGGAGTGTGATTGCTGGATCCTATGGTAAGACTATGTTTCATTTTGTAATAACCTGTCAAACTGTCTTCCAAAGTGGCTGTATTTGGGTGTTGCATTCCAACCCAGCATGGAATGAGAGTTCCTGTTGCTCCACATCCTCTCTAGGAATTGGTGTTGTCAGTTCTTTGGATTTTAGCTGTTCTAGTAGGTATTGTATGTAGTGGTATCTCATTATTGTTTTGATTTTCAATTCCCTGATAACAAATGATGTGCTACAGGTTAATTATTCTAAAATCATCCCTGTGGGCAGATACCCCCCCATTATTTAAGTGACTTACAACTAATAACCATATTGATTCAAATATTGATTCAGCCAGTTACTAAAGGGAACATTTTGCAGCTACTTTTGCTTGGACTGTTCAACAGTTTATTACTTGGTTTAAAGTTGGTATTCTATATTTTTTTATTGAAGGATAGTTGATTTACAATATTGCGTTGATTTCTGCTATACAGCAGTGATCCAGTTTTATTTATATATATAAATTATGGCTTATCACAGGATATTGAATATAGTTCCCTGTGCTATACAGTAGGACCTTGTTGTTTATCCATCCTATATATATAAGAGTTTGCATCTGCTAATCACAAACTCCCAATCCATCCCTCCCTCACTCCCCCTCCCGCTTGGCAACCACCAATATGTTCTCTATGTCTGAGTCTGTTTCATAGATAGGTTCATTTGTGTCATATTTTAGATTCCACATATAAGTGATATCAGATGGTATTTGTCTTTTTCTGACTTCACTTAGTAGAATAATCTCTAGTTACATCCATGTTGCTGCAAATGGCATTATTTCATTCTTTTAATGGCTGAGTAACAGTCCATTGTATATATATATATATACCACATTTCTTTATCCATTCATCAGTCCATGGACATTTAGGTTGTTTCCATGTCTTGGCTATTGTGAATAGCACTGCTGTGAACATAGGGGTGCGTGTATCTTTTTGAATTACAGTTTTGTCTGTATGTATGCCCAGGAGTGGGAATGCAGGATCATATGGTAGCTCTATTTTTAGTTTTTTGAGAAACGTCCATACTGTTTTTCATCATGGATGCACCAGTAAAGTTGGTATTCTGTAACTGCATTACAGAGATATTTTTATCACCAAGATTATATGTGTTTTAAAATTTTCAAACCAAAATGACTGAATATCTGGTAAAAATTTGAGGCTTCAATGATCTATTCATCCATTGCTGAAGTGACTAAAATCTTAACTCTGCAAAGTTACTCCCCGTCCCATCTCCAGACACGAATGTTCATCCTTTCAGAACCCGCTGATAGCAAGTCCATCATTTTTCATAAGTGGATTTTGAACCACCTACTCATTAAATTATGCAACCCTGAACATAATCAGCAACATGCTTCCCAAGACTCGTCAGGGAGGACACCCTCAAAGGCACTGCTGCTGGACATGCAGGAAACTTAGGTAAGAGAAACAATAGTAATGCGGCATTACTTGAAGGCTACATTGACCATCCACTCATTTAGACACATAAGGACAGAAATGGATTAGAATTGATTGTCACAATGACAATGCCCTAAAAAACAGACCATGAGGTCGTGCTTCCCAGATCCTCAGAGCTTTCCTGGTCCATCCAGGCTCCTTTGGAGCCCTGGTGGTTGAGATTTTCATTTGGTTCTTACAGCTGATAGAGCAAACTTCAGGAAGCAGAAGTAGAGGAGGAAAGATCATGAAATTAGGCACTGGATGACTGGGCCCAGCACCTAATACCAGAGCTTCCTTGGGCAAGTCACTCACGCTCTATAAGCCTGTTTCTGAGTGTGAAAATCAGAAAGTAACTGCGTTATAACCTCTGCTTTGTCAGGATTCAGTGAATACTACATACAAAAAACAGCACCATCGTCTGACAGTCTCGCAGCCGGAGGGAGCACAGAGATGTGTTTTGTTTGCCCTGCTCCGTGATACACTGTTTAAAAGCTGGAGTCAACCTTTTCAAATTGGGAAATTTCATGTATAGCTGAGACTGCTGGCTTCTTTTAAAATCATTAATGGACCTCACAACTCCTGGGCCTACATTTCCCAGAGCTGAGTAGCAGCCTTGCCCTTTAGACAGAGCGTAAGCCCTCCAGAGCACCTATACAATTATAAGTTGTTGCTGTTGTTGTTGTTATTCTTGGAGAGAACTTAGGGCAGACCTCCTAAAACCTAAGAGGCCCCTGGACCTACATCTTGCTCAGAGTAAAGCTGAGAGTGGTCTCTCCAATGAGAGAAGGCACAGCTCAGTTTGTTGAGCTGAATCGTTTTGTGCTCCATCGTCCCACATCTCTGCTCTGAGCATGCTCGGCGTGAACACCACTTTTTAGGCAACACACTCTGACGTCAGGCAAGATGCTTGAACAAATTCCACAGCCAAGCAACCCACCTTGTTAACATTGTTCCTAAGGCAATGGTATTGCATGGGCTGCTATGTTGTTCTGCTCATACCTTTCCATGCTCCTGCCACCTTTCTTTCTCTGGGTTTGTCCAAATTGGAACTGTTGGCAGTGTCCACATTTCCATGGTCAGCTCTGTCTTCTGTGAGTCCCTGATTTGTTCTAGAATGCCATTCACGTCCAGCTCAAATTTCACTTCCATCTTTATCGCTTTGAGTTTCTTTGTTGCGCTTTCATCTTTGTTGGCCAATTCTTTCTTTTGATTATCCATTTTCATAAAGTGCCGGCTGATCACTGAGAAGCAAGGAGGCACCACAACTGCACACTTTGCTGCCAGTGCATGAGCTGAATGATCTGCTGGAATCAGGAGGTTCGCCCAGCAGTTGGGGTTTTCACAGCTCTCTGGGGGATTCTGACTCTCGGTCAAGTGTGAGATCCACTGGAATAGGTGATAGAACAGAGAGAAGAAACTCCAAAGGCAACTTCTGAACGAGGGAGGCTCCAGCTGAGAGCCTGGGTGGTAGCTATTCTCTGCCCAGGGCTGGCTTAAAAACGCAAAAAAAAACACAACTCTGTCAAACACAAAGCAAAAAGACCACAAAGGCCCTTCTTAAACTCTGATTAACGTGCAAGTCTGATTTTTTTTTTCCGCAGGACCCAATTGACAACCTAAAAATTAAATATTTCTATATGGCAAGATTTCTCACCAAAAATTAAGATGAGCAACAGGAGAGAAGATACTTGTAGTTACAACAGGGGGAAAAGATCACTATCCTGAATATGCAAAGAACTCACAGAGAAAACTTAATAGAAAACTAGATAAAGGATGTGAGTGGGCATTTCACAGAAAGAAGAAATACTGGCTAATTCTGAATGGAGAGGTAAGCAGTTGTGTTAGTAACGAAGTAATGCAGTCATGGCAACAGGATAGGCTTCTTGCCTGTCAGAAGGCAAAATAATTTTTTAGGGCTGATAACATCCAGTATTAGAGTTTCAGAAAATTGGGTGAATGGGCCACATTCTGACACTGTTGGTGAGAATATAAATTGGTACAATTTTTGGTTCTGTCAATTTGATAATCTTTTAAAACTTAAAAATGCACATTCTTTGTGAACCAGAAAAAAAATAATTTCCACGAGACATGCACCACAATATATTTTAAAGAAATCAGCTATTACACAGTTTAATTTCAATAAGATACCTTCTTATTCATAACATATTATATCAAGTAATTCTCAATTTACTTTCAGAGTAATTGTGTCATAAATTCCTGAGGTCATGGTGCCTCTCACCCAGGGAATTATTATATCTAGCAATAACAAAAAGCATTGAAAAGGAGTAACCTACTCAGAACATTTCAAATATTTTGAAATTCAATGTGGAATTTAAGCTGAGTGTTTTTATTGCTTTTGGTGTCGTAACAGAGAGCTATTTTCCCAGGGGAAAAAAAAAAAGCTTTGGTCCCCTATTACATCCAGTCCATTCTAAAGAAGCCAATTAGAGGAGAGAAAGGAGTGTGGTGAGTGGGGTAGAGGGGGTCCTGGAGCAGAGAAGGAGACAGTCCCTACTAGTGGGTAAGAAAGGCGGGCAGTGGCCATGCCCTGTGCACTCTGGGCTCACTACACAGGGGACACGTGGTGTTTATAGGGAAATTCAAAGGCAGGCGAACCCCAACCACTCCCAGAAATGTGCAGAGAATGTTTTGGGGTTTTTTAACATTATCTATTTATTTATTTACTTGGCTGCACCGGGTCTTAGTTGCGGCACGTGGGATCTTTAGTTGCGGCATGCAGGATCTTAGTTGTGGCATGCGGGATCTTAGTTGCTGTGAGTGAAGTCTTAGTTGCAGTAGCGGGATCTAGTTCCCCAACCAGGGATCAACCCCAGGCCCCCTCCATTGGGAGCGTGGAGGCTTAACCACTGGAACGCCAGGGAAGTCCCCTGGCTTTTTTATAGACTCACTTTCTGTAAGCTGCTACCTGGTTATCCAGTGGTATAGCTCATATAGGAAAGACAGGAAAATGTTGGATTCTTTCCTTTGATTTCCCAGTTTTCAAGATAAAAGACTTGGTGCCCTAACATCTGAAGGTGATCAGTTCTTTTTGTCTTAATATTAATTCATGGATTTAACATATTTGATGGATTTCAATCCGTTTCAATGATTATCCTTTTTAAAGCTTAAATGGCTCAATCTTGGGCCAATCTTTGCCTCTTCAAGTTGGCGCCTAGGTCCCTATGATCTGACTCTCCTGGTCCTCGACAGCTTCTCTGCTGTCGAGATGTTCCAGCCTCATCTTGTATGTTTCTTGTATGTTTCCTGCTCCAGCCCTCAAATCAATTATTTTGAAGCCCTTGTTTCTTTTGCTAAGTAGTATTTCAATGCCATAGAATGGGTCATTATTTCTGGGCTGTTTTGGCAGACAGGGTTAGAAAAACAAAGTAAATAAATAAAATACCTCTTGAGTTTATATTTATATTAGGGTTCTCCAGAGAAACAGAACGAATTGGAGAGATATAGATAGATATGTTTGTGTGTGTGTGTGTGTGTGTGTGTGTGTGTGTGTGTGTGTGTGGTGTGTGTAGATAAAGATAGATAGATAGATAGATAGATAGATGGATAGGCAGATAGGAAGGAAAGAAATTGGCTCACAAGATCACATGATTCTGAAGGCTGAGAAGTCTCTATCTCCAGCCAGCTGGAGACCCAGGAGAACTGATGGTTTAAGTTCCACCCTGTGATTTATGTTATAGACTCCACACATGGGAGGAAAGGAGCTCAGGGTCTTCTACTCCACTATCTCATCTTCTGCCTCTAAGAAGGGAATTGTTAAAGATGATATTTATGAGTCCCACCACACACCTGCAGATTCATAACTTCTTAGAATGGGGAGCTGATCACAAAGGGATTTGTATTCACTTTAAAGCTTCAGGAAAACATGTTTAGGTAAGTAGTTACCTTCCAGTTTCCCATCAGGATCAGATGAGCCGTATTAAGAAATAACATCACCTGTTCCCTGCCCACAGCGTCTGTTTATTCCTCCTGTGAGAGAATCAGTGTTGTACTAATTAAGTGCTCCAGGTGATTCTAAGGTGAGGCCAGGGTTAAATACGTGAGCTCTTGGTATATTTGTGAGAGTTAAGCCCAAGCTTTAGTCCAAGGAGAAGCAACAGTGTCTGTTCTGAGTTTGGAAGAGTGTCAGTGCATCCCACATACTTCATTGTAGTGGAGTTTTTGGACATCTATGAGGAAAGAATGTGTGTAGACAACAAAGGGAAACCTCAGTGTGGTCTCCATGTAAGACCTGATTATTCCTGAATCTCTCCTGAGACCAGGCGTGGCAGAGGTTGGCCTTTTCAGCATTTCAAGGTCCTTCTCCCTGTGGGTGCAGTGGGAGCAGGTGAGGAAGCTGTGCTGACACCTTTGAAGGTATTCAGTATATTCTCAAGATGCTGTTGTGATTCCTCCACATAATACTGGTGAGAAAACAACCCAGAGCAGGAGGAAGAAGAGGAGGAAATGGCCTTCTCAGGTAACTGTCCTGTCCTGGGTCAGAGGCTCTGTTTGCTTTTCCTCCTGATATGTCTTGGATTGAGAACCTGCAAAATTTTAATTATCTCCTTTTGATCTTTCTGCCTCATGAGGTTGTTTTCAAGTACTTATTTTTTCTTTTATTCTTATGACCCTCAGGATCAGCCTTTTAGAATTATTCTCTGTTATTTCCCAGAGCCTTATTTTGGTAGTCAACCTCCTTGTTTCCTATAGAGTCTGAAGAATTCTCACCATGATTTAGTGACATCCAAGTATTGAAAATATTCCCTTTGTGAGCGATTAACACAGAAATTCATTGACATCCAAGATTCCCATAGGGATGTGGTTGGGTTTTGGGCTCCTAGGGTAGAATGAGAAAATGTAGTTATTCTCTCACATCTGGATGCAGGGTCAGCTTTTTGGATAGGATTAAGAAAATGCATGTATAGTTAGGATGACCTTAGTGATCTTGAAGTTCTCAGACTTCTGGAAAAAATTAAGAAAGTAGCAGAGTCTTTTCCCTATATTGATAAGAATGCTTTACTATTTTTTTTTTTTTTTTTTTTTTGGTACGCGGGCCTCTCACTGTTGTGGCCTCTCCCGTTGCGGAGCACAGGCTCCGGACGCACAGGCTCAGCGTCCATGGCTCACGGGCCCAGCCGCTCCGTGGCATGTGGGATCTTCCCAGACCAGGTCACGAACCCACGTCCCCTGCATCGGCAGGCAGACTCTCAACCACTGCGCCACCAGGGAGGCCCTGTCTTACTATTTAAATGCACTATTTGGAATACAGAACATGGAAGGAATATAAGGATTAAAATTTTCATAAAACTGGCCTTTAAAAAAAACTTTATTGATGTATAGTTGATTTACAATGTTGTGTTAGTTTCTGGTGTACAGCAAAGTGATTCAGCTATATGTATATACACATTCTTTTTATTTTTAATATTCTTTTCCATATGGTTTATCATAGGGTATTGAATATAGCTCCCTGTCCTATACAGTAGGACCTTGTTGTTTATCCATTCCATGTATAACAGTTTGCATCTGCTAATCCCAAACTTCTAATCCACCCCTCCTCCAAGCCCCTCCCCCTTGGCAACCACAAGTATGTTCTCTATGTCTGTGAGTCTGTTTCTGTTTCATAGATAAGTTTATTTGGGTCATATTTTAGATTCCACATATAAGTGGTATCATGGTATTTGTCTTTCTCTTTCTGATTTACTGCACTTAGTATGTAATCTCTAGTTGCATCCATGTTACTGCAAAGGGCATTATTTCATTATTTTTATGACTGAGTAATATTCCATTCTATATATGTACCACGTCTCTTTATCCATTCATCTGTCAATGGACATTTAAGTTATTTGCATGTCTTGGCTATTGTAAATAGTGCTGTTATGACCATAGGGGTACATGTATCAGTGTCTTTTGGATTATAGTTTTGTCTGGATATATGCCCAGGAGTGGGATTACAGGGTTATATGGTAGCTCTATTTTTAGTTTTTTTAAGGAACCTCCATACTGTTCTCCATAGTGACTGTACCAACTTACATTCTCACCAACAGTATAGGAGGGTTCCTTCTTTTCCACACCCTCTCCAGCATTTGTTATTTGTAGACTTTTTAATGATGGCCATTCTGATTCGTTAGTGTGAGGTGGTACCTCACTGTAGTTTTGATTTGCATTTCTCTAATAATTAGTGATGTGGAGCATCTTTTCATGTGCCTTTTGGCCATCTGTATTTCTCCTTTGGAAAAATGTTTATTTAGGTCTTCTGCCCATTTTCTGATTGGGTTGCTTTTTTGTTGTTGAGTTGTGTAAGCTGTTTATATATTTTGGAAGTTAAGCCCTTGTCGGTCTCATCATTTGCAAATATGTTCTCCCACTCCTTAGGTTGTCTTTTCGTTTTGTTTATGGTTTCCTTTGCTGTGCAAAAGCTTATAAGTTAGATTAGGTCCCTTTTGTTTATTTTTATTTCCATGCTTTCTTTTTTATGATGTGTTTCCCCCAAATTAGTTAATTTCACTTTTTTTAACCTATATTTCATGACTGTAAATGATAATTTTCAACTCAGTACACTTAAGACAATGTGGTGTTGAATTCAAATCTGACTTTTCCATATGTCTATTGCCAATAAAATATGTGATTGTTTATTATTACCCCTACTGTGTACCTGATTTATCAATATTATTTGTCTTCTTGGTTAATGACCAGTGTTTGTTTTATTCTGACTTGGTGAGTAGTTATGGAAATAATCTTAATCTCTCATCTATTTTTTAATGAATTTATTATTTTTATGAGAAAATTTTGAATTAAAAGTATTTTTTTAAGTTTTTTACACTTCTATTTTGGGTATTTAATTTTTAATTATAAGAAACGTATCACAATATGTATCATCTTCACCATTTTTAACTGTACAGTTCAGTGCATTAATTATATTCACATGATTGTGCCATCCATCTCTGGATAGTTTCACCTTGAAAAATTGACTGAATACTCGTTAAACAAACACTTCCCCATTTGCCTCTACTCCAAGTCTCTGTCAACCAACATTCCACTTTTTAAAATGAGGTTAACTACATTAAGTTGCTCACATAAGGGAAATACTATACTTTCTGTCCCTTTGTGACTATTACGTATCACAACATAATGTCTTCAAGATTTATTCATGTTGTATCGTGACAAGATCTTTTTCTTTTTCAAACTTGAATAATAATACACTGTATGTGTATGCTACATTTTCTTTAACCATTCTTTTATGCATGAATATTGGGCTGTTTCCTCTGTTACTGATTTTGTGAGTAATGCTCCAGTGTAGCTGAGTGTGAAAATGTCTCTAACAGATCCTCCTTTGAAGTTCTTTATATACATACCCAGAAGTGGGAGAACTGGATCATATCATAATTTTATGTTTACTATTTTGAGAAAACTCCATATTGTTTTTTATGCTTGTTATATACTTTTTTATGTTTCCTTGAACAGTAAATAAGGATCCTAATTTCTCCATATCCTTGCCAACATTTGCCATATAAATATATCATAGATATAATATAGATATATAATATAATACAGATAGAATAAAGATAGAATATAATATATAAAATATATGTGTAGTGGTCATCCTAATCACTATGAGGTGATACCTCATTGTGGGTTTTTATTTCTCTAATAATAACTTATTTTGAGCATCTTTCACATTTCTGTTTTTATTTGCATATCTTATTTGAATTAATGTCTGTTTAATTCTCAGCCCATACATTATGGTACTTGTTTTTTGAAGTTGTTGTGTTCTAGGAGTTATGTATGTATTCTTCACTTTGCTTCCTTATCAGATATTTGCTTTGCAGAATTTTCTTTTCTTCCACAGGTTGCCTTTTCACCCCATTGATTGTTTCCTCTAATGTGTACGAGTTTTTCATGTGATGTAATCCTTTTCAATTCCACTGCTTTTGTTGCTTGAGCTTTAATTTCATATCCAAAAAATCACTGCCAAATCAAATGGCATAAAACTTTTCCCCTATGTTTTCTTCTAGGAGATTTACAGTTATATGTTCATATTTCAATCTTCAATCCTTTTTGAGTTAACATTTGTATGTGGTATTAGTTAAGGGTCCAACATCAGTCTGTCACATGTAAACATCCAATTTTTCCAGCTCCATTTCTGTATGAGATTATCCATTTCCATTTGCTTGTGATAGGCACCCTGGTTGATGATGATTTGACCATAAACATGAGAGTTTCTATCTGTGCTCTCTATGTTGATCCATTATTTTGTTTCTGTCTGAGGGTTTGTACTACCCTTTTTTTTGACAACTGTTGCTTTGTAGTATGTTTTAAAATCAGGACATGTCATGCCTCCAACTTTCTACTTTCTTTACCAGGTTATTCAGTATTTTATGATATTCCACGTACATTTTAGAAGGAACTTTTCTATTTTTGCCTAAATTGTCATTGGAATTTTTTTTTTCAGTACACGGGCCTCTGACTGTTGTGGCCTGTCCCGTTGTGGAGCACAGGCTGCGGACGCGCAGGCTTAGCGGCCATGGCTTACGGGCCCAGCCACTCCATGGCATGTGGGATCCTCCCAGACCAGAGCACGAACCCGTGTCCCCTGCATTGGCAGGCAGACTCTCAACTACTGCACCACCAGGGAAGCCCTGTCATTGGAATTTTGAAAGAGAATGTTCTGATTCTATAGATCCCTTGAATAGTATTGACAGTTAATGATATAAGTATTCCTATCCAAGAGCATGGAATGCGTGTCTGTTTATTTACATCTTCTCGAGTTATTTCCAGAAATATTTATAATTTTCACCATACAAGTCTCCATTTCCTTCATTACATTAACTTCTAATATATTATTCTGTTTTAAGCTAGTGTAAATGAAAATATACTCTTAATATCTTTCTTGGATTATTTTTTCTTACTGTATAGAAACACAACTAATTTTTGTTTAATTTTGAATTTTGCTAAATTTGTTTATGATGTCTATGTTTATTTGCTTTTTAACATAGATGCTTTAAGTTTTTCTATGTAAGATTTTGTCATCTGTAAACAGAAGTATTTTACTCTTTTCTTTTTTTCTTTGCATGATCATTTTGATTAGGCAATCCAGTACGGTGTTGAATCCAAGTGATGAGAGTATGAATTCTTACCATTTTCTGAAATATAGAGAAAAAGCTTTGTCTTCTACTATTGAGTATACTGATAACTGTGGCCTTTTTGTATGATTTTTATTACATTCTGATAGTTTTCATTAATTCCTATTTTTAGTGTTTTTAACATGAAAAAGTCCTGAATTGTCTATTTATCTGCATCATTTGATATATAGTGTGACCTTAATTCTTTGTATGTGCTCTTAATATATTTTTTAAATTTCCATTTGTTGAAATACTTTTGAATTCTACAAATAATTCTGAATTTTATTGGTGTACAATCCTTAAACGTGCTTCTGAATTCATTTTTCTAGTATTTTATTGAGGACTTTTGTGTCAGTATTCAGCACAGTTATTGGCTTGTAGTTTTTTTCTTTTCTTTTTAACTTTGTAGTATCTTTGTCTTTGATATTGGGTAATGTTGGCCTCATAGAAAGTGTGATAATTTCTCTCCTCTTCACACTTTGGAAATATTTGTTGAGAATTGGTGCTAATTTTTCTCGAAATGTTGCTGGAATTATCCAGTTAATTCATCTGGTTCATAGATTTTCTTTGTTGGGAATTCTTTAAAATTAGTATTTTGTCTACTTAATAGTTGTAGGTTTGTTGTGATTTTTTAAATTCCTTCCTGCTAAATTCTAAGTAGGCTGTATCTTTCTAGAAGTCCAATTTGTTGTTGTGTAATTATTCATAGTAGCCTCCTTTAATTTCTTTTATTTCTATAGTATCATTTTTTTATCTCTGCTTTCACTTCTGATTTTAGTTGACTCTTTTCTGTTTTATCCTTAATCTAGCTAAGGGCTTATCAGTTATACATAAAATTGTATGTATCTTCACCGAGATTACTAAGTGGGATAATTTATTATTTGGTATCTTTCAGCTATATCTTCTCATGATATCCAGGGTTTGATGCCAAAAAAGCCAGGCATAGAGGATTTATTCCAAACCATGCTGGTCAGAAAATATGAAAGCTATTGCCTTGGAAATTTAAACTTAATGAAAGACTGGGAAAGTAAGGGGTCATGTGAAGGGCTGAAAGTATGTTATTATGGACATAATCATATTGGGACAGTTTCCCATAATAAAAGCATTACTGCCAAAGGAAACCAAGGGTATAAATGAAAGTGGGAGAAACTATACTTTACGTCAATATCTTTGGCAGAAAAATTATGTTTTTGTAAGCAAAGACCCACATCATTTTTTTTACCATACACATTCTCTGAATGGAAATTTGGAAAACCTGTAAAGTCATCTAGTCTATACTGCAAATACTCATTCAGGCAATTATGAATATAGGCTTGGATTAAACATTCATTTAAACTTGTCTGAAGACAAGGGATTTTATTTTATTTTATTTTATTTATTTATTTATTTATTTAATGTTACTTCCATTTATTCCCTGGGCCCCATGCAAATTTTTTTTCAAGACAAAAATCAATTTATTGTTTTGTTCTCATCTCCTCAAATTTAGTGCATTTTCACTTACATTCAGTGTCCAGTATTTTACAGCGCTTGATTAAAAGGTACAGACTCCTACATATAAAATAGATAAAGACAAGAGATTTTAAAATGAAGAAAAACATCCCAATGTGACCAATTTGAGAGATCCTTTTGCAAGTGTTCTTAATTCCTTAACCAAGAAATATTTTCTCCATGTTCCAAAACCTGTAATGCTGATAATAATGGGAGAGTCGTTATTCAGCCCGCATTGTTCAACGGGTATCATAGTGTAGGTAATATGAAACAACTCTTCTTGGGTAGTAAAATGAGTAAGGCCTTAAGCAAGAGTTCTATTTTCAACAATCACAGGAGTGTTTATAATGGTGCAAGAAGTTATCCATGCATTGAAACTTGGAAAAACTTTGACCAAGACTCAAATCTTATGAGACGTCAGAATTCAACTTTCAGAGAACCATCTTAAAAGTAATAAATGTAGAAATGTCTTTTATCAAAGCTGAAATCTTACTGTGTATAAGAGTGTTCATATTGGAGACAAGGCTTACAGATGTAGTGAATACGGTAAAGTTTTTAACCAGTCTTCAAAACTTACTCAACATCAGAGAATAGAGAGGAGCATTACAAGTGCAATAAATGTGGGAAGGGCTTTAAGCAGTCATTAAATCTAAGAAGACATAAGAAAATCCATACTGAAGGGGAATCTTACAAATGGAAAGAATGTGGTAAAGACTGTAAATTGTGTTCAAACCTTAGTCAACATCAGATAATTCATCCTGGGGAGAAACCATACAAATGTAAAGAACATGGCGAAGCCTTTACCCAGGGCTCAAATCTTAAGCAGCATCAGAGATCTTATATTGGAGAGAAACCTTACAAATGCACAGAATGTGGCAAGGCTTTTAAAAGGCATTCAAAACTTTCTGAACATCGGAGAATTTATATTGGGGAGAAACCACAGGACTGTAAAGATTGTGGCAAAGCATTTACCCAGGGCGCAAATCTTAAGCAGCATCAGATGCAGCAGAAAAGCCTTACAAATGTACAGAATGTAGCAAAGCCTTTAAAAGGCATGCACAGTTTACTCAGCATCACAGATTTCACACTGGGGAAAAACCATGCAAATGTAAAAAATGTGGCAGACCTTTCTTTAATCAGCGTTCATGTCTTACTCAGCATCAGCGATCTCATACTGGAGAGAAACCTCCCAAATGTAGCCAATATAACAAAGCCTTTAACTGGCTCTCGAAACTTTCTAGACATCAGAAAATAGGTACTAGGGAAAATCATACAAATGTGGAGAATGGGACAAAGCCTTTAACCAGAGTTGTCACCTTGCTCAACATCAGAGTCCATGGTGGAGAGAAACCCTGCAAATGTGATAAGTGATGAAAGATATTTGTCTTAAATACATACTTTAGAAAACACCTGAGAGTTCATAATGGAAAGAAATTTGAATGACAAAAAAAAATTAAGTAATCAAAAATAAATACTAATCCAATGCCAGAATACATAGTAGAAGCATTCAATCAATACCACTTTTCTGGCATTACTCTAAATCAGAATATCGTAGAAAATAATCTAAAGACAAAACACTTATAGAATTTATTTGTTGGTATTGATTACAGGATAAAGGGGATGGATGTTTGGACAAGTAAATCATTATCAATACCTTTATTTATATCAGCACTACTTGAGATTATTTGAAAACAAAAATTAATACAATTCAACTCTCAAATGACTACATGTTATGCTTTTCTTTCTAGTGTGAATGTACATTTATGTTTTTTTTTAAATAGATCTTTATTGGAGTACAGTTGCTTCACAATACTGTGTTAGTTTCTGTTTTACACCAAAGTGAACCAGCCATATACATACATATGTCCCCATATCCCCTCCCTCCTGAGCCTCTCTCCCATCCTACCTATCCCACCCCTCTAGGTCATCACAAAGCACCAAGCTGATCTCCCTGTGCTATGCTGCTGCTTCCCACTAGCTAACTATTACGTTCGGTAGTGTATATATGTCGACGCTAGTCTCACTTCGCCCCAGCTTCCCCCTTTCACCCCGTGTCCTCAAGTCCAATCTCTGTCTACATCTCTATTCCTGCCCTGCAAGTAGGTTATCAGTACCTTTTTTTTTTTTTTTTTTTTTTTTGCAGTACTCGGGCCTTTCACTATTGTGGCCTCTCCTGTTGTGGAGCACAGGCTCTGGACGCACAGGCTCAGCGGACATTGCTCACGGGCCCAGCCGCTCCGCAGCATGTGGGATCTTCCCGGACCGGGACACGAACCTGTGTCCCCTACATCGGCAGGCGGACGCTCAACCACTGCACCACAAGGGAAGCCCCCTTTTTTTTTTTTAGATTCCATACATATGTGTCAGAATACAGTATTTGTTTTCCTCTTTCTGACTTACTTCACCCTGTATAGCAGACTCCGGGTCCATCCAACTTACTACAAATAACTCAATTTCGTTTCTTTTTATGGCTGAGTAATATTCCATTGTACATATGTGCCATAACTTATTTATCCATTCATCTGTCGGTGGACATTTAGGTTTGTTCCGTGTCCTGGCTATTGTAAACAGTGCTGCAATAAACGTTGTGGTACATGATCCTTTTTGAATTATGGTTTTCTCAGGGTATATGCCCAGTAGTGGGATTGCTGGGTCATATGGCAGTTCTATTTTTAGTTTTTTAAGGAACGTCCATACTGTTTTCCATAGTGGTTGTATCAATTTACATTCCCACCAACAGTACAGGAGGGTTCCCTTTTCACCACACCTTTCCAGCATTTATTGTTTCTAGTTTTTTGTTTGTTTGTTTTTTGCAGTATGTGGGCCTCACACTGTTGTGGCCTCTCCCGTTGCAGAGCAAAGGCTCCGGACGTGCAGGCTCAGTGGCCATGGCTCACGGGCCAAGCCGCTCTGTGGCATGTGGGATCTTCCCGGACCAGGGCATGAACCCGTGTCCCCTGCATCAGCAGGTGGACTCTTAACCACTGCGCCACCAGGGAAGCTCTGTTTCTAGGTTTTTTGATAATAGCCATCCGGACTGGTGTGAGGTGATACCTCACTGTAGTTTTGATTTGCATTTCTCTAATAATTAGTGATGTTGAGCATCTTATCATGTGCCTCTTGACCATCTGTATGTCTTCCTTGGTGAAATGTCTATTTAGGTCTTCTGCCCTTTTTTTTTTTTTTTTTTTTTTTTTTTTGCGGTACACGGGCCACTCACTGTTGTGGCCTCTCCCATTGTGGAGCACAGGCTCCGAACGCACAGGCTCAGAGGCCATGGCTCACGGACCCAGCCGCTCCGCAGCACGTGGGATCCTCCCGGACCAGGGCACGAACCCGTGTTCCCTGCATCAGCAGGCGGACTCTCAACCACTGCGCCACCAGGGAAGCCCTTCTGCCCATTTTTTAATTGGATTGTTTGTTTTTTTGATATTGAGCTCCATGAGCTGTTTGTATATTTTGGAGATTAATCCTTTGTCTGTTGTTTCATTTGCAAATATTTTCTCCCATTCGGAGGGTTGTCTTTTTGTCTTGTTTATGGTTTCCTTTGCTGTGCAAAAGCTTTTAAGTTTAATTAAGTCCCATTTGTTTATTTTTGTTTTTATTTCTGTTACTCTAGGAGGTGAGTCAAAAAAAAGATCTTGCTGTGGTTTATGTCAGTGTGTTTCCTATGTTTTCCTCTAAGAGTTTTATAGTGTCTGGTCTTACATTTAGGTCTTTAATCCATTTGGAGTTTATTTTTGTGTATGGTGTTAGGTGGTGTTCTAATTTCATTCTTTTACATGTAGCTGTCCTGTTTTCCCAGGACCACTTATTGAAGAAGCTGTCCTTTCTCCATTGTATGTTCTTGCCTCCCTTGTCGTAAATTAGGTGGCCATATGTGTGTGGGTTTATCTCTGGGCATTCTATCCTGTACCATTGATCTATATTTCTGTTTTTGTACTAGTACCATATTATCTTGATTACTGTAGCTTTGTGGTATAGTTTGTAGTCAGGGAGCCTAATTCCTCCAACTCCTTTTGCCTTTCTCAAGATTGCTTTGCCTATTCGGGGTCTTTTATGTTTCCATACGAATTGTAAAATTTTTTTGTTCTAATTCTGTGAAAAATGCCATTGGTAGTTTAATAGGGATTGCATTGAATCTGTAGATTGCTTTGGGTAGTATAGTCATTTTCACAATATTGATTCTTCCAATCCAAGAACATGGTATATTTCTCCAACTGTTTATGTCATCTTTGATTTCTTTCATCAGTGTTTTATAGGTTTCTGAGTACAGGTCTCTCACCTCCTTAGGCAGGTTTATTCCTAGGTATTTTATTCTTTTTATTGTGATGGTAAATGGGATTGTTTCCTTAATTTCTCTTTCTGATTTTTTGTTATTGATTTATAGGAATGCCAGAGATTTCTGTGCATTAATTTTGTATCCTGAAACCTTACCAAATTCATTGATTAGTTCCAGTAGTTTTCAGGTGGCATCTTTAAGATTTTCTATATAGTATTATGTCATCTGCCAACAGTGACAGTTTTACTTCTTCTTTTCAAATTTGTATTCCCTTTATTTTTTTTTTCTTCTCTGATTGCTGTGGCTAGGACTTCCAAAACTATGTTGAATAAGAGTGGTGAGAGTGGACATCCTTGTCTTATTCCTGACCTAAGTGGAAATGCTTTCAGTTTTTCACCATTGAGTATGATACCTGCTGTGTTTTTGTCATATATGGCCTTTATTATGTTGAGGTTGTTTCCCTCTATGCCCATTTTCTGGAGAGGTTTTATCATAAATGGGTGTTGAATTTTGTCAAAAGCTTTTTCTGCATCTATTGAGAGGATCACATGGTTTTTATTCCTTAATTTGTTAATGTGGTGTATCACATTGATTGATTTGCATATATTGAAGAATCCTTGCATACCTGGGATGAATCCCACTTGATCATGGTTTATGATCCTTTAATGTGTTGTTGGATTCTATTTGCTCGTATTCTGTTCAGGAATTTTGCATCTATGTTCATCAGTGATATTGGTCTATAATTTTCTTTTTTTGTGATATCTTTTTCTGGTTTTGGTATCAGGGTGATGGTGGCTTCGTAGAATGAATTTGGGAGTGTTTCTCCCTATGCAATTTTTGGAAAAGTTTGAGAAGGATAGGTGTTAGCTCTTCTCTAAATGTTTGATGGAATTCTCCTGTGAAACCCTCTGGTCCTGGACTGTTGTTTGTTGGAAGATTTTTGTCTTTTTTATAAATTTATTTTTTTTTTTGACTGCATTGGGTCTTTGTTGCTCTGTGCAGGCTTTCTCTATTTGCAGTGAGTGGGGGCTACTCTTCATTGCAGTGCACGGGCTTCTCATTGCAGTGGCTTCTCTTATTGTGAAGCATGGGCTCTAGGCGTGCAGGCTTCAGTAGTTGTGGTGCACAGGCTCGGTATTTGTGGCTCACGGGCTCTAGAGTGTGGGCTCAGTGCACAGGCTTAGTTGTTCTGTGGCATGTGGGATCTTCCCAGACCAGGGCTTGAACCCGTGTCCCCTGCATTGGCAGGCAGATTCTTAACCACTGCACCACCAGGAAAGTCTGGAAGATTTTTAATTACAGTTTCAATTTCATTGCTTGTGATAGGTCTGTTTATATTTCCTAATTCTTCCTGTTTCAGTCTTGGAAAATTGTACTTTCGAAGAATTTGTCCACTTCCTTGTGGTTGTCCGTTTTACTGGATATAGTTTTTTATAGTAGTCTCATAATCCTTTGTATATCTGCGGTGTCAGTTGTGATTTCTCCTTTTTCATTTCTAATTTTATTGATTTGCGTCCTCTCCCTTTTTTTCTTGATGAGTCTGACTAAGGGTTTATCAATTTTGTTTATCTTCTCAAAGAACCATCTTTTAGTTTTATTGATCTTTACTATTGTTTTCTTCGTTTCTATTTCATTTATTTCTGCTCTGTTCTTTATGATTTCTTTTCTTTTACTGACTTCTTTGGGTTTTCTTTGTTCTTCTTTCTCTAGTTGTTTTAAGTGTAGGGTTAGATTGTTTATTTGAGATTTTACTTGTTTCTTGAGGTGAGATTGAATTGCTATAAACTTCCCTCTTACAGCTGCTTTGACTGTGTCCCATAGGTTTGGGGTCGTTATGTTTTCATTGTCATTTGTTTCTATGTATTTTTTTAATTTCTTCTTTGATTTCTTCAGTGATCTCTGCGTTATTTAGTAGTGCACTGTTTAGCCTCCATGTATTTGTGTTTTTTTACAGTTTTTTTCCTGTAATTGATTTCCAATCTCATAGCATTGTGTTCAGAAATGATGCTTGATACGATTTCAATTTTCTTAAATTTTCCACGGCTTGATTTGTGACCCAAGATGTGGTCTATCCTGGAGAATGTTCTGTGTGCACTTGAGAAGAAAGTGTATTCTACCACTTTTGGGTGGAATATTCTATAAATATCAATTAAATCTATCTGGTCTATTGTGTCACTTAAAGCTTGTGTTTCCTTATTTATTTTCTGTTTGGATGATCTGTCCATTGATGTAAGTGGCATGTTAAAGTCCCCTACTATTGTTGTGTTACTGTCGATTTTTCCTTTCATGGTTAGCATTTGCCTTATGTATTGAGGTGCTCCTATGTTGGGTGCATAAACATTTATAATTGTTAAATCTATTTCTTGGATTGACCCTTTGATCATTATGTAGTGTCCTTTGTCTCTTGTAATAATCTTTATTTTAAAGTCTATTTTACTGGATATGAATATTGCTACTCCAGCTTTCTTTTGATTTCCATTTGCATGGAATATCTTTTTCCATCCCCTCACCTTCAGTCTGTATGTGCCCCTAGGTCTGAAGTGGGTCTTTTGTAGAAAGCATATATATGGGTCTTGTTTTTGTATCCATTCAGCCAGTCTGTGTCTTTTGGTTGATGCATTTAATCCATTTACATTCAAGGTTATTATCGATATGTATGTTCCTATTACCATTTTCTTAATTGTTTTGGGTTTGTTTTTGTAGGTCTTTTTCTTCTCTTGTGTTTCCCACCTGGAGAAGTTTCTTTAGCATTTGTTGTAAAGCTGGTTTGGTGGTGCTGAATTTTCTTAGCTTTTGCTTGTCTGAAAAGCTTTTGATTTCTCCGTCAAATCTGAATGAGATCCTTGCTGGGTAGAGTAATCTTGTTTGTAGGTTTTCCTCTTTCATCACTTTTAATATATCCTGCCACTCCCTTCTGGCCTGCAGAGTTACTGCTGAAAAATCAGCTGATAACCTTATGGGGGTTCCTTTATATGTTATTTTTTGTTTTTCCCTTGCTGCTTTTAATATTTTTTCTTTGAATTTAATTTTTGTTAGTTTTATTAATATATGTCTTGTTGTATTTTTCCTCGGGTTTATCCTATATGGGACTCTCTGTGTTTCCTAGACTTGGGTGACTATTTCCTTTCCCATGTTAGGGAAGTTTTCGAGTATAATCTCTTCAAATATTTTCTCAGACCCTTTCTTTTTCTCTTCTTCCTCTGGGACCCCTATAATTTGAATGTTGGTGCGTTTAGTCTTGTCCCAGAGGTCTCTGAGATTGTCTTCAATTCTTTTCATTCTTTTTTCTTTATTCTGCTCCTCAGCAGTTATTTCCACCATTTTGTCTCCCAGCTCACTTTTTCATTCTTCTGGCCCAGTTATTCTGTTATTGATTCCTTCTAGTGTATTTTTCATTTCAGTTATTGTGTTGTTCATCTCCATTTGTTTGTTCTTTAGATCTAGATCTTTGTTAAAAAATTCTTGTGTTTTCTCAATCCGTGCCTCCATTGTATTTCTGAGATTCTGGATCATCTTTACTATCATTACTCTGAATTCTTTTTCAGGTAGATTGCCTGTTTCCTCTTAATTTATTTGGTCTTGTAGGTTTTTACCTTGCTCCTTCACCTGTAACATATTTCTTTGCTATCTGATTTTTTTTTTTTTTTATGAGTGGCATTGTGTTCCTGTCTTACTGGTTTTTTGGCCTGAGGCTTCCAACACTGGAGTTTGTAGGCTGTTGGGTAGAGCTGAGCCTTGGTACTGAGATGAGGACCTCTGTGAGACCTCACTCTGATGAATATTCCCTGACATCTGAGGTTCTCTGTTAGTCCAGTGGTTCCGACACAGAGCTCCCACAACAGGAGCTTTGGCCCAACCCCCGGCTCGTGGACCAATATCCCACAAGCTGCGTGGGGTGGCAAAAAAAAAAAGAGAGAGAGAGAACAATAACAAAATAAAAAATAAAATTAGACTAGGAAACTAACAGATATGTTAGAAAAAATATAAAAATTAAAATATAGATGAATCAACATCCGCAAGGTACAACAGTTCCACAATAGCAAGAAAGAGGAGGGAAAAGAAAAAAAAAATGGGGGGCTTCCCTGGTGGCGCAGTGGTTGAGAGTCCACCTGCCGATGTAGGGGACACAGGTTCGTGCCCTGGTCCGGGAAGATCCCACATGCCGCGGAGCGGCTGGGCCCGTGAGCCATGGCCGCGAAGCCTGCGCGTCCGGAGCCTGTGCTCCGCAACGGGAGAGGCCACAGCAGTGAGAGGCCCGCATACCGCAAAAAAAAAAAAAAAAAAGGGGGGAAATGGGCTGTGGAGGGTGGGGCCTAAGCAAGGGCGAGGTTTGGGCAGTGGGCAAGGCCTATGCTTAGGACCCACAGGGCTGGAAAAGGCTTTGGGGGCTGTGAGGGGTGAGGCTTAGGCTCAAGGAACAGAAGGGGCGCAGGCGTGCCCCCCACCTCTGATCTCACGGGTGGGGGATCTCAACTGGGAGCCCAGCAGGCTTCCTGGGCTCGAGCGGGTCGGGCAAATGCCCTCCTCTCCTCTCCTGCTCCTCCTGTCCCAGAGGGCCCCTTCCACCTGCCTCTCCGGATCTCCCTGACCTCCCTCCTATGCCCCCAGGACCCACACGGCCTGGAGGGTCTTTGGAGTGCAGGGGACCGGCCTGGGAGCTCAGCAGGCTCCCCAGGCCAAGTGGGCCAGGCGATCTCCCTTTTCTCCTCTCCTGCTCCTCCCAGAGGGCCCCTCCTGCCTACCTCTCCTAATCTTCCCTGCCTACCTCTCCTAATCTTCCCAGCCTCAGGGGCGCTGATCCTGTCTGGCCTCCACTTCTTCTCCCCTCTCTGTCCCCCTACATCCTACCGGTTCACTTGGGGGTTCCTCCCATCTCCTTGGGCGTCAGGGTCCCCCACCAGCAGCCGGCAGGCGCCCCAGTTGTGGGGAGACACTAACTCGGTGTCTTCCCACACCACCATCTTGACTCCACCCTCTACACTCACGTTTTTGATTGTTGATGCCTCCGAGGTAAGAGAAGTCCTTCTATATTAGGTGGCAATCGTTTATTTTTACTTCCATCGGTGTTTAAAGACCCTGTAATGTAAAATGTACAATGAAAATCTAAATGGACATGATGTTTGTCATTGATTTAAATCATTCCTGTAGATCCCCGTTAGTTAAGTGTTCGGGGAATCATTCTTTGTATTAAAGACAGACCACTCTAAGTTTTAAATAGTTTTGCCAATTGCTTTTTGGGATAAAAAGATGGCAGTTCATTAAAATCCTGATAAACATTCACTGAATCAATAGATAGAAGTCATGAATATTAGTTGGCATGGCTTTTTTTTGGTTTTGGGGTTTTTTTTTGCGGTACGCGGGCCTCTCACTGTTGTGGCCTCTCCCGTTGCGGAGCAGAGGCTCCGGACGCGCAGGCTCAGCGGCCATGGCTCATGGGCCCAGCCGCTCCGCGGCGCGTGGGATCTTCCCGGACCGGGGCACGAACCCGTGTCCCCTGCATCGGCAGGCGGACTCTTAACGCCTGTGCCACCAGGGAAGCCCTAGTTGGCATGTTTGAAATAAACACATCTTCATCCATATCCAGAAAAGCATAGGTAAACCTTGTATTAGAGATTATAAAATTCATGTACATCCATGTTTACTAAATAATTAGCCTCCCTTTTGTAAACCATCCAAATCATAATTCTCAGGTCATTCTACCAGAAGAAGAAAAATGCTTCTGAATGTCTGTAATCTGTATTTTGATAGAGAATCATAGGTGGATTGTTAAAGGTTTATTTAGGCTCTCTGTGCACTTGTATGTTAATTAACAAAACTGCATGGTTTTTAGTATGTTAAACTTGATGTGTAATGAATGAAAATCAACTTCTCCCACATTATTTAAGCATTATTTTGGGTAACAAATAACCACAAAAAACTATCTGAGAACAGACTGGGGTGACATCTGTAGTAATCCCTTTCCTATTGGCCTTAAAGCTCAAATAATTTGAGATTGTATTTTTCATAATTTCTATATTGTATTTTTCCTCCTTTTTGTAACTACTGGCACATTGTGGTGGTTATAATAAGGATAATACAGGAGGATGTTGAGAGCTGCCGAAGCTACTGCCTAATACTGCTTCCTCAGCAATTTTGTGTAGCCAGGCAGCCTCCACGTGCCTTGAACTGACACCAGCCACTCGTATGAGCACGTGCACTAGAAAGCAGGATACAAACTCACACGCAAATGCAAGTTGTTGCTGTGTCTTCCCCAGTAGCCCTTGTGATCAGCAGTCTTCCAGAAACCCTGGTCCCTCCTCTCAAGTATCCTTTCAGTAAGACCCTCAGAGCTTATGAAAATCCTGCTCAATTGGTTTTAATACAACAATACACACTTAACCCTGGAAACCGTAAGAATTTCACCCATTGTCATAATAAAGGCATGAGCCCAACTACTGTGACGCTCTCTGCCTGCATCTTGCCTTGGCCTCCATGAGTGAGCCTTCAAGGTTTGCTATTAATTATTACAGGACCTGTGAGTAATAAACTCATTTGCTTCAGTTTCCCTTCTGGTCTTTTACTAAACCTGGATTCACTGCGCATTACTGAGAGCTTTATTTTTTTAAATGTTAATTTAGCAAAGTCACAAGTATAATGAAAATCCATACTTTGAGCCAATATTTTAAATTTTGACACTATATTTTTCTTTGCACACGTTTCTTTGCTCAGCAGATGGAACACAAACTTTTTCATGATTTTGATATACAGGGAATGCAATATGTAAATATATGCAGATATGATATATTTAGGAGTAAGAAAACTA
Source organism: Leucopleurus acutus (assembly GCF_964270905.1). Classification (NCBI taxonomy): domain Eukaryota; kingdom Metazoa; phylum Chordata; class Mammalia; order Artiodactyla; family Delphinidae; genus Leucopleurus; species Leucopleurus acutus. The sequence goes on from NC_139142.1 coordinate 172,725,092, forward strand.
AGAAGGAAGAGTGTGTGTGTACAAATAGTATTAGAAAGAATTTAGAAATAATGGATCATAACTGGTAATTTCAAAATTGTGGATGAATTACAAACTCGACACAGATATGTAATATAAATCTATTTTGTCTACTTTACATTGAGTTCATTTATTTCCATATGTCACAAGTCATGATTGAGATGCTCTCAAACCATCTTGTTTACTTGCCTGTTTATCATGAAAAATCTAGTTTATGATTTTATTTTCAAAAATTCATAAACAATTGCTTTCATGATATGCTGAGACATTTTAAGGATGGTTTTCATTAAATTTAATGGTGTTCAGAAATTAATTTAAAGATGAGAATAACTCCCCAGTGAGCATATTAAGTTGATTTTGTTTAATTAATACATTATTACTTCTTAACTGGAGAGGAACACTAAAATGACTTTTCTTCAGTTATTGTTTCTTCCACTTCTTATAAGTAACATTATCAAAGTTATTCATTTTAGTGTGACAGTTAGATCAGGTGAAAAGCTGGAGACTTCATGAGTCATGGGATTGTTTAGGCATGTGCGTGAGGTGAACAAACACACATGATGGTGATGGGTGTTTAATAGATACTGTAAAATTAGAAAAATATTCTAATTTGAGTGAGACAGAAAATGTGCAAAAGAAAGAACTGCATGAATCCTGCATGTGGAGAGAGGAGACCTGTTCTCTTGTTGCACAACTGACCATCAGAGTTTAGGAGAAAAATCTACTTGTTTCGTTTCCTGATTATTTCCAGGTTTTTAAAAAATTTAACCTCATTGTCTTCCTTGCTAACCATGAGTCCCAGTCATTGTCCTTCCTTGCCTTCATTATGGACACAGAGTTCTCACTGCTTTCCTCACCCCCAGTCATCCATGCAGGGCCTGGTAGTTTCTGATGTGTACTTTCAATTTTTTCTAAAGCAATGAGAAACTTAAGTGATGAATTTGAGGTCACTTATAAGATTCAAGTGCAACGTTGTGATCACTTAATTGTGGTAAGAGTGGAGCAGCTTCAGTGGACCAGGAAGACCTGGTCCTGGACCTGGACCTGGAAGCTTCCAGGACTCAGAAAGTTAGCTCTAGGAGACGTGTGAAGACTGAGCTCTGCTCAGTACTCTGTAACAACCTAAACGGGAAAAGAAGCTGAAAAAGAATAGATACATGTATATGTTATAACTGAATCACTTTGCTGTATACCCAAAACTAACACATTGTTAATCAATTATACTCCAATATAAAATAAAAATTAGAAAATAAAAAATAGACACATAAGACTTGCTGAAAGTACATATGGGGAGTTCTTTCAAAATGTAGGGAGGCAAGCACAAGGGGGCTCTCTTTAATTCTCCAAGGTCCTAGGCAACTGGTGGTGGTGTGCAAATGACAGAGATGGAGACTTGCCAAATGTGCTGGATTCCTGAGAATACAGGAAATCAGATACTGTCCTCTTTATTTAAAATATTTCCTGGGAAGTACTGAGGACTGGATGCTGTTAGTAGAGATTATTACATTTTCCCAGGCTCAGATCAGTGGCAGTTGGATGGAGAGGGGTGTGGAGTGAAAAACTTTGTTAACATAGTTTTAAAATGTCCTGTGGCAGACTAGATGTGGAGCTGAGGAAGGATTCTGGACACTGTGATAGGCAGGTCAGCATGTGCTGTGGTTTTACAGAAACCTAGGTGCCAGGTATATACCTGCAACATAAATTATATCTCCTTTAAATGAGTGACCTTCCAGGGAAGCTGACCTGCAGATGTCAGGGACCCTTCTCACTTCCTCTCAACAGAGTGATGGTCTTATGATGAGTTCTGGGTTCTGTACCAAGCGTCACTTAGTTGGGTGAGAAGTTCACCATAAGAGGCAGTGAGCATTTCTTTTTCAAACAGTTTATTTAGTTTTTAAGCTAGAAGTTCTCAAGGTTTTCACAGCCCATTTTTTCTTTTAACGCATCTTGATGGGAGCAGAAGGACAATATTTTCAGTTGTGGTAATTGATACAATGGAGTTGGTATCAGGTTATGCTCATGTTTAACATTGGTATAAATGAAATATAAGAATCTATGTTTTTCTGTAACTGGTAGTTTGTTTTCAGTTATACCAAGAACAGACTAATGCATATGTATAGAAAAGAAGATGTATATTTGGTGCTGTGTACACAGGGAATAGGTAGATGTTCAATGGTTGCGAAAACAAAAGGGACCTTTTTTTCACTTCTTCTCTCTGACATGGTTTACATGCAGTGTTGTGCATGTTTTTGTTCTCTCATAACCCCAATATGTATGGTTGCCACACTGTCAAGCATCAAACCATGTTCCATGCAACAAGAAGGAGGCTGTGTGAATCTGATAGGACATAGGGGTTTTGATTTGAAGCCACTCCTTTTTGATTTGGGGAACAACATCCCCCCCTGCCCTTCTCGCCCCGTATCATTGTTCAGAATTCTATCAAGTGACCACTCTAAGGAAATACATGTTCTGTAGCACAGGGAACACATGAGAAGATATTTGTGAATGGCTGATGTTACTTGCACTCTTTCACAGAGCCTGACACAAAGGATATTACAGATGGTTAAATGTTTGAATTCAGGATTGTGTGGCCAGGGCAAAAAGGAGTGGTGTGTAGGGGACTTTGGCTTCATTTGGGCCAATTACCTTTCTCTGTTGTGAGTTCTGATGTCACCCCTTGAAGGACCATCAACTGTCAGGAGAGGTTATGATGATATTGATGATGATGACAATGATTTGTATGTCTTTGAACTTAAGAATAAAATAGTTTCTAGTATAATTGTCCCAGAAAATTGTGTTTATGTTAAATTGCTTTTATTTCACTATATAAAATAGGCAGGGAAGTGACTAAATGGGTTCAAATAGTGTGACTCTGGAGGTTAAGTTTCTGTTGGTCAGGCTTAGGGAAGGACGGTGAGGGAATGCCCTGGAGAGCCGGTGAGAGCAGTGCAGGGAGCCAGCTTCTTCCTCAGCCCTGCCCAGATCTGCCCCCTCGGGAGGCTGCATCCAGGTCTATCCTCACCCTGGGTCCTCCCCTCGCTGCACAGGTTACAGGAGATCAGAGTTTGGTTGGCTGTTCCTCCCACACTTCAGTGGCAGATGCTCACATTTTGCTGAAACCCAAAAGCAGATATGTGAGAGCAAAGACCTGTATGTTTTGGAGTCTTAATTTCTCATTAAATCCTGCATTTCAAGAGCCATCCCATCCAGTACCCTGCTTTCCATTCCTGCAGATCCAGTATTTGCTCAAGTTCAAAAATGTAAATAAACATGTATGTTGTGAAATGATTTCCACATTCAAGCTAATTAACCTGTCATCTCACTTATTTGCATTTTTTTCCGAGAACACTTCAAATACACTCTCTTAGCAAAAGTATAATATACCCCATAACTAACTGTTTCACCAGGCCGTACTTAGATCTCTACAATTCATTCACCCTGCCTAAGCAAATTTTTATACCATGTGACCAACATCCCCTGTCTCCCGACAGCAAGTTCCTGACAATCAAATTTCTGCTCTGTTTTATGAGTGGCACTTTAGTAGTTTCCACATATAATTGAGGTAATACAGTATTTTCCTTTCTGTGTTGCCTTATTCCACTTAGCATCATGTCCTTCAGGTTCATTCATGTTGTCCCACATGGAAGGATGTTCTTTTTTTAAGGCTGAACCATATATCACATTTTCTTTATGTAATTATGCTAGTCACCAGGGGAACAATAGTGAGATGCCACCTCAAATTTCTAGATGCCTAAAATTAATTAATTAATTAAAAAAAAACAAAAACAGGGCTTCCCTGGTGGCGCAGTGGTTGAGGGTCCGCCTGCCGATGCGGGGGACACGGGTTCGTGCCCTGGTCTGGGGGGATCCCACATGCCGCAGAGCGGCTGGGCCCATGAGCCATGGCCGCTGAGCCTGCGCGTCTGGAGCCTGTGCTCCGCAATGGGAGAGGCCACAGCAGGGAGAGGCCCGCGTACAGCAAAAAAAAAAAAAAAAAAAAACTGGTTACATCAAATTTTAGTGAGAACAAAGAGGAACTAAAATTACCCTGTATAGGGGCTTCTCGGGGCTTCCCTGGTGGCGCAGTGGTTGAGAATCTGCCTGTCAATGTAGGGTATACGCGTTCGAGCCCTGGTCTGGGAAGATCCCACATGCTGCGGAGCAACTAGGCCCGTGAGCCACGGCTACTGAGCCTGCGCGTCTGGAGCTTGTACTGCGCAACACGAGAGGCCGCAATAGTGAGAGGCCCGCGCACCGCGATGAAGAGTGGCCCCTGCTCGCTGCAACTAGAGAAAGCCCTAGCACAGAAACGAAGACCCAACACAGCCAAAAATAAAATAAATAAATTAAAATTACCCTGTATTGCTGATGGGGGTATAAAAAAATACATCCAGTTAGGAAAACTGATTGGCTTTTACTTATAAACGTAAAACTATACGTAAAACTTGATCTACCCTATCAGAAAAAAAAGTAAACAGGACACAATGAAAACTCTCTGAACTTCTAAGATACCCTTCCTTTCTGTATTCCTCCAGCCATCTATAGAGATCTTCTGTTGTATGCAAATACTTTAAAAAATCAATGATAGGGAAACAGAAGAAGAGACAAATGTGAATCCCAGTATCTGCATCGTCATGGTTACTATGAGACTCCTAGTGCCCAAATCCCAGGGTATTATGAGGGTTAACTCCAATAATACCTGTGAGGTCCCCAAAACAGTGCACCATAATCTACTTGTAAACACATAGTAGATGCTCAATAATCGTTGCACTAATGACTATATACATGTTGTCGTTTTCCAGATAGAGACTTACTCAGAGGTTACAGCCTTTATCGGCCGTGTGTAAACTTCAAAGTGCCAGCAAAACTTGTGGTCCTTCAAGATGGTGATGGTGGTCGTTAGTGGAACCAACAGTAGTCGTGTTGAGATAAGCTGGTTGGTACAAGGGGCTGAGGTGTGGTGTGCCTGCTTTCTCTAGTGTAAGGACACTAAAAATGGGTCTCGGAGAGTAGCATCAGCGCAAGGAAGAAACCTGATAAAGATGCAATCCATGGGCCGCACTCCAAACCTGCAGAATCACAATTTCTTCAATGGGTGCTGGAAAGCTTTGTATCATAGGAAAGTTTGAGAGGCAAGATTTACATAAGTGCTTATCACTCTAGGCTTACAATAAAGATGACATGGTGAGTTTTAATAAGTACTATCACCTGTGAGCTCCCTCACAGATTCTGGGTGGGGGTGGTTTTTTAAATGAAGTAGAGTTGGTTGAGAGTCCGCCTGCCGATGCAGGGAACACGGGTTTGTGCCCCGGTCCGGGAAGATCCCACATGCCGCGGAGCGCCTGGGCCCATGAGCCATGGCCGCTGAGCCTGTGCATCCGAAGCCTGTGCTCCGCAACGAGAGAGGCCACGACAGTGAGAGGCCCGCGTACGGCAAAAATTAAATAAATAAAATAAAATAAAATATTGTGTTTGATTCAGGTGTGCAACATAGTTTCAGGTGAACGTAATTTATATAGATTACAAATAACTTCGTTTTGATTAGGTGCTCCAGGCAATTACAGGGTGAAACCAGGGTTAATCAAGGTGGCTGTAAGGTGTATTTGTGGTGTGAGAGTTGAGTCCAGCCTTTGGTTCAAGGAAAGGTAATAGAATCTGTGTGGGCACGTCAGGTCCTTGCAACCCACGTGCGCCATTGCTATAGTAGAATTAGTTGTTGACTGTGGGACAGGCGGGTCTGTGAAAACAGGGCAGGAGAAAACACGTTTTGCTTTCCCTGAAGGAGCTCATTTTTTTCTGCATCTGTCACGTGACCTTTTCTGCATTTCAAGGTCCTTCCGCCTCTGACTGGGGGCGTAGCATGTGAAGGGGCTGTGCTGATGCCTTCAAAGAGGTACAGGTGTGATTTCTCTCCACAGTATCGCCTGAGAAAGAAACCTCAAAATGGAGGGGGAAGAGGAAGCAACGGCAGGTTCTCAAGTAAGTATTGTGACCCAGGTCAGCGGCTGTGTCACCTTTTTTTGCTGAAATACCAAGTATTTAGAACTTGCAAACATTTACTTCTGTAGCTCTGGTAGTCCTAACAAATTTGTCTTCGATACTTTTCTGTCTTTCCTAATGACAGCCATGGGTAAGTCTTCCGGATATTCCTCTCTTATATCCCAGAGACTTCTTTCTGTTTTCTCCATCCAAACTCCCTTTACAGCATAAAGAATGCCTACCGTGAATTGCTGACTTGTAAATGTTGAAAATGTTCTCTTTTTGTCAAATCAGCTTGGGGGATGTGTTGATACACAAGATTCCCACTGAATATGGGGTTGGGTCCTGAGATATCAGCGAGGAAGGAGAATGTGTAATATTTAGGTCCTGCCTGGATCCAGCATCTGTATATGTAGACTAGGATTATGAAAATGCACCAATAATGCAGATTGATATATGGTCCAGGGTAACTCAAAGTTCTGAAAAAAAACAAAAACAAAAAAAACCAGAGCTGTCAGTTGCCTCAAGGAAAGACTTACTTATTTAAAATACACAGGAATACAGGATATCAGAGTTATATGTGGCTTTAAATGTGCTTCACCCTGTTCTCATAATTAGATTAATTTTTTTTGTTTGTTTGCTTATTTGCAAAACTAACATAGCAATGATGAGTCCTGCGTGCATGGGGCAGCTGCTATCAATTTGTCCCATTATAGTAGATGCTAATTTTGTTCACTTGGCTCAGGGCCTGTCTGCCGTATTCCTTGACTGAGAAGCTAACAATTTTCCAATTATCATTAATAGGGTCTTGGAGGGATTTACTGAGAGATGTGCATAAACCATTGCATTTAATCTGAAAACTCCCCCTGTAGTTCATTTCCCTTTACTTGTAGATTGCTTTGGAATGGTTCTCACCTTTGTTCAGCCTTTTGTTAGTAAATGTTCTGTAAATTCCCTTTTTTTTTTTTTTCTTTTTGCGGTACGCGGGCCTCTCACTGTTCCGGCCTCTCCCGTTGTGGAGCACAGGCTCCGGACGCGCAGGCTCAGCGGCCATGGCTCACGGGCCCAGCCGCTCCGCGGCATGCGGGATCTTCCCGGACCGGGGCACGAACCCGTGTCCCCTGCATCGGCAGACGGACTCTCAACCACTGCGCCACCAGGGAAGCCCTATATGCCTTATTTTGAATAGAGTAGTATTTGGAGGTAGATTTGAGCATCTGCAGTTTAGAAATACTTCCTAAGTGTCTTAAAGGGGCTGTCAGGAAGTGGTATTTGGTGAAGTAACTTTCTATGACTTACAATGTCCTCTCTTCTCTGTTGAACACAGTATTGGATTGAAAATTGTAGAATTCCCAGGATGAGTCATGTTCCTTTTTTTAATAAAAAAGGTCTTGCTGTCTCGAAGGGGAACCTGGCCACTTTTTTGAACAGAGAAAAGAACCCCGGGATGTGAAGAAAAGGAGACAACAGTCATACACCCAGGTATGTGGGAATGAATGAAGCAGATAGCACAGGTATGATGTCCAAAGGTGAAGGAGGAAGCTAGGCTTTAAAATGTGGGTTGGGAAGCTCTGCTTCAATGGAAATTATTTTGAGAAGCCCAGGTTTATGTCTCTTGCTGTCACAGAGGTACATCTCCATCTCCTGTGTGAAGGTTTGGGCTAAAGAAAAGGCAAAAAAGCGAAAGGTTGTCAAAAACCCTAGGGGTAACAACATGGGTCAGAGGGAGAACTGGTCTGTGCTACAGATTGTGGTACCAGCTTCCAGCTTGCCTGAACTGTGAACTCTAGGGTGTGGGGCTCGTTGAAATGGGATTCAAGACTGGTGAGCTGGAGCCCCGCCCTGGTGAAGGGAGGAGACTGTGAGTGGAGGTTCTGGCCCTGGGAGGGGCTGGTGTGTGCCACAAGTCCTCTGTGCGCTGCTCAGCATGAGGTGGGAGACTCAGTGCGGGCATTGTGGTGTTATTATCAAGGGTGGAGTCTGGTCAGGTGAGGGCATAGCGGTGCTGGTGTGTTGCTGGCGTGAGAGAGTGGGGGCAGGGAGAAGTGGGCAAAGACATCACACTGAGTCCTCAGGCCACGCTGCACCTGGGTGAGGTGTGCAGGGACTACATGAGGAAAAAGCGCAAAAGGAGGTGTGGCTCTATGTGGTGTTAAAGATAAAATGATGCACATTCACAGTTTCAAGAGTTAATTTGAGCATCCTTCTACTCAGTCCCAGTAGCCTCAAATCAAAGGTGGTTAGGAGCACGTTATCTGCAAAAGCTAGGGGAGAGGTTTTTCCAGAGAAGACACCACATCAAAGCCAGGATAATATTTGACTGTACCTTTACCAGTCACCTTGTGTTTGGAAAGCCTAGTTGGCTGGGTGTGATTGGTGGTTCTTAATTTATTTTCTCAGATTAAAGTGCCTTGACTCTGGATTAAGTTTTGTTTGCTTATTATAGGCTACCAAGGCATGAAAGTCACCTCAGCCTAATGGCCTCCTTGTTTAATTACTTTAACACTGGAAACGCAGTGTTATAATGGGACATTATACTTTTCACTCATTCGCACAGTAATTTAGCAATGCTCCACGTAGTATAGAAATGCACAGTCACGTTGGTGCAAAAATTTCATGTCCCAGAACTACGCAAGATAAGCCACATGTATACAAATCAAAGATCCACGTTCTGTGATCACAAGAGAAAAACACATGCAACTCTGCAAATGCATAACCAGGGAGTGTTTCAATAAATTCATTTTATTCATAATTACCATGGAATATGATGTGTGTTTGGAAATGCAGGAAACCCATTTCTACTGGTGCGACGATATCACCTTCACATGTCATTGGTTAAGGCACGTAATCTGATAGAAAGTTTGATTTGACAATATGTATGTAAATATTCAACCATGTACATAATATTTTAGTGTTTGTCTATGTGTGGATGCATATTATACAAATTCAAATATAATTTCAGTTACACATGGAAATGCGTAGCAAGGAGGATATACTTGGAACTGATGATGTTATATCTGGAGATAAAACTTTTATTGCCTTTGGGAATGGTTAATTAATGGGCACTGTTACTTGACTTTTATTGTTTAAATATTTTACAATATTTTATAATGTTTATTATTTTATAATTAAATTCATTCCTATGCATAGTACTTTCCTATCACTGCCATAACATATGACCACACATTTAGCAGTTTAAAAAACATTCTACAGTTCATAAGTTAGAAATCCAGTTGTTTTTCCTGGGCTTTCTGTTTAGGGTCTTCCAAGGTCAAAAATCAGGGTTTCATGAGGCATAGGTTCTTATCTGCAACTTCCAGGGTAAAATCCACTTCCAGGACCATTCAGGTACTAGGCAGAATCCATTTCAATCTGTGAGCCCTCTGTGGTGACACTTTGCACCCGGTGTCCCTAAAGGAGAGAAGAAATATTGTATCATTGTTTAATATTTTTTTTCTCTAATCCTTTACTGTGTATTCAGTTGAAGGGATCATCACGAGTATTTTATATAAATAAGGTTATTACAAATTAGAAACTATTCACAATTAAGTTATGATTTGAATGCAAATCATGGAATTAATGAATAGGAGAAAAAATGAGTGACTTTCAGTCTACCCACTGCAACTACGATCACCCCACCTCCACCCCTCTACTCCATCTTTCTCTATTCCTCTGTGACCTTTATCTCCAGAACTAATTCTTCCCCTTCTAGGCATCTTTGTTGCTCTCCCATGTCCATCCTGTGCATTTTAGACCTCCATTCCCATGAAACCTCTATCCCTTGGATTCCAGAGCTCTCAGCCCAACCCAACTCCCCCTTCTATTGCTCCCAAACCTTTTATCCTTCATATCTTCCTTCTCCCTTTCCCTTTATCCTGCCCTCATTCCAATGACTTCAGCCCATTTCTCATGTCCTGTATGTCCAGTGCCCTCAAATGTTCCAGGCATCAGTATTCACATGTCCTTGGTTTCCTCATGATCCTGCACCCATTTCCTCCAACGCTATAATTCCTGACCCTGCAATTTCCTCTGCAATTTTTTGGAATAGTTTGAGAGAAATAGGTGTTAACTCTTCTCTAAATGTTTGGTAGAATTCACTTGTGAAGCCCTCTGCTCCTGGACTTCTGTTTGTTGGAAGTTTTTTATTTTTTAATTTTTATTTTACATTGGAGTATAGTTGATTTACAATGTTGTGTTAGTTTCAGGTGTACATCAAAGTGCTTCAGATTAATATATACATATATCTATTCTTTTTTAGATTCTTTTCCTAGATAGATTATTACAGAATATTGCATAGAGTTCCCTGTGCTATACAGTAGGTCTTTGTTGATTATCTATTTTATATATAGTAGTGTGTAAATGTTAATCCCAACCTCCTAATTTATCCCTCTCCCCGACCTTTCTCCTTTGGTAACCATAAGTTTATTTTTGAAGTCTGTGAATCTGTTTCTGTTTTGTAAATAAGTTCATTCATATCATTAGATTCCACATATAAGTGATATCATATGGCATTTGTCTTTCTCTGTCTGACATACTTCACTTAGTATGACAATTTCTAGGTCCATCTGTGTTGCTGCAAATGGTATGATTTCATTCTTTTTTATGGCTGAGTAATATTCCATTGTATATATGTATTCCACATCTTCTTTATTCATTCATCTGTTGATGGACACTTAGGTTGCTTCCATGTCTTGACTGTTGTAATAGTGCTTCAGTGGACATTGGGGTGCAGGTATCTTTTCAAATTACAGTTTTCTCTGGATATATGCCCAGGAATGGGATTTCTGGAGCATATGGTAGCTCTATTTTTAGTTTTTTAAGGAACCTCCATACTGTTCTCCATAGTGGCTGCACCAACTAACATTCTCACCAGCAGTGTAGGAGGGTTCCTTTTTCTCCACACCCTCTCTGGCATTTATTGTTTGTAGAGTTTTTGATGATGGTCATTCTGACCAGTGTGAGGTGCTATCTCATTGTACTTTTGATTTGCATTTCTCTAATTAGCAATGTTGAGCATCTTTTCATGACCTTTTTGGCCATCTGTATGTCTTCTTTGGAGAAATGTCTATTTATATCTCCTGCCCATTTATTGATTGGGTTTTTGTTTTTTTGATATTGAGGTGGATGAGCTGATTGTATATTTTGGAGATTAATCCCTTGTCAGTCGCATCATTTGCAAATATTTTCTCCCATTCTGTGTGTTGTCTTTTTGTGTTGCTTATGTTTTCCTTTGCTGTGCAGAAGCTTTTAAGTTTAATTAGGTCAAATTTGTTTATTTTTGTTTTTATTTTCTTTACTCTAGGAGGTGAATTGAAAAAGATATTGCTGCGATTTATGTCAAAGAATATTCTCCCTATGTTTTCTTCTAGGAGTTTTATTGTATTTGGTCTTACATTTAGGTCTTTAATCCATTTTGAGTTTATTTTTGTGTATGGTGTTAGGAACTGTTCTAATTTCATTCTTTTACATGTAGCTGTCCAGTTTTCCCAACCCCACTTATTGAAGAGACTGTCTTTTCTCCATTGTATATTCTTGCCTTCTTTGTCATAGATTAATTGACCATAGGTATGTGGGTTGATTTCTGGGCCTTCTATCCTGTTCCATTGATCTATAAGTCTGTCTTTGTGCCCATACCATATTGTTTTGATTAATATAGCTTTATTGTATACTCTGAAGTCAGGGAGCCTGATTCCGCCAGCTCCGTTTTTCTTTCTCAGGATTGCTTTATCTATTCTGGATCTTTTGTGTTTCCATACAAATTTAAGATTTTTTGTTCTAGATCTGCAAAAAATGCCATTGGTAATTTGATAGGGCTTGCAATGAGTCTGTAGATTGCCTTGGGTAGTATAGTCATTTTGACAGTATTGTTTCTTCCAATCCAAGAACATGGTATCTTTCCATCTGTTTGTGTAATCTTCCATTTCTTTCCTCAGCATCTTATAGTTTTCAGAATACAGGTCTTTTGCCTCCTTAGGTAAGTTTATTCCTAGGTATTCTTTTTTTGATGCAATGGTAAAAGGGATTTTTTCCTTAATTTCTCTTTCCAACCTTCTGTTGTTAGTGTATAGAAATGCAACAGATATCTGTGTATTAATTCTGTATTCTCCAACTTTACCGAATTCATTAATGAACTCTAGTAGTTTTCTGGTAGCATCTTTAGGGTTTTCTATGTATAGTTCATGTCATCTTCAAACACTGAAAGTTTTACTTCTTCTTTTCCAGTTGGGATTCCTTTTATTTCTTTTTCTTCTCTGATTGCTGTGGCTAGGACTTCCAAAACTATGTTGAGTAAAAGTGGCAAGAATGGACATCCTTGTCTTGTTCCTGATCTTAGAAGAAATGCCTTCAGCTTTTCACCACTGAGTATGATGTTAGCTGTGGGTTTGTCATATAAGACCTTTATAACGTTGAGGTATGTTCCCTCTATCCCCACTTTCTAGAGTTTTTTATATTTTATTTATTTTTGGCTGTGTTGGGTCTTCGTTGCTGCATGCAGGCTTTCTCTAGTTGCAGCGAGCAGGGGCTACTCTTCACTGTGGTGTGCAGGCTTCTCATTGCAGTGGCTTCTCTTGTTGCGGAGCACGGCCTCTAGGCATGTGGGCTTCAATAGTTGTGGCACGTGGGCTCAGCAGTTGTGGTGCATGGGCTTAGTTGCTCCATGGCATGTGGGATCTTCCCAGACCAGAGCTCTAACCCATGTCCCCTGCGTTGGCAGGCAGATTCTTAACCGCTGCACCACCAGGGAAGTACCCTCTAGAGAGTTTTTGTCATAAATGGATGTTGAATTTTATCAACAAAAAGCTATATCTGCATCTTTTGAGATTATCATATGATTTTTATTCAATTTGTTAGTGTGGTGTATCACACTGATTGATTTGATATATTGACAAATCCTTGCATCCCTGGGGTAAATCCCACTTGATCATGGTATATGATACTTTTCATGCATTGTTGGATTTGGTTTGCTAGTATTTTGTTGAGGATTTTTGCGTCTACGTTTGTCAGTGATATTGACCTGTAATTTTCTTTATTGGGGTATCTTTGTTTGGTTTTAGTATCAGGGTGATGGTGGCCTTGTAGAATGACTTTGGAAGGCTTCCTTCCTCTGCAATTTTTTCAAATAGTTTCAGAAGGATAGGTGTTATCTCTTCTCTAAATGTTTGATAGAATTTGCCCACGAAGCCATCTGATCCTGGACTTCTGTTATTAGGAGTTTTTTTAAATCACACTTTCAATTTCAGTACTTGTGATTAGTCTTCTTTTCAAAGAATCAGCTTTTAGTTTTATTGTTCTTTTCTATTGTTTTCTTCATCTCTATTTCACTGCTTTCTGCTCTGATCTTTATCATTTCTTTCCCTCTACTAGCTTTGGGTTTTGTTTGTTCCTGTTTCCCTAGTTGCTTTAGGTGTAAGGTTAGGTTGTTTATTTGAGATTTTTCTTGTTTCCTGAGGCAAGATTGTATTGCTATAAACTTCCGTCTTAGAACTGCTTTTGCTACATCCCATAGGCTTTGGATCGTTTTGTTTTCGTTTTCATGTGTCTCTAGGTATTGTTTGATTTCCCCTCTGATTTCTTCAGTGATCCATTGGTTTGTTGGTAGTATATTGTTTAGCTTCCATGTGTTTGTGTTTTTTGCAGTCTTTTTTCTTTGTAATTGATTTCTAATTTCATAACGTTGTGGTTGGAAAAGATGCTTGATAAGATTTCAATTTTTTTAAATTTATCGAGGCTTGCTTTGTTGCCCAACATGTGATCTTTCCTGGAGAATGTTCCTCATGTACTTGAAAAGAAAGTGTATTCTGCTGCTTTCAGGTGGAATGTCCTATAAATATCAATTAAGTCTATCTGGTCTTAATTGTGTTCCTTGTTTATTTTCTGTCTGGATGATCTGTCCATTGGGGTAAGTGGGGTGTTAAAATCTCCCACTATTATCATGTTACTGTCGATTTCTCCTTTTATGTCTGTTAGTATTTGTCTTATATATTGAGATGCTCCTATGTTAGATGCATATATATTTACAATTGTTATATCTTCTTGGATTGATCCCTTGATCATTATGTAGTGTCCTTCTTTGTGTCTGGTAACAGTCTTTAATTTCTATTTTGTCTTAAATGAGTATTGCTATGCCAGCTTTTTTTGATTTCCATTTGCCTGGAATACCTTTTTCCATCCCCTCCCTTTCAGTCTGTATGTAGCCCTAGATCTGAAGTGGGTCTCTTCTAGACAGCATATATATGGGTCTTGTTTTTGTATCCATTCAGCCAGTCTGTGTCTTTCGGTTGGAGCATTTAATCCATTTACATTTAAGGTAATTATCACTATGTATGTTGTTATTGTCATTTTGTTAATTGTTTTGGATTTGTTTTTCTTGATTTTTTTCTTCCCTTCCTCTTTTATTCTCTTCTTTTGTGAACTGATGACTAACTTTAGTGTTGCGTTTGGATTCCTTTTTCTTTTTTGTGTATCTATTATCGATTTTCAGTTTGCAGTTACCATGAGGTTTTGATATAGCAGTCTATCTATGAACAAGATTGTTTTAAGCTTCTGGTCTTTTAATTTCAAACATATTGCCAGTATCCTGCGTTTGTACTCTCCTCTTGTCACATTTGTTGGTTTTGATATCATATTTATGTGTGAATGATTTCCTACTATTACTGTATGTTTGCCTTTACCAGAGAGCTATCCCATTTTGTAGTTTTCTAGTTTCTAGTTGTGGCCTTTTCCACCTAGAGGAGTTCCTTTAGCATTTGTTGTAAAGCTGGTTTGGTGGTGCTAAATTCTCTTAGCTTTTACTTGTCTGTAAAGCTTTTGATTTCTCCATCAAATCTGAATAAGAGCCTTGATGGGTAGAGTATTCTTGGTTGTAGGTTTTTCCCTTTAATCACTTGAAATATATCGTGCCACTCCCTTCTGGCCTGTAGTTTCTGCTGAATAATCAGTTGATAAAATTATGGGAATTCCTTTGTATGTTATTTGTTGCTTTTTCCCTTGTTGCTTTTAATATTTTCTCTTCGTCTTCAGTTATTTTCAGCTTGATTAATACATGTCTTGGCATGGTCCTCCTTGGGTTTATCCTGTATGGGACTGTCTGCACTTCCTGGACTTGTATGACTGTTTCCTTTCCCATGTTAGGGAAGTTTTCAGCTATTATCTCTTCCAATATTTTCTCAGGCCCGTTCTCTCTCTTCTCCTTCTGGGACCCTAAAATGCAAATGTTGGTGCATTTAATGTTGTCCCAAAAGTCTCTTAAACTGTCCTCACTTCTTTTCATTCTTTTTTCTTTATTCTGTTCTGCTTCAGTGATTTCCAACATTCTGTCTTCCAGCTCAGTCATCCATCCTTCTGCCTCATTTTTTCTACTATTGATTCCTTCCAGTGTGTTTTTCTTTTCAGTTAATGTATGGTTCAACTTTGTTTGTTCTTACTATCTTCTTGCTCTTTTTTAAACATTTCTTTTACCTTCTTGGTCTGTGCCTCCATTCTTTTTACGAGATCTTTGATCATCTTTACTATCATTACTCTGAATTCTTTTGGACAGATTACCTATCTCCACTTCACTTAGTTCTTCTGGGGTTTTATCTTGTTCCTTCATCTGGAACATATTCCTCTTCTGTCTCATTTTGTCTAAGTTACTGTGTTTGTGGTCTCTGTTCCACAGGCTGCCAGATTGTAGTTCCTCTTGCTGCTTTTGTCTGCCCCCTGGTGGGTGTGGTTGGTCCAGGGGCTTGTGCAGGCTTCCTGGTAGGAAGGACTGGTACCTGCCCACTGGTGGGTGGAGCTGGGTTTTGTCCCTCTGGTGGGCAGGACCATGTCAAGTTGTGTGTTTAGAGGCAGCTGTAGGCTCAGGATGACTTTAAGCAGCCTGTTTGCTGATGAGTGGGGCTATGCCCCTGCCTTGTTGGTTTTTTGGCCTGAGGCCTCCCAACACTGGAGCTTGCAGGCTGTTGGGTGGGTCCAGGTCTTGGTGTCAAAATTGTGACCTCCAGGAGAGCTCACACCAGAGTACTCCCTGGTACCTCCACCACTAGTGTCCTTGTCACCACAGTGAGCCACAGCTAGCCCCCACCTCCCCAGGCCACCCTCCAAGACCAGCAAGTAGTTCTGGCCCAGGATCCTATGAAGTCACTGCTTTTGCCCTGAGTCCCAGTGTGCATGAGACCTTGTGTGTGCCCTCCAAGAGTGGAGTCTCTGTTTGCCTCAGGCCTGTGGAGTTCCTGTAGTCATGACCTGCTGGCCCTCAAAGCCAAATGCTTTGAGGGCTTCTCCTCCCGAGGCCAGACCCCCAGGCTGGGGAGCCTAGTGTGGGGCTGAGAACTCTCAGTCCTGTGGGAGAACCTCTGCAACTATTATTATTTTCCATTTTGTGGATTGCCCGTCTGGCCAGTATGGCATTTGATTATCTCATGAATGCACCCCTCCTACCATCTCATTGTGGTTTCTCTGTCTTTGGATGTAGAATATCTTTTTTGGTAGGTTATAGTCTTTTTTTATCAATGATTGTTTAGCAGTTAGTTGTGATTTTGGTGTTTTCATTAGCAGAGGTGAGCTCAAGTACTTCTACTCCACCATCTTGTCTCCAGCCTATCCATTGTAGATCCTAGCATTGGCACTGAAGGTGGAAGTGTGTTGTGGGTACCAAGGGAGAAGATGGAGGAGCAGGCTTCAAGGCCCATGGAGAGGACTGGCTGGAAGAGGGCAGGCATAACCTGGAAGTTTTTTTTTTTTTTTTTTGTAACTGATTCAATGTCATTACTGGTAATTCATCTGATTATATTTTCTGTTTCTTCTTTGTTCAGTCTTGGGAGATTGTGCATTTCTAGAAATTTGTCCATTTCTTCTAGGTTGTCGATTTTATTGGCATATAATTGGTCATACTAGCCACTTTATGCTCACTGGTATTTCTGTGGTGTCAGTTGTTACTTCTCCTTTTTCATATCTGATTTTATTGATGTGGGCCCTCTTTTTTCTTAATGAATCTAGCTAAAGGTTTATCAATTTTGTTTATCTTTTCAAAGAACAAGATCTTAGTTTCATTGATTTTTCTATTGATTTTTAGTCTATTGATTTCTGCTTCATCATTATGATTTTTTTTACATCTTTATTGGAGTATAATTGCTTTACAATGGTGTGTTAGTTTCTGCTTTATAACAAAGTGAATCATTTATACATATACATATGTTCCCATATCTCTTCCCTCTTGCATCTCCCTCCCTCCCACCCTCCCTATCCCACCCCTCTAGGTGGTCACAAAGCACCGAGCTGATCTCCCTGTGCTATGCGGCTGCTTCCCACTAGCTATCTACCTTACGTTTGGTAGTGTATATATGTCCATGCCTCTCTCTTGCTTTGTCACAGCTTACCCTTCCCCCTCCCCATATCCTCAAGTCCATTCTCTAGTAAGTCTGTGTCTTTATTCCTGTCTTACCCCTAGGTTCTTGATGACTTTTTTTTTCTTAAATTCCATATATATGTGTTAGCATACGGTATTTGTCTTTCTCTTTCTGACTTACTTCACTGTGTATGACAGACTCTAGGTCTATCCACCTCATTACATATAGCTCAGTTTCGTTTCTTTTTATGGCTGAGTAATATTCCATTGTATATATGTGCCACATCTTCTTTATCCATTCATCCGATGAGGGACACTTAAGTTGTTTCCATCTCCGGGCTATTGTAAATAGAGCTGCAATGAACATTTTGGTACATGACTCTTTTTGAATTATGGTTTTCTCAGGGTATATGCCCAGTAGTGGGATTGCTGGGTCGTATGGTAGTTCTATTTGTAGTTTCTTAAGGAACCTCCATACTGTTCTCCACAGTGGCTGTATCAATTTACATTCCCACCAACAGTGCAAGAGGGTTCCCTTTTCTCCACACCCTCTCCAGCATTTATTGTTTCTAGATTTTTTGATGATGACCATTCTGACTGGTGTGAGATGATATCTCATTGTAGTTTTGATTTGTATTTCTCTAATGATTAACGATGTTGAGCATTCTTTCATATGTTTGTTGGCAATCTGTATATCTTCTTTGGAGAAATGTCTGTTTAGGTCTTCTGCCCATTTTTGGATTGGGTTGTTTGTTTTTTTGTTATTGACCTGCATGAGCTGCTTATAAATTTTGGAGATTAATCCTTTGTCAGTTGCTTCATTTGCAAATATTTTCTCCCATTCTGAGGGTTGTCTTTTGATCTTGTTTATGGTTTCCTTTGCTGTGCAAAAGCTTTGAAGTTTCATTAGGTCCCATTTGTTTATTTTTGTTTTTATTTCCATTTCTCTAGGAGGTGGGTCAAAAAGGATCTTGCTGTGATTTATGTCATAGAGTGTTCTGCCTATGTTTGCCTCTAAGAGTTTGATAATTTCTGGCCTTACATTTAGGTCTTTCATCCATTTTGAACTTATTTTTGTGTATGGTGTTAGGGAGTGATCTAATCTCATACTTTTACATGTACCTGTCCAGTTTTCCCAGCACAACTTATTGAAGAGGCTGTCCTTTCTCCACTGTACGTTCATTCCTGCCTCCTTTATCAAAGATAAGGTGACCATATGTGCGTGGGTTGATCTCTGGGCTTTCTATCCTGTTCCATTGATCTAGCATCCTGTTTTTGTGCCAGTACCATACTGTCTTGATTACTGTAGCTTTGTAGTATAGTCTGAAGTCAGGGAACCTGATTCCTCCAGCTCCATTTTTCGTTCTGAAGATTGCTTTGGCTATTTGGGGTCTTCTGTGTTTCCATACAAATTGTGAAATTTTTTGTTCTAGCTCTGTGAAAAATGCCATTGGTAGTTAGATAGGGATTGCATTGAATCTGTAGGTTCCTTTGGGGAGTATAGTCATTTTCACAGTGTTGATTCTTCGAGTCCAAGAACATGGTATACCTCTCCATCTATTTGTATCATCTTTAATTTCTTTCATCAGTGTCTTATCATTTTCTGCATACAGGTCTTTTGTCTCCTTAGGTAGGTTTATTCGTAGATATTTTATTCTTTTTGTTGCAATGGTAAATGGGAGTGTTTCCTTGATTTTACTTTCAGATTTTTCATCATTAGTGTATAGGAATGCCAGAGATTTCTGTGCATTAATTTTGTATCCTGCTACTTTACCAAATTCATTGATTAGCTCTAGTAGTTTTCTGGTAGCATCTTTAGGATTCTCTATGTATAGTATCATGTCATCTGCAAACAGTGACAGCTTTACTTCTTCTTTTCTGATTTGGATTCCTTTTATTTCCTTTTCTTCTCTGATTGCTGTGGCTAAAACTTCCAAAACTATGTTGAATAAGAGTGGTGAGAGTGGGCAACCTTGTCTTGTTCCTGATCTTAGTGGAAATGCTTTCAGTTTTTCACCATTGAGGACGATGTTGGCTGTGGGTTTGTCATATATGGCCTTTATTATGTTGAGGAAAGTTCCCTCTATGCCTACTTTCTGCAGGGTTTTTATCATAAATGGGTGTTGAATTTTGTCGAAAGCTTTCTCTGCATCTATTGACATGATCATATGGTTTTTCTCCTTCAATTTGTTAATATGGTGTATCACGTTGATTGATTTGCGTATATTGAAGAATCCTTGCATTCCTGGAATAAACCCCACTTCATCATGGTGTATGATCCTTTTAATGTGCTGTTGGATTCTATCTGCTCGTATTTTGTTGAGGATTTTTGCATCTATGTTCATCAGTGATACTGGCCTGTAGTTTTCTTTCTATGTGACATCCTTGTCTGGTTTTGTTATCAAGGTGATGGTGGCCTCGTAGAATGAGTTTGGGAGTGTTCCTCCCTCTGCTATATTTTGGAAACGTTTGAGAAGGATAGGTGTTAGCTCTTCTCTAAATGTTTGATAGAATTGGCCTGTGAAGGCATCTGGTCCTGGGCTTTTGTTTGTTGGAAGATTTTTAATCACAGTTTCAATTTCAGTGCTTGTGATTGGTCTGTTCATATTTTCTATTTCTTCCTGATTCAGAGTTGGCAGGTTGTGCATTTCTAAGAATTTTTCCATTTCTTCCAGGTTGTCCATTTTATTGTCATAGAGTTGCTTGTAGTAATCTCTCATGATCTTTTGTATTTCTGCAGTGTCAGTTGTTACTTCTCCTTTTTCATTTCTAATTCTATTGATTTGAGTCTTCTCCCTTTTTTTCTTGATGAGTCTGGCTAATGGTTTATCAATTTTGTTTATCTTCTCAAAGAACCAGCTTTTAGTTTTATTGATCTTTGCTATCGTTTCCTTCATTTCTTTTTCATTTATTTCTGATCTGATCTTTATGATTTCTTTCCTTCTGCTAACTTCAGGGGTTTTTTGTTCTTCTTTCTCTAATTGCTTTAGGTGCAAGGTTAGGTTGTTTATTCGAGATTTTTCCTGTTTCTTAAGGTAGGATTGTATTGCTATACACTTCCCTCTTAGAACTGCTTTTGCTGCATCCCATAGATTTTGGGTCATCGTGTCTCCACTGTCATTTATTTCTAGGTATTTTTTATTTCCTCTTTGATTTCTTCAGTGATCACTTTGTTATTAAGTAGTGTATTGTTTAGCCTCCATGTGTTTGTAGTATTTTACAGATCTTTTCCTGTAATTGATATCTAATCTCATAGCGTTGTGGTCAGAAAAGATACTTGATACAATTTCAATTTTCTTAAATTTACTAAGGCTTGATTTGTGACCCAAGATATGATCTATCCTGGCGAATGTTCCATGAGCAGTTGAGAAAAATGTGTATTCTGTTGTTTTTGGATGGAATGTCCTATAAATATCAACTAAGTCCATCTTCTTTAATGTATCATTTAAAGCTTGTGTTTCCTTATTTATTTTCATTTTGGATGATCTGTCCATTGGTGAAAGTGGGGTGTTAAAGTCCCCTACTATGAATTTGTTACTGTCGATTTCCCCTTTTATGGCTGTTAGTATTTGCCTTATGTATTGAGGTGCTCCTGTGTTGGGTGCATAAATATTACAATTGTTATATCTTCTTCTTGGATTGATCCCTTAATCATTATGTAGTTTCCTTCTTTGTCTCTTCTTATATTCTTTATTTTAAAGTCTATTTTGTCTGATATGAGAATTGCTACTCCAGCTTTCTTTTGGTTTCCATTTGCATGAAATATCTTTTTCCATCCCCTTATTTTCAGTCTGTATGTGTCTCTAGGTCTGAAGCGGGTCTCTTGTAGACAGCAAATATATGGGTCTTGTTTTTGTATCCTTTCAGCTAATCTGTGTCTTTTGGTGGGACCAGTTAGTCCATTTACATTTAAGGTAATTATCGATAGGTATGTTCCTATTCCCATTTTCTTAATTCTTTTGGGTTCGTTATTGTAGGTCTTTTCCTTCTCTTGTGTTTCTTGCCTAGAGAAGTTCGTTTAGCAGTTGTTGTAAAGTCTGTTTGGTGGTGCTGAACTCTCTCAGGTTTTGCTTGTCTGTAAAGGTTTTAATTTCTCCATCAAATCCTTGCTGGGTAGGGTAATCTTGGTTGTAGGTTTTTCTCCTTCATCACTTTAAATATGTCCTGCCACTCCCTTCTGGCTTGCAGAGATTCTGCTGAAAGATCAGCTGTTAACCTTACGGGGTTCCCCTTGTGTGTTATTTGTTGTTTTTCCCTTGCTGCTTTTAATATGTTTTCTTTGTATTTAGTTTTTGACAGTTTGATTAATATGTGTCTTGGTGTATTTCTCCTTGGATTTATCCTGTATGGGGCTCTCTGTGGTTCCTGGACTTTATTAACTATTTCCTTTCCCATATTACGGAAGTTTTCAACTATAATCTCTTCAAATATTTTCTCAGTCCCTTTTTTTTCTTCTTCTTCTGGAACCTCTGTAATTCGAATGTTAGTGTGTTTAATGTTGTCCCAGAGATCTCTGAGACTGTCCTCCATTCTTTTCATTCTTTTTTCTTTATTCTGCTCTGCAGTAGTTATTTCCACTATTTTAACTTCCAGGTCACTTATCCATTCTTCTGCCTCAGTTATTCTGCTCTTGATCCCATCTGGAGTATTTTTAATTTCATTTATTGTGTTGTTCATCGTTGTTTGTTTCATCTTTAGTTCTTCTAGTTCCTTGTTAAATGATTCTTGCATTTTGTCTATTCGATTTCCAAGATTTTGGATCATCTTTACTATCATTATTCTGAATTCTTTTTCAGGTAGACTGCCTATTTCCTCTTCATTTGTTAGGTCTGGTGGGTTTTTGCCTTGCTCCCTCATCTGCTGTGTGTTTTTCTGTCTTCTCATTTTGCTTATCTTACTGTGTTTGGGGTCTCCTTTTTGCAGGCTGCAGGTTCGTAGTTCCCGTTGTTTTTTGTGTCTGTCTCCAGTGGCTAAGGTTGGTTCAGTGGGTTGTGTAGGCTTCCTGGTGGAGGAGACTAGTGCCTGTGTTCTGGTGGATGAGGCTGCATCTTGTCTTTCTGGTGGGCAGGTCCACGTCTGGTGGTGTGTTTTGGGGTGTCTGTGGACTTATTATGATTTTGGGCAGCCTCTCTGCTAATGGGTGGGGTTGTGTTCCTGTCTTGCTAGTTGTTTGGCATAGGATGTCCAGCACTGTAGCTTGCTGGTCGTTGAGTGAAGCTGGGTGCTGGTGTTGAGATGGAGATCTCTGGGAGATTTTTGCCGTTTGATATTACGTGGAGCTGGGAGGTCTCTTGTGGACCAGTGTCCTGAAGTTGGCTCACCGACCTCAGAGGCACAGCAGTGACTCCTCGCTGCAGCACCAAGAGTCTTTCATCCACACGGCTCAGAATAAAAGGGAGAAAAATTGGAAAGAAAGAATTAGTAGAAGAAGAAAGAAAGAAAAAAAGAAAGAAAGAAAGGGAGTAAGAAAGAAAGGAGGGAGGGAGGAAGGAGGGAAGGAAGGAAAAAAGAAAGAAGATAAAGTAAAATAAAGTAAAGTAAGATAAAATATAATAAAGTTATTAAAATTTTAAAAATTAAGAAAAAAATTTTTAAAAAAAGGTCAGATAGACCCCTAGGACAAATGGTGGAAGCAAAGCTATACAGACAAAATCTCACACAGAAGCATACACATACACACTCACAAATAGAGGAAAAAGGGAAAAAATCGTAAATTTTGCTCTCAAAGTCCACTTCCTCAGTTTGGGATGATTCGTTGTCTATTCATGTATTCCACAGATGCAGCGTACATCAGGTTGATTGTGGAGCTTTAATCCGCTGCTTCTGAGGCTGCTGGGAGAGATTTCCCGTTCTTTTCTTTGTTCTCACAGCTCCCAGGGGCTCCGCTTTGGGTTTGGCCCCGCCTCTGCGTGTAGGTAGCCGGAGGGCGTCTGTTTTCTCTCACACAGGACGGGGTTAAGGAGCCGCTGATTCGGGGGCTCTTGCTCACTCAGGCCCGGGGGAGGGAGGGGCACGGAGTGCGGGGCGGACCTGCGGCGGCAGAGGCCGGCGTGACGTTGCACCAGCCTGAGGCGGGTGGTCCGTTCTCCCAGGGGAGTTGTTCCTGGATTCCGGGACCCCGCAGTGGCGGGCTGCCCAGGCTCCCCAGAAGGGGGGTGTGGATAGTGACCTGTGATCGCACACAGGCTTGTTGGTGGCGGCAGCAGCAGCCTTAGCGTCTCATGCCCGTCTCTGGGGTCCGCGCTTTTAGCCGCGGCTCGCACCTGTCTCTGGAGCTTCTTTAAGCAGCGCTCTTAATCCCCTCTCCTCGCGCACCAGGAAACAAAGAGGGAAGAAAAAGTCTCTTGCCTCTTTGCCAGGTTCAGACTTTTCCCCGGACTCCCTCCCGGCCAGCTGTGGCTCACTAGCTCCCTTCAGGCTGTGTTCACGCCGCCAGCCCCAGTCCTCTCCTGGCGCTCCAACCGAAGCCCGAGCCTCAACTCCCAGCCCCACCTGCCCCAGCAAGTGAGCAGACAAGCCTCTCGGGCTGGTGAATGCTGGTCGGCACCGATCCTCTGTGCGGGAATCTCTCCCCGCTTTGCCCAGCGCACCCCTATTGCTGTGCTCTTCTCCGCGGCTCCGAAGCGCCCCACTCTGCCACCTGCAGTCTCCGCCCACGAAGGGGCTTCCTAGTGTGTGGACACTTTTCCTCCTTCACAGCTCCCTCCCACTGGTGCAGGTCCCGTCCCTATCCTTTTGTCTCTGTTTATTCTTTTTTCTTTTGCCCTACCCAGGTACGTGGGGGTTTCTTGCCTTTTGGGAGGTCTGAGGTCTTCTGCCAGCGTTCAGTAGGTGTTCTGTGGGAGTTGTTCCACGTGTAGATGTATTTCTGGAGTATCTGTGGGGAGGAAGGTGATCTCTGCTGATTTTTTTTTTTTTTTTTTTACTAACTTTGAGCTGTGTTCTTCTTTTTCTAAGTCCTTTGTGTGTATGGTTGCATTGTTCATTGTGATTTTTATTGTTTCCTATGGTAAACTTGTATCACTATAAACTTTTAGAACTGCTTTGGCTGTGTCCATAGATTTTGGATTGTTGTGTTTTCATTTTCATTTGTGTCTAGGTATTTTTTTATTTCCTTTTTGATATCTTCAGTGATCCATTGTTTGTTTAGTAGCATATTGCTTAGCCTACATGTTTGTGTTTTTGCAGTTTTTTTAATAGTTGATTTGTAGTCTCATAGCATTGTGTTTGTAAATGATACTTTATATGATTTCAGTTTTCTTAAGTTTACTGTGGATTGTTTTGAAGCCTAGCATGTGA
This sequence comes from Leucopleurus acutus, assembly GCF_964270905.1. Lineage (NCBI taxonomy): Eukaryota > Metazoa > Chordata > Mammalia > Artiodactyla > Delphinidae > Leucopleurus > Leucopleurus acutus. Next base: position 172,749,717 of record NC_139142.1, read on the forward strand.
TCTCTCCTGGAGAAAGTTCCATGTGCACTTCAGAAAGAAGTGTATTTGGTTACTTTTGGATGGAATGTTTTTTATATATATATATATATATATACACACACACACACACACACACACAAAATCCATCTGGTATAATATGTCATTTAAGGCCAGTGTTTCCTTATTGATTTTGGCTGAATGACCTGTCCATTGATATAAATGGGGTTTTAAATTTCCCTACTATTATTGTGTTACTGTCAATTTCTCCCTCTATGTCAGTTAATACTTGCTTTATGTATTTAGTTGCTCCTATTTTGGGTGGATATATATTTACAATTGTTATATCTTTTGGATTGACCCCTTGATCATTATGTAATGTACTTCTTTGTCTCTTTTTAACAGTCCTTATTTTAAAGTCTAATTTGTCTAATGTAAGTATTGCTACCCTGGTCCTCCTTTGATATCCATTTGTATGGACTACATTTTTCCATCTCTCTACTTTCAGTTTGTGTCTTTAGATCTGAAACGTGTCTCTTGTAGGCAACATTTTATACAGATATTGTTTTTGTATCCATTCAGCCACTCTATGTCTTTTGCTTGGAGCATTTAGTCCATTTACATTTAATATAATTATTGATATGTATGTTCTTATTGCCATTTTGTTAATTGTTTTGGGGTTGTTTTTTAGGTCTTTCTTGTTCCTTTCTTCTTTTTGTTCTCTTCAGTTGTGATTTGATGGATATCTTTAGTGTTATGTTATGTTACCTTTTACTTTTGTGTCCATGTGTGTCTCTATTACAGATTTTTAGTTTGTGGTTACCATCAGTCTTATACATACCCATATATATATATACATATACCCATATATATATATATATATATATATATATAGTTATTTTATGTTGCTGATCTCTTCATTTCAGTGCATTTTCACAACCTGCATTTATACTACCCACCCCATGAAGGGCCTGGGGTATCTTGAGCCTTCTGTTGAAATGCTGGTGCTTGGCACCAGAGCCCAGGTGGTCTCAAGGAAGGATCTGGCCTGCTAGTGGGTGAGCTATGTCTGGAGGTGTGGGTCTGCGGTTTTCTTATGGCTGGGGTCTGCCCACTGGTGGGTGAAGCTGGGCTTGAGGCTACAGCAAGCTTGCTGGTGGGTGGCCTAGGGCCCAGCCAGTCCCGGGGCATGGTCTGCCCGCCTGGTGGGTGGACCAGATCCACAGACTGCAGGACTGTGGTTTTCTTGTGGCTGGTGTCCACCCTCGATGGGGAAGCTGGTCCTGAGGCTAGAGCAAGCTCTGTAGAGTGTGTAGCTCGGACCCATGGAATTCTGGGGATGGTGCCTGCCCACTCTTGGTTGGAGCTGGGTCTCAGATTCTCCGGCTGGAGGGCCCTCAGAGTCTCAGGTTTAGTGCCTGTGCACTGGAGCATGGGAACATGTCTTGGGCCCTCTGATGGGCAGGACCATGTCCGGAGGTGATTGGGAGCTCACACAGTCCTAAGGCAGTCTTTCTGCCAGTGGGTGGGGCTGTGTCTGTGCCTTGTTAGTTGCTTGTCCTGAGGCGTACCAGCACCGGCTCTTATAGGCTCTTTGGTCTGGGCAGGGCTGGGTATTCCGGCTATAAGCTAGAGGGAGGGTTCCAGGTTGGCATTAGCCAGCACCAGTGTCCACATGGTAGAACGAGCTCCTCAAAATGGCTGTTGCCAGAGTCTGTGTCCCCAGGGTGAGCTCCAGTTATCGCCTGCCTCTCCAGGAGGCTCTGCAAAATCAGCAAGTAGGTCTGACCCAGGCTCCTATCGTATTACTGCTTCTTCCCTGGGTCCCACAGCATGTGCGATTTTTGTGTGTGCCCATTAAGAGTGAAGCCTCTATTTCCCCTAACCCTCTGGAACTCCTGAAATTAAGCCCCACTAGCCTTCAAAGCCAAATGCTCTGGGGGCTGGTTTTCTTGGTGCAGGACCCCGTGCTGAGGAGCCCAATGTGGGGCTTGGACCTCTCTCTCTCCTTTTTTTTTTTTTAATTTTTGAATTTTTTTTTATACAGCAGTTTCTTATTAGTCATCAGTTTTATACACATCAGTGTATACTTGTCAATCCCAATCGCCCAATTCATCACACCACCACCCCCACCACCCCACCGCTTTCCCCCCTTAGTGTCCATACGTTTGTTCTCTACATCTGTGTCTCTGTTTCCACCCTGCAAACCAGTTCATCTGTACCATTTTTCTAGATTCCACATATATGCGTTAATATACGATATTTGTTTTTCTCTTTCTGACTTACTTCACTCTGTATGACAGTCTCTAGATCCATCCACGTCTCAACAAATGACCCAATTTCGTTCCTTTTTATGGCTGAGTAATATTCCATTGTATATATATATACCACATCTTCTTTATCCATTCGTCTTTCGGTGGGCATTTAGGTTGCTTCCATGACCTGGCTATTGTAAATAGTGCTGCAATGAACATTGGGTGCATGTGTCTTTTTGAATTATGGTTTTTTCTGGGTATATGCCCAGGAGTGAGATTGCTGGATCATATGGTAATTCTATTTTTAGTTTTTTAAGGAACCTCCATACTGTTCTCCATAGTGGTTTTATCATTTTACTATCCCACCAACAGTGCAACAGGGTTCCCTTTTCTCCACACCCTCTCCAGCAATTGTTGTTTGTAGATTTTATGATGATGCCCATTCTAACTGGTGTCAGGAGAGACCTCATTGTAGTTTTGATTTGCATTTCTCTAATAATTAGTGATGTTGAGCAGCTTTTCATGTGCTTCTTGCCCATCTGTATGTCTTCTTTGGAGAAATGTCTATTTAGGTCTTCTTCCCATTTTTTGATTGGGTTGTTTGTTTTTTTTAATATTGAGCTGCATGAGCTGTTTATATATTTTGGAGATTAATCCTTTATCCGGGGCTTCCCTGGTGGCGCAGTGGTTGAGAGTCCGCCTGCCGATGCAGGGGACACGAGTTCATGCCCCTGTCCAGGAAGATCCCACATGCCGCAGAGCAGCTGGGCCCGTGAGCTGCTGAGCCTGCGTGTCCAGAGCCTGTGGTCTGCAATGGGAGGGGCCACAACAGTGAGAGGCCTGCTTACCGCAAAAAAATAAAATCCTTTGTCCGTTGATTCGTTTGCAAATATTTTCTCCCATTCTGAGGGTTGTCTTTTTTTCTTGTTTATGGTTCCTTTGCTGTGCAGAAGCTTTGAAGTTTCATTAGGTCCCATTTGTTTATTTTTGTTTTTATTTCCATTACTCTAGGAGGTGGATCAAAAATGGTCTTCCTGTGATTTATGTCAAAGAGTGTTCTTCCTGTGTTTTCCTCTGAGAGTTTTATAGTATCTGGTCTTACATTTAGGTCTCGAATCCATTTTGAGTTTATTTTTGTGTATGATGTTAGGGACTGTTCTGATTTCATTCTCTTACATGTAGCTGTCCAGTTTTCCCAGCACCACTAATTGAAGAGACTGCCTTTTCTCCGTTGTATATCCTTGCCTCCTTTGTCATAGATTAGTTGACCAAAGGTGCGTGGGTATATCTCTGGGCTTTCAATCTTGTTCCATTGATCTATGTTTCTGTTTTTGTGCCGGTACCATATTGTCTTGATTACTGTAGCTTTATAGTATAGTCTGAAGTCAGGGAGTCTGATTCCTCCAGCTCCTTTTTTTCCCCTCAAGACTGCTTTGGCTATTCGGGGTCTTTTGTGTCTCCATACAAATTTTAAGTTTTTTTGTTCTAGTTCTGTAAAAAATGCCATTGATAATTTGATAGGAATTGCATTGAATCTGTAGATTCCTTTGGGTAGTATAGTCATTTTCACAATATTGATTCTTCCAATCCAAGAACATAGTATATCTCTCCATCTGTTGGTATCATCTTTAATTTCTTTCATCAGTGTCTTATAGTTTTCTGCATGCAGGTCTTTTGTCTCCCTAGGTAGGTGTATTCCTAGGTATTTTATTCTTTTTGTTGCAGTGGTAAATGGGGGTGTTTCCTTAATTTCTCTTTCAGATTTTTCATCATAAGTGTATAGGAATGCAAGAGATTTCTGTGCATTAATTTTGTATCCTGCAACTTTACCAAATTCATTGATTAGCTCTAGTAGTTTTCTGGTGGCATCTTTAGGATTCTCTATCTATAGTATCATGTCATCAGCAAACAGTGACAGTTTTACTTCTTCTTTTCCAATTTGTATTTCTTTTTCTTCTCTGATTGCCGTGGCTAGGACTTCCAAAACTATGTTGAATAATAGTGGTGAGAGTGGACATCCTTGTCTTGTTCCTGATCTTAGAGGAAATGCTTTCAGTTTTTCACCTTTGAGAATGACGTTTGCTGTGGGTTTGTCATATATGGCCTTTATTATGTTGAAGTAGGTTCCCTCTATGCCCACTTCCTGGAGAGTTTTTATTATAAATCGATGTTGAATTTTGTCAAAAGCTTTCTCTGCATCTATTGAGATGATCATATGGTTTTTAATCTTCAGTTTGTTAATATGGTATATCACATTGATTGATTTGCATATATTGAAGAATCCTTGCATCCCTGGGATAAATCCCACTTGATCATGGTATGTGCTCCTTTTAATGTGTTGTTGGATTCTGTTTGCTAGTATTTTGTTGAGGATTTTTGCATCTATGTTCATCAGTGATATTGGTCTGTAATTTTCTTTTTTTGTAGTACCTTTGTCTGGTTTTGGTACCAGGGTGATGGTGGCCTCATAGAATGAGTTTGGGAGTGTTCCTTCCTCCACAATTTTTTGGAAGAGTTTGAGAAGGATGGGTGTTAGCTCTTCTCTAAATGTTTGATAGAATTCACCTGTGAAGCCATCTGGTCCTGGACTTTTGTTTCTTGGAAGATTTTTAATCACAGTTTCAATTTCATTACTTGTAATTAGTCTTTTCATGTTTTCTATTTCCTCCTGGTTCAGTCTTGGATAGTTATACGTTTCTAAGAATTTGTCCATTTCTTCCAGGTTGTCCATGTTATTGGCATAGAGTTGCTTGTATTAGTAGTCTTAGGATGCTTTGTTTTTCTGTGGTGTCTCTTGTAGCTTCTCCTTTTTCATTTCTAATTTTATTGATTTGAGTCCTCTCCCTCGTTTTCTTGATGACTCTGGCTAATGGCTTATCAATTTTGTTTTATCTTCTCAAAGAACCAGCTTCTAGTTTTATTGATCTTTGCTCTTGTTTTCTTTGTTTCTATTTCATTTATTTCTGCTCTGATCTTTATGATTTCTTTCTTTCCACTACCTTTGGATTTTGTTTGTTCTTCTTTCTCTAATTCCTTTAGGTGTAAGGTTAGGTTGTTTATTTGAGATGTTTCTTGTTTCTTGAAGTAGGATTGTATTGCTATAGACTTCCCTCTTAGAACTGCTTTTGCTGCATCCCATAGGTTTTGGATCATCGTGTTTTCATTGTTATTTGTCTCTAGGTATTTTTTTATTTCCTCTTTGATTTCTTCAGTGATCTCTTGGTTATTTAGTAACGTATTGTTTAGCCTCCATGTGTTTGTCTTTTTTACATTTTTTTCCCTGTAATTCATTTCTAATCTCATAGCGTGTGGTCAGAAAGGATGCTTGATATGATTTCAACTTTCTTAAATTTACTGAGGCTTGATTTGTGACTCAAGATGTGATCTATCCTGGAGAATGTTCTGTGCGCACTTGAGAAGAAAGTGTAATCTGCTGTTTTTGGATGGAATGTCCTATAAATATCAATGTCCTATAAATATCAATTAAATCTCTCTGGTCTGTTATGTCATTTAAAGCTTCTGTTTCCTTATTTATTTTCATTTTAGATGATCTGTCCATTGGTGTAAGTGAGGTGTTAAAATCCCCCACTCTTACTGTGTTACTGTCGATTTCCTCTTTTATAGCTGTTAGCAGTTGCCTTATGTATTGAGGTGCTCCTATGTTGGGTGCATATATATTTATAATTGTTATATCTTCTTCTTGGATTGATCCCCTGATCATTATGTAGTGTCCTTCCTTGTCTCTTGTAACATTCTTTATTTTAAAGTGTATTTTATCTGATATGAGTATTGCTATTCCAACATTCTTTTGAATTCCATTTGCATGGAATATCTTTTTCCATCCCCTCACTTTCATTCTCAAGGTGTCCCTAAGTCTGAAGTGGGTCTCTTACAGACAGCATATATATGTGTTTTGTTTCTGTATCCATTAAGCAAACCTGTGTCTTTTGGTTGGAGCATTAATCCATTCACGTTTAGGGTAATTATTGATATGTATGTTCCTATGACCATTTATTGTTTTGGGTTTGTTTTTTTAGGTCCTTTTCTTCTCTTGTGTTTCCCACTTAGAGAAGTTGCTTTAGCATTTGTTGTAGAGCTGGTTTGGTGGTGCTGAATTCTCTTAGCTTTTGCTTGTCTGTAAAGCTTTTGATTTCTCCATTGAATCTGAATAAGATCCTTGCCAGGTAGAGTAATCTTGATTGTAGATTCTTCCCTTTCATCACTTTAAGTATTTCATGCCACTCCCTTCTGGCTTGTAGAGTTTCTGCTGAGAAATCAGCTGTTAACCTTATGGTATTCCCTTTTATGTTATTTGTCATTTTTCCCTTGCTGCTTTTTTTTTTTTTGCGGTACACGGGCCTCTCACTGTTGTGGCGTCTCCTATTGCGGAGCACAGGCTCCAGACGTGCAGGCTCAGCGGCCATGGCTCATGGGCCTAGCTGCTCCACGGCATGTGGGATCTTCCCAGACCGGGGCATGAACCTGTGTCCCCTGCATCGGCAGGCGGACTCCCAACCACTGCGCCACCGGGGAAGCCCCTGGTGTATGAACTTTTTAACTTGCTGTTGAATTTGGTTTGACTTTTTGCTGAGAATTTTTGCGTTTATATTCATCAGGCCTATCAGCCTATAGATTTATTTTCTTGTGGTGTTCCTTATCTGGCTTTGATGTCAGAGTAATGCTGTCCTCATAAAAAGAGCTTGGGGGAGTGTTCCCTCTTCCTCAGTTTCTTGGGAAGAGTTTGAGAATGATTGGTGATAATTATTTTTTAATGTTTGGTAGAATTCACCAGTGAAACCATCTGGTTTGGGGCATTTCTTTGTCAGGAAGTTTGTGTTTATTGTTTCAAGCTCCTCATTTATTATTGGTCTGTTCATACTTTCTCTTCAAGATTGAGTCTTGGTAGTCTTCATGCTTCTGGGAATTTAATTATTTATTATAAATTATCTAATTTGTTGGTATGTAATTGTTAATAATATACTCTTATGTTCCTTTGTATTTCTTTGATGTCTCCTCTTTCATTTATCAGATTTTTCTCACTTCTCTTTTTTTCCCTTTGTTAATCTAGCTAAAAGTTTGTAAATTGGCTTCATTTTTTTATTTACTTATTTTTTGGGGGGCTGTGTTGGGTCTTTGTTGCTGCACACAGGCTTTCCCTAGTTTCAGTGAGTGGGGGCTTCTCTTGTTGTGGAGCATGGGCTTTAGAGCACAGGCTCAGTAGTTGTGGTGCATGGGCTTAGTTGCTCCACGGCATGTAGGATCTTCCCGGACCAGGGCTCGAACCTGTGTCCCCTGCACTGGCAGATGGATTCTTAACCACTGTGCCACCAGGGAAGCCCAAGGCTTTATTTTTTAAAACACCAACTCTTAGCTTGATGCTTTTCTTTTTTTTCTGGTCTTACTCCATTATTTATTCTCTAATCTTTTCTCTTTCCTTTCTTCTCCTAATTTTGTGTGGAATTCTTTTTTTCTACTTCCTTAATGTATAAAGTTACGTGGCTTTTCTTTTGAAAACTTTCTTTTTTTTTAATGTAGGCACATAAGAACTACTTTTGATGTACTCTCTAAATTGTGGTATTTTGTATTTTTATTTTTCTCAAGATACTAATTTCTTTTGATTTCTAATTTGACCCATTGGTTATTTGGAGTGTGTTGTTTAATTTCCATGTATTTGTGAATTTTTCAGGCTTTTCTCCTATTGAGTTCTACTTCCATATCATTTTGATTGGAAAGCTCTGAGGTATGATTTTAATGTGTTAAATGTGTTAAGGTTAGCTTTGTGTCCCAGGAGTGATGTATCCTGGAGAATGTTTTATTTGTCCTTGAGAAGAATGTGTTTTATGGTGTCCTTGAATGGAATGTTCTGTATATATCTGTTAGGTTTACTTTTCTAAAGTGTTAAATAAGCAGGTCAATGTTTTCTCATTAATTTTCTGTCTGGATGCTGTATCCACGTTTATATGTGGGGTATTGCAGTACCCTACTATTATTTTATTGCTTTCTCTACATGTAGTATTTGTTAATGTTTGCTTTAAATATTTACATGCTCCAGTATTGGGTGCTTATATATTTATACTTATAATAGTCTCTTGATAATTTGACCCCTTGATCACTGTATAGTAACATTCTTTGTCTCCTGTGACTGATTTTGATTGAAAATATGTATTATATCATATACGTATAGTTACTCCTGCTCTCTTTTGGTTGCCATTTGTATGAATTACCTTTTTACAACCTCTCACATCCTTTATATGTCCTTAAAGTTAAAGAGAGTCTCTTGTAGACAGCATATTGTAGGTTCTATTTTTAAATTAATTCAACCACTTTCTGTCATTATTTTTAGAGAACTTAGTCCCTTAATGTTTAACTTAATTGTTGATAAGGGCTTACAATTACCCTTTCATTGCTTTCTCTTTGTTATTGTTGTTGTTCCTTTGTATTTTTTTGATGTGCTATGAATTAATTCTTTATCTGTTGTGCAATTACAATAGATTTTTCTTTGTAGTTCCCATGAAACTTAAATATCTTGTAAAATATATTTAAGTTAATAATAACTAATCTTTAATTTCAGTAGAAACTCATTATTTTACATACATTATATCTATTCTCATTATTTTATGTAAAAAATAAATTATCCCCAGAAAAACATTTTTGTATATACAGACATATATATACACAAATATACATACATATATATACATATACACACATATATGTGTATTGGTATATTTTTTCTCTATATATGATTTATTATTATATTGAAGGAAATAGTTTGATTTTCCTTTTCTTCAAATCTATATTATCTTTATAAGGAGTTCATGATAATTTTATTCATATAGGCTTTTCATGTGTTGTTAGATTTATTTTTATTTTATTTTATACTTTTAAAATTGCAGCCTACCTTTTAATATGCCTTGTAACTGCTTGGAATGTGTCTACATGAACTGTGTACTATATGCTTATGTTATAGTCTTTACGATATTTTATTGTCTTATTTTCTGAAACAATAATCCATTGATTCTTTGGGCTTACTAAATATATATCCATATGCTCTGCAAATCGAGATGATTTTAATCCTTCTTTTCCAAAGGTAATTTTTTGACTGATTCATCAAAGTGTTAAGTAAGTTAGGTATTCATATCTCCTGTTGATTTTTCAGACAGAGGAAATTAATCTGTTATTTCTCTATAGGTTACCTAGTGTTGGGGGTATGTGATATTTCTTTCAGTACATATGTATTAATATCTTCTTTATTTTTTAAATTATTACCTGTAGAATTCTACCATGCTACTTTCTTTGTATCTATCAAGTTGATCACATGCCTATCATAAATTTATAAGCTGAGTAGTTAATATATTTCCTAACAACCAAAACATTGGAGTCCTGGTGTAGGATTCACTTAATCTTGGTATAACTTTTTTTTCTAAGTTAGGTTTATTAAGGTGTTATTCATCTTTTGCTTTAAGTTTTATTGAGATATAATTGACATACAGCACTGCATGTTTCAGGTGTACAGCATAATGATTTGACGTACATACATATGAAATGATTATCACCTGAAATGATTATCACAATCAGTTTAGTGAAAATTCAGCATCTCATATAGGTAAAAAATTAAAGAAATAGCAAAAAATGTGATAACTCTTAGGATATACTCTCTTAACAACTTTCATATAACATAAAGCAGTGTTATCATGTTGTACATTAAATCCCTAGTACTTATTATCTTACAGCTGGAAGTTTGTACCTTTTGACTACTTTCATCCAGTTCCCCCTCCACCCACACGCTGCCTCTGGTAACCTAAAATCTTTTTTTCTGTGATTTTATTTGTTTGTTCTTGAACTATAATTGACCTACAATACTGGTAGTTCCAGTTGTCCAACATAGTAATTTGATATTTCTGTACATTTAAAAATTATCAACACAGTAAAGTGTGTTTATGATATGTCACCATACAAACATATTACTTAGTTATTGACTATATTTCCCAAATTGTACCATCTCATACCTGAGACAGGTTTATTTTGCATCTGGAAGTTAGTACCTCTTAATCCCCCTCACCTATTTTTTCCTCCTCGCACTCCCCTCTCCTCTGGCAACCACCTGTTTTTCTCTGTATTTTCAAAACTGTTTCTGTTTTGTTACATGTTCATTTGTTTTGTTTTTTAGATTACTCAAATAATTGAAATCATACAGTAGTTGTCTTTCTCTGTCTGACTTAACATGGTATCTTCTATGTCTATTCATGTTCTCTCAAATGGCAAGATGTCATTCTTTTCTTTGGCTGAGTAATATTCCATTGTGTGTGTGTGTGTGTGTGTGTGTGTGTGTGTGTGTGTGTGTGTGTGTACATAGATGCACAGACATCACTTCTTTATCCATTAATTGATGGATACTTGGGTTGCTTCTATATCCTGGCTATAATAAATAATGCTGCAGTGAATATAGGGGTGCTTATATATTTTCTAATTAGTGTTTTCTTTTTCTTCAGATAAATACACAGAATTGGAATTGCTGGAACATATGGTAGACCTGTTTTTAATTTTTTTGAGAAATAGCCATACTTTTATCCATAGTGGATACACCAATTTACTTTTCACAAACAGGGCACGATGGTTACCTTATCTCCACATTGTTCTCTACATTTGTTATTTGTTGTCTTTTTGATAATACAATATTCTGGAGACTGTGACATGATGTCTGATTGTTGTTTTGATTTGCATTTCACTGATGATTAGTGATGTTGAGCATCTTTTCATGTGCCTGTTGATCCCCTGTATGTCTTTGGAAAATTGTCTCTTCAGATCCTCTGCTCATTTTTTAACTGGGTGCTTTGTTCTTTTACTCTTGAGTTTTATGAGTTCCTGGTATATTTGGGGTATTAACCCTTTATCAGATATACAGTTTACAAATGTATTCTCCCTTTCAGTAGATGGCATTTTCGTTTTGTTGATAACATCCTTCCCTACGCAGAGCTTTTTGGTTTAATGTAGTTCCGTTTGTTTATTTTTGTTGTTGCTTCTCTTGCCATAGGAGATATATCCAAACAAATATTACTTTTTTTTTTTTTGCGGTACGCGGGCCTCTCACTGTTGTGGCCTCTCCCATTGCGGAGCACAGGCTCCGGATGTGCAGGCTCGGCGTCCATGGCTCACGGGCCCAGCCGCTCTGCGGCATGTGGGATCTTCCCGGACCGGGGCACGAACCCGTGTCCCCTGCATCAGCAGGCAGACTCTCAACCACTGCGCCACCAGGGAAGCCCCAAACAAATATTACTAAGACTGATGGCAAATCCTTGTATGTTTGGTAGAATTCACTTGTGAAACCATCTGGCCCTGAATTTTTTTATATAGGGAGGTTTTTTTAATAACAGATTCGATTTCACTTCTAGTGGATTGGTCTGTTCAAGCTATCTATTTCTTTTTGATTCAGTTTTGTTGGACTGTATGTTTCTAGAAAGTTGTCCATTTCTTCTAGGTTGTCGAACTTGTTGGCATATAATTGTTAATAGCATTTTTATGGGGTTTTTGTTTTTTTGTATTTCTGTGGTATCAGTTGTGATTTGTCCTCTTTCATTTCTTATTTTGTTTATTTGGATCTTCTCTCTTTCTTTCTTGGTGAGCCTGCCCAGAGGTATTTCAATTTTGTTTACCATTTCAAAGAACCAGCTCTTCATGTGTATTTTTGGGGTTTTATTTTTTTATTGTTTTCTAAATCTACATTTTATTTCCTCACTGATCTTTATTATCTCCTTCCTTCTGCTGACTTTAGGTTTTATTTGTTCTTCTTTCTAATTCTTTTAGGTGATGGATTAGGTTGTTTGAGATTTTTCTTGTTTCTTAAAGAAGACGTGTTGCTATGAACTTTCGTCTAAGAACGGCTTTTTTTACATCCCACAGATTTCGTATAGTTGTGTTTTCATTGTCATTTGTCTCAAGGTATTTTTAAATTTCTTCTTTTATTTCATTGTTGACCCACTGGTTTTTTAGTAGCATGTTGTTTAGTTTCTGTGTAATTTTTTTTCTGGTTTCTTCTGTGGTTGATCTCTCATTTCATACTGTTGTGATCAGAAAAGATGCTTGAGATAACTTCTATAGTCTTAAATTTCTTGAGGCTTGTTTTGTGCCCTAGTATGTGGTCAATCCTTGAGCAAGTTCCATGTACACCTGAGAAGAATGCGTATTTTGCCTTTTTTGGATGTAAAGTCCTGAAAATATCAATTAAGTCTAACTGTTCTATTACATCATTTAGGATCTCTGTTGCCCTATTAATTTTCTGGCTGGAAGATCTGTCTGTTGATGAGAGTGGGGTATTTAAAGTCTCCTACTACTATCTCGTTGAACGCGGCAGCAGCTCTGTAGGTTGCTGTTTTCTCCTCCAGTGGACCTGGGCCTGCACTCCAGCAACCATGTCTAAGAGACCTGCAGTTGGCATTGATCTTGGCACCACCTATTCTTGTGTGGGTGTCTTCCAGCATGGAAAGGTGGAAATAATTGCCAATGATCAGGGGAACCAAACTACCCCAAGCTATGTCACCTTTACTGATATCAAACGATTGACTGGTGATGCTGCAAAGAACCAAGTTGCAATGAATCACACCAACACAGTTGTTGATGCCAAACACCTCACTAGACGATTTGATGATGCTGTTTTCCAGTCTGATATGAAGCATTGGCCTTTCATGATGGTGAAGGATGCAGGCAGGCCTAAGGTTCAAGTAGAATACAAGGGAGAGACAAAAAGGTTTTATCCAGAGGAGGTGTCATCCATGGCTTTGACAAAGGTGAAGGAAATAGCAGAAGCTTGCCTTGGGAAGACTGTTACCAATGCTGTTGTCACAGTACCCGCTTACTTTAATGATTCTCAGCGTCAGGCTACCAAAGACGCTGGAACTATTGCTGGGCTCAATGTACTTCGAATCATCAACAAGCCCACTGCTGCTGCTATTGCCTATGGCTTAGACAAAAAGGTTGGAACAGAAAGAAATGTGCTGATCTTTGATTTAGGTGGTGGCACTTTTGATGTGTCAATCCTCACTATTGAGGATAGAATCTTTGAGGTCAAATCTACAGCTGGAGATACCCACTTAGGTGGAGAAGACTTTGACAACCGGATGGTCAACCATTTTATTGCAGAATTCAAGCTCAAACACAAGAAGGACATCAGTGAGAACAAGAGGGCTGTCCGTCACCTTCGTACTGCTTGTGAGCGTGCTAAGCGCACTCTCTCTTCCAGCACCCAGGCCAGTAGTGAGATTGATTCCCTCTATGAAGGAATTGACTTCTATACCTCAATTACCCGTGCCTGATTTGAAGAACTGAATGCTGACCTGTTCCATGGCACACTGGACCCTGTGGAGAAAGCCCTTTGGGATGCCAAGCTAGACAAGTCTCAGATCCATGATGTTGTCCTGGTGGGTGGTTCAACCCGCATCCCCAAGATTCAGAAACTTCTACAGGACTTCTTCAACGGGAAAGAACTGAGTAAGAGCATCAACCCTGATGAGGCTGTTGCTTATGGTGCAGCTGTCCAGGCAGCCATTCTATCTGGAGACAAATCTGAAAATGTTCAAGACTTCCTGCTGTTGGATGTCACTCCTCTTTCCCTTGGAAATGAAGCTGCTGGTGGAGTCGTGACTGTCCTCATCAAGCACAACACCACCATTCCCACCAAGCAGACGCAGACCTTCACAACCTACTCGGACAACCAGCCCAGTGTACTCATTCAGGTTTATGAAGGTGAGCGTGCCATGACCAAGGATAACAACCTGCTTGGCGAGTTTGAACTCACAGGCATACCTCCTGCCTCCCGTGGTGTTCTTCAGATTGAAGTCACTTTTGATATTGATGCCAATGGCATCCTCAATGTCTCTGCTGTGGATAAGAGCACAGGAAAAGAGAACAAGATGACCATCGCTAATGACAAGGGCCGTTTGAGCAAGGAAGACATTGAACACATGGTTCAGGAAGCAGAGGAGTACAAAGCTGAAGATGAGAAGCAGCGGGATAAGGTGTCTTCAAAGAATTCTCTTGAATCCTATGCTTTCAACATGAAAGCTACTGTTGAGGATGAGAAACTTCAAGGCAAGATTAATGATGAGGACAAACAAAAGATTCTTGATAAGTGTAATGAAATAATCAACCGGCTTGATAAGAACCAGACTGCAGAGAAGGAAGAATTTGAACATCAGCAGAAGGAGCTGGAAAATGTCTGCAACGCCATCATTACCAAGCTATACCAGAGCGCAGGAGGCATGCCAGGAGGAATGCCTGGGGACTTCCCTGGTGGTGGAGCTCCTCCGTCTGGTGGTACCCACTCTGGGCCCACCATTGAAGAGGTTGATTAAGCCAGCCTAGCATAGGTTTAGCATTGTTCCACACAACATTGAAGGATTTCTCCCTCTGTGTCTGTTAGTATTTGTTTTATATATTTGGGTGCTCCTATATTGAGTGCATGTATGTTGACAAGTGTACTATTCTCGTATTGATCCTTTTATCATTTTATAGTGTCCTTCTTTATCTTTCTTTATAGTCTTTGTTTCAAAGTCTATTTTGTCTGATATAAATATTGTGATCCTGACTTTCTTGTCATTTCCATCTGCATGAAATATCTTCTTCCATGTCCTCACTTTCAATCTATGTGTGCCCTTTGCCCTAAAGTGGGCCTCTTGTAGTCGGCATGTTTTAGGCTCTTGTATTTTAATCCAACCTGCCACTCTGTGTCTTTTGATTGGAGCATTTAGTCCACTGACACATAAGGTAATTATTGACAGACATGTATTTATTGCCATTTTAAACCCTGTTTTCCTGTTGATTTTATATTTTATTTGTCCTTTTGTTTTTCCTTTTGTGTTTTGATGGTTTTCTTTTGTATTATATTTTCTTCTTTTTGGGTTTTGTGACTCTACTGTATATTTTTGATTTCTGGTTACCCTGTTTTTCACGTGTATTAACCCCTTCTTGTATTTACTTGCCTTAGACTGGAGTCATATAGGTTCAAACATTTTCTAGGGAAAAAAATCTACATTTCCTTCCTCTCCTTCCCCACATTTTGTGATTTAGATGTCCTCTTTTACATCTTCGTGTTTATCCGTTTACTGTTCCTTGTGGTTATCATCACTTTCACAGAAAATTTTTCTTTTGTTTTTTTTAAATGTGTGTACTGGCTTATTTAAGTGATTTATTTTCCAATTGTAATTTTCTCTTTCATATAGATTCTTACTACTTTTCTATTTAGAGAAGGCCTTTCAATATTTCCTTTAGGATAGGTTTAGTATTGCTGTATTCTTTTAGTTTTTGCTTGTCTGAGAAGTTCTTTATCTCCTATTCAAAATGATAATCTTGCTGGGTAGAGTATCCTAGGTTGCAGATTTTTCCCTTTCAGGACTTTGATTATGAATATATCTTGCCACTCCCTCCCTGCCTGCAACGTTTCTGTAGAGAAATCAGCTGATAGCCTTATGGGGGTTCCCCTGCAATTAACTCTTTGTCTTGCTGCCTTGAGAATCCTCTCTTTAATTTTGCCATTTTTATTATAATATGTCTTGGTGTAGGTCTGTTTGCGTTCATCTTGTTAGGGTGCTTCCTGTACCTAGATATCTGTTCCCTTCTTTAGGTTAGGGAAATTTTCAGCCATAATTTCTTCAAATGCATTTTCAATCCCTTTTTCTCTGTCTTCTCCTTCTGGGATCCCTATTATGCAGAGATTGGCACACTTTATATTATCCCATAGGTCTCTTTTAGTGCTTTCAATTTTTTTCTTTAGACTTTCTGTCTCATGTCCTGATTGGGTGATTTCCATTATTCTATCTTGCAGATCACTTATTCGTTCTTCTGCATTATTCATTCTGCTATTCATTGCCTTTAGCTCAGCTTTTGTTTCAGCGAATGAATTTTCTAATTTTTCCTGGTGGCTCCTTATAGTTTCTAGTTCCTTTTGACAGTGATATGCATTTCTGTCCCTAGCCTTTCTTAATTCCGTCAGTATTTTCATCATCTCCTTTTTGAACTCAGTGTCTATTAGATTGAAGAGGTTGTTTTCATTCTGTGTTCTTTCAGGAGAATTCTCTTGATCTTTTAACTGGGAGCGGTTCCTCTGCTTCTTCATTTTACTTATATTTCTCTTGCTCTGCGAGTTTAAGAGAAACAGTTATCTACTGTGGTCTTGGAGGGGTGTTTTTATGTGGGAACATCCCTGCATAGCTTGTGTGGATTTAATGTTTTTTGGTGCGAGGGCTGTTTTCAGTGTGGATACCTGCCATGTCTTTCCCTAGTGTATGGTGGCCATTGATAGGAGATGTGACTGCTGTTGTGGTGACCAGAGCCTTCACTGTGTATTGAGTGGGGCCTCCTCTTTGCTCTGTGGTTGTCACCGCCCTGTCAGGGGCAGGGTCTGCTCCCTAGTTGTTGGAGTAAAGGCCACCAGATCTGTTTCTGAGCTACGTTTCTGGGCTGCAGTGTGAGGTAGATGGGATTGGAGTGCTCCTGCTGGGAGACGAGCCACTGACTATTCCTCTGCCAGAGCTATTCACTGGTGAGCATGCTCTGTTGTGTCACCTGTCATCTGTTGTGCAGGTTCACAAAGTACACTGTTGTTGGCACTGCCCTCGGTCCTGTCTCAACCTTGGAAACGCTAGCAATTGGCCCTGGTGTCCCTCAGGCTTTGTTTTCACAAGGCCACCAGCACAGATCCACTGAAGTCAGGTACCAGGACCACATTGGTCACACATCCAGACCCACTGTGGGATCTATGGGGGCAGCTCAGACCCTGGCCCAGCCCAGCACCCATGTGCAGGCACCCACGTTCATGCATCCACGTTCGTGCACCCACAAAGCCCACAGCTGCTTAGGCCAGACCCGTCCCAGCCACAGGAGCGCACCCGTTGTCCACTCGGATGTCCTGCAGGCGCTGAATTTACAAATCCAACAGCGGAGGTTTAAATCCGCAGCTGGTGCAGCTGCAGGGAGAGATTTCAGCCCTGCTTCCTAAGTCACGTGGCCCCTGGGGCTCAGCTGTGGTTTCAGCCCAGCCTTTGGGAATGGCAACCCACTGGCACCTACTCCCAGAGCCTGCTGAAGTGGCAGCTGGGCGCGAGATCCCGTGGAGCCCTGAGCCCCCGGTAGTGGCTGGGGCATGCTCTCCCAGAGCCTGAAGAGGTGGGAGCCAGTGCGTGGAGAAAGGCTGTAATGGCAGCCTCGCCCCTCCCTTCATGCACCTCCTAACAATGGCACTTTACTTCCATGGAAGGTCCAGGCTTTTTCTGGGAACAGCCCCCTTTGGGGCTGTACCACCCTCCAGCCCCTTCACGCTGTTTCCACAGCCAACCTCAGTCCTCTCCCTGGGTCTGTCCTCTAGACCCCGAGATCCAGCACCCAGCCCCCTCCCCTGCCAGTGGATGCGTGTCTCAGACTGGGGTGTGCAGGGCAGTGGCAGGGACTGTCTGTGTAGGTCTGTCTCTGTTGTGCCTGCCACAAACCAGGTTTCTGAGCCTCTTCTGCTCCCTTTCTGTCCCAGGTGATCTCCCCACAGCTGAGAGGGTTTTCCAGGGTGCAAAAACATTTCCTCTCTTTCAACTCCCTACCAGGGGCACAGGTCCTGTCCCAGTACCTCTTTTTTTTTTTTTCTTTCATCCTACCCTATTTCGTGGAGATGTTTCTTGTCCTTTCAGGTATTTGAGGTCTTCCGCTAGTGTTCAGTAGGTGTTCTGTGAGAATTGCTCCATTTGTCGAAGTATTTTGGATGTATTTGTGGGAGGACGTGAGTGCTACTTTCTTTTACTCCACCATCTTGATTTGATTCCCTAGTCTGTTAGTTTTTTCTGAGTACAAGTCTTTTACTCCTTAGTCTTATTCCCAGGTATTTTATTATTTTTGATGCTAATATAAATGAGATTGTTTTCTTTGTTTCAATTTCTGAAAGTTTGTTTTTAGTATGTAGAATTGCAACAGACTTCTGTTTAGTAATTTTGTATCCTGCAACTTAAGCAAATTCATTTATGAGTTCTAGAAGTATTTTGGTGGAATCTTAAAGATTTTTTTTTTGTTCCAATTTGGGTTTCTTTTATTTTTATTTCTTGTCTACTTGGTGTGGCTAGGATTACCAATACTATGTTGATAAAACTGGCAAGTGTAGGCATCCTTCTCTTTTCCTGATCTTGGAGAAAAATGCTTTCAGCTTTTCACTGTTGAGTATGATGTTACCTGTGGGCTTATCATATATGGCCATTATTAAGATGATGTATGTTGCCTCTGTACCCACTTCATTGAGAACTTTTATCATAAATTGATGTTGAGTTTTTTCAAAAGCTTTTTCTGCATCTACTGAGATGAGCACATTATTTTTACTCAAGTCATTAATATGGTGTATCATATAAATTGATTTTCCCTGAGATAAAGCACACTTGATTATGGTATATGATCCTTTCATTGTATTCTTAAATTTGGTTGGAGTGAATTCACATCTCTGTTCATTAGTGATATTGGCCTGTAATTAATTTTTGTGATATCTTTGTCTTGTTTTGATATCAAGGTAATGGTAGCCTCATGGAATGATTTCAGAAGAATTCCTTCCTCTGCAACTTTTAGGATTAGTTTGAGAGGATAGGTTTAACTCTTCTAAATGTTTGGTAGAATCCACCTATGAAACTGTTTGCTTCTAGATTTTTGCTTTGGGCCTTTTTAAAAAAAATTATTACTCGTTCAATTTCATTACTAGTTATTGGTCTGTTCATATTTTCTGTTTCTTCCTGATTCAGTCTTAAGAGGTTGTATGTTTTTAGGAATTTGTGTGTTTCTCCTTGGTTGTCCATTTTATAGATGTATAAAGGTTCGTAGTACTCTCTTATACTCCTTCCTATTTTTGTGGCATTATTTGGAACTTTTCCTTTTCTAATTTTCTTTTAACTGGGTCCTCTCTATTCCTTTCTTTTTTTTTTTTCCCATTGCCTCTTTTTTTTCTTTTACCTTCTTGTGCTTTTTACATTTTATTTTATTTTATTTTTTAACATCTTTATTCGACTATAATTGCTTTACAATGGTGTGTTAGTTTCTGCTTTATAACAAAGTGAATCAGCTATACATATACATATATCCCCATATCTCCTCCCTCTTGCGTCTCCCTCCCACCCTCCCTATCCCACCCCTCTAGGTGGTCACAAAGCACCAAGCTGATCTCCTTGTGCTATGGGGCTGCTTCCCACTAGCTATCTATTTTGCATTTGGTAGTATATATAAGTCCATGCCACTCTCTCACTTCGTCCCAGCCTACCCTTCCCCCTCCCCATGTCCTCAAGTCCATTCTGTATGTCTACATCTTTATTCCTCTCCTGCCCCTAGGTTCTTCAGAACCACTTTTTTTTTTGATTCCATATATATATATATATATATTAGCATACAGTATTTATTTTTCTCATTCTGACTTACTTCACTCTGTATGACAGTCTCTAGGTCCATCCACCTCACTACAAATAACTCAATTTCGTTTCTTTTTATGGCTGGGTAATATTCCATTGTATATAGGTGCCACATCTTATTTATCCATTCATCGGTCGATGGACACTTAGGTTGCTTTCATGTCCTGGCTATTGTAAATAGAGCTGCAATGAACATTGTGGTACATGACTCTTTTTGAATTATGGTTTTCTCAGAGTATATGCCCAGTAGTGGGATTTCTGGGTCATATGGTAGTTCTATTTTTAGTTTTTTAAGGAAACTCCATACAGTTCTCCATAGTGGCTGTATCAATTTACATTCCCACCAACAGTGCAAGAGGGTTCCCTTTTCTCCACACCCTCTCCAGCATTTATTGTTCGTAGATTTTTTTGATGATGGCCATTCTGACTGCTGTGAGGTGATACCTCATTGTAGTTTTGATTTGCATTTATCTAATGATTAGTGATGTTGAGCATCCTTTCATGTGTTTATTGGCAATCTGTGTATCTTCTTTGGAGAAATGTCTATTTAGATCTTCTTCCTGTCTTTGCATTGGGTTGTTTCATTTTTTGATATTGAGCTGCATGAGCTGATTGTAAATTTTGGAGATTAATCCTTTGTCCGTTGATTCATTTGCAAATATTTTCTCCCATTCTGAGTGAGGGTTGTCTTTTTGTCTTGTTTATGGTTTCCTTTACTGTGCAAAATATTTTAAGTTTCATTAAGTCCCATTTGTTTATTTTTGTTTTTATTTCCATTTCTCTAGGAGATGGGTCAAAAAGGATCTTGCTGTGATTTTTCATAGAGTGTTCTGCCTATGTTTTCCTCTAAGAGTTTTATAGTGTCTGGCCTTACATTTAGACCTTTAATCCATTTGGAGTTTATTTTTGTGTATGGTGTTAGGGAGTGTTCTAATTTCATTCTTTTACGTGTAGCTGTCCAGTTTTCCCAGCACCACTTACTGAAGAGGCTGTCTTCTCTCCATTGTATATTCTTGCCTCCTTTATCAAAAATAAGGTGACCATATGTGCATGGGTTTATCTCTGGGCTTTCTATCCTGTTCTGTTGATCTATATTTCTATTTTTGTGCCAATACCATACTGTCTTGGTTACTGTAGCTTTGTAGTATGGTCTGAAGTCCGGGAGCCTGATTCCTCCAGCTCCGTTTTTCTTTATCAAGATTGCTTTTGCTATTCGGAGTCTTTTGTGTTTCCATACAAATTGTGAAATTTTTTGTTTTATTTCTGTGAAAAATGCCATTGGTAGTTTGATAGGGATTGCATTGCATCTGTAGGTTCCTTTGGGTAGTATAGTCATTTTCATAATGTTGATACTTACAATTCAAAAACATGGTATATCTGTCCATCTGTTTGTATCATCTTTAATTTCTTTCATCAGTGTCTTATAGTTTTCTGCATGCAGGTCTTTTGCCTCCTTAGGTAGGTTTATTCCTAGGTATTTTATTCTTTTTGTTGCAGTGGTAAATGGGGGTGTTTCCTTAATTTCTCTTTCACATTTTCATCATTAGAGTATAGGAATGCAAGAGATTTCTGTGCATTAATTTTGTATTCTGCTACTTGATAAAATTCATTGATTAGCTCTAGTAGTTTTCTGGTAGCATCTTTAGGATTCTCTATGTATAGTATCATGTCATCTGCAAACAGTGACAGATTTACTTCTTTTCTGATTTGGATTCCTTTTATTTCTTTTTCTTTTCTGATTGCTGGGGCCAAAACTTCCAAAACTATTTTGAATAATAGTGGTGAGAGTGGACAACCTTGTCTTGTTCCTCATCTTAGAGGAGATGGTTTCAGTTTTTCACCATTGAAACGATGTTGGCTGTGCGTTTGTCATATATGTCCTTTATTATGTTGAGTTAAGTTCCCTCTATGCCTACTTTCTGGAGGGTTTTTATTATAAATGGGTGTTGAATTTAGTCGAAAGCTTTCTCTGCATCTATTGAGATGATCATATGATTTTTCTCCTTCTATTTGTTAGTATGGTTTATCACATTGATTGATTTGCGTATATTGAAGAATCCTTGCATTCCTGGGATAAACCCCACTTGATCATGGTGTATGATCCTTTTAATGTGCTGTTGGATTCTGTTTGCTAGTGTTTTGTTGAGGATTTTTGCATCTATGTTCATCAGTGATATTGGCCTGTAGTATTCTTTCTTTGTGACATCTTTGTCTCATTTTGGTATCAGGGTGATAGTGGCCTAATAGAATGAGTTTGGGAGTGTTCCTCCCTCTTCTATATTTTTGGAAGAGTTTGAGAAGGATAGGTATTAGCTCTTCTCTAAATGTGTGATAGAATTCACCTGTGAAGCCATCTGGTCCTGGGCTTTTGTTTGTTGGGGGATTTTTAATCACAGTCTCAATTTCACTGTTTGTGATTGGTCTGTTTATATTCTCTATTTCTTCCTGGTTCAGTCTTGGAAGGTTGTGCTTTTCTATGAATTTGTCCATTTGTTCCAGGTTGTCTATTTTATTGGGATATAGTTACTTGTAGTAATCTCTCATGCTCCTTTGTATTTCTGCAGTGTCAGTTGTTACTTCTCCTTTTTCATTTATAATTCTATTGATTTGAGTGTTCTCCCTTTTTTTCTTGATGATTCTGGCTAATGGTTTTATCAATTTTGTTTATCTTCTTAAAGAACCAGCTTTCAGTTTTATTGATCTCTGCTATTGTCTTCTTAATTTCATTTATTTCTGATCTGATCTTTAGAATTTCTTTCCTTTTGCTTTGGGGGTTTTTTGTTCTTCTTTCTCTAATTGCTTTAGGTGTAAGGTTAAGTTGTTCATTTGAGATATTTCTTGTTTCTTGAGGTAGGAATGTATTGCTATGAACTTCCCTCTTAGCACTGCTTTTGCTGCATCCCATAGGTTTTGGGTCGTCATGTCTGCATTGTCATTTGTTTCTAGGTATTTTTTGATTTCCTCTTTGATTACTTCAGTGATCTGTTGGTTATTAAGTAGTGTACTGTTTAGCCTCCAAGTATTTGTATTTTTTACAGATTTTTTCCTGTAATTGATATCTAGTCTGATAGCATTGTGGTCAGAAAAGTTAGTTGATATGATTTCAATTTTCTTAGATTTACCAAGGCTTGATTTGTGATCCAAGATATGATCTATCCTTGGAATGTTCCATGAGCACTTGAGAAGAAAGTGTATTCTGTTGTTTTTGGATGGAATGTCCTATAAATATTGATTAAGTCCATGTTGTAGGATGTATCATTTAAAGCTTGTGTTTCCTTGTTTATTTTCATTTTGGATAATTTGTCCATTAGTGAAAGTGGGGTGTTAATGTCCCCTACTATTATTGTGTTACTGTCGATTTCCCCTTCTATGGCTGTTAGCATTTGCCTTATGTATTGAGTTGCTCCTGTGTTGGGTGCATAAATATTTACAATTGTTATATCTTCTTCTTGGATTGATCCCTTGATCATTATGTAGTGTCCTTCTTTGTCTCTTGTAATAGTCTTTATATTAACGTCTATTTTGTCTGATATAAGAATTGCTACTCCAACTTTGTTTTGATTTCCATTTGCATGGAATATCTTTTCCCATCCCCTTACTTTCAGTCTGTATGTGTCACTACGTCTGAAGTGGGACTCTTGTAGACAGCATATATATGGGTCTTCTTTTTCTATCCATTCAACCAGTCTATGTCTTTTGGTTGGAGCATTTAATCCATTTACTTTTAAGGTAATTATCGATATGTATGTTCCTATTACCATTTTATTGATTGTTTTGGGTTTGTTATTGTACGTCTTTTCCTTCTTTTGTGTTTCCTGCCTAGAGAAGTTCCTTTAGCATTTGTTGTAAAGCTGGTTTGGTGGTGCTGAATTCTCTTAGCTTTTGATTGTCTGTAAAGGTTTTAATTTCTCCATGAAATCTGAATGAGATCCTTGCTGGGTAGAGTAATCTTGATTGTAGGTTTCTCCTTTTCATCACATTAAATCTGTCTTGCCACTCCCTTCTGGCTTGCAGAGTTTCTGCTGAAAGATCAACTGTTAACCTTATGGGGATTCCGTTGTATGTTATTTGTTGTTTTCCCTTGCTGCTTTTAATTTTTTTTCTATTTATTTATTTATTTATTTGTTTATTTATTTATTTAGCGGTACACAGGCCTCACTGTTGTGGCCTCTCCCATTGCAGAACACAGGCTCCGGACGTGCAGGCTCAGCGGCCATGCCTCACGGGCCCAGCCGCTCCACGGCATGTGGGATCTTCCTGGACCGGGGCACAAATCCGTGTCTCCTGCATCAGTAGGCAGACTCTGAACCACTGCTCCACCAGGGCAGCCGTGTATTTAATTTTTGATAGTTTGATAAATATGTCTTGGCATGTTTCTCCTTAGATTTATCCTGTATGGGACTGTCTGCGCTTCCTGGACTGGATTGACTATTTCCTTTCCCATATTAGGGAAGTTTTTAACTATAATCTCTTCAAATATTTTCTCAACCCGTTTTTCTCTTTTTCTAGAACCCCTATAATTCGAATTTTGGTGCGTTTAATGTTGTCCCAGATGCCTCTGAGACTGTCCTCAATTCTTTTCATTCTTCTTTCTTTATTCTGCTCTGCAGTAGTTATTTCCACTTATTATCTTCCAGGTCACTTACCCATTCTTCTGCCGCAGTTATTCTGCTATTGATTCTTTCTAGAGAATTTTTAATTTCATTTATTGAGTTGTTCATCATTGTTTGTGCTCTTTAGTTCTTCCAAGTCCTTGTTAAACATTTCTTGTGTTTTCTCCATTCTATTTCCAAGATTTTGGATCATCTTTACTATCATTACTCTGAATTATTTTTCAGGTAGACTGCCTATTTCCTCTTCATTTGTTTGGTCTGGTGGGTTTTTACCTTGCTCCTTCATCTACCGTGTGTTTGTCAGTCTTCTCATTTTGCTTAACTTACTGTGTTTGGGGTCTCCTTTTTTCCAGGCTGCAGGTTCATAGTTCCTGTTGTTTTTGGTGTCTGCCCCCAGTGGCTAAGGTTGGTTCAGTGGGTTGTGTGGGCTTCCTGGTGGAGGGGACTGGTGCTTGTGTTCTGGTGGATGAGGCCGGATCTTGTCCTTCTGGCAGACAGGACCGTGTCCAGTGGTGTGTTTTGGGGCGTTTGTGACCTTATTATGATTTTAGGCAGCCTCTCTGCTAATGGGTGGGTTTGTGTTCCTGTCTTGCTAGTTTGGCATAGGGTGTCTAGCAGTGTAGCTTGCTGGTCGTTGAGTGTAGCTGGGTCTTAGCGTTGAGATGGGAGATCTCTGGGAGAGCTTTCACCATTTGATATTACATGGAGCCTGGAGGTCTCTGGTGGACCAATGTCCTGGACTTGGCTCTCCCACCTCAGAGACACAGGCCTGACACCCAGCCGGGGCACCAAGACCCTGTCAGCCACACGGCTCAGAAGAAAAGGGAGAAAAAAAGAAAGAAAGAAAATAAAAAGTAATAAAGTTATTAAAATTTTTTTAATTATTAAAAATTAAAATGTAATAATAAAAAAGAAAAGAGCAACCAAACCAAAAAACGAATCCACCACTGATAACAAGTGATACAGACAAAATCACACAAGGAAGCATAAACATACACACTCACAAAAAGAGAAAAAGGAAATATACATATATTTTTTTTTAAAAAAGGAAGAGAGCAACCAAATCAATAAAGAAACCTACCAATGATAGTAAACTCTAAATACTAAACTAAGATAAACATAAAACTAGAAACCAGTCAGTCGCATACAGCAAACCCCAAGTCTACCATTGCTCCCAAAGTCCACTGCCTCAATTTTGGGGTGATTCGTTGTCTCTTCAGGTATTCCAGAGCTGCAGGGTACATCAAGTTGATTGTAGAGACTTAATCCGCTGCTCCTGAGGCTGCTGGGAGAAATTTCCCTTTCTCTTCTTTGTTTGCACAGCTCCTGGGGATCAGCTCTGAATTGGCCCTGCCTCTATTTATAGGTTACCTGAGGGTGTCTGTTCTTGGCCCAGACAGGACGGGGTTAAAGGAGCAGCTGATTAGGGGGCTCTGTCTCACTCAGGCCAGGGGGAAGGAGGGGTATGGAATGCAGGGCAAGCCTGTGGCAGCAGAGGCCAGCGTGGTGTTGCAACAACGTGAGGCGCGCCGTGTGTTCTCCCAGGGAAGTTGTCCCTGGATCACGGGACCCTGGCAGTAGTGGGCTGCACAGGCTCCCGGGAGGGGAGGTGTGGATAGTGACCTGTGCTTGCACACAGGCTTCTTGGTGGCGGCGGCAGCAGCCTTAGCGTCTCACGCCCGTCTCTGGAGCTCATTTAGGCGGTGCTCTGAATCCCCTCTCCTTGCTCACCCGGAAACAATGGTCTCTTGCCTCTTAGGCTGGTCGAGACTTTTTCCCAGACTCCCTCCCGGTTAGCTGTGGCGCACTAGCCCCCTTCAGGCTGTGTTCACACAGCCAACCCCAGTCCGCTCCCTGGGATCTGACCTCCGAAGCCGGCGCCTCAGCTCCCAGCCCCCTCCCGCCCCCGCAGGTGAGCAGACAAGCCTCTCGGGCTGGTGAGTGCTGGTGGGCACCAATCCTCTGTGCGGGAATCTCTCCCCTTTGCCCTCCGCCCCCCTGTTGCTGCATTCTCCTCTGTGGCTCAGAAACTTCCCCCCGCCCACCCCCTGTCTCCGACAGTGAAGTGGCTTCCTAGTGTATGGAAACGTTTCCTCCTTCACAGCTCCCTCCCAGAGGTGCAGGTCCGGTCCCTATTCTTTTGTCTCTGGTTTTTTCTTTTTTCTTTTGCTCTACCCAGGTACGTGGGGAGTTTCTTGCCTTTTGGGAATCTGAGGTCTTCTGCCAGCGTTCGGTAGGAGTTGTTCCACATGTAGATGTATTTCTGATGTATTTGTGGGGAGGAAGGTGATCTCCACGTCTTACTCCTCCGCCATCTTGAAGGTCTCCCTCTTTTCCTTTATGTGTAGCTAGAGGTTTATCAATTTTGTTTATCTTTTAAAGAAGCAGATCTTTATTTCATTGATATTTTCTGTTATTCTCTTAGTCTCTATTTCATTTACTTCTGATCTTTATGATTTATTTCCTTCTACTAACTTTGTGGTTTGTTTTTTTTATCCTCGTTACTTTGGTGTAAGGTTAGGTTGTTTGACATTTTTATTATTTCTTGAGGTAGACTGGTAATGGTATAAACTTCCCTCTTATAACTCATTTTGCTGTATCCCATAGATTTTGGATCATTGTGATTTCGTTTTCCTTTTGTCTCTAAATATTTTTAAATTTCATCTTTGACTTTTTCAGTGATCGTTAGTCGTTTAGTAGCATATTATTTAGTCTCTACATGTTTGTGTTTTTTGAAGTATTTTTCTTATAGTTGATTTTTACTCATGGATTTTTGGTGAGAAAAGATGCTTGATATGATTTCATATTTCTAAAATTTACTGAGCATTCTTTTGTGGCCTAGCATGCAATCTATAATAGAATATTCCATGTGCACTTGAAGAATACGTGTTCTGGGGTTTAAATGGAGTAGTCTATGTGTCTAATAAGTCTACCTGGTCTAATGTGTCCTTCTATTCCACAGTTTTCTTACTGATATTTTTGCCAGGATGATCTGCCCCTTGAAGTAAGTGAAGTGTTTAAATCTCCTACTATTATTGTGATACAGTCCATTTCTCTATTTATATTTCTTAATATTTAATTATGAATTTAGGTGCTCAAGTGAGTATTTTGAAAACTTTGCTCTGAGAGAGAGAGTATCAGGGTCTATGTCTGGATGAAAAGGAATTTTTCTGGAGTGCCATAGTCACACATGAAGAGGGCATATTCCTAAGAAATGGGCTGAAGTTGTGGAGACAGACTAGAGGTGTGACATTCCACACCAATTTCTAATTGGTCCTAATATGTTTTAATATTATTCTTTTTAAAAAAAATTTATTTTATATTGGAGTATAGTTGGTTTACAATGTGGTATTTTTTTCAAGTGTACAAAAGTGATTCAGTTATAAATACACAAAGATATATTCATTTTCAGACTCTTTTCCCATATAGGTTATTACAGAATATTGAGTAGAGTTGCCTGTACTATACAATAGATCCTTGTTGATTATTTTATATATAGTAGTGTGTATATGTTAATCCCAACCTCCTAATTTATCACTGCCCCCCCCCAACCATTCCCCTTTGGGATCCATGGGTTTTTAAAAATTGGATTATAATTGCTTTACAATGTTGTGTTAGTTTCTGCTGTACAGTGAGGTGAATAGCTATATGTATACATATACCTGCTCCCTCTTGGACCTCTCTCCCCCCATCTCATCCATCTAGGTCATCACAGAGCACTGACTTGAGCTCTCTGTGCTCTACAGCAGGTTCCCACTAGCTACCTATTTTACACATGGTAGTGTATTTATGTCAAACCTAATCTCCCAATTCATCCCACCCTCCCCTTCCCACACTGTGTCCACACGTCCATTCTCTACATCTGCAACTAATCCTGCAGATAGGTTCATAGGTTCATCTGTACCATTTTTCTAGATTCCACATAATGTGTCAATATACGGTATTTGTTTTCTCTTTCTTAGTTCAGTCTGTATGACAGACTCTAGGTCCATCCACATCTCTACAAATGACCCAACTTTTTTCCTTTTTATGGCTGAGTAATATTCCATTATATGTGTATGTACCACATCTTTATCCGTTTATCTGTTGAGGAACATTTAGGTTGTTCCATGAGCCAGCTATTGTAAATAGTGCTGCAATGAATATCGGGGTACATGTGACTTTCTGAATCATGGTTTTCTCAGGGTTTATGCCCAGTAGTGGGATTTCTGGGTCATATATTAGTTCTATTTTTAGTTTTTTAAGGAACCTCCATACTGTTCTCCACAGTGGTTGTATCAATTTACATTCCCACCAACAGTGCAAGAGGGTTCCCTTTTCTCCACACCCTTTCCAGCATTTACTGTTTGTACATTTTTTAATGATGGCCATTCTGACCGGTGTGAGGTGATACCTCATTGTAGTTTTGATTTGCATTTCTCTAATGATCAGTGATGTTGAGCATCTTTTCATGTGCTTCTTGGCCATCTGTATGTCTTCTTTGGAGAAGTGTCTATTTACATCTTCTGCCCATTCTTTGGGTTGTTTTTTTGGTATTGAACTGCATGAGCTGTTTGTTTTGGAGACTAATCCTTTGTCCGTTGCTTCATTTGCAAATATTTTCTCCCATTCTGAGGGTTGTCTTTTCATCTTGTTTATGGTTTCCTTTGCTCTGCACTCTTTACTTAGGTCCCATTCACTTATTTTTTTAAATTTCATTACTGTAGGTGGTGGGTCAAAAAAGATCTTTCTGTGATTTATGTCAAAGAGTGTTTTTCCTATGTTTTCCTCTAAGGGTTTTATAGTGTCTGGTCTTACATTTAGGTCTTTAATCCATTTTGCGTTTATTTTTGTGTGTGGTGTTAGGGAGTGTTCTAATTTCATCCTTCTACGTGTAGCTGTCCATTTTTCCCAGCACCACTTATTGAACAGGCTATCTTTGCTCCATTGTAAATTCTTGCCTCCTTTGTCATAGATTAGATGACCATAGGTACGTGGGTTTATCTCTTGGCTTTCTATCCTGTACCACGGATCTATATTTCTGTTTTTGTGCCACTACCATACTGTCTTGATTACTGAAGCTTTGTAGTATAGTCTGAAGTCAGGGAGCCTGATTCCTCCAGCTCCGTTTTTCTTTCTCAAGATTGCTTTGGCTATTTGGAGTCTTTTGTGTTTCCATACAAGTTGTAAAATTTTTTGTTCTGTGAAAAATGCCATGGGTAATTTGATAGACAATGCATTGAACCTGTAGATTGCTTTGGGTAGTAAAGTCATTTTCACAATATTGAGTTTTCCAATTCAAGAACATGGTATATCTCGCCATCTGTTTGTGTCATCTTTGATTTCTTTCATCAGTGTTTTATAGTTTTCTGAGTACAGGTCTTTTGCCTCCTTAGGTAGTTTTATTCCTAGGTATTTTATTCTTTTTGTTGCAGTGGTAAATGGGATTGTTTCCTTAATTTCTGTTTCTAATCCTTCATTGTTAGCTTATAGGAATGCCAGAGATTTATGTGCATTAATTTTGTATCCTGCAACCTTACCAAATTCATTGATTAGTTTTAGTGGTTTCCTGGTGGCATCTTTAGGATTTTCTATGTATAGTATCATGTCATCTGCAAACAGTCAGAGTTTTACTTCTTCTTTTCCAATATGTACTTCTTTTATTTCTCTTTCTACTCTGATTGGCCATTGGTAGGACTTCCAAAATTTTGTTGAATAATAGTCGCCAGAGTGGGCATCCTTGTTTTGTTCCTCATCTTAGAGGAAATGCTTTCAGTATTTCACCACTGACGATGATGTTTGCTGTGGGTTTGTCATATATGGCCTTTATTACGTTGAGGTAGTTTCCCTCTATGCCCACTCCAGAAGAATTTTTATCATAAATGGGTGTTGAATTTTGTCAAAAGCTTTTTCTGCCTCTATTGAGATAATCATATGATTTTTATTCTTTAATTTGTTAATATGGTGTATCACATTGATTTTGTGTATATTGAAGAATTCTTGCATTGCTGGGATAAATTCCACTTGATCTTGGTGTATGAGCCTTTCAATGTGTTGTTGGATTCTGTTTGGTAGTATTTTGTTGAGGATTACTGTATCTATGTTCATCAGTGTTATTGGTGTGTAATTTTCTTCTTGTGATATCTTTGTCTGGTTTTGGTATGAGGGTGATGGTGGCCTCATAGAATGAGTTTGCAAGTGTTCCTCCCTCTGCAATTTTCTGGAAGAGTTTGAGAAGGATGGGTGTTAGCTCTTCTCTAAATGTTTGATAGAATTCACCTGTAAAGCCATCTGCCCCTGGACTTCTGTTTGTTGGAAGGTTTTTAATTACCATTTCAATTTCATTACTTGTGTTTGGTCTGTTTATATTTTCTAATTCGTCCTGGTTCAGCCTTGGAAAGCTGTACCTTTCTAAGGATTTGTCCATTTCTTTCAGGTTGTCCGTTTTATTGGCATACAGTTGCTTGTAGTGGTCTCTTATGATCCTTTGTATTTCTGTGGTATCATTTGTAATTTCTCCTTTTTAATTTCTAATTTTGTTGGTTTGAGTCCTCTCCCTTTTTAAAATTTTATTTATTTATTTTTGGCTGCATTTGGCTTCATTGCTGCAGGCAGGCTTTCTCTAGTTGCAGAGAGCAGGGGCTACTCTTCGTTGCAGTGCATAGGCTTCTCATTGCAGTGGCTCCTCTTATTGCGGAGCACGAGCTCTAAATGCATGGGCTTCAGTAGTTGTGGCATATGCACTCAGTAGTTGTGGCTCACGGGCTCTAGAGCACAGGCGCAGTAGTTGTGATGCACAGACTTAGTTGCTCTGCGGCATGTGGGATCTTCCCAGACCAGGGTTTGAACCCGTGTCCCCTGTACTGGTAGGCATATTCCTAACCACTGTGCTACCAAGGAAGTCCCCCTTTTCTTATATATAAATTTATTTATTTATGTCTGCATTGGGTCTTCATTGCTGTGCGTGGCTTTCTCTACTTGCGGCATGTGGGGGCTACTCTTCATTATAGTCCACAGGTTTCTCATTGCAGGGGCTTCTCTTGTTGCGGAGAACAGGCTCTAGGCGTGCGGCCTTCAGTAGTTGCAGCACACAGGCTGAGTAGTTCTGCCTCGTGGGTTCTAGAGTGCTGGCTCAGTAGTTCTGATGCACAGGCTTAGTTGATCCACAGCATGTGGGATCTTCCTAGACCAGGGCTTGAACCCATGTCCCCTGCATTGGCAGGCAGATTCTTAACCACCTAGCTACCAGGGAAGTCCCCTGTATCTTTTTTTTGTGATGATTCTGGCTAAAGGTTTATCAATTTGTTTATCTTCTCAAGGAACCAACTTTTAGTTTTATTGATCTTTGCTATTATTTTCTTCATTTCTATTTCATTGTTCTGATCTTTATGATTTCTTTCCTTCTACTAACTTTGAGTTTTCTTTGTTCTTCTTTCTCTAGTTGCTTTAGGTGTAAAGTTAGTTGTTAATTTGAGATTCTTCTTGTTTCTTGAGGTGAGCTTGAATTGCTATAAACTTCCCTCTTAGAACTGCTTTTGCTGCGTCCCATAGGTTTTCGATCGTCATGGTTTAGTTGTCATTTGTTTCTAGGTACTTTTAAATTTCCTCTTTGATTACTTCAGTGATCTCTTGGTTATCTAGCAGCGCACTGTTTAGCTTCCATGTGTTTGTGTTTTTTTACAATTTTTTTCCCCTGTAATTGATTTCTAGTCTCATAGCATGTTGGTTGGAAAAGATGCTTGGTACGATTTCAATTTTCTTAAATTTTCCAAGGCTTGGTGTTTGAGCCAAGATGTGATCTATCGTGGACAATATTCTGTGTGTCCTTGAGAAGAAAGTGTATTCTGTCACTTTCAGGTAGAATGTCCTATAAATATCAATTAAAAGTATCTGGTCTAGTGTGCCATTTAAAGCTTGTGTTTATTTTCTGTCTGGGTGATCTGTCCATTGGTGAAAGTGGGGTGTTAAAGGTAATTATTGTGTTACTGTCAATTTCCCCTTTTATGGCTGTTAGCATTTGCCTTATGGATTGAGGTGCTCCTATATATTGGGTGCATAAATATTTACAATTGTTACCTTTTCTTCTTGGATCGATCCCTTGATCATTATGTAGTGTCCTTCCTTATCTCTTGTAACAGTCTTTATTTTAAAGTCTGATATGAGTATTGCTACTCCAGCTTTCTTGTATGGAATATCTTTTTCCTTCCCCTCACTTTCAGTCTGTATGTATCCCTAGGTCTGCAATGGGTCTCTTGTAGACAGCATATGTACAGGTCTTGTTTTTGTATCCATTCAGCCAGTCCGTGTCTTTTGGTTGGGGCATTTAAT
This sequence comes from Leucopleurus acutus, assembly GCF_964270905.1. Classification (NCBI taxonomy): domain Eukaryota; kingdom Metazoa; phylum Chordata; class Mammalia; order Artiodactyla; family Delphinidae; genus Leucopleurus; species Leucopleurus acutus. The sequence goes on from NC_139142.1 coordinate 172,782,279, forward strand.
CCATTTACATTCAAGGTGATTATTTATATGTATGTTCCTATTACCATGTTCTTAATTGATTTAGGTTTGTTTTTGTGGGTCTTTTTCTTCTCTTGTGTTTCCCACCTAGAGAAGTTGCTTTAGCATTTGTTGTAAAGCTGGTTTTGGTGGTGCTGAATTCTCTTAGTGTTTGCTTGTCTGTAAAGCTTTTGATTTCTCCATCAAATATGAATGAGCTCCTTGCTGGGTAGAGTAATCTTGGTTGTAGGTTTTCCCTCTTTCCTCCCTTTAAATATATCCTTCCACTCCCTTCTGGCCTGCAGAATTTCTGCTGAAAAATCAGCTGATAACCTTATGGGGATTCACTTGTACGTTATTTGTTGCTTTTCCCTTGCTGCTTTTAATATTTTTTCTTTGAATTTAATTTTTGTTTGATTAATATGTGTCTTGGTGTGTTTCTCTTAGAGTTTATCCTGTATGGGACTCTCTGTGCTTCCTGGACTTGGGTGACTATTTCCTTTCCCATGTTAGGGAAGTTTTTGACCATAATCTCTTCATATGTTCTCAGACCCTTGTCTTTCTCTTCTTCTTCTGGGACCCCTATAATGTGAATGTTGGTGCGTTTACTGTTGTCCCAGAGTCTCTAAGACTGTCCTCAAGTCTTTTCATCCTTTTTTCTTTATTCTGCTCTTTGGCAGTTATTTCCACCATTCTATCTTCCAGCTCACTTGTTCGTTCTTCTGCCTCAGTTATTCTGCTATCGATTCCTTCTAGTGTATTTTTCATTTATTATGTTGTTCATCACTGTGTTTGTTCTTTAGTTCTTCTAGGTCTTTGTTAAACATTTCATGTATTTTCTGAATCCGTGCCTCTATTCTGTTTCCGAGATTTTGGATCATCTTTACTATCATTACTCTGAATTCTTTTTCAGGTAGGTTGCCTATTTCCTCTTCATTTATTTGGTCTTGTAGGTTTTTACCTTGCTCCTTCATCTGTAGCATATTTTCTTGTCGTTTCATTTTTTTTTTGATGGGTGGGGCTGTGTTCCTGTTTTGCTCGTTGTTTAGTCTGGGGTGTCCAGCACTGGAGTTTGCAGGCAGCTGGACAAAAGCTGTGTCTTGTTTCTGAGATAAGGACCTTCGGGAGACCTCACTCTGATTAATATTCCCTGGGGTCTGAGGTTCTCTGTTAGTCCCATGGTTTGGACTTGGTGCTCCCGCCACAGGAGCTCAAGCCCAACCCACTCTATGGGAACCAAGATCCTGTAAGCTGTATGGCGCAGCAAAAGAAAAAAGAAGGAAAAAAAAAGAGTACAATAACAAAAAATAAAAAAATTAAATTTAAATTAGGGAAATAAAAAATATATTAAAAAAATATAAGTGAAACAGTAACAACAAGTTAAAACAGAAGCACAAGAGCAAAAAACAAAAACAAAAACTGGAAAAGGCCTTAACTGTGGGGGTGGGGCTTAGGCGGGGGCAGGGACCTACACTAAGGACTTGTGCCACTGGCAATGGCAGCATGGCTGGAGGGGTCGTTGGAGTGTGGAGTGTAGAAGTTAGGCCCTGGGTGGGGGTACGTGGACAGGGCTTAGGCTCAGCGCACCTGGAGGGGCCCTCTGAGTACAGAGGATCAGGCCCGGGACCGCAGCAGGGTCCCAGGGCCCAAGTGGGCAGGGGAAATGCCAGCCGCATTCCCTTCCGATCCTCCCATGTCCCTAGGGTATCTCCCCGTACCCGTTGCTCCCCTCACCATGGGTGGGCCCCTCTGGGCATGGGAACCCCTCCTGTCCCCCAGCCGCCCCTCCAGGGCACTGGTCCCATCCTGCCTCCACTTCTCCTCCCCTGTCCGCCCCCCTCCCACGTCCTACCTGGTCGCTCAGGGGTTCATCCCATCCCCTTAGGTGTTCGTTGTCCCCCACCAGTGCCTGGCAGGTGCCCAGTTATGTGATTCAGTTATAAATATACAAATATCTATTCATTTTCAGATTCTTTTCCCATATAGGTTACTACACAATATTGAGTAGAGTTCCCTGCACTATACAGTAGATCCTTGTTGATTATTTTATATACAGTAGTGAGTATATGTTAATCCAGCCTCCTAATTCATCCCTCCCCTCCCCTTTCCCCTTTGGAAACCGTAAGTTTGTTTTTTGTTTTTAATTCAGGTATATTTATTGAAGATAAAAAACTAGAAATTAATAAAGAGTAAGTGGATTTCCACAAATGGCTAACACAAATGCCTGAGTTTGTTTTTGAGGTCTGTGACTGTTTCTTTTTTGTAAATAAGTTCATTTGTATCATTTTTTAGATTCCAAATATAAGTGGTATCATATGATATGTCATTTTCTAACTCACTTCAATTAGTATACTTATCTCTAGGTCCATTCATGTTGCTGCAAATGGCATTATTTCATTCTGTTATGGCTGAATAGTATTCCTTTGTGTATGTGCACTTCTTTATCCATTCATCTGTTGATGGGTACTTAGGTTTCTTCCATGTGTTTGCTATTTTAAATAGTGCTCAATGGACATTAGGGTGCATGCATCTTTTGGAATTAATGGTTTTCTCCTTATGTATGCCCAAGTGTGATTACTAGATCATATGGTAGCTGTATTTTTAGTTTTTTAAGGAACTTCCATACTATTCTCCATAGTGGCTGTACCAGTTTACATTCACACCAACAGTGTAGGAGGGTTTCCTTTACTCCACACCCTCTACACCATTTGTTTGTACTTTTTGATGATGGCCCTTCTGAACAGCGTGAGGTGATACCTCATTAGAGTACTGATTTGCATTTTTCTAATAATTAGGGATGTTGAGCATATTTTCATGTGTTTGTTGGCCTATACGTCTTCTTTGGAGAAATGTCAATTTAGGTTTTCTGCCTTTTTTATTGGGTTGTTTTATATTGAGCTGCATGAGCTGTTTGTATATTTTGGAGATTAATCCTTTGTCCGTTGATTCATTTGCAAATATTTTCTCCCATTCCTAAGACTTTTCGTCTTGTTTACGGTTTCCTTTGCTGTGCTAAAAGCTTTTCAGTTTAATTAGGTCTCATTTGTTTATTTTTGCTTTTCTCATTACTTTAGGAGGTGGGTCAAAAAAGATTTTGGTGTGATTTATGTCAGTGTTTTGCCTATGTTTTTTTATTTTCCTGTACGCGGGCCTCTCACTGTCGTGGCCTCTCGCGTTGCAGAGCACAGGCTCCGGACGCACAGGCTCAGCGGCCATGGCTCACGGGCCCAGCCGCTCCGCGGCATGTGGGATCTTCCCAGACCGGGGCACGAACCCGTGTCCCCTGTATCAGCAGGCGGACTCTCAACCACTGCGCCACCAGGGAAGCCCTGCCTATGTTTTCCTCTAAGAGTTTTATGGTGTCTGGCCTTACATTTAGGTCTTCAATCCATCTGGAGTTTATTTTTGTGTATGGTGTTAGGGAGTGTTCTGATTTCATTCTTTACACGTAGCTGCTCAGTTTTTCTAGCACCACTTATTGTAGAGGCTGTCTTTGCTTCATTGTATATCCTCGCCTTCTGTTATAGATTCAGTGACCACAGGTGTACGGGTTTATCTCTGGGCTTTCTATCCTGTTCCATTGATCTGTATTTGTTTTTGTAGGAGTACCATAGTGTCTTGATTACTGTAGCTTTGTAGTAGTAGTATAGTGTGAAGTCAGGGACCCTGATACCTCCAGCTCCATTCCCCCACCCCCGCCGGCCCCACCAAGATTGCTTTGGCTACTCAAGGTGTTTCCATACAAATTGTAAAATTCTTTGTTCTAATTCTGTGAAAAATGCCACTGGTAATTTGATGGGGAGTACACTGAATCTGTGGATTGCTTTGGGTAGTACAGTCATTTTCACAACATTGGTTCTTCCAGTCCAAGAACATGGTATATCTCTCCATCTGTTTGTGTCATCTTTGATTTATTTCATCCGTATCTTATACTTTGCTGCATACAAGTCTTTTGCCTCCTTAGGTATGTTTATTCCTAGATATTTTATTCTTTCTGTTGCAGTGGTAAATGGGAGTGTTCCCTTAATTTCTCTTTCTGATCTTTCATTGTTAGTGTATAGGAATGCAAGAGATTTCTGTTTGTTAATTTTGTATCTTGCGACTTTACTAAATTCATTGATTAGCTCTGGTAATTTTCTGGTGGCATCTGCACAAACTGCAGATTAAATCCCCATAATCGGCCCATGTTATGTTTTTCTAAAACTATAAGGGAGGAGACAAAACCATATACAAGTTGGCCCTAAGGAACACGAATAAACACATACATCCACATACACTTACAGGCACAGAGGGAAGACTCCGCCTTCCCCCCCTTCTCCTGCTCTGTCTTCTGCCAGGATGCACTGGCAACAGGGGCTCACTCCAAATCCCCCACCCCCACCAGGACCAACGCGGCAGCAGGCAACTGGGTGATGAGGATCAGTGTGCAGGATTTTAAACTAGGATTATGAAGTTAAACAATATTAGAAATAGTGGGCAAACAGACCAAACCAGCACTTTATTTTAAAAAGTTTTATTCTGCAGATTTAGAAATTTGAGATTTTTTAATAACTGCACAAGAAATTCAGTCACACCTACTGATTAACAGAATGTAGTGGTGTATTATCTAAACAGAAATTGTGCTGATGTGCCACAATAAATTGTCTATTAGTAAAAAAATACACTTTAGGGCACAGCATCATATCACAAATTACAATAGGGATACTTTGCAAGAATTTATTCAAACTAGAGAATTCTGAGTAACTATCTTTTGAATGCAGCATTTAAAAATGTAACAACTCTGTGCATTCTTTTTCTTAAAAAACTGACCTTGTGTGTGTCATAGAAATGCTGCTTTATTGCTGCAGAGGTCAAAGTTCAAGGCTCAAGAGGTACAGGAGAGAATACAAAGGTAGCCTTAAGAAACTTGGTTTTGTTTATGTATAAAAAAGGTAAAGTTTATAAAAGTTAATTTACAAACCAAGAACAAAGTGGTATGCACGCCTTATGTACAAGCATCCTTAAAACATCAAAAGTTTTTAAATGCATAGCCTAAAAAAAAAAAAAAAGAGAGAGAGAGAAAACAACCACTGCCCCTTGCCAAACAAACAAAACAAAAAAAACCCCACCCCAAATCACACCATTATTTTCTTCTGGGTGATTACACATTTCTGAAACCACCAAATCCACAATTCACTCAATCTTTTCATGATACAGTATCTAGATGTGCACAAAAGCCGTAAAAACTTAGTAATACACAGAACGATCTAAGAATTAAAAACACAAGGGTAAGGCATTCCTGCTGGTTAGTATGTCTGTGGTGATATGGTTAACTTATAGATCCAGAGTGGCCACAGAAGCAGTCTCACATGCTTTGGTGTCCTTCCCTAAGAAAATGGGTTTCCATAGACAGTAGGTAATTGTCTGCACTTGCCCCGCCCCGCCAAAAAAAAAAGCTATAAATTCCTCCTGCTGTACATTTCTGTTAAATCCACTACACTGGTTATACATTTGAGGTGCTTTTTAAAAACGTGTGATTACCTCATGCATAATAAAAATGTGTATGCCAGGCCAGGGCCATAATAAAGTCTGGAACAGTGTACTTTGGAAAGAACAAAACTCAAATGCACCCCATTTACTGGCTGGTATTTTAACGGAAATCAATATGTGAAGTTAAGCAGTGACCATATAAAAGTACAAAACTCATTACAAAGCATCACATCTTGGAGCCTGTAGCCAACACCGACCCCCAACATGCAGCAGGCAGCATGTTTCCCAAGCACGGTTCAGGGGATGTTCACTCAGCCTCTCCAGTTCAAACAAAGCGTGTGATACTAACACTGCAGTGTCAATTATAGGAAAAGTATATAATACTTGATGGAGTGGTTCCATTTAGATTTAGTAAGTTCAACCCAGTTTCACATTATTTAATCAAGTTCCTGTATTTTAAGAATTAAAAGTGGTCAATCAAGACAGAAACACAGTTTGCTCCAACAAGATAATTTGGATCTCCAGGAAGACACTTGTTTTGCCAGGTTTTAGGATCGCCTACGAGAGAAAAAAAAGTTCATGTCATTTCTGGTTGGTTAAACTGCTATCTGTAATGCTTTGCAATCATGGGACAAACACAAACATATATATTTAGATACAGTTTTCCTCTATTTCTTCAGCATACCGCACTTGTACCAAAACTCTTAGTGCTATACATATACTTCATTGGAGACCCACTGGAATCTAATGATCCAAAAGCTGTTGCAGATTTCTCGTTTATTTTTTATGTTTTCAAGTTCGAGCCTTTTAAAAAATGAATAAAAGTTAGGGTGATCATGTGCCTGGGACAGTTCCAGTTTGCCCCTGAGTATTATTATTAAGAGTACCCTTCTTGGGCTTCCCCGGTGGCGCAGTGGTTGAGAGAGTCCGCCTGCCGATGCAGGGGACGCGGGTTCGTGCCCCGGTCCGGGAAGATCCCACATGCTGCGGAGCGGCTGGGCCCGTGAGCCATGGCCGCTGAGCCTGTGCTCAGCAACGGGAGAGGCCACAACAGTGAGAGGCCCGCGTACCGCAAAAAAAAAAAGAAAAAAAAGAGTACCCTTCTTTCACTTTCAAAAGTTTAGACAATAATTATATGATTACCCCATTTGAGCTGAGTATGAGAACACATTTCTCACACTTGACAGACCAAATGAAACCCTCAACACTGCAGAATTCGGTTAAGGAGCCTCCTCCCCTTTACAAAAAAAAAAAAAAAAAAAATCATTGAGACTGGGCCAGAGATTCTTAGCCCTGATCCTGCTGTACAACAAAACCATTCATGATGCTTCCAAAGTCACTGAACTGAGTAAGACTGAAGCAGGGCCTGGGCTTTGGAGTTTTTAACCAGCTTTTAACCAGGTGATTTGAGATTTGCAGCTACAGCTAAGGAGCCCTGGCAGTGGACTCAACGTAAAGAAGGCTGGGACAGCCATACATCTCTTGTGTCCATGGTAAGTGACAGTCAAAGCTGCTGCCTGTAAAGCAACAGTTCTCCACCAGGAGCAGTTCTGCCCCTCAGGGGACAATGTCTGGAGGCAATTTTGCTTGTCACAACTGGCATCTAGCGGGTGGAGGCCAGGGAGGCTGCTAAACACCCCACAGGGCCAAGGCTGAGAAGCACTGCAGACTGTAAGCTGTCCGTTACCTAAGCGACATCTGAGTCATGGTGGGCTCAGCAGTTTAAAACAGAGGGGTTTAACTTCACAGGTACATGTGGGCTTGTGCAATACTGCAGATAAATTGTTTAGGCAATGAGATAGTTATGACAACTCTTGGGAAAAACTGTATCTTTAGGTTCAAAATTCTTTCCAATATACTAATAAATGCTTCTTGGAATTAAGGAATTAAGTCAGTAGCTATCAAAATCTACCTTGACTTTTTAAAACAGAAATTTATAGTAGCAAAGCATTCCGAAGCCACACAGAATTACATAAAATTACATTTCTCTTCTAGGTGTACATACTCAAATTTAACACAGGAAAAAGTAAGTTGTTTCAATCTAACAAAATAACATGTTCTGTGGCACAAAACAAATTATACGAAGCATACTGATTTTTTTCGTATCTGGAAAAAAATCGCTTATAAAACAAGTAACAACAGATAGTTACTTTAAGGACCCTCAACCTATTTTGGGTTAGAGGACGATCACAGCCCACACTAAAACCTGACTCTTGGAATATATGTTTTAAATGCAGTCTTATTAATTTTAATTCATTAGTTCAAACTAGGCTAATAAAGTGTTTCTCAGTGGAGTTCCTGAAGAACTTTTCCCAGAAAATGGGGTAGTTGTGAATGAATATATGTAATATTTTATGTTGGGTAATATTAAAATATGTTCTTTACACCATAAAACTCTATTTCATACTGTACCAAACTAAAACTGTATAATGCTCATCTGATTTATCAAAAATTCAGAAGAACTTTAAATTCTTTTTTTCTACATCAGGTTCAATTAAAGTGTTCTATGCCATAAATATAGAAAGTTCTGACTTTGGTCTAACTGACTTAGTCACCCAAGGAAGTGAGAAATGTGAAAATGCAATGGAAGCTTTGAAATTATGATCTTGACAGCAATAAGCCATTTTAAAAGTGTATTACAGAAGTTATTTTGAGTTTTACATGGAAAAGCCATGGCCAAGTATGATCACAGTGTAAGGTCTTTTATCTTTCAAGTTTCTCTAGTGTGTGTGTGTGTATACACACACACACACACCTACAAAGTATATATATACTTTGTAGACTGAGAAATAGTAACCAAAAATAGAAATTATTACATAAAGGAATCAAATCATTTTAGTATAAAGATGAAAATGCATATATATGTAGGACAATATCAATTCTTCCACCTCATCTTAAAAATTTTGACAGAATAATTTTGTTGAACACCAAGAAACAGTCAACCTTTGGCCAAATCATCAATGTTTACAAGGCAGAAGCTTCTCTACCTTCCAGTTTTCATTTACAATATATGTACCACAAATAAACTCCAAAACACTGGTGATGCCTACAAGGCCACAGGAACAGAGGGAGGATCTGTGCACAGACAGCACGGGTAGCTCCGTCAGCCCACGGGTCAATCAACGACAGTACCCAAAGCCCCCAAAGGACAGAGTGAAGACAGCATACCCGACGAGGAGTCGGATGATTTTAGAGCAAAAGACCAACCGTCAGGAGTCATGGACGCACAGTGTGGTAAGCGCAGCTCCACGGGCTTCAGGAACTTGAGGCCATGGGGCCCGCACATCACTAAGGGGCTCAGCAGGGTCTCACCTGGGGCAGGGGGAGAGAGGTTAGACGGCTGGCTTCCTTCTAGACCCACACCCTCCTCACCCTCCTTCTAACCATATGCTTTAAAGCCAAAGAGGGTTAGTTCTCTGTAGTAGCACTGACCAAGAAAAATGTAACAGGAGCCACAGATGTAACTTAATATTTTCCAGTAGCCACATTAAAAAGGAACAGTTGAAGTCAATTTTAATATTTTATATAACCCAATATATCCAAAACATTATTTCAACATGTGAGCAATACACTGAATCTTTGAAACTGGTGTGTATTTTACACTTCTAGCCCGTTTCAATTAAAACAGCCACAATTCAAGTGCTAAACAGCCACAGCGTTGCTGGTGGCTACTTCATTCAATCACAGCAGTCTTATGGTATAAGACATACTCAGACATTTTACAAATGTTACTTATATCTTGTGTTTTTAATGTTGTATTTGCTACAGCCTTGGTTTAAGAGATTCATGCAGGAGGGCCAACATGTTAGTATTCTGGCAAAATGTACGAAAATGAGCTAAAATAATGTATTTAAGGAAGCAAAGCACCGCTAAAATATTCTAAAAGACGTTGCAACATGGTTCATTATCATTTCATCCTGACAGATCTGGAAGACTGTGAAAAATAAGAGCATTCCTAGATTCCTGAAGCAGCTCAGAAACACACACCGCGACAGCCGATGGGGATGCTTCCTCCTCTGCGGCGTGTTTACTTGTGCTAGGTCTGCGCAGTGAGGAAGATCTGACCCGAGAGCCTTGCATTCCACCAGCAGGTGGCAGCACAGAGCAAGGCCTTTGGAGTGGGTGTTACCTAATCCATCTCTAGAGCTGCAAGGCAGGAAGGAACGACTCAAAGACAAAAATCTGGTGAGGTCGGCTAAGACTGGCTGGCAGGTACAGGAGTGCCCAATGACCCATCCCCTATTGTCACCGTCACAGTGAAGGTAGCACAGGTTCCCCTCTCCACAGTGCTCATTCGAGAGGCCCTCCCTAGTAGAAGGAACTTGAGGGCAGACAGGGTGGGGGGAGAACAGAGATCTAGGGTATCCCGTCTACTGAGCACAATAAGCTTTGAAAAGCATACAGGGCAACTCGAGTTATTGAAACTAAGCAGGAAATCACACACTCACCTTTCTCCTTATCCAAAGGCGGGAGGATGCTGTTGTCTCGGCAGACCTTGAAATAGATTTCCTGCTCAACTCCCTCGGGAATGGCTCCTTGTGGGATAATAATACTAACGCCGGTCTCTATGGAGCTCAGCACCCCGCCGTTGCTGTTAAATACGCCGCGGGCGGTGGCCACCACAGTGTGACCATCCTCATCTTCATCCTCTTCTACAGCTGAGGGACTGAGAGTTCAGAAATGGCCAGTGAGTACATTCCTAGTGACATACAGGAGCTTTCACTGCTAGTCTAGTCGGTGGTTTCATTCTCTTTTTCTCTCTCCATATAATCAAGCAGTTACTTACTTTAATAAGTTTTCAGTGACTGACAGACTTTACTCACAGGGATAACTAAGCATATTCTTCCTCGAGAAGTCAATGTCATTTTTAAAGGTAATAGTCACGTTTCCTTCATTACTGATTTTTGCGATCAGAACATGCAAGGCCTGATACAGTGCTCACCCAATATTTTACAGCCATGAAACTGGTGTTTTAAAACTGATGGCACATCATGGTTTAATTGGTAGCATGTTTTTTCCTTCTTAGTGATACGTAAGACAGTGGTGCATCTCACAACTGATGGCATCTTAGACCTGATAAAATACACTAATTAGGCTCGCTCTCTCCTGAGGATTTCTGGTGTGCATACTATGGCCTTCCCTCCCCACTCCCTAAGCACAGACGCCCAATTCCATGAGGTAATAAAGACTCTGGTATGGGCAATCGCTCATGGAGAGGAGATGGTCCATAAGACGCCTGAGGCAGAGGGGATGTGGTACCAAATCTCCTTCAAAAGTGCAGGCTCTCAGGACTTCCTTTTTTTTTCCCCTCAGGACTTGTTGAAGCAAAATTTTCAGCCGGGACTAAATGTGAGCAGAAAGATGGGCCAACAAAATGAAAGTGAGTGCAAGGAGCTGTGGCTTCACTCCTCCGGGGCCAGAGCGGTGGGCATGGGCTCCCCGGGGCAATGGTACCGTGGGGCCCCTGTGAGGGGGCCGCTCCTCCACATCCCCTGGCTGGCCTGTCCCTTCTGCTCGGGAGGCAGCCTGCCGGTGGCCCGCGAGTACTTTCTGCGTCAGTGGCTTAGGGAGGTTTCTGCATGGCCAGCACAGGTCTTGTCGGTCACTGTGCAGATGAGGGGAGGGGTGTAGGGAGTGTGGCTCCAGGCAGGCTGGGTTCATCTCATTTGCTCAGCCATCTGACCAAAACTATTAAGAAAGCTCTTTTTTAAACAACCATTTTGAGGTTATTACATCTTTACTTCTTTTCAAACTCACTGCTGAATAAACAGTGGATGAGGAATACAGATACTCTATTATTTTTGAGATATTCTCCAAACGTGCTGCCCCAGCTGGAGGTCAGAGGTCATGGGAAGCCAGGGCTTGTTAGGAGTCTGGCTCTGAGGTCAGAAGTCAGACCAGTGGCTGGGTCTAGGCTCCCTGAGCATGGCTGTGTGACCCTGAGTGAAATACAGTGCCTCTCAGCCTGGGTTCTTACACAATGGAGATAATGAGCACCAGCTTTAGTGCCTCTTGCAGAACCTTTAGTCATTCCAACATTTTGGACAACACCATTCAGCTTAAAGTTTGAGTTGAAATCATCAGTCAGGTTCCCAAAACTACACCCAACTCATGCGAGAGACATCACCAGGCCAAGAAAATCTTACCTCACGGGCACAGCTTTAGGCCCTGTGCTGATGCTGTTTACTTGATATTTAGGCTTATTATCTGCGTGGACAGAGAACGTCTCAACTCCACTGTCAAACTCCGGAGGCTGCGTGGAACTGTGTGCTTTCACCAGAGTTTTCGGAGAAGTGGGGGCTTTGGAAGACAAGTCAGGTTTATGTGCAGTTTCGCTCGTCAGGAGATTGTGACTGAATTTAGGACTTTCAAACTTGCGTTCAAATGGCCGCGCAGAACTTGTATATGGTTTTGGTGTGAATCGATTGTATGCTGGAGTGATCGTTTTCTGAGTCTGTTCGGCCCCGTTAGCTGCTGGGGCTTTATCTGGGAAACTTTTCTGGGGATAGAAAGCAGACTGGGCAGCGTCTTCTCGGTTGGCTGGTCTGTAAGCTGCTGGCTTATTCTGAGATGGAGGTGGGTCTGGTTTGGACACTAAAGAGCTCTGAAAATCCAATGACATGGAATTACCTGTAAAACACACACATATAAGTATTTCAAAAACTTCCTGAAAACAGCTACTGAATTACTATGTTGTACATCAAAACTAATATTATAAGTCAACTATACTTCAATAAGAAAAACAATAAAGTACATTCGGTGGCTTGAACAAAAAAAGCATTACAAACCCATCTCTAACTGACTGTAATGGTTTATGAGATGGAAAAGATGTTATAATGGGTCAAGAATAAAATCTAGCCAGATGAGTAATTCATTCATGAAAGTATCAACAAGTGATTCTGTGGGAGACCGTGGTGACCATGTTAAACTAAGTTTTTAGGAATAAACCTTGAAACAACTTTTCATCCATACAGAAAACAAAAACCAAAACGCCCTTCCTGACACAAGTTCTAACAGTCATCTGATGTCCCTCTCATCTTAACCTGTCCTGGTGTCAGAGTCAATGACTGGGTCTGGGTCAGCAGTCTGAGGACACTCTTGACCCCTAGTGGCTGTGTGTGATGCTGAGGGGCCAGGAGGTAGCAGGGACACCTGGGACAGTGTTCATGTACCTGCTGCCTGGAGTCAGGGTCATGTGGCTGGGAGTCCTGGCCTCCAGAGACTGGTATCAGAGTGACCCTGCTCCAGTGTCCACAATAAATTAGAAACAGAATGACAAAACTGGCCATGTTAAAAAAAAAAAAATCAGTACTACAAAACTCACCATAATTAAAGTTAAAAAAGAAAAGTCACAGATTGGCAGAAGCGATGTACAACACATATAACTGATTTAAAAAAAAATTAGTATCCAAAACCTATGAATACCTATACATCCATAAGAAAGAATCAACCAATAGGAAAATAGGCAAAGACCTGAACAAGCAAAAACGCAAGTGAAGACTAGACTAACCAGTAATCATACAATAAGATACTCAACATCACTATTAATTAGGAAAATGCAAAACAAAAACAAAAAACATCATTTCACATCCATTAAATTGGCAAAACTTACAAGTTTGGTAATGCCAAGCATTGGCAAAGATGTGGAATAACAGAAATTTCCATGTACAGATCTTCCTCGACTTCCCAGGGGAGGTTCAAAGTCAAAAATGTGCTTAATACACGGGATCTACCAGAATCGTAGCTCAGCCCAGTCTCCCTGAACGTGCTCAGAATACTCTCACTAGCCTACAGTTGGGCAAGATCATCTAACACAAAATATTATAATAAAGTTTTAAATATCTCATGTGATCTATTGAATACTGTCCTGTAAGTAAAAAACAAGACTGGCTCTCTGGGTCCAGGACAGTTCAAAGTGTGTCAGTTATTCACCCCCGTGATGCAGCGTCTGACTGGGGGCTCTTCTCACAGCCGCTGCCCAGCTTCACGAGAGATTGTATTGCTTATTGCTAACCTGAGAAAAGATCGAAATTCGAAGTAGTTTCTAGTGAATGTGCATCGCTTCTGCACCATGTAAAGTCAAACCGTCATAAGTCAGGGACCCTCTGTACCGCTGGTGGCAGTGCAAAATAGCACCAACTGAATTCTATGAAATAATTAAGGAAAAAATCATATCAGTGCTATACAAACTCTTCCAGAAATGAGAGAAAGAGGGAACACGTCCCAGCTCTCTTTCATGACTCTAGCACAACTTTGATACCAAAACCAGACAAGGACATTATAAGGAAATTATAAACCAAAGCTCCTTGTGAACATAGTAAGATAACTTATTACAGAAACAGAATGAAGGAGACAAATCTTAGGATCGTCTTCGTGCGTTTGGCCCTCTGTATCTGCGGATGCAGAGCCCATGGACACAGAGGGTCGACTGTACTACACCAGTTACACAGGGGACATGTGTATCCGCAGATTTCAGTGTGCATGGTGGGATGGGGGTGAAGTGGTGGTGGTGGTGGGGTCCTGGGATCAGTCCCCTGCGGATACTGAGGGACAATGTACATACAAGAAAAAAACAGTTGACAAAATGCTTTCAGCAAACTAGAAGAGAACATTCTAAACATAATAAAAGGCACCTACAAAAACCCCTACAGCTAACATTGTAACGGTGAAACATTCAATCGTTTCTCCCCACAATGGGGAACTAGCAAAAGATGTCTGCCACCATCATTTCAACTCAACATTTTACTATGATGTCTCAGCCAGTGCAAAAATGGCATAAGGTTTGGAGAGTAAAAATTTAAACTTTATCGGCAGACATGATAGTGTGTAAAGAAAATCCTAACATAAAGTAATATCAAATTATACCCCTGGGATTGGACTCCTACATAAATACAGAGGAGCACTGTCTCTAGGAGCAAAACATCACCAGGAGATGGGTGAACTGCGGTGTATCCTTTGAAAGCACCAAATGAGAAGAGAGATGTTGGGAGGGTGGAGGCAACAGTCCCTTCCAGGACGTCTAATGGCTGTGGAGCTGGGAAGGTGGCATGAGGCAGTGGCACTTACTGGAAGGCAAAGGGAAGGATTATGGGGAAGGGGAGAGGAAGATGAAGGAAGCAGGACATCGGGGAGAGGAGCTGGGCCAGTGGCCCGGGAAGAGAGGCAGTTACTGCTCAGAGATGTGAAGGAGAAGACGTGGGTGCACACACAGGGACGCCACCCTGAGGTGAGCGCTCTGGAGCTGATGGGATCTATCTTGATGAGCCTCCGCCACAGAACACAAATGCAAAGACGAGGTGCTCAGGGACACGTATTATGTGAAACTCTACGGCCGCCCTATATCCACATGCGAAGACGGACATCACCATAATTTTTACGAACCACCATTCAAACATTTAGTTTTGGGCATACTGGTAAACAAAAACTACTTTCAGAAATTAAGCTATGTTAAGGAGGCAGGTTAAAATCTAAATCTAAAATCTAAAATCTAGCTAAAAGGCTTGTCCGATATAACTGTCATTATCATAAAAAAGAAGAGGTACTTTTAACAAAGCCCCTTATTTTTCGCTGTTCTCAGCCCAGAGGTTTCTAGCACGTACTTTTCATCTTGTAAGTGTGAGTCTATTACAGTGGTCCTGCCAACTCCTGAGCCGCCTACCTTCGCCGAGTGTCCCCTTGGTGTGTGAGTGGAGGCTGAGGGTGGTGCTGGGGCCGGGCTGGGCGGCCTGGCTGTACTGGGTGGGCGGCGGCGGAGGGGGTGGTGTGGCCTGCAGTGGGTCATAGCGCTTCTCCCCAAACGGCCTGTCCACAGCTTCAGCCTCGGCAGACTTCCCCCTGTGGAAAAATGAGGAAATGCCAACACCTACAGACGGATCCACATTTACAAAACAAGTTCCCCTTCTTCTAAGTATCCCTGAGGTTTTTTTTTGAGAATTTCACAGTTTACCCTTATGAGTGTGGGTACTCTACCAAAACACACAAACAAGTCCAACCAGTCACCAGCACAAGAGGTGTAAAGGCAGCACAGGTATTTTAAGAATATTAGTAAAGCATCCAAAAGATGGCAACCAAAAGGCAGATGAAATTCGGGGTATACTTGTACTATTCAACACTGTGGTCTACAAAAAATAGTAATGGCTGGTAGGTTTAATGAAGTCGTCCAAATATTCTGAAAAATATTTATTGGCCCAAATCCTCATTAGATTCCCTTCTGGTGTAGTGCCTAAGAAGGCATGAAGCACCAGCTTCTGGTGCAGGCTAGGCACCACAGAAGGTGACGTCACGGGCCAGGGGCTGGCAAGCCCTTAGTCAAGGGCTGACAAGAAATGCTATCAGCTTCTTGGCCATACGGCCTCTGTCACAGCTATTCAAACTCTGCCCCAAAGCAGCCAAAAACAGCTTGTAAATCAAAGGGTACTGCTGTGTTCCAGTAACACTGGACATTTTTTTACTTCAAAATTTATCCTGGATTTACCAGATCCATTTTTTGTTTAGCAATTGCTAGAGTAGCAAATACTGCTTGATTTTTAAGGCTCATTTAAATCAAATTGTGAATGTATGCTTATTTTTTCAGATTGCCAATTGTTAATATAGAACACGTAAAATTCACAAAAAAGAAATCTTTAAAACAGGACCCATAATTGCAACGCTGCCCTCTGAGCTCTGCAGAGCCAAAGCTGTACACCGGCTTTACGTGCACACGCAGTCACACAGACGCTTGGAATGTACGTTCACAGAAGACTACTGTCGCAGAGTCTAGTCATGATCAGCTTTAAAGCCGCGCCATTATCTCATTTTGGGTGTCTGGACTAAGCACTGAAGACGACGTTAACACCTGCAAGTGCACGTAATGCCAGTGCCACAGCGAGGGACCCTCACGTCACAGCCTCACACCAGTGCCCCGTCTTACCACATGAAGCTCCTTTCCAAGTAGTCAGAGCTAGTATAAGAGCCAAGAAATCTGGGTGATGGCAAAGCAAGCGCAACAGAAAAATTAAAGAAAACGATCAATCTAAGTTTGCAGCAAACAGAACTCAAATGTCATTTTAAAGCATCAACCAAAAAACACACATCCACCATTTCAGCACACTTCAGTCTATAAAAGAAACCACCACTGGCTCTCATTTAGCTTGGGACACCAGCAGCTGGTGGAGACGTGGAACGCAGCTAGGCCCCGCCCGCCCACCCTCCACACACATGGGGCTGTGGTGGGCAGCGGTGTGGCTAAGCTTCACTCCTTGGCCCGCTGCCCACTCCTGGTGCTGAACAAAGAAATGAAATAAAGCAGCGGGTTCTGAAGAAGTGGGGGTGAGTGCTCTGTTGAAAGAAAGGGGGCTAGGCACAGAAGTCCAGAGTGAAAACACAGAAGTGATGCAGCACCACAGCTAGCACGGTACGGATACATGATCAACACGTGCTCCCTGAGCCTGACGCTGAGCCCCGAGGTGGGCAGAGCTGCCACGCTGACTCCCTTGGTCTCTACCTCTCTCATCTAATAATGCCACATGCACACAAAACCACCTAACGCCAATCTTATGCTTAATTCTTGTAAGCTGAAAACCACCAACATTTATCTTGAGACCTGGAAGTCTCACGGTAGGCTGCGTCTTCAGAGGTAGATATTCCAGTGACAGAAATCACATTAGATGCCCTGAAGGAGACAACTCAATCTCTGAGCTGCAGCACGTGCACAGACCCAGATGGAGCCTGCTCTTCTAGCCCTGGCCTGGAATCCTGGCAACCCCTAACTTGCTTTGGAGGTGATGTCGGGGCTGCTGTCTCCTCACCTCTCCAGCATCAATGTGGCTCAACGGACTGTAAGACTGGGTGACAGCTGCCTGCTTCTGGGGCACTTATCCTGTGCTATCAAAGACTTCTCCCTGCTCTAATTCCCTCCATTTTTAAGGTGTGCTTTTAAGTGGAACAAAAGCACGCATTATCTGGAAGACGGTAACTTTGTTATTTCTATGTTTTACTTTAGAGAATAAGGCCTGTAGGCAATCTATTGGTGACAAACAGTAAATAGTTTTGAAATGTAAGACAAAGAGGGCCCCATATTTTAAACTATTTTCCAATTATTAAAGTTGTATTAATTGGGCAAAAGAGTAAAACAGCATTAGAAAGGGAAGGCATAGAAACAACTTCCTGCTGAGTCATCTTCTAGGACACTCGAGTCTCCTTTCCAATTCTCTAACCATTAAAAACCTATATGGGAGGGCTTCCCTGGTGGTGCAGTGGTTAAGAATCCACCTGCCAATGCAGGGGACATGGGTTCGAGCCCTGGCCCGGGAAGATCCCACATGCCGTGGAGCAACTAAGCCTGTGAGCCACAATGACTGAGCCTGTGCTCTAAAGCCTGCGAGCCAGAACCACTGAAGCCCATGCACCTGGAGCCCATGCTCTGCAACAAGACGGCAATGAGAAGCCCACGCACTGTAACAAAGAGTAGCCCCCACTCGCCGCAAATAGAGAAAGCCCGCATGCAGCAAGGAAGACCCAACGCAGCCAAAAATTATTTTTTTTTAAAAACCTTATTATATGGGAAAATGCAGCATTACTTTCATATACAAAGGAAGGAAAGGCATCCTAGTATCCATCTCAAGTTAGACTTTCTCACCCCATAACACTACCAACAGTAAACAGTAATACCAAACCGAGTCCGCAGTGAATCTACAGAGACAGACATGATCTCTTTCTCATGGGACCTCTGCCCAGCAAACACTGGTTCCTCCCAGGGCTGTGGACGTGAGGAGGAGTGCGCCGGGGCCTGTGCTGAGCCTTGGTCACTCCACATGGAATGACTGAGCCCCTCCACCGCCAAGTGCTCGGCAGTGTTCTAGACCATGTCTGAAAGCTATACGTCATAGATATATTATTGAGTCTTCTCTCCAGAGAACAAGATTCACACAAAACCAAAAAATACCTTGTCATCTGATTCCCTAGCAAAACTTTTAATTTACTTTTTAGACCTAAATGTATCCTGTTAAGGCTGTATTCTATTTACCAAGTATGTAAAAGGATAAATAAAATCTCTCTTTAAACTGGACTCCCTTCTGAGAGGAATGAATATGTTTAAACAGCTTCAGTAAAAGTGGTGACGCCCTTCCATCTCATGGAAGGTGAGCTTCTCAGGCTCCACGCCCAGCTCATCCTGGTCTGGACTCTCTCCAGATGCACTGGGCACCTCTCTAGGCTTGTGTTAGGGGAGGCTCACAACACTCGTGCAAGACTGTCTGCTTCAAACAGAGCCCGAACTGCACCACTCACAGTTCGCAGCTGTGTTTCTCATAAACTGCTTTCTTCCATAGACAAAGATTTAAATGGATAACAGTGGAAAAGGTTTTAAATCTTCACTTTAAATGATGTCTTAGAAGGCAAGTGGTAATTGAAAGTAGGTTTTTAGGGACTTCCCTGGTGGTGCAGTGGTTAAGAATCCGCCTGCAAATGCAGGGGACATGGGTCCGAGCCCTGGTCCGGGAAAAGCCCACATGCCACGGAGCAACTAAGCCCGTGCACCACAACTACTGAGTCTGTGCTCTAGACCCTGCAATCCACAACTACTGAGCCTGCGCACCTAGAGCCTGTGCTCCGCAACAAGAGAAGCCACCGCAATGAGAAGCCGACGCACTGCAATAAAGAGTAGCCCCCGCTCGCCGCAACTAGAGAGAGCTCGCGCGCAGCAACGATGACCCAATACAGCCATAAATAAATAAATTTATTTTTTAAGTAGGCTTTTAATATTAGAGGTTTTAAAGTATATTCTAAAAGAATTTTCACGATCAGCAAGTGACAAATGATATGTTCAGACAGTCCAAAGCATCTAATTCGGTAAAAATCTTCATGATTTTAAACTTAGGCACAAAAGTGATTTGTGGTTGCTTTTTAATGTCTCATCTTGGCTACGCAGAACTACAGTCCCAGTTATTCACTCAAACACTAAAACGGGTATCCCCAGGGAGATTATCTAGATGGGCCCTTCTCAAGAGGACTTAACAGCTTCCCTGAGCTCCCAGACCACTAGGCATTTCCCTTCCTGCCCTGCAGACTTAGGACTTGCTCAGCCTGGCCCCACAACTGTGTAAACGAATCCCTGGTAATAAATCCACATCTACTTCCATTCCTGTGGGCCTGTTCTGCTCAAGTATGAACCCACCTGTGCCTGTGTGTGTTTATACTCCACTCTCAGAACCAAATTCACCATTAGTCAGGGTTCAACCAGTGGCAGAACCAGAACGGGATACAAACTCACACGGGCACATGTGGGTTTGTTTGTACCCCAACAAAACACACAAGGAAAGAAAAACAAAAAACCCAGTAGACAAGCAAACAGAAGGGAGCAGCACAGACAGGAAAAAGACAGCAGGAACCTGGGGCTCACTCCTAGCTCTGCCCCTGTCACGGCCCCTCGCTGGAGCTTGGGTTCCTCATGTTTACAGCTAGACCAGAAATGTCTAAAGTCTCCTCAAGCTCAAACAATAATAAACGACAAGTTTTCTCTTGACTTGGAAAAAAAATTTTTTAAACTCTTTAGTATCGTCCCTCAATGTCACTCCCCAACACAACCCTACTTTTTTTTTTTTTTTTTTTCAGTACGCGGGCCTCTCACTGTTGTGGCCTCTCCCATTGCGGAGCACAGGCTCCGGACACGCAGGCTCAGCGGCCATGGCTCAAGGGCCATGGCCTCAAGGGCCCGCGGCATGTGGGATCCTCCCGGACCAGGGCACGAACCCGTGTCCCCTGCATCGGCAGGTGGACTCTCAACTGCTGCGCCACCACGGAAGCCCTAACCCTACTTTCATTTTTAAAAAACAAACAGAAAAGAAGGACGAGAATGTGTGCTGCACAGCAGGGAGAGACTCTTAAAAATCAGGGTCTTAACCGTTTACCCTCTCTTACCTCAAAACGCTTTGATTTCAAAATCCTTTGATTTTAACATATATTTTAATGCAAAAAATTTACATATCTGACGCTAGAGTTTAAGAACAAAAAACACACATCCCAGAGTTAGATAGAACACACACTGCTGAAATGCTAAGAGCCTACAGAAGTAATGTATTACATAGCTAACTATTTTCCTTCAAAATATACTGAACTTAGGACTTCCCTGGCAGTCCAGTGGTTAGGACTCTGCACTTCCACTGCAGGGGCAAGGGTTTGATCCCTGGTCAGGGAACTAAAATTTCGCATGCCAAGCAGCAAGGCCAAAAAACAAAACAATACACACACACACACACACACACACACGTGTGCACACACACACTGAACTTTGTGTGATTAACTGCACTTTATGTTTCATCTTATTTTTAATTATTTTGTCTTAAACAAAATAACTCACTTGGAAGAGTAACTAGAAAACTGTGGCTGACTCTGAGAATGAACCGGCTTGGCGGGCTCTGAGAGGTGGCTGGCAGGGACATGTGCAGAAGGCTTGCTCTCAAAACTTCTTCGATCAAAGTAGGAGAGCTGTTTTCGATAGTATTCTTCATCTTCCTCAGGATCATAATGATTTGACCGAACAATGTCTTCAGGCGGCTTCATCTGAGGTTTTTGCGGTTCGGGGATCCTGATAATGAATGATAAATGGAACAACTTTTGAGAAGTTAATTTGACAAATAAAATGGAATACGTAAGTTTCACCTTGACCTTCCACTGACTGCTGTGATTACTCAGGATCTGGCTGAGCAGTGCAGCAGTCAAGGTGGACATTCCCAGTCCCGTGTCCTCATACATTATACTCGATGGCAACACTCTCCTGGCCTGTGAGTCCTAAACACAACCTATCTACTGAGCTTGATAGTGACCTCGTTAGAAGCAGCTCATCAGAAAAAGAAAAGTAAGCCAGACAGTGGAGGGCTTCCTCAAGTACATGCACCATCATCGTCAGCAACAATAAAAACCGAGAGCTGAAGAACTTTACAGCAGGATCAATAAATGATCCTCATATAAGGAAAGAGCTCGACATGTCCAAAGTTCCAGAGGACACAGGAAGCACGTGGCGAAGAAAGTACATTATCAGCAAATTAAGGCACTGTTACATAGGCCCTAGTTAGCAAATTTCAGAAACTCCGCATCAAAAATGGATAAACTTAAATACGTTTCACACCAAGAAGAGGGGTCTAAGCTTTCAGTTATTACATGTTTACTCTGTGTAGAAGAGCTTATTTGCTAGTGATCCCAGCTAAAGGAGACATCACAGTAGTTTACATTTTCATGAAGAGCAACAGACATTAAAATCAGAGGAAAATGTACATGTTAGACAGTAGTTCCTCTTTATTACAAGCACAAATATAAGCGAATGAAACATACTAGGCCAAAGAACTGTATTCAAATGCAGCCCATCAACTTAGCAGCAGCCAAATCAGGCCACAACTAAGAGCACAGCTGGCGGGTTCCTCTCCCAGCAACTCCTGTCAGCCTCAACTTCATCCCTCCTCGCGCTTTCTAAAGGATTAAGTTTAGTTATCTCATAGCTATCTGAGTCTGTTTCCTCACCCCTAAAAACTAACAGTTTGCATGTCCAAAAGCACTATTAAACTAAAAAACACAGTCCAAAAGTTATTAGGGCTTTAAAAACTGTACTTTAGCCATTTGCTAGAGAAATATGTGTTCGAAAGATTTGTTAACTGAAAGAATAACAAAGATGTGTTACAGAAGGTATAATACGTAAAGCTGTTTACTTTTCCTTCTACAACCACTGTTTTAACTGCAAAAGCTGGAGGAGTTCACCTAAGGACAAGGGAGACCTCTGCCTTCCCCGCCTCCTCTCTAGTAAGAGGGCCACACTCCCTGTCAGTTGTAGGCCACAAGCCCGCAAAGCACCCACCTGTGCAGTGTTCTGTCGTGTTCAATGAGCTGATTCTGAGCAGGGGCTTTAGGACCTAGGACGGGAGCACCTGCAGGTTTAGACGTGACCTCTGGAGGCTGCAGAAAAGTAAGACACATGAGCCTCAGGGAGAGATCATGAGAAAACAGGCTTCGTTTAAGGGGGAGGGAACATTATGAAGCGTTACGCACAACAGTCACTGAATGTGCTCTGAACGTGAGGCAGGAGACACAATCACGTATTTACCTTGAAACCAGAGTTATGGTTTTCATCCTTCTTGCTCTCCACTGATGCAGACCTTTTGTTTTCAAACATTTTCACTCTGGTGAGCACTGACTGTGGCTTCATCGCTGGGTCTTCCTCTTCCTCGACCAGAGCTGGGGGTGGAGGCAGTGGTTTGGTACTTGCGGGCGGCACTTCCGGCTTGTGCTGAGGCGGGACAAGGGCAGCACTGTGGAGAGGCTCGTAGTGGCCCGGGCCTGCTTTGGAGGTGAAGCCTTGTGGCGGGACCTGCTCATAACTCCGTGAGTACTGGTCAAAATACTGCTTAGGCTCGGACGCCTTGGGGCCTGTGGAGGAGTAGGGCTGCGCGTCTGGCCTGTACCTCCCGTGCACGTCGAACCCAGGAGCGGGCTGCTCTTCGTGCCGCAGGGTGGAGGTCCTGAGTGGCGGGTCGTAGCGCGGTCGGCTTTCATAGGACAGAGGGGTTGGCTCCTCAAAACGTGGGAAATACCCTCGTTCTGAGGACTCCTCGGGATGCGGTCTGGAGTCCAGGTCTCGCGGGTGCTGATTATCAAAAGAAGGCCGGGGCTGGTACGGCTGCTTGTCATCATAATAGGACCACTGCTCCTCATACGCAGGGATGCGGTCGTCATAGCGCAGACGATGGTCGTAGTTTCGAGGAAACTGGTCCGTGTAGTTTGAGGAGTCATATCTGTAGGCAGGCTGCTCCAGGTCCCTGCTGGCCTGTCTCTCTGCGTATGGGGGCTGCGGCTCATAGCTCAGACTGGGCTCCTTGTCTAGCCTCTGCCCTGGGTGAGCAACAGCTGGCTGCTTCAAAACATGGTTCTGTCTCATCACTTCCTCAGGATAGGGATCCTTCCTATATACCTGTATAAAGAATCCACGCGTAAGGACACAGGCTTGTTTCAAATTCTAGTCTATTTTAAGACAAACTATGATTTAATATGTAAAAATGGCATGTTCTACCATTTATTACCAGGACAGAAACAGATTAGTGGAGAAAGCCAGTTTAAGTGAAGCTCAAACTTTACAATGCAAGTGGGGGCTTTTACTTTCCAGCATACTAAATGAAAAGTGAGTTAAAGATATTTTAACTTTTTAATTATTAAGTTTAGTAGAAAATTAATGCACTGAACTGTTGATTCCACTTGATTTGGACACTGAAAATAAAATCAGAAAGAAAATTTATGGACACCATAATTTATAAAACATAAAGAAGTTTAAAATGGGTCTGAACTATAGATTAAGAAATTCTGACCACCTAGAGGGGTGGGATAGGGAGGGTGGGAGGGAGACGCAAGAGGGAGGGGATATGGGGATATATATATATATACATATAGCTGATTCACTTTGTTATACAGCAGAAACTAATACAACATTGTAAAGCAATTATACTCCAATAAAGATGTTTAAAAAAATAAAAATAAAAAAGAAAGAAAGAAATTCTGGAAGATTCTGAAAGCCAAACATTAAAAAATAATAAAAATATTAAGTACCAATCCCAATTAAAAGGCCTATTTTAAAATAATCAGTATATCACTGGAAGCCATGCAAATTATAGAACCGAAATGATTTGTACTGATTTGAAAACAGTATGGTGCATAAGCCCACAGTAAAAAGCAAAAGGAACACGTAAAGGGCAAAGCAAACACAATCATGTGCTAGACTGATGGAGAGCAACAGATTAGCGCAACACTGCAGCACAGGTACCTTTGCTGGATCTACATGCGACGACAATGATGGCTCTTGACCTCTTAGCATTATGTGAGCTGCCTCAGTGCGTGGTGCTCTTAAAGAATCAGCTTGTGGTGAGTCAGAGGTGAAAGGAGCTGGGGTGGGCTCCTCCAGTCTGACATTAGTTAAGTTTACATTAGGATTAACAGCAGAGGTTGATGATGCTGGGTTTGTTTCAGGCGAAAGGTAAGGGCCTGGAGATGAGGCTTCTGCTTTCTGTGAAGTGTTTAAAATATTTTAAATATAGTGTTTCTGTTTACTGCTAACTTCCCACTTCCATTTATAGTGGTTGATAGACATACATTTTAAGTGTGCTGAATAACAAAACTATGACCTCATGTCCTGAATTTTTTAAATTTCAATATACTGCTGTCTAAGATAAACACACAAAGTTTAGAATTAAGTCCTTGGTATTCTCAAGTTGAAATTAAAGATTAATTCTTAATCTGGAGAAAGGACAATATATTTTTAATTCAATCACCATATCCTAGACTTTAACAATGCACCTCTAACTGCAAAACGTTGAATGCTTGCTGCTTACCTGTTGAGAGGCTGTCTTAAGTCCAGGGGAGTCTATTCTATGAACTGGCTGTGGCTGCGCTTGTGGTGAGTAAGTAGGATATGTCTGGTGGTCATGATGCATTCCAGAGGAGTCCTCTCTGACAGGCTCAGAGGACCGTGTAATGGCAGACTCCGGGGGAGTCCCCACCTCATCATTAAGAGTCTCATCTAGTTCTTGATCAGTGTAGGCCCCGCCTTCTGTATCTGTATCTTCATAGTCAGAAGTATGTCTACTGTCCGTGCTATACATTGAGTATTCACTACCTGGGGCTGACAGGTAGGACAGACGATCATCATGCAAATCAAGGTCATCACTTGTAGCACCATCCGCCTGGGTCAAATAGAAGTAAATTAAAAATTTATTCAGTAGTTCTTTAAGAGATGGCCTTTATTTTACAAGGGAGACTGAAAAGGATACTTTTCTTTGCAGAAATCACATCTGTTTCTTGAAACTTCTGGTGAAGAAAGGTCAAGAAGATAGTACAAGCACACATGCAGACACAGAGAGCATCCTTTGAGATCTGAAGGGCTTGGATGAGTGGAACGTCGGCTGGCCGGCCGTGACAAAGCCCCAGAAGACAGCGAAGGAGCCCTGGCCCCACTCTGATTTTGAAACCTAGTCAGTCACTAGCTTGTCAGCCCAGAGGAGGGTGAAGAGGGAGAGTGCTGCCAGACCAAGCTCACAGAAACAAAGACACAGTGACTGACAGAACAGCGCACGTGAGAATAACCAGGAAAATAAACGCCACAGTTCAAGCTGAACAAGAGCTTATGTATATATAAAATCTATATATTAAGAAAACAGCTTCTTAAAAAACTTGGTATTTGGCCCTAGAGCTTTATAAAACACAACGGAAAAGCATCATCTAAGTGCTGGTTGCCTAATTAAACTAAGAACTTTTAAAAATTATTCTTCACAGATGGATGCAGAGAGGGAAATGCAGTTATGACTCTCTTTTACAGACTATTAAGAGCTGAGTTAGCCTTCAGTCTGCACTGATTATCTTCTGAGCAGACCAGAAAGAACAGAAGTATTTGAGGGAAAGGGAAGTACAGTGCTGCAGTCAACAGGCTGTCATGGATACTAATTTGAAGCTAGTGCCCGTATTACACACAACAGTCCTGGAAGACCATGCCTGGACCCTGCGCCCAGAGAGGCACGAGAGCTGGAGGATCCAGAACCCAGAATTCTGACGGCATGGACTGAAGGATAAACAAGGCTCGAGCCGCCTGAATGGTGCTTCCCCCACAGTCCCAATCCTGGCTCTGCAACAGCCTGACCCTGAGCCCTCCCTTAATGGGAAAGACCAGCCTTCCGTGACTCTGGCTTTCAACAGGCTTTCAACAGATCACCTGCCTGGTTTGGAGAGTGAGCGCACTAGGGCTATGCTCTATGTTCCGGCAGAGTCTCTCCCACTGAAATCTAAATGGCTTGAAACCTTCTTGCTATCTACTTTGATCTCTGACTCGCGGGGTCTGGAAGACTATAACCCAGGAGCCAGCCAGGGAAGTATTTAAGGCCCTGGGGAAGAACAACTCAACTCACTAACCTGCTCAGCTTTTGCAGTGGTATGAAACGCAGCTTTTGCAGTGGTATGAAACGCAGCTTTTGCAGTGGTATGAAACGCAGCTTTTGCAGTGGTATGAAACGCAGCTTTTGCAGTGGTATGAAACGCAGAAGTGAGCAAGAACCAGGAGTGCTCGGAACCAGAAATGACATATGCTTACATGTTAAGAAAGCCTCTGGAAGATTTTTCTTGGTTTCATAGGGAACATACAAGCCTGTCACAGAAACTGCAAAAAGGAACTCTTCCTAGCAATCAGATCAAAGTAGTTAGCTCAGGAGAGTCGATGTGAAATGAAGTGGTTTTAGTTTAAGAATCTATTTGGAGAAAATATACTTGAATGGAAGGGGGGCATGAATCAAACTTGATTTAAATTGTAACACTTTTTCTGATTTACAAAATGCATCAATCTATTCTAATAGTAAATGACCTATTAGACCTATTAATAAAGTTAATAAAATTAATTGAGATGACCTATTTTCCTCACACAAAAAGCTGGGAGAGCTAGACCTTCATTTTAAAATCCAAGCAAAGAAAGGAAGCACACAATAGTATCAAAGAAATCACAGAAAATTAAGATTTGTGGATTTAAAAAACCTCTCAGATAGGTAGACATGTATACCTTGTGCATTTATAAACTAATATTATTTCAAAAATCACCAGTGATACCGCAAAAAAAGAAAAAAGAAAAATCACCAGTGAAAGCTATTAACATTCTACCTGACCAAGGCTGCTGGCAGAACTGTGTTGTCATAGAAGATTAGCATGGAGAGGACGGTAATCCTTTTAATCAAATGCCACAAGAGTTAAGAATTAGTAACAGTGTGTCGTATAAAGTGGTGTAGTGAGCTTATTCTACCTGCCTCTGTCTATAAAGCGTCCCGGCTGATATGTCAGTTACTCAAAGTGGTCTCAGGTTCTCATGTGTACGGTTCACCACCCAGAGTGGTACTGAGGAGAAAAGGCATGGTTCTGACACAGGACCACAGGTGGGAGCAGCAGACACTACCTCTAGATGTCAGCATTTCAACATCTCTTCTTGGCAGAGGTTGTGTTTTCTGGGTGAGGGGCACGGGGGTTCTAAGCATGCAGCATGCACGGCCACAGCACCTGGGGCCATAGCCAGGCAGAGGAAAGGAGGGGCCATGCAGGGGCAAAACACAACAAAAACCAAGCCGACAAGGAAATACAAAAAAACAAAATAAGAGAACAGATATTCTCAATCTTCCCTAGCAACTAAAATATATTAATATTGTGTTGATCTGAAGGTAAAAGACATTTAAAACAAAAGATTCTTTTAACTGTATACTTTGAGAAAATTATTATCTCTCCCAACAAAATAAACAGGACTTTCCCATCAAGAACTGCTAAAAGACCAGAAAGACTTAACAACAGAAAGTAGTTATTTTAATCTTTATAAAATAAAAATTCAAAGCCAAAAGGATGTATTGCTTTGTCTAACATTTTCAGTACGTTTTAAGAATGTTAACAGGTGCTGAGTGAAAAAAAATTCCTTAGGTAAGGATTTAGAGAAATGCTTAAAGTAGCAAAGTAAGTCCTTTACTTCAGACCTCTCAGAGCCATCACCACGCTGGTGGGTACTGTGCTGCTCCAGGGTGCTTGGTTTGCAGCATGGTGGTCCCCAACCATTCCTTGCCTTCAGAGTACCTCTTCTTCGGGCCAGTCCTGGATCTCACATGCTGAGCACAGCACTTTGGGGACCACTCATCTAGCCCACCCATTCCCCTTGTTTCCAGAGGAAGAAACAGAAGCCAGGTTCAAAGTCATTCCTCAGTCAGACAGGGGCAGAGTCAGAACTCAACCCTGCTCTTTTAAGTTACCCTCTGAGAATTCTCTGAGAATACCACTGAATGGTAATTCAGTGGGGAGAGAAACTTCAGAATCTTCTACTATCAAAAACAACTTTCATAACCGTTACAAATTATAAAAACCTAAAAGCTAATGCCCCAAACTACTTTAATAAGTTGATCCAATTAGAAAACAATGGTGACTCAAAGGCTTCTCTGATTAGTTATATAATTTATCAAATGGGTTAAAAACAGGAAATTTCTTACCTTTCCCTCAGAAACCCACACCAACTGGTTCTGTTGTTGCTGAATTGCTTCTTTCAATGCACCATACCAACCGTCATTCATTGAATTTAAATTAATTGTAGCTGCAAATAGATAACATTGTTCTATGATTACAACACGGCAAAAGTCAGAATTCACTCAACCATTGCTTAGAGTTCAGTCACCACTACTGAGTTATCTGACAGATAGTATTGAGGACACACCTCTGGAAATGTCTATTTTGGCACTGAACCATTTCTTTCAATCAACAGCAGCCATTAACACAACAACAAGCATAACAGGCAAAGGTTATATGAGTTTTAATATTTGAACAACACAACATTTTTGCCCACATATTGTTGTACAGACACTGTAAGCTGAAAGAAGGCCTTTAATATACTCACTTGTAAAAAGATGGTGATTATTTTTACGAAGTTTATGAGACCGCTCATATAATTTCCTGGCGCTTTTCCTAGATTCTGGACATAACCTCATCCTCATTGTTTTCACACCTTGCTTAGAATCAGGGTTAAGGAACACTACAATTGGATACCACTGGGCATAATTCAGACGATCAACTGCATTTGGTGTTACATCCAATAAAGCATGTTTATCCTGAAGACACAAGAAAAAAATAAACAAGGACGCAAGACACGGTAACTAAGAAGCATCACCTTCAGAAAGTCACAGCTGAGACTACATTCCAATGGGAATGGACGTTTAACTGTGCTCCAAAATGTCTCAGGAGCACACATTAGAAAAAGGTGTACTCAGAAGTTAATGCAATATTAACTTCTAGTCCAATTTAAAAAAAAGTTTTAACTAGCTCACTTTTAAGATAGCCCAAATACTTGCAAGCAGAGAGTGAAAATAAGTGTAACAATTTAATGTTCCTGATATGGCCTTGTGAGTAGCAACACATTCCTAACATATAAATATCAAAGTGCAACCTGAATTGTCCTGATGCGGTATCAAGTCTATCGACATATGTGAACACTGTATACTCTTTTGTGGTAATGAAAGCTCATCTTTTCAGGCACGTACTACCGTTCCATTGAAAGTGATTATTTTAATGTCTCGGTAATTTACTTACGGTATACCAGTAATAACTTTAGAAAAACTACCTTCTACTTTCAGTTTAACCAAACCCATCCCACTGAGAAACACAAAATTCACAGCTTACAATGAAACGGGTCAATTTCTAATAACTTACTTGATCTATTATTTGCTTTATTGTATGAAGGCGAATAATACCAGAGCTCCGTTGGTCAGTTCCAGCATCTCGAGGTTCACTTTCTAGTCGTGCAGTCAGGACAAAAACAAAACACCAAATTTCCACTGGTTAGGTCAGTTTCTCAACTGCTGGGCATAATGACACGCTGGGCTCCATGACGTGTAGTTGTGGGGGCTTCCCGTGCACCATGGCCTATTGAGCAGCATTTCTGGCCTCCACCCACTGGATGTCAGTAGCAGCCCCCCACCTCCCTTTTGCTCCCACGGCGACAAACAGAAGTGTGGCCAAATGTCGTCTCTGGGACAGACCTACCCTGGCTGAGAACCCCGGGTTACATCAATGCTTCCAACACTGCTGGGATCAGACGGCAAGGGGGAGAACTTCCCTGGTGGTCCAGTGGCTAAGACTCTGTGCTCTTGATGCAGGGGGCCCAGGTTTAATCCCTGGTCAGGGAACTAGATCCCACATGCATGACGCAACTAAGAGCCCACATGCCCCAACTAAAGATCCTACATGTCACAATGAAGATTCTGCATGCCACAACTAAGACCCAGCACAGATAAATGAATAAGTAGGTAGGTAGGTAAGTAAGTAAATAAATAGTTTTTTTTTTTTTTTTTAAAAGCAAGTGGGCCACTCACCCCGGTGCAAAATTCAAGGGAGTGCCCCCAAACCTCAGAAGTCCAATAATATTTGGATGCAATATGTTCACAAAAGCAAAATAAATACTTCAAAATGAACATTTTAAATAGAATCAGTAAGTGGAGGGACTTCCCTGATGGTCCAGTGGTTAAGAATCCGCCCTGCAATGTAGGGGACGTGGGTTCAATCCCTGGTTGGGGAACTAAGATCCCACATGCCACGGGGCAACTAAGCCTGCGTGCTCTAGAGCCTGCATGCCCCAACTAGAGAGAAGCCGGCATGCCACAACGAAAAGCTCGCGTGATGCAACTAAAACCTGATGCAGCCTGACTAATTAATTAATTAATTAATTATTTAAAAGAAAAGAATCAGTAAGTGGAACGTGAGCAAAAATTATTTAGGACTGTCACTTGGTCAAGAGAAACAGCCAAATATGGCAATTCTCTCAATTGAAAATAAGCTTAAAAAATGTAGATTTACAAAATAATATTGATAAATTTGCTTCCATTAAAACCAGAAAGGTAAAATTATAAGTTATGTGTTTGGTCTAAATAAAATATTTAAATTTAAAATAATGTCAGTTTTAATACTCATGTCTTCAAAAATTTTCCAACTATTTTCATGTTCTGGAAAAAACAGCCATTAAAAATATATATATAATATATATATAAAAACATGTATATAGGGATTTCCCTTTTTCTTTTGCTCCAGTGTGGCCTGGCATGGCACTGTCTGCAAACCTTTTTCCATGTGGCATGTGAGTGGCAATGGTTCTGTCTGTATGGCACACAGATACCCTGAGGAGGCCTCCCCACAGCAGGGCCCGCCCGGCCGCAGACGGCTGCTCAATACCCGGGCAGGCCCACACTCAGCAGCAACAACTACAGCAGACTGGCTGGGGAGTCCTGGGTTAGGGACCTCTTTTCACATCAGCAGAAGGGGACTTGGGAGCAGAGAAGGCTGTAACTTGTGACTATGACACAGCCTGTGCTCTCACACTGGCAACCTGTGCCTCCCTCCTGGCGCAGAACACGCCAAGGCAGCTTGGGCTGATTTCTAACCACGCGTCTCAGAGGTCCACTGACATGAAGGCTTTCACCGAAAAGGCACAGCGATGTCTGAGACTCTGGTCACAGGAAAGCTCAGAAGTTAGAGCTCTGGTTGTTCAGATCAGACAAAGACAGAGACATGGAAGTTCAGAGGTCAGGCTGAGGGACAAGGGGACGATCTGGGAGAACAAGGCCATCGCGAGACAGCAGGGCCAATCTCCAATCTGGTGGACATGGGAGAACGACGGAGGGAGATCCACTGGGAGGTTCTGGGTGGAGAAAATGCTACTAGTCTCTAAACTCAAAATACTCTCATTAGATTCAAATAGGATACATAACTAAGCGATCTGAATCCCTTTCGTAAGAGTCTGGTTGTAGAGTAAACCCAATTAATCAACCAATTAGTCCTTAAGACAGAGCTTTCTAAGTCTTCACACTTGCTTTTCCTAAATTTAAAAGCCCTAAGTTTGGTTACAGGTGGTATCTATACGTATCAACTTCTTCAGGCAAAATGTTATCTATAAGCAATGACCAAAAAAAGATCTCTTCTGAAAAGACTAACAAACTGAGTGATGAATCAGAAATGAACATTTTCTAAATTGCCCAAATTTTACTATCATTTGTCTGCAAATCTTCTGAGTTTCAGAAAATATCCTCATTCAACTTCACCAGCAACCAAATGAAAAGCAATATATATAATATTAAATCAGCACTTGGGAGTTTATAGTGCCAGCAGGAACAACAGCTGCACAACCCTCTGGAAGCAGCCAAAGTTACACAGCAGCAGCCAGGAGTGCTCGTGTCTTGGGTCATTCCTTCCTATCTTTGGTAATTCTGTCTAAGAAATTCAGCATATATATGGAAAAAGCTATATTCTTGAGTATTTAAATCCTTTGCAGAACAAAAGCAAAGCGTAATATGGACAGACAAAGCAAACAAAATATGGACAGATTTCTGCACCCTTTGTATTAGTAAAATATAAATTTGAAACGGACGATACAAATAACTTAAAGCAAGCCTAAGTGATAACTAAGTCTGTGTATTTAAACTACCATAATAGCTAAAATAATGAAACAATGAAAGAATCTGCAAGCAAAATCTGTAAGCATTTAAAGCACTACTTCCTCGATATTTATATTGAATACTAACCTACTATATCTGTCTGCAATAAGCAATAGCATGAATCATGCTTTTATTACTCTTCTGACATATCTGAGTATTTGTTTGCTTAATGACTGAAAGCACTGGGCTGGAGCCAGAAAGCTGGGTTCAGAGCCAAGTGTGTGACTCATTAGCTGGGTGTCATCATGACACCCCAACTAAAGAGGCGGGGCGGTGGTCTCCGTCACAACCACCCTACAGCTCAACTCGCCCAGCTTCAGCTGGACATTCTGACACCCGCCCCATGGGATACTGTCAGGATTAAACAAGACTGTGTGCTAAGAGATTCTCATAAATGGTGATTCTTTTTCTTATGAAAGGGAACTGGCAGAGCACAGACACAGTCACTCAGGTTTCCCTCATGGGGTCAATTGCAAATGTTCACTTACAAAAAGTGTTATTTCTATTAAGTGAATGGATCAGACCCACCCTTTAGAGAAGTAATTAGTAAAGAAACACGCTCAATCTCATCTGAAGTCCGTATGGAGACTACTTACTTGCAATCTGATAAATATCTGGTTCTTCTCTGGCCAGCTTTTCTCTGGCAACATCAGCTATTGGTCCAAAGATGGTTACAGGCCTCAGAAATCCAGCTGGGGAGATTCAAATGAAAAATAGCACAGTTTATACTTC
Source organism: Leucopleurus acutus (assembly GCF_964270905.1). NCBI lineage: Eukaryota > Metazoa > Chordata > Mammalia > Artiodactyla > Delphinidae > Leucopleurus > Leucopleurus acutus. The sequence continues at coordinate 172,815,461 of NC_139142.1, forward strand.
TTCTTTCTTAGGCAAACTGACATTAAAAGGTATTAGGTTCATCTGTAGAAAACAGACTACCTTCTCGAAGAACAACTCTCTCATATGCTGGGAACTTTGTCTGAACCGGCTGGGCTGACAAATCTTCTCTGCTCTTGCGCAGATTTCTCTTGGAGCTACGCAGACCTCGGAATCTCCAGAAGTCGGCGCGGTCTCCTCCTGCCGTCTTTGGAAGTGTGTACTGTACACTGGCTAACTGCTCAGCTCTGGACAAGAAAAGACAAAAATAAAAATAAGGGTATTTTAAAAACAAAATGGAGAAAGACTTATAGTGAAACAAAATGTCAAAACACTGGATAGAACTTCACATGCAGTTTAAATCTTAATGGTTAAACTAAAATAAAGGAGTTTATACAACTAAGTCAGTTTTAGATATGGTAAATACAGTGAAAATTAATTCTTTACGTTACCAAAATTTCCCAGTGGGACTGAAATATTGTCATCATTTCCTTAATTTGTTCTGTAAGAAGTATCCAAACATTCATACCTGTTCTTATTAGGGATGATGCCTCGTTCTACCTCCTTATGATTTTTGCCAATTCGAATAGCAAGCCAAGAGCCCAGTTTTCCGTTGTACAAAGTATCCACAACACGGAACACCTCTCCTTTGTTAAAACTAAGTCCATAGGGAGATTCCTTTTCATATTCAAAATGAGTTCTAATATAGAAAGAATCTCCTACATCTGATTCTACGATGCGACGATAAACTAAAAGGAATCAAAACAAAAAATTATCAGTAACTAGTGGGAAAAGATATTAATCTGAAGAGAATACATTACGTGAAGATTCTATTGATAATATCAACAATAACAAAAACAACAGTTTCCAACAAACGGTGGCTCCTTACTAATTACTAAGTATTCTGTCTTGTGGACATCATCATTATCTCACAAAATGGGAACTCTTAGCACTTCCATTTCACAAATGAGGAAACTACTGCAGATACAGATCAAGCAACTTGTCCAAAGCCACACATGCTTTCTATTTAAATCATCTAACTTAATTTCGCTGCAGCCCCTGCAAACCTCATCTATGTCCCATTTTCTAAATGAGTGGTTCTCAAATGAGGGCAATTCTGTTCCCCCCAGGGAAGAGCTGCCATACATGGAGACATTTTTGATAGTTGCAATTGTGTGTTGAAAGGAGGTGTGTGTGCTACGGACACTTACTGAGCAGAGGGAAGGATGCTTTTAAACAGCCTAAAACACACGGGATAGCCTTTACAACAAAGAATTATTTGGTTCAAAACATCAACAGTGACAAGCTTGAGAAACCCTGTTCTAAATGAAAATGTATCTGCTTAATCACAGAGAAAATCAGGCATTCCCTTGCATTAATGCTAACAAACATCAGAGTATATTGCTTAGAAAACATGAATACAAAATTCAGAAGCTACCCATATGCACTTTTGTGTGGAATACTATAGGATTTTTCCGTGCAGATGGCACTCTACTTCAATAGAACGCCAGAAAGGTTGGCTGGTCCTATTACTGTGCTGTGTTAACAAGCACAGTGTAAGACTGTGTGCCCCTCAATGACAAAATAAACAAAATCTGTGAGATTAACAAATTCATTTATCACTTAACTTTGATTTATTAAAAACATTACAATTAAAATTCCTATTTAAGTCCTCAAACTTCTCCGGGTTTATTTTCTCAATATTCTGACAGTATCTCACCATCCTTCTTCTTCTGAGCCAATATGGTCACTTCTTCTCCCTTTGGGAGGTCAAGTAGAAAAAGGACAGCTTCTTCTCTTATGATATTTGTGAAGTCTACATTGTTTACCTGTTAAAATACATTTCACAAATTACTACTGGTCATATTTTAAGATTATAAAAACATTTATCTATGCAGGAAACAAATATATCCAGAGTTTATCTAATTTGAAAATATCACATCTTCAAAAGTGAAAATTTTCATTTTACTTTGGAGAAAAGAATATACCCTAATTTAAAACAAGCAGGAACCAAGTAAATAAAGTGAGTGCAGGTATAAAGTCACTTAAAGAGTAGTCACAATGCATCCCGACATTAGAGATCATGCACTGCAAAATCCAACCAATTCACACCAAAAAAGACAACTTCTAATTCCAACTGTTTATTATTATTGCAAAATCTCGGGATTTAAAATTTTAAATTATAAGTTCTATGAATGTATAATAGAGCCCTACTTTTTACTAGGCTCTGAAAAAGAAATCAAAAGGAAACAAGATTAAAAAGAAAGAGTGCATGCATTGTGCCATCTCTGTAAGAGCATCTGTATGGTGTAAGCTCAGTGTCTGCCAAATCAATGTTTAATATTAGACGCTCCTAAGGACCAAAATGTAACTTATCAAAATGTCCCCAGTGACTATGTGCAGGATTACAGGTAGATTTTCTTCTACTCATCTTCTGGAAATTTTCCGCATTAAAAAAATTTTTTTCTACATGTACTACCTTTATGATATGAAACAACAAAAAAACTATTAAGAAATATTTTTTGAATGATGTATGATTACTTCAAACAGGATATGGGGTAGGTAAGAGAATAACAGGTCTGTTTAATTATCCATGTTGTATTTGAGAAAATGTAGACATCATCTGGAGGAATCATAACACAAAGTCAGGTGGAAACCAGTGAGTCAGGAGACAATGCCCTGACTTTCTGACATGTAAGTCTGAAGGGGGAGGAGGAGGACGGGAGTGGCCATAGGCAGCCAGCACAGTCTGAAGGGGCTTGCAGAGGGCTCAGAGGGCAGCTTCTGACCGCGGGTTGCTGCCAAAAGCGACCAAACCCAAGATAGAGATACGAAAGCAAGATAGAAGCAGGGGGCCGCTGACACATCCCAAGTTTTAGGAAGAATGATTAAAGAAGGTAGGAAAAGAACTGAAATGATTAGAGGAGCACCAGAAAAGCAGTGTTATGGAATCCAAGGAAGAAAGCACTTCAAAAAGGACTTGTTAAGAAGGTCAAAACACTAGTAAGAAATACAGGAAAATGAGGGCTGAAGATGACATTAGGTTGGCAATGCCTCATGAAAATTCACATTCAGTCGTGGTTAAGGTGGAAGGCAGACTACACAACTTTATGACACAAGGACTGAAAAGCAAGCAGGGAAGGGACTCAACCAAACCTTCAACAAGTTCAACAGCCAAAGGAGAAAAGACAGACGATGGAAGGCTGATGAAGAACCAAAGGATAGGGAAAGAGGAAAACATGAACAAAGCAGCCATATTCTGGGGCAGGAGGAGAACGAATGCACGACATGGGCAGGAGGCAGCCTGAATGCAGGAAGAGACCAGAACAGAGGTGGCAACGACAATCTGAGGCAATCTCCTCTGGCAAGAGGAGTAGAGCAGATGTAGGAACTCCCACTTGAGAGATCTGATCTTCCGATTAAAACAGCACATAGTGCATCTGGCAGAAAGTTTGGATATTTTAAAAAGAGGAGAGAAATAAAGATGGTACTACGTTACTAGGCGGCATTGCTTATGGAAAAGAAACAAAAACATACACAAACAAAAAACAAAAGAAAAAGACCCGATTGGCACCCTGCATCTAAACTAGGCTTTCCTGGACTCTCCCCTCTTGTGGGGTATGAAGCTTCAGAGCCCAGGCAGCTTACACATGTGCCTGATGGAAACCCCATGTCTGCACACCTGAGCCATCACCTGTAGTGAAGAAGGTCCTACAGGGCTCTGTGGGCTGCTGCAAAGACTACTCCCACTGAAGAGGAACACCCGCCGCTGCCCTAGTGGCAAGTTGTGGCCCACGGCAGAGTCTAGCCAGCCTGAATGTTTAATTGAACTTAAAATAACTGGTGGATATTATGGGGCTCTAAGACTTATTTTTTTTAGGTTCTATGAACATGAGTGATTAACACGAGACCAAAGCACCACACTGTGTAGTAACAACACAGCAGTGAATAAGAGCAAAGGCAGGAATGAGAGACCTGATGGATTCTCAATCTGCATGCTAAATTGGTTCTAGACGCTACAACAGATTACAAGCTAACTGCGATAGTGAGTCTCCTGTGTCTGATGCCTTTTTCTAAAGATCTAAGTACTTTGAAACCACATAAGTTGACCACTGACATACCCTGAGAATCTGATCACCCTCTTCCAAGCCTTCTTTGGCAGCAGGGCTATCTTCAAGAACGCCAGCTACAAATATTCCAACATCATTTCCACCAGCCAGCCGCAAACCCACACTATCTCCTTTCCTGAATTTTACTAATTTCATGCTGGGCCTGTTAAGACAAATATTTCATTTGAAACAGTTAAGAGAAGCTTGAAGAGTTATAGCAAACTACTACAATAAAAACCATATTTAGAATAAAACAAAGGACCATCATCTCTAAAATTTGCCCTACACCTCTAATTTACTGAATAAAATTTATCATTAGAATACCAAACCAGATTTAATAGCACTTTCTTTTAATTTTTGATTAACAAAATAAGTTTCGAAATATCCAAATTCAATATGTAAGTACTGTTTTACATAATAATTATAAAATTACTTCATAACAATGCTTTCCCAACTCTGAGTCTTAGATTTATGTGGTACATTAACAATGGCTAAAAAATCTTCCATTTCTCCCACCCCAATTCATACCATATCATCTCTACTGAATAACTAAGAAGCACTATTGTACGAAGGTAGAAACTGAGCATAAACTGACAAATTCCCCTAATGCCAGAGAGTCAAAAACAGGCTCTAAGCACTGTAATCTCTATACCCAACAGTCAGTGGTTTTGAAACTTTGCAGTTAGGGGACTCCTTCAGTAGTTCACACAGATCACTTACTCTGCAGCCCCTTTGAATTTTAAACAAAAAGCTTATCATCATTCAGCCTTTTGGGATTAGCCCCATATTTAAGCTCTGCCCCCTTCTTGCTAGAGAGAATGGAAAGGAATTAATGCAGGCACATTCCTCTACTATCAGTGTAGTGTCAAAGCTCTGTGACACTCCTAAAACACCAAAGAATGCCTTAGAAGAATGGCTAGACAGAAACACATTGTAACTAAGCATTACCCTTTTGGGTAATTAATTACAAATTACATACATAATTACAAATTTCCCTTCTAGGTTTCTATAACCATCCCACATTCCAAGCCAAGAAGACACACAATTCTACCTATTCTGACACGATGTGTGGGAAAAAGTCCTTTTCCTCTTAATTTACTAAGTAACAATGAGCAAATAATTAGAAACTAGTAGTAACGAAAAAAACACAAATCAAACGAATGAATGAGTTGAGGGAAGAGAGATGCCTCATTCTTTAAAACCAACTAAAGACCACCTTAGCTTTCAGAACGTACAAGGTAGTCACATTTGACCTTGTTTCTTCATGTAGAACTAACATTAGCTAGATGGAAACCTGAGAGTCTGTAGGTCAGATGAGGTCACTTACTGCCAGGGCTGGTGGTACCCTCAGTGCCCCAAATCCATTTACTGGCTTTACCATGGAGGGTGTGAGTCCCTCAGCTGTGATGGATCCTACTTTTCCAACTGCATCAAGAGCCTTCTGACAGACTCCTCTCCCAAACCAACTGTACAGACAGCTCTTTTAAACATTTCCTTAAAGTCCTTAAGGCGCCAGGTCCCTCAAGTCCTCTCCTAACACTGACCCATCTAGTGCACCTCAAAAAGTAAAATAGCTGATTGTAGTCTGCATCCTTTAGTAAAACCTGGCTTTTTATTGATAAAACCACTGTTCAAGGACAGCTCTAGGCCCCATCTTAGGGTCATGTGCCCTACATGCCTAATATTTTATACTCTGCCCTGTGTTATGTCAACCACATGCAATAGCAAAAATCCTTCTGCCTCAAATCCAGTCACTGAATCTGAATGAATAACTAAACCTTTCCTGGCTAAGCTACAAATCCTGCCCACATTCTCAGTTCTCTTTGGTATCTGTCCTTCAGTGCTCCCTCAGGGAAACAGGTCTCTGGAATCTAGTTATTAAAGTTTTCGTAAAACTTACAGAGTTAGTAAAGCTCTCAGGCCATTCTCTCTTTTTTTTTTGGCTGCACTGGGTGTATGCTACTGCCCACGGGCTTTTTCTCTAGTTGTGGTGGGCAGGCCTCTCATTGCGATGGCTTCTCTTGTTGCGGAGCATGGGCTCTAGGCACGCGGGCTCAGTAGTTGTGGCGCACGGGCTTAGTTCCTCCACGGCATGTGGGATCTTCCCGGACCAGGGCTCAAACCCGTGTCCCCTGCATTGGCAGGTGGATTCTTTTTGTTTTTTTGTTTTGTTTTGTTTTTGTGGTACGTGGGCCTCTCACTGTTGTGGCCTCTCCCGTTGCGGAGCAACAGGCTCCGGACGCGCAGGCTCAGCGGCCATGGCTCACGGGCACAGCCGCTGTGCGGCATGTGGGATCTTCCCGGACCGGGGCACGAACCCGTGTCCCCTGCATCGGCAGGCGGACTCTCAACCACTGCGCCACCAGGGAAGCCCAGCAGGTGGATTCTTAACCACTGCTCCACCAGGGAAGTCCCCAAAATGTATAATTTTAAACTTGTGATACTTTCACCTATTTCAGGAGCGATTTCTCTCTACCAAGCTAGGTCTTATGGTAATAACCCAATTTTCTTTAGCAGAGAAAACAGATGAGAGCAGAGGTCTACATCTAATCTACTTTAGGAAATCTGGTAATTTTCCATTATTCATGTCATGTCTCTTTTACCAGAGAGGCAACAAAAACTAATCTGATGATCATGATAGTTTGAAATCTGGACATAAAATCTACATCTCAATCTCAATGTATAAAATATAAAGTAATAAAAGTTGTGAATATCAAAAACTTACTTTTGAGTTGCTAACTAATCTAGAACAGGTTTCTCAACCGGAGGTGATTTTGCCTGCAGGGAACATCTGTCAGAGCCTAGAGATATTTTTAGTTGTCACAACTGGGTGTGTATGTGTGTGCTACTAGCAGCCAGTGGCCAGGGACGCTACTAAGCATCCACCATGTAAAGGACAGTCCACCACAATAAACAATTATCTGGCCCCAAATGTCAACAGCGCTGAGATGGAGGAACACTGATTTGTTTTTAAAATGATAGGGCTTTAGAATGCCTGTGAAAATTCTGATGTTTAAATAGAAAGCAATTTTCTAGTTTTGTAATTCCTAATCTAAAAACTAGGTAGAGAAAAAAACAGTGGTGAGAAAGAAGTAAACATCTTAAATGTTTCTTTGTTGTTCTCTAATCTCTAACTATTCTATCATATAAATAATTTTAAAAACCAAAACAAACACTAACCATAGCATTTAATAGTATACACTGTCTTTAAAAGCATATATAATATGGTTCGCAATTGAATTCTCAATTTAAATAATCCTTAGTAACGGGCAGAGAAGACAACACAAGTTTAAAACCACATTACCGAAGAATCCCATCTTCATGAGTTGCATTAGGCAGGATCCCATCCGATGGACTGACAGGTAAATCCACGTCTGGCTGTCCAACCTGAGCATACACAGGCTTTGGTTCTAAAAGAAAAGAAAATTTAAATTATGCAGGAATCACTTTACAAAATGGAATAACAAAGCAAGCAACCACTGAAATAACCAAACAATAAAAAGTCTGCAAAATACAGCAAAAATGTAAGTTCAGAGAACCTGATCAGGAACATATATACTACATATGCATATATCAGGGTACATTTTAGTTATAACTTCTGGGATCTTTATATAGCATGTATGCACGTTACATGGTCACCTATGCTTTCTACAGCTCCAGCTGTTACAGTCTGAAAAATATACTTTTTAGGGAAGAATAACAGAGGAAGAAGAATATAAGAAGAGAGAATCCCTACATTTCTCTGTTAAGACTGTCAAAGTAGCCTTCTTTCTTCACTGTGATACAATTTATTTTTAAATTTCCACATTCCTGCCACTAAATAATCAGAGCAGAAACAGGTTTTGAGAGAAGGACCTGAGAGACAGTAGAACCAGGACCTCCAGGCCTGTCAAACAACTGGATCTCAGAACCTTGCAGATTCTTATGTGTGGTCTTGTATACAGGTCAGCAAGGTATACTTCATAAAGTGTTTCTGAAAACACTTTCAATAGACAAGAGAACTTTAAACAGTGTCTAAAGCCAATCTAATGTTTCCCTTAATGAGCAGTACTGGAAAACAACCTCACTCAGTGTGAACAGCTGTGAACCACAAATAACTTCTATCTGGAAAATCTGAAAAACATTCACGAACGTTTACTGATATATGGCAACCTCCCACTTACAAAGAAAATGCTGGAAGTACAGAAAAATTCACACATGGGTAGTAGGTAGCAGCAATAGTAGTAGTAATAATAATTGCATCTTTATATTTTCTGTAAATATAATTCTGTAAATTGTGAAACAATTTAGTCTGAATGAAAATGTTTCCTGCACTCTAGGCTAGGCTTACCTGGAAGACTGGGTGTTTGTTTCTCATTTCTTTCAACTGTAACTTCTTCCACTGTTTTAGGTGTGTGATCATCTGCATGCTTTACAGGAGTTGAGACAGCCCCGGGTTTAGAAATTCTCTCTTCCTCTCTGCTCCGGAGACTATACATCAGTAAAATAAAAACTTATGAGCATGCCAAGACAATGTCAAAAAAGGGTGACAAGGGACTTGCTCTAAAAGATAACAAAATATTGTAAAAACTTAGTAATTAAAACTAGAGTGCTACTGCCACAGAAACAGATAAATAGATCCATGTAACAAAACAGAAAATGAAGAAATATATCCACAGTACCAAAGTTTATTACGGAAGCAGCAGCCCAAAACTGCTGGAAGAGAACACACTGTTTAATAAACAGTGTTTAGAACAACTGTCCACAAATTTAGAAAAATTAGATCTCTATGCATATCAATGACATAAGTATAAATTTCAGATAAAGTCTTAAACATAAAATATATTTTAAAAATCTTATCAAAAACAGAGGACTCTTAAAGTAAGATTCAATGCACAAAATGAAGTGAATACATAAAAAGTTTAAAAAGGTGTGAAAATAATTTGAAAAAATATGTCTTAGGTTGAACCAAATGAATTTTTTTTAAGTTCAAACAACTGAACATTAGCAATTTGACCAAACAAATGTAACAGGAGTTCAATTTTAAGACTATATATTGATCTAACAATACATATAATAAGAATTTGATATTTAGAACATATGCAAACACACTTTTTAATTATTTTAGAATAAAAAGAGCCAATATGTGAACTCATGGACAAAAATGAAAAAGACCTTGGGCTTCCCTGGTGGCACAGTGGTTGAGAATCTGCCTGCTAATGCAGGGGACATGGGTTCGAGTCCTGGTCTGGGAGGATCCCACATGCCGCGGAGCAACTAGGCCCATGAGCCACAACTACTGAGCCTGCGCGTCTGGAGCCTGTGCTCCACAACAAGAGAGGCCGCGATAGTGAGAGGCCCGCGCACCGCGTTGAAGAGTGGCCCCCGCTCGCCACAACTAGAGAAAGCCCTCGCACAGAAACAAAGACCCAACACAGCAAAAATAAATAAATTAATTAATAAACTCCTACCCCCAACATCTAAAAAAAACAAAAATGAAAAAAACCTAGAAACAGACTTCCCATAATATGGAAAATTTCTCATCAAAGGAATAAGCTGGAAGGATGCTCACCTGTGTTAAGTGAAACAAACTACTATCTGAGGAATATGTGCAGAGCCTGATCTTTTCAAATTATTTTTAAAACACACAGAAACTCTATGATGCTAAAATGTTTGCACGAGTACGGAGGAAAGCTTAATTCAAGAAGGAGATCTGGGATGAGGTGGAGTTGGCAGATTTGGCCTATTTCACCTAGAACGTTCTAACGAGCATACAATGCTTTCATAATTGAAGATTAAAAATTAAAATATTAAAGTTACAATGAAATAGAGTTATATCTGGAGACATGAAAATAGCCCCAAAATAAAATGTGAAGAACAAACTGCAGAATATACGTGGTGTGACATCACTAAGGTATTAAAGAAAACTCTCCACAGCTACACAAACACATGTCGACGCCACATGCAGAAAGACCCAGACGGACAGAGACGACAGAGGTTCTCGGAGTGGGGAGCAGACAAAACAGCAGCCCAGGGAAATCTGAGATTTATCTCCACTGTTTCAGTTTTCATAAGAAAATATTTATATAGTACTTATGAAGTAAAGACTGAAATGTTTTTAAATATTTTAAAATAATGTTCATTATTTAAAAATGGAATTAAGTCTAATTTTAAACAATGAATTTGATTCTATTACTGCATATTATTAGCAGTCTCGTACCAGGAAAAAATTTCTTCCCGTTATCCTCTTGAAAAAATAAAACATAAGCACTTTTCAGAGTTTCTATTTTCATGTTCATTTAACTACTCAGTGGGGGTGTATTCCAGTTTTAAATTATATGTATTAAATGAGCTGCATGTAAGTAAAACAGTCTTTCAGAAAGTAAAGCCAAGATATCGTCTAGCTCAAACCAGAATGAACTTTCTAAATCATAAAAGGTTAAAATTTTTAGCCACTGCTTATGTAATAAAATCTTACATACAATTAGTCTAAGTATAAATAAATACAGTTAAACTCTATCCCTAAACTGCTCTAGGCACCTCAGAATATAAAGGGAAATACAAAATAATAAATTCTCCTTGCATTCTTTGCACTGAAAAATGCAAATGATGTAAAGTATGAACATTTTGAAGAGAATGAGATTAAAGAACTACATAATTTTAGTAGTTCTACAGATTTTGTTGCTCTGCAACAGACTTTAAAGACTATTTGCTTAAAAAAGATCAAAAAACAAACGTTTCCAATTGATTTTCTTGTTTCTTGTAACTTAAAAATTCTAAACTTAGAATGTGACCAAGTGACATTAATGATAACTAAGAATCAATGATAATATTTTAATCTGAACGTCCTCCCCAGTGATAACCAGGACTGTCGTGCAATAGGGCTCTTGCTCCGTACATCACACGGAACTCCCGCTAGTAGAGCTGGCTAATTTTCATACTCTATACCACCTTTCTTTAATATAATTATTATGACTTAACATTGCAGATGGGTGGAACGCACATCATTCTATTAAATTTTTCATACAATTAATATTTGGAAAAATCACTGTTCATTTTTAGTGTATTTCCATTATCTACCAAAAGATGGAAGCATTATTCAATACATGCAGATTTGGAGCCGTGCTGTTAATGGAATTGTGAAGCAAGTCATTTATGTAATTTATAATTTTCTAGAATCCATATTAAATAAATGAGGTGAAATCAATTAATACATTTTATTTAACTCAGTATACCCACAATATTATTTAAGTAATCAATATAAATGATTAATGAGGTATTTTACACATTCTTTTTTGTGTACTCAGTCATCAAACTCCAGTGTGTAGGTTCACACTTACGTCTCTATTTAAACTGGCCACATTTCAAAGGCTCCACAGCCACATGTGGCTAGTGGCAATGGTGTTGGGCAATGAAGATCTAGAGTAACAGTATAGAACAAAATAATCAACTTTTCCAAACATTTAAAATATTCTACTATGAGCATGTATGACCATTAAGTCTATTATAAGACAAAGAATAGAATTTAGACACACAGAATCAGCCTACAATCAGGGGCAGTTATTGAAAATGAAGCCATAAAAAAGGAAAATATATTTTCCCCAAACCTTCCTTACATAGTTCTACCCTAATGGCTCCCATGTAATATTTAAGCTTTAGTAAAAAACAACTTTTGCTATTATGAGTCAAGCCAGCTTTATACAAAAACCATCTTTGTCCTGAGTTGGACTCATGTTTATCTACCACACTCTGGCTCCTAGTAGCCTAGAAAGAAACTCCAGGCATTCTAGGGGACCTTGAGACCCTCTGAAGGGTGTTTTTGTTTTTCCCCTGGAGGGTAAGCAGATAGGTTTTGTTTTTCAGATTTTTCACTTGTACATATTAATCTAACGGTAATGATCCATTAATCTAGAGACTTTGGGCTGGTTAAAAGCTCTGCGGAACAGTTGTTAAGACAAAGTCTCTGAAAGAGAGTTTTTACAGTCACATAAATGGGCTCATTGTAAACAGAGCCTTAAATTGTATCCAGTCAACTCTGTAAGTACAGTAGCAGATTAACACACATTCAACCAGATCAGCAAAGGGTAACAGATTAAGTGCAAAACTTCAGGTGTAAAGTCACAGCTGTTTGGGACCACTTAGTGCAGGCAGAGGGCAGGCAGCGAGGTCAGGAGAGGGACCTGGAGAGACACTGCAGGAGGAAGGGGCTCTCCTCCGTCCCCTCGGCAGCCCCTGCAGGACACAGGGGCCAGAAGCACTCAGTGGCCAGCAGCTTTCCCCAGACACTTCCTAGGTTGGTTTTACAGTGCGCGGTCTCTGACAAGACACCTCCTCAAGATTGGCTTTCCCAAGCCCCTTGGAGGGCAGATTTCCTGCAAGTTCATCCAGTGACACCACAGTGAATTCTCTGCCATGCAGTGAGCCTCAGGTGTGTGAGGACAGGTGGGGAAGCTTCTTCCTTTGGCAAATCCATCTCAGCACCAGGGGAAGGACCTGCTCCTTACATCTGATTCTTATATTTTTCAGTTCTCTTTATTACTGGCGAATCCCTTGTCACTCCAATCTCGTTATATTTAATCTCTTTGTATTAAATTCGCTCTGTTCACAAGAAACTGTGCTTTCTGTCTTTTAGACGCTGATGAAATATGTCAGACTGCCAATTCTTCAAGGAGTTTTATTTCTGATTTCTAGTTCTCAAACACCTCCCCATCTGACTGGTTACATCTTATTTAAAACTAATCTTAATACAGGAAATAAACTGAGGCTGAATGTTCACTGTAATAAAAAATCCTTTTATAAAGCTAATTTCCTCTTACATAATAAATGACTCATCCTACATAAGCCAATTTATAATTTCTTTTCAGAAACTCATTTATTGCAAAAAGGTAGGCAAGATCTACACAGCTTAGGATGAACACAGCAACTAGGTACCCTTTAAAGGCCACTGGACTATCTCAGCCCCAATTATCAATAAAGATAGAAACTTAGAAAGTAACTTAACCAGACTCCAAAGTTCTTCTCCACTGGCAGGGACAGTTCGGCATGGAGGGCTCCTAATACATATGAGAAAGAAAAACTAAGGCACACTCAAGTCTGACTTCTCAGAATATTGCAGCCATTGCTAATCTTCTAAATTTCATATGGAAACAGATATTTACATACTGCAGTTCCTCCTCGACAGCAATTCAAAAATTACAGCATGGCACACAGACGATTATAGGGATGAAAAAGGCAGAGAGATGTGGAGATTCTGGGCTGGTACTTGGGCAGAGAAGTGAAGAGCTGCCCAGGGAGTATGCTGAGAAAGCAGGGGGAATAATTACCTTATATCTACTTGGCTACATTTGCAAGCAAAGTTCTCACAATTTAAATTTGTTCTTTATACATTGTAATCTATTTTCAAAAATATATATATGTGTGGTGTACGTTTTTGAAAAAATATGAGTGTCTGTATTGCTCACTTTGACAAATGGCTTTCTGGCAATAACCTAGCTACATATTTATATGAAGCCTATCAGCTTGTACAGAGATTCTCATCTTGCATGTTCCTTTATGATGATAATGACTAACCTAGTCCATCTGAATTAGAAAACAGATCTGTTGTTCAACAAGTATAATTGAAAAAATGATCAATTTTTAGTAAGGAACAACTGGGGAAAGACTAAGAAGGACCCTTCTTTCACTTAAGGGACAACAGCATCATCAGGGCTTCACTGGTGGTATGATTATTACATACTTAGATTAATATTTAGAGTAAAACAAGCCTTGATTGTGCAGTATGTTTGGCTGATTTTATAACAAGAGACCAGTGTTACCATACTCTTCATTTTTTATTAACATTCTCTCAAAGGCAATAAAGAATTGTCCTACGTTATTTAAACTAGAAATAAGATTTTTCATATACTTACTACTTTTACACGTGAGTGGAAGTCTGTTTTTATAATATTTTATGTTTTATATTGTACAAGAAAATAGTTCTCAGCTGATGGAGTAAATAAAATGTACACTTTTACTTTAAAAATAGTGACTATAAAGTATAATATTTAAGCTTGCCTTGCTGTCATTAGGTCCATGAACTCCTCTTAGGGGTTAAAATCCATCACCAATCACTGAGCACAACACTACGAGACCTTGGTCTATATTAACTAGAGAAATGTATCAGCTATGGTCCTCCCTCAGCCCTTCCCCTTACAAAGCATATGAAAACAAAACCTCAGTTTGGAGTTTTAATCCTGTAACCGAAAATTCCCAAGGATTGAAAGTAACAGTTGGCTCTTATCTGAATAACAGAAGTTCAGGATGGGTCTTTAATATTCCACTCACTTTCAAAGGTTAGACAAAGAATCTTATTTTAAAAAGATTTAGTAACAATCCAAGTGATAAACTTTGAAGTTTCACATTCTCCCTAACCAATTTTCCAAAACAGGAAAAAAAAAAAAACGTTTAAGAACTCCAAATCCCTGGCTATGTTGCCCTTGTGGTCCAGCCACACGAGTCACCTTGCTGTTCTTCCAATAAGCTGAATGTATCTCCATCTCTGTCTTATTCTGGAATGATCTTCCTTTGGCTGGCTCCTTCTCACTCACTCATATCAAGATAAGTTGACCGTAGAGAAGCCTTCTTTCTGCCCAAGCATGTCTCTAATACTGCCCCCTCTTCCTGCACTGTCACATCACCCTGATTTTCTTTACCGCTAATGCAAATTACTGTTTCATATTTCAAACGCATTTATCAGTTTTATTCACTTGGATATAAGCTCTATGGTACAAGGGATCTTGCCTAGATTGTTGAGGGCATAATTTATAATCATACACTGACAACATGTGCATTATCAAAAAATACTTCATAGGGGTTTCCCTGGTGGTGCAGTGGTTGAGAGTCCACCTGCCGATGCAGGGGACACAGGTTCGTGCCCAAGTCCGGGAGGATCCCACATGCCGCGGAGCGGCTGGGCCCGTGAGCCATGGCCGCTGAGCCTGCGCGTCCGGAGCCTGTACTCCACAACGGGAGAGGCCACAACAGTGAGAGGCCCACGTACCGAAAAAAACAAAACAAAACTTCATAAAGGAAAAATGAGCAGGGTAATGTCAAAATTACTGGTGAAGGAAAAAATCTTTCAACCTTCACTGAAGAACACTCACTGTGCTGACTGCTGTTCACTCACCATCAACTGTGCACAGCACAGGAGCCATAGAAAAGGAGGTATCAATTGTTGATTAAATTCACTGAGATTTAATAAACTGAATCTCTCTACCTGACTATCTTTGAGGTGAAAGCGGGAGGGAAAAAAGGATGCAGGACTCCACAGCATGTCTGAAAAAGAAAATGTAATAGTACCTGCACCAAATTAATTACCAACAGTATCACATATAAATCTTGTTTTGAATCAAGCATCTTTCAAATTGGAGGTAATAAAATCTTTTCTACCTAAGACAAAGGACTAAAACCAAGGATCAGGGGAAAAAAACCTGAAATTCACCAGTCAGAAGAAGGTTATACTTCTCTACATTTTGAAACAGTAAAAAGAAATGTTCAGCTTATGTATATGGATGTTTCCACAATAATTTTTAGCCTATTGGCAAAGTTCTATGTATGTTCCAGACAGAACTACACAATATCTAACAAACGATATATACTAGGGCAAAAGAATATTTACAGCTCTCTAAACTCAAAGAAAACAACTATGGAAGGTGACATATAAGGTGTATAAATAAAAAAACTAGATCTTTAATTTAAAAGCCAAGGCTTCTCTAAGGTATTTAAGCAGAAACACCATATGCCCTACATGCATGTGTATGAGGACTCACCTGGCACTCTGAGAGAACAAAGGCATGAACCTGCATTCAACCCTGATGATATAGGTGGACTGTATAGTTAAAGGATTTTTGATCCCATTATTTAACTTGATTATTTAACTTGGCTCAATGCTCGGATTTAGGCTAGAAATTCGCATTCATAAGAACAAATTTAATCATCATGTATTTGTTACACCATAAGCAGTATCAATACTGACACCCACTAACTTCAGAATTCAGTGCAGACATTTCTCTCAAGAGAAACAAACAATGAAACAAGTATTTTAAACTTCTACAGTTTTAATCCCTAGACTGCTTTCAAGTACTGCAGAAGCAATCATTTTTATGAAATAGATATGCTAAATATAAATCAGACTTTTTCCTGTTTGTTAAAATATACAATTCCCTAAAAACCTTAAACAGCTTATTCTCAGATGCACCTTGTCAGTTTATGGAATGACTGAGTATAAGAAATACAAACCTTTACAATGCAAATTTTCTACAGTTGAACCTTATCCTAACTAGTCTGAGCTTTTACTGTAATAGAATTTTTTCAACAATGCGACGGCTTATGATTAATCAGTAGCATGAGAGTCACTTTTATTAAAATAGTTTATAGAACAGAACCAAAAACGTAAACATATGTTGCTCCTCTAGAGAGAAAACGCATAAAATGGATCTGTTAAATTAACTGTAAATACTAGGGAGAGTACAATATAACCAAACAGAGGCTTAGAACACACTCTGCAAATCCAATACTCTCTAGTCATGGAGGGACTGCAGTGAAATCAGTGAAAGAGTCTTCTCATTGACAGCCCCTGACAATCGCCATGAGGCAGTGCCACCAGCCAAGGACTCTCAGTATGCCCAGCTCCCTCCTAGAGAGGGAGTCTCGGCCCAGAGTGGGCACTGAAAAAACACCGAATAAAATATACAAAACAAACTTAGCAACAGCATCAAGCTATAACAAAATCACTGTAATAATTCTCTATACATGTATTATTTTTCAATTTAAAAACAAAACTATTTTAATATCCTAGACCAGGGAAGGACTGGCAGACTTTTTCTGTAAATGGCTCTGTGGGCCATGCAGTCTCTGCCACAACTTAATTAGGATGAGTTCCAGTAAAACTTTATTTGCAAAACCAGGCAGCAGTCTGGATTTGGCCCACAGGCTGTAGTTTGCCAGCCCATGTTCAAGACAACAGTAAGGGTACACTGCTCATCCAATTATTATGAAGAAACACGCTCACGTGTTTTTCTCAGAACTCAGACCATATAACATTTGTTCTCCAAGAAAAGAACATCACACAGAGGAACATAAGTAGGTCATGACAACAATGGAACACAATGGAATGCTTTATAGATTTCTGCTCCCTTAAGTAACCTTCCACTTTTTTCTTTCTCTACACCCATAAGGTCAAACACTTAAGTCAAAAGGCCAAGAGCTTTAATCCTGGCTCTAATCTCTTGTCAACTACATAACCCTGGACTTTATCACAACCACTCAGCTTAAGCTGACTTGCCTACAAAACGAGCAAATCTTCTTAGAAATGGTTTAATATGAGCAGATGTGAAAGCACTTTTGGAAACTCTAACTGATGATACTATTACTACTACTAGTAATCACCATACTAATGAGAGCAGCCAATATTTGCGCCAGGTGTTCTAATAACTAATTTAACTTTCACAACTTTGTAATGTATGATGCCTTTTTTTACAGCAAATGAGAAAACTAAAGTGCAGAGAGGTTTCAAGGTTGCGCAAGTAACCAATGGCAGGGTGGGACTTAAACCCAGGAAAACTTGCTTCAAAGCCCAAAGAAATCACTATATTCTATTGCCTCTGACAAAATGAAAGTTACTATTCTCAGCAGATAACTGCAGTCTTACAAACATACGAAAATACTCAGAAATCTAGGAAGAGAAAAAGGTGGGGCTAGTGTTTTACACACTAAACTGAAACTTTTCTCACCAGTCTTTTTTGTTTCACTTTTTAAACAAGAGCATTTAAAGAACATTTGTAAAACAAAGACATCTGTACAAAATTAAATAACAAAAAGAAAATGTCCCATGTGTTTTTTAATACTAGGATTTTACTCTCTTACTATATCTAAGTTGTTTCTCAAAATGCAAGGCACCCTCTATACTAAAACTCCCCCAGTTATCTGGATTTTAATATTAACTTTAGGGGGGAAATGAAAATGAAATCTTTAAGCAACTGGTACTACTTTACATCCTGTCTTTTGACAGGCCACTTAATTTTCAGGAATTATATTCTCAGTACAAACGTCTGGAAAAGAATCTGAAGACTTTTTGTCTTCTGTACTCAAAGTACTATCTTTTCCTTAGTATATGCTACATGTTCTAACCAGAAGTTCCCAAATCTGGTAATGTATAGAAGAGAATGCTATCAGGAACTTTAAAAAAGTATTCCCTGCCTCCACCTCAGATGAACTGAGAAGCAGGCCCAGGATTCTGTATTTTTAAAAGATCTCATATAACTGGTGTTACCCATAAAGAATACTTGAGGTTCCCAAGAGAGTAAAGCAACCCAATATAATATGAAGATAGTTAAAAAATTTTTAAAATCCTCTTCAACTTTTAAAGTTACAGATGTCAAGTGTTTAGGAAATCTAAATGGAAAAAAGTAAGTATCAGAAAGAACTTTCTAAGGTTTAGAATTTGATTACAATAAATACAAATGGCCAAAATTTTGATGAGCATTTCTTTCTTTCTTTTTAAAGGAAAATCATGTCCAAATTGCTTGATGCCAGCCTAGCTTCTAGGTGAGAGAACTGTGTTACAATTACAGCCACTCCCCGTGACTCATCAGGGATGTTAGCTCTGTCACTGTGTACATGTTGCAGCAGCTGTCCTTTTCCAGATAAGGTCTGTACTGTGTCAGGGAGATTTTTAGAATTAATATGTTAACCTGCAGCAGTTAAAACTAATAATCGACTATAAGTCCATTTTGCATGTGACATACTATAATATTCCTTAAAAAAATTATAACATTAATTACAAAGATCAGGGTTAATACAATTTATATGTCTAAAATCTGAAATTCAGAGAGAATCAGCCTCACAAATATCTAAACTCAGGGGTGCATAACAACTGTTATCTGTATGATTTCTGACAATCTTGAGGACAGCTCTCTCCCAGGGAGGGACTTCTCCCTTGCCTCCTCAGCTTCCTCAGGGAACACTCCCTGTGGTCCACCTCTGGGCGTTCTATCTATATTGTTTCTCTTGGCACTTTTAGTGACTTCTATGGCTTCAGCTAACACCCTCATGCAGTAAGTCCCAAATCACCACCTTGAATCTGAAACTGGTCAGCTCTGGACCTGAAATTTCAAGTGTCTACAGAAGATCTCCATATGGATTGCTGTTAAACCCTAGGTCCACCCCTAGGTGGCCTACAGAGCCCCGGGGAATGTCCAGAATTCTTATGTAAAGTGCTACACGTATGTGTACATGTGCATTTTTCTGGAAAGAAGAGTCATAATTTTCCTCATATTCTCAAATGTATATGTGACCCCAGAGACTATAAACTCAGGTAAGTCATATACTACTAGCATAGCAGACCCTTTGGCATAAATACCAGACAGTGTACTTTAAAGCAGAAAATAAAGTCCAGGTTAATCTCTCCACTAAAGGACTTCTACTGTACACAGTTAACTTGTCCTAAAGCTTGCTAGCATCTTCTAATGCAGTGGGTCAGCAAATTGCAGCTGAGAGCCAACTTTTTAAAAATAAAGTTTTATTGGAAAACAGCCATGCCCATTTATTTACATACTGTCTACAGTTAGTTTTGTGCCACAAAGACAGAGCTGAGTAGTGACAAGACTTGGCTCACATGCCTAAAATACTTACTCTTTGGCCTTTTATGAAACAGTTTGACCTCTGTTATTCTAGATAAGAAATACCTAAATTGATAAAGAAACACGAACCTAATTTAGGTAATCCAAAGACAACCTATCTTCTAATTTTATTTCTAAGCAAAACCAGAAACATGTACCAAGCACACACACCTGTTTTATTTTAAACAACAGAGCATGATTACCTGCCATTGCTGGGCTGCTGTGGAGACTGTCTAGAATGGTCAGAAGGCTCTGACCGCTGGTCAGGAGATCGTGATCGGCTGTGACGGGGAGGCCGGTCGTGTGATCGACCAGAATGATCTGATGCCAGTGACTGAATTTCTGAAATGTCTGTTAAACAAAAGAGTGCTGTTTATTTTCCCATGAAATGACTACAGTAAAATATAAGGTACTCCAATAATAATGGAAATAAGTTACTAAATATAAATTCATATAAAATGGTTGATTTAAGCATTAACTTAATCAGCTACTATTCGATATTGGTGAGCTGTCAACAGAAAAAATTTTTTTTGAATTCTTATATTTTGAAGGTGTCTGGCTTATAGAAAATTATCATTTCATTCTAAAATGTCAAATCTTCCCACTTTAAGAAACAGGTCACTTAAAGGGTCTCTGCAAACAGAGCCACACTCACCATCTCTCTCAGAGGCATTAGCAGAGTGGATACTGTCAGAAAGATCAGGGACATTCAGCAGGGTAGCCCGCTCATCTCTCTGAACTACCATCTTTAACTTGCCTTTAGACCTCTCTATCAATGTCTTTGCATCTGTCAATGACATATTTTCCGTCACGGTACCATTTATCTGCAACAGAAAAGAAACTATAGGTTGAAGGTAAATGACAAAAATACAAACGTTAACTTAGTCTGACATGAACAGGAATATCTAGACTACTCCTGGGCTTGCTCTGAGAACCAAAATATTCCCTTTACACTTTTCCTAAACTATCAAAGTACTCCTCCTTACTGAAATAATAAAATCTGTACTACACTGCTGCTCTGCCAGAAAAGCCCAAATTAGCATCTTCTACCTCCTCCCCATCACTTTCTATTACTCATGGGCAAACTAACAAAACACATCAATAATATCCGGAGGAGTTATCAAAACCACTTAATGTGGAACAACAAACAAATCTATCTACAAAAGTAACTCCTATTAGTGAAAAATACACATTTGGCGCTATTAATTCTCCAGGATGACTCTATGCCAAAAGAAAAGCGTCAGTGTTGACATGTAATAATAGCCAGTGGCAAACTATCTAGTCCCCAAATACTGATTTTTAATTCTTTTTGGCAAAATCGCTTCAAGCATGAACAGGAGCTATGTGGTCATACTAGAACTTGTTTTCTACTGCAGTTCATCAAAATGTAAGAATATGACTATACCTTCAATACAACATCGCCTTCTTGAATATTGCCATCTCTTGCTGCCAAACTATCTTGTGAAATTTCCTTTACAAATATATGGCTGGCCAATCGAAGACCATATTCTGAAATAATATATTTAAATGTCTTTAGTGTAAAATCCCAAGAGTAAAATCCCAAGACTCTTAAATAGAGTTTAAAAGTATGAAACTAATAATCACCGCATAGAGTTTTTAAGTACAATCAGTAATAAGAAATTATTCTTGGCCTCCCTGCAAAGAAGACATTTCCTCTAATCATCAGAAAGTCTTCACTGTCAGTGTGAAAGCAAAGGGAAAGTGCGTGGTTCAAACAAAAGATTGACACATCGTGCTCTCACTGTACTGAAAGAGAGAAAAATCCAAAGAGATAACCATTTCTCTCTGATGGTGTCATGCTGATGCACTAGCTTCTCAGAAGGTTTAAAGAATAAAATTCTGAAAAGGAAAACTCTGGAATCCTTTACGATTTTGTTGATGACTTGAACACCTCTCTGAGAGACATACACAGAGCATCAGTGTGCACCACTCAAACGAGGGCTTAAAACAAGCCAAGCAGATGTGGGGAGGAGTTAAAGATGCCAGTCCTTCCAACAACCGACAAAGTGCCCAGGAGCGTGGCAACATTAATTGCACCTGTGGGTGAGGGAGTGGTCAGAGTTAAAGAAGTTACCAGGAGAGTCCAGAAAACTGTCCAGGGGGCCTGCAAAGCTGTACAATGACTACAACTAACAGTATAATGTCAATAGGAACAGGACTGCCCCGGTTGTGTTAGGAGAAAGAGTAGGACTGAGTCTTACTGGGAAAGAAAAACAAAACAAAAACCAGAAGGGAAACAAAACTGTTTTTAAGATGGGATAAGTTAGCAGACCTGCTACTCAAGCTTTTAAAAGTTACATCAGTTACAGTTCAACTTAAGGCAAATATACAAAGAGTGTTCACAAGCAGGAATAGAATCAGGGTTAAAAAAAAGAAAATGACCTTCTAAGGAATCTAGGCAGTCAACTATGTGTGCTTTAGAAATGGTGACTGTATCTCACAGAAAGAAAGTATTGATTAAAAGACTGTCCTTATTTAAGACTTAAAAATTATAAATGACCAAAATACAGAGATGACTCTAAAATATTCCTTGTATATTAATGTATTCGTTTATTCTAAGTATTTCCTTAGTAAATATTAACTAGGTGGTAGGCACTAGAGATAAAAACCAGCAATTGAGACAGTCCCTGCGCTCTGGCAGCTTCCCTAGTCAGTAGGGAAAAAGACGTTACCACAATTACCTGTGTGATGAAGAGTTCAGATGGAGCAATACATGATTCTGTGCCTAGTGGGGGTCAGAGAAGGCCTCCCTGAGAAGCAAATGCTAAAGCTGAAACTCTACCTAAGAAATACTAACACTAAACCTGAGAAATGGACTTCCCTGGTGGCGCAGTGGTTGAGAATCCACCTGCCAATGCAGGGGACACAGGTTCGAGACCTGGTCTGGGAAGATCCCACATGCCGCGGAGCAACTAGGCACGTGAGCCACAACTACTGAGCCTGCATGTCTGGAGCCTATGCTCCGCAACAAGAGAGGCTGTGATAGTGAGAGGCCCGCGCACCGCGATGAAGAGTGGCCCCTGCTTGCCACAACTAGAGAAAGCCCTCGCACAGAAACGAAGACCCAACACAGCAAAAATAAATAAATAAACAAATGTGGGTTTAAAAAAAAAAAAAAAGAATATAAACCTGAGAAATGAGGTTGGGTGGGGGTGGTGGTGTGTGTGTGTGTGTGTGTGTGCGCGCGCGCATGCGCGTGGGTGTGGGTGTGTGCGTGCGTGTGCACACTGGTCAAGACAGAATGGTTAAAAACAAGTGCACCAGAAGGTATGAAGGAAAGACAAGACAGGTTTGATGAAGTCGTAAGTGCAGGGCAAGAGTCAGACAGAGAAGCAGCCCAGAGGACCCTGTAACCATGTGGAGCAGTCCACAGAATGGACCAGGGAGATCCAGAGACTGGATCATGAGGCTGGGTGAGTCACTTAATAGACAGTGGTGTGGTGCTCCTCACCCGCCGTGCCCCACAACACAAAAAAGGAAAAAGTAACGATGTGTTGATTAACTTGATTGTGGTGATCGTTTCCTAGTGTATACATACCTCAAACCATCACACTGTACACCTTAAATACATAACAACTTTACATATTAATATACAATGTCAATTACACCTCAATAAAGATGGAAGAAAAAAAAAGATGCTGGTAGCTTGGATGAGGGTGGTGGTGGTGGAGAAAGGAGGAGTAGGACAGTAAAGTGTGGTGTTTAGGAAGTTAGAAGGTGTTAACCGGGCATAGGAAAGCAGGGGAAAAAAGATGTCACGGAAAACTATACCATGCTGCCCCCGGCTGGCTTGAGAGACCGGGTAGACAGGAATATATGCAATGGGATATTCCATAAGAAACATTCCACGAGGGAGATGTGCTGTATCTGAGGGATGCAGACGAACACCTAAGTGTACATGCCTATGAGTCAGCTGGGGCACCAGGGTACACACACTGGACCTAGGGAAGGAGCTGTGCCATCATGAGCAGCCCACGACACTGAGAGACATGAGATTTCCTAAAGATGTTATATGAAGTAGAAAAGAGATTCTAGAACAGAAATCCACAGAACACTGAAAGGTAGAATGAGGACAAAGAGATTGCCAAGGATACAGAAAAGAAAGAGGGAGGAACCCTTGAAACCCACAGCATTACAGGAGCCAAGAGAAAACATTATTTCAAAAAACAGGGAGTGGTTAATTATTAGAAAAATGCAAATCAAAACTACAATGAGGTATCACCTCACACCAGTTAGAACGGGCATCATCAGAAAATCTACAAGCAACAAATGCTGGAGAGGGTGTGGAGAAAAGGGAACCCTCTTGAACTGTTGGTGGGAATGTAAATTGATACAGCCACTATGGAGAACAGTAGGGACGTTCCTTAAAAAACTAAAATAGAATTACAGTATGACCCAGCAATCCCACTACTGGGTATATACCCAGAGAAAACCATAATTCAAAAAGACACATGCACCCCAATGTTCACTGCAGCACTATTTACAATAGCCAGGTCATGGAAGCAACCTAAATGCCCATCAACAGATGAATGGATAAAGATGTGGTACATATATACAATGGAATATTACTTAGCCATAAAAAGAAATGAAACTGAGTCATTTGTAGAGATGTGGATGGACCTAGAGACTGTCATACAGAGTGAAGTAAGTCAGAAAGAGAGAAACAAATATGGTATATTAACATATATATGTGAAACCTAGAAAAACAGTATAGATGAACCGGTTTGCAGGGCAGAAATAGAGACACAGATGTAGAGAACAAACGTATGGACACCAAGGGGGGAAACTGGGGGTGGTGGGGGTGGGGGTGGGATGGGATGAACGGGGAGACTGGGATTGACATATATACACTAATATGTATAAAACAGATAACTAATAAGAACCTGCTGTATAAAAAATAAATAAAATTCAAAAAAAACAGGGAGTGGTTAACTATGTGAAATGGTACTGAAAAGGCAAGTAAGATAAAGACTAGAAATGTCTACCGGATTTAGTATGACCAGTTCTAGGAGCAGATACCAGAGAGAGAGGGCTGAAGAGTGAGTGGTGAACAAGGAGAAACAGCTCTGAACACAGACAGTCTGACTGAGAAGTTGGTATGGATGAGGGCAGAGGGGAGCAAAACCAGGAGACATGTCAGGTTTCAGTAAAGCGGATCAGAGCCAGCCTTCAAATACTCTTACACCTTTTTATCAAAATGATCAGTCATCAACGCTTTCCTGCATGGGAGAGACACGCCCATGGCAGCAAGAAGCCACAATCAGACTCATTTGTATCAAATGTGATTACCTGAGGGGAGGCAGCTAGGCTTCAGTTTCAAAATTTTTTGACAAACAAGTCCTTTGCTTTTAGAGCAATATCCTGTGGCGGGTCCTCTCCCTCCGACTCTCCATTTAGAAAAGGCAGCCTGCCCTCCCTCTGAATCCAATGATTTCTACCCAGATGTAGGTACTACTGATCCTGACAGCTAAGTAAAACACTGAATTGCAACTTGGTGATGGCGTGACATTTCTTGTATTAGCCTATTCTACTCACAAGAAGTAATCCAAAATCCAACTACTGGACAATTTATGTGAAGTACTATCTGCTACAACAAAATGATTCAAGAAGAGGAAACAGATGACCCCTGAAGCCTGACATCACAGGATTTGATTTAAAGCAACAGGACACAAAAACGAAGATAACAGAAGACAACAAAGCAAAGATATAAAGTGATGGCAAACTTACTTCTCATTAAAATTAGTCTTAAAATTTTCATGTGAAAATGATAAACGAGTTGGTAGAAAATACCTTCGTTTTTCCGGGATTTCACCAGTGTGACTTTGGTGGGTCTGGCAGGTTGACTGGAAGCCACAGATCGCCTATCAGATCGCGGAGACAGACTCCTCTCTCGACTTGCACTTCTATCCCTGGCCCAGCTCTTCTCACTCCTCCTGTTAACCATGCCCCCACGGCCACTTCTCGGGTCGTGTACTTCCTCATCATAACTATCTTCTTCATTCTCAGATACTGGTTCAGGATCAGGACGACTTACTGGTATCTGAACTTTCTTTTTCCTTCGAATAGTCTACAAATAAGAAGGATTAGAATATGAGCTGATTTTCATATACGTACTTTCAGTTCTTAAGAGAGGAAGATCACATTTTTCTGGTCTCATACTCATTATGAATAAGAGATATAATACACAAATATAACAAATTAATAAGGAATACTTTTCTATATTGGTTATATTTTCTGCTCTCCTGGTAAACAGATCTGGTTAAGAAGCAAATTTGGAATAGAGGGCCTAATAAAGTTCTTAATTAATTCAGAAGATCTTCTATGTGTAATAATTACAAGCTTACAGGAAAACTAATAATTACTGGTGGTTTGAATAAAGGAGGGAGCACTGTACTCTAATACAATCAAATATACTGTAGTTGTTACCAAACCAGAGCAAACTTGCAGGCCCAACTTGATTCCTTAAAAATTTCAGAATCCATGAGTATCAAGGCCCACAACTGTCCTACTGGAACTCTAAGAGAGAAATTTATTGTACTGCCACACTAACACTGAACTTAGTGTTGTGTTGGAGCTAATAACTCCATGATACTCCACCAATACAAACTTTGTTTCTCTCTCTCCAAAATTTGTAATTTATGGTCTATGCATAAATTCCTTCTTCTGGCTTTCTTTACTCAATTGACTCTGAT
Organism: Leucopleurus acutus; assembly: GCF_964270905.1. Lineage (NCBI taxonomy): Eukaryota > Metazoa > Chordata > Mammalia > Artiodactyla > Delphinidae > Leucopleurus > Leucopleurus acutus. The sequence goes on from NC_139142.1 coordinate 172,841,915, forward strand.
ACTGGTTCAATTTTCCCTGTTCACTTATTTCCTTTACTTTCTGTAAGATCAAGATCTATTTGCGTTGCCTTCTGACTGAGTGGCCTCTTAATCCCTGGACTGTACTCTGTCTTCTCACACCAGTATACATTTGATCTCATCAGAGATCTGCAAGATCTTCTTGAGTAACACTCCTTGTCTTCTACTTCTGACACCCTGATCTACTGAAACTTCTCCATGTCCATCTTATGTCTGACTCCTCCATGCCCTCCTATTCTCCTAGTCCATCAATTCCCTCCTGGTTTCAACTGTCTTCCTCCCAAGTTTGATGAGTTGTCATGCTTCGATATTTAAATGATTTTCTCTAGCCCCGGGATACCACAGCCCTGTACCTGCTGAGTCAGGACCCAGCCCACCCCAGTAGGCTGGCACCAGCCCCTGGACCCCCAGGGCCCTGCAGCCAGAGACTCCATGACCAGCCTGCCTACGCTGGGCACTAGCCCTGGGACACATAGGACCCTGACCCTGTCCACCAGTAGGCTGATACTAGCTCTGAAACACCTTGGACCCATCAGCCAGCCACTCTGGGATCCAGCCCCACTCACCAGTAGGCTTACAAAGCTTTGGAACACCCCGAACCCTGCAGCCAGTGATGTCTGAAACCAGCCTGCTCACCAGCAAGCCTACACTAGGACCCCTGGCCGCACAACCAGCCACCCAGGTCTACCCACCAGTGGGCCAGCACTAGAGAGAGAGGGCCCAAATCAATAATATCAGAAATGAAAAAGCAGAAGTTACAACTGACAGCACTGAAATACAAAAGATCACAAGAGATTACTGTGAACCATTATACACAAATAAAATGGACAACCTAGAAGAAATGGACAAATTCCTAGAAATGTACAACCTCCCAAGACTGAACCAGGAAGAAATAGAAAATACGAACAGACCAATTATCAGTAATGAAACTGAATCAATAATTTTAAAACTCCCAACAAACAGAAGTCCAAGACCATATGGCTTCACAAGTGAATTCTACCAAACATTTACAGAAGAGTTAACATGTATCCTTCTGAAACTCTTCCAAAACATTGCAGAGGAAGGAATGCTTCTGAACTCATTCTATGAGGCCAGCATCACCCTGAGAGCAAAACCAGACAAAGAGAAGAGAAAAGAAAATTACAGGCCAATATCAATGATAAACATAGATGCAAAATTACTCAACAAAATATTAGCAAACTGAATTCAACAATACATTTAAAGGATCATACACCATGATCAAGTGGGATTTACCCCATGGATGTAAGGATGGTTCAATATCCACAAATCGATGTGATATATACCACATTAACAAACTGAGGAAGAAAAATTTTATGATCGTCTCAATAAATGTTGAAAAAGCTTTTAATAAAATTCAACATCTATGTATGATTAAAAAAACTCAACAAAGTGCATATAGAGGGAACATACCTCAACATAAAAAAGGTCATATATAAGCCCACAGCTAACATGGTGGGCTCAGTGGTATAAAGGTGAGAGCATTTTCTCTAAGATCAGGAACAAGACAAGGATGCCCACTGTCGCTCTTTTATTGAACTTAGTGTTGGAAGTCCTAGCCCCAGCAATCAGACAAGAAAAAGAAAAGGAATCCAAATTGGAAAGGAAGAAGTACAACTGTTACTGTTTGAGGATGACATGATACTCTATAGAAAATCCTAAAGGCATCATGAATAAACTGCTAAGAGCTCATCAATAAATTCGGCAAAGTTGCAGGATACAAAATTAATACAAAGAAATCTGTTGTATTTCTATACACTAACAACGAACTATCAGAAAGAGAAATTAAGAAAACAATCCCATTTACAAATCGCATCAAAAAATAAAATCCCTGGGGGCTTCCCTGGTGGCGCAGTGATTGAGAGCCCGCCTGCTGATGCAGGGCACACAGGTTCGCGCTCCGGTCCGGGAAGATCCCACATGCCGCGGAGCGGATGGGCCCATGAGCCATGGCTGCTGAGCCTGCGCGTCCGGAGCCTGTGCTCCGCAACAGGAGAGGCCACAACAGTGAGAGGCCCACGTACCGCAAAAAATAAATAAATTAATTAATTAATTAAAATCCCTGGGAATAAATCTAACTAAGGAGGTAAAACACCTATACTCGGAAATATAACGACACCAATGCAAGAAACTGAAGACAACGGGAACAGATGTAAAGACATACGAAGTTCATGGACTGGAAAACTTAATATTGCTAAAATCACCATACTATCCAAAGCAGTCTAAATATCCAATGCAATCCCTATCAAAATGCCAATGGCATTTTTCACAGAACTAGAACAAGTAATTCTAAAATTTATATGGAAACACAAAGGACCCCAAATAGCAAAAAACGAACAAACAAAAACAATCTTGAGAATGAAGAACAAAGCTGGAGGCATCATGCACCCAGATTTCAAACTATACTATATGGTTACAGTCATCAAAACAGCATGGTACTAGCACAAAACCAGACACATAAATCAATGGAACGGAACAGAAGGCCCAGAAGATGAATCCACACTTACATGGGCAATTAATCTATGACAAAGGAGGCAAGAATGTACAATGGGGAAAAAACAGCCTCTTCAATAAATTGTGCTGGGAAAACAGGACAATTACATACAGAAGAATCATACTGGACTACTCTCTCATATCATGCACAAAAATAAATTCAAAATGGATACAAGATTTAAATATAAGCCCTGAAACCATAAAACTCCTAGAAGAAAACATAGGCAGTACACTATTTGACATCAGTCTTAAAAATATTTTTTGGATATGCCTCCTCAGGCAAGGGAAACAAAAGCACAAACAGGACTACATTCAACTAAAAAAGCTTTTACACAGTGAAGTTAACTATCAACAAAACAAAAAGGCCGCAGACGCAATGGGAGAAGATATTTGCAAACAATATGACCCACAAGGGATTAATATCCAAAATATACAAAGAACTTACACAACTCAACGTCAAAAAATAAACACACAACTCAATTAAAAACTGGGCAGAGGATCTGAATAGACATTTTTCCAAAGAAGACATACAGATGGCCAAAGGGCACATGACAAGATGCTCAATATCACTAATCATCAGTGAAATGCAAATCAAAACCACAATGAGATATCACCTCCCACCTGTCAGAATGGCAATTATGAAAAAGAAAACAAATAACAAGCACTGACAAGGATGTGGAGAAAAGGGAACACTCATGCTCTGTTGGTGGGAATGTAAATTAGTCCAGCCACTACGCAAAACAGTATGGAAACTTCTCAAAAAATTAAAAATAGAACTACCATATGATCCAGCAAATTCCACTCCTATTCACCCAGAGAAAATAAAAACACTAATTAGAAAAGACATTTATGGGAATCCCCTGGTGGTCCAGTGGTTAGGACTCTGCACTTCCACTGCAAGGGGCATGGGTGCAATCCCTGGACGGGGAACTAAGATCCTGCATGCCACGAGGCCAAAAAAAAAAAAAAAGAAGGAGGGGAGGGAAGAAAGGAAAAGGAAAAGACATTTGCATGTCTCTGTTCATTGCAGCATTATTTATGATATCCAAGATATGGAAGCAAAGCAAGTGCCCATCAACAGATGAACGGATAAAGAAGATTTGATACATACACACACACACACACACACACACACACACACACACACGAATACTACTCAGCCATGAGAAAGAGTAACATCTTGCCATCTGCAACAACACAGATGGACCTGGAGGGTATTACACTAAGTGAAATAAGTCAGACAGAGAAAGACAACTACTGTATGATTTCACTTATATGTGGAATCTAAACAACAAATGAACGAACATAACAAAACAGAAATGGAGTTACAGATACAGAGAACAGGCGGCTGCCAGAGGGAAAGGAACAGGTGAGACAGATCAAACAAACTTCCAGTTGCAAAATAAATGAGTCATGGGTATGAAATGTACGGTGTAGGAAACACAGTAACTACCTAGTATCTTTGTATGGTGACATATCGCAACTAGATTTATCCTGGTGACCATTTTGAAATGTAGAGAAATATAGAATCACCATGTTGTGTAACAGGAACTAACAGTGTTGTAGGTCAATTATACTTCAAAAACAAACAAATTTATAGAAAAAGAGGTCAGATTTGTAGCTACAGAGGTGATGGGGGCTGGGGGGATTGGATGAGGGCAATCAAAAGTGCAAATTGGGGCTTCCCTGGTGGCACAGTGGTTGAGAATCTGCCTGCCAAGGCAGGGGACACAGGTTCGATCCCTAGTCCGGGAAGATCCCACATGCCGCAGAGCAACTAAGCCCGCGTGCCACAACTACTGAGCCTGCGCTCTAGAGCCCGCGAGCCACAACTACTGAAGCCGGCGTGTCTAAAGCCTGTGCTCCGCAACGAGTGATGCCACCGCAATGAGAAGCCTGCGCACCACAATGAAGAGTAGCCCCCGCAACCAGAGAAAGACCACGCACAGCAACAAAGACCCAATGCAGTCAAAAATAAAATTTTTTTTTTTTAAAGTGCAGACTTCCCTTCATAAGATAAATAAGTACTAAGGACATAATGTACAACATGGTAAATATAATTAAAGTTGCTAAGAGAGTAAATCCTAAGAGTTCTCATCACAAGGAAAAAATGTTTTTTTCTATTTCTTTAACTTTGTATCTATATGAGATGATGGATGTCACAATTTCATGAAGTCAAATCACCATGCTGCACACCTTAAACTTACACAGTGCCGTATGTCAACTGTATCTCAGTAAGGTGGGGGGAAGTTACTTTCTCTTGACCCGTTGGTCCTGTGCCAGGTCAAACCCTGTCCTGTATTATCTTCCCCTTCAGATGGCTGCATCCCCACACCGGCTGGTTAGGTTCTCCTCTATAAATTCATTTTACTTGAAAGAATTCTTTCATTTATTCAGCAATCCTTTCATCTACCTCTTGTTGCCTCAAATTCCATGGAATGTGCTAACACAGGTATCCCGAAACCGTTCTCTGAGATGCCAGTCACTAGGCCTGATTTATAGAGATCAGTGCCACTTCACATCCCCACTCCCACATGCTTTCAGTGTCTCATTTATTTGGTCTTCCTTCCTGGTCTCAGACAATTCAATCCTCTTCCTGCATGAACAACACCCTTTCAGAGGGGCTTATTCTCATCCCACCCCACCTCCAAGACCTTTCCTCATCAATTACCACCCCCCTGCAAGCCAGATACCAACAACTATAATCTCTCCCTATTTACCTCCAGTCTGTCCTCTGCCTACTAATCTGCAAACTCATCTTTGATTCCCATCTCGCTACTCATTTCCAAGCTATCATCTTTTCTCTTCCTTTTGTGACTCACTTTCTTCAAAGGGCTGCTCCACACTTAATACCGCAGCTTCTTACCACCAAGAGTGATCAGAGAAGGCCTCTCTGAGGACACATCGAAGCTAAAGGTCAACAAGCAGCAAGAGGCCAGCATGTGGAAAGGACAGGCAGCCAAGGCCCTGTTATGAATGAAGAAAAGGCTGCCTGCCTTGTTACTCTTGGTGCCTCATGGCTGAGGCCCTTCTCGGGCAACATTTACTGTAAAGCACCCCTCACTGCCTCCCTGAGTCTTACTCTCACCTCTATTTCCATCTCCAACATGTTGTATTAGAAGCAATTCTTTGTGTTAGCACTTCGATCTTCAATCGCTCCCTAGTAAGGTATAAACAAAATAACCAGTTGAGTCCTCAAAGCTTTCCCCGTCACTCCCCTAAGAGAGTGAGCACCACCTGTCTGAAATCTGCACCTGAAGCACCCTCCATCTCAGATGATTTGCATGATGGCTGTGACTGTGTGTACCCATCAAGCCTACTGAAATTCAAGTTCCCTGAGGAGAAGGTCCTGGCCAGGTCATTTTAACTGTACCTGTAATGAAGTATTTGCACGTAGTAAGTGTTTAACTCATTGAAAAATATCCAATCCTGCTATGATTCCCCATTTATATTATGAGTTAAGTACTATAAACCCACTCAGGCTTGGTAATCATACTTGATTTTAACACTGAAAATTGTGAAACAAAAATTTTGGGAAAAAATGCCTACTTCAAAACAGGTCAGCTGAATTAAACGTTCAAATATAAAACAAAACAATGAAATTATGTAAGTACTAGAATAAAATATAAGATATATGTTTTTATAACTCTGGTAAGGTAAAGACTTTTGTAAGCATGACACCAAAGGCAGAGCCAATCAAGTGAAAGTCTGACAGATATGACAGGATAAAAATGAAAACATTCCCATGATGATGAAATAAAATGATATAAAAGCAAACAAAAAAAACACTGTAAACAACTTACACACACTCACAAAGAAAATGGAAAAACAATATATGCAGTGTATACCACAAAAGGATAATCATCTTAATACACACAACACTAGTGTGACAGTCATCAACATAAGAATAGGAACAGGCAAAGAACCATAACGGGAAGTATACATACCAGGTGAAGATCAAACCCACTTGTAATTTGAAATACTATGTTTAGTCCATCAGTTTGGCAGAGATGTAAGCGTTGATGAAATTGTACTCTCTCAGTAGCTTATTGGTTTTCTAATGGGCAAATTGGCAATCCATGTATCAAAAGTCGTTCATGTCATCTGACTCTAAAAAGCTACTCCTAAGAAGTTATTCTTAAAAAGTAACTGAACAAGTAGATAGAAATACGATGATTTTTATTATTTTTAAAATAATAAAGATTATTTAAAAAATAATCTTATTAAAAATAATTTTAATAAGATTATTTTAAAATAATCTTAATTTTTAAAAAAATACTTGTGGAAACTGGACATTGAAATGCCCATCAGTGAATGCATTGAGGAAGTGTGCACACACACTGAAATGCTATGCAGCCATGTGGGTAAATACTAAAGTGTTCAGAGTTTATCTCTAGGAAGGTGTTTTCGCCCATTCGCTTCATAATGCTTTTTTAGTATGTTCAGAATTTTAGTAAAAACTACACATGTTCACTATGTTATAAACAATCTTTTACTATCTTCTCTTCACCTACTGTTAAACAAAATTAAGCACATTTATGGTAGTTATATTATCAAAGGAGTTCTAACATTTTAATTCAACGGAAAAGAAATTTATTGAGCCTAATGCCCAAGGGATCTTAGTTTATGGGAAGATATAAACTAAGAACCATCAAAATATAAGAGCCCAGGGCCGGGGAGGGAAGGAGCTAGCTACTCAGAACTGGGGGGAAAAAAAACATATATAGTGACCTGAGGTTCTGGTTATGGCAGGAGATGAGTTAAGGAAGACATCCTACAATGAAAGGCCACATTTTAAGACACTACGGTTTTATTCTCAATGATGAAAACTTAGCGTATGTTGATGACGTAACCCACTCTCTTCAGACGCAGGAATGAACAGCTACCCTCTGCTGACTGAACATGCTTCCACCCAACCCTCCTACAGCTTCTCCCTGAAGAGCAAACTACTTGCCCAACCTTCCTGAGTTCCACCTTTCCAAATGATGTAGCGAAGCACAGTGAGAGGAAAACTCATCCTTCTTACATGTGCTATTTCAAATACATAACAGGTTTTGGACTGTTTCTTACAAAATCATTTCTATGGTTAGAAAAGTCTGAAGTGTAGGAGTACAACTTTCTTGGTTGTATTATTGATGTGGGGCATGTGTACTAAACATTTTGCATGGAAAAACACAACAGTTCAATATTCCAAAGAATGAAGCTGGAGCTATGGGTGAAGCTCACAACCTCAGACACAGGGAGAAAAATCCAATTTACCTATGGTGCTCACCTTGGAATATGCAGTGACTCATCTGAAGAACACTTATTCAATTTATAAAAACCAACAAATATAAAAATTAGCAATTTGCTTCTGTAAATGCTACAATCTCATGTTATAAAAACTGTTTAAAAATTGTACCATCAACTAGCCAGTCTGTACACGAACTGCAATTTAAAACAACACTAGAGTTCCAAATGTAAAAATACAGTTACAACAAAAAGCTGTGAAAACACATGCACAGTAGAAGATGCCTGTCATCTGGAATGCAGTAACTAAACTCTGGGTCTACTGCCACATGAGAAAACTCACTTAACCAGCAAGGACACTGGTGCGGAGATGAGCCATACGGCACAGCAGCCTACACAATGTGAGAGGGCCTCCAACTGTGGGTATACAGTCTCAGGAAATACCCCTTCTGGCTCTCACCATAGCTCCCAGAGGTCAAAACACCATGCAGGCCTCCTCACTCCAGCCCTCTCCTTTCTGTTGGGTCCACTGTGGCTCTGACTGTCTGCTGCAAAGTAGAAAGGTTCTCAGTGGACAAGGCAGGACAAACCATGTAGCCGCCAGCCTCTTCCTCCTACTCTATACACCTGAGTTAACGCCTCAAGCGGTACCTTAATTAGGCCTTTCAGAGTCTAGATAAGGCAGAAACAGGGGCAGCAAAGTGGTTAACGTGCTCCTCTATGCATTGATAGATATACGTATATATATATATTTTTTTGGCCTCATGGCATGTGGGATCCTAGTTCCCCGACCAGGGATCAAACCTGTGATTCCTGCAGTGGAAGCACAGAGTACTAATCGCTGGACCGCCAGGGAAGTCCCTATGTAGATACAATTTTACGTAGGATTTTAACGTTAAATCCATTCTCTGCTACATGTGCCTAGTTTTAAATGAAACAGAAGAGTCTAGCAATACACTAAAAAACATATGAACCCTGAACAACTCTATAAAACAAAAAACAGAAAAAAAACAAAACACACAGAACAACCAAAAAAATAAACCCTTACCACTCTCTCTTTCCTCAAACTATATCGCAGTAACAAAGTAGCAACAATATACGTGTTCAAGGGACAACATAAAATTTGTCCACTGAACAAAACCTATAACAGAAAATACTTTAAACTGATTATACGCCAAGATTCAGTCTAATGTAAGTATTTTTTTAAAGAGGAAGCATTAAGCCATAAAGAGGTAACCATTCAACCAGGAGCTCCTTCCTTTCTTTTTCAATCAAAAAAAAATCCTGGTATCTGAGCTTTGAGAAAATACACACCAGTGACAAAACATACCACCGGTATTAGAAGAAAGAAACATTCTTACTTGTAAACAACTAACTTTAGAACTACTGTTCCAGATTTTATTTTCTTAAATGGGAAGAATGAATTCAAACACCAAAAACATACCAACAGTAAAGTTGGTATCTTTATAAAATTAAAGGTAAAAAACACTTACAATTTTTGCATTTTTTCCACTTTTCCTTAGTTGCTGAACAGCAAAAGCATGTTCAACATTATCCATTGAAACGCCATTAACCATCGCGACTCGGTCATTTTCCCTAAGGAAAAAAAGTGACCAAAATAATAACAAGTTAGACGAAACCATACAAATAAGTTTATAAAGATATTTTTAAGATAGGATCTTTAAAAAAGATATTCTAATTATGGGCTAATTAACCTGTCTTCAGATCAATGATAAAATAATGTCCAGCTATTTAATTTTCAAATCCCCCACAAAAAATGTTTAGCACTTGTAACTAACCACAGGTCATTAATTTTTTAACTATTAACACAATGTTTCCCAAAAGGACTGAACAGGTACCACAATACACATAATGACTTCTGGTGGTACAGTTACAGGCATTCAATGATACTAAGTCATAAGGCTGGAAAAAGTTATTCCTTCTTTAAAGAGAAAGTCTTTCTCCTTCTAATTTTCTTTCAGTCCTCTACTCATACTCTCATTTTTTTGCTAGTGTACCTTTTGCCTCTCTTTTATCTTGCTAATCTTCTTGTTGAACAAAAACACTAAGACTCAGGGTGAGAGGCTCCTGAAGGCTAGATTCTACCCCAAACTGAGTAACAAGTTTTCTTTTCACTATCTTTATTTTTTACAGTGACCTTCTATTTAAGTTAAGTGATACTAGCTTCCCATATATGACAGAGATAAGCATAAACGTATATTAATTTAGAAAAATCACTAGCATGACATGCCAATGGCTGAGGGTAGGAAACATGCTTACTGCAGCTGCCCTTCTGCGGGTCCTCCTTTAAGCACATCTGAAATCACTATCGAGGTTTCCCCACTCTGGAAATGAGGATTATCTCTTCCACCAGATATTGCAATTCCAAATCCAAATCCAGGAGCCTAAAGTAACAATTATAGTAAAATGTTATGATGTCATACTCTACAATCTAAAAAAGTTCAAATATAAAAATTACAATCCTATTACAAAATGCTCACTCACTTGTATGGAAACACATCAGAATGACCTATCCTGGTATGGGAATGCAGGCTTTAATAAATTTAATGCTGGGCATAACAGAATATCGAAAACTGTCAATTACATGAATGTTCTTTAAGAACTAAAACACATTTAAAAATTCTGAACACTGAAATCCTGAATTCATTTTTGCTTATCAGAAGGGTTCCTGAGGGAATTGGCAGTGCCCCCCACCCCCCCCCCCAGCCGTGATCATCACAAACACTGGCAACTGATTTGCAGAATGACAGATTTAATGAGCATATAAACCGGGTGCCATTTTATATAATAAAATATCAACAGCTGTGAAAATCAACTTCCTTCACTTACCGTAAAAATCTCTACTGAAGTAATACACTATAATGTCTTATACACACTGCATACAATAGAAAGTATACATTAATCATATCAAGCATTTTTTAATTACGTACATTGTTAATTAAACAAAATCATAATTAATTATATACTTCTAAATGAGCTGAGAATCTTTACCATGGTGACTAAGGACAGCCCAGCACAGAAACAATCAAAATACTACCAAGTTATTTAAAAATTACCTAATCTCGCTTTTTTCACGAAGATGGCGCCAAAGGTGAAGAAGGAAGCCCCTGCCCCTCCCAAAGCCGAAGCCAAAGCAAAGGCTTTGAAGGCCAAGAAAGCAGTGCTGAAAGGCGTACACAGCCACAAAAAAGAAGATGTGGACGTCACCCACCTTCCGACGGCCCAAAACACTGCGGCTCAGGAGGCAGCCCACATATCCTCGGAAGAGCGCCCCTAGGAGAAACAAGCTTGACCACTATGCCATCATCAAGTTCCCCCTCACCACCGAGTCAGCCATGAAGAAGACAGAAGACAGCACCACACTAGTGTTCACTGTGGATGTCAAGGCCAACAAGCATCAGATTAAACAGGCCGTGAAGAAGCTCTATGACACTGACGTGGCTAAGGTCAACACCCTGATCAGGCCTGATGGAGAGAAGAAGGCATATGTTCGACTGGCTCCTGACTATGATTCTTTGGATGTTGCCAACAAAATTGGGATCACCTAAACTGAGTCCAGCTGGCTAATTCTAAATATAGAAGTTTTCACTCTAAAAAAATAATTAAATAAAAATAAATAAAAATAAAAATTACCTAATCTCAAAGAAATCCACACCACTCCCTAGAAAGGAAATGAAGTATTCAGAGTAGTCTAAAAGAAACAGCCAATATTCTCCTAGGGCTCCAGAATCAAAAAATCAGAGGCTATGTTTTCATATAACGTTGTACTACACTATGCTCTACAATCCAAACCACCTGAGGACAAAGGTAACAACTTCCTTCCACTACTGTCCCATCCACAAAGACCACGCCCACCATGGACAGGGGATACATCATGACCTCCCCTTCTACCCCAAAGTCTACTGAAATAGCCAAAGAAGAAGAAAAGAAAAAAACTCTTATTAAAAAAGAATAAACACCAGCAATTCCACGCCTAGGTATATACCAAAAAGAAATGAAAACGTGTGCAGAGATTTATACCCATACACAGCAGCATTTATTAATAGCCAAAAACTGCAAACAACCCAAATGTCTATCCACTGATGAATGGATAAATAAAATATGGTATATCCATTAAATGAATTATCTGCAATAGAAAGGAGTGAAGTACTGATACATGCTACAAAATGGGGAACACAGAAAACATGATGCTATCTAAAAGAAGCCAACCATAAAAGACCACACACATACCATTCCTCTTAGATGAAACGTTCAGAAAAGACCAATCTGTATGAAACAGAAAATAGACTGGTGATTGTCGACGGCCAGGGTGTGGAAAGGGATGGAGACATTGGGGAGGGATGGTTTATGAGTAACATTATTCTTTTTCGGGTGATGGAATGCTTAAAAAGTGACTCTGGTGATGGTCTTACAGATCTGTGAATATACTAAAAATCACTAAATTGTACATTTAAATGGTGAATTGTATGGTCTGTGAATTATACTGCAATAAAGCTAATACCCCCCAGAAAAGGTTAATGTGAAAAAACAAATAAACAGGAAAACATCTGGGTGGCAGAAGATAATGGCAACTGCCTGAATCTGTGTCTCCAAAATAATACAAAACAGATCACTACACAAAACCATAGCCTTAATATAGCTCAAAACCAGAGAATATGCAAATCTCAAAATAGCTAGAAGTAGGCCTAAAATTTCAAAAATAAAGAAATGATTAGAAAGAAAACTATTAGCACATAATTAGAAAACTTAAGAGACTACAGAACAAGTTCAAATAAATTTGAAAACTTAGATAAAACAGATAATTTTATAGGGAAATACAGATTATTGAAATTGACTCTATTAGAAATAAAGACTTAAGCAACCCCATCGCTGAAGAGGAAACAGAGATAGTTATGAGAGAATTATCCCACAAAAAACACCAGGCACAGATGATTTCACAGGGAATTCTACCAAAACATCAATATCCAGATAGCCTCAATGCTCCATAAATTGTTCCAGAGCATCCTAAAATGAAGGAAAGCTTCTAACTCTTTTCAAGAAGCAATTATAATATTGATATCTAAATCTGATCATCACTATCCACAATAAAGACAGGGCTTCCCTGGTGGCACAGTGGTTAAGAACCCACCTGCCAATGCAGGGGACACGGGTTCGAGCCCTGGTCTGGGAAGATCTCACATGCCACGGAGCAACTAAGCCCGTGCACCACAACTACTGAGCCTGTGCTCTAGAGCCCACACACCGTAACTACTGAAGACCGCACGCCTAGAGCCCATGCTCCGCAACAAGAGAAGCCACCACAATGAGAAGCCCAAGCACCGCAACAAGAGTAGCCCCTGCTTACTGCAACTAGAGAAAGCCCACACGCAGCAACAAAGACCCATCACAGCCAAAAATTTAAAAAAACAAATTAATTAATTTTAAAAAGACAGAGCCCCCCTCCAAATACTAAAGCCTAACATCATTTATAAAGGCCAACACCATACAAATATTCCATGACAAGGTGATTTATTTCCAAGACTGTTGTATTAGGAAAGCCACTATATAGGAGACCCTATTAATAAACGTAGAGAAAAAAATTCAGAGATTATATCCATAGACCCTGGAAAGGCCTTTGACAAAATCCAACATTCACGACCAAGGGAAAGAAAAATTCAAGAAAATACTTTCAATCTGTTTTAATATTTCATTTTATGTTAAAGTACATGAAGAACCTTACCCACACACATAGTTGAAAAGGAGAAGAGTGATTTTAGTAAACCTTTTAGATGATTATGGATACTCCTGTTTGATTTTATACCGGTAAGTGATAGTTTCTTAATGGGTGGCTACAATGTGCAACCTAAAACCGTATCAGTGGACTTTTTGTACTTACTCTGTTACATGAATACCCATCCACTGGCCTATTTTGCACTTTGAATGGATTATTTTATCCAATGTGATTTTATAATACATTTCTTGGTCATTTGGAAAATATTTAGGTAAATCTTTCAAATGATGACACATTTCACTATACAATATTTTTTAAAAATCATACTTTAATTAATATCACCACCAAGGCAATCAAAGTCTTTAAGTAGTGAAAAGTACTGAGCTCATCTCATGGTGGCAGATAAATGTTTTCCAAATTTTAATTTCTGTTTTAAAATTCAATTTTCTTCATTGGCAACAACTATTATCAGAGTTGTTTTCCTTGAAGCAACAGGTACTCATCACTTGAGAAAAATGTTTGTCAAATATTCCAGTCTGGATAACCATTCCTTCAAGTAAAAGTGGTGTTACACACACAAATACACAGCTGGTTGAGCTTCCAATTCAAACAATCATGCAAGTACTTCAGTATAAAGCAGAAATACCTTATGCATATTTCCCATTTCAATATACAGATTATTTGTTAAATGTCTATTCAAAAGCTGACATGTGGTAAAATTAGTAATTTTTACTGCTTTGAGTTATTCTGCAGCAAAACTGGGATTGTTCTTACAAACTCTGAGTAAGTCCAGGAACTATTAGGATGGTTTGGGGCTATGAGGCCAGTTTTACCTCATACCACTGCTTTTGTACCTTCACTACAACTATCAACACAGTGAAAAAGACAAATAACATTTCTGTGCTGTTATGAAAATAGTTCGTCCTAAGCATAAAAAGATTTCAGAGGTCTTTTGGGGTCCTCAGCCCATACATTGATATTAAAAACCACTGAAAAAAGAAGAAAACCAAAAAAAACCCAAAACAAACAAACAAAAAACCCAACGAAGCAATTTACAAAAGATATGAAATGTTAAAACTCATAAGAAACGCAAATTAAAACCGCACAGAGAATGGTAAAAATTAAAGTACAACAACACATTTTGTTGAGGCGGCTGTAGAAAAATAGGCACCACTGCTAATGGGCATGCAAACTGCTACAATTCTTTAGGAGAGGAATTTGGCAATCCTAACAAAATTACAAAAGCATTTATGTATGTATGTATGTATGTATGCATTTACTTATCTGTATTTTTGGCTGCGTCTTAGTTGTGGCACGCGGGCTCCAGAGCGTGGGCTCTGTTGTTGTGGCACACGGGCTCTCTAGTTGTGGCACAGGGGCTCAAGCAGTTGCGGCACAGCCTGTGGGATCTTAGTTCCCCGACTAGGGATCAAACCCAACCCATGTCCCGTGCGTTGGAAGGTGGCTACTTAACCAATGGGCCACCAGGGAAGTCCTCAAAAGCACTTTATCTTTCAACAGAGTGAACCAGTTTCTAGCAATGTACACTGAAGATTACATATACAGCTCCAAAAATAAGAAAATACATATGTACATAGTTATTCACTGCAGATTGTAACTGCAAATACTGGAAAAAACCTAAAACACCCAAGGGTTACCTCCAAGGCAGTTTGGGGAGGGGTGTGTTATTCTCTGGCTCTTTTTCCGTCCTTGGAGGAGGCTAGCACTAATCTTTTATTCTGTATACTTTTAAACTGTGCATTTATATCTTGCTTGGTAATTCTTTTATTTAAAAATTAAAAACATAATACAAAAATATTAAAGAAATGCCAAAAACATAAGGACCTTTCAATAAGGAAGGCGGAGGTGAGTAGATACTTCCTAAGATTTGCTTGTGAACAAGTAAGTACAGTCTTGGCTGCATGAGCCAGGCATCAAACCCAGGCAGAACATACTGCTTCCATGCAGTGCCAGCACTCTGTGGGGCATGTCATCCTGCTGGATCAGCGCTGGCTGCAGTTCATTTAATGACTACCCAGGAAGTCTGTGATTCCCAACCCTGTCTACAGATGAAAATCATTTGGGATCAGTCTCAAAACTGCTTGATGATTTCCAAACCCCCCACCCCACAACCATTAAATAAAACTGGAGGAGGGCAGATGGCAGGCGTTTAAAAAAAAAAAAATCTCCTAAGTGATTCTAATGGGCAGCCAGGGCTGAGAACCCTAGCCTTAAAAGCTTTGTGAATTTAAGACCAGGGTGATCATCAAAAACTATAAAAGGTTCGACTATCTCACACCTTCCCTTCCCTCTCAGGGAAGGTTTCTCTCCGAAACCTTTTTAGGCTTAGATCTCCACACGGTCCCATTTTTGGCCTTTTCAACAGATTTCTTACCTCCACTGCACTACAATTTACCCTCCATCGTGTTCAAAGGATTATTATTCTAAAACAAACCCAATTCTGTCATTCCATTGCCCAGAGGTCCAAGTTCCTTAACATGCAATATCCTGAAATGCAACGCCAACTTGCTTCCCAGCACCCCAGTCTTTACCCTAAACACACTTAACTACTGACCCCTGCTTAACCATGCCATGCATCATCAAGTTCCAAGCTTTCACATTTCTTCTCTGCCTAGGACTCCTTTAGCATCACACCCTTCAACATCCAGGTTCAACGACACCTCCTTCATAAAACCAACCTAGCTTTTCACAGGCACAAGTGGCCCATCCTGTAGGCTCTCCGGCCACATAGACACACTTCTGCTACTTAACACACAGCACTGTAAATAGCCTGGGTATCAGAGGTTCGTTTGGGAGGGGTTTACATATTCTTCTACATATCCCACCTGAGTACAACCCTGCAAGGGCCTAACACAAAGTGGCTCATCAATGTTAGGGCACTAAAACAAGTATCTAGCTAATTATTCAATTTAATTTTAACTCAATTTCCCTTTATAGAGTTGTCTTTTAAAACTCACACTAATTTGAGCACTAAAACCTCATTAGCAGCCAGAGTACTAGCGTGGATTTGGAATTTCTTGAATTTCCAAATAAAAACAAGCAGGGCAACTATACAGCAAACCAAAAACCGTATATACAGCAAAAAAAAAAAAAAAACCCCACAGGCAACCAATGTACCCTCCTGAGGAAGCAGATGGGGATGAGCAACACCTATGAGACTTGTGTGTTCCCAAAACCTACTTGGAAAGAAAGCCACAAGGCATCTGACACACCTTAGACCTGAAGAACCTCCCAAATAACTAACAGGTATTTACTGGAAAGAACGGCAGGGCAATTTTAGAACAACAGCTGAAACTGGGAGGGATTTTGCCTCTCCAGTTGTCAGTGAGAGCAAGGAGCCTGCAGTAGGGCGTGAATGGGCTAGAGCAGTGTAACCCCTAGGAATTCTCAACACAGACCTGCCAGTGGATTCAGACTAGAGAGGGACAGGAACAGCAAAAGATGAAAGGGTACAAAAGGCATGAGCCTAGGAAATGTCAGAAAGCAGCAGTTACGTTTCTTTAGTGCATGCACACATACAAGAAAACTAAGCCAATTTCTAGAAGCTCAAGAAAGGTAATTTCCCATAAAATTGAGCAAAAAAGGGATTATGATCAAATCCCTTAGAAAATTACTATAGAACACAATGAGTAGCAGAATATCCCTACAGAAAATGAAAGCATGCCAAAAAGAGTACTCAAAAAAAGAAAAATAAAGGATCAAAACTGTTACTATTATAAAACAAGTGAAAAGGCATTACAAAAATACACAGGACATGAAAGAATATAAATAAGAATTTTAGACAATCACAGAAAGATAGACAAAATGAAAAGGCAGAGGACTTTGTACCAGATGAAGGAACAAGATAAAACACCATAAAAACAACTAAATGAAGTGGAGATAGGCAACCTTCCAGAAAAAGAATTCAGAATAATGACAGTGAAGATGATCCAGAACCTCAGAAAAAGACTGGTGGCAAAGATCGAGAAGATGCAAGAAATGTCTGACAAAGACCTAGAAGAATTAAAGAACAAACACCTGGAAGAATTAAAGAACAGAGATGAACAATACAATAACTGAAATGAAAAAAAAAGAAAGCTGGAGTAGCAATACTCATATCAGATAAAACAGACTTTAAAATAAAGAATGTTACAAGAAACAAGAAGGGACACTACATAATGATCAAGGGATCAATCCAAGAAGAAGATATAACAATTAAAAATATATATGCACCCAACATAGGAGCACCTCAATACATAAGGCAACTGCTAACAGCTATAAAAGAGGAAATCGACAGTAACACAATAATAGTGGGGGACTTTAAGACCTCACACCAATGGACAGATCATCCAAAATGAAAATAAATAAGGAAACAGAAGCTTTAAATGACACAGTAGACCAAATAGATTTAATTGATATTTATAGGATATTCCATCCAAAAACAGCAGATTACACTTTCTTCTCAAGTGCGCACGGAACATTCTCCAGGATAGATCACATCTTGGATCAAAAATCAAGTCTCAGTAAAGTTAAGAAAACTGAAATCATATCAAGCATCTTTTCTGACCACAACACTATGAGATTAGAAAAGAATTACAAGGGAAAAAAAACATAAAAAACACAAACACATGGAGGCTAAACAATACATTATTAAATAACAAAGAGATCACTGAAGAAATCAAAGAGAAAATCAAAAAATACCTCGAGACAAATGACAATGAAAACACGACAATCCACAACCTATGGGATGCAGCAAAAGCAGTTCTAAGAGGGAAGTTTATAGCTATACAAGCCTACCTCAAGAAACAAGAAACATCTCAAATAAACAACCTAACCCTACACTTAAAGGAACTAGAGAAAGAAAAACAAACAAAACCAAATTTAGCAGAAGGAAAGAAATCATAAAGATCAGATCAGAAATAAATGAAATAGAAACAAAGAAAACAAGAGCAAAGATCAATAAAACTAAAAGCTGGTTCTTTGAGAAGATAAACAAAATTGATAAACCTTTAGCCAGACTCATCAAGAAAAAGAGGGAGAGGACTCAAATCAATAAAATTAGAAATGAAAAAGGAAAAGTTACAACAGATTCTGCAGAAATACAAAGCATCCCAAGAGAGTACTACAAGCAACTCTATGCCAATAAAATGGACAACCTGGAAGAAATAGACAAATTCTTAGAAAGGTATAACCTTCCAAGACTGAACCAGGAAGAAATAGAAAATATGAACAGACCAATCACAAGTAATGAAATTGAAACCGTGATTAAAAATCTTCCAACAAACAAAAGTCCAGGACCAGATGTCTTCACAGATGAATTCTATCAAACATTTAGAGAAGAGCTAACACCCATTCTTCTCAAACTCTTCCAAAAAATTGCAGAGGAAGGAACACTCCCAAACTCATTCTATGAGGCCACCATCACACTTATACCAAAACCAGACAAAGATACCACAAAAAAAGAAAATTATAGACAAATATCACTGATGAATATAGACGCAAAACTTCTCAACAAAATACTAGCAAACAGGATCATATACCATGATCAAGGTGGATTTTATCCCAGGGATGCAAGGATTCTTCAATATATGCAAATCAATCAATGTGATACACCATATGAACAAACTGAAGAATAAAAACCATATGATCATCTCAATAGATGCAGAGAAAGCTTCTGACAAAATTCAACACCCATTTATGATAAAAACACTCCAGAAAGTGGGTATAGAGGGAACCTACCTCAACATAATAAAGGCCATATATGACAAACTCACAGCAAACATCATTCTCAATGGTGAAAAACTGAAATCATTTCCTCTAGATCAGGAACAAGACAAGGATGTCCACTCTCGCCACTATTATTCAACAGTTTTGGAAGTCTTACCCATGGCAATCAGAGAAGAAAAAGAAAGAAAAGCAATACAAATTGGAAAAGAAGAAGTAAAACTGTCACTGTTTGCAGATGACATGATACTATACATAGAGAATCCTGAAGATGCCACCAGAAAACTACTAGAGCTAATCAATGAATTTGGTAAAGTTGCAGGATACAAAATTAATGTACAGAAATCTCTTGCATTTCTATACACTAACAACAAAAGATTAGAAAGAGAAATTAAGGAAACAATCCCATTCACCATTGCAACAAAAAGAATAAAATACCTAGGAATAAACCTACCTAAGGAGGTAAACTACCTGTACTCAGAAAAATGTAACACACTGATGAAAGAAATCAAAGATGACACAAACAGATGGAGAGATATACCATGTTCTTGGACTGGAAGAATCAATATTGTGAAAATGACTATACTACCCAAAGCAATCCACAGATTCAATGCAATCCCTATCAAATTACCAGTGGCATTTTTTACAGAACTAGAACAAAAATCTTAAAATTTGTATGTAGACACAAAAGACCCCGAAGAGCCAAAGCAGTCTTGAGGAAAAAAATCAGAGCTGGAGGAATCAGACTCCCTGACTTCAGACTATACTACAAAGCTACAGTAATCAAGACAATATGGGGGCTTCCCTGGTGGCACAGTGGTTAAGAATCCACCTGCCATTGCAGGGGACACGGGTTCGAGCCCTGGTCCAGGAAGATCCCACATGCTAAGGAGCAACTAAGCCGATGCCCACCACAACTACAGAGCCTGCGCTCTAGAGCCCACGAGCCACAGCTACTGAGCCCGCACACCTCAAGCCCATGCTCCACAACAAGAGAAGCCACCGCAACGAGAAGCCCGTGCACTGCAATGAAGAGTGGACCCCACTCGCCACAACTAGAGAAAGCCCTCACGCAGCAATGAAGACCCAACGCAGCCATAAATAAATAAATTAAATTAAATTAAAAAATTAAAAAAATATATAATATGGTACTGGCAAATAAACAGAAATATAGATCAGTGGAACAGGATAGAAAGCCCAGAGATAAACCCATGCACCTATGGTCAACTAATCTATGACAAAGGAGGCAAGGATATACAATGGAGAAAAGACAGCCTCTTCAATAAGTGGTGCTGGGAAAATTGGACAGCTACATGTAAAAGAATGAAATTAGGACACTCCCTAACACCATATATAAAAATAAACTAAAAATGGATTAGAGACCTAAATGTAAGACTGGACACTATAAAACTCTTAGAGGAAAACATAGGAAGAACTCTCTTTGACATAAATCACAGCAAGATCCTTTTTGATCCACCTCCTAGAGTAACAGAAATAAAAACAAAAATAAACAAATGGGACCTAATGAAACTTCAAAGCTTTTGCAAAGCAAAGGAAACTACAAACAAGATGAAAAGACAACCCTCAGAATGGGAGAAAATATTTGCAAACGAATCAACGGACAAAGGATTAATCTCCAAAATATATAAACAGCTCATGCAGCTCAATATTAAAAAAACAAACAACCCAATCAAGAAATGGGGAGACCTAAATAGACATTTCTCCAAAGAAGACATACAGATGGCCAAGAAGCATGTGAAAAGCTGCTCAACATCACTAATTATTAAGAAATGCAAGTCTAAACTACAATGAGGTATCACCTCACACCAGTTAGAACGGGCATCATAAGAAAATCTACAAGCAACAAATGCTGGAGAGGGTGTGGAGAACAGGGAACCCTCTTGCACTGTTGGTGGGAATGTAAATTGATACAGCCACTATGGAGAACAGTATGGACATTCCTTAAAAAGCTAAAATAGAATTACCGTATGACCCAGCCATCCCACTACTGGGCATATACCCAGAGAAAACCAAAATTGAAAAAGACACATGCACCCCAATGTTCACTGCAGCACTATTTACAATAGCCAGGTCATGGAAACCACCTAAATGCCCATTAACAGACGAATGGATAAAGAAGATGTGGTACATATAGACAATGGAATATTACTCAGCCATAAAAAGGAATGAAATTGGGTCATTTGTAGAGACGTGGATGGATCTAGAGACTGTCATACAGAGTGAAGTAAGTCAGAAAGAGAAAAACAAATATCGTATATTAACGCATATATGTGGAATCTAATAAAATGGTACAGATAAACTGGTTTGCAGGGCAGAAATAGAGACACAGATGTAGAGAACAAACATATGGACAGCAAGGGGGGAAAGTGGTGGTGGTGGTGGTGGGATGAATTGGGAGATTGGGATTGACATGTATACACTAATATGTATAAACAGATAACTAATAACCTGATGTATAAAAAATAAAACTCAAAAACTCAAAAAATGAAAAAAAAAGAATTTTAAGAATTCAGAAATGAGGCTGACAGAATTCAAGAGTTAATTAGAAATTTTAAAAAGCCATTTTAGACAGGAACACAAATAAACATAATACCATGAAAGAAACAGAAAGTAAAAAAGATAAATCTTTTATAAAACAAAAAAGAAATGTTTCAGGAGATTTTTTAAAAAGGATTTGAGAGAAAATTACAAATAATGAAGACAGGCAAGAGATACAACATACGGATAGTAGGAATACCTGAAGACTAAATTGAAGTAGGAGAAAAAAAATAGTAAAACTAAAATTAAATAAAGAACTTTCCTGATATATGTATTTTATATATCCTTCCATATATTTATATATATAATTGAAACTGTATACTCAAAGGACACAAATCACTGTAGATACCTGAGAATATCAATTCAGAGGAAATGCCAAAATATATTCAAATAAAATGACTAGATTTTAAGGCAGAAGATTCTTTGGCATCTAGGCAAAAAGAGCTATAATTTTAAAAGAAATATAAATTAGATTATCATCACACTTGGGTAGCAACACATTATGCCAAAAATAACATCGTTAAGATACTCAAGGGAAACAATGAGCCATGGATTTTATATCCAGTAAAGCTAATCTTCAAGTATAAAAGGGCACAGAAAAGCTAATAAACATATAAGAAAAACACAGGGAACACTGTTTTTCATGATCCTTTCCTAATAGAAAATAACTTTCTGACAATCAAAATGACAAGAGGCACATGGAAAGGACTGGTGATAAGCATTAAATATACACCTACTTACAGCATTAAATATACACCTACTTACAGGATTAAATGTGGATTAAAGGGAGAAAGGTTAAATTATATAATAGCTATATGGTCTACACAGAGTAAAACCATTTCTTTAAATGGGGAGAGGAACAGGATAGAATAGAGGAATAGTTAAAAAATTTTAACATTGTTTCCAGTAATCAAAATTGACAGTAGTAGAATTATTATTATTGAGGCAATCGTATGCTCTGTACTGGATTTACAAAAGACTAACATGGTGCTTTTCAGAGGGATTTTCAAAAGAAATGGAAAATAATCCATTTTTCTCATATATCTTTACCATAAGAAAATTGTAGGTGTGTCAAAATATAGTTGATTTTTATATGTTTACATGAGAAAATGTCCAAGATAATGGTTTTTATTATGGTGATGGGAGAAGTAGTTTAAAGCAGTATAATATGATCTCATTGACCTGTATGTGCACACACACACATGATTATAGCTTTTGGATGGAATTAAATGCATCAAAGAATTTTACTTTCATCATATTTTGTCCTTTCGACATCACAGGCAGCCATAAGCAACAATAATATGTATTTCTACCTGTGCCTGGTAGTGAAACTGAGTTTATGATAAACAAGAGGCCTGGAATCTGTTCAGTTATTTGCCCAGTTTCACTGGACACTAGCCATGCCCATTCCTTTACATTTCATTGTAACTGCTTTTGCACTGAGTACTTGCAACAGGGAACATATGGTCAACAAAGCTGAAACTATTTACTATCTGACCTTTTACAGAAAAGGTTTGCCCACTTATCTGTTATAGTATTTCTTGATTCCTTAAAAGATTTTTTACAAAGGGAAAAAAATTCCTGAAGGTTGACTGTTGATTCATTTGCAGAAATATAACTACATAATATGAATAACCTCTCCTCCAAAGATTTTTCTGTTTCCTTCAAATATGCCCAATTCTCTAGTTAAAGATTCTCCCCGCTGCCTTTTTTTCTCCTGTTTTTCATGCCAAATTTCTACAACCAACTAACTTAATTCTAACTTTTCTCACCTTATACAGTTTTACTCCTATAGTTTTTGAAGTTTGACTCCTCTCCCCTTCTTCTTCCAATCTACCCTCAACATTCTATGGAAACTGTTCTAGTCATGTGTTTTCACAGTGAACACGGCGATCAAAATTTTTTTTAAATGAATGGATCCAATTTTTTCAAATGGTTCCTCGGCAATCATTTGTTCAACTTCCTTTCTACAAATGAACTCAGAAGGCCTGGAATCCTATGTGCCACTCCACTACCTGCCAACTAGACCTTATGTAGGACTTCTCTGTGGACTTGGTCAGAGAGATTAGGATTTTATCACCTCTGGTAACATTTTAATTCTATGAGGTCCCAAGAGATCTGAAAGGCCTGTTCAAAATCAGTTACTGGTAAGCCCAAACTAGTTCAGAAGTCACAAGACCCCTACAGTTTTTCCACTGTACCTTGGTAGTTCTCAAAATGTTCTTTAAATGTCTACAACTGTTAGACTGGTTCTTTTTTACCTCTGCGTCTTTCATCAGCCCGTTGGTTACTCGCTCTTGTGGCTCTGTTTCCAAAATTATAGCTTTCATTTCTAATTCTTATTCCACTTTCCTATTCCCAGCTTCTTAAAGGACACCTCCAATTGCCCTTCTCCAAACTGTCATTTTCGCCAAAAAACTGACCTCACCACCAATGTTCTAAACTTAAAAAAAACAAACAGAAAAAAAAACAGACAAAAAGCCAAAATTCTGGCTCTTTCCTTAACAAGGTTACTACTTTTTATTAATTTTATTACATATATATGTAGTTTATGTGGTAGAATTACGAGTTCTGAATTTCAGATATTATATTCCATAAGTATTTCTAATATTTAAAATTAAATTTTACATGTAAGTGAAAAGAGCATTATATGATGAGTCCAGAGACCTGCGTTCAAGATGTACCTCTTTGGGACATTTCACTAGACCTTTCTGAGACTCAGTTTATTCCATGTGGTTATTAACCCCTATTTCACAGAGAATTAAATAAAATAAAGAATTTGAAACATTCATAATACACTCTATAAATGTACACAATGGCCTTCAACCAGATAAAACAAGCCTAGCTTAGCTTACATGCTTACCTTCTACCCACCATACACTTGCCTGGAGCTACAAAACAGATATGTAGGATTCCCCTTCCCTGGCCCCTTTTCTTAGAATAGCTTTATTGACATGTAAATTACCTATAGTAAATTCACTCTTCAAAATGTACAATTCTACGTTTTTCGTATGTTCAGAGTTGTGCAACCATCATCACAATCAACTGCATAAAATTTTCATCACCCTGAAATGAAATTCCCTACCCTTTAGCCATCATCCCTGAATTCCCACATCCTAAAAACCACTAATCTTTCTGTCTATTCACCTGTTCTGACCACTTCATATAAATGGAATTATACAATAATGGTCCTTTGTGACTGCCTTCTTCGAGTTAGGGTAACGTTTTCAAGGTTCATCCATGTCACGGCATGTATCAGTACTTCATTTCTTTTCACTGTTGAACAATATTCCATTATATGGATATACCACATTTTGCTTATTCATCATTCATCAGTTAATGGGCATGTGGGTTCTTTACACTTTCAGGCTATCATGAGTCATGCTGCTATGAACAACCATGTTTAATAAGTTATTATGTCGGTATTTGTCTCCACTTCTCTTGGGTATATGCCTACGAGTGGAACTGCTGGGCCATGTGGTAATTCTACATATGTTTACCTTTTGAGGAATACCTTACTTAGTGTACCACAGTTGGCTCCACCAGCCAACATCCACATCCTCATCAACACCTATTATTGCCTGCTTTTATGATTACAGCCATTCTAGAGGGTGTGACAGGGTATCTCACTGTCGTTTTTGACATATATTTCCCTGATGGTCAGTACTGTTGAGCATCTTTTCATATGTTTACTAAACAGTTCTGTATCATCTTTGGAGAAATGTTTTTCAAATCTTCAGTCCATTTAAAAAACTGAATTATTTGCTTTTTTACTACTAAATTTCTATATTCTGGATACAAGTCCCTTATCAGATATGTAACTTGCAAATACTTTCTCATTCTGTGGGTTATCCTTTCACTTTCTTATTGAGAGTTTCTTGGTTTCCTTTGAAACACAAAAGTTTTAAATTTTGATGTGGTCCAATTTTACCTGTTTTCTCTTCTGTTGCTTTTATTTTCAAGATTGTATCTAAGAAACCATTGCCCAACCCAAGGTCATAAAGATTTATTCCTGTGTTTTCTTCTAAAAGTTTTACAGTTTTAGCACTTACATTTAGGTCTATGATCCATCTTAGGTTAATTTTTGTTCTTGGTGTGAAGTAGGAGTCAAAATTCATTACTTTCCACGCTGTTGACCAGTTGTCCCAGTACCATCAGTTAAGAATACTCTTTCCCTCACTGCATTGTCTTGGCACCCTTGTTCCAAGTTTACTTCCTACTGAATCCCCTCCCTATTTGAAACACTTAGCTGCTTGCCCTTAGATGATCTCTTGACTAGATTCCTTGCTTTCAACATACTTTCACCATTTGATTTTTTTTTTTTTTTTAGTTTTAGGTGTACAACATATTGTTTAGTATAGTTGATTTATAATACAATATTAGTTTCAGGTATACAACATAGTGATACAAGTTTTTATAGATTATACTCCTTTTATAGTTACTATAAAATATTGGCTATATTCCCCTGTCCTATATAATATATCCCTGTAGCTTATTTATTTTATAAATAGTAGTTTGTATCTCTTAACCCCCTACCCCTATCCTGAACCTCCCCCCTTCCCTCTCCCCACTGGTAACTACTAGTTTGTTCTCTATATCTGTGAGTCTGTTTCTTTTTTGTTATATTCACTAGTTTATTTTTTTAAATTCTGCATATCCATGATAACATACATTGTCTTTTTCTGTCTAATAAGCATAATACCCTCTAGGTCCACCCATGTTGCTGCAAATGACCTTATTTTATTCTTCTATATGGCTGAGTAATATTCCATTATATATATATGTACCACATCTTCTTTATCCATTCATCTGTTGATCAACACTTAGGTTGCTTTCATATCTTGGTTATTGTAAATAATGCTGCTATGAACACTGGGGTGCATGTATCTTTACAAATTAGTGTTTTTGTTTTCTTCGAATATATACCCAGAAGTGGAACTGC
This sequence comes from Leucopleurus acutus, assembly GCF_964270905.1. NCBI lineage: Eukaryota > Metazoa > Chordata > Mammalia > Artiodactyla > Delphinidae > Leucopleurus > Leucopleurus acutus. The sequence continues at coordinate 172,868,629 of NC_139142.1, forward strand.
TTGATCATATGGCAGTTCTATTTTTAGTTTTTTGAGGAACCTCCATACTCTTTTCCATAGTGCCTGCCCTAATTTACATTCTCACCAGTGTACTAGGGTTCCCGTATTTCTCCACATCCTCACCAACACTTGTTATTTGCAGACTTTTTGATGATAGCCATTCTGAGGGGTCCAAGGAGTCCTGGGGCTGGTGTCACACGGTGGGTGGGGATGGGGCCCAGGGGATCCCGGGGCTGATGCCCACCCACCAGTGAGTGAAGCCAGGTTCTAGGGCTAGTATTGGCCAACTGGTGGGCAAAGGCAGGTCCTGGGGTCTCTGGCTGCAGAGCCCAGGAGTCCCAGAGCTGGTGTGGAACCACTGGTGAATGGGGCTGAGGCCCAGGAGGTGCTGGGACTGGTGCATGCCCACTGGTGTGTGAAGCTGGCCCCAGGGCTAGTGCCAACTCACAAGTGGGTGAAGCCAGGTCCTAGGGTGTCTGGCTGCAGGGCCCTGTGGGTCCTGGTGCTGATGAGCTAGAGGGAGGGTTCCACAATGACTCTTGCCAGCACCAGTGTCCATGTGGTAGAATGAGCTCCCCTAATGTCTGCTGCCAATGTCTATGTTCCTCGGGTGCACTCCAGTTGTCTCCTGCCTCTCTAGGAGGCTCTCCAAGATCAGATGATGGGTCTGATACAGGTTCCTTTCAAATTACTGCTTCTGCCTTGGGTCCCAAAGGATGTGAAATTTTATGTGCAACCTTTAAGAGTGGAGTGTCTATTTCTCATAGTCCTCTGGGTCTTCAGAAAGTGAGCCCTGCTGGCCTTCAAAGCCAAACATTCTGGGGACACGTCTTCCCGGTGCAGGACCCCTGGGCTGGGGAGCCTGATGTGGGGCTCAGACCCCTCACTCCTTGGGGAGAACCTCTGCAATTGTAATTATCCTCCCATTTGTGGGTCGCCTACCTGGGGGTATGGATCTTGACCATGACTCCACCCATCCTACCCATCTCACTGTGGTTCCTTCTTACTATCTTTAGCTGTAGATCTTTATGCCTCCAGTCTTGCTCATCAATAATTGCTCCATAAACAGTTGTTAATTTTGGTGTACCGTGAAAAGAGGTGAGCTCAGGGTCTTCCTACTCTGCCATCTTGGCCAAGCCTCTAACTTCTCTCAACCCTTTAATTCTTTAATACAGAAATATTCACTTAATCTTTCATGTAATTTTTTTCAGAAAATAGAAAAATAGAGATGACCAACTCATTCCTGAGTATTCATTTCTCAGAGAATTATAAAAATATGTGCATTTTCTAAGGGAGAACATCTGAAACTAAAGAAAGTTGTGGGTATGTAATGGGTGGGAGGAGTGGAACACAAGACCCTCTGGATGCAACTACCATCTCAAGCTGCAGACCTGCACTTGCCAATACTACAGCCACTATACACACAACTACTGAGCACTTAAAATGTGGCTAGTCTTACCTGAAAGGTGCTGAAATTACAAGATGTACATCAGTTTTTTAAGACTCAGTATGGGTAAAAAAAGCAAAGTATGGTATACCAATTTTTAAATATTACATGTTGAAAATGACAACATTTTGGATATACTGAGTTAAATGAGATCTATCATAAAATTCACCCATATTTTACGTTTTTCAATGTGAAGACTAGGAAAATTTTAATTACATTGTGGTTTGCATTATATTGCTACTAGACAATGCTGCTATTTGATCTCCTAAGACTTTGTTGAATAGATTGGCCTCCTGTGAAAATAAGTTTTACTGGGCATAACTAAGTACACTAAGCCCTTATCTGGCAAGACACAATATCTGTAACTCCAGGTTATTGCCAAAAGCATATAGTCTCAAATTATCTCGGTCACTTACTACTATTCCAAAAGCTCATTTGGCTCACCTCAAGGAGAATAACTTTCTCTCATTCCTTTGTCAGCGTTTCTTAAAAATGTGATGCCAGAGGACATGGCCCTCCATTTCAAACATGCATTTTTAAACATACATATTACGGGTCCCATCCCAGACCAAACGAATCAGAATCTCTGGTAGTTGGGTATGATCCAGTTGATTCCTCTTTACAATAAACCTTGAGAGCTACTACTCTAGATCAGCCGTCAGCAAACTATGGCCTGCAGGCTAAATCCAGCTAGCTGCCCATTGTTGTAAATAAAGTTTTACTGGAATATAGCCACACCCATTTGTTAACCTACTCTCTACAGCTGCTTCTGCAATACAGCTACAGAGTTGAGAAGCTGTGACAGAGATTTATGGCCCGCAAGGCCTGAAGTATTTATTTATCATCTGGTTCTTTACAGCAAAAGTTTGCTGACAGTGCTCTAGACAGTCTAAATTTTATTCTGTAACAACTCAGAATACCAAAGGAAAGATACCTGAAAGTACAGTTCTGCAGCCTCGGAAAATGAAGTCAACTGAATTATGCTTTGGCATAAGTTTCTGGGCTTACAATGACAGGTCTATTTTTAAAAACCTTCAAAAACGATTCCTGGAGGGATGGTTGTTGAGGACTTCCATTCTGTCATAGTCCCTCTCTGATGAGGCCCAGAGGCAACACAGCTCTGTGTTTCCAGCACAATAGTTAACATGTTTGAAAACCAAAGAATTATGAACTATATACTCATCTTATCTCCATGTATCTTTTGATGACATTTTTCTGGGCTAGTACCCCCCTCCCTCAGGGTAAAAGAAAACTGAAGCACAAGAAGAGCCCAGCTACAGAGTGGAGTTTACACTGACCTTCTTTCTAGACAGGAGTTCCAGACTTGCCTGAGTATTACAACTACCACGATGAGTTGGTGTGACACTTTTAACACATTCAAAAAATCAGATTCTGTTTTCTCAACATTCAGAATCTTTTCCTACTTTGCCTAAGTTCTGTATTAAATAACCTAACATTTCCCCACAACTGACAAAACCAGGCAAAATTGTAGAAAGGAGAAACGTACTTTAGCTAATTTAAGTGTCTTATTTTATTTTCCTTATTTAAAAACTAAGAAGGTATTAGGAAAAAACAAATGTAATGTGATACAGTCAAATTACACCTATGGTCCCAAATGATCTAGCTTCTACCTTAAGAAATCATAAAAAGAAGAGCAACTTAAACCCAATGTAAGCAGAAGAAACATTAAAATAAGAGCAGAAATCAGTGAAATACAAAGCAGAAAATAAAAAATATCAATGAAAAGAAAAGCTGGTATTTTGAAAAGGTCAATAAAATTGTTAAACCTCGGGCTTCCCTGGTGGCATAGTGGTTGAGAGTCCGCCTGCCGATGCAGAGGACACGGGTTCGTGCCCCAGTCCGGGAAGATCCCACATGCCGCGGAGTGACTAGGCCCGTGAGCCATGGCCACTGAGCCTGAGCGTCCGGAGCCTGTGCTCCGCAACGGGAGAGACCACAACACTGAGAGGCCCACGTACCGCAAAAAAAAAAAAAAAAATTGTTAAACCTCTAGCCAGGTTGACCAAGAAATAAGAGAAGACACAAATTACCAATATTATAAATGAAAATGGGCCACCATTACAGATCCTAAAATATTAAGATAAGAGAATGCCATGAACAATTTTATGTCTATAAATTTGACAACTTAGATAAAAGGAACTAATACTTTGAAAGATACAAACTACCAAAGTTACCAAATAAATCTCCAAAAGCTAACAAAGAAAAAATACATAACCTGAATAGTCCTATATAAAATTAAAGAAAATAAATTTATAGTTAAAAGCTTTCTCACAAAGAAAACTCCAGAACCAGATGGCTACACTGGTGAATTCTACCAAACATTTAAGGGAGAAATACCTTCAGTTGTACACAAACTCTACCACAGAACACAATAGGGAAGAATACTTCCCAGCTGCTTGTTTTGAGACTGGTAGCTTTCCTTACTCCAAAACCAATAAAAACACAAGGAAAAAGTACTAACCAATATTCCTCATGAACACAGAAACAAATATCTTCATAATACATTAGCAAATCAATCCGGCAATATATAAAATGAATAATACATCACAACTAGGTAAAATTTATCTTGGGAATGAAAGGCTCTTCAACATCCAAAAAGCAAGAAACTGACCATACCAACAGACTAAAAAGAAAACTCGTATGATAACCTCAATCAATACTTACCAAAAAAGCACTGGCAAAATCCAACATCTATTCATGATTTAAAAAAAAAAAAAAAAGCCTCTTAGCAAAGTTAAGTATAAAAGGGAACTTCCTCAACCTAGTAAATAGCAAAACAGAAATACAAGGGAACTTCCTTAACCTCATAAAGGGCATCTACAAAAACCTTACTGCTAACATCATACATAACAGTGAAAGAATGCTTTCATTTAAAATTTGGAATAAGGCAAGGATGCCTGCTTACTGTCCCTATTCAACAACATCCTGGAAGTCCTAGCAAGTACAATAAGGCAAAAAAAAGAAATGAACAGCATATAGATCAAAAACGAAGAAATAAAACTGCCTCTCTTCACAGATGAGATGACTGCATAGAAAAAGGCCAAAGAATCTACCAAAGGAGTTCCTAGAAAACTTAAAGTTCACTAGTTAAAAAAAAAAGAAAAATCAATTGTATTTCTACATATTAATAGACAATCAAAAACTGAAATTTAAAAAAATACCGTTTACAATAGCATGAGGAAACATAAAAAATATACTTGAGTGGAAATCTAACAAAACATGTGTAGAATCTGTATGCCGAAAACTACAAAACCGTAATGAAGAGATACATCACATTCAGTTTGGAATACTCAATACCCTTAAAGTGTCAATTCTCCCCAAATTAATCTGTAGATTCAATGCAATCCCAATGAAAAATCCTGGCAGATTTTTTTTAATTTGACAAACTTATTCTAAAGTTTATATACAGAGACAAAGGAACTAGTCAAAATAATTAAAAATAATAATAGTAAGTTTGGAGGATTCACACTACCTGATTTCCAACTTAATATAAAGCTACAATAATCAAGGCAGAAGTAACTGGCAAAGGACAGACACACCGATCAATAGAAGAGACTAGGGAAAGGCCTACACACATATGGTCACTGATTTTTGACAAAGGGAGAAAGCAATTAAATGAAGAAAGGATAACCTTTTCATAAATGGTTGTTCAAAAAATTGGACATCCGTATTAAAAAAAATCTCCTAAAAAGAAATCTTAATACATACAAATTTTAATTAAAACAAAACAAAAACAAAACAAAACCTTCCAGAAGAAAACAACAGGAAAGATATTTGGGACCTTAGGTTTGGCAGACTTCTCAGATACAAAACCAAAAGCAAAATCAATAAAAGCAAAAACGACTTTATCAAAATTTGAAACTTATACTGTGCAAAAGACACTGTTAAGAGAAGGAAAAAGGCAAGCCACAGACTGGGAAAAATATTTGCAAAACAATACCTATTAAAGAACTTGTATCCAGAAGATATTCAAGACTCTCAAAACTCAGTAACAACTTCTGTGCAACAAGGGACACAATTAACAGAGTACAAAGGTAATCCATGGAATGGGAAAAAAAACATTTATGAGTCATATTATCTGATAAGGGGTTAATGACCAGAATATATAAAAACTCCTACAATTCAACAGATAAAACCCAATTTAAAAATGGACAAAGGAACTGGACAGATGGCAAATTTTGTTATGTGTATTTTACCACAGTTTAAAAAAAACAGTAAGTATAAAAATTAATAAACAGAAACCTCAATTAAAATAGAGTTGGGGGCCTCCCTGGTGGCGCAGTGGTTGAGTCCGCCTGCCGATGTGGGGGACGCGGGTTCGTGTCCCAGTCCGGGAGGATCCCACATGCCGTGGAGCGGCTGGGCCCGTCAGCCACGGCCCCTGAGCCTGCGCGTCCGGAGCCTGTGCTCCGCAACCGCAAAAAAAAGAAAAGTGAGGCCCGCGAACTGCAAAAAAAAAGAAAAGTGAAGAAAAAAAAAAATAGAGTTGGGAGGCCAGAAGAGGGAGCACTCATGCACTGTGCTGTTAGCAGAGCCTAGCAAGAAGAAAGACTTCCTCTTCTTGCCTGCCAAGAACTCAGCCAATGACAGACTGTCACAATTCAGCCAATGAAAAACCACTACACTCTGGACTCTCAATTCCTCCAATGGACTCTGTTTACTACAGCCCTCCCAACTTCCTTTTCCCCTCTATAAAAGAGTTCTATTTTTGCTGGGGTCTTGCACTGTGTCTTGCAGTAGCTGCAGACTCTGAATTGCAATTCTTTGTTGATCCCAAGTAAACCCATTTTTAAGGTCAATATAAGAAAACAAAAAACCTAATTAAAAATGGGTAAAAGATTTGGACACATTTTACCAAAGAAAATAATGGATGACAAATAAGCGCATAAACAGATATTCAAAATCATTAGTCTTTAGAGAACTACAAACTAAGAACAATTCCATTCCTAGGAATTTACCCAAGAGAAATGAAAAGCTATGTTCATTCAAAAACCTGTACACTAGAGATTTATTCACAATCACCAAAAACTGGAAACCACCCCAGGGTACCAAGACTGGAGAATGAATAAGCAAATTATTCTACATTCATACAATGGAATACTATTCAGCAATAAGAACTACTGATATAAGTACATCACGGAGAAATCTCAAGTGCATTAGGCTAAGTGTAAGAAACCAGTCTCAAAAGGCTATGTATTGTATGAGTTCACCTACATGAGAGAAAAAGCAGGCATATAGGAACAAAACACATCAGTGGTTACTCAGTGCTCAGGGTAAGCGGACGGGGTTGACTACAAATGGCAGAAGGGAAAATTGCAGGGCGATGGAATTGTTCTATATTGTCTGTAGTGGTGGTTATATGACTTACATGACTAAATGCATTTGTCAAACTCAGAACTGTACACTAAGGATGAATCTTACTGTGTGTAAATTATACCAATAAAAATAATAAAGGTATTAAGAAAATAAATGTAATGTGGCAAAACACCAAATTATTCTATAAAAACCAGCCAATTAAACATTTATAAGGTACGATGGCATATGTTTAATCTGATTTAAATATGCTATCAGCACATTTCAAATAAATTCAAGCCATACCTTAGCTTTATAAATTAAAAGTTAAGGTTAGTATTATTAATGATTTCTTTCACCATTTAGGGAGACACAAAAAAGTCTTATCTGAAATCACTGTTTTTTAATAATTAATTTACCCACTGTCTATTATGTGTAGATTCAAAGATTCACGAGACAGTCACGTGCAGGGTGGTTCAGGAACATGATTTTCCCCCTTTCCATTTTCCTAGTAATGGATATAGCTGGTAGAAATAGTAAGTGTAAAATATTTAAATATTCTCTAATCTCTTTCTGTACATTCTCTAAGGAGAAGGGTAATCAGTAGATTCAGCTCTCTTCAAAGGGAGGATAGGAGAGATTTATGGGAGGCACTACATTATGTCAAGCATGAGGTGGCATAAGCCCCATTTTTAACACTGAAAACCAATGCTTTAAAGGCGGTTTGGTCACTTGCTCATTTCTAAAAGGAAGCAGGCAGCAGTAGGATTCAAATTCAGGGCAGTCTCATTTCAGACAAAGCTCTTTTTTTTTTTAAAGCTATTATTTATTTAATTCTTATTCCAGAATTTTCCATCTATTTCTAGTGCCATGTGGCATGCGGGATCTTAGTTTCCCAACCAGGGATCAAACCCACTCCCCCCTGCATTGGAAGCGCGGAGTCTTAACCACTGGATAGCCAGGGAAGTCCAAAAAATCTCTTACTCTTACCCAGCTCACTGCGATTTGCTCTCTGCCCATCTGCAATTGCTTAAGCAAGAGCTTGGCTCTGCATGTTTCAAATCAAGGAGTATCTTTTAAGATTTTATTACTCGCATGACCCTGTTCAATTTTAAACCCCAAGCCTACAATACATACATATTACTCAGAAAAGCTGAAACAGTTTACAATTTACACGAAAATACGGTGACTTTTATCTGATCAAATTTTTAAAAATAAACCACTTAATTTCTTAAGTCATGATTAAAAACAGCAATATACAAATAACAACCAAAAGGATATATGAAAAAGTAATCATGTTCACTTTTGACCTTAATAAAGAATTTATTGCAACTCTAATTTTAAACAAAGGAATATAGAAAAGTTCTTCCCCTTTCTTCTGGCTTCCTGACATCTGGCTTTCCTCTATTGTTTTCAAAAGCTGCCAGTATCCTGACCTACACACAGATTATTTACTTCAACAGAACTCACCCTGTGAAGTGTCACCGTGTGTTGTTCCCATATAGCTGTTTCCTCCATTGCTGTGTTCTGATAAAGAAAAAGAAAAACAATAATTATCTTTTAAGAAAATGTCTAATAAAGTGAATGAGAACAGCCAGCAAACAATTTAGCACAGTAAAAAAACAAAATTCATACTTTCAATATTAGATACTCTAAAAAGAGCTTAATAATTATTGAAGGTTTTTTGCTTGCTTTTGTTTTTGTTGTAAGAGACAGGAAATTACACACAGGAACTTCCTTTGTTTTTAACTTAATTTGGACAGATGCCACTCTATATTCATTTCATGCCAGCTGAAATCAGTGTTCAAGCTAATTCTGCAACTTTATACTTAACATCAGATAGAAATGAACAGAAGTTGGAATAGTATTTTAAAATATCTAACGAACAACACATAAAACATTTAAAAGTATTCCTTAATGTTGCGCAAAGGAAGGAAATGTCAAATACCTCTGAACTCAGTAATTATAAATACACGTATCACAGGAAAACAGATAAGACCATTTGATAGGTTTGGTCAATGGCTGCTTCAGTATCAGTTAAAACATTACTGCTCCACCTAGTTTCAATTTTACTACAGAATTATCTTCAAGCTTTGTTTATAACCCTGAAGAAAAAAAAAGGCTTTTCTAACATACATATCATGCACACATGCCCATGCCACACACAAAAGAAACAAAAAGGAAAAACAAATAAACAATTCCAAACTCCCTGCCCCAAAGAACTGCCTTAAAATAAAAGTGATGCAAGCTCCAACAGAGGTGCTCAAATGTCAGTGTAGTTCAGGTTCTTCTCCTGTCAAGAACTTTTTACTGAAGAGAGAAATAAATCACTATCTAACAGACAGACACTAAAGAATTCAAAGTAAATTTCTTATAAATTGGGTTAATTGCTCTTGGAGGCTTAAAGTAATTCAATCTCTTTTAATGTTACCATTTTCTGTAATTGGGGTTCCTGAACATATATATCTACAATTTGTTTAAAGGCTTTTTCAGAGGTATCACAAGGTAAGGTAGAAGTGAGAATGCTGAGCACGATGCTTCCAGGACATCACTTGTCACCCAGCCTTATCAATGTCTATTCCACAAATAAGGTTTGTTTTCTACTGCACTGCTGTCACTACCATCATGAGAACATGTCCACCAAGGGGCCCTGGGCCCATTTCTCCTTTCCCACAGCAACTTTAATCGAACATTAATGCCACTTTAGAAAAGGAATCCCTATAAAGAAAGCCTGCTTCCCTAAATACAAAGCAACTAGATTAACTTTCCTGCCAGATGAATAAGAGAGGGAGAAAGGATCCCTCTGTTCACTCCCATAGATAAGAACTGTCAACCAGCGTTTTGTTTCAATCTTTCAGTCAAGTGCAGCAAAACCTCCTTTTAATGAGACCTCTGCTGGAAACAAAGCTGTTTTGTTTTTTAAAAAAATTGACCAGCATTTATGTATTTTAAAATATACCTCCATCAATGTGACACAGTGATGATATGAGTAATTCTGCTAAACATCAAGAGTCCTACTAAAATATACAGGATAAAAATATCTGCAATTGCCAGTTTGTCCAATCTTAGCTGACTTATTAAAAATGAGAACTGCTTGCATGGCTTTAAGCTTGTCTTGCCTTGATCTATTTCTTTTTTTTTTTTTTTTTTTTTTTTTTTGGCGGTACGTGGGCCTCTTACTGTTGTGGCCTCTCCCGTTGTGGAGCACAGGCTCCGGACGCACAGGCTCAGCGGCCGCGGCTCACAGGCCGAGCCGCTCTGCGGCATGTGGGATCTTCCTGGACCAGGGCATGAACCCGTGTCCCCTGCATCAGCAGGCGGACTCTCAACCACTGCGCCACCAGGGAAGCCCTGATCTATTTCTTAAACCAGCAGCACTGCTTCACTACCCTTTTAATTCCTTTCCTATCAGTGCAAACTGAAAGTGATCTGATAACCAGAGAGGACCTCCATAACATATTCTTTGGAACGAAAATTTATCATCCTCCATATGGTTTTAATGGCCACACAATTTACCATTTAGTAAAAGAATATGAATCAAAATGAGAAAATTCATTTAATGCGAAGGGAGGAAAAGCAGATTATGAAATGGCTTGTATATTGTTATCCTTTGTTTAAACGTGAATATGAAAAGAAAGGCTAAAAGGATATACAAAATGTTAACACAAATCATCCTCAAACTGAAGGGATTATGGGTAATATTTTTTCATTAGGTGTTTTTTTTTTGCTTTCCTTTCTCCATTCCCAGTCAGAATAAACTGCCAAAATATTTTAAGCCACATTCATCAAATCCCACTTGAAACTTCAAATATCTATTTTTAACTTTGCTTTTAGGAAAAATCAAGTAATATTTAAGATTCTTTTATGTTTTATTGTTAATTATAAAAAAGTATCCTGTTAGTAAGGGATTTATAGAATAAGGTCTTAATGTACAAGCTTCTAGGAGTACAATAAGAGAAATTTAGATTATTTTGTTTATATAAGGGGAAAAATAAAAATACTAAAACAATTGTTCTCAGCATTCCAATCAAAATTAATGTTTCTTCAGAAAAGTACACAACTCAACCAACTCAATGGCTTCCCCCAAATGGGTAATACAATAGCTCCCTTCTCTATTAAAGCCAAACACAGCCTTATTAGCTTGATTTATCAGAAGGGAGACCAATGTGCAAGAAAGAAGCCGAGAGAACGAAACATCAAAAAGGGTGGTCAGTTAGGCTCTTAACCTGTGCTCTAAAGCAATTGAATCCATAATGTAAATAAGTTGTTATGCCTTGATGATCCTAATCACTTAAAACACACACACAGAGAAAAAAGTGTTACTAGTTTAAACCATGGACCATTCCATCTCTCTCCACTCTCAGGCCTTTGGTTTCCTTCAGTGGCAAAAGCAGCAAAATTCTATCCATGGCTGTTTATATAACTAGGCAGACTTTATGAGGAGTTCTGAAGGAACTGAGAATACAAATACAGTAAAATATAATAGTAGAATCTTACTTGACGGGATTCAAGTACCCACTGTAATTCTTTCAACTTTGCTATGTTTGAAAGTGAACATAAAATGTTGGGAGGTGGTGAGAGGAGATTCTTATTAAATCACTCAGAAACTGAAGGCTAAAATGGATATAAAAAACTTTTAGTACTACTAAATGTGATACTTTCGAAATTTGATACTTTAGATTTTAATGCTAAAATTTTGATACTTTAGAAAAAGGAGAAAGGGGATTTCCTTTGATAGAATACCTAAAAAAACAAGTGGCCTCTGGGGTGGAGAAAGAGAAATTGGGGCAGGGAGGTAGGGAATCTTACATTTTCACTGTGAGCCCTTTTGTAATGTTCTATTATGTTCATCTACCACTTACTCAAATAATTTTTGAAACATCATCCTTATTGTAAAATTGCTTACTTGTCATTTTTCTTACTGGTAAAAAAAAGCAGAACGCATAACTGGCAGAAGGATTTTCTGGTAAATGAATAGTCTCATTCCCAAAACATTTAGGCTTGTGGGGAGACCGCAAGTAAAAAAGTGTCACTCCTCTAAGAATGATTACAGCACTATCATTCCCTATAACTATGAAAGATGCTGTTAAACAGAAAATGAACTAAGCCAGAAATATCAAGATCACAGCCCAAATCTGCCATTAACTAGGTAAGTAAACTTAGTGTTCCTCATTTAGGGAATGGTATGACATTATCTCAAGTAAAAAGTCCTGTCCAGCTCCAAAATTCTATTAGACTGTAATTTCAATTCCAAACAGGCTGCAAATTCAATAATTAGTGAAGCACTGTAGGCATCCAGAGGAACTGTAATCGTGGCCACTGGACTCTGAGTTCTACATACACTTCTAAGTCAGTGTCAACTGACCAGAATCACAATTTCTGAAAAAGCAAAAAGCTGCATTTCAGAGAGTGCCAAGAGTTTGTTTGGTTTCTTTGTTCTAAGCTCCAGCTGGCAAAGACACTACTCAGATCACCAACTCTGAAGGGCTTCCTGCCAAAACTTAAGATCCTAATTCTAGGCAGTTTCACTGTCCTTTAGGGCTGATTACACATCAAGTGGGGAAAAGACAGGAGAACACAAGAACGGACAAGAAGGGATGAACCTGTAACTGGGAGAAGACCAAATCCAAGACGGAATAAAGCCACTGTTCTCCAAATGAAGGAAAATCTTAACTCCTCAATATTCACTGGGTATATAGCCAGTTAAAATTTACCATCCTTATGGCTGTAATTTTAAAAACAATCCATTCATTTATTCAATCCAGACATTTATGCTAAGTTTTGTAGAGGTCAAAAATAGGTCCTTCTTCCTCTTTAAGGATTCAAGGAGAGGCTTATAACACTAGATAAATGTGTGTACAAGGTGCCACGGGGGATGGAGAAGACGCTGCTTGCTGAGAAGATGGGAGACTGAGTCCCCGAGAAAGAAACATCTGAGTTCAAGCTTGAAGGATGACCAGGAAAGAAAGTGGGGAAAGATGTTTCCAGAGAAGAAACAGGGTATCAGCAAGGCTGTTGATGCTGCACATAAAGCTGGCTTTGATGTGGCTGAACAGTACCATTTGTGGAATAGGGAAAGGGTAAAATAAAAAGAGAAGCTGCAGAAGTACATCCCAACAGGCCTTGTAACAAATGTAACGCTAAGGACTGTAAACTCAATGGGAAGACACTAAGGAACTTTAGGCTGTCATATTCCATAGTCAGGACTCATTCTGATGGCTGTGATGTGGAAGAGGAAGTTGAGGCAGGGAGACCAGTTAGAAAGTGGAAATAAAGAGGGGGGAGGAGCTAAAGATGGCTGTTACAGGTTCTGAATTGACCATCTGCGTGAAAAAGCCAGCAGAAAAAGAGATTACAAATTCAGTTTTAGTCACCTTTAATTTAAGGTGCCTGTGGAAATACTGAAGCAGAGATATAGGCAGTAGGCAGGTGGATATAGGAGATCTGGCACAGATAAGGATCTAGGAGTAATCAACAAAGTAGTATTGAATCCAAGAGAAAAGATCCAATTACCAAAGGACTAAGATGACCCTGTGCACCACAAATATTCTGAGGGGAAAAAAGGAAGAACCTAAGGAACTTGAAAAGGCACAGCCAGTGAGGAACTAATATAAAAATGTCATTTATTGTCCAGAGAATACACCAAAACAAAATATAAAAATGGAAGATACCATAAAATAATAAAATTTTCATGTTTTTTAAATTGTTGGACCCTTACATATCAAATATATACTTTAAATAGTTTATTCAGTACTATCTCTTAAATAAAGCACACTGAGCTCCTTCCTGATGACTTGTGGTCCTCCACTAGGAATATCAAGTAGCAAACACAGAGGTAACACTGGTGGCTCTGAGTTTTTCTTCTCTATGCAAAGTTGTTATGCTGAATTGTTTCTGAATTCTCCTGCCCTCCAAAGTGTTTTGTTTTTTGTTTTTTTGCTTTCCATCCAAAATAGAAAGCAAGATTACCTACTGAGATAAGGTTGAGCCAGGAACTTAAGAAGTACAACCTAAGTTTTAGTGAATAAAACAAATGACCCCTGCCCCTCTTTGACCTTTCAGTTAAGCATTTAATTTCAAATGTGATCACTGCTATGCAAATAAAGTACAAAGAAAGAGACTAGTGTATGTGCTAAAAGGTGGGGAAAATATACATTTGGATTGATCTGAAGCGCTGTCAAGTAAACTCTCAAAATGGAGATGTCCTGTCCAAGACAGAATAAAAAAGATAAATCTGAAGTCAAATGAAGAGTGGTCTTGGAGACACTCAGGGAATTCAACAAATCTCACAAACAGGATAAGAACTCACTAAGCATAAGAACTAAAAATAATGATCAAAGTAACACTGCAGCAACTGTGGGATGACAGCCTCAACAGAAAGTAAGTAAATCGAGCATCTGACATCCCACTATTCTCATCACCAGTTAAATTTTCAAATACTTTATTGTGTGTTCACTCCTTGGCTGACAATTCAGGAGACAGATGATGAGATGGATAGGATTAGAAAATATTAAGAGCTGGAAGAAGGACACAGGTGGGCCTAGAATTTTTTTGGTTGATCAAAGCTAGAGATTTGCTTAAGTAACTTCACAGATAAATTGCTATATTTGCCAATGTCCTAAGATCAAAGTGAAAGTGTTACCAAGTCCAAGCTCGCTCCGCTCGCCACATGACAGGCCAATGAATCGGAGACGAGGTATTGAGGCAAAGGAATATTCGGAAAGCCGGCAGACCGAGAAGATGGCAGACTAGTGTCTCTGAAAAACCATCTTATCGGGGTCTGGATGCCAGTTTCTTTTATAGAATCAGAGAAGGAGAAGCAGTGAGGAAGTAAAGTAAAAGGGCCATCAGTCTTGCAAAACATCTCCTGGAATGACCAGCCCCATTGAGGGGATGTGTTAGTTTCTTTTTTCTTGCAGCCAACTGACAGGTGGGCAGAGTTCCCTGAGGCAGGCCATTATGTGTGATTATAATAACAAAGGCAACAAAAAGCAAAGGTTAAAGTCCAAGAAACAGATCCAACGTGGAGTCCGATTTAGCTCTTCCCTGTTACAAAAGAATATCAGCTTAAATAAGTTACCATTAAACCTTGAGAAATTCTCATCAGGGACAGTTAGATAACCTCGAAAACTTAGTGCTTTCCAGTTATCAAAAATAAAACTTTTTAGGTTGACATTTTCTAATGGCTGAAAGTGGATAAAAGACCTTTCAAATTTTTTCCAGGTAGAAAGGGGAAAGGAAATGGGGTAGCATAGATGAGGAAGTGATATTTCTGAGTGTATCTTTTTGTGTAGCAGTATTGTTCCATGATATATTATCCTCCATATATACAAAAGTCTTTCTCCAGGGGTGAGGGGAGAAATGGGTAAAAAATTTAAACTGTTTTATGCGTATACTAGAAGTGAAGAAATAATAGATAATGAGAGCTGGGTTTCTATTGCTGGAGGAAAAAACTATAAATAAGAAAAGGAGGGAGGCTAAACTGAACTCTATGATGTGAGATCGGAATCTGAGGTCAGTATAAACCCATGGTTTTCAATATACATGCAGATAGATACAGAAATAAAGAGTCTTGTAGATATGCATATGCCTACAGGATTCCTAGCTCTGTCTGCTGAGAGCCTAGAAGAAAGAAAGACTGCAATGAGCACAGCTAGCATGGAGATCTTAATTTCTAAATACGAGCCTTTAATAAAACAAACCAGAATTTCTCAGAGAAGGGGTTGGTTGCAGGGCTGGGTCAGGAAAATGCAGCATGAACCTGGAATATCATGTGGCACTAGAAATGAAGGTACTGCTCAAAACATTATGGGGGTTTGTCAAGAGAACACCAGCTTGAAAGAGCTTCTAAAGGCCAAAGCTGGAATAATGTGAGCAACAAAATAATATTAGACTTTAACCCACAGAATAATAACCCTTGAGTCCATACTGATGTAATCAAACAAATAAATGGGAAAGGGACAGCTCTTCATTAGAGTGGAATTTCAATTAAATGTGAAAGGAAATGGGAAAACAGAATTACCATCAGCCAAACTCCAGAAACTGTTCCAGATAAAGATCCACCCACAGATGATAAAACTAGTGGGTGAATGTTTGAGGACTAACAGTTAAATTAAGCACAGCCCCAAATTATCTCCTCCAAAATATTTATAAATTACAGAAACACAGTAACTTTACAGTGGAGAAATACCATCTTAACCAAGGTAAACATTACCAATAATAAGACAGATCAATATCATGAACCCCTTGAGATGATGAACAACATGGTTTTTGTAGTATTCTTGCCAAAAATGCACGACCTCATTCCAATGATGAAAAAACATCAGACAAACCAAGTTGAAGGGCATTCTAAAAAATAACCAATCCTCTTCAAAAAGTTATAAAAGACAATGGGAAAACTGAGGATCTGTTACAGAGTCAGACACCAAAAAGAAGTAACAACTTAATGCAAAGTGGAATCCTGGAAGAGAAAAAGGAAGAACTAGCAAAATTCAAATGTGGTGGGTAATTTACTTATTATTGGATCATTGTTCATTTCTTATCCTTGATAACTGTTCTACAGTTGCAGTTATGTAAAACGTAAGGGGAGTGGAATGAAAGATATAAGAGAACTCTAATATTTTTGCAACTTTTCTCTAACATTAACTCAAAATTTAAAAGTTTTTCCAAACACAAAACAAAAAGACAACTTACAGACTAAGAGAAAGTATTTGCAAATGATGTAACCGATAAGGGCTTAATTTCTAAAATACACAGACAGCTCATAAACCTCAGTATCAAAAAAACAACCCAATCAAAAAATGGGCAGAAGACCTAAATAGATCTCTCTCCAAGGAGGACATACAGATAGCCAAGAGGCACACGAAAGGATGCTCAACATCACTAATTATTAGAGAAATGCAAATCGAAACTACAATGAGGTATCACCTCACGAACCTGTCGAATGGCTATCATCAGAAAGTCTACAAATAATAAATGCTGGAGAGGGAGTGGAGAAAAGGAACTCCTGTACGTTGTTGATGGGAATGAAAATTGGTGCAGCCACTATGGAAAACAGTATGGAGGTTCTTTAAAAAACTAAAAATAGAGCTACCATATGATCCTGCAATCCCATTCCTGGGTATATATGAAGGGATTAACAGATATATACCACTATATATAAAATAGATAAACAACAAGGATTTATTGTATAGTACAGAGAACTATATATTCAATAGCTTATAATAACCTATAATGGAAAAGAATCTGAAGCTGTACACTTGGAACACGATCTTGTAAATCACTACAGTTAAAATAAAAATAAATAAATATTCACAGAGCAAAACAAAAAAGGAATGGTAATGATAAGATTAATAAGGAGCTGAAAATTGCTAGGTACAAAAGAATGCCATCTTGACCACATTTGCCTTGGGCAGTAGAACATCTAAGTCATATTCTGAACTATCATATATGAGCAAATTCATCAAATTCTTATCAAAATCAAGAACATTCTTTCTTTAGCTGCTAAAATGAAGAATATAATTAACCTATTAAAGGAACCTGAATGGGTAGTTAACACATCTGGTTTTGGAGTTTCTTTGGTTATTCCTCCTCCTTACTAAATCACTATCTGATTTTCAAAAAAAAAGAAAAAAAACTAAAAAGTTTTAGGAAGTCTTTTCAATTTCTAAATAATAAAATATATGAAAAACCATGATACTTCTCTAACAAAGCACTCAATGGAAAACAGCAAATTTGTACACTCGACAGGCCACATTTCTTTAAAACCAGCCTCCTTACTTCACCTCAACCCTAAAACTATTTTAAACAAATCACAAAATGTCTAAGGTAAAGTAACAAGCTGTGTTTCAACTGCTAAGCCCCACTTGGGCACACTCCACCAGGCAGCTTCCTGGTTCCCAGACCAGGCACCTTGAGGCTGAAAACTTCACTATTACGGTGGAAGTTGCGATAGATCAAGGTTCGGTAAGAAGTAAATATACCAGTCTGAATGCAAGCTGTTTGGTTATTAAAACTTAGAACTTCTTCCATACAAACAAAGAAGCAGTATCACTTATTTTCATGTAAATCTGGGCTTTTAAAGTTAACCTGCTAATATCTATCTAACGAATCTAGTATTCACAGCCAGAAAATCAATAAAGACAAAGCACCTAACAGAAAAGATGGGCTGAGGGCTTGAGGAAGCGCTTCAAGCAAGAGGACAGTAAACACGTGGGAAAGTGCACAACTTCCTTATTCAACAGGGCAATACAAATTAAAAACACAATTAAAGGCTACTACACAACCATACAATAAGCTAAAAGAAAATAATAATGAACACTCTAATCAAAATGCACCACTAGTGGACTTCCCTGGTGGCGCAGTGGTTAAGAATCCACCTGCCAATGTAGGGGACACGGGTTGGAGCCCTGGTTCGGGAAGATGCCAAGGAGCAACTAAGCCCGTGCGCCACAACTACTGAGCCCAAGTGCCACAACTACTGAAGCCTGCACACCCACAGCCCGTGCTCCGCAACAAAGAGAAGCCCCCTCAATGAGAAGTCACCTCAATGAGAAGCCCATGCACCGAAACAAAGAGTAGCCCCCGCTCGCTGCAACTAGAGAAAGCCCACACGTAGCAACGAAGATCCGACAGGGCCATAAATAAATAAATTTATAAAAAGAAAAAAAACCTCACCACTAGTAGGAGTGTAAATTGGTATCACTGCTTTGGAAAGCTGGGTAAAATAAGCATACTGTATGATCAATCAACAGAAATGTAACATATATTTACAAGAATGTTCACAAAAGCACTATTCTTTTTTTTTGTTTTTTTTTTGCGGTACGCGGGCCTCTCACTGTTGTGGCCTCTCCTGTTGCGGAGCACAGGCTCTGGACGCACAGGCTCAGCAGCCATGGCTCACGAGCCCAGCCGCTCCGCGGCATGTGGGATCTTCCCGGACTGGGGCATGAACCCGTGTTCCCTGCATGGGCAGACGGACTCTCAACCACTGCGCCACCAGGGAAGCCCAAAAGCACTATTCTTAACAGCCAAAAACCAAAAACAATCTAGATGTCCACCAATCATAAAAGTGAAAACAATGCAACATTCACTCAATGGAAAATTACAGAGCCATGAAATGAATAAACTCTAACTACACAAATCAATATGGATGAACGCTGATCAGTGTTGAACAAAAGAAGCCAGACATAAGAATATGTTTCCCTTTAAGTTTAATAACAGGTAAAACTGAAAAAAACACTGCAAAAGAAAAACTACTAGCGGGGAACTAGCCCTATCAAGTATGGCCTCTTAATTAAGACATACTATAAGGCATCTACAATTAAAAATGTGATACTGGGGCACGAGCAAATAGACCAGTGGAATAAAATGGGAAAATTCATAAACAGACCTTCAAATCACTGGAAAAATCAGTGTATGAGAAAGGTAACATTTCAAATTACTAAGGTAAAGATGCACTTTTTAATAAATGTGGCTAGAACATCTGGGCTGTCATTTGGAAAAAACATATATTAGATCTATATCTCACCACACACAAGAATAAACTCGAATGAATTTAGGAATCTAAATGTAAAAAACAAAACCATACGAGTACTAGAGAAAACCTGGGTGAATTCCTCTTTAATGCTGGTGTAGGGAAAGACTTTCTAAGCATAACTCAAAATCTAACGGAAATAAAACAAAGTATGTAAAAAATTTTAAATGTCTGCTTGACCAAAAAACGAAACACAAATACAAAACACCATAAACAAAGTCTTAAGAAAAGTGCAAGATACACCATGAGAGCCAGTATCTCTAAAACATAAAGAAATCAAAAACTGCAGAAAAAATTCAGCAGAAAAATGGGGAAAAAAATACATCACAAAAAGGATATTAAGATTTGAAAAAATGTTCAAACTCAGTCATAATTAGAGAAATGCAAATTAATATAACACCAAGATGCCATTTCTCACCTGCCAAAGCAGTCTGAGGGCAAGACTGTGACGCTATATTCACTCACAAATATTTCCAGGGGAAATGCAAATTCATCCTGCCTTTCTGGAGGTATATCTGGCAATACTGGGGCTTCCCTGGTGGTGCAGTGGTTGAGAGTCCGCCTGCCGATGCAGGGGACACAGGTTCGTGCCCCAGTCCAGGAAGATCCCACATGCCGCGGAGTGGCTGGGCCCATGAGCCATGGCTGCTGAGCCTGCACGTCCGGAGCCTGTGCTCCTCAACGGGAGAGGCCACAACAGTGAGAGGCCCGTGTACCGCAAAAAAAAAGTAAATCTGGCAATACCTAACAAAACTGAATGTGTACCTAACCTTCTGACCCAGAGATCCCACTCTTAGGAAATCTGTCCTGAAGATAAACCTCCAAAAATGTGACTATACATATGTACCAGGTATTCATGGTAGCAATGTTGTAACTACAATACTGGGAACAACCTGTATGACCAAACTTGGGAGAACGGATGAATAAATTACATTACATCACAGAGCGGAGTACTATGCAGTCATGAAAAATGGAAGATCTCTATGAACCGACATGGAGC
Organism: Leucopleurus acutus; assembly: GCF_964270905.1. Lineage (NCBI taxonomy): Eukaryota > Metazoa > Chordata > Mammalia > Artiodactyla > Delphinidae > Leucopleurus > Leucopleurus acutus. The sequence goes on from NC_139142.1 coordinate 172,888,924, forward strand.
AATTTCAAAGACAGACCTTTAAAAGAATAAAGCAAAGTGCACACATATCAATAGTATTCCATCCTTCATGAAGGAAAGAAGGGAATATAAGATTATATACATGTATCTGCTCATTTGTGCAAAAGAAATATAGAAATGATAAACCAGAAACTAAAGAAATTGCTTACAGATTAAGTAGGAAAGGGGTGGAAGGGAGAGGGTGGTAGGACTGAGGAAGGAATGATATTTCTTTGCAACACTGAACTACAGTAACGTATCACATACCCCAAAATAACAAATAAATAATTAAAATTAACCAGGATGAGGTGGTGGGAACCAAAATGGAATACAAACAGTAACAGATAAACCTATCTATTACAAATGAATACCACAAGCGAAGAGGATGGGTAGAAAAACACTCAGCTAAGTAACTGTGGAAAACACTATGCTGACTGGATACTGTAATGTTAAAGACACAAAGAACTGTACACAAACACTGTACTCGAGTTAAGTCAATCTGTTTCTCAGAAGGATAGGATGGGTTAACAATCTGCTAACTACTGGACAGGTACATGAGGATTAAACAAATAACTGAATATACTGTAGACAATGAGCTGATTTCTCACTGTCAGAGAAAGAAGTTACAAGAAAGAGTGAAGGCTAGAATGAAGAGTGCTGGATAGGAATCATGGCATCCATATAAACCCATGGTTTAAAACATACACATACAGATAACTAGATACATGAGGAAGAAGAGGCAGTTCTTCCTTACAAAGGAATGTGGAAGAAATGAGAGAAATACAAGATCACTATTTTAGGGAAAAAACATTGTAATAACTGCTGCAGGCAAGATCAAAGAGCATAACCAGTGGGCAAAAGTTTGAAGAGAAACAATCTCAAAGTATCTTGCCCAAGATATTTATCAATTACAAAGGGAAAAACAGTAAGTACCTCACCAAATGTTCAAGGTTATCACACCAGTAATAAAACATAAATATCACATACCCTTTCCTAATCTGATGCATAACCTCAATCCAATCATGAGACAACATCAGACAAACCCAAATGGAAACATTCTAAAAAATAACTGACCGGCGTTCACTGAAAGTGTCCAAGTCATAAAAGACAGGAGAAGACTGAGAAACCCGGAAGGGCTGTCACAGTTAAAATGATAATATATTGGATATATGCACAAATAAAATATTAAAATTATTTTCACCTGTTAAACTTTTTGATGTGGTTAACAAAATTTAAATCATGTATGTGGCTCATATGATATTTCTATTAGACAGAACTGCACTGGCTCTAATCACCAATTTTCAGGAAGTACAGAGGGCAAGAAACATTGTAACTATGACAGGGAAAATCCAGACCAAGAAATTGCATAGGACAAACAATTCTGTTCTTCACCAATAAAACTGCACCGTGGGTGGGGAGGCCAGGGCCAGGGCCAGGGCCAGATGGGAGAATCCTACAGTCTAAAAGACTTAGGATGGGCTTCCCTGGTGGTGCAGTGGTTGAGAGTCCGCCTGCTGATGCAGGGGACACGGGTTCGTGCCCCGGTCCGGGAGGATCCCGCGGCTCTTAAAAAAAAAAAAGACTTAGGAGACACACCAAACAATCACAATGGGAGGACTTTATTTGGATCCTGTTTTTTCTTAAATATATTGAAAACAGAAGTTGATACTTAAGATAATTAGAAACTCCATTGACTAAATGGTGGATTTTTTAATTTACAATTTGTTTTTAAAGTGTGATAATAGTAATATAGTTATTTTTTTAAAAGAGTTCTTATCTTCTAGAGATATATACTCAAATATTAGATGAAAAGACATGTCTGGTGTTTGCTTCAGAATAACGAGGGAGAAAGAATACAATGGGTAGAAGTATAGATGGAACAAGACTGGCTGTAAACTGACAACTGGACCTGTGAGGCTAGCATGCGGATTCATTACACGCCTTGTATACTTCTGTATGGGCTCGAACTTTTTCCACTTAAAAAAAAGGAAGGCAATTGAGGGGACTACAAGTTAATTATTGAATCTAGAAAAGACCCAAACTAAGAATCCTACGACCAAGATGCCAGGCCATTATGCAAAGTTTCCATGGGCTGGCTCCTCAGCAGCTGCCTCCCCTTCCAGGAAAGATAAGTGCAGCAGGTCCTGGAGATGCACTAGGACCTCTGGGAATTTCTTGGCTGAATGTAACCTGGTCTATTACCAGTAAGTGAGCAACAGAGTGAAAACAGTGCCTCTGGTCCAGGAAGGACGTCAGATTTTAATCAAATAAGCAGCAAATAAGTACAAGTTGTTGTACGGTGAAATACAGGTAAAGCACAGGGAGCTTAAAGCAGAGTTCTGAACTGTTTTCTGGGCTCAGGACAAGGTTCTCGAGGTTTAGTATTGGGACATGGCTATCTGAGGAAGACAGGTCCTCAGAGCTCTGCCTGCTCTGGCTGAGGAACAAGGCGGGCAGGAAGCCCGGTTGCAGCCGCAGCAAAATGCGGGAAGGACCTGTGGGAAGGACCTGTGGGACCAGACTTGGCAGTTCAGGGAATTACAATCATCTTCACCAGCCTCAACACTGACTTGACCAGAGGCACAAAGGAAAAGCATCTCAAAGTGAAAGGACCAGTTCAGATGTATATACCAAGACTCTGAGAATAGCTACAAGGAAAATTCCTGGTGGTGAAGGTTCTAAGACTTGGGATGGTTTTCAGAAGAGGCTCCACAGCGACTCACAGACTTGCACAGTCCTGAGATGGTTAAGCAGATTACCTCCATCAACACTGAGCCAGGAGTCAGGGCTGAAGTCACCACTGCAAATGCTGAAATCAACTTTTAATAAGTTGATAAGCACTTGTCAAAAAAAAGAAAATTGGCACAGATGCTGGGTGAATGAGGGACAGAAGTGGGGAAGCTTTCCAGGTAGAGAAAACAGCATGTGCAAGAGCCCTGGCGTAGGAAAGCACTTTCCACGTTAATTCAAACAATACTTGAGTTTATTATAAGCTAGACACTCTGTTAAGCTCTGCGATGACAGGACACACCAAGATGACCTTTGTTCTCATGGAGCTTACAGTCTAATGACAGAAATGGATGATCAAAAAATGTCACAACTGAATATATTACCACAGGCTTAAATAAATACTACAAAGAAAAGAATGAGTGCCGTGAGAGGAACTCAAAGACAAACCTGGCAGGAAGTTCAGTACCCGCTAGGAACTAAAATGAGGACAGCACAGGTTGAGAACAGAGACCAAGAGGGGGGAAAAGATGCAAGGTGAGGCTAGAGCAGTAGATAGGGGTCAAATAATCCTGTAGCAGTTTACTGATCATATTATGGATTTTGGTCTTTTACTTCTGAAGTCAATTAAGAAGCCTAGGAGTTTCAGAATGAGCATGTGTACTGGGGCACAGGGAAAGAGGGGGTACTAATCAAACTTGAATTTTGAGAAGATCGTTTCAAAAAGACAGACTGTAAGGGACAAGAAGGGGTATGATAATACTTAGGAGGCTATTACAGGAGTACAAAGAGAAGAACAGAATGTGTGTATGTGTGTATATATCTGTTTTGGAGGGAGGGGGGATGTAAATGGTAGAAAGTACCCATGGAACGAGTGGAAAGATATGAGGTGCTCAGGAGTTAAGAACTGAACAGAATCTGCTAATCGGTCAGGTCATTCACCCTACCAGATATGTAGCCCAACTGAACCAGGTACACTGGAGTAGGAGTAGTCTTTAGTCTCTATTCCCTAATTCGTCAGACAAAAGAGTGCCTCTCTTACTTAATACTACCGTAATAAAATTTTCAAAAGTATCTCGGGAGCTCAAGGACTTTCTCTGACACCACAACACATCTTGCTGGTCTGGGACTCAACTAACCCTTTGTCCAGTATCAAATAAATACATACATACCTAAATATGTAAAGTAAGTAAATGTTTTAAGAGTGCACATTCACAGAAATACCATAATTCCTATACACCTCTTCCCTGATATTAAGGTGGGCTTCACTTAGAATGTTTTTATTAAAAGATACAGCCAACATAACAGCTCACCCTGGGGCACTGTGCTGAGTGTACAACCACCCTGAGACGGGTCCCTGAGTGTACTGTGATCATCTGAGCTGTACAGATGACAACACAGTATTAACTGGTAGACTCAAGATGCAGATTACAGAGCCTAAACTCACGTAATAAAGTAACAAAGACTTAGGGTTATTCAATGATAAAACTTTTCAATTCTTATATTGCTTGACCTCTCTCTGTGCAGGGTCTGGCCTACCAACAGGCAGGTCCCTCTCTGGAAACTCTCTATTCCCTTGCTGGCCTTTCTCTTGTGTCACTACACTCAGACCACATTCAAATGAAGAGCTTGTATTCATCAAAAGACCATTAAGAGAACTACCACATTGGAAAATATACCTACAATATATATAATCAACTAGCTTTTATCCAAAAAAAAAAAATACAAAGCAAATCAATAAGAAGATAATCCCAAAGAAAAATAGACAATAGACTCAAACAGGGCATAAACATGCAAAGTTGCTCAACTTCATCTAGTCAAAAAATGCAAATTAAAATCTCCAATGAGATTCACTAAAGACCAACCAGAAAGGGCTAAAAGTATCTGCTAATACCAAGTATTGGTCAAAATGCAGAGCAACAGAAACCCTCATTCACTGATGATGACAAGTGTAACTTGGTATCATCTCTTTGCAGAAGACATCGTCTACTGAAAGTGAAGACACACTAAACAATCCAGCAGCAATTCCGTCCCCAAATACATCTTAGAGAAAAACGTGCACATGTTCACCGAGATGAACAAGTGTTCACCTTAATAGTGGAAGCATTATTCTTAATAGCCCAAAGTAGTAAACAACCCAAATGCCCATCAATGGTAGAATAAATAAACTGTAGTACATTCACACAATAAAATACTCAACAGCAATGAAGATGAATGAATTCATGATGCAACAACACACGAATTTTAAAAACATAAAGTCAGAATAGTGGCTGTCTTGGGGAAAGAATGGTGCTGGCAGGAAGATCCTAACGCATGGGCCTTACTGTCGGGACAGTGGCTCACTGGCAGGATAAGGTTATCAGGTAGAGGGCAATGAAGGAAGCTGAAGAGCTGCCAAGATTCTACTTCTTGACCTGGGTGGTGTTTACATGGGTGTTCACTTTGTGATAATTCATTAATGTACATGTGCTTTCTGCTCTTTTACATAGGTGTTACGTTTCACAATAAAAAGGTATAAAAAATGAAGTCAGCTCCCAACAAGTAAATCAAGGTAATTTACATAAAATCTGGATTTACAACCAGTTCTGGAAAAAAACGGGAAGATCCAGCCTGCTGTCTTCACCACCAGCAACAATCAGCTGGGGCGGGGCAATCTTGGCCTCCTTCAGAGGAACTCGTGCTCTCTGACCCCACAGCACCCTCTCTTCCTGCTCTCAGGAGTCACGACTCGCCTGACACCTAACACCATTCCATACTCGTCTCCTTGACACTCCTTACAGCACATGAACGTAAAAGCATGCGCATGTGTGAATTATAAAGCCTAGAAGCAAGTGTGTCATTAGCCAGAGCAGTAAATTTAACCTCAGAATCCTCACCTACGAAACAGAGGTCACAAGAGTACCTACCACAATTGTTAAGACCAGATGAGACAATGCACATAAAACAGCTAGCTTAGTATCGTCACAGAATCAGCACTCAGTATTAGGAGGCTATTGTTTATTATTAATACACATTTCTCATATTTACAACTAGGATGTAAATCTGCTTGCCATGGCCAGAGTCTTCTGACTTTACAGGAAATACAGCATCAAAATATGGGTTGGTATATGTTTAATTAAATACTCCAACATGTATCACTGTTTAAAAAAGAAAAACAATAGGGGCTTGCTGGTGGTGCAGTGGTTAAGAATCTGCCTGCCAATGCAGGGAACACGGGTTCGAGCCCTGGTCTGGGAAGATCCCACATGTCTCAGAGCAACTAAGCCCATGCACCACAACTACTAAGCCTGCGCTCTAGAGCCCACGAGCCACAACTACTGAAGCCCATGCACCTAGAGCCCATGCACCTAGAGCCCGTGCTCCGCAACAAGAGAAGCCACCGCAATGAGAAGCCCGCACCATAATGAAGAGTAGCCCCCGCTCGCTACAACTCGCACAGCAACAAAGACCCAACACAGCCAAAAATAAATAAATAAATTTATTTTAAAAGAAAAACAGTAAATAAATCTTCCAAAGTTCCTTTACATGACACCACTGGGAAAGATTTCTTACAATTATACTTTGAAAAGTACACTTGTGTTTACTTGTTTTTGCCGAACCACAAATTTCTCCCTATCAGGGCTTTCACTGGTCTGATCAGCGTCAGGTAAATAGATACCTATGAAAATACACTTTAAGATAATGGATTGTAAGACCTCAGTCATAAAAAGCCCTCAAAATTAAAACTGACTTTTCAAGGTAAACATCATATGAACACCAAAAGCAGCTCCCTATTTTTCACATAGCTGTTAGCGTCCCAACGCCTAGCCAATACACTTATCTAATTCTTGCCCCTCAGACAAGTATACAACATTTTTCCCCCAAAACCCACAAAAGTCTAATTCAAACTACTTTTTCCAGAAGCCAATCTGACAGTAAGCCCTCCTAAAATGGAAGACTACGAATTTCACCCACGAATATAATGACAGCTAATGAACTAGTCACCCACGATGTCCATCGTCTCACAGACACAACACTGAGCAAGAGAAGCCATATACAAGAGTCCACACCAGAAGATCCTGTTTGTGTAAAGTTCACAGGCAAAACCAGTGTTTACGGAATGCGTAAGTGGCAAAATTACACAGAAAAACTAGAAAATAAGTAATATAGAAGACAAGATACTTATAATCTTTGGGGAAAGCAAGTTATGATCCAGAAATGGCCTGTTAGGGATTCTAGGTGCTCATCATCATTTTATTTACAGTATTTTATTTGTTGCTTTCTGCCCACACCATTAAAATGGTCCACAAGTACAGCATAGTGATATGTTCACTGCTCTATTTCTAGCACCTAGAACACTGCCTGGTTCATACTAGGCCAGCAGTGAGTATCTGTTAAATATAGAATACAGCTTCAAAAATCCAAATTGTTACATATTTAACAACTGGCTAGACCCTAAGTATAATAGTAACAGCCAGCTTACTGTCCATTTTCCATGTCAGTATATTCAAGGAGTTGTAAGTATGTAAATAAATTCTAATTACTTTATAATTCTTAACCTTCTTCTCTATTTAGACGTTTACCAAATGCGTGAATGTATCCAGATTCAACTGAAACTTTTTTTTTTTAATTAACAAGGGAAAATGCAGAAACTCATGTGTTACAGTAAGCCCAGGCTCTAGATGGGATTCTACCACCTTCCCCAACCAAAAAAGCACAGCAGAGTGCTATGCTCTTATAAGATGACCTGAAGTGTGCTCATATTTAAGAATAAAAACTCAAATTCTTTGGATCTTAAAAATGAATTACACATTTCACAACAGATTATTACAATACAGGGCAGCTAAAACCTATAAGCCTTTAGAGGACAGGGATCCAAATCAAAGTGTGCTCAATAAATACTTGCTGAACTAACAAAAAGAATCTCATTACTGATAACCTCCTGAATTTTAGCATTATGTACTGAATTAAGAGATCATAAATTAAGTTTAATTCAGTTATCAAAAACTGTGTACAAACCCAAAAGGTTACTAGCAACAATTCGAAAGAGTGAAAATTCCTAAAATAACCAAGAAAAAAATGAACTTTCACTCTTTGGGAATGTACACTATTTTAAAAAAAACAAAAAAAATACTTCAGCAAATCAAAAAAAAATTTTTTAATCAAGCCAGGAATATGCTAATCTTATGTTCCTAATTAGCATCCCTGCAAAGTAATATTCATTCCAGTTTTCACCTCTCTTCTGGGCATGATAAACTAGAATGAGGTCACTCACCAATCAACTCACTTCCCAGCATTCTACCAGCATGAAAGAGTTAAGACTGTTCTAATATATACTGAAATGCACCTACAACACAAATTAAAACATACCTTTTGATCTATCCCAAAGTTAAGGGCTTTCTGTGATTCAGTATCAACACTACATATGTAACGGTATTTTGTGGTACGAATTTTGGAAACATTGGTTTCCTCATATTAAAACAGTACTCTGTGGGATAGTCGATCATTCAGAGTCCATTATTTTCACACATTTTTAGGATATAACATGAAATTCCCTACATATGAACTCATCGCATACTTCTCATTATTAAGAATGTATCTGTTTAGGAAGGCACAGAAATCAAGCACCTGGCTAACCCATAAAGAAGCAACCTGAAGCCACTCTTCTCTGCAATAAATAAATTAGGAAGCACTCTAGGTCAGCAGTAGCAAAAGGCCTATTTTTATTGCTGGCTTATATTAGAAATACTATACTGAAACAGACCAATTTTAGATTAAATTCAAAACTTGGTAAACTGTTCTAACGTGTCTCTTTCTACAAGATTAAAAGTTAAGCTAAGGAGGTTTTTCAAGATTGTCTTTCAAAATTCAGAGATACAAAGCAAGTTCTAGTCAAATATTTCAGAAATATCACACTAGACATAAACTATCTTTTAATCTTATTTAACATTTGATCAAAAACTCTACAAATAAAAAATAACTCTGCTTGTCCCATGGCTGGTCTCCAGCCCTACCACGCTCCATCAGTGCTCGATCCTGAGTGCGTGATTGGCACGGAGCCTGCAGTGAGCTGTGGCTGGGCGGCCAGGGACCAGTGGCACCACACGTGGATTTACAGCGGGACTCGTGGTCTTTCATTAGATTGAATTTTTATCATGTCAGAACTATGTCAATAAACAGAATTACACTTCCAATTTTGTCACCAAAATTATTATTTTTAATGACACTTTCCTTAGCAGCTTGGTAATCTGTCTTGTTTATACTCAGTTTTATTCTTAGAACTGTACTGAGTTTACATTTGGTCTCTAAATAGAGAAAAGATTAAAGAGCAAGTAAAAGTCAAAGCCAGTACATTGTTACCAGGATTGGAAAAAGAAAAAAGAAAAAAGCAGTGAAACTACTGTAATCTTTCTCCTTCAAACCAAACAGGAAACAGTACTATATATACTACATTACAGCTCTCAAAGCCACAGATTGGTTTTAACCTCATTATTTGTTGGTGTGGATGGCTGACCTCCACTATCACTCACTAGTGGGTAAGCACTGTAGATTTGAAAAGTACCTGTCTAATGGAGCTGTCCTAAAATGAACTTAAGAGTTATAAATGCAGTCAGGATTATCAACCAAGCACATAAATGACAGGTTTAACCACAAGCATCTACCATGTCAAACATACTAACATAAAAAATTAAGTCTTTACCTTAAATACTATAAAAATATTTCTAGTGAAAAACATTGTACAAATTTGGCAGGTAAAGAAAAATATTACTACAGTGAAGCCCAATAAACGCTGGCACACACAATTAGTGAATTCTCATAAAGCACAGTGAGTTTTTAATTTACCTTTAAAGCAGTATGAAGTGAATACCAATCACTAAGTACCAAAATTAAAACTACGTCATAACAGCCACTGAGGACACAATTCCTATCTATAAGGACTAATTTTGTAATTAGTTTTGTTCATTTAGCTTTATTCTACAGTTTTTAACTTTCAAATGTTAAGCTGTTAAGGAAAGTTCATTGTGCCTTATTTGATAACTATAAATCAATTCCTAAGAAGTGCTGTAAATAATTTCCATACTAAACTACATTATAATTTTAAAAATAATCAACCAGGCGAAAAAAATTCTGTTCCTGAGACAAAATGGAAACTTTTAAGCAGCAAAATCAAATAAGCATACAGTACAATGTTATATTTTATTGCTTCCTCTGAAGTGAAACAGCTTAAAAATCCAGAAGCCACTGTACTTGCTTCAGCCACTTTCTGTGATTCAACAAATGGAAATGTTCCCAATTATTCATATCATTTTCTTACATAACTAAACAATTCCTTGGTGAGACAGAGAACCGCCCTCAAATTCCTGTTTTCAACTTTTGAATCATTTCATATCAGGTACACTAGTTAATTCTGTTTGCAAATTCAGATGTATATCTGAACTTTTCCTTTATTACTTAAGTTAATATCATGCACTGAGAAGCCCTTTCCAATTTAAGTATTTATTTTTTAAAAGCATCCTATACTTTCTTCTAGTATTTTATGATTTATCTTCTTTGCACTTTTTCAAACATTTCATTTGGACTTTTTTTGGGGGAGGGGGGCCTAAAAATTTCTTTTTTTTTTTTTAAAGAGGATAACCAACAGTCCCAGCACTATTTATTGAATAATCCATCCTTTCTCCAGTAATCTTCCATGTTATTTTTATCATGCAGTCTCAATTCTCCCTCTTGCTGGCTAGGTGAATTTAGGCAAGTTACTTTATCTCTCTGTGTTTCAATCTCCTCATCCATAAACTGGGGAATAACAGTAGTACTCACTTCATATCGATACTGAGAACTACATCAGTTAATTCATGTTAAGCACTTAGAACAATAGCTGACACACATTAAATGCTGACGATCATAATCACTAAAACCTCATAAACACACAGATGTTTCTGGACTCTGTGATTCCAATGTCTATTCCTGAGCTAAAAGACTGCCTCAAATTACTTTGAATTTATAACACATTAGGTTTTCTAATAAAGTATTCTTTTTCCAAAAATTTCATGGCTATCATCCATTTATTTTATCAGATAAACTTTCTCATCAGTATGTCAAGTTTTCTACAATACTGCACTGGAATTCTATTTGGAATTGTGTTAACATTTATACACCAACTCTAGGAAATTTGGTATATTCTACAAGAGTCACTCTCCCCCAGTCAGAGAGTATATTTTCTCATCTCATTTACTGAGGTTTTATGTCCTTTAAAATTAGGTAAGTTACCAACAATAGTTATATTTATTCCTAGGTACAACCGTTTTGGAGAAAGATTTAGTGGCGTATATCAGAATTTTAAATGCACATACCCTTTGACCCAGAAATTCCACTTTTAAGAATATGACATACAGTAATACTATATAAATGCAGATATATAAATATAAGGCTACTTATTACAATAAAATCCTGGAAACAAATTAAATGTCTATCAGTAAGGCAATAATGACCTGCAGCATATTCATGGGATGGAAGAATATTCAACCATTACAAAGAATATAGAAGCAAAGGTACTGGTTTCGAGAAGAGTTCTACAAACTATTATGCTAAAAGCAATAAAAGCAAGCTACAAAATTAATGTCTTCACTTTTTAACTGGGAAGTGGAGGAAACAAAAATATACATACAGTATTGAGTACACAGCCTGGTTCTTATTAAGCATTTTAATCACCTTACAAAATTAAACGTGACTTGGTTGGTTGAATACTATTTCATTTCATCTATCTTTTACAGCCTGCCTTGCTCTACATAAGATTTAATGGTGGCTCCATAACACAGCATTTCAGAAAAGTAAGCTTCAACTGATCTTCTACTCATAAATATTTAAGAATGCAAACGTCCCTAAAATGTAGTGTTTAACTAGGGATATTTTTCAATATGCCATAAAATCTCAACACCATGATTCAGGAGAAAATGTACGACTCCTTCTAAATCATCATTTTACCATGGCAATCTATTGAAAACTTACTTCTCTCCATACATGAAATAACCTTTTTAGAGTGTGTGGTCTTGTATATTAAGTGCCAGAGATCACAGTGCAGGAAACACAGTGACATGCTCTGTAATACGGCAACAAAGCCTTTCCTCCCAAGAAAAGTAAATAATGAAAGCTTATTTTAAAATCATGCAAAATTCTGCCTTTTATTCTAAATCTTTAGATTGTGCTGAATCAGTGTACGGTCAAAAAGGTACACATGAAAGTTTTCTTGTACACATGCAAGTTTTCTTAAAGAGAGAACACTGAATTCCTTAGAAGAATTTATTCACTACTAAATGTATCCGCTAACTTCTGCCAGCCAGAAAACAAGGTCTTGAGATCAGAAACTCCAGGGCCTTATTATACTTGGTCCGAGATACTATGAATAAACATTTCAAACAGAAAAACAAACAAAAAAAATCAAACCAGTACCTGCGTAAGCACTTTGATACTGTTTGAAGCAATGAATTGATTTTTAAGGGAGAAGATTTTTACTCTTCACATTTCTGTATTCCCGCAATCGTTTAAAAGAGCAGGTACTATTTTATGGTGAAAAAGGTTAAAATGTACAAAAGGAGAGGAGAATATTAACTGATTTTTAAGAACTTCAGGGAACTTCCTTGGTGGTTCAGTGGTTAAGAATCTGCCTACCAATGCAGGGGACACGGGTTTGAGCCCTGGTCCGGGAAGATCCCACATGCCGCGAGGCAATTAAGCCCGTGGGTCACAACTACTGAGCCTGCGCTCTAGAGCCTGCAAGCCACAACTACTGAGCCCACGTGCCTAGAGCCTGTGCTCCCTAACCAGAGAATCCACCGCAATGAGAAGCCCGCGCACCGCAACAAAGACCCAATGCAGTCAAAAATTTAAAGAAATAAATAAATGTATTTAAAAAAAAAGAACTTCAGCTTTTTGATGTCATATACGAATTGGTTTGAAAGCACTGAGAAAATGGCATAATACTTCAAAGCACATGGAAAAATTGATAGGAAAAAGTGTTACTTTTTTGAGGAAACCACACGTCTTTGCCAATTTTTATTGTTTAGAGTTCATCTAATTGTCCATTTTTAAGGTTATTTTGTGGTACTTCTGAAAGTTTAATTCAAACTAAACTATTAAAAACTGTTAAGAGATTAGTTTTTTCAATGTTTCCGTAAGTAAATAAAACAGAGTTAAAACAACAAAAATCCAGTCTACTCCACACGGGCTGAGTGTTTGCCGTCCCAATGTCTTGTCGCGGGCGCGCGCATACCAGCGACAGTGACATCAGATCGAAACCACACGGTTTCGCCAGGGACCAACCACTCCCGCAAAGACAGCAGCCGCCGCCCACCGGGGTGGCTCCGGCCCGACCTCCGCTCCCCGCGCCCGGCTTCCCGGCGGGACCTGTTGCGCGTTCCCGCCCGCCCTGCTCCCTCCCCGAGCAGGCATGAGCCGGGGACTGCCAGCGACGCCGCCGCGATGCACCTGCCTGGGCCCCAGCCGTCCCCACCCCCGGCCAGCCGCCCGCTCCTCGGGCCCCGGCCCGGCAGCCAGCCCGCGGGAGGAGGGAGACGGGCCCCCGGCGGGACGGGCCCCCGAAGCGCTCACCTTGGCGGCCGCGGCCCTGGCGGACATCTTGTCTCTCCGGTGCCACAAGACGCTCCTCGGACCCGAGACTCCTCGCCGCCAGTCACCGGCTCCTCACGCAGCTGCCCAGATAAACATCTCCCGGGAGCGAGCGGGGCGGGGGCGCCGGAGAGGCCCGGCCCACGGGGAGGGGACTCAACTAGGACAAAAGTCCGCGCCGCGCCAGCCCCGCCCGGGGCTCCCCGCGGGGCGCGCCCGGCCGGCACCTCCCTCCGAGCGCGGCGGCCGCAGCCCCGCCACCGGCACGGGCCCGCCCGCTCAACGCGCGGCAGCACCGAGCCCTCCGCGGCCCGCCCGCCGGCTCCCTGCGAGCCGCTTCCGCATGTAACTTCCCAGGAACGAGCCGCAACGACGGGACGTGGCGTCGGCGGGCTGAGCCGGCGCCGGCAACCACGGACGGCCACGCAAACCTGCCAACCCGACCCGGCCCACTGAGCATGCCCGGTCGGGGGGCGGGGCCAGGGCAAGGGCAGGGCCAAGCGCGGGAGGCGGGGCCGAGGCGGGGGCGGGGCCACGAGGGCGAGGGGCGAGCGGCTGGTCAGCTTCCTGTCCGGACGCGACCCCTGTTGCGGAAGGAAAAGCCCAGTTTCCGAAGTAGCTTGGAGACGGAGTTTCCTGTTTGTTCGCATCACGGGTCCGGCGGAAAGCGGCCCCCAGGAGCGAGCCTCCGTGTATCCAGCCTTTGCGACTTGAACAGAAACACACCTGGCCGCGGCCCCTGCCGCTCGCCTGCCTAGGCCTCGCTGTGAAGTGCGTCCTGGCTGTCGTTGTGGACGGATCGACTGCCCCGCGGACACTGGTCACGGGCACCAGGGGGCTCACGCACACGAGGCCTCGATATAGACCCAACACCCCCTTCTGCAGCCAGTACAGACAGGGATCCCAAAAGCATATTTTTGGCATAAAAAATGTTGAAATTCTTAGTGGCGAGAGAAGGGGAGGCGCCCAGCAGAAAAGGCTGCGAGGACGTTCGGTCCACGGTCCGGCTGATCAGCCCGCAGTGCAAACGCCCTCGCTAGACACCAAGGAGTATTTAAGAAACCTTTCCCGCCCTCATTATTCTACACTCTGTAAAATGTAAAGCTCTTCACAAATGTCAGGAATTCTTAGTAACATTAAATGGTAAGCTCCTTAAAAGTACCTAGTATAGTGCCATAAAAGGTACACGAGAAACAGAAAAAAGCAGAAACATCAGGTTTTAAACGATGGTTTTCTCTAGAATTCAAACTGTATGAAGAGACCTAATTTACCGTAACCAAGAAATATCTGTATATCATACATAAATATCAATTAAAATTTCAAAGTAAAATACCATACATTTTGCAACCTGAAGCTATGGAACTAGAAAAAACATTCTGCAAATCAAACCCTTATTCTTTCCTTTTTTTTCCCCATGCACAGAAATGGTTACAGTCTCTTTTGTTTTAAAGTCATGTTGGATGTGACTTTTGTTTTTGGACAAAGTATTATTTATTCTTTTAGGAACTGTAATTAAAATTTCCTTATGAACAAATGCTATTTTTTTTAAATTGTGGTGATATTTTTTTATTTGAAAAGGTGGCTGTGGAAGACCTTCCACATTATCTTTATTAGTCGTCCCATTTAATAAGATGTGCAATCAGCATGACCTGCCTAGAACTAGACATCGTACCTTTAACAGACCTAAACCTAGAAATGTTATCTACAAATGCACTGAGACCTTTCCTCTTTCCTCATTTGTCACTCTTCATCAAGCCTACCGTATATAAGTTAAATGCTAGATTACATAATGATCTGTCAAAGATCTAATACATCTGATGGCAATTTTAGTTTATTTTCCTTTTGGCATGGTTTTAAAAATAATGAAATCAAGCAAGAAATTTAACCTTGAGAATACTATGCTTTAAAAATTACATTGATAAAAATATTTCAATGAATAATAGTATACTTTAAATTTTTTTCAATGGTAGTTATAATATCTAAATTAAGCTGTACGAATGGGAGAAAATATCTGCAAATGAAGCAACTGACAAAGGATCAATCTCTAAAATTTACAAGCAGCTCATGCAGCTCAATATCAAAAAACCAAACAACCCAATCCAAAAATGGGCAGAAGACCTAAATAGACATTTCTCCAAAGAAGACTTACAGATTGCCAACAAACACATGAAAGGATGCTCAACATCACTAATCATCAGAGAAATGCAAATCCAAACTACAATGAGGTATCACCTCACACCAGTCAGAATGGCCATCATCAAAAAATCTGCAAACAATAAATGCTGGAGAGGGTGTGGAGAAAAAGGAACCCTCTTGCACTGTTGGTGGGAATGTAAATTAATACAGCCACTATGGAGAACAGTACGGAGGTTCTTTAAAAAACTAAAAATAGAACTACCATATGACCCAGCAATCCCACTACTGGGCATATACCCTGAGAAAACCATAATTCAAAGAGTCATGTACCGCAATGTTCATTGCAGCTCTATTTACAATAGCCAGGACATGGAAGCAACCTAAGTGTCCATCGACAGATGAATGGATAAATAAGATGTGGCACATATATACAATGGAATATTACTCAGCCATAAAAAGAAACAAAATTGAGTTATTTGTAGTGAGGTGGATGGACCTAGAGTCTGTCATACAGAGTGAAGTAAGTCAGAAAGAGAAAAACAAATACCGGATGCTAACACATATATATGGAATCTTAAAAAAAAAAAAAAAAAAAAAAAAACGGTTCTGAAGAACCTAGGGGTAGGACAGGAATAAAGACGCAGATGTAGAGAATGGCCTTGGGAACACGGGAAGGGGGAAGGGTAAGCTGGGACGAAGTGAGAGAGTGGCATGGACATATATACACTACCAAATGTGGAATAGATAGCTAGTGGGAAGCAGCCACAAAGTACAGAGAGATCAGCTCGGTGCTTTGTGACCACCTAGAGGGGTGGGATAGGGAGGATGGCAGGGAGATGCAAGAGGAAGGAGATAATGGGGATACATGTGTATGTATAGCTGACTCACTCTGTTATAAAGCAGAAACTAACACACCATTGTAAAGCAATTATACTCCTATAAAGATGTTAAAAAATTAATTAAGCTGTACAATTTTTTTTTAATGTATCTCCTTTTCTCTAAAGAATCAAGAGAAAGTTTTTGTCATTTGTAAAAATAAAGGTAAAAGTTAGTTGTCAAGAATTAAAAGCACATATCCATTCCTACAGTTTATTTCCGGGGAGATGGTTTGATAAGAAGTGGAAAGCATAAAGCATAATCTCAGATAGTTGCCCCTTTAACAATGAAGAGTTTATCCTTTCAACATCAAAAAAAGGTTCACATTATACCACAACTTTAATGCCTACATATGGATGTGATTATAGCTCCTCTAGATCAATTATATGGGAAGAAATACAAGCAAATTTGAGATTCTCATTTAGAATTACAATAAAGTTTAACCAAGAATCTCTTTCGCTAGCACAGACTATTTCTGATCATCTAATGCAAACTGAACAGGAAACTAAAAAACCACAACACTTTCAAAGACAACTTCCTGTGGGACTTTTGGTGTCTGTGGCTCAGAATGAAAAAACAGCATGTATGCGAAATCTTTATAAATCTTAGAACCATTTATTAAAACAGCTTTGACCAAATGAACAACTATAACCACACCCACATTTTACATATGTATATTTATCTTTCTGTTACCAAAAAAATCCTTAGAAAAACATAGCTATTTTTAGTATGAGCTGTGAATTTACACATGAACTATAAAGGGGAAGTATGGCACTGTGGCAGAAAGTGAGACAGTCTTGATAATGTCACAAAAGAGACATATATACAAAATACTGGAATTAGGAGAACTTTATCAGAGCACTGTAACAACAAAATAAAATAAGTAATCCTAATCTCACTCTTATGCCATATTTTTAAACATTCTATAAACTGCTTCCAAGTTTTCCTCTGCCGATAAGAGTCATATAACACTGTTAAATAGGAAAAAGTTTTTTAAGGCTCATAAAGTTTCTAGATTTCAAAGACCAGTAAAATTTCACAAAAACAAAAGAAACAAAAAAACCCACTTTAGGGGAACAATACAGAATGACCAACTTTTAATCTTATTTTATTTTGCAAAGTAAAGAACATTTAAAAACAAACATTATGAACTGTACACACTTAAAGATGTTTAAAATGGTACATTTTATATAGATTTTTGCCAGAATAAAAAAAATACCAAAAGAATGCTACTTATTACCAACATCATTTCGTTTTTTTAAAGAACGTAGAAACACTAAAAACAAGTCATTTTTTATTCAGTTCAAAATAAAGAACAGTCCTTCCTAAGAGTTCCTCCTAAGGAAGAGTGGCGCCATCCTTCCTCTGACCATGGCAAGGTAGAGCTTTCTCTTTTTAGGGTCGTGAATGTCACACAACCAGGCTGACTAGAAAGTTCATAATTCCGTGGAATCCATGACTCCAGCTGGACTGGAGGGAGCAGTCTGCCCCTCCTTCACAGCTCCTGTTTCCCACTTCTACACTCTCCTAATGACCCCTCAGAGACCTCCTCCCCAGCCCAAGCAGATAATCCATAGAGAAAACAGAAATTGAGGAATGGAAACTCCCTTCCCTTCCTGCCAAATATGACACACCTATCCTAACATTGGCTTTTCTTCTCTTTCCCTCCCCCCTGGGCAGGGAATCCCATCTGGGGGCCTGGCCCTATCAGCCAAGTTCTCTGGCCATCATCTTTGTCCTCTCTCAGCTAAAGGATTCTACCTCTCAGAATTCAAGCTTCTCCTAGTTTCTCCCGTCTTAAAAACGGAGGGAAAAAACAAAAACAAAAGCCCCTGACTCCACCCAGGCTACCTTCAAAGGTGTGCCAGCAGTGCAGCTGTACAACCCGGCGCTCAGAAGCCTCTGCACTTGGGGTTTAATGCTCTGAATCTGAATGATTTTCGCTTTGGATTTGTATTTTGTAAGTGAAGGTGGATAGAGCGCACGCTGGGGTCCTGTGGTCTCAGCTCAAACTGGTCCTGGCTCCTGTGGCCTCTGGGGCGGGGCTCCAGGCTGCCTGCTCCCAGGACTCCTGAAGACTGGCCTGTTCCTCCCTCCCTGACAGGGATGGGCGAGGGCTGGGTACCACAGCATCCTGGGTGGGGCAAGAGTCCAGACAGGCAGTGCTGTTTCCCACCTTGGTAGGGGGAGCCTCTCTCTCAGCTCCCACTCGGGTACCAAGCCTTCGCGGCCTGGAGGTTTAAGGATCCCTGGTGGTTGCCGTCTGCTGTGGGCTGCAACAGCAGGCCAGGAGCTCAATCCCCCCAGACCCTGTGCCCAGCTAGGGCATCTTGGTCAGGCAGCTTGTGAGAAGGGGGTTCTGCTAGGCCCAGCAGGCAAGTGGGACCCCCAGGGCCTTGGAGGGTCTTCTGGTTGTGATTATCCCAGGCCCAGGGGTGCTCCCCCTGCCTGTGGGTCTCTGCTTGGGAGTGGGGTCCTCTCTCCTCCCAACCTTTCTGAGTTTGCTTGTGCTTGTCTCTTCTGGCTGGCTTGAGGGACAACTCCAGGGAAAAGCCATGAAATATCAATTGTATAATTCAACTAATTCCTCATACGAGTTAAATGTTCTGATCTTTGCATTTAAAACTAGCCTGAGGGCTTTCCTGGTGGCGCAGTGGTTGAGAGTCCGCCTGCGGATGCAGGGGACGTGGGTTCGTGCCCCAGTCCAGGAGGATCACACATGCCGTGGAGCGGCTGGGCCCGTGAGCCATGGCCGCTGAGCCTGCGCGTCCGGAGCCTGTGCTCCGCAACGGTAGAGGCCACAGCAGTGAGAGGCCCGCGTACCGCAAAAAAAAAAAAAAAAAAAAAAACTAGCCTGATACAAAAACAAATGGAAAAATTATATGTACTGTTAATGACACTTTTTTCTGCTTTTTGAGCAAAGGGTTCCACATTTTCATTCTGCACTGGATCCCACAAGTGGCACAGGCAGCTTCGAGTCCAGCCCCTCTAGACAGTGTTCTACCGGTTCATGATGAGCTTCCCGAGAGTTCTCTCACCTCTGGGTCTCTCTGTTGTCAATGCCTGCCCTGGGCTCTTGGCATTCTTTCTTTTCCCCCTTAATTTCACAACTAATACAGGGGTACATTCCTTCTGTAAAAGACTCAAGCAATAGGTATTTTTTAAAAGTCCAACTGGCCTACATCCCCCATTTCCACTACCCAGGAATACTGGTATTTAAATCTAACTAGAGAGTGATATCCAAATGGCCTTTTTTTTTTTCGGTACGCGGGCCTCTCACTGTTGTGGCCTCTCCCATTGCGGAGCACAGGCTCCGGACGCGCAGGCTCAGCGGCCATGGCTCACGGGCCCAGCCGCTCCGCGGCATCTGGGATCTTCCTGGACCGGGGCCAAACCCGTGTCCCCTGCATCGGCAAGCGGACTCTCAACCACTGCGCCACCAGGAAAGACCCAAATGGCTTTTTTTGATTGAAGTATATGCTTATTTAAAATAAAAATGCTAAGCTGATACTGTTGACTTGCCAACCAAGAATATTAGATCAACCTATCCTGTTTCCCCCACCCATATGAACGCTTGATATTAATCTTATACATTTTTGCCTGTCTGGCAGACAAAAACAGTATATTACTTGACATTTATTCATTTACCCCCTTTTTTCTGTTAGGTTATTTATCTTACTGCTTTGTTGAAGTTCTCTAAGGATCCCTTTGTATTTAATGCATTCTAAGACTTTTTAGTCTGCTGCCTGTGTGTGTGAGTGTGTATGTGTATACGAAATAAAATTTCTTTTGGAATAATTTTAGCTTTACAGAAGAGTTGAAAAGATAGTACAAAGACTTCCTTTATACTTTTCACCCAGGTTCCCCTAATGTCAACATTTTATATAACTATGGTAGATTTGTTAAAAACCAAAAAAATTAACAATGTTACAACATTATTAACAGAAGTACATCAAGTTCTGCCCGTTTTCTCTCTTTAATTTCTCTGATATTCTTCCAATTTTGCCAAGCCTCCTCCTTTCCAAATCTTATGAAAACTATTTTGGCCATGTCCATTTTGAGCCTCTAGAATTTCTTAAGTTCAAGTCTGTGAACATGACTATGAATGAGGCAGAGGGTAAATTAAAAAGTCACAGAGGGGCTTCCCTGGTGGCGCAGTGGTTGAGAGTCTGCTTGCCAATGCAGGGGACACGGGTTCGTGCCCCGGTCCGGGAAGATCCCACATGCCACGGAGCGGCTGGGCCTGTGCGTCCGGAGCCTGTGCTCCGCAACGGGAGAGGCCACAACAGTGAGAGGCCTGCGTACTGCAAAAAAAAAAAATCACAAAGGACAACACTCAGGGCACACCTGGAGTTTCATGGTTCTTATTATACTCAAGGAATTTATTTTCTCAGACTCATCATTGTAAAAGAACTTCTGTGAGATATTTTCTCAGCCTCAAACAATAAATGGAGATCAGAAGAAATCTTTCTATCCCACTTTAGTTTGGCATCTGTCTTTCCCAGATGGCAGGGAGTACCAAACTCATTGGATTAAAAAAAAACAACCAGATATATTCCTTAACAGAAGCTAAACAGTCTGGTCTCCCAAAGTACAATGTTTGGATTTTGTTTACAGTTTATGCATGTGTAAAACCTTTATAATAGTAGTCTTTTAAAACAAATAATAAACATAAAATGTAGAAAAGTTAGTGGAACTCCACTGAAAAAGAGGTAAATATATTTTTATATTTAACATAATTTTAAAAGGGAGTAAAATATATACATATATTTGCAAAATAAACAAATAAAAGGAATTGCCTTTAGAGGAGGGAGAGACATCAATAATCTGAGACTTTTCTAGACAGACTCGATATTATAGTTTTGACTTTGGAAACAAAAATGTTTTGCATATTTTTAAAAAAATGAAATCAAGAAGAAAAAAGGCATCTGTAAATACTGGGGTGAGAAAATAAACACTACTTTCGTGCCCTAACCATACAAAGAAAAGAACTGTTCCCAATGACTTGTCCAAAGTGCTTTGACTGTATTCTCAGTGGAATATCTTCTAAGGAAAAGGGCACTGCAGAGAAATCTTAAATTTCATCCAGTAGTCTGTTAGTAATAATATCAACATTATTATTTTGAAACTTTTATCTACGTGTGTGTGCACATTAATATAAAACTGACATACTCATTAGTGTATTAACTAATATATAGTAATTAGCTGTTTTATATATGTATTAATACATTAGTATATTTAATATTTATTAGTATTATTAACATACAATAATTTACAATATTAGCATTATCACATTATGTGTATAACAGTTTCAAAGTTAAATGTAAATATACAAAAGTTTCAAAGTAATAATGTTAATATTATTAGCATTAGTATATGCTAGTAATGCTAAATTATAATATATGTTTTCACACTAGTTATATATTAGTTAATATATCAATATATATTAGTGTATGTTAACACAGTTAGGAACCAAAATTTTCCACTGAAAAGACAAAAAAGCATAAAATTGAAGAAGTTAAATAAAAATTTTGCAATTCTAATTTAAGTTAAAAACTCAGTATAACAACTTTAAAAATATACTTAAGAGAAAAAGAAACATATATATGTATCTATATGTTCCAGGACCCTTGGAGATACCAAAATTCGAGGATGCTCAAGTCCCTTATGTAGTATTTGCATATAACCTATGCACATCTTCCCATACACTTGAAACCATCTCCAGATTACTTATAATACCTAATACAATGTAACTGCTATGTAAATAGTTGCCAGTGTGCAGCAAATTCAAGTTTTGCTTTTTGGAAATTTCTGGAATTTTTTTTCCGAATATTTTCAATCTGCAGTTTGTTGAATCCATAGGTGCAGAGTCCACAGATACAGAGGGCTGACTATATATATATATATATACACACATATATATATGTTTCCCAGCTCTTGCCATCGAAAGGACTAGAAATAATAAAAACTCAATAGCATTGAGCCCAACCAGTGCCCATACTGTAATCTCCAGCCAGGAATGGCTGATTACAGGTCTGGAGCAAGAAACATACAAGATAATCCTGGGATATACTGTGCCAGAAAGCAAGGAAATTCTCAAAGAATAATGGATCAAAAGGTGAAAGAAGCGACCAAGTAGCTTCCACTGGCCAAAGATGAAACAATTTGAGCCTCAAAAAAAAAAAAATGCGATTGAAACACACTGAATATTTAAAACCCATGAATTCATAATACAAGCATACCTCGTGTTATTATACTTTGCAGGTATTACATTTTTTTATAAATTGAAGGTCTGTGGCAACCCTGCATTGAAGGTCTGTGGCAACCCTCCATTGTCAGATGGTTAGCATTTTTTATCAATCAAGCATTTTTTAATTAAAGTATGCACATTCTTTTTTCAGACATAATGTTATTATTGCACATTAACAGACTACAGTATAGTGCAAACATAATTTTTACATGCATTGGGAAATCAAAAAAATTCATTTGACTTGCTCTAGTGTGATACTTGCTTTATTGCAGTGGTCTGGATTAGAACCTGCCATATCTCTGAGGTCTAGCTGTAATATCAAAAAAGAGAGTAAATAAGCAAGAGAGGCCCCCAAACAACTACGTATTGAGTAGCTCTAGCTATAACTCAGGTACCAACTCCTTATTCTCTAAGCTGTCAATTAAAAGGAAAGAATATATATTCTGTCTGAATATTATTGCAGATAACCAAATGACTCTAACTGATGAGGGAAAGTTCCTTATGAAAGAAACTCCACCTAATAAATCTGGAAGGAATGACGGAATTCGGAAATCATCGTCTTGTAACACTGAAATAACAGATTCGGGTACTGATCATCAAAGGATCAACCCACCCATCAGTGTTATAGCATTATTGAAAGCAAGACAAGCCAACACTGATGCCTCTGTGTGATGCGACTGGAAGCACACAACCCTCTCTACAAAGGACACCTGCCCCAAGAGTGGCACCTGAATGAAATTCACCTATAGGGAGACTTCCACAAACAGAAATACAAGAGCTGGAGATGCACCTTAAGTGACTCCACGAGGAAGCAGACAGACAAACGCAGAATGTGGGAGGTTCTATATACTATATAGAACTATACTATACTATTCCTATAGTATATAGGAAAACTCAGCCAGTTTTCAAAACAAATTAATAGGAAAAAAGAAAAGAAAAGAAAGTTGGGACTGCTATGGACCTTATGTGGATGGAATCCTTTTCAAATCTACCTATTGTAAAAAGACATTTTTGAGACAATTGGGGAAATTTAATTATGGACTAAGTGCTAGATGATACCAAGATATGATCATGGCATGTGGCCACATAAGTAAGGTATCCTTTTTGAGGAGATGCGTATTGAAACATGCAGAGCTGAAACAGCACCATGTTTGGGACTTGCTTTAAAATACTTCAGCAAAGAGAAAAATTTAAAAATACAGGCAAAAAAAAAAGCAGCAAAATATTGAAAATTGTTGAATCCAGGTGATGGGCATATAAGAGGTTTAATGTATCATTTTTTTTACTTTAGGGTATGTTTGAATGTTGGTGTACATTTGAAATTTGTTATCATGGAAATCAATAAAAACAGAAATATTCCCATCAGCAAAGGTAGGGAGATGACAAATAATTGTCAGAAATTCTTGCCATCCCTGTTTGGATGCCCCATTGCAATGTGACAGAGCAGCTCTTCTCAACAAGAGGTAGAGTCTTTCTTTTCAACCTCCTGAATCTGGGTAGCAGCATGACTTGTTTTAAAGGGCAAACATGACACAAGCAGAAGCCTGAAAAGCACTTGGGCATCAGGGCTTGCTGTCTCTTGCTGCTGAGGACCCTGCAACCTCCAGGGGAAGAAGCCCAGGTTAGCCTGCTGGAGAGGTCACATGGAAAGGAAACAAGATGCTCTGGCTGAAAGTCTGCCAACCTCCAGAGACATGAGCAAGGGAATTCTAGACCATCCAGTCCCAGCCAAGCCACAAACTGACGGCACCAACCTAAGTGAGCCCAGGCAAGTCTAGCAAAAGAACCACTTAGCTGACCCGAGCCCAAACTGCCAGCCCATAGAACCATGATGATTTTTTTTTTTTTTTTTTTTTTTTTTTGCGGTACACGGACCTCTCACTGCTGTGGCCTCTCCCGTTGCGGAGCACAGGCTCCGGACGCGCAGGCTCAGCGGCCACAGCTCACGGGCCCAGCCGCTCCGTGGCATGTGGGATCCTCCCGGACCGGGGCACGAACCTGTGTCCCCTGCATCGGCAGGCGGACTCTCAACCACTGTGCCAGCAGGGAAGCCCTAGAACCATGATGATTTTTAAAGATGCTTAGTATTGGGGTGGTTTGTTACACTGCAAGGACAAACTGATATGTAAGGCTAAACCTATAGGAGTACTACACAAACATATGAAAAAGATTAGCTTCTTAGTACTGTGGGGTACGTGGCATGTGCTCTGTAAGTGTATCTGAATGGGAATTCCACATCGCTAGAAAATAATATATATAGAAACTGCTCTAAAGGCAAGAAGGCTTAGGTAGACTGCCTCCTTTTGTATGTATAATAAGGGCTATAAAACCAAGCAGTCTCTCCACTGATAAAGGCAGGTATGACCGATAAACGTAGAACTTTCTTTTTTCTTCTAAGGACTAAAAAGGTCTGTCTCTGCCCCCGGTCACCTATGATCAGACACTACACAATAGCCTTTGGGACTGCTGGCAGACGGCCCCGCCTGTCTCCTCTGACACAATTCTGCAACCCAAGTAGCCAGTACATAGAGAGAGCATACACTCTCCTGTCAGAGTCTGGCTGACCCGCTCTCCCCTAAGGGCCGCGCTGGGGCTACCCTGCACCCAGGAACACATCTGGGACACTTTCCAACAGGGCATATTTCACCCTGTGGACCCTAAGGACAAACATGACCCTAAGGACCCTAAACAAATCATGTTTCCTCTTTACGACAGATGTTCGCCAGCAGATGCTGGATTCAGACATAAGGATTAATTAGAGAGTGTTTAGGGTGCCACAGACAAACTAAACCAAAGTCACTGAGGTGCATAGTGATGTTTTAGCTAAGGTATTTTTTCACTAAAACAAAATATTAAAGGATTTTAAATTGACTGATCAATTTAGCTGATCAACATAGCTTTAAAATAATCTTTGCAAGGATTCTGTAGCTCATCTTAGTATCATTAGCAAAATACTGTACTTGTAAAAGAAAAATTCAACATAGTTAAATATTTCTCCATAATACTAGCTATTTATTTGGAAATATTTGAAAGTTAATTTGATACTTTAACTTTTGATGAATATGGCTACTTTCAGTACATTAGAATTACTTTTCGCACAAATGCCACCCACATTTACATGCTAATTTATCCAGTCTCTTCATTTATATTTTTCAAGGTGCAGTATAATTTTTCGTAAGTACATTTTTTAAAGCACAAGAATCTTATAAGTAAATGACCATATTTTATACTATTTTGAATTAGCAAACTATTATTTAGTAAATGTTGCAAAAGCCTTTTTGGACTATGGGCTTGGAATTAACATTATTCAACAAGGTTTAATGATACAAAAAGATGGTATTGGGGAAGAATGGACTTTAAAAACTAAAAAATAAATAAGTAAATAAATTGGTGGCAGCTTCATTATTTGTGGAACTAAACTTAAAGGGGACAAATGAAAACTTGAGGCTGAGCTGAAGGTACAACAGAAACAAAGGGTAGCAGGCTGATCCCTCACTTGAGGGAGCGCTTCTGAGCTCCTGCTCCTGGCAGTTCTACCTTCTCTTTTTGAAAGGACCACACACAGAGCTAGGAAAAGCCGTTAGATTCATTATCTTTCTACTGAAAACCAAAATAAATGTTCTCTTTGGTTAACAAAGTGTGGACACACATGGTGAAGGCATCAGAAAGAACACGATGGAAATATCTGGGAAAGGTCTTCTGGGACTAAAGTTTCCTCATCTACACAATAGTGGGGGAGGGCCGTTAGGGGTGGGGTAACCCGGAGGGATTGATGTGTGGGTGGGGATGGGCTGGGTTAATTCTCAGACCCTTTCCAGCCATAACTTTCAGTGATCTGAAGAGTCGAAAGCTGAAGATCTTTTTCATCCCTGAAGCTATGAGGCCACTGTGGGATGTGGTTATTCGTAGGTCTTACAAGTTTTGGAAAGATACATATTATAAAACCATATAATTTGTTTCTATGAAAAGCTAACTTTAAACAAGTTTAATTTTAAATGTGATTAATATTTCCATGAGAGTACCTTTATGAAAATGAAAAGTTTTATAAAAGCTGGGCAAATTAAAAAACATGTAAAAATCCAGCTTAACTTAAATCTGTGTGCGAGAGTGTGTATGTTTTGAAAGGGTGTGGCTTCCTGACTGGATTGTTTGGAAACATTCTGACAAAGCCAAATTCACTTCTCTGATATCCTGAAGGCAGCAACGGAACTGGCACCTAAAATAGCACAAAAGACCATATTCCTATACATATAATCAATTTAAGTCAACTGAGAACTGTGATTTTAAAAAGATTTCTAATCTGTATTCTCCTAGTTCCTTTCTAGAGATAGTCTACACCAGGGGTCCCCAACCTCTGAGCTGCAGACAGGTATGGGTCCTTGGCCTGTTAGGAACCCGGCTGCACAGCAGGAGGTGAGCGGCAGGCAAGCAAGGGAAGCTTCATCTGCCGCTCCCCATCAGTCGCATTACCCCCGAACCACCCCCCCACACCCCTTCCATGGAAAAATTACCTTCCACGAAACTGGTCCCTGGTGCCAAAAAGGTTGGGGACCGCTGGTCTACACAATAAACCGGATTGGAAAATTTAGCAACACTTTGCATGCTTTTCACTCATTCACTCATTCATTCATTAACTCACATCTATTCAACAAATATTTATACATCTCTTTATTTTTTACAAACATTTATACATCTCTTAGTATATGCCAGAAACAATGTCTTCTAATGTTTTTCCCAATTTTTCTTTTTCATACTCCTTTACTCTCACTTCTGCTTTTGTTAGGTATGATGCCATATTCAGATTACTCAAGAATACATTTAATGGGACTTCCCTGGTGGTCCACTGGTTAAGAATCCACCTTCCAATCAGGGGAAGCAGGTTCGATCCCTGGTCAGGGAACTAAGATGCCGAGGGGTAACTAAGCCCACACGCCACAACTAGAAAGTCCATGCACTGCAACTACTGAGACTGCATGCTCTACAGCCCACGAGCCACAACTAGAGAGAAGCCCGTGCATCGCAAAGAAAGATCCGCATGCCGCACTCCAGACCCAACTCAGCCAATAAATAAATATACAAATAAATAAATATTTTAAAAAAAGAATACATTTACAATTGAAGTACGGTTGATTTACAATGTTGTGTTGATTGCTGTACAAACAAATAATATTTTTTAAAAAAGAAGACATTTAAAATGTGGTACTAAAATCACAATGCTCTCTTACTGAGGGAAAACACACACCCCTGGGTCAGCCCCTCATGCTGCGGTATCAGGAGGATTCTTGAGTAGTTTGGTACACTCTACTATCCCCCCTCAAGGGAACTACAGTCCTGGCTGGACTTACTTATGCTTCTTCCACTATTGTTAAGAGAAGTTATTCTTGGGACGACCAACTTTTAGAGAGTCAACCCAGGACACAGCAATACAGACAAAAGACATAATAATATAATATATAATAAGTAACTATACACATGTTACTGCTTTAACATAAAAAATTAGGTGCTGATGGAAATTGTATTATTCTGCATTATTTCCCTTTCTATTACATAAATGTTATTATTTAAATAAAACAACACTAGAACTAGGTAATAGTGTTAATCAGTAGTAATTAATAGGACTAATTAAATAATGTGTGAGAAAATATAACAATATTTTTTAATGTTTCTGTCCTCTGATACAGCACTGTAACTCTTTTTAAATTATTTATTAGATATTTAAATTTTGTAGGCTTTATACTGTGTACTTTTAAGATATACGAATGTAAGACTTCTTAAAAGGAAAATATAAATACAAGGCTAAACAGATATTACTTATATTTAACCACCACCACCACACACAGAAATATCCTGTTCCTTTCTGCTCCATGATACAGTAGGGTATTTTTACTCTTTCTGTTTCCTTTCCCCATAATACCTGTCTGAACTGCCTGCAGCTGCTGAGATACCCCTCTTCTCTTCCTGTGGTGGCAACAATGAACACAGTCACATGAAAAATTCACTCTGACTTGCCGCTCTGCCTTTGTCAGGCCCACAGGACAATGATGCCTGGTGTCAGTCCAGTGCGATGGTATCAAGCTAAACATCCTCTCAACAAAAACATTTCAGTGTGGAGTAGTTACAATTTTATTTACTAGCAAGAGCAGGTTTTTAGACTTGTGGGAATTCATTTCAACCCTTCCAAAACCATCCATCCACTTTGTATCTACAGGCTGGTTTGTTAATCAGGTCGTCTGCACCTATAACTTCATCAAATAAGCTACGTCTAAAAGATCCACTGTTTTATAAAACTCTTCATTTTGAAATAATTATAGATTCAAAAGAAGCTGCAAAGAAATGTACAGGGAAGCCCCATGTTCCCTTCACCCAGCCTTCCCTGAGGTCAGCAATGAATACAACTCAGTATCACTCTGATACCAAAAATGCACACTGGGACAATCCAAAGACTGTATTTAGATTTCACGAGCTGTACGTACGCTCGTGCACGCGTGCCTGCACGCAGCTCTACACCACTTGTATAACCACACACAGCAGCCCCCACTCACACCCTGTCTTCCCCACAAGGCTCCCTCCTGTCAGCCCTTTATAGCCACGCCCGTCCAGTTCCCCCATCCCCTAACCTGGCAACTACTAATCTGTTCTCCATCTCTGTAATTACATTACTTCATGAATATTAGATAAACGGAATAACATAGTATGTAACCTTTTGGAATTGGCTTTTTTCACTCGGCACGATTTCCCTGAGGTTTCTACAAGCTGTTGCATGTACCAAGGGCTCCTCCCTTCTTAGTGCTGAGCACTGTCCCACTGTATGGATGGATCACAGTCTGTTCAACCATCACCCACTGAAGGACATCTGAGGAATTTCCAATTCTTGGCTGTCATGGATAAAACTGCTATGAGTATCTTTGTACCAATCCCTGCATGAAAATAACTCTTCATTTCTCTGGGATAAATGCCCAAGAATTCAAATGCTGAGTCTCTATGGTGAATCCACTTTTAGTTTTGAAAGGAACTGCCCAACTATTTTCCAGAGAAGCTGTACCATGTTACATTCCTCCCAGCGATGAATGAGGGCTCCAGTGTCTCTTCATCCTTGATGTTATCACTACGTTTCATTTTAGCCATTCTGATAGGTGTGTGATGATATCTCATGTGGTTTTAATTTGCGTTTCCCTAATGGCTAATGATGCTGAACAGCTTTTCATGTGCTTTTTTAAATTTAAATTTTTATTTACTTATTTGGCTGCATTCGGTCTTAGCTGCAGGATCTTCCTTGTGGCATGTGGGATCTTTCATTGTGGCATACAGGATCTTTCATTGCGGCACACGGGCTCCAGAGCGCACAGGCTCAGTAGTTGGGGCGCGCAGGCTCTAGAGCGCGCAGGCTTAATTGCCCAGCAGCATGTGGGATCTTAGTTCCCTGACCAGGAATCGAACCTGCATCCCTTGCATCAGAAGGAAGATTCTTAACCACTGGGCCACCAGGGAAGTCCCTCACTTGCCTTTTCCTTTTTTGGTCGCATCATGCAGCTTGTGGGATCTTAATTCCTGACCAGGAGTTGAACCGGGCCCTCGGAAGTGAAAGCAAGGAGTCCTAACCACTGGACCTCCAGGAAATTCCCCCATTTTCTCATCAAATTGTTTTTTTACTGTTGTTTTGAGAGTTCCTCATACAGTCTAGATACAAGCAGTTTGTTGGATGTATGGTTTGCAAATATTTTTTCCCAGTAAATAGCTTGTCTTTTCAGCCTTATGGATCACGCTTTTGGTGTCCTCAGCCCTGTTCTAAGTCCTGAAGATTTTCTTTTATGTTGTTTTCTAGAAATTCTATAGTTTTACATTTTACATTTAAGCTTGTCTATCATTTTTAAACCATCTGAATGGACAAGTTACACCTCTCTCTCAGAGAAAATAGTTCTAAAGCAAAGATGTAATTTGAACTTGTGAGATCAAAGTTTTAGTTTAGTTGAGAAAGTTGCCCTTTTCTGATGACTTATAAAAAACTTTTAAGCAATCATTTCAAAAAACGAGTCATTTTCTCACCATACGAGTTTTTGCCTCAACTAAACATAACAGCAAACAACTCAGGTACAGTCGCTCCATCCTTTTCTAGGCTTCTTATACATCATCAAAGACCATTAAGCAGTTCTAAAGAAAGAGCATACAAATGTCTGTTTTACTGCACCTCTTTTCTCCATTCTCATCTTCAATGTATTTCCAAATTAGAGAAGGACATTCTTTCTGTCCTACACTTTGAAAATACGATTTTATGACAGGGCAATATTTTAACATCATTTGATGGCTGAGAACTACGATAGCCATTTTGTAGGCAGCACATGTGCTAAGGAGGCTATCTCCTTCCATTTCTATAAATTCAAACATCTCATTAAGTGCTTCTAAACATTTTGAGGAAGCTGAAGAGCGACCAAACACTTGTATTATGAGAGTATCGCAGGTAAATCTTTTTTACCTCATACACAACACTCTTAAAAAGATTTACCTGCGATACTCTCATAATAGAAGTGTTTGGTCGCTCTTCAGCTTCCTCAGAGTGCTGTGTATGAGGCGTGCAGGCATTTACTAGGTAAGATCATTTCAGTTTCTTTGGTAATAAGTTTATAGACTAACTGGGATTTCCAAAATTTACATTTGCACTGCCTGCTGAATAGGCAGATGGATAAGCAAAGTAGGACAAGATATCAACAATCTTGTACAGTCTGTTTACTGAGATCTCATTAAAACCTTCATAGAAATGAAGATGATCTGAAACTTCAATTTTCCAATCAAAACACCTAATAGCTGGCAGAACATTTTTGCTGCCCTGATCTGATGCATCACTTGACATACTGTAGACGCAGGATGGTGGATGAGCCCTGACAGAATCAGCTCTACGCCATAAGGGCCCAACACATCTGGAATCAAGATTTCCTCTTTTTTTTTTTGGCCCACATGGCACTTTATTGCAACCTCTGAATCAGGAAATATAACTTTACTCAGTTCCACAGAGTAACAGGGGAATAAAGCCATGATGCATTCCTATGGCATGCCCAAGATTATTCCATGCCAGTTATTTTCATTTGAGTATTGGTGTCTTTGAGGGAGATGAAAAAACTTTTGATTGATTCAGAAATATATATATGTATATACTTGCCTATCTCAGCCCAAGTTCATGAGATCCGGTGTCCCTGTGTTCTCACCCTGCCCCTCCTGATGCCCTATTCCAATTCTGCTCTGTGTATTGCACATTACCTCTGTTTGATCATCCTGCTCCCTGATCCAGTCCTCCTGATCCTGATGCATCCCTCCATCTGTCGTTAAAACATCACAGTCATTCAGCCTTCTTTTTCAGTGAGGTCTGGGCCAAACTGTCATTGCTATTGTAATCGTATTCATCTTAATTATCTGAATCCTTAGAAAACATGATCAGAATGTTCACAATGTTAACATTTTAACCATCCCTATCTTGACACAAAGCACAACAGTCAGACAACAGTCCGAGTCAAAGCCGGATTCTTTAACGCTCGTGGTTGCAATGGCCTTAATTACACACTTAAGTCTCCTTGCTCGGTGAGGAAACAATGGGTAATGCTTTACTGTGACCTGCAAATCATGGATGCCATCAGAGGTCAGGGTAAAAAGGGTGACAACAACCGCAGAAGGCAAATAATCCATGCAGGACCCAAGAGACACTAAAATGGCATTGTTTCCAGCCCATATTTGGGGGGCCACCTTATGGGCTTTGTACTTTTCCCCAACCTTCAGTACCCATCACCAGAAGCCGGGGTGTTTCGTGTCCCAGGGAGTCGTTTCGTGGGACACAGGATCTTCAGTGCTAGAAGTAGGACACTCCTCGCTAAGGAAGTCAGTTAGTCCCCCCACCGATACTGTAGAAGAGCCTTCTAGAGGGCCCTAGACCAGGACGGCCCCGCTCACTGGCTCCAGTCAGACCTTTCCTGTGCTCATCGTAGAGGACCGGGGGAGAGGTTTCAGAGAGCAGATAAATGGGCATGTCTCCTTCTCTTCCTCCTTCTCAGCCACATCCCCACTTCATTCTTAGTCCAGAAGTTAAAACTGGTCCCAGAAAGGAAGAGGCAGAGATCAGAGGGGCAAACTATAAACTTGGAAGGCGCAGTGTGCAGACTCCTCCAGACATTTCTACTCAATGCACAGAGAAAAGTCGCACGCAGTAGCCCCATCGTGAATACAAAGCAGCCTTCTCCATCATCCACTAATGTTTCCTTATTAGGTGCCATTCACTACTCTACATGTTTGGGATACAAGAAAGAATCTACAGTCTAGAGAAGGAGACTCTATAAGAGATAAGAACCAGAGAGCGAGGGCTAAGAGCAGGTCGGGGCAAGGGAAGCAGAGAAGAGAGGGGAGGTTTGCTTGGGTGGAGGCTTCGGGGAAGGCGTCCCTAGGAGATGGCTTGAGGGGGAGGGTAAACATGTGAAACAGAAAACCATGGACCCAAGAATAAGAGTTCCTGCATTTCAAAGTCCCTGAAGTACCCTTCAAAGGGTACCACCGGTTTGAGGGCTGCTCTTCTAAAAACAGGACACTGGCATTTCCCGTGAGCAGCAAGAAGAACCCACCAAGGGTAGATGTGACTGCCTATGATTGACAAGAAGGGGAAGTAAGCCTGGCACCGACCCCACCAGCCTGGAAGGCTGGGTTTCCACCGTGATGGTCAGGGGCTGAGCCCCAGTCTGGGCTGAAGTTGAGTCTGGCGAGTCCATGACAAAAAGCTTACCAAGCAGAAGGGCAGAGGGAAAATATTTCAGCAAAACTATTTAACTCACTGAAAATAATTTATATCTGTGTACAAACAACCTGCTGATTAAAATTGATCCTTAACTGCTCATCAAAAGGAGGTCCACCCTTCAGGACCTATACTTTGCAACACTTAGTTAACATTAAGTTGGAGTTACAGTATCAGCAAAATAGAAAAAGGCTGCATTTCTTTATATGCTATAATTTTACTTTCTTGACTAATTCCAACTTTCTCTGTGCTCAATTAGTCTGACTTAGTGATGTTTTGTCATGTATAAGCTGTAAAGTCCTGACTTGTCTTTCAACTTTCCAGCCAGAAGTAGCAGGATTAGTAAATTCTTCAGATTTTTTAAAAAGGTCAAATTTTCTTTACTAATTTTAAATGACTGTAAGCTCTTGGGAAAATAATTATTTATCATCAAAAATACAATCTATATTCTTCTTGACCTCAACTTAGCTATGACTGAGAATCAAATTTGAGTTTGTGGTCTCTGTCTTATAATGTCCAGAATGCACTGTACATAATAAAGTTGGGTTCATCTGGGGCTTCCAAAGCCCAGAGACCCATTAAGAGTTCCCATAAATAAGGACATTTCTAGAGGTGGAGGGTATAAAGCAAGGTTTTCTGATCTTCTGGTAAACTTTTAACTGGGAAGCCCAACTTTAGGTTATTTTATTTTGAGAGAGGGATGAAAATTTTAGCAAGTTGTAGCTTCCCAACATAAGTATAGAAGGGAGACTGAATGCATGATCACAAGTGCAAATCTCTGACAAGGAAGTTAGGAAGAACCACTCTGCTGTTCCCTTAACACCTGCTGCCCACAGCAAAAAGAATAATCAGTTTTCTTAAGTCACACATTTCTCTGCCATGTGTGAGAAGAAAATTTCACTTCTGAAATGCTAAATTAATGTGTGGTTTCCAGCGAGCAAAGTTGCATAACGGTCCTGGCTTTGCCAGACACATGCTGTGTATGTGTGGACAAATTGCCCAACTTCTCTAAGCCACAGTGTTCTTCTCAATAAAGGTGGTAATAGTCACTGCTTTTTAAAAGCTGATGCCATGAGGAAGGATTAAATGAGCTCATGTATGAGAGCGTCCACAGGCACTCAATAAACATCTGCTCATTTTTTTAAGAATTATTCTTTGCTTTGTTTTTAATTTTGACATGCTACTTGCTATTTACTGATGTTCTTATTTTTCATTTTTGTATCAGTGTAAAGTTAGAAGAGTCAAGCAACCATTCTAAGGATGACACGAGTTATTTTCTAGACCCAGTTCAGTGATCAACCATCTGTTATGCTCTACATGCTGAGGACTCAGCCATGGACAGCAGACAAGAAGTCCTTCCCCCACATAGCTTCTACTGCAGTGGAGAAACAGAAACAGATAAATAAGAAAAATATGCAAAATGTTAGACATAGTAAATGCAAGTGAAGAAGACTGGGGAATCCATGAGGAAGGCAGGGGACAGCTGGATCTGTGGATTCAGGAAGGTCTCATGAAGAAGGCGACACCTGAGCACGGGGAGTGAGCCCTGCGCACACTGTGGAAGACCCTCCAGGTGGAAGGGGTGGCACTGCAAGGTCTCTGCGGAAGGACGGGAGGGGACTCAGTGTGTCAGAAGCAGCAGGAGGCCAGTGGCTGGAGCAGAGGAGAGCAGACGGAGCCGACAGGGAAGTGAAGGGTGGGGCATGCTGGCCAGCAGGCTTTCCCTGTGTTGGATGCAGGCCTGTGCAGGAATCTGATGGGGTGACAATGGAACCACTGTTTGACAGAAATGCTCTGCTGCTGTGCAGAGAACGAAGGGAGAGAGCAACAGGGGAGGCAGGGAAGCCAGCCAGGGGCACCCACAGGGGCCTGGACCCACATCAGTGGCGGTGCTGTCCGTGAATTCCATGTGGGGTCTGATGGTAGAGCCCATAGGGTGTGCTGAGAGAGGAGATGCAGGGTACACTGGAAGAGAGGAGTCTAAGATTTTTGATCTGAGCTACTGAAAGTGTGCAACTACCATAAAATAAGATCATAAACTGTGTGGAAAAAAACAGGTTTTGGAGGCTGACATCAGGAGCTAGTTTTGGACGTGCTGAACATGAGACTTGTGTGGACATCCAAGGAGAAATGTTGGGTAGGCAGCGGGAAACGTGACTGGACCTGATGTCCAGTTGGATGCAGTGATCATCAATGTGAGATGGTCCCTGAAGCCACAGGTGGGTGAGCTCATAGAGGAGTGGGTGTACATGCAGAAAAGAGACCCAGGACCCAAGACCAAGCATGCCAGGGCCAGAGGTCAGGGAGAAGCAGCCCAGGTTACTAAGAATGAGAAACCAACAAGACAGAGGACAGTGTCTTAGAAGCCAAGTGAAGATGATGTTTGAAGGAGGAGGGGCTGATCAACTGTGAACCATGTCAAATGCTGTCACCAGGCTAAGAGCAGAGAACTGAGCAAAGGGATACCCCAAAATCCTCATAAAAAGGTATGTTAAACCAGTTTGTAATGTTTTAATAAGGTCTTACAATTAAACACAAGATTTACATATGAATTTATCTCTTTACTAAATCTCACTAAAATGACAGTAAGTTATAAACGCATAAGGACAAAGAGACAGCATAGGTCAGGAAGTGTCTCCTTCCTTGCCCTCTCCCCTAAAACTTTAAACAGACCCTGGAATCTATTCCAAACATTCCAACAAACAATCTATACACCAAACAACAGAGCCTCAAAACGCCTTAAGCAGAAACTGATAAAGCTGAAAAGAGAAATGGATAAGTCCACATTTGTAGTTAGGAACTGCAGGCTCCCCTCAGCAACCGAGAACTACT
Source organism: Leucopleurus acutus (assembly GCF_964270905.1). Lineage (NCBI taxonomy): Eukaryota > Metazoa > Chordata > Mammalia > Artiodactyla > Delphinidae > Leucopleurus > Leucopleurus acutus. The sequence goes on from NC_139142.1 coordinate 172,925,103, forward strand.
AGACAGAAAATCAGTAAGAACAGAGAAGATCCACACAATCTCACAGGATCTTACTGACATATGTAGAACACTAACCCAACCTCAGCAGAATACAAATTATTTTCAAGCACTCTAGGAACATTCACTGACGGACCATATGTTGGGCCATAATCCATGCCCCCCAAAATTTAAAATAATTGCAATCATGCAAATGTGCTATCTGCCATAATGAAATCAAACTAGAAAATGATAATAGACAAGAAAATATCTAATCATGTGGAAATAAAACAACACTTATAAATAATCAATCTGTCAAAGAGGAAGTCACAAAGAAATTTTAAAAATACATAGAACTAAATGAAAATGAAAACACATTGTATCAAATATATGGGGTGCAGCAATAGCAGTAACCAAGAGGAAAACTTATAGCACTAAATACTTAAATGAAAAATGCAGGGCTTCCCTGGTGGCGCAGTGGTTGAGAGTCTGCCTGCCTATGCAGGGGACACAGGTTCGTGCCCCGGTCCGGGAAGATCCCACATGCCGCAGAGCGGCTGGGCCCACGAGCCATGGCTGCTGAGCCTGCGCATCCAGAGCCTGTGCCGCAAAAAAAAAAAAAAAAAAAAAATGCAGAAAGGTCTCAAATTAATAACCTAACTTCCTACCTCAAGAAACTAGGGGTGGGGTGGGGGGTGGGAAGAAGAGAGCAAAATCAGCCCAAAGTGAACAAAAGAAAGTAATAAAGAGCAAAAACTAGTAAAATTAAAAACAGAAAAACAAAAGAGAAAAGCAAAAAACAAAAGGCTGGTTCTTGGGGGAGGGGGAATCAATATAAAATTGACAAACCTCTAGTGAGACTGACAAAAACAAAAAGAGAGAAAACACAAAAAAAACATTATCAGGAATGAAATATGGGACATCACTACAGATCCCACAGTCAGCGATAAGATTACAAGGGAATGCTATGAACAACTTTATACTCAGAAATTTGAAAACTCAGAGGAAATGGACCAATACCTCAAAAACCACAAACTACCAAAACTCAACCAAGAGGAAACAGTCAATCTGAATAGTCTTATCACTTTTTAAAAAAACTGAATATCTAACTTTAAAGTTTCCAAAAGATAAATTTCCAGGGCCAGAAGGATTCACTAGGGATTTCTACCAAACATTTAAGTAAGAATTAAACACCCATCAAAATCCCTGCAAGATATTTATAGATATAGGCAAGATTATTCCAAAGTATATATGGATATGAATTCAGATGTCTCTGACTCCAAAGTGCTTTTTCCTTGTACAGCATGTTAGGGTTTGTGTATAATCATTTGCCTAATTCTTAAAACCGTTTGTGATGTGAGAAGCCTAGTGTGCAAGAAATTAGACATCTTCCATTGTTTCACTGTGCATTTTAGAAAGAGTTGTTCCACTGTAAGCCAGTCCTCAACAAACCCATAAGTGGTTACATTCCTAAATGGGAAAAGAATTTGAAAAAGAATAGATACAGGTATATGTATAACTGAATCACTTTGCTGTACACCTGAAAGTAACACAACACAACATTGTTAATCAACTATGCTCCAATATAAAATAAAATTTTTTTAAAGAGTGGTTAAAAAAATAGTATATATGGAAAGGCAAAGAAATTAGAATAGCTAAATTCATTTTGAAACAATAAATAAATAAAATGGGAGGAATCAAGTCTGTGAGATTTCAAGACTTATTATACATCTATAGTAATCAAGACTGTGTGGTATGGACAAAGATCAGTGCAATCCACACAAATATGTCTGACTCATTTTTAACAAAGGTGCAAAAGGCAATTCAATGGAAGGATAGCCTTTTGAACAAACAGTGCTGCAGCAATCAGACATTCATGAGCAAAAAATGAACCCGGACCTGAATCTCACATCTTACACAAAAACTAATTCAAAATCAATCAGATACTTAAATGTAAAACTGTAAAACCTTTAGGGAAAAAAAAGAGAAAATCTTCAGGATCTAGGAGTAGGCAAAGATTTCCTAGACACAACACCAAAAGGACAATCCCCAAAAGGAAATACTGAAGAATTGCACACCGTCAAACTTAAAAATTTTTCCTCTGCCAAAGACCCTGTTAAGGGGATGAAAAGACAAGCCACAGACTGGAAGAAAATATTTGCAAACCACGTATCTGACGGAAAGACTAAAATATATAAGGAAAAGACGTTTCATTGAAGGGGATATTCAGATGGTTATTAGCATGAAAAGATGTTCAACGTCCTTATCCCTCAGGGAAATTATGCAATGAGGTATCACTGCCCATCTATCATTTACAAACCTATTTGGTGACAACACCGAATGCCAGAGAGGACGTGGAAAAACTGGGTCACTCATACATCGCTGGTGGGAACGCGGTATGGTCAAGCCACTCGAAAGTCACTCATACACCGCTGGTGGGAACGCGGTATGGTCAAGCCACTCGAAAGTCACTCATACGCCGCTGATGGGAACGCGGTATGGTCAAGCCACTCGAAAGTCACTCATACGCCGCTGGTGGGAACGCGGTATGGTCAAGCCACTCGAAAGTCACTCATACGCCGCTGGTGGGAACGCGGTATGGTCAAGCCACTCGAAAGTCACTCATACGTCGCTGGTGGGAACGCGGTATGGTCAAGCCACTCGAAAGTCACTCATACATCGCTGGTGGGAACGCGGTATGGTCAAGCCTCTCTAAAAAACAGTTTGGCAGTTTCTTATAAAAGTAAACATGCAACTAGTATACCGAGAAATTGCACTCTTGGGCATTTATCTCAGCAAAATGAAAATTTATTCTCACACAAAAACTTGTACATGAATGTTCATAGCAGCTTTACTTATAATAGCCCCAAACTAGAATCAGTCCAGATGTTCTTCAGCGGGTGAGTTAAACAAGTTGTGGTCTAGCTATACCACGGAATATTATTTCGTAATAAAAAGGAATAAACAATTTACATATGCAACAACTTGGATGAATCGCCAGGAAATCATGTCAGTGAAATAAGCCAATCCCAAAAGGTTCAGTCTGTACTGAATGCTTGATTCCATTTATATAACATTTTGAAATGATAAAATTTTAGAAACAGAGAATAATTAGTTGTTGTCAGGGGTTAGGGACGTGCCAGGGGAAGGGAGAAAGTTGCGTGTGATTATAAAAAGGCAACATGAGAGATTCTGGTGGTGCTGGAAATATTCGGTATCTTGACTGTAGTCCCCTATTTAATTAGCCATTCTAAGTAGGTCACTGTGTGACTGACCATCCTACTCTCTGGCGGCTGCTCAGATGATGATTTAGGGGGGTGGGGGGGCCAGTGATGTTTACTCTCTAGAACTACCCAGGTCCCCACCCCCCAGACCCTGTCTTTGGTTTAAAAGACCAAAGATGGGAAGGGGACGCAGCAGCCTGGGCAACAGCAGGCTCCTACTGGGGGTTCAGGATTGGGGATAACCCTTGAGAAACGTCTCCTCTCTTCCCTGCCCTCCCTGCTCCTTGTGGGCATGGGTTCCCATCACTCACACATGTCTGTGCACTGACGGGCTGGGATAGCTGGGGCGGTGGGCGGGACTATCTCCACAAGTCAGATGTACACAACTTTTTCAGCCTATAAGACAAGTTATGAAAGTTCAGTGACCTGTATTTAATACTGACCTACTGCTATATGGTATTCTTTTTTTATATGACCTCAGAGACTCTTCTGGACTAGGACACTCTCCCTCCAGTGTCCGGCATCCAGTGCCAGCCCCAGAGCATGGGGCAGATTTGCATATTTATTTGTCTGTTTGGTAGGCTTACATGTCCAGGATCCTGTTTAAGGTTTTAGGATGCCTTCAGTACACTAACTTTTTGAAAAAAAAATATTTCCTGGGCTTCCCCGGTGGCACAGTGGTTGAGAGTCCGCCTGCCGATGCAGGGGACACGGGTTTGTGACCCGGTCCAGGAGGATCCCACATGCCGTGGAGCGGCTGGGCCCGTGAGCCATGGTCGCTGAGCCTGTGCATCCGGAGACTGTGCTCTGCAACGGGAGAGGCCACAGCAGTGAGAGGCCCGCATACCGCAAAAAAAAAAAAAAAAAAAAAAGTAATATTTTATATACCATATAGAAAATATAGAAATACAAAAAAGATAGAGAAGTACCAAAAAACTATAAACAACAGAGACAGTCTATGTACTGGCAACTGCAGAATGGCTCCTGTAGTAGGGTAGATGGTGCCCCCAACCAGATAGGTTCATACCCTAGTCCCCAGAATCTGTAAAATGTGACCTTATTTAGAAAAAGGGTCTTTACAGATGTAAATTAAGGATTCTGAGACAGGAGACCATCTAGATTATTATTGGGCCATAAATCCAGTAAGTGTCCTTACAAGAGGGAGGCAGAGGGAGATCTGACAGAAACAGGGGAGAAGGGATGTGAAGACAAGGCAGAGACTGGAGAGCAGGGGTCGCTAGCCCAGGAGCACCCAGGGATGCTGGGCAGCCACCCAAACTGGAAGAGACAAGGGTCAGATTCTCTCCTGGTCTCCTGGAGGGAGTACAGCCCTGCCAGATTTTGGACTTCTAGCCTCCAAAACTGTGTGGTAATTTGTTACAGCAGCCACAGAAAACTAATACACTCCCTTTACCAGGGAATACAATCCACACACCTGCCAATCAAAGCAACACATGAAAATCACTATCTTTCAAATTCAGTATAAAATAGGTCTCAGGAATACCTTAGGACTCTAGCTCACAAAAGTGTGAAAATATAAAACAGAGTATCAAGGAATAACTTCAACCAACTTTGCATGGACCTATATGAAAACAAAGAAACAAAAAAGTTAATTATTATTTTATTAATTATTATTTATACTTGTTTATTTCTTCAAGTCAAGAAGTGGGACACACCCAGCTGCTGAGTGGAGGACTAAACACTGTAAGATGCAAGTTAGTCTCAAGTTTGTTTGACACAATGCAAAAAAAGTCCCAAATATATTTTTCAAAGGAATTTAAATGACTCCAAAGTGCAAAGGGTGCAAAAATCTAGTGATAAAGAAAAGATCTATAAGGTAAACTAACAGATATGATGATAACAAGATCTGCTAGATATTAGACATAATATAAAGGTATAACTAACAAAACATAAGGATGAAGCTAAATGAAGCAGAACAGATAACAGAGAAATAAATCTTGTTATGTAAGAGAAGTAATCTATGGTAAAGCCAGCAACAGGAGAGAAAATATCAAATCAATAAGCTTTATAAGGACACTGGGCTAGCAGCTGGGTGGAGTGGGGGTAGGGAAGGATTCATATCCTTGTATCATACTGTATATGACAATAAACTACAAATGAACTGAAGATTTAAATGTTAAAAATTAAACAACAAGCCAGAACGAAGAGAAAATGGACCAGATCTGGAGGCAATGGGGTGGGGGTGGGGGAGGGGGGGTTAAGAGATGAAAAGGGAAGGACTTTTAAATGCAGTGGGATAAGCCAAGAGGAAAAAGATGGATAACTCTTACAAAGCCAAACTTTTTAGACTGAAAAAAAAAAAAAAGACAAGCTGGAGCAAATATTTGCAATAAATAAGTCAGAAAAAGGATTAATATCCTCAATATCTAATAAGTTCACTCAGAGTAAAAAGTACATGAGAAAAAAAGAGAAAATGGAAGAAAAATATTAATAAACATATAAAAAAAAAGAGCATGAAGAAATCCTACAATCCAAATAAAAAGACAACCCAATTTTAAAATGGACAAAGGATGTGAATAGACGTTTCTCCCAAGAAGATATACAAATGGCCAATAAGCCCATAAAAAGATGTTCAACATTAGTAGTCATTAGGAAAATGCAAATGAAAACCATAAGGAGACAACCCTTCACAACCACTAGGATGGCTATAATCAAAAAGACGGACAAAAACAAGTACAAGAGGATGCAGAGGAATTGAACTTCCATATATCACTAGTGGAGATGTAAAATGGTTCAGCTGCTTTAGAGAACAGTCTGGCAGTTCCTCAAAATGTTAAATACAGAGTTACCAGCAATTCCACACCCAAGAGAATTGAAAACATATATCCCTATAAAAATTTGTAAACAAACATTCATAGCAGCATTATGTCACAATAGCCAAAGAGTAGAAACAGCCCAAATGTCCATCAACTGATGAATGAACACAATGTGGTCTATTCATGCAACAGAATATTGTTCAGCCATAAAAAGGAATGAACTACTGCTACAATATGAGTAAACCGTGAAAACATTATGTTAAGTGAAAGAAGCCAGACACAAAAGGCCATATATTGCATTATTCTATTTATATGAAATGTTCAGAATAGGCAAATCCACAGAGACAGAAAGTAGATGGTGGTTGCCAGAGACTTGTAGGAGGGGAACTGGGGGGTGACTGCTAATTAGCATGAGGTTCTTTTGGGGATGATGAAAATGTTCTGGCATTATAAAGTTTTATTTTTACCTTGTACCACGTCATGAAATAAATTTCAGTTAGAATAAAGACTTAAAAATAAAAAATCGGTCTTCCCTGGTGGCGCAGTGGTTGAGAGTCCACCTGCTGATGCAGGGGACACGGGTTCATGCCCCGGTCCGGGAGGATCCCACATGCCGCGGAGCGGCTGGGCCCGTGAGCCATGGCCGCTGAGCCTGCAAGTCCGGAGCCTGTGCTCCGCAACAGGAGAGGCCAAAACAGTGAAAGGCCCGCGTACCACACAAAAAATAATAATAATTTAAAATAATAATAATATAAGAAGAATATTTCAATAATCTTTAATTGGGATGGGTCACTCTAAGCACAGCATGGATTAAAGAAATTATAAAGGATGGATAGACTTAAGTTTATAAAATTCACAAACTTTTACAACAAAAGAGACTTCCTGAATGGATACTGTTGGATTATAAAAAAAGGTGGTTTCTATTTACATTTTTTAAAAGGCCAGTATAGTCAACACCTGCTGGTCTGCCTCTTATATCACATGGATCCACCTTGGGCCTTGGTCATGTTTTTCTGCCACAAGGACAAGAAAAGCAGAGGAGGCCTTTCTGCAGACAAACAAGAAGAAGAAAAGATTCGTGTGGGAGGGAAGACACCAACTATGGGGAACTGAATGCTGATGGCGTTCAAGTTCCTGCTCCAGCCGTTCCCCAGCCAACATGCATCCTGCCTTCAGGAGCTGGGAGACACTAGGTACTCTCAAACAAGCCTGTATTTCCAGTCAGTGGCTCTTAACAAATGTTGCTTTGTTTCCAAGATTATTATTACTAGAAAGTGTTCTGTTAACAACGATGGCTTTATTTTTATAAAATCTTCAAGTGAACAGTGTTTACGCCTTTGTTTTTTTGCCCAGTGTTTCTGTATTAACATTCAAATTTTAACATTTCAGGTGGAAACAAATATACACAGATTATAATAAGTCCACTTAGTTTCCATAAGAGCTGTTTGAAAGATTCTGAGAGTGTGAAAAACAACTTTAAAGGACAGGAAATACACTCAAGGCCGAGACGCTCTGGCATTGTTTCTGCAATGACAAACCATGGTGGCCAATAAAAATTAAAACAGTTTCAGAGCCAGCAAGATTTTTCAATTTTCATGCTTAAGTTTTAGGATCCCTAAAACATCACAGTATCCCTAAAATCTGGAAGGAAAAACAAGTGAGGTACAGCCTGAGTGGCTGTGAGGTGGACTGTTTGATTTTTAAGATAAGAATGAGAAACGGTGTCATTTTCTTAAAGTGCAACCAGTAAGATCAGCTCTAACGTCACATCTGAAAGGATGTCAAATTGCTATTGGATGGTCTTGTTCATGGGTCTATCTTGTTTATAGGACCATCTAATTTAGAGAGCAAACTGTTTTGTGCCATACATTTCTCCCTATGTTGGAAATTAAATGAATTTTTTGGTTGGTTTTTATTTTTACATTTATGCTCAATGATTTTATGACTTTTTAAATGAAGTATAGTTGATTTACGTTTTGTTAGTTTCCACCGTATAGCAAAGTGATTTAGTTATGTGGGGCTTCCCTGGTGGCACAGTGGTTAAGAATCCACCTGCCAATGCAGGGGACACAGATGTGAGCCCCGGTCTGGGAAGATCTCACGTGCCGCGGAGCAACTGAGCCTGTGCGCCACAACTACTGAGCCTGCACTCTAGAGCCCACGTGCCACAACTACTGAGCCCATGCACTGCAACTACTGAAGCCTGTGCACCTAGAGCCCGTGCTCCGCAACAAGAGAAGCCACCACAATGAGAAGCCCGTGCACTGCAACCAAGAGCAGCCCCTGCTCGCTGCAACTAGAGAAAGCCCGCACACAGCAACGAAGACTCAAAGCAGCCCAAAATAAATAAATACATAAATTAATTTTTTAAAAATCCAAAGTGATTCAGTTATGTGTGTGTGTATATATATATACATACACACACATATATATAATACATATATATTTATTCTTTTAAAGATTCTTTTCCCTTATAGGTTTTCACAAAATATTGAGTATAGCTCCCTGTGCTATAATGATTTTATAACTTGCCAAGAAAATATCTTACGGAGAAAAATTGATTGCAGGACATCTTCAAAGATACATTTTCCACCAACCAAGTGAAGCCACAGGCACACATGTCCCGCAGGCAGGCCCTGTCTCCCCTGCTCTGCTCCCCACAGAGCGCTGCCTCCACATCACTGTCAAGGGGATGACGATCTTAGACCTGCTGTCCACACCACATCCTTGCCCTGGGGACTACATCCCACGCTCTGGCCTCAGGAGGGCGGGCTCCTTGCCCTCACTCTTCCTGGGAGTCCTGTGTACCATTCTGCCTCCCTCCCTCCCTCCTGCTGCCTGGTTCCAGACAGCAGAATAGAATCACAGGACAGCTCTGCTTTCCACTCCCTCCTCAAGTCATCCAGGGCACCCTCAGATTTGCACAGTTATACTTACATACCTAGAAAACACTTCATGCTTGCTCTAAGGTAACCCAAGTCTGTGCATTGCTAGTCAGAACTCCTGGTTTATAACATCATCATGAGTATTGCAGATGGAGCCCTAGACGTGTTCCAGTCCTACTGAATCTGAACCAAGACAACAGGACAGAAGATGGTACGTGTATACTTTAGAAAAGCTCTCAAAGGGATTAAAAAAAAAAAATAACAGCTTTCTTGAGATATAATTCAAATACCAAAAAGTCACCTTCTTAAAGTGTACAAATTCAGTCACGTGAAAGTGTACAAATTCACAAAGCTGTACAACTATCACCAGTATCTAAATCCAGAACATTTTCAGGACCCCATTAAGAACCTCATTCCAAGTAGCAGTCACTCCCCAACGTGCTCCCCTCCCCAACCTCCTAGTCCCTGGCAACTATTAACCTATTTTCTGTCTCTATGAACTTGCTTACTCTGAACATTTCATATAAATGGAATGATATAATATGTGGCCCTTTGTGACTGCCTTCTTTCACTTGGCACAATGTTTTCAAGGTTCACCGATGTTGTAGCATGTGTCAGTACTTCTTTTATTTTTATGGCTGAACAAGATTCTATCATATGGATATACCACAACTTGTTTATCCATTTATCAGCTGATGGACATTGCGGTTATTATGAAATAATGCTGCTACGAATGTTTATATATGAGTTTTTGTGTGGACAAATGTTTTCAGTTCTTTTATGTATATACCCCTAGGAATGGAATTGCATATATGCTAACTATATGTTTAACATTTTTAGGAAATGAAACCTTTTTTCCTCAGCAGTGGCACCATTTTCCATTCACACCAGCATCCATGAGGGCTCCAATTTCTCCACTTTCTAGTTAACACTTGTTACTGTTCATCTTGATTATAGCCAACCTAGTGGGTATGAAGTGGTATCTCAATGTGATTTTGATTTGTGTTTCCCTGACAACCAATGATGCTGAGCATCTTTTCACATGCTTATTGGCCATTTGAATATTTTCTTTGGAGAACTGTATATTCAAGTCCTTTGCCATTTAAAAAATTGAGTTGCCTTTTAATAGGTGACTTGTAAGAGTCCTTTATATATTCTGGATACTAGACCCTTATGAGATGTATGATTTGCAAGTATTTTCTCCCATTTTTTGAGTTGTCTTTTCACTTTACTAATGGTGTCCTTTGAAGCACAGAAGTTTATAATATTGATGAGGTCTAAGGTACCTATTTTTCCTTTGGTCACAAGTGACCGAAGAACCATTGCTTATTCCAATGTCATGAAGGTTTACTCCTGGGTTCTCTTCTTATGAGTTTTATAGTTTAGTTCTTATATTTAGGTCTATAATCCACTTTGAGTCAATTTCAGTGTTTGGAGTGAAACAGGGCCCTAACTTCATGACTCTGCATGGGATGTCCATCGTGTTGTCTAGCACCACGGGTTGGACTCCAGGTGACTTTGACGTGCACCTGCAGTTAAGAACCACCAAATTCTAGCCCAACACTTCCAGTATCTTCATTTCATAGATAAGAAATTTTAGGCTCAGAGAGATTGAGGTAAAACTGCTCTGTATTTGGAATAAAGGAAGTTACAGAAAAAAAGAGAAGTTGGTTCCCACATTTTAGAATTTCAAAGTCTGGTGAGGAAGGCAAACATCACAATGTCGGAATAGAAACATCATAATTCAGGAATAAGCACAGAAATATACAAAGTGGCATGAGATCGCAGGGAAGGGGCTGATTAAGTAACTGTCTGGTGATTTAAGCTAAGATTCACTGGTGAGGGTCACTCCAGCAGAAGAAAGCTCACTTATGAAACCTTTAGGCTGAAGTGCTGCGGGAAGCACACACAGTCACCGGAGCAGTGGGGTCTTAAACCAGGGCCAACAGGACAGGGAGTGATAGCAGACGAGGCTCTGTGCTCCGGGCTGAAGCCCGGGCAGCAGGGAGCACTGTGTTTCCGCAGGGAAGTGACTCCACCAGACACCAGGAATCAGCGGCTGGCGACAGGGATGGCGGGTCCCAGGCAGCAGGGCCGGGAGGAAGGCTTCAGGAGATCCTGTAACAGCTCCTGACGAGGGCCCAAAGCACAGTCCTCAGCCCACAACCAGTTTTCTGATACGGCCGGCAGATAAGCCTTGTTTGGCTAGAACAGCATCTTTAAACCATCTTGAACTCAAATGCCTGCTGGGGAGGAGGGGGTGCAAGATCTCCCTGGGGTGCTGGAACCCAGCACTCCCTCCTCAGGCCTGCCCAGCAGGAGCAACCAGGGATGCAGCCAGCCCAGCCCTGTAGGCCTTTCAGTTCACAACCTGGGCCTAGACTAAGGTGGCGATGATGCGAGAGCAAGAAGCTGCAGCAGAGCCCCAGGGTAGCTGAGAAAGCGGCTGCCGCCCTGTGCGGGTGAAGGACCGCGGGGTGAGGCTGACCCCTGGACTTGGGTGCGCCTCACGCACCCACCCACCCTGCTCCCGGGAGGATGGCAAAACCTCTGCTGAACTCACCACTCTAAATCGTTTGCACTGCTGGCTCCTGGCCTCCCGTGTCAAGAATAAGAATGCATGAAGTCTTTCAAAATGGCTTGTCAACCGTGGGGTTTTTTTCCTGCTGAAGTTTTATGACGGAAAGCTGTGGAAAGTTCCCACCTTCCAGTTCCCTGGGGACTACAGATTTCAACTTTTCCAAGGCTGTCCGGAGATGCTGGTGCTGGCCAGTGATAGGGTATCTACTTTACTTTCATCTGTCTTCAATTGATATCTCTCAGAAGAGTTCTCTCTCTCAAGATGAAAGGGTGTACCCTAGTTTCGACAGAACAGTCTGTTCTCTTCTGAAGTCTGCTCATGCATGTCCTTCTTTTAGAGCGTAAGTTCCTTAAGGGGAGGGACCGTGCACCTCATTCAGTTCAGTAACCTGGGAGCTTAATGAGGTCCCAGAGCACAGGCGGTGGTTACTGTTGAGAACTGTACAAGACTCCTACTGTCAGGACAGTTATCTGCAAGCTCTTTTTGGCTCCATTCGCCTGCAGGCCTCTGGGCCAGGTTCAAGTCCACAGGGCTCTCATCCGAATGAGGGGAATAAAGGCTGTGGAGGAAGGAACCTGGCATCTGACCCTGAGGGTCTCCAGCTCTTTTCTGTGGGACTGTGTCTCTGAGTCCTGCTGCCTTATCACCATCCCCACCTTTCTCATCAGTTGCCTCTGTGGGCACTTTCTCTCCAACAGACCCTTTACACCTGGCCCCTCTGTCTCTGTCTTACTGGGTACTGAGTGGTAAACATTTGTAGACTATTTATTAATCCTTTTAACTTTTTGCTTTCAAACACCTGTATTTTGTTTGTAAATCTCTTTTCTAAAATCAAAACAAAAGTTATATGCTAGAAAGCAAACATTACGCTAAATTTAGAAGGCTTAAAATAACCTTTTTATCTCCTTCTCCAGGAGCGACATAAGAGGGCTCTTCCAACTCTGTAATTTGAAGATTCAGGAAACCATGAAAGCTCATGTGAGCCAAGATCTTCATAGTTGGAGTGGGAATCTACAAGTGAATTTTAACAGGATAAGCAATATGTAACAAGACCAGGAAACTATTCAAGGACAAGATTAGATGGCTGTTCTTGGTTTTAGCTGCACAAGTCAACACCAATCCCTCTGACAGGATAAGAATTACTCTTTTAGCAGTTACTGACAGCAGCAAACGGTAAGATGTTAACAAAGAGCGTCCATTTAAAGCCTCAGTGCATGTGGAATGAAGCAGACGATTCTTACAAATGGTAACGTAAGCTCTGTAGTTCATTCCACTCCGTCTTGTTGAAAATTTTACTCTGCCAGGTCTGGTGCAACCTCAAAATACAGTTTTCCACAAAGAATGGGGCTGCAACTTCCTTCAACTTCAGAGTGATTTTTATGTGGAAAGAAATCTGTGATATCCATAAGAACTTGGGGGATTTTCATAATATGATCATCTTCAGAAGTGCATTTTTTTATTTGTAAAAATTATCTTAATAGATATTTGGCAAATACATGAATGAATGAAGGTGCATAAAGTGGTGAAACATCTGGAAGCCACTGGCACACACCCAGAGGAAGACTGATCCAGATACACAGGGCCTCGTCAGCAAAGAGGGCTGGTGAAGATGTTCACACACCTGGCAACATCTCTCGTGAGGTCTGAGCCAGATATCATCACCAATGCCAAGCAGGGAATGGATCTGGCCCTTCAGAGCCCTAATAGCTGTTGGAGAATGTAGAAAAGAAGTGAGGGAGTGAATTAGAGAGACAAACAGAAAGCTAAAAAGGCAGAAGTGGAGTGTTGAAGAGAAACAGGGATCCAGTCTCGTCCAGGATGAATTCTCATCTCCAGGTTCTGCCTAGGAACTAGGGGACACAATGTCTCTACTGAGAGAAGCCTTCTGCCCTTGACCAGTAATGAGACAGAAAAAAATTTGCAGATAACAACTGCAAAAGCATACTTCCATCACAGGCCCTTGGAAGAAAGGAAACACAGAGAGCTGACATAAATTTCAATGTAAACACAGCTTTAAGCATTTTTTCTTTTTCTTTTGGTGATCTGACACCTTCTCCTTTTCAAAACTAGCAGTGTATTAATTCTCTGTTAAATCTTCTCCTTGAAATCTACGTTTCTGTCAGGCATGACTTTATCCCCATGTCACCTAGTCCTGCCCCCCACATTCCTGTTCCTTCTGGTAACACCCTCCTAAATTTCAACACATTTTCCCTCAAAAATGTAGCATTAGCTTAAGTCATTAACTATATTTAGAGCTTGCCTTCACCCTTACTGAGACATAAAGACTAGCTGCGATAATGGTTCTGTTTGTTTATGAAGAAAAAGTGTCCATTTTCAATCAGTACTTGTAAATACATCACTCTGTATTGGAACACAGCTTTGACAAATGTCCGGTGGGATGAAATCTCCACCCTGGTCAGAAAACAAACAGGCAGCATTCTTCATCTTATTATGTGAACTCCCCACAGAGCAGGCCATGTGGAATTTGTGTGGGATCTTATTTACTATATTACAAAAGCTGTCCTTAGTGTATGTTTTCTGCAGGACAAAAAAAAAAAAAGGCTGCTTTTATAGAAGTCAAATGTCACATCAGAAAATAGTAGTCTGGAATGCTTGGAAAGCATTCTAATGCTTTGGATCCATTGAAAAATATAACGTGCTCTTCACAACAACAAATTAACTGAAGGGGAAAGGCATGTTTAATAAAAATAAAGACGTCTTCTGGTTGGGAGTGAGCTGTCAGGAGGCTGAGAAAGGAGGTGAGGCCTCCCGTGGGCCTCCTTCAGCAGCCACCCTCACCCCAGCTGGCCTGGGAGGCGGACGGCCAGGGGCACAGAGACCGCAGGGAGCTGGCATCAGGAGCCCCCAGCCTCTCGAGGGGGAAGGGGAGGGGGAGGGGAGGAATGCTCAAACTGAGCCCAGACGCATGGTCACTCAGGTCCTGTCCCGTCCGTGTAGGGGCCCAGAGCTGCCTGTGCTTCTCGTTGCTTCTGTGCTCCCTAGGTCTTCCTGCAAGACCAAGCGAACTGGACTCAAGACATTTATTCAGAACAAATAAGATCAATCATGTACTATATAGACTGTAAGAAGTGAAAAGAGCAATTTCTGGCCAGCACCAGAGCTGCCCTGGACACAAGAAACTCCACCCCATCCAAGCTGACCAACGCCCAGATCAGATACACCGTCTGTTCATGGCCAATATTAGAACTTGGTCTTTAACTGTAAAAGCCACGGGCAATGGATAAACAAGAAATCAACTAAAAAAGATGAATGACCTACGTGATGGCCATCACAAGAGGTGACGGCAAAACTGTAAACCTGTTTGTTGGAGAGTCCAAGCAGGCATCCCTGTAGAAAGGGGACCTACCTTGCTGCCTCACACCCGACTCAGCCCACTTGCTCAGGGAAGGAGAAAAGCATTTCCTTCCCTTCCACGACATGGGGGCTCCGAATGCAGCTCTCCACTCTTTCCAGGAGAAAGAGAGGGTGTGTGTATTCCCTTGTAAACTGTCTCAGTGAGTAAAAATTATATTTTGAAAACATTTCTAAGTAGAATTAGCTGAGGATTAGAGCAACAGCTCCTAATTCCTTCTCTGTAATTTTCCAGGCATTAAAAATCACTGGTCAGTTATAAGGTTGCTAGTCCTGCCTGTGGTTGTACAAAGGCTTAGGATAAGATGCAGGAACAGTTGCTGAGGAGGCTTCGTTCCCTTTTTTGCCTTTTCTGGTGATCCGGACTCTAAATGAGCTCTGAGACCGGGCCCTGTGTGTGGCCCAGGCCCAAGGACGAGGCCAAGCTCGAGGTGCTCTCCGTGAATCCGAGGCTGGTCCTCCTCTCCGTCCCCAGCCAAGTTCAGTGTCCATACAGAGCAACACGCAACAAACACCGAGGGAGAGAAGGCAGGAAAAACAAATCAAGAGAATGAAACTGTGTCTGGCATTGGCAGACACTAGCTTCCCAATATTTGTTGAGAAAATGAACCCCCTAAGGAAAATAGCCCAAATTTAAGTTTTTTTCAAACTTCCTTTATAGACTGGTTCTGAGGACCTAAGCGAAAGATTTTGCTACTGCTAACAAACTTTGCAAAAAGAAAAGTTTTCACCATGGAAAGAAAATCTGAAGGAAAAAAAAAAAAAGGAATGAGTAGAAGCTAGCCCTAGCTGATAATAAAACATGAAGCTTCAATATCAATACAGTTTAGAAGAAATAAACAAGAAGAAATAAACAAGACAGATGACTGGATCACAAAAAAGATTAAAATATATAAGAGAATTTAACTTACTACAAATGTATATTATATTACTATAACATAGCATTTCAAGAAAAGAGATCACTTAATCAATGTGTTTAAATGTAACCAGGTAGCTATCTGGAAAAAGTAAAGCCAGATTCCTCTCATGCTTTATATCAAAATTAATTTCAGATGAATCAAAGTTTCTGATGTAAACATGAAGCCATAAGAGAAAGCCAGGGAGAACAGTGAATATGTGTATCATCTCAAGATGGGAAGGATGGTCTCTTTCCATGCAGGACATAACCTCAGAATCAAACAAATAGGGAAAACATTTGCAACACAGATACAAAGGGTAACCTCCTTAATCTAGAAAGTGCTCATATGGGGACTTCCCTGCTGGTCCAGTGGTAAAGGACCCGCCTTCCAATGCAGGGGACGCAGGTTCCATCCCTGGTCGGGGAACTAAGATCCCACATGCCATGCGGCAACTAAGCCTGCAGGCCACAACTACTGAGTTCTCCCACCTCAACGAAAGATCCCACGTGCCTCAACAAAAATCCCACATGCCGCAACTAAGACCCGACGCAGCCAAAAAAAATAAACAAAATAAATAAAATTTAAAAAAAAAGAAAGTGATCATACAAACAAAAAATAAATAAACCAACGGAATAATGGGGAAGACATCAGAAAATTCACAGGAAGAGAAACACACATCTCAAAAGCAAAACAAAAATCGTAAGAAGATGCTCAACTTCACACATATTTAAAGAGGTAAGATCAAATAAATAATGAGATACTGTTTATTTTACCCATCACACTGCAAAATGGTGGGGAGAGCCTGGAATAACGCACTGAGACACCCCTGAGGGGAGTATATATTAAATGTAATGTTTCTGGGGAATGTGGCAATGTTTATCCAAATTTAGAAAACATGTATCTCAGCAATCCCTGGACCACAAAGAATTTACCCGACAAATATACTCCCCTGATCCAAGGTCCGTTCTAAGGTCAAGGTTGCAGAAGCAGCAGTGCTGTCTCCAGGTGAGGAACTGCGCTCAGGTTCAGCCCCACGTCCCTCAGACACGGCTCGGTACCCTCCCCGATGGTCCCGGGATGCCCTGGGCATACATCTCACCAGGCTCCAATATTAGTATACCTAATATTATATAGCCCATAGTAGGTGTGCAAAATAACATTTGTGGAATGAATGAACAAATGAATGAGTGAACGTGTCAATGAGGTAAGTTAGCTAATGGCAGATTAGAGACAGGGCTGAAACACAGGTGAAAGGTTAAAAAGAGAGAAAATTTTAGAATAGTTCTCTAATGAATTTAACCTGAGTCTTGTGTGTAAAAACGACTTTTATATTGAGTATGCAAAATTACCTTACAATAACAGAGCAACATGAGTAGACAGTAATGATCTTACAAATGGAGCAAGCAGGTTGGGTTAGACGGGATGAAACCAAAGACCCTCAAGCTTTGGAGACGAGCTTGTTAAATAACCAAGCTCCTGTAAACAGGCAGCTAGATTTATCGTGCCCCCGGGAAACTCTCTGGAATGAGAACAGAAAATGCTGCTGTTGATTAGCCCTCCTAGCTGGCGGCAGAATGTTGACCTAAAAGGGAAAGGCTTGCCCTCCAGATTTTACATAACGTGTGCCCTTATCAACTCCCATCCGGGACTGTCCCTCGCAGGGACATGAGGAAGGCAAACCCTCCAGCCTCAGCAACAGCCTGTGCTCCCAAGAGCCTGCCACCCACCAGAAGCTGTGTACACCCGCTTGCGGACCGGCAAGAACAACTTTAAATTGAGGGCAAAAAGAGAAGGATAAGGAAGGATGAGGAAATTAACACAATGAACAAGTTTACTGACTGATGTATTCAAAGAGAGGAAACCAGGGCCGTGAGTGTGTGACCACCTGCCCCAGGTCATAAGGGACCTCGGGGGCAGCAGGGCTGGTCCTCCCCCCAGCCAGGCCTTCTCCGGCCACCTCGAAGGCAGGCTCAGCGGCAGGGAGGGGGCATGTCCACGAGGTACCTCTGAATACCTCGCAGTGTTTTCACTTGACAAAGCAAAGCAAAGAGGCTCCTCCAAACAAGATACTGACCACTCACTCAGAGCTGGTAACTGAAGTCTCTGGCTGCAACTCAAGGCTCACTTTAACCAACTTTGGGATTA
Organism: Leucopleurus acutus; assembly: GCF_964270905.1. NCBI lineage: Eukaryota > Metazoa > Chordata > Mammalia > Artiodactyla > Delphinidae > Leucopleurus > Leucopleurus acutus. Next base: position 172,942,962 of record NC_139142.1, read on the forward strand.
CTTCCCAGACAGTTCTAAAAAAGTACGCAAAGCAGGAAATGGAGTCAAAGAGAGATACTTCAAATCTTGTGAGAGTGACAATAAAATGAGAAGACTTTAATGTCGTAGGAAGCATTATAAAATGTGGAAATGTCTATTGTTGGTTTTCTGGCTATTGTAGCCAATCTCCAAGGATGACACCCAGCCCCAACCCCCACCATGCCCACAGGTAGAACCCCCTGTATTCACCTCCGTGTGGCCCCCTGCCCCTGAAGGCAGCGAGGCAGAGCTGTGTGCCTTCTGAGACTGGATTCCTAAGACATCTCACAGCTTCCATCTCTGGGGAGGCCTGCTGTGGGGCGAAGCGCGCTGCTTACGAGGGGGCACAGCCCGGAGAGGGAGGCCCTCAGCCCCCAGCAGGCACCCAAGAGGCCGCCCTGGACGTCCAGCCCACATCACAGGAGCCCAGTCCCCACCCCATCAGAGCGCCAGCCCAGGACAGACCCTGGTGAGAACCGAGACAGAGAACGAGAGACAAGCCACCGAGTTCTGGGGTCGTTTCCTATTCAACAACAGATAATAAAACATTAGCTAACCACAGTGTGGAAAGTACTGAAGTAGATTTCATGCTGTAAGGCGTGAAAGGTTAATAAAAGGTTAATAAACGATGACTGCGCTCTTATGCTGCTTCTTTGAATGGAAGGCCTTAGAAATGCTTCTCTATTTTGGGGTCTTTTGAAGGGGCGCAGGTGTGAACACACAGCAGCGCCAGCAGGGGAAAGATGGCCAGGAGCTGACAGGACGTACTGTGGGGTAGGGAGAGAAGGATGGTGACCACAGGGGCACAGGCAGGAGGCTGGCAGCTGAAGGACTCAGGACAATACTTGACTTTCAATCGGAAACAAATTCAGCCCTGCCGGTTATTTCTCTTACAAACTCTAGAATGGTCTAGGGTTGCAGAGGTATTTATACTGTGAGCATAAATGTGCTCGTACTGTCAAATTATGTGGCAAAATCTTTATTCTGTACTTTCTCCAGATTTATATCTCTTTTTTTAGACTTAAATCTTATTGTACTTCAAAGATGATTATGAAGTGCCTTGAACTCGCGTTCAAGTTTAAAATATAAAACAAAGATGAAAGCACAGACTAGAACAGAAAATAAAAAAGCAAACAAAACACAATTCAAGGATAGTATAACCAAAACATGTTTCAGATCCTGGAGAAAGCTGGTACTTTGCGATAGGAGATCAAGTTCCAGGGGTACCTCATCCTTAACAACCAGATGTGTCCACCAGTCACTTCGGCCAAGTCATTTCTGCGTCTCAGAGCGGCACTGAAACGGGCCTCACGGGACGAGTGGGATTTGGAAGAAAGTTGTGCAAGAGCAGGTGTTCATGTGAAAGGCACACACAGCAGGGGCCTCAGGTGGTGACGGGCAAAGCTCCGAGCTCAGGAACTTCAAGCAGTTCTGAGCGTTTCTTTTGATGTCTGTTTGGCAAAAGAATTTCTTTTTAAACAGACCAACTCACCGTGTTTTGCCAAATATACTAAACACTTCTGAGACATTTTCCGGATCTTTCAGGTTTAAAAACTTAATTCTGGATATTAGTTGTTCCCAAATTCAAAGGTGACATCCCTTGCCGTTAAAACCTAATCCAGATGCGGGAAACACCTGGGGGAAGAGGGGTGACCAGGCGGACCCGCTCCCAGGGCCCAGGGGCTGCCACCCCTCCCGTGTAGGAGCAAACTGCTCCTCGGGATGAGCTGGTCCCTTTCTGAATCAAATCAGAAACGTAAAGAAAAGACAGAGGTCTATTCACGTATGATCGAGGCAATTTTTGGCTACGCTTGATACTCTTTTTCAGTGTCATGTTTTCATGTTCTCATTGAGTAGCTGTCAAGCACGGCTCAGCGGGGGTGTGAAGGCAGCTCCACCTGCCCAGTGAGGCCCTGGGCTTTGTGGCCTGGTGGTTTCCTAGGGGACAGACCACACAGGTATGCTGCTCCAGATAAACCTAGAAATCTTACGGTGTAAATGCAACTGCTGTTCATTAGTCCACATTTTGCTGAGGACAAAAGTGCATTCGATACTGCACAGAGCACAGCATTAGACAAGCTCCCACCCCAGAGGCTCAAAGTCCACATTAAAACAAAACAAGGAACAGAAAAGAAAGCAGTTTTCTGTCGCCCACCTCCCCCTCTTCTACCTCCTCCTCTCCCCGCAAATGCACCACCCACCCTTGGGGGGTTTCCTGGTCACACACTTTAGTGCACAGAGATGACATGCCACGCTCTCCTCGGGTCCCGGTTTACAGCCGTCACCACCATCACAGCAGCAACAATGACAGGGTGCGGCCACATGAGTAAAACAAGAAGGGCCTGTTCTGAGGCCACGCGGTGGGGCCCGTGTCCTGGTTCCTCTCTCTCTGAGAAGGAAGGTGACAGGGTGAGAACGGCCCTCAGGGGGACGGTGGGGCACGTGTCACCGACGGGGCTGCAGAGCCCTGCGAAGTCCCCACTGTGCACTGTCGGAATCAATTAGGTGCTCAGCTTGTTAGAAGTTGGTTGCAGAGCAGTGGGTGGCGGGGTGCAGGGTAGGGAGGGCAACCTCACCCACACATCTCAGTCACGGGGCACAATCGGGACTGGCGTTGGCAGCCCTGAAACCAGCCTGCAGTGATGCAGCCAGAGACAATGCCCCGGGTAAAGCAGGAATGCACCCTATTATGAAAGAGGAGAAACCTCAGCAAATCGTTGTCTATGCTCTTTCTGAGCTGATAAAACGGCTTTACAATGAGCCAGGGGTGGCTAGTCCCTCAAAATCCACGTTAATGAAATTTCCTAAAACAAGTAAAAACTAGCAAAATCATCCTTTTAAACAAATTTAGAATTAAAAATTCTTATTTGTTTGCAAACACGGTCATGAGCTTTTGAGATGAAAAGTCTAATTCAGCTCCTTATTTAACAAGGAGTAGCTTTTAAATACAACTTAATGCATTGCTGTATCAATATTACAACTACTAATATTCATGGTGCTTCTAATGATGCCTATTCATATATATACACACACACAGATATCATGTAAATAGTGATACCTAATTGATTTGGACATGCATATGTATAAAATAGGACCATTTGGATAAAGATCGAGTTCATGATTACAAGAAGCAAATAACACCCATTAAAACGACTTTTAGGGCTTCCCTGGTGGCGCAGGGGTTGAGAGTCCGCCTGCCGATGCAGGGGACACGGGTTCGTGCCCTGGTCTGGGAAGATCCCACATGCCGCAGAGCAGCTGGGCCCGTGAGCCATGGGCGCTGAGCCTGCGCGTCCAGAGCCTGTGCTCCGCAACGGGATAGGTCACAGCAGTGAGAGGTCCGCGTCCGCAAAACACACACACACACACACACACACACACACACACACACACACAGAAAACAAGAAAAACAAAAACGACTTTTACAGGGTGTTAGATTTTCACTCTCTTCCTCAGTAGAAAGTAGCATTTACTGCTATTTACATGTTACTGGGGCTGTAGCAGCAAACACCTGACTTGGCTGAAGGATGAAATCCATTACATAAGGAACTCCTACTTTAAATGGAGGCCCCTCCCCAAGTCTAAGTCTGGCAGCCACTGCAGACTTGAAGGCAACCTTCCACTCTGTCCCAGTAAGTGTGCAGCCACAGGGGCACCGTGACCATCTGCAGACAAAGTGTGAGGCAAGCCTCTAGTATGAACTTCTCAATCAATACCCGAGAGGCTTTTTTTTTTTTTTTTTTTTTGCGGTACGCGGGCCTCTTACCGTTATGGCCTCCCCCGTTGCGGAGCACAGGCTCCGGACGTACAGGCTCAGCGGCCGTGGCTCACGGGCCCAGCCGCTCCGTGGCATGTGGGATCCTCCCAGACCGGGGCATGAACCCGTGTTCCCTGCATCGGCAGGCGGACTCTCAACCACTGCGCCACCAGGGAAGCCCCCGAGAGGCTTTTTAAAGAGTGATTTCCACCTCGTTTTCATTGGTTTGATTTTATTCTACTCAAGTACCTTGTTGCAGTTGAAAACTACAGCTGACTTTATTATCGTCAACTTCGAGTCCTCTTTTCCACCTATAATTCTATATGAATTCCTAAAACAAATCATTTGTGCAAGTTATCTGAGGACTAACTTCTCCTGGAGATGCAGTGTTCAAGTCTATGAATAACCCCCAAGCACAGGTTGTGGGTTTGGGTCTCCCCGCAGGAGGAAAGTGTCACCTTCTTCACTACAGGCCACATCTTCAGTGACCAAATGTAGTTGTTACTTCAGCCAAAACTTGACACCTTTGCTGTCTAACGTGGTGACCTCCAGCCACATGTGGCTATTTAAAGTCATTCAAAGTACATAAAACTAGAAATTATGTTCCTCCTACACACTAAAGCCAGATTTCAAGTGACCCACAGTCATGTTCACCAGCACGGCCACACGGAGAGTGCCGGAAAGCCTCCTGGGCAGCACTGGTCTTCGTGCCGGGAGATGCCTGTGGACTTCTGGCTAATTAATACATGACACTGTCCACCAGGACACACACAACTAGACATACCCACGGCCTCCAGAGAATTTGGGGGCACCATGACCCCCAGCAGCCCTGTGGATACAAACCTGAGGGATCAGCACACTCTGCTCAGAAGTCGGAAGTCCTCCCACACCTGCTCCTGAGGGGTCAGTACCACCCCTGAAGCACTCACCCCACACATTCATGAGAACACAGTGAGGCCTAAGGAGCGAGCATGCCCACAAAATGGAAGAGTTTCAGTTCATTCAAAGTTAAGGTTAATTTGGGTTTTCCTCACTTCTGTCAATTTTCTGTACAGCACATCAGTTTCCTTTCCTGCTTTAGTGTGGCACCCTCTACACCTAACCTTAACTAATTCAGGACCTTACATTAATTGAGGCTCACTGTTTTTATAATTTCTTGTAAAGCAATAATAGATGTAAAAGATTTTAGAAGATTAACATTTGACTCTAGGACATAAAAATGGAAGATTATTTCTTTTAAAAACAAATACTTTGACTTTTTAAATTAAAATTTGCCTGTTTTCTCTAAAAGTAAAGTATAGTTTTTTAAGAGCTGGTTAATCAAGTGCAATGTACACTGACTTGGTCTTCATGGGCAGCCTCTGGACTTCCCCAGAACCATGAATTCCTTCAAGGAGTCGATATATGCTCCAAAAAGTACTTCATTTTATGTCGGATCATTCTGACATACTCTCATTTTAGGAAACAGGCCATAGTTCAGTCTACAGCCACCATCTGTCCTTAGAATACAAATGAGCAATAAAAGGAAGTCTCTAGAAGCATCCTTTGAAAGGTGTCCCCACAATTCTAGAGCCCCACAGCTTTGTATAGTTTCTAATCGCGCACGTAAGCAGCTGAAATGAAAAACAATTTCCCTTTTGTATGTGCCCGTTTCCACATTTGCTTGTACAACATTCCCATTCTGCCTGGACCAGCAGGGAAGCTGGTGTGGGAGGCAGGGCTGGCCTGGGACACGTGCTCAGGAGAAAAGGTGACCTGCAAGTTAATTAATGTCCCCTCCCCCAGCACCCCTCCCCCCCCCGACATTCCTACACAAGGGGTTAAAGCAGGATAAAGAGAACAGCAAAGACAGCGTTAGTGGGGCAGCAACTCTCAGAAAGGCGGAAGGCTAAACCTCGAGGTCAGTTTGCTGTCCCCTCCTGCTCTCCGCCCGCCCTGCCCCCCAGGCGTCTCCAGGACTCACTGCCTCCCCAGGGCCCACGCATCAGGCCAGATTCCCCACTGCCTTTTTTCCTCCCTTGAATATTTCCTTAGGTGTGTATTTCTAATGCTACATTTATGATTTCATCGGGTCAGTTTTAGTGGTTTAAAACTAAGTCTCAGTTTCTAGGAAACGCCATCTTGTCATCAGCATCAACTCCAGTCCTCTGACCTCTGGTATGTTAGTAACAGGACCCTGATGTCAGATGCGCACTCTTCCACACGTGGTTTGGACCAAGTGACAGTGTTAACTCATGTATTAAAAATATCTTCATCTTGCTAGCTACTTTGAAACATGTTGAGTATTATTTTAAGAAAACAATTGCTTCTCATTAATATAGAGTTAATTTCAAAGTTACACAAGCTTTTACTACATTTATTGCTTTTGTCTTCACCATATCCTCACTAATTTCTTTCCTGGTGCAATTTATTGCGACAATTGATTCAACCATTTATCTCTGTGTTAGGTACATGCAGGGATTTTTGTTTCTTTGTTATTTGTTTTGTCTCTAAAAACAAAGCAATAATAATAATAGTAATAATAAAACATTAATGCTCTTGTGGTCTGTTGCATCCTTTGCAGGCAGGTAGTCCAGTGAAGCGGGTAAGGAGGTAAAGCTTATAGCTTCATTACCTGAGTGCAAATCCTTCCAGTATCACTGTTTAGCCGAGGGCAAGTAACTGACTCTTTCTGCCTGGTTTCCTTCTCCCCTAATCTGGGGTAACATTAACTGAGAGACACAGGATTGCATCTACAAAGACTTATCCAATTAATGTTCATCTCCTGTTGTGACAGATTCAAATTTGACCCACAATTGGGATACTTTTCACCCCTACTCAGGAAGCTTTGTGGATATTTAGTAGTAATTCCCAGATACTCAAGTCAATGAAATTTTAAAAAGTGTTTCTGGACAATAAAGTCTGATGTCCTTGCCTCATCCCAATCTGGCCTTAAACTGCCCCAGTGCACTGACCAGGGAGACCTAGCGAGCCCCTCAATAGCACAGTTTCCCCATCACCAAGCATCAGGCAGAATTCTTACCATATGTTTTACTTGTCTGTGTCTCAGTTTGGGGAAGGGGAAAAGAGGTGTCAGCGGGCTCAAAGCTATACCACGGAGCAGACCTTAAATATGAAAATGACTCTCATGCCCCCATCACCAGTATTGACGATAAAAGACTTCCTGATAACACTTGGAGATCTGAGAGACCTTTCTAAAATGACTTTGTGACTTTCATTCTAAATCGTTAGACAAACAACTCATTCAACAGACTGCAGAAAATGGGCCACAAAATGACCAGGAGGCACATGATATCACGCAGAGAAGAGGGAACAGGGACCACAGTTAAATCTGTAACTAGGTTTAAGTACAAAATCCCTAAGAGACTTAGGTGGCCGGATTACAAATGAAGAGCAACCGTCCCTGCATGAGCAACAAAGTCCCTCCCTAACAGCCTTCCCCAAATTCACAGTCATGGGTCCAATCCAGGGTGATCAATAATCGTTAAAACAACAAAAACAACACCACCGCCACCTTTAGATCAATCTGGTGGAGGGCGATTTTGAGAGTCACTAGAAGAAGCGAAACAGACCCACGATCTGACGAATGGGCTGCTTGCTCACTTGGTCTTGGTGGTGACTTCATCACTGTGGAATGCCGTCTCACTTTTGTCTGTGGCCTTCCTACTGCCCCTTCCGATTCTGCCACTCCCAGGACTTCTACATGGGAGGACTACAAACATGGCTAAAGCACTTAAAATTATTTAAAAATGGCTGTTTGAAAGAACTAATATAATTAATGAAAAAAAAAGATGCCTCAATTTGAGTTCCACGACTATTACTTCTGCTGGAAAAGAAAGTCTAGTAAATCTTCTTTCTGTGCTAAAATGCAGAGACCCCTGTTTGGCTGTATACAGTTTGCAGCCCACTGGCGATCTATCTGCTTCCTGTGACTACAGTCAAAGAAATTTAACTTGGAATCTAATAAAAGAAAACATTTCTTTCAAGTTGTAGGCTTGCCTTGGGGCTTAGCGTTAACACTGGGTCCACTTCCTGCAGCCTTGGAAAGCCTGTGAGGGAGGCCTTTAGGGCAAGGCTCGGGGCTTCTGTGCACAATGCCCAGAGAATGCAGAGAATGCAGAATGTTCTGTGTTCTCTCTCACTCTGAATTGTTTATACTTGCTAAATAACCTATATTTACTCCTCAATTCAAGATGACTTGTGTATGTGACTGAGGCGTAAAATGATACAATCATCTCACACACTCAATGCAGCAACCATCTCCTTACTGCGTCACCCCCCAACCCCTGCCCACAACTTTTTAGTGGTGAAATGATGTTTTTATTTCCCTTTTAATCCTGACATCATTTATTCTATCAATGCCATTGAATAAAATGACCAAATGATAAAGGAGAAAAAGAGGTATTTTGAGAAAGGGTTTCATTTCTGGCTTTAATTATAAGGATAGGGTTTTTTCTTTTTTTTTTTCAGAGAAAAAATTCTAGTGATAAAAGAACAGCATTTTAATGAATGCTAACTTTTAATAAATCTTTTATAATCTGTGGATATATTCTACTCATAAAATATTTACAACTCAATGAAATGAAGGAATAGACAAGCTATACACGGAGCCTGACAGCCTCATGTGCTTGGTGGTGAAATTATCACAACCATGGGCCACTACTATAATGTATTGGAGCAGGGCTGCTGTACTCACACGGCTCAGCCCTGCAGCTAGGCCTGACAAATCTTGGAAGGTAGAGCCCAGACACCTACAATTTTAATAAGCACCTTATTTCATTCTTCTCTACAGTACCTCTGTTTTCCTAGTCCCTTTTCAAACACAGAAACTCTAATCCGGGTTGTCCAAGAAGGTAGAACCAACTGTCTCACAGTGACATCGTGGGTTTTTCTCATTCATTCTTCTATTCCACAAACTTTACTGAATGCCCACACTACACAGGCATCACTGTCACAGCAGTAGGGGCTACAGAAGTGCCCTCAGGGAGCTTACAGTTGAGCAGAGATAAGACATTTACACAAAGAGGTAGGATTCAAGGTAGCCTGCAACAAACACAACAGGAGTAGGCTAACTAAAGGGATCCAAGGCTTCTAAGTAACTAGCCCTCCTCCTGGTTCAGGTGATCAAGAAAGACTTCAGGGAATTCCCTGGCAGTCCAGTGGTTAGGACTCCGTGCTCTCACTGCTGGGGCTGGGTAAAGCCCAGACGGGCAGGAAGGATAGGCAAGCAAGGACAGGAGGGGCAGGGAGAACTCAGCTTACCGTCTCATGCGCTGCCCAGTGTGGACATCGTGGGCGGCTACAGCCTTTATACAGAAGTGCTCCAACTGAACGGAATAGGATGGGGTGGGGAACAAGACCGTCCCTGTACACGGGGGTGGCGTCTCCCCCAGGCTGCCAGGCTGCCCCGTGGGACTGCTCTCCCTGACTCCTCAGACTGTCCTCTTCTCAGACTCTAGGGAAGATCTGGACCCTGCCCTCCCCACACCCCCAGTTCTGTAGGGAGCCCCCATATTCACCAGTGTCTTACATTCTTTTATGATGTGAACCCAGGCTCAGAGGGGACTGGCCCCTTCCCTGGGGCCCCGCTCCCTGAAGGAGCGGCCTGCAGGCTTGGGTTTAGATGTCCTGCCTCTCAAGCTGTGCTCCCCCAACCTCCCAGTTCTCTTTAAGATCTGGCTGTAAGGGGCTCCCTGAGACAGCATTCCTGAGGGGAAAGGGAAACCCTAGCAGCACTTCTGAAGGCCGTGGGGACCAGCTTCAGGCCTTGAGGCTTTGTTTCCTCTTCCTTCTCCTTGATCAGTAAACGCCCCCAGGCATTTACTGAGCACAGGCAGGAGACTACTGCCCTTGTGTTTTTCAGCTTTAGAACAATAACAACAAAAACTGATAAACAATCAGATTTCTTTCCTGCTTTGGGCCAGTAAATTAAAAAAAGAAGTGAGCAGGGGACTTCCCTGGTGGGCAGTGGTTAAGAATCCACGTGCCGGGGCTTCCCTGGTGGCGCAGTGCTTGAGAGTCTGCCTGCCAATGCAGGGGAGACGGGTTCGAGCCCTGGTCTGGGAGGATCCCACATGCGGAGCAACTGGGCCTGTGAGCCACAACAGCTGAGCCTGCGCGTGCGTCTGGAACCTGTGCATCTGGAGTCTGTGTGTCTGGAGCCTGTGCTCCACAACAAGAGAGGCCGGGACAGTGAGAGGCCCGCACGCGCCGCGATGAGGACTGGCCCCGACTCGCCGCAACTGGAGAAGGCCCTCGCACAGAAACGAAGACCTAGCACGGCCAAAAATGAATAAATAAATAAATTGAAAAAAAAAAAGAAAAACCTCACTCACTTAAAAAAAAAAAAAGAATCCAGCTGCCAATGCAGAAGACACAGGTTTAAGCCCTGGTCCGGGAAGATCCCACATGCCACGGAGCAACTAAGCCCGTGCGCCACAACTACTGAGCCTGCACTCTAGAGCCCAAGAGTCACAACTACTGAGCCCGTGCACCTAGAGCCCGTGCTCCCCAACAAGAGAAGCCACCGCAATGAGAAGCCCGTGCACCGCAACGAAGAGGAGTCCCTGCTCGCCACAATTAGAGAAAGCCCGCACACAGCAACAAAGACCCAAAGCAGCCAAAAATAAATAAAATTTAAAATAAAAAAGTGAGGGGAGGAAAACAGAAAGCTGACCTAGAATTGTCAACCTTTTATTTTGCCATCTAAGAATATTTGGGGAAATATTTCCTATTTTATACAAATAGGAAAGTCACTATTTTAATAGAGAGCAATTCTTTAAGTAGAATAAATTCAGATTATGAAAAATATGTTTTACGTATTTTATTTTATTTATTTAGCCTTGGACTAGTGGCTGGTCCAGGTGGCCCCATCTGTAGTACTTAGAAGTGAGTTCAGGCTGAGAAATGTAAACCACAGCTCAGAGATTCAAAGAGGGCGCGGAAGGGGGCTCATGAAGAGCAGGGAAAAGAGCAGAAGCATCGGAGCTTCTCAGGACAACAAGCACAAGTTCAGATCTGAAAACCCCTCATCAACTGTAATCCAGGTTACAAAACTGTTCCCTGAGCCAAGAGAACCAAGCTGGACGAGAGGCTGATTTTAAAATATAGTGTGCTGTAAATAAATTTAAACATCAGCAGTGCAGGAAAACCAGTTTATGTCAAAACATACTGTTTAATAAAGTTCTTATGGAGTGTCTCCACAAGACACAAATGTTGGCAAGGATGCAGAGAAAAGGGAACTCTTGTACACTGTTGGTGGGACTGTAAATAGGTGCAGCTACTATGAAGAACAGTATGGAGGTTCCTCAAAAAACTAAAAATAGAGCTACCATATGATCCTGCAATCCCACTCTTGGGCATATATCAGGACAAAACTATAATTCAAAAAGATACATGCACCCCAATGTTCATAGCAGCATTATTTACAAGTGCCAAGACATGAAAGCAACCTAAATGTCCATCAACAGATGAATGGATAAGGAAGATGTGGACTATATATATAATATTACTCAACCATAAAAATAATAAAATTTCGCCGTTTGCAACAACATGGATGGACCTAGAGATTACCATACTAAGTGAAATAAGCGAGACAGAGAAAGACACACACTATCATATCACTTATATGTGGAATCTAAAAAAAAAACAAATAAAAATAAAAACAGAAACAAACTTACAGATACAGAGAACAAACAAGTGGCTACCAGTACTGAGAGGGAAGGGAGGAGGCGCAAGATAGGGGTAGGAGATTAAGAGGTACAAACTACTATGTATAAAATAAATAAGCTATAAGCATCTATTATATAGCACAGGGAATGTAGCCAATGTTTTTAAATAATTTTAAATGAAATATAAGCTATAAAAATATTGAATCACTATGCTATACACCTGAAACTAATAATATTGTAAATCAACTATACAATAAAAATAATAAAATTTTACTATTTGGCTTTTTAAAAAGTTCCTATTTTTAAAAATTTTTTCAGGAAATCAGGTCAATAGTAAGACATGAGAAAGAAACAAAAACTTAAATATTAAGAAAGAAGATCATTTTTGCATGTGTTTCTAGGAATCAAATGGGAAACTATTAGAATTAATTTAAAAGTGAGTGAATACAAGATACACAAAATTAAAATACCAAGTATCAGTCTGAAAATATGATGAAATGAGACTGAAACACAATCTAAAATAAATAATAATAAACATAATGAGAAATGAAAGGACCTATTTAAAGAAAATTGGAAATTTTGGTGGGAAATACAAAAAATAAGATTTGAGTTAAATGCACAGTCCATGCCATGTGCTTGATTAAGAAGACTAAACATTTTTAAGTGGCCAGTTTTCTCAAAATAATTTGTAAATTCAACATAAGTATTCCAAAGTTCCTCTGAAAAAACAAACAGGAAAGAATCACAAAGAAAATTTGCAGAAGAATCCTGAAGGGGGTTAGCCCTATCAGATACTAAATTATTTAAACAGGGTGGCCCTGGCAGAAACACAGATAAGCAGAACAACTAGAGACAACGAAGAAATAAAACCTACTCATATTAAAAAGATATCACATGGCTTCCCTGGTGGCGCAGTGGTTGAGAGTCTGCCTGCCGATGCAGGGGACACGGGTTCGTGCCCCGGTCCGGGAGGATCCACATGCTGCGGAGCAGCTGGGTGCATGAGCCATGGCCGCTGAGCCTGCTCGTCCGGAGCCTGTGCTCCGCAACGGGAGAGGCCACAACAGTGAGAGGCCCGTGTACCGCAAAAAAAAAAAAAAAAAGATATCACAAATCAATCAAATAAAATGGGGGAAAGATTGAGCCAACTTGGTAGCAATTCAAAAAGAAAAAAAGGCCACTCATCCAATTCCATATACTGAAATAAATTCCACATGAATTAAAGAGTTTAATAAGAAAAAGCTTTAAGGTAGAAAAATATATTGGATATCTAAAACTTCTGGAAAAGAAACACCAAACTGCAAAAAATATTTGCAGTTAGAAATGATTATCAAGACTAATAGCTCTGCAATAAATAGAGTTATAACATTTGTATTAGATTTGCTAGTACCATGGTAAACTAGGATAAACTTTTGGGAAGGTAATTTGGCAACACATGTAATTGGAATCTTAAATATATTCGTATCCATGATCCAGTAATTCCACTTCTGGGAATCAAGCCTAAGGAAACAATCACATATAATAAATACTCTCTATGCACAAAGATGCTCATCACATGGAAAAGAACTAGAGACAATCTAAAAAAGCATTAAAGAACAATTAACTGTGCAGCCTTTAAAAACGATGCTTTGGAACAATGTGCAATAATATTTAAGTTTTATAATGTTAAAGAAAAAGCCTAGGTACTAATTGCATATTCAATGAGGAACATAACTTTATTTTTTAAACCTAGATTTATGTATAAAATACTAAACTATTTCATTAAAATATTTATTCAAACACTATATATACTCATTATATATGTGTACATATATAATGTACTATATATACATTTATATATATTTTATATAAACATTATATATAATACACACACCCATCACCTGTTTAATGCCTTTAATTTGTTAAAAAAACAAAGCATAAGGCCAAAAGTACATTAATGTAGTACCCTGACTTACCAGGGTTCAACTTAACGATTTTTCACCTTTACGACGGGGCAAAAGCAACACGCATTCAGCTGAACTGTACTTGGAATTTGAATTTTGGTCTTTTCCCAGGCCAGGGGTGTGCAGTGTGATCCTCTCCTGTGAAACTGGGCAGCAGCCCCCAGTCAGCCATGCAATCATGGGGGTAAACAGCTGATATACTTACAACCATCCTGGATTCACAGAACCATTCTGTTTTTCACTTTCAGCACAGTATTCAACAAACTATTCAAAACATAAGCTATTCAACACTTTAGTATAAAATAAATGGGCTCTGAGTTGGATGATTTTGCCCAACTACAGGCTAATGTGAGTGTTCTGAACACGTTCAAGGCAGGCTGGGCTGAGCTACGATGTCTGGTAGGTTAGTGTGTATTAAATGCATTTTCAACTTAGAATATTTTCAACTTAAGATGAGTTTATCAGGATGTAACCCCCACCTTAAGTCGAGGAAGATCTGTATTACCATTCATTTTGAAGGGTAATATTATAATTAATCCCAGAGCATCCTTAAGTCCCAAATTTTTCACCAAAATAAAGTCATTAAAAAAATACCCCATTATGAATTAAATGTATTATTAAATAGTCCTTATATTTAAAACAACAAATCATTTAAACCTTAAATACAATTCATTAGTCTCCTGAAATGGGTGAATAACACACAAACATTCTCATGAAAGTTCTTTTTTGTTTCTGCCTCCACTAGCGTACATCCTAAAACTACATTCCGTAAGGAATGGCTCTGGCCCAGCGTGCCCAGAACTACAAGGGCATCTCCACTCATTTTCACTCCTGTCACTACAGTGACACCCCAACAGAAGCACAAGAAGAATGCCGAATGCAGTGGGATGCTATTAAAAGGACTAAACATGGGGCTGAAAGCCTGGCAAGAAAATAGGAGAATGAGGAACCCAGGGAGGCAGCAGACAGACTGGATCTCACCAAACGCTCGAGCTGACAAATGCCCAGAAAATGTGCTCCACGGAACCCAAGGACTCCTGCTCCGCGGGACCAAGAGGTGGCAAATCCACTCCCCTGGCTGGGTAACCAATCCCGGGAAGGAAATGAGACGAGAGGCCTCAAAGTAAATCAGACTCGTAGAACAGATCCATGTATATGGTTTCAGCGTTAAGTGCAAGATAATCTTTGAGTGACTGTCATTTAAAGTGTTTAATATTTTAGAAGACCTGTCAGAATGGTCTTGTCATCTGTAAGCTGAAAGATGTACCAGAAATGTATTGTTTATAAATAATACTGTTATGTTTGAGATAACTTGATTACTGTACTAATAGTTTACTATATTTTGTTTGTTTGAGACTTTTTTTTTCTATTGGGATTGTAAATTTGCCTCTCACACATTTTAAAGGCTTAAAAATAGAATATACTAAACCCATAAATGTAGTTTAAAATGTTGGAGGAAAATCCAATTAACTAAAATTAATCAACAATTAGTCTAATTTTATGCAAAATAATTAGATTCATTAATAAAAAATAAGATTTGTAAACTGAAAAGGAAAAGGAAAATTAGCTTTTTAAAAGTAAAACCTCCACAAACTGAACACCATTTTTAAAAACAAGTAACTACAAATGTCCTTTGTAAGGACAGCAGTCCCTCTGGACATTGTGACCTATCACTTACTCCTCCCCAGCCTCTCCTGCAGCCACGGGAGACTTCCTGTGAAGGCTAGCCAGGCCCCAGCCCCTCCACAGCCTTCTCCCACTCTGAGGTCACACTAAGTCATTCATCTCACCCTCCAGGGAGACCCAACGCCAAAAGGCATTATCAAGTCATAGTCATTTTACTAAAGATTTCACGGGGAAAAGGTCAGCAAAATTAATACTTTTTCCACATACCAAAAAATTTTAATTTCTTCCATTAGATATCTCCTTTCTTCTGCTCAAAAATTCTCTTTCCTACCAGTTTCATTAACTCTTTTGGCCTCTCCCACACCTCTCTTCAGATACAGTTCTGACCCTCACCTGCATGCCCCACTCAGGAGAACAAAAGTTCCACAGTGGCCAGACAGTGGCTCCCCCACCCACCCTGAGTCCACCACTCCAGTGTAAAAGCCCAACAAAACTGGGTAAGATAGGATCCCACTGCCAAGGAAATGAGATTTTTCTTATATCATTTAAAATAAAATCACTATGATAAGCCAGTTGAAACAAAACGAGAGTTAAGGGGATACAGGCCATCATAAGGGAATAGAAATACAGCCACTCCACTATTTTGCAACGCCATCAGTTAGATCTTTATGCTACCCAAGGCAATCTACAGATTCAATGCAATCCCTATCACATTACTAATGGCATTTCTCACAGAACTAGGACAAAATTTTTTTTAATTTGCATGGAAACACAAAAACCCCCAAATAGCCAAAACAGTCTTAAGAAAGAAGAACGGAGCTGCAGAAACCAGGCTCCCTGACTTCAGAATATACTACAAAGCTACAGTCATCAAAACAGTTTGGTACTGGCACGAAAACAGACATATAGATCAATGGAACAGGACAGAAAGCCCAGAAATAAACCCATGCACCTACAGTCAATTAATCTAAGACAAAGGAGGCAAGAAGATACAATGGAGAAAAGACAGTCCCTTCAATAAGTGGTGCTGGGAAAACTGGACAGCTACATGTAAAAGAATGAAATCAGAAGATTCTTTAACACCATATACAAAAATAAACTCAAAATGGATTAAAGTCCTAAATGTAAGACCGGATACTATAAAACTCCTAGAGGAAAACACAGGCAGAACACTCTTTGACATAAATCACAACAGTATTTTTTTTTTTGATCCGTCTCTTAGAGTAATGGCAAGAAAAGTAAAAATAAACAAGTGGGATCTAATTAAACTTACAAAGGAAACTATAAACAAAATGAAAAGACAACCTACGAACTGGGAGAAAATATTTGCAAATGAGGCAACCAACAAGGGCTTAATTTCCAAAATATACCAACATCTTATACAGCTCAATATCAAAAATACCCCCCAACAATCCAATCAAAAAATGGGCAGAAGACCTCAATAGACATTTCTCCAAAGAAGACATACAGATGGCCAACAGGCACATGAAAAGATGCTCAACTTGGCTAATCATGAGAGAAATGCAAATCAAAACTACAGTGAGGTACCACCTCACACTGGTCAGAAAGGCCATCATCAAAAAGTCTACAACCTGTAGGCTTGTAATAACCTATAATGGAAAATAATGCTGGAGAGGGTGTGGAGAAAAGGGAACTCTTGTACACTGTTGGTGGGAATGGAAATTGGTACAACCATTATGGAGAACAGTATGGAGTTCCTTAAAAAAATAAATGAAGAACTACCATATGATCCTGTAATCCCACTCCTGGGCATATATTCAGAAAAGACTAAACTCTAATTTGAAAAGATACATGTACCCCAGTGTTCACCGCAGCACTATTCACAATACCCAAGATATGGAAACAACCTAAATGTCCATCAACAGATGAATGGATAAAGAAGATGTGGTACATATATACAATGGAATATTACTCAGCTATAAAAAAGAATGAAATATTGCCATTTGAAGCAATATGGATGGGCCTAGAGATTATCATACTAAGAGAAGTAAGTCAGACAGAGAAAGACAAATATATATCACTCTTTCGTGGAATCTAAAAAAGTGATACAAATGAACTTAGTTACAAAACAGAAACAGACTTACAGACTTAGAAAACCAAATTTTGGTTACCAAAGGGGATAGCGGGGTGGGGGAGATAAATTAGGAGTTTGGGATTAACAGATACACACTACTATGTATAAAACAGATAAACAACAAGGACCTACTGTATAGCACAGGGAACTATATTCAATACCTTGTAATAATCTATAATGAAAAATAATCTGAAAAAGAATAGATATATATATGTAAAAATGAATTACTTTACTGTACATCTGAAACACTATAAATGAACTATACTTCAATAAAAATTTTAAAAAGACTAGAAAAGCTGGAAATGGGGATGGGCATTCTAAACAAGCTCAAAACCCAGGTGAATCACTCCCACTGCAATGAAAAGCAATTACATATGTTACACCAACAGAGCCACTGTTGGTGTGGTTTCCTAATGGAAAAAATGGACAGCTGTCAAGAAATGGAAACCAGAGGAATATTTTCCCAGTTTTCAGAAAAGAGCAAAGAGTAAAAATACGTAAATTGCAAACTGGTAAATATGACATTGATCTCTAACAAAATTCTAGAACAGACAAACCAATGTTCTGCTGTGAAAGGAATAGTATATACAGTATGTTCAATACAAAATGCATTAAAAAAATTATTAGACACCCCCCCCACAGCCCTTCACAGAGAACTTGATGTGATAGTAAATCTCTACACAACTGCTAAAGGAGGAAAGAGAATCCTCCTCTACTATTCCCTCATCTACTGTCAAAAAAGCAGAATCCCTAGAAAACTGATACCACAGAAGAGTGCAAAGGCCATGAACGAGGAGAGACACTGCCAGGGGAAACGTCTGCCTGTTCCACTGCAGCCCTCCCTCTCAAGCCTGCAATCCAGGCCTCCATGCACGTGAGCCCTGCCTGGGGGGTGCAAGGGCGCGGCTCCCAGCCCAAGTTCACCCCCTCCCCTCTACACTGCCTGCCTCGGTGCAGGACCAACATCGTGCTGGGGCAGCATCCTGGGAAAGGATGCTTTCTGTGGCCGGATGCACATCTAGAGTCCGAAGCCTGGCGTTCACTCCTCAACTTGAAACCCTCCCTGGCTTCCGTCCTCCTATTAAGGGTGAGAGTAAGCCTTGCAGGTTGATGGTGAGGACCCAATGCCAACAGGTATGAGGTGAACTGGACAGAGTGCCAGGCACCACCCTGAGAAAACCCCGAGGGTCTTAGACCAGACCTCTGTGGTCTGGAACTCTAAATCTGAGATCCTGTGACCAGAGTTTGGAATCAGAAACTCTTGACTCAGATCCTCTTTGGCTATAATCTTTTCATTACAGTTAAAATTTAAAATGTGAACAACTGGAAAAAAGAGGATTCTCTGAACACAAATTTGATTTTCTATTCTTCCCATTTCATAAAGCCAACTATAAAAACAAAAGCTTCTGAAATAACTGGTTTATTATACTTGTTCTCTGTGAAAACAGTCATAAAGTCATCCTCTGCACCGTCCCTGCCCATTTTCCTCTCTGTTTTAATCAGATTCTATGAAGCCACATTTATGCAATAAGTAGATTTTTGTAAAAAAAAAAAAAAGGGAGGTCGGGGGGAGGATTCCTATGTGACCATGTCTTGAGAAGCAAGTTTTCCACGGATGGTCTCATTAACGATGTGTCTGGGGCCAGGTGGACAACAATGACGTCACCCGAGGGACACATATTGAAGGATGTGCTGTGTCCACACAACTGACAGGTGGTGGTTAGAAGAGACTCCAAGTGCATAAAAGTCTGTACATAAAGGAATCTGAACACAGGGCACAGCTATACAGAATCTCTTCAGATATGTTCTGAAAGCAAAAGTTCTTTCGTTTCAATCAATAGTTCTATTTAATGAATACATTTCAGAATGTTTCAAATAAAATCTATCCAATAAAAGAAATACAGCACGTTTGTTACATAATGCTAATATAATAATTCTTAAACTGGAAGAATTATTCCCACCACGAATTCTCGCAGGGTATAGGAGGCCTTGTCCGATGGGGAGCCCAGGCCTGTCCGGCCAGACATGTGGTTCCAGAAACCGGCTAAGCCTCTGGGTACGATGGCCACTGCCACGTCTGCAGCAGCACAGGTCTGCCGGGGAGGTTTAAAGCCACTGGAAGGCACATAAGCAGTTCAATTATCATAATAAATTCGTTGAAAAGGTGGGGTTTCTCTTTTCCTCCTGATCAAGCTACAGTCCTTGAAGAAAATCATACAGCCAAGAGGATCCCATCCTCAAAGATATAATAGCAGGGAACTGGACCAGCGAATTCATTTCTTCACCAAATATGCCTTAAATATTTGTTCTGTGCCAGATGCTGTCACAGGTACTGAGGATACAGCAGGGAACAGGCACAAAGCCCAGCTCTCCTGCAGTTTATATCCCAGTAGGGAAAACACAACTGACAAAATAAATATGTAAGCACAGGGAACTCTAGTCAACATTCTTTAATGACCTATACGGGAAAAGAAACTAAAAAAGAGTAGATATATGTCTATGTATAACTGAATCACTTTGCTGTACAGCAGAAGCTAACACAACACTGTAAATCAACTATATTCCAATAAAAAAATATGTAAAACATACATAAACGGTGCTGGGGGCTTTGAGGAAAAAAATAAGGCGGGGGAAAGTGAGAGGGGACGGGAAGTGTGACTGTAACGGGGGTTCCGGCACAGGTGACACTAAAGCAAGACTGAAGCACTGAGCATCCCGGTCATGCAGCTATGCAGACAGGCCGAGCGGCTGCAAGGGCCTGGCACAGCGGTGCATGTCCGGACGGCCGGGGCAGCCGCAGCAGACACCAGGGCAAGGGAAGGTGGGCAGACAAGAAGGGACAGCCACGGGCTTTACCCAGCGTGAGACGAGAGCCCTGGCGGAGCTCTGTGCGGAGGAGTGACACCCACAGCTTCCCTTTTCACAGGATCCTGAGGTCCTCTGAAGAGTGTGCTAGGAAAACTGACTGCAGGAGGGCAGCATGAGAACAGGAAGTTGCCAATGAGCCACTGCACCAACCCAGGTGAAAGGTAGTGCCAGCTCAGGCGCGGGTGGCAAATGCAGGCGGGGAGAGGCAGTCACGGGGCATCAACTCTGAGGTGTGGCCAGGAGAGCCCTGCTGATGGACTGAACACAGCCGAGCACGAGAGAAAGGGGGCAAGGATGAGCCCAGCGTCTCTGGCCTGAGCAAGAGCAAGGACGAGGTCACCACTAACTGAGATAGCAGGTAGGGGAGGAGTCAGATCTTGGTTTTGGACTGTTTGAAGCGAGGTTCTGTGTGATTCTGGAGTCCAGGAAAGAGGTCCCTATTAGCATTTGGATGTACTAGGTAAGCCATGAGGCCGGCTAAGGCCAGCAGGGGAATGAGTCCAGAGCGAAGGGGAAGCCCAGGAACCAGGCCCGGGGCCAACACTGAGATGTGGGGCAAAAGGAGAACCAGAGGCGTGTGGGTCCTGGGGACATGCTCCCAGGGAGACAGGGTTTCATTTGTGCCGAGGACAGTCCAGGAGGTGGAGGCTGGCTGACCAACACGACTGTGACCTTGGCAGCACGAAGGTCTGCTAATAAGCCACTGGTGACTTCCCAGGAGAGCAGTTTCAGGGGAGCAGTGGAGACAAGCGCCTGATTCAAGTGGATAGGAAAGAGACTGGGACACAGCCGACTCTTCTAGGCTCCAGTGCTGACTCCTGTCCGAACTGTGGAGCCTCAGAACTCCAAAGCCTCCTTTGCTCTTAATTCTCACACAAGACTTCCTTGTTTCCAATTAAACATCTCCTGTTTTAGTTTTTAACACCATTTCCTTGTATTTGGTCCTCTATAAACTGGGAAAAAATATTCTGTATCTCTCTAACATGGACAAAAATCTGTTAACGTTTTATATTCTTAAAAACAGTAGTCAAGGGACTTCCCTGGTGGTCCAATGGTTAGGAATCCGCCTTCCAGGGCAAGGGACACGGGTTTGATCCCTGGTCAGGGAACTAAGATCCCACATGCCATGGGGCAACTAAGCCTGCATGCCACAACTAGAGATCCCGCATGCTGCGACTATAGAGCCCACATGCTCTGGAGCCCACGCCCCACAACTCGAGAGCCTGTGAGCCACACAAAAGATCCCACGTGCCGCAGCCAAGACCCGACACAGCCAAAAATAAATAAATAAATAAATTTTTTTTTTTTAAATAGTAGTCAGTAAGAAAATAATTCCATTTACAATAGCATCAAAAGGAGGGGCTTCCCTGGTGGCACAGTGGTTGAGAGTCCGCCTGCCGATGCAGGGGACACGGGTTCGTGCCCCAGTCCGGGAAGATCCCACATGCTGCGGAGCGGCTGGGCCCGTGAGCCATGGCCGCTGAGCCTGCATGTCCGGAGCCTGTTCTCTGCAACGGGAGAGGCCACAACAGTGAGAGGCCCGCGTACCACAAAAAAAACAAAAACAAAAACAAAAAAAACCCAAAAAGAGTACGATACTTAGGAATAAATTTAACAAAACAAGCACAAGATTTGTATACTAAAAATTACAAAACATCCTTGAAAGAAATTTAAAAGGGCTGAACTAAAAGGAAAGACATCCAATGTTCAAGAACTGGAGGCCTTAATACTGTGGAGTTGGCAGCATCGTACCAATCGCTCTACAGACTTAGCGCAGCTCCATCCAACTCCCAGCTGTCGGACTTCCCTGGCGGTCCAGTGGTTAAGACTCTGCACTTCCACTGCCTAGTGTACGGGTTCCATCCTTGGTCAGGGAACTAAGTTCCCACATGCTGTGTGGCATGGCCAAAAAACAAAGTCCCAACTGCCTTTTTAAAAAAAAGGAATTGACAAGCTCATCCTAAAACCCATATGAACATACAGTGGACCCAGAATAGCTAAAACAATCTTGAAAAAGAAAAAAAAAGTGGGAGGATTGACATTTCCCAATTTCAAAACTTACTGCACAGAGTGGCTCTGGCCTAAAGAGGGATACACAGATGAATGGAATAGAAGCTAGAGTCCAAAAACAAACTGTACAAACAAAAATGTATTTATTGTCAATGGATTTTCAACAAAGGTGCCAGGACAATTCAACAATTTCAACAACTGATGCAGAACAACTGGATAATAACATGCAAAAGTATGAATCTGGACTCCTACCTCACACCATCTACAAACTAACTCAAAGTGAGTCACCAACTTTAAATGTAAGAGCTAAAACTAGAAAACTCTTGGTAGAAAACAGAGGAGTGAATCTTTGTGACCTCAGATTTAGCAATGGTTTCTCAGATATGACACCAAAAGAACAATCAACAAAAGAAAAAGCAAATAAATTAGACCTCAAAAGGATTTTTACAGTTTTGTGTTTCAAAGGACAGCATCAATCAAGTGAAAAGACAACCGACGCAGTGAGAGAGAAATATTTGCAAATAATATATCTGATAAGCGACTTCTATCCAAAGTATATAAAAAATGCCTATAACTCCATAATAAAAAAATAAATAACCCAACTGAAAAATTGGCAAAAGATGTGAATAAACATTTATCCAAAGAAGACATACAAATGGCCCAAAATCTCACAAAAAGATGCTCAGCAAGATTAACCACTGGGGAGATACAACTCGAAACCACAAGGGAATTCTAATTCTCAGCCACCAGACTGGCTATAATCAAAAGATGAACAGTAAGGAGCGCTGGTGAGGGCGTGGAGGACCTGAGCCCTCAGACATGGCTGGTGAAAATGGAAACAGTGCAGCCGCCATTCAGCAAGGCACAGAACTGTCAGATGACTTAGCAATTCTCCTCCTAGGTTTATATCCAAGAGAAATGAAAACATATGCCTACACAGCCACAAAACATACATCCGTACACAAATGTTCACAACAACATTACTCAAAATAGCCACAAAAATAGAAACAGCCCAAATGTCGATCAATTGATACATGAATAAATAAAACGTGGCACATCCATATGATAAAATATTATTAGGCAACAAAAAGGAATGAAGTACTGATACGTGCTACAATATGAACGAACCTTGAAAACATCACACTAAGTGAAAGAAGAATATATTATTCCATTAATATGAAATGCCCAGAACTGGCAAATCTACCGTAGAGACAGAAAATAGATTAGTGGTTCTCTAGGGCTGGTGGAGGGGATGAGGGAGGGAACGGGCAGTGACTAAGCCCAGGATTTCTTTGTGGTGATGAAAAAGTTTTAAAATTAGATTGTGGTGACAGCTGCATAACTGTTAATATATTAAAAACCACTGAAATGTATACTTTAAATGGATGAATTGTATTTTATGTGAATATCTCAATAAAGCTGCTACATAAAAAACAGTAATCAAATCTCTAACCGACTCTATGTTAAATAATCCCAATTTTTAAAACTCTGAATAATTTTCATTATTTGTTACTTTTCTATGATCCATTTCCCTGGCTTTTTTTCCTATAACCTTTAAGAGATGATAGCTTAATTAAAGTGCTCATTTAATCTAGAACAGGGGTCAGCAAACTACAGCCTGAGAGCCAAACAGAGCTAAGAATGGTTTTTATTATTTTAAAGGGTTAACAAACAAACAAAAAAAGAATATACAACGGACACCATATTTGGTCCACAAAGCCTAAAATATTTGCTGTCTGGTCATTACAAAGGCTTGCTGACCCATGATCTAGAACAACAAAGTGAGTCTGCACAGTACACTCATCACAAAATATATTAGAAACATGTTCACTTTGATCCATATTCATACTGTGATTAGCTATGTTTAATGCACAGAGGAGGAATAAAGGGACTGTATTAAACAAACTCCCTTTTTACTAATACAATCTATTTTAAATGTCTATATTCCAGGCTGTGAGTAACCACAGGTAATTTGGAGAAACTGATAACTATATACACAACTGCCCCGTCCAGAAGACAAAAGAGATACTGACTCAGGCAGGTGCTACAGTCGGACCTTAGAGGTTATTGTGCAAAATCCGTCAGATTTTGGCCAAATCGCTTTGCGACGATAAAGTCAAGGATGTACTATCTTGACTGTGAACATGTGTGAAGGAAACATGACTCAGAACTGGAGGCGGGAAGCTGGGAAGGAGGCCCCGCAGGGCCCAGCAAGAAGGAGGAGGGTCTCCGGACGACACCACAAGCTGCAGGGTCCTTGCCTGCAGCCACCGGGAAGCCGCCACCATTCTGCGCTTTCGTTTTCCTCCAGTGACTTTTATTCCAAACATCTTCTGCCAGCCTCCTCCTTTCCTCCACAAAGAACGTTCTCCTCTGTTCACTGGATTAGCCTAGGGGCCACCAGTTTGCTTGTCCCGAATGGCAATTCCTCTGCTATTCCCAAATAAATCTTTTCTGCTTAAATAAAATTGCTCTTTGCGCTGTTAGACGTTGACATGACCTGAACCCTGCGAGTTTTCAAGTGCATTATCACCTTACCATCCCCACTCTTTAGTAGGCGTAATGCTTTGCAGAGTCAGGATTCAGGCTCTGCTTCCAAGCTGCACAGCCTGCACCTGTGATGTAATTTCTGACTCTGAGGATTAGATGAGTAATGAGCACAGGTCAGCACACAGCCTGATGCCGGGCACAGTGGGCCCTCAAGTTAGATTTGGGTTCAAATCAGCGAAACCTACTGAATGTCTGCTCTGTGCCTGGTGCTGAGTCTGCTGGTCCAGAGATACAAACGGAGAAGATGTGGAATCCACCCTCCAGAAGTTCACAATCTAGTGAAAGAAAGAAACCTTCCTCAGTAGCACAAGGGTCAACATCTGTCACAGGAATGCGCATAAGATACCGAAGTCAGGCTGGGAAGGCGAGGATGTCTAGGAGGGCTTCCGAGAAGAGGTGTCAGCAGAGCAGTGAGCGGCCTTCACAGAGGAGAAGGGATGAGAACTGGCACACCTGGGGAAAGGCTGTAGAGAGGGACAGGACGTTGAGCGTCTACCGCTGAGGACAGGCCATCTCCCCTTTATGTGTCACAGTGCAACAGTGCCGGTCACCCGTCCTGGAGATCACAACACAGACACAGGTCCCTCTGAACGATCCTTGACCGGCACATAGCTGCTGTTTGGTTTGACCACTCTTGCTTTCATAATCATAGCTGGGTTCAGCCAATGCTAGCCGGCAGCATAACTCTGCATTTCAGACCTCCAGAGCAAAACTCTGCAGAACTACAGCTGTCTGAGGAGGAGGTCCCTGATCCACACCGCTTGGGCTTCCTCTTCCCATAGCTTCCAACAACCACAGAAGCCCCTTGCGCACTCTGATCCTCAGCCATGAACTAGTGTCACTTTTTTTTTTTTTGCGGTACGCAGGCCTCTCACTGTTGTGGCCTCTCCCATTGCGGAGCACAGGCTCTGGACGTGCAGGCTCAGCAACTATGGCTCGCGGGCCCAGCCGCTCCGCGGCGTGTGGGATCTTCCCGGACTGGGGCACGAACCCGTGTCCCCTGCATCAGCAGGTGGACTCAACCACTGTGCCACCAGGGAAGTCCTAGTGTCACTTTTAATAACATTTCTCAATTGGTGATATGTTTGCTTCATGGTCAATCATAATTCAGATATTTTTTCCAGTTATACATATATACATTCATATTCTTTTCCATTATGGTTTGTTACAGGATATTGAATATAGTTTCCTGTGCTATACAGTAGGGCCTTGTTGTTTATCTATTTTATATATAATATAGTTTGTATCTGTTAATCCCATAGTCCTAATTTATCCCTCTCCCTCTCCTTTTCCTCCCCTTTGGTAACCATAAATTTCCTTGCTATGTCCGTGAGTCTGTTTCTGTTTTATAACCAAGTTCATTTGTATCATTTTTTTAGATTCCACATATAAGTGATATCTAATGATATTGTCTTTCTCTGCCTGACTTACTTCACTTAGTAGGATAATCTCTAGGCCCATCCATGTTGCTGCAAATGGCATTACTTCATTCTTTTTTATGGCTTAGTAATATTCTATTGTATATATCTACCACATCTTTTTTATCCATTCATCTGTTGATGGACATTTAGGTTGCTGCCATGTCTTCTTGGCTATTGTAAATAGTCAGATCTTTTTATACTGTTCACATATTAAGTACCAGCCTATAATTCTGTACTTAATCTGATTCTTCTTAGTAACACAAAAGGACTACAAACATTTTAAATAATATGGAAAAATAAACCACGAATTTCTGTATTAACCCTCTAGTTCATGCCACCCACCCCCAAAACAACTCTATTTCCAAAGGTTGGAAGATAAATAGGAAAAGAAAATCCAGATAGTAAATGAAAATTTTAAAATATCACATTTGGTTCTTTAATTAAATCATGGAGATCTTTGAAATTTTATTTTGTGAGAAAATCGTAAAATGGGAAACAAACAAAAACAGACTATAAAGAGACGCAATTTTAAAAAACCTTTTCACTGAAAGAAATGCAACATTATATTTTTTCCCTTGCTGGTTATTTGAAAGTTACAGGTTCAACTGCTTGAGAAATTAAGTTAATACTTCAGTGTCATTAGTTTGTATTTTGTTCTAACAGCACAAACAGTAGAAGAAATCATTAGTAAAGTGAGGGTAAAACAAACTCAGTTAATTACAGTTAAAAACAGCTAAAAACAAACAAACAAACAAACAAAACAGGTAAAAACAATCAAGGGTCAGGCTTAATTTTAAAAAGAACCTTTCCAGGGCTTCCCTGGTGGCGCAGTGGTTGAGAGTCCGCCTGCCGATGCGGGGGACACGGGTTCGAGCCCTGGTCTAGGAGGATTCCACATGCCGCGGAGCAACTGGGCCCGTGAGCCAAAACTACTGAGCCTGCGTGTCTGGAGCCTGTGCTCCGCAACGAGAGGCCGCGACAGTGAGAGGCCCGCGCACTGCGATGAAGAGCGGCCCCTGCTCGCCCCAACTGGAGAAAGCCCTCGCACAGAAATGAAGACCCAACACTGCCAAAAATAAATAAATTAATTAATTAATTTAAAAATATATATATATTAAAAAAAAACCTTTCCAGAATGTTAAAAATCAATGTTACCTCAATTTAAAAAAAAGTTTTTAATAAAAAATAAATTTAAAAATAAAGTAAAGAAAAAGAAACTTTCTATCCAGTCACAATACTCATGTAGGTTTACGGGGGTAGATTCCTAGTCCCATATATAAACACCTTTTAAAAATGACCAGGAATATGGGAATCTTCTTCATTAATGCTCCTTTTTGACCATGAAGCAATTCTGTTAAGACAGAACTTCTCTACTCAATAAATTGCACTAAAGTACCATTTGCCCTGCCCTAAAGGAATTAGTTTGATCCAAAAGAAACTGATAAGAGCTAGAGAATGTGGAAACCAACAGTTCAGCAAGTTAACAACAGTTACATGCCATTCACTTCCAAGGAAAAAAACAACACAACTGCCAACCCTATTTAAGAAAAGTACGTTTTCTATCTCACAGGCCAGGTCTTGACCTGAGTGATTTACAGGCAAGCCAAGCCTCAGTGAACAAGGCCAGGCTTCTCACAAACACACCTGCCCGGTCCCCTCCACCGCTCTCACACCCATCTCCCGTCTTCATACACTCCGAGGAGGGTGAGCCTGAATGAAGCAAAACTTTCCAACTCATCTATGTGTCATCTTCCCCAAGCTCTATATGAAGCTCGAGATGAATACTTTACAAAGGCACAACACGCATACCACAAATTTAATATTTACTTTCCTTCCAGGATCAAATGTACTTATAATATTGTGTAATATTTACCTAGAAGGATCTCCTTAGCATTTGGTAAAACAGTAGATAAAGATTAAAGCCTTACTCATTGAGAAATTATTAAGTGTTCACTCTGACATGTTTAATCTTACCAAGTTTCAAAATACTAAAAAATCAGAAAATTTCCCTTTGCAGTCTTGGAGATATTTGTCCTTTCTTTCTCAGGAATCGGAGTAGAACTTTTGTGAAAAGCAGCAGTCTAAGCAGATCATAGCAATGGGAAATTCCTTTATGGGAATTTAACTTTTAAAACTCCAAATGAAGACATGTATTTGCAGTAGGCAACCTGAAGGCAAAATACCACGCTCAAACAAAATGAGCTGCAGAGCTGGGGAACAGGCCCGCTCGGGAGCAGCTCCATTTGTTATCAATTCTTTGACCTCTCCGAGCTGGGTCTGAGGCCTAAAATACGCAGAGCAGATTTCAGCAGAGTTGCCTGAAGGCCTGTATCTGCAAACAGGAGGGAGGGCTGGGGCAGAGGGGCAGGAGAGGAGGGGGAGGAGGTTCAGACCCCAGGACCACAAGCGGGCCTCAGGCTTTTGTTCCAAATGTGAGCAGATCCATTGAAGGGCTTTGAGCAGAAGAGCCACAGGGTCTGATTTACATTTGAAAAGGACTGTTCTGGCTGCTGGTTGAGATCAAACTGGGTGGAGAAACAAAAGGATGGCGTGGACCTCACAGGCAGTAGAGGAGGGGTGAGAAGTGATCAGATCCAGGATATAATTAGAGGGGAAGATGCAAGATGTAAGAGGAAGACAAAGGTACATCTTTACCTCTTTTCATAAATAAAAATAAATTCCAGATTGTTCGATGAGTTAAGGTAAACCATTGAATTGAAAACTAGGTAAGGGCTACAAACAATTTACAAAACAAGATATACATGCAAATAACCATACCAAAAGATTTCAACATCACTAGTAATACGAATTGCACTATATAAATACAAATTAGAAAAAAAAAAAAAAAGGATGCTTCCCCCCCTGCTCTGATTAGAAAAGAAATTTAAAGATAATCGTAGTGGTATGGATAGTATTCCCCAAATTCATGTCCACCAGGAACCTCAGAGAGTGACCTTATTTGGAACAGGGTCTTTGCATATGTAATGACTTAAGATGAGATCATAGTAGATTAGGTGGGCCCTAAACTCAATGGCTGGGGTCCTTCTAGGAAGAGGAGAGGACACACAGAGATACAAAAGCATGGGAGAGGCCATGTGACAATGGAGGCTAGACTAGAGTGATGCAGCTGTAAGCCAATGACTAACCAGGACTGTCAGAGCATCAGAAGTAAGAAGCAGCAAGGGAGAATCCTTCCCCAGAGCCTTCAGAAGGAGCACAGGCCTGCTGACACCTTATTCTGACTTCTAGTCTCCAGAACTGTGAGAGAATAAATTTCTGTTGTTTAAAGCCCCCAAAATTGTGCTACTGCAGCCCTGGGAAACCAGTACCGTAATATATGATGTTACCGAGAGTGTGGGAGGCAGTCAAGTCTCGTTCCCCATTGGCAGAGCCTAAGTCCGAGGTACAACCTTTGAGAAAGACCATGTCACAGTGCTTACACAGTTCTAAATGATCAGATCTCTTGGACCAGGAATCCAATTTGAGAGATTTATATTCAGCAAATAATTAGCAATGTGTGCAAAGATTTAAAAAGAAGAATGTTCATCCCAGGGTTACAGTTGGAAAGAATATAAATGTTCAAAAATTTGGAATTAGTCAAGTAAACTATGGTGTAAACTTACAATGAAGTATCACGTTGCTATTGAAACGGATCTTGATTGGAAGACAGTTTGGTAGTTTCTTACAAAACTAAACATATTCTTACCATACAATCCAGCAATCACACTCATTAGAATTTACCCAAATGAGCCGAAAACTTAGGTCCACACAAAAACCTGCACATGGATGTTTACAGCAGCTTTATTCATAATTGCCAAAACTTGGAAGCAACCAAGACGTCCTTCAGCAGGTGAACGGATAAGCTTTGGTACATCCGGACAATGGAATATTATTCAGCAAAAAAAAAAAAAAAAAGAAAGAAAAAGAAAAAGAAATGCACTATCAAGCCACAGAAAGACATGAAGGAAGCTTAAATGCATATTACTAAGTGAAAGAAGCCAGTCCAAAAAAGGCTACATAGTATATGATTCCAACTATATGACATTCTAGAAAAGGCAAAATTTCAGAGATAGCAAAAAGATCAGTGGTTACCAGGGGTTAGGGGGTTGGGGAGAGAGATTAAAAGGTGGAGTGGAGCACAGGACATTTTTAGAGTGGGGAACTATTCTGTATGATACTGTAATGGTGGGTACATGTCATTACACCTTGCCCAAACCTACAGAATGAACAACACAAAGAGTGAATCCTGGAACTTCCCTGGTGGCGCAGTGGTTAAGAATCTGCCTGCCAATGCAGGGCACACGGGTTTGAGCCCTGGTCCCGGAAGATCCCACATGCCATGGAGCAACTAAGCCTGTGCACCACAACTACTGAGCCTGCACTCTAGAGCCCGCGCACCACAGCTACTGAAGCCCGCGTGCCTAGAGCCCGGGCTCCGCAACAAGAGAAGCCACCACAATGAGAAGCCCGTGCACCGCCGCGAAGAGTAGCCCCCACTCGCTGCAACTAGAGAAAATCTGCACACAGCAACGAAGACCCAATGCCGCCAAAAATAAATAAATAAATAATTTTTTAAAAAACCCCAAAGTAAATACTAATGTAAACTATGGATCTGGGGTGATAATGAGTTATCAATGTCAGTTCACCAATTTTAAGAAATGTAGTACCCTGGTGTGGCTGTTGATAGTGGGGTCGTGAACACACGTGGGGACAGGGAGCATATGGGAAAACTCTGCACTTTCTGCTCAATTTTGCTGTGAACGTAAAGCTGCTCTAAAAAATAAAGTCTATTAATTTTTTTTTAATTTGAAAGAAAAAATGATCT
Source organism: Leucopleurus acutus (assembly GCF_964270905.1). NCBI lineage: Eukaryota > Metazoa > Chordata > Mammalia > Artiodactyla > Delphinidae > Leucopleurus > Leucopleurus acutus. The sequence goes on from NC_139142.1 coordinate 172,973,745, forward strand.
TGAAAAAATATTTAAAGCGAAGAATATTCAAAATATGTGATGCATTGTTAACTGGAAAAAGAATATAGAAACGACCTACAGTCAGATTCTAATTTTGTTTTTAGAAGGAATATATATATTCATGTACTATTAGAGATAACACAGAGAACACTCAAATATTAATAATGGTTATCTCTGAGTGGTGGGATTCACACGATTTTTATGTTTTTCTTTGTGATTTCTTGTATTCTCCAAAATTTCTACAATAAACATGTATTACTTTCATAGTCAGGAATGTAGAGTTAATGTCATTTACAAGTAATAACCAATGCAGGGGTCTAAGAAACCTAAGAACATTAATCTGAGAAAAAACAAACGTCCTTTAAACTCCTTTTCTTCTACTAAGCAGCCTGCCTACCTCTTCAGGGATGCTGAAATCCATGGAGTATGAACAACCTCTGATTCCCTCGCTTGCACAACGAAGTTTCCTGGAATATTCACCCGCTCTATCTTCCATTCCTCTGTCACTTACTGCTCTTTAAAAATAGAACTGAGAACAAAAGTGCTCTTGAAAACTAAAAATATGGGAGAAGGGGAAAAGGAATCAATGGAAATTTGGAAGATAAAGTTGTGAAATTATCTCAGAAAGCAGAAAAAATAAAAGGATAAGGGAGGTGGGAAATAGAGATAAAAAGAGAGAGAAATTAAAAGATAGTCCAACAGAACCAACAAGAGAGGAAGAAAACACCACTAAACAACTTCCCAAAGTCTGGAAGATATTTTCTGGTTTCAAGTTTCTACTTGGAAGTTTCAAGTGCCCATCACAATGAATAAAAAAAAGACCTACTTCACAGCACATCAGAATACTGGGGATAAAGAGAATTTCCTAAAAATTTCCACAAAAGAGGGAGGAACAGGAACACCCAAAGGGTTGAAGATGAAAACTCCATTTAGGGACAAGACTGGAAACTGGAAGGCTGCAGAATGAGGGGGAAGTGACCTCTGCCCTGGAATGGTACCCCCAGCAACCATCCAGTGGGTGGGTGACAGGGACATTCTCGAACGTTCAGTTTACCAAATCCTTTGACACGACAGCAGCTGACGGCCTACTCAACAACCATCCTCCTCCGTTCTTGCTAACAAACCCTGACTTTATTCCTCTATTAAGTGGTCGTCTGTTTTGCAGGAAGGGGGGCATTGGCCCCAGGAAGGCGAATCCTTCCTAGAAACCAGTTATGGCGATTCCATTCCCTGTGCTATGGCCTGAGATGTGAACTAAAGTTGGCGAAGAGGTTTTGAGAAAAGGATTTTCTGGCCTTTAAAAAGAGGCTCAGCAGAGAAAATGGTTCATTTTTCGCTTCTGGATATTGTCTACATATGACACTTGAAACATGGCAGGCACCTCGGAGCTGGTCCATGAGCCCAAATCCTCACACAGAAGCCCAAAGAGTTGAACGTTTGAAAGAATCTATGTTTGAAGATATCACTAAGCTGACCCTGCACCAGTCTAGCTCCTGACTTATCTGATATAGTAAATGTCCTTCCTGTTTAGTCACTTGCAGTTGGCTCCTACCTGTAGCTGAAAGCATCATAAACTGAGATGTCCCCATTCTGTCCCCAGAACGCCAATGGTGGTAGCCTCACTGGAGCCAGGAACAGGAGAGGTGAGGGAAACCCCTGGAATGACAGTGAAATGACGCCCAAGGAAAACAGCCGTGCAAAGGCCTAGGGATAATACATGTGACTGGAGCCAGAGGACGGGCTCCAAGCAGGGTCCCCAGGGAAAACCCACAGATGTGCAGTTTGTGACCACATGAAAAATAACATTAAGGAGGACTCCGTAATTTGCTTACCAGTTTAAAAAGACATAATAATAGCTGCATAGGAAATAAAGCAAATAAAAAGATGAGGGAATTTTTAAGTCCAAGGAAAACAAAAATTTGCACAAGAAAGGAGAAAATGGTCATAATACTCTACTTGGTCAGCAGTGAGTAATATTTATATAGTCACACTATATAGTGTCAGAATTCTGAGAGGGAAGTTAGAAGAGGGAGGGGAGCACAGGGAGGGGGCTTCCCCCTCATCTTCCACAAGAGAATGGCAGCAGAGAATGTCTAACGTAGTCACACAAGAGACGTGGCAACAAGCACGTTACCTAAAACGTGGAGGTAAGTTCCACAGAAAAGTTAAAGGTATTTAATCTTTGAATGTTTCTGAAAGTTGAAGATATTTAATCCTGTAGTACTCTGTAACGTATTAAACCATATGACTATATTACCGTAGTGTAATAAAGAACCTGTCTGGTCTTCGTCCCGGGTTTCTGGCATGGAGCGTGCACAACCCTTAGCATCTCCTGAATGACAGGAGTGTCTCTGTTACGCTCACGTGGTAACTCCCTGGATGGGGATGGCTTCCGGCTGAGGGCTGGGCACCAGGAAGACCAACTCTGTGATGAGAGGGCTGGCGGGACTTTCTGCTGCCTGACCTCCACGGAAGGAGGAGAGGGCTGAAGGCTGATTTCAATCACGTGGCCCATGATTCAGTCAATTGCGCTTCTGTAATGAAACCCCAGTAAAATATCTGGACCATAAAACTCAGCAGAGCTTCCTGGTTGGTGAACACACAGATGTGCCGGGAGTGTGATGCTCGCTGACTCCATGAGGAACGGCGCAGAAGTTCTGCATTCCTTCCCAGACGTCAGCCTATGCATCTCTTCATTGGGCTGGTCCTCTTTTTAATAAGACTGCAATCATAACTACAGTGCTTTCCTGAGTTTTAAGCATTGTTCTGGTAAGTTATCTAGCCTGAAGGGATCATGGGAACCCTCTCACTTATAGCCACTTGGTCAGAAGTGCAGGTGGCATCTGAAGTATTGGAAATCTTTTTGGCTACCAGGTCCTGTAACTTGTGGGGTCTGTGCTAATTCTGGGTGGTTAATTCCTGAATGGAATGGCAGGAGACCCAGTTAGGCCTGGTACAGAATAGTTACTTTGCTAAATTAATTTTTTAAAGGAAAAGAGAGTAAACCTCATCAGCCTAATCACTGGAGGGTTCTGTGGCATGTGTATGAAGGCCCACCCAAGGGTGGAGGACCACAGCTGTGGCAACACTGCTGATGGCCAGTGAGCACTCACGGCAGGGAGCATACCTGGGGTGGGTGGGGCAGGGAATGCAGGCCTCGCTTCTGAACAAGGATGCAGAAAAGGAGCCTTCTTGAGACTTTTCATTTAATTCCACATTCTTCAAAACAAATGTCCAGTAGTCCCCTTGTGGCTGCAGTTGGCCAAAGGTAAAGTAAAAAAAGCAGCTTGGGGCTTCCCTGGTGGCGCAGTGGTTGAGAGTCCGCCTGCCGATGCAGGGGACGCGGGTTCGTGCCCCGATCCGGGAGGATCCCACATGCCGCGGAGCGGCTGGGCCTGTGAGCCATGGCCACTGAGCCTGTGCGTCCGGAGTCTGTGCTCTGCAACGGGAGAGGCCACAACAGTGACAGGCCCATGTACTGCAATAAAACAAACAAAAAAAAACCACAAAAAAACAAAACAAACAAACAAAAAGCAGCTTGTCCTTGGGATCCTCTGTTCTCCAGGCCTTCCTTCCTCTGCCTTTGGGGAACCTCAGCATCCATCTGAGCCAAGCCCGCTGAGCTGGGCCTCTCCAGGCCACTCTCCTTCTCCTCCAAAGTCTCCCTTCCCCTGCCATCCTCCTCCCCTTTAAACCTCAAAGACCTGGATTTGGCTATCTGGTAGTGGGAAACTCATTTATTCATTCACAAATAAAAACAAGTGACTGCTTTATATAGGTGTTAACTTTTTAAAAAAAAGACTAGATAATTTAAAAGAGATATTTCAGAGCTTCCCTGGTGGCGCAGTGGTTAAGAATCCACTTGCCAATGCAGGGGACACGGGTTCGAGCCCTGGTCCAGGAAGATCCCACACGCCGCGGAGCAACTAAGCCTGTGCACCACAACTACTGAGCCTCCGCTGTAGAGCCCATGCTCCGCAACAAGAGAAGCCACCACAATGAGAAGCCCTCGCACCGCAATGAAGAGCAGCCCCCATTTGCTGCAACTAGAGAAAGCCCGTGCACAGCAACAAAGACCCAACACAGCCAAAAATAAATAAATAAACAAAAACTTATTAAAAAAAAAAGGTGATATTTCAGAGAGAAGAGATTCTGATGCTCTTCAAACCAATTTAGGGACAAACTGGTTAGGAGTCAAAACCAAAATCATCCTTCCTGGTGCCGAGAATCTCAGCAGCTCTGGGTGTAAGACTGGCCTCCGCCGTACACGGGCTGCTGCTGCTCCCAGGACACTGGGCCCGGGCAACTCCCACTTGCACACCACGCACACATAACATTCTGAGGGGAGCTGGGCGCCCCTTCCCACCAAGCATAATGTCTCTGTGCACTGGCGCCAAGCTCGAGTCTGCAGATTAGAACCCAGGTCCCCAAGGGGTGCAGTGGCTGAACCCTTCCAGGGCTAGCCACGGCTGTCAGGGCCCGGGGAGGCCTGGGCTTCACAGGGAACCCATCCATGGGTTACGGTGTAGCAGGCAGAGGTGGGAAATTAAGTAAGCTCTTTAAGAGTTCTTTAAGTCTTCATCGTTTATGTCTGTCAAAGCAGAGTTTCTAGAAGGATCCAGATTCATGCTCCACAAAGGGCTGAGATATCTGCACTGAAATCGGAAAATGCTCTAAGAGCAACGTGATATTTGTTTGTTTGTACTACTAGAAACCAATGGAGAAAACGCCTTATCTGGAAACACAATCTGAACTTTTACTCACCTCCCCAAATCTAAATTGATATCTAATACCCACTTTCCTCGCAAAACAATAGCAGGCAGTGGGGACAGAGCCTTTCATAGTAAGAAATGTTATAATGTCATAGAAACCTGACACGATATAGATAATGGGACTTATTTTCTGTCCACTCACTTTCTCTTTAACATCAAAGCCTGCTTACATTGCTAAATACTGCAGTGGAAAGACTGACCTTACTATGTTCACTCCACCCAGGTTCATTGCTACCGTTACCTGAATGTGTGCCAAAGCGCCCGGCCTCTCGCTTGGACACCCTACATGCAGCCCTGTTTTTGAACACTTTTACCACTCCCTTAACCTTTCCACTTTAAAAATATTTTCTGATATTTTGTTTACTTTTATATTTTAACCACTGTTCGTATGAAAGAAAGCATTTTAATTAAATCAAGCAATGGAGCTCATGCTTACTACCTGCATGTAGATGTTCTATAATATTTTATTAAAGTCGAAAAGACATACATCGTAGTATACAGCTCTAACAACCCTGCTAGTAATGCTAGTGACACAAATGGACTTATGAGTCTGTTTTTAGAAGTCCTGATATGTATAATGACCAACATCAACCCCCATCCCAACGGCTCTGAAGACATGAGACTCATCAGCTCCTCTCCTGCAAACATAAGCAGGAGACACAGACACCACATCCTCAGTGATGTGTAACAGGTTGCACGAAAGGAGAGCAAGACATGCCCTGTGCCCGGATCGGTGGGAGGGACACCTGAGAGCAGGGGTGCCCAGGACTGGTCGCTGGCTGCCACCTGCAGCCCCAGGTGGCTCTGCTGCTCTCAGAGCACATGGGGCAAGTAAGCCAGGCCATGAGGATCTCAAGGAGCACGGAGGCAGACAGAGTGAAGATGAGGGGACACTCTCTCTCTAATTCCTTCCCCTGCGGAGGTATCTCCTGCAGTAGTTAAGAATCCGCCTGCCAATGCAGGGGACATGGGTTCAAGCCCTGGTCCGGGAAGATCCCACATGCCGCGTAGCAACTAGGCCCGTATGCCACAACTACTGAGCCTGAGCTCTAGAGCCCATGAGCCACAACTACTGAGCCTGTGAGCCACAACTACTGACCCTGTGTGCCAGAACTACTGAAGCCTGCGCACCTAGAGCCCATGCTCCGCAATAAGAGAAGCCACCGCAATGAGAAGCCCGCGCACCGCAATGAAGAGTAGCCCCCGCTCGCTGCAACTAGAGAAAGCGCACACACAGCAACGAAGACCCAACACAGCCAAATTAATTAATTAATTAATTTTTAAAAAGAACTCATTAAAAAAAAAAGACGATCTTGTGAGTGACAATCATGTCATCAGAGCTTTGAAAAAGTAGATGCTTTAAACAGACGGAGAAGGGGAGGGTAAGTAGGTAAGCATTCTAGGTACAGGAACTTCAATGAGTTGGCAAAAAGCTATGCAAACTCACAGTATGTCAGGCAGGAGAAAGTTCGTGAAAGCAGGGAAGCCAAAAAAATGGGACAGAATTAGGTGATGGAGTTCCCTACAGACCATGAGGAAGAGACCAGAAATTATTCTACAAAGACAGTCAAGTTTTTAAGCAGGGGAGGGACATTATTACATCTACTTTGGAAAGATAGCCTTGGTGAAAATATGGAGGATTTATGTGTTGCAGGAGCTATCAGAGACAGGAAAATGGCCCTGACGAGGTTTTCTCAACCAAGGTCTGCGAATCTCTCGAGATGACTGAAAAATTGTGTGTGTGTGAGTGTGTTTGTATGTGTGTACACGCGTGAGTATACGTGCGTTCTCAGGAAGAGGGTCTATGCTTTCATCAGATACTCAAGGGGTCACAATCTCAAAAAAGGTGAAGAACTAGTTAACACTCACGTGCACAGTGATGGGGAAGGAGCAGTATGTGTGCAGAGAACAGAGTAAATTCATGAGACTCTTTGTAAAGACTGCATTTCTGGACCTGCAATCAGCTAGTGGGCGAGAGTGAGAGGAGAATTTAACGATGACAGTAAAGATCCTAAAGATTCTAGCTCAGTGATTCGGAAAGTGTGAGGAGGAGAGGAACAGAGGGGGTGTCGTTACACTAAGAACAAAAATAATAACAATTTCACTTCAAAGAATCAAATACTTAATATTTTCACTTAGCTGGAGGTTTTGGCCCATTTTTATGGGCCAAAGTATTTCTGGCTAAAGACAGAGATAAGATGAACTGCAGAAGACTCTGTTTGCATATAAAAATAAAAAGCAGATGAGAAAACAATCTTCAAAGTCTTTTCCAGAGTGGTTTCTCTTTCCGTATTCTCATGGCATCAGGAAACCTCAGGGAGATGGCAACGAATTTAGCATACGTAAGTAAAGTAAGCTAAAGACAGCAGTCCAGAGAGTTAATTTTTTTTCAAATGTAAAAACTTTTTGTATTACTTGAGGTTTTCACAAATTAGGGATTTGACTCTCCAGTGTGGATTACCCCTTGAATGAGTATAGGTTCACCCTTGTTTTTGTACACATACCATGTATGATGAAACAAATTCACGTCTTTAGTAAACCTTTGTTAAGCATACCCTTAAGGCCCTTTTGTGTCCCCTTCTCTGTATCCCAACCTCCAAAGTTAAAATAGTCACTGACACACAGCAGGTGCTCAAAGTTGGGTCCAGAACAATGTAATTTCTCACCTCTAGCTTTTCAATTTCTAAGTAAAACAAAAATTTCTATGGATTTAGAAACCAATTTCAAAGCTATCTGCTTTTGTTACATAAGTAAGACATGGAAGAATTCCAACTGTAAAATAACCCCATACTGGCCTAATATGTGTTCCATTACAGGAGCCAGCAAAGTGGTCCAAGGACCATGGAGCCAAAAGGTCCAGGTGTGCTTGTTTAAAATGCAGATTCCTGGGCCCCCACCTAGACTCATAAGTCAGAATCCCTGCAGTGGGGTGGGGAGTCCAAATGGTACAGTCACCCCCACATGTTTCTTGTTCGCAGGAGTCTGAAAGCCACTGGTCTAAGAAATAGGTGGTAGGGAGAGAAAGAGCGGGGTGAGGACTAGCAGAAAAAACCAGTATATCTAGAAAGACAACAGAGAAAACCCGCCTGTGGGTCTGGCAGGAGGTGGTGGGGTTAGAGCACCACAAACTTTGATCTCCGGGACAGTCAAGGAAACTGGTCCCACAGATTTCCTTCCCGACTGTTCTTAAAGAAACGATTCTTCTGTGACTTTTTCTGATTCCACTACCTCTGAACTGGCTCTGCTGTTTGAAAACCTGTAAGTCAAGGGCTGTAAGAGAAGACGCAGCAGAAGAGGCAGGAGTAAGCACACTGTTTCCCTCACCCTCACTCCCCCCCACCCCACCGCCCACCATGGAGACCTCGCCAGCGGGTCTCCCGCTGTCACAACGCCGCGCTCAGGGCCAGCACTGAAGCGCACCTCCTGCCACTGCACCCGCTGACCCAGGCCCCCACTTTCTCTCAAGGAGGCCCTCAGGGGCCACACAGTCTGGCTGCAAAGGAGTTTGAAGCCAATTTACAGAGAGCTTCACATGGCCTGGGAAACACTCATTAAAACTGGGGGAGTGGAGCCCGCGTTCACTCTATGAGCGGTTCTCAAACTTCAGCCGGAGTCAACGTCACCTGGAGGGGTGGGTTTCCGATACAGCAGGTGTGGGCGCATCCGAGATCCTGCATTGCTAACCAGCTCCCGGTGCTGCTGCTGCTGGTTCAGGGCTGGCCCTCTGAGAACCGCTGGGCTTCACTGTCACCTCTGCTGACGCCTCCTCTTTACCACCGAACAGCTTGTTTATCAGGCAGTTTTTTGGCACATGCCAGGGAAAATGTAGATCTAGAGCCAAAAAAACACTTTAGCCCTGAGTGCTAAAGGAGTAAGCAAGGGTCAGGCAGCCGTGTCCGGACACAAGGTTCCAGCAGAAGAGGAGGAGGGAGAGGGAGCAGGGTAAAGCGGGGTGGGCCGCGGAGGGATGAGAAAGGGACGGAGAACGGCTTTGGGAAGGGGTGCCTTCCCTTACCCTGGAGTCCTGGAAGGGCCTGAAACTGCGTGAAAAGGCTGCAGGTCTATGTGTATTTTTTCCTGCAAAGAGTCCATAGTTTCCTCATGGTCTGTGCCCCCAGAAAAGTTTGTGATCTTCTGCTCTGAGCCAGGCTTCCTCAGAACAGGGCAAATGCGAGTGACAGAGCCCACCATCTGGCCCATGTGCCACCCAGTCTGCTCCCGTTCTGGGCAAATCAGACCATCCCCAGCCAGAAGCGGGAGGCCTTTCAGGTACCCAAGGCTGCAGGCCCCTCCGAGGCCCTGATTTAGCGTTCTGGCCATCCCTACATTTAAGAGCCTCCCCTGCCCTCAGAGGCTCCTGTGCCCATAGTCTGGAAGAGGCTGCTTTATAGAGAACTGCCCAAACGGCTCTGTTTGCTCTGTCTGACCCACCTCCCAGGACCGAGGGTCCAGAAAGCGCAGCCTCGGGAAGCCTGGAGAAAGCTAAAAGGCAAAGGCCAGCGAGTCTGTGTTAAACAGACAGGCACTGATGGGCAGACACCCTGACAGTGTCAGAACGCACAACGGTGCCAGGGGCTCTCTGCTTGTGGACTCAGGCTCAGCCACGCAGGGCAGGCCCCGGAGGAAGAGCCTGCCTGGTTGGGAGGCCAGGGAAGGCTGCCCCTGGAAGGAGCCAGCTGCCACGTGGAGCTGAGAGGGGCCAAGAAAGGAGACCTCGGGGAGCGAGTGCGGCTCCCAAACGCTCACATCCACACTAGACAGCAGGGCCCTCCTACCCAGACTCCACGCAGCAGCTCAGCAGATCCACCACCGCCCTCACCTCCTCGGTGAAGAATCACACCCGCCCAGGACCGTGGCCCACAGCACCCTCCCCCGCCGCCTGCAACACACATGCACACCAAGCATGCCTGCACACACACACACAGACACACGCAGGCACACACACTTCCACTCTTAGCAGCCGAGCTCTATGAATACAACCTTAGCCGACTTCACTGTTCCATTTGTACTTATTACTGTAACTGATGAACGGGTACAAAAAGAATTGTTCAATGAATGCTTTGGAAGCACCTGATGAACGCAAATTACTAAAAAAAAGAAAAAATGCTGTCAAATTTAGCATGGAAGAGATTAACTGTAAAAAGGAGGAAGGGAAATTATTAAAAGTCATGAAGCCTATCAAGGTCTTTCCACTTTAAAGAAAACCCACCTGCACTATGGCTGTGCTTCACGGAAAAACAAAGAGGCAGAACTAAGCAAATCTATATTCAAACAAAAGGCCTGGGAGCTACATCCAAAAACTGGTAAATAAATGTGCATTTATAGGTACTTAATTAATATAAAATGTTTAAGGAGCATATGGAACTTTTTTTTATGATTTTCTGCTCAACATTTTTTGCAATTTGCTGGCCAACTACCATAGGAATTAACCAAAAACCTAGCAATTCTCCAATTCCTCTTCCTTTTATTATTATTAATTAATTTATTTATTTATTTGGCTGCATCTGGTCTTAGTTGCAGCATGCAGGATCTAGTTCCCTGACCAGGGATCAAACTCGGGCCCCCTGCATCGCGAGCATGGAGTCAGCCACTGGACCACCAGGGAGGTCCCTCCAATTCCTCTTCTGCAGGGATTCACCCCAGCCCACATGACCAGCTGCTCTCCCTTTCAACTGGAAAATCCTTGGCCCTGTTACCAGACTGTACCAAAGATGATTTGCAAACCATGCAATCTCATTTACTGTGCTCTGCGTTTAGCTTTACTCGATAAAAAGGATTTTAGGGCTTCCCTGGTGGCGCAGTGGTTGAGAGTCCGCCTGCCGATGCGGGGGACATGGGTTCGTGTCCCGGTCCGGGAGGATCCCACGTGCCGCGGAGCGGCTGGGCCCGTGGGCCATGGCCACTGGGCCTGCGCGTCCGGAGCCTGTGCTCCGCAGCGGGAGAGGCCACAGCAGTGAGAGGCCCGCGTACCGCAAAAAAAAAAGAAAAAAAGAAAAAAAAAAAAAAGGATTTTATATTAAAACTTAAACCTTAACCACTGCCAAACCTTCCTTAACCTTATCTAATATGATTTCATAAAACTTAGAACAGGATTGATAAACTGAATAAATATATGAAGAAGTCTATCAAAGCAGTTTCTTAGTGCTTATTATTATTTGTATTCCAGTTACAGAATTTTAAATATTGAAGATTATCTTTAAAAAACCTTTTAAAATTAATTTGTCCATGCAAAAATTGTGATTACTTACTTTGTTTTGATATATTTCAATCTGAGATACTATACAGTAACAAAAACATTCAAGTTGCAACTACTGAAATGAAATCTGATAAGCAACCTGTCATTTTATTGAACAATTGCCTTGCTCATGTTTTTTGAAACATTTAGTTGGAGAAGCTGTCTTCCTTTAAAAACTGATGCTTTAAAATCCATGTTATTCAAATATCGTATATTAATGCATATATGTGGAATCTAGAAAAATGGTACAGGTGAATGACTTTGCAAGGCAGAAACAGAGACACAGATGTAGAGAACAAACATGAACACCAAGGGAGAAAAGGGGGTGTGCGGTGGTGGGATGAATTGGGAGATTGGGACTGACATATATACACTAATATGTATAAAATAGATAACTGATAAGAACCTGATGTATAGCACAGGGAACTCCACTTCGCTGTGCAGTAGAAACTAACACAACATTGTAAAACAACTATACCGAAAAAAAAAAAATCCATGTTATAAAAAGATTACTAGGGAATAGCAGCTATTCAGTAGCTCTTCATAATGTGTTTAAACACCAATTTAATTATTCAGTATACTTCTAGCATATTTGTAAGATCTCAAGAGCACTGTGGAATGCTCTGGACTGTCTTAACACACAGGATTCAATGTAACAGAGCGACTTGAGAAGCTAGAACTGGATTTCCTGACTGGTTAATGGGATCTCTTAAATTTAATCCACTGGAGGCCAACGAACGTCATCCTTAATTAAAAAAGAAAAGAGTGGTATTATTAAAAAAAATTTACTTCAAGTGATAGGCAGCCCAAATGGAAACTACAGAGTCCTGTGAATTTTAAACCATACACAAATGCTGTTACACAAACTCATTTTTCTCCGGTCTTCAAAGTGCTGCCCAAGTTTTTTACACGTAAGCTCCTGCAGACCTGAGGGGTCTGCTTTACAATGGCTCTTGTCAATTCAAAGATGAGATTCCTTTTTAAGGATCACAATTAAAAGGGCAGATGTACCTAAAAAATGTTAATATACGGCCATCATAAGTTAGTTTTGAAATGACCTCACTACTTAATTTTAGTGTATCAGTCTACAGCATCTATTAAGCAACTGGTATAAAGTAGGGGTCTCCAACCCCCAGGCCACGGACCGGTACCAGTCCGTGGCCTGTTAGGAACTGGGCCACACAGCAGGAGGTAAGCAGTGGGCAGGCCAGCAAGCAAAGCTTCATCTGCCGCTCCCCATCGCTTGCATTACTGCCTGAACCATCATCCCCCCCATCTGTGGAAAAATTGTCTTCCATGAAACTGGTCCCTGGTGCCAAAAAGGCTGGGGACCGCTGGTATAAAGCATTTTGAAACCAACAACAAACAGTGAGTGATGATGTCATGCACATGTTCCTTTTAAGCCCTTAGTCCACCTTTCCAGCAGCTACTACACACACACACACAGCACACAAAGACATACACATCACACAGATCCCCCACCACCACCAATTTTTCATGGCAACACACACCAATCTTTCATGGATATATTTATGGCTTAAACTTAGCCAGATTTTAAAAAAATTTTTATTGAAGTGTAGTTGATTTACAATGTTGTGTTAATTTCTTCTGTACAGCAAATAAATTTAGCCAAATTAATGTTAATTTCTTCGGATAACCTTGGAAGTATTTTTCAACACTCTTTAGATAATTGACAAAAAGACGTTTAGGACTCAGCTCTATAAAGGTATCATTGTTGTTACTGCTGTTTTCTGTCTCCTTTAAGGAACGTCCCATGCTTATCAGGACACAGAGCTGTCACTCAGCTGTGATGAACAGACGCTGCCTTGCGGGGCCTGTCACTCAGCAGAGCCTGGGTTTAGCAGGCTCCCAGGGGACGGCTGTGCTGATGTGGACAATAATATCAACTGAAGAGCTGGCTGAAATAAGCACTTTGAATTTTCATTTGTATGTGAGTAGATTAAAGAGATTAAAGTGGTATATCCATAATTATATCATTACAGCTATTAAAAAATAGCTATGCCGACTTCTAATTTAAAAGGTAGATAGTCCATGTATGTTATCTCTTCTCTCTCCTGAATCACTGCTCCCCGCCCCCCCCCCACCCCGCCGCAAGAAGAGATAAAGCCACAAGGAAAACAGATCCAAATGAGTGGGAGACAGCCACACATTGTGGAAGAACAAGAAAAAGCAGAGTCATCAGCCCTGGGCCTCCAGTTTGCCTTGAGACCCAGGAAAGGCTCCGGGGTCTGGGCACCCGGACCAACCACAGGGCAGGGGGACAGGATGAAGACCAGGGAGTCCATGAAGGCCGAGATGTGAGGACTTGGATCCCCAGGTCCCCCCGCCCCCGCCCGGCCCGCTCAACGGCTTCAATCTGCTTGTTAGTGACTCACTCCTTCATATAAACTTATAACTAAGGATTAGACAAGTTTCAGTAAAACTTTCCAACATTAAAGACAGAAACCAAAAGAAATGAGAAAGGAGTCTTGAACATTTAAAATAGTACAAATAAAATTTTAGCATGGTTGTATAAAAAGATCAAACGTTGCAGACAAAAGAGAGGAATCAATATTTTCCAACGTCAAATTAATAGAGAAGAAAGGTGTTTATCAAGAAAAAAAAGAAGACCTTTCTCAAAATTAGAAAATGCCAAAGGGCTTTCTAAGAGCCCGGCCAAGATGAAAATACACCGTTTGAGGCACATCACAATGAAATGCAGCAAGAATAAAGAGAAGATGCTAAAAGCTTTCACGGAAAATAGCATGTCACATCAAGGCTTAGGAAATGGAACAGAATCAGAGGTCTCAACACCACCACTCAAGCCAGACCAGAGTAGAACAATGATTTTCAGGTTCAGAGGAAAACACTTTTCAAGCTAGAATTCCATAACTAAGCAAACCACCAACCAGGAAAGAGGCACGAAGGGCCTGGTTCACATCAGAGAGGCAGAGGAGCTGGCAACCCCAGAGCACAGTGGTCAGAGCAGGGTGTGGAGGCCTCCCACGTCCCTCGGTCACGTTCCTGAGGGTCTCCTCTGCCAGGGCTGTCTGTCGGGGGACAGAAAGAGCTCTCCTTCTCCCGGAACTTTCATTCCAAGGGGGAAGGGGCAACTAACAAACAAACATACCCCGTTAGGTAAAGAGCTGAGGTAAACGAGCAGGATGGGGGACAGAGTGTGACCCAGTGGACAGAGGTCTGGGGGTCGATGAGCAGTCAGTTAGGGGGATGCCAGGACCACCTGCTCCCACCAAGGACAAGGTTTCCCACTTGTCCCCAGCCATCTCAGCTCTTCCCGATTCTCTGGGAAGCTCTGCCTGGAGCCCAGGGACCAGGCTAAGTGACCCTAGTCACCACACATCTGGGCCCTGCCAGGCTGATCCTCTGTTCCCTCCCCATGCTGTGGGGACCTTGCAAGGGAGATGGAACCCCGGACAGAAAGGACACGAGCAGTTAAGTCTAAAGCGGTAAGTCCAGGCCCAAATGGGTCTAGGCAACCTGCCACCCTCTACTTCCGTAGCCTTTTATGTGTGTTTCCACAAGCCAGGGAGGGCAGAGCAGGTACCACCATCTTCCTCTACAGACCAGAGACTGAGGCCCTGCCAGGCAAGGAACTCGCCCCAGCTCACAGAACACGGCTACAGAGCCCAGACGACAACATAAACCTGCATCAGAGACCAGTCCACACCGTCTTCCCATTACTCTTCATTTTCTCCACCCAGGTAAAAATAAGGCTGAAGCTGTAAGTGGCTCACGAGAACAAAAGAGCTCCCAGTTCAGCGTTTAAGAAGCTGTAACTCTGCTCCTCCGGGAACTTCTCCTTGACTTGTCGTTTTCTCGCTACCCATGGTAAGAGACAGGTACCAGAACTAGGCTAGACTTAACTCCACCTCAGATAAGAAATAACTACGATTCAGGAAAGAAAAAAAAAATGCTACAGGATGGAAAAAGGACAACCTGGAAGAAGAAAGATGTGTCAACGTTTGGATCACCAGCATCACCCAAGTCCCTCCTGGAGCCCAGCACCCTGGCCTTCCAAACTTCCCGCTCCCCTTCTCTCCCTGCCTGCGGGCTGCAGTCCCATCCTGGATCCTGAGAGCATCCGAGGGTGCAGGATGGGAGGGGCCGCCCAGGCCCACACGTGGAGTCAGCAGCAGGCCCTGCTGAGCAAGGAAAGTGGGGTGGCCTGTCTCCACCTGGGTCTGGCACAGCTCCCGGAGCTGACTCAAGAACTGAGTCGTCATTTGCAACCTGAAGTCAGGCAACTTCTTAGCCAGGTTTAAAACATCCTGTATTTCTACAGCATCTCACAGTTAAACAGTACTTTCACATTTAATCCTCAAAACTCCTGCCTGAGAGAAGCACAATGGTGTCTGCAATTTATCTGAAATAAGTCAAAAAAGTAAAATGGATGGATGGATGGGTGAATGGATGGAGGGATGGATGGAGGGATGGATATGTAACAAAACAAGTAAAATGATCAAGGTAGAAACCAGGTATCGGACGTATGAGTATCCACTGTAACATGCTTTCATCATCAGTGTATTTTTGAGATTCTTCATGATAAAATCTTGGGGGTGGCTCGCCCTGAATAATTTCAACATCCATGTGAATGATTAACTCAACAATCTGGCGTCCAGCTTTGTGACCCTCAATACCTGGGGGGCTCCCTCAGCTCACAGACCTTATCCTCACGCAGAGCAGCGCTGCCTGTAAAGACGATGCTGCTTCTTCAGACCAAATTCCTCTCATTCCAGCTCACTGTCCTCACCCGCGCCGCCTCAGGAAGAGGCTGAGGGCCCCAACCCCGCCTTTCTCCACAATTTCTCTTTCTTCCATGCCCAGCAGAGACCCCGTGGATCATTAACCAGCCACGCACACTCTTATCAGCTCCCTCAGCAACTTCCCTGAAAACAAGCAGGGCCAGGCACTGTTAGGTACTAGGGATGCAGAGGCAGGAAAAAACCTAAACAGCTCTGCCTCTGGGGAGCTTCTCTGGAGCTGAGCAGCCAGACGTCCAGCAAGCTGTTCAAGCGGGGACAGGGCCGGGGGGGGGGGGGGGGACCCAGCTCCCACCCTCACCCTTGGCCCCCGGCAGGCCCCGGGGCACACTTGCCTCTCCTGTGGTGGACCTCCTCTTTTCCATGGTCCATATCTTCCAGGAGAGCTTACTTTACTCTCATTTTGATAGAGCATGCCTCTCAACTGCTTCAACACTTTTTATTATGAAATATTTAAAATATACTCAAAAGTAGAAAGAAATGTATGATTAAATGCATCCCTCAAACTCAGCAACATCAAGATTTTGACAGGGACTTCCCTGGTGCTGCAGCGGTTAAGAATCCACCTGCCAATGCAGGGGACATGGGTTCAAGCCCTGGTCTGGGAAGATCCCACATGCCACAGAGCAACTAAGCCCGTGTGCCACAACTACTGAGCCTGTGCTCTAGAGCCCGCAAGCCACAACTACTGAGCCCACTTGGCACAACTGCTGAAGCCCGTGCGCCTAGAGCCCGTGCTCTGCAACAAGAAAAGCCACCGCAGTGAGAAGCCCGCACACCACAATGAAGAGTAGTTCCCGCTCGCCACAACTAGGGAAAGCCCACGCACAGCAACGAAGACCCAATGCAGCCAAAAATAAATTAAAAAAAAAAAGATTTTGACATATTTGCTTCACTATCTCATTTTTCTTTTTCTTTTCATTCTTTGCTGAAGTACTTTAAAGGAACTCTCAGCTTTTCGATATGCCTCTAAAAAGTGGAATTTGAAAAACATACCACAATGTCACTATCACATATAACAAAATTAAACATAACTTCTTGCTAGCATATAATACTTAGTCCACAATAAAAATATCCTGATTGTCTGAAAAATGTCTTTTTACCCAAACAGGTTTTAAGCAGGATCCAAGCAGGGTCCCCGTATTTGTTCCCTGTAGCTGCAGGTCTCTTAGGTCTCTTAGGGCCTCTGTAACCCAGGAGTCACCCCCGCCCCCCACCATCTTTGTTCATTTAATGCCATTAATTCATTGCATTTGTTCCAGCTGACCTGGACTTCTCTGCTTGTTTCCTCACCGTGTCATTTGTTTAATTTATTCCTTTCTCTCCATGTCTTCTGCAAATAGAATTTAGCTCCAGCAGCACGATTAAACTCAGGGTACAGTGTTTGGCATGTATGATTCTCGGGCAGCGCACTGTGCTTCCTCCTGCATCTGATCGGAAGGCCTGCAGTGTTGCAGGCACCTATCCTAGGATCCAGCAGTGGACTGAGCTGGTGATGGCCTGGACTCTGCACCGTGAAGCCCCCTCAACCTTTCACCCAGTGCTTTCACTACCTCCATCTGTTACCTCACCAAGGGTCGTACAGTGACGATTTTCTAAGTCTACCATCCTTTCCACAGCTCAGAGCTGGAATTCTTCTACAAAGAACAACTTTCCCTTGTGAGTTACAGTTATTTACCTGTATTACAGTTCATAACACAAAAGGCAGGACAAGGGCACAATTCTTTCCTTTTACTTACTAACTTTCAGAGTAAGACTACGACCCTAATTCTGAAATAATCCAATAGGGCCCAATGAGTTGTTTGACTTTCTCTCTTTTTTAAAGTATTCTTATAAACTCACAGGATTTTACATATTCTTTGTTTTAATTAATTGCATTTTTATGTGTGTGACTCCCAAACTGCCCCATCTTTGTCCGATGAGAGCTCCTTCATGTTGGGTCCTATGTCTCTTGACATGACCCCGTTAGTCTTTAGTAACTTCTTGGCTTTCTGGCACAATAAAATGTTCCAGGCTCATCCTGAATATTTCCTGCCCAAACCAGAACTGGCCACTCCTCCAAGGAGCCCTGGCTAGATGCTACAGTCTGGGTGATGGATGTGTTCACTGCTACAGTTATCACCACTTCTAGGACTGTTGTGTAAAGAGAGGTAGGAGAAATAATTTTAATTTAAAAAAATCAGTTCGGGGCTTCCCTGGTGGCGCAGTGGTTGAAAGTCCGCCTGCCGATGCAGGGGACACGGGTTCGTGCCCCGGTCCGGGAAGATCCCACATGCCGTGGAGCGGCTGGGCCCGTGAGCCATGGCCGCTGAGCCTGCGCGTCCAGAGCCTGTGCTCCGCAACGGGAGAGGCCACAACAGTGAGAGGCCCGCATATCACAAAAAAAAAAAAAATCAGTTCACACTGATATTTCCAATTGAGATTTCACATCACAGGGGTTTTATTTAAGATCTGCCAAAACAGAAGATTTTTAACTCTTTCTTTCCAAGTTGTAGGCTTCTCACATTCCTGACTTTAAAAGGAAGGCCTCTAGTTTTTCCCCACTAAGTAAGGTGCTAACTTTGGGGTGTGTGTGTATGCATGCACGTGAGAACGTTTAATCATGGCAGGCTACTACGCACTGAGTCCTATTTTAAAACTGAGCATTTTTTAAAGGATGAGTGTTGAATGTTGTTAAATGCTTTTTTGGCATCTATGAAGATGATCACGTAATTACTTTTTTTCCTTAAATCTACTAACCTAATCTGATAAACTATATGAATGGATTAATAAATCACATTTGAATTCCTGGAATAAACTGTACTTGATCATGATCTATCTTTTTTATGTACCATCAGATTATATTTGTTAGCATTTTACTTAACATTTTTAAAGTCTCTATCAGACTTTAGTATTAATGTTATATTCACTTCATTAAAAGAATTTGGAAAGGGGAGGGGAGCGGCGATCTGAGCAGACGCTGAGCCTGTGACCTTTTTCTTTCTTTTATTTAACATAAAACCGGTGTGTCCACCCGCAGGGCCCCGCGGCCAGGCCGGACCCAGTGCAGACAGGCTAGCTCGGCCTGGCCCCTTGGAAGGCGAGGCGGAGCTGCGGCGGCGCTCGGGGGCCAGGCCGTGCCTGCCTGGCCCGTGAGGATCTGCACCAGCAGGTCGGTGGCCAGCATGTGCTACGGCTCCTCGAAGCCGACGGTCACCAGCTGCTCGTAGTCCCCAGGAGGCTGCGGGGACAAAATCCTGGGGGCTGGGGAGAGACAGGCCTGGATGTGAGTGCCCCCTGCTACTCGGGAGCCCCTCCCCTTGAGTGAGAGGCTGTGGCTGAGAGAGGCTTTGTTTCAGCTAGGGGTGGGAAAAACCCTGGGGGAAAGTGATTTTCTTGTTGATGAGAAACATAGAAGGTAATGGCTCTGGGAGGCTGAACAACTCTAGCCCTGACCGGGCCAATTATCAGCTAGCTGTGTGTCCTTGGGCAGGTAATTTATCCTCTCTGAGCACCTGTTTCCTTCTTTGTAAAATGGGGCTAGTAGTATAGACCTCAGTGGGTTGTTACACGAGTCTGCATAAAGCGCTTTTCAGGGCACAATAAAATGCTATCGTTATTAAAAAAAAAAAAAGAATTTGGAAATTTTCCTTCTTTTTCTGTGCTCTGGAACAGTTTAAGTAGTATTGAGATTATCTGGGCTTTGAAGCTTTGAAAGAATTCCCCTGTGAGACCATCTGGGCATGGTACTTAAGTTCTTCTACAGTTTTTCCTACTTCATGTATTGCTGGGCTCTTTAGATTCTCTGTTTCTACTGTGATAAGTTCTAGTAAATTATATCTTCATAAAACATTGTCCATTTCATCTAGGTTTTCAAATATATTTGAATGGAACTGTGCAAAGTAATCTCCTGTTTTAAATTTCTTCTGTTTTGATGGTTATTTCTCCCTTGTCATATCTTATTTGGATACACGTTGTTTTCTACCCCCACTTTTTTTATATTAGGGGGGCTAGTAGTTTTTATCATTTTTTTTTAAGTATTTATTTATTTATTTGGCTGTGTCGGGTCTTAGTTGCAGCATGTGGGTTCAGTAGTTGCAGTGTGTGGGCTCTCTAGTTGTGGCACTCAGGCTCTAGAGCAAACTGGCTCAGCAGCTGTGGCACTCGGGCTTAGTTGCCCCGTGGCATGTGGGAATCTGAGTTCCCCGACCAGGAATCGAACCTGCATCACCTGCATTGGAAGGCGGATTCTTAACCACTGGACCACAAGGGAAGTCCCAGTTTTTATCTTTTCTTGAGCTTCACCTTGAGAACCAGATTCTTGATTTAGTCATTCTTCTGTTTTTCTGTTTACTAATCAGTTAATTTCAGTTTTTATATTACTAATGCCTTCTTTCTGGTTTTTTTTTTTTTACTTTGTTGTTTATTACACCAGAGTTTTGCTTAGTTCATTTTGTTCATTTTTTGTTTTGATTTTTGTTTATGTGGCTATTTATGCTATGAATCTTCCTAAACATTGTTTCATCCACATTTACTCTGATACAGCATGCTTTTAATATTGCTGTTTTCTCAGAATTCTGTTCATGTTTCCCTTTTGATCCAAGAATTATTTAATAAAGTTTTAAATGTTCCAGATTGAAGAGTCTTCTTTTTTCAATAAATAAATGACTGTTATTTAAGACTGCACCTTGGAGCAAATGGACATTCTTACTCCACTCGAAAAATTGCCACGTAAAGGAAGTTTTGCTTTTATTTTTACTTGCTTTATCTTTTTCTTTGTGTGTGGTTATCCCTCTTCTTCTGGTCCTATTAGTTTTACTCCAAAGATGTGATGCTTCTGATGTATACTCCTGACACAAAACAAAGTCAAACCATGGCTCCATCACTAACCAGCTGTAAGACTTGTTAGTCTACAACTAACCTCTCTGGGCTTCAATATCATCCTCTGTTTAAGTAGGGCATCGACTCCAAGGTTTATTCTAGGTCTAAGTTCTATAGCTTCACTGGGAGTGATAATTACTTCCATTTTCTATTTGGAATAAATTGGCGCTCAAGTAATATGCTACTCCTCACCTGTTCTTGAATTTTAAAGCAGAGGAATTTGGAGACTCTTGTGACCACTTTTTGCATTTCCCTCTTGACAATCATGTTAGTATCTTCTTTGAAGACAGGCCTTAAAAAATATTGTGGTAAAATACACATAACATGAAATTTACTATACCATTTTTAAGGTATAATTCAGTAGTGTCAAGTACATTCACACTGTGAAACTAGTCTTCTTTTTCTATTAATTTCTAATTTTATTCAGAATATGTTGATTTATTTCTTTTTTTCAAAATTATATGAAGTTTTTTAAAAACAACTAATATAAGGTCAACTGGTATCAATGATCCACGTGCACGTGAAATCAAGGTACAGTCCCCATCCCTGGGGTACGTAGTTCAGCATGTGTCTACAGGTCTCCTAGCTGATCACCTACTTAGGCATCTACACCCTCACACGCTTTTGCACTTGATCTGTGTAATCAGAGAGCACGTTAAACGCCCCTACTTATCAGCATGTGCTATTCCTCCTTGCAGCAAGAGCTCCTGCTTTAGGAACATTGTTTCTGTGCTATTAAAAGAATAGATATTAAAAACTGTCATTTTTTTCATTGGAAATCATAGCTTTTTGCATTATACAGTATCTCTGTCTCATGTGATCTTTTTTGGCCTAAATTCTACTTTGTCTGATATCAAGACTTTCTTTTTACATATATTTTCCTGGAACATCTTTCCCAATCCTTTATTTCTAACACTTCTCAATAGCTTTAAGTGTGTCTCTGTACACAGCAAAGAGTTAGATTTTACTTTACCAATCGGAGACTCTTTAACTTTTAATAGCAACTTAGGTCTATATACATTTATCATTATGACAGATTTCCGTAATAATACTCAATATATACTGTGAGGTCTGTTTTCTTTGCTCTGTTTTTCCTTTTCTAGTATTTCTTTTGGTACTTAGAAAGTTTTGTATTTGTGTTCTACTAGCTTCTTTATACTAAACCTCTATGTAATATTCTTAGTCATCTCTTTATTCAGCTATTACCTATTGGCTTCACAACTGGAAAGTTCCAGAATTATCATTCAGAGATGGAGATAGGCTATTTTCACCATGACTACTCATGATAAAGTAACGCGTGAAATAAAAAGGAAGATTTTCGGACTTTCCTGGTGGCGCAGTGGTTGAAAATCTGCCTGCCAATGCAGGGGACACAGGTTCAAGCCCTGTTCTGGGAAGATCCCACAGGTCGCAGAGCAACTAAGCCCATGCGCCACAACTACTGAGCCTGTGCTCTAGAGACCGTGAGCCACAACTACTGAAGCCCACACGCCTAGAGCCCGTGCTCCGCAACAACAGAAGCCACTGCAATGAGAAGCCCACGCACCACAACCAAGAGCAGCCCCCGCTCGCCATAACTAGAGAAAGCCTGCACACAGCAATGAAGGCCCAACACAGCCAAAAAATAAATTAAAAAAAAAAAAAATAACAAACCTCATTAAGAAAGGAAGATTTTCTAGGGAGCATAAAAAGAATGCAACTTTTCCCTCATTCCAAAGAGGGGAAAGAGGGAAATTCAGAAAAATGAAGAGAGTAGTAGAGAAACTAAAAAAAGAAGCCATTCAGAAATATGGGAAATTAATGCAGAAGTCAGCAAAAGTTACAGTCTATTAAGTTGATATTTAGTAATTTTGGTTTGTAAACTAAGAGATTAACCCTGAGGCTATACATACACAGTGTATTTGTAAAGGGCCATGCTTTTAAGTTTCTAAGAAAATCTTCAGTTACCAGTTTAGAGTCTTCTAAAATTAAAGTAAGAAGAATTAATTGGTGTGAAAATACAAGGGTTAGCCGTGTGGGAAAATGTCTAATTGAGGGTTGTAGGTTTCTTGTATCTTGAGAAGAATAAATATTTTGAAGAGTAACACTGAAGGTGGCATTTTAAAAGACATTAAATGCTTATTAAAAGCCACAGGAAAAGTAGTGGAAAGGAAATGGTAATAGAACAGTCAAAGAAAAGGATAATGGAATAATAAACAGGTTAACATTAGAAAAATGATAATTAACAGTAATAAAAAGATATCACTACAATTTCAATTAAACATAAAGCAGTGGAAGGAAATACTGAAATACTTGACTATATAAAAATTCTAAACTTTTACTTATAAACTTCCAACCTTATATATTTGAAATAAAAAAGCATAAATGGCCAAAATGTAAATTGGCCATATCCTTTCAACCACCAAATCTACTTCTAGAAATTTACCCATAGAAGACAATCACATAAATATTCAAAGATATATACGAAGCAGTGTTCAAAAGAGTGAAAACTAGGAAATACTCAAATATCCACAAACAATGGATAGGGTAAATAAACTATGGTACATCCATGAAAAGGACTACTGCTACAGCCATAAAAACATACAGATGTCGGAGAAAGTCACGTTAACAAAGAAACTTAGTGCCATAAATTCATGACCATTCCTCCCAAATGGGGCCCCTACACACTCCCTCTGACCACACAGACTTACAGGTCCTTCTCCTGAGCTGACCAAAGATCTCCTATCAGCAATAGAAAGGAATAAAGTACTAACACATACTACAACATGGAAAACCATTGAAAACATCACGCTAAGTGAAAAAAGCCAGACACAAAGGGCCACATAGTGTATGAAATGTCCAGGGCTGGGGCGGAGGGTTTGGAATGGGGGAATAGGGGAGTGATGGCTAAAGGGAGTGGGGACTGGGGGGGGAATGAAAATATTCTAAAGTTGATTGTGATGATGGATGCACAACTTTACAAATATACTACAAGCTGCTGAATCATACATTTTAAATGGGTGACTTGTGTGACATGTATTATATCGCAATAAATGTATTAAAAAAAAACAAGTTCTCCCATATGCTGAATATCTTTGCAATGCCCCGTTACCACCTCAGTACTCTTTTTTTGTTTGTTTTTTGTTTGTGGTACGCAGGCCTCTCACTGTTGTGGCCTCTCCCGTTGCGGAGCACAGGCTCTGGACGTGCAGGCTCAGCGGCCATGGCCCACAGGCCCAGCTGCTCCACAGCATGTGGGATCTTCCCGGACCGGGGCACGAACCCGTGCCCCCTGCATCGGCAGGCAGACTGTCAACCACTGTGCCACCAGGGAAGCCCCCACCTCAGTACTCTTATCCTTACAGCTGAATATGCCTTATTTGTTTATTCTAGTATATCTGTGAGTTTCACCATCTGTATGCAACAAGCCAGCTCTATGCTCATCTGTTACTCCACCTTTCTAGAAAGCCCTCTGACAAGACATCCCAAGAGGTAAAATAACACTTCTCATCCATTGATTCAAATATTCTCTTTTAGAAATCTATCTTAAGGAAATATAAATTTAGAGACTTATATTCAAAGAAGTAATTTTTTAATTTGGGAAAAAAATGCAAGCAATCTAAATGTTTAACAATCGAAGAATCAATAAACTGTAATACGCACATATAAGGAATAGCAAAAAGTCATTAAAATGTCTTCAAAGAATATCGAATATTAAAAAAAGTGGAACACAAAGAGTATAGACAGTGTGCTCCCTGTTACGTACATTACACGTGCCAGCCCCCCAGCCCTAGCACCACCGTGCTTGTGTAGTGTGACCACACTGCCTTGCCACAGGGACAGGGGCTGATCTGGGGGCGGGATGGGCAGTCAGGGACCCTTCCCCGGAAATGTGCAACTGAGACCATGAGATTCAACCCGGCTGCTCCCCTGAACTGCAGAGGCCTGACCCGTTGGCTGGGCCTGCAATTATCTGAGGAATGCTGCCAGGGTCTCCGCCTCTGCCCTGACACTTGCTACACTTGAATGTTGTGTTCTCAGCGTTCACTGGAAGGCAGGGCCGGGAGTCTCCCAGCACTAGACGGCTGGTTGGAAACAGCAAAGCTCACCCCCTGGGAGCACTGCTGGTTAGAATCCACCTGTGCCAGCAGCTCCCTGCAGCATCCTCTCGTTTAACCTGCTCCAACCACAGAAAATAATCCAAGAGCCAATTCTGCTACACCTAGAGTCCAGGCCAGCGAAGCTTTCTATCCACTGGTCTAAAGCATGGGCCGTGGGTTCAGCCACACGTCCTGTGGGCTGAGCGGATTGTGCACTCTCGCCCAGGGTTGTGGTCGGACCCTCAGGCCCTGGACATCCCGGGCTGCGCGCATCTCCCTTCAGCTTCCTCCTGTCCTGGGAAGAGAAGCAGCACAGCAGAAACAGGGAGAAGTGCCATGAACTGTGAAGGGGAATCTTCTCAGCCTCCCCAGCTAAGCACCCTTCTCCGAGAGCACTGGATCTTTGAGAACAGAGCAGACCTGCCGCTGGCGCGTGGGGATGGAGAGAGGGAGGCCGTCCGGTCCCTGAAACCAGGCTGTGTCCTCTCCTGTCCTGGTCATTAAAGCCAGTCACTCAGCACCTCCAGAGACGCAACACGGGGACACAACGTGCGCCTCACTGAAGGCTCTCATCTAACAGTACTGCTCGTCCCTCTTCTGTGCTACCTCCTTTTCTATTAAAAAATACAACATTTAGAAACAGAGATACCCACTTGCTGCTGTGGACATAATAATTACAACCTGTAAACCATGGCATTCACCAACAGCCCAGGAAGTCATTCCTATAAACACACACACACACACACACACACACACACACACATACATACACACACACACACACACACACACACACACACACCCCTCTTCCTGCTTGTACCTATTGTACTTGGAAATAACTGTCACACTGAGTCTGGGCTTCTGGAATTCACGAGCAGGTGAGTCAGCAGTTTCTGATGCATTCTCCTTTCTCTCTCTGACCGGCAGATCTTCCTCTTTTACAGCTTGATTGAGGTATATCTCACATATCATAAAATTCACCCATCGAAAGGGTAAAGTTCAGTGGTCTTTATTATTTACAGGCAGATCCTGACCAGCATAGAGTGGAAGATAATAAAAGTGTGTTCTCAGCCGGCATCTTCGTCTTCCCCTCCTCTGCTCTGTTTTCCTGGGTGCTCCATGTAACCCCTTGCCATCTTCAGCCCCTTGGGGGCCACAAGCCTGGGAGGGAGCCCTAAGCCAGGGCAGCAGGCTTGGCTCACTATGCCGTGACCCCAACACTCCCCACGAGGGAACAAACTCTAGGCTCAGAATACATGATCTTATTGAACACCAGAAAAACAAGGATAAAAAGCAAGTGAAAGAAATAAACACTTTTGTATACTTTTAAAGTATAGAGAGCAAGTTGAGAGTTTATAAGCAAAAGCTGAGTTTTTTAAAAAGAGCTTTTTGCATAATCTTTGCCCTTATTCCTACAAATAATTAAAATCTCACAAATGACCATAGGGACCCATCAAATAGTAAAGAATTATTTACTGTATAAGGAATGAGTTATTTACAGTATAAGGAATGAATTCACATGTGTGATGGACAATGAAAGGCCCAAAGAAATGAAAATCCCAGAAGAAGCAGGGTAAAAACAAAGCGTAGGGAAACACGATAGAACTCTCTCTAAATACATCATAAATCACGGTAAGTATAAATAAATGAAATGGGTCTATTAAAGTGGATAAAAATTTAGATTCTGTAAAAAGAAAAATAAACCCCACAAAATCCACAGAGACACATACAGAGACAGAGAGGTTAAGAATAAAAAGAGGAAAAAATACATCTATGGGAGGAATTGAGATTCTGGGAATGGTGGTCTGGGTAATTCAGATTAAGCCTCCCTCTGAACATAACTGGAAAAACATAAAGAACATTTTCTTGAAGGAATCACAGAACCAACCAGATAGCAAAGAATGGCCAAGCCAAATCCTGCGAGAATGGAGGTCTGGGAAGGTGAGCCAAGCACACGGGGGCCACTCTCCCCTGCGGGTGTCCTCTGATTCTGGGGTGTGGCTGAGCAGCTCTGTGACTCCATCCAGGAATCAAGGGACAGAAACTGGAGTCCATGGTCCACCAAGTCAGAGTGCCTGGGAAATCCTCCTTAATTTGGGATGGGATTCTGAAGGAGTGCTCCCTCCAAATAAGGAAACAACCAGGTCTTCACAGGCACTTTACAGGTTCAGTTCTGAACCACCTAAGTCCTTGGAATTGGACCCAGGAGTTGCAACAGATTCCAAGCGCCTGGCAGAAACACACACAACTGCATTGTGGAAGAAGACTAGACCTCAATTTATTTTTAATTTTTTAAATCTTTCTGGCACTCACTCAATAAAAAATAACTGGACATACAAAAAGACAAGACTCTATGGAAAAGACCTCACAAGCAATAGAATACTCACACAATCACTCTGAATATTAGAGAGTGAGACACAAAGTGTAAAATAACTTTGTTATTGTGTTCAACAAGATAAAAGACAAGGCTGTTCAGACAGAGAGTTGGCAACTGCAAAGGAGAACCAAGAAACATATGAAAAGAGGCTCAATCTCATTAGTTATTACAGACACGCACACTAAAACCACAATGTGCTACTATCACACCCCAACTACGATGGCTAAAATTAAAAACCTGACAACACCAAGTGCTGCTAAAAATAGTGTAACGGGAACTCTCATGTAGCACTCGTGAGATTAAAAACTGTTTAAACCACTTTAGAAAACTGTGTAGTGTCATCTCATAAAACTGAACACATGCACAAGCTAATATATAGTAATTCTACATCTAGGTTATACAACCAGCAGATACACACACACATATACACCAAGGAACTTACACAAGTAAACTTCTAACAGCAAAACTTGATCACTGGAAGGAAAAAATGGATAACCCCACCTACCACAGTAGCAGGAGTTAACACGCTTATTTCAGTAAATTAATTGATCAAGTAGAGAAAATCTGAATAGCAACTAATAAGCCTAATGTAAAGAGATTAGAGAACTCATTATTTTCAACCCACAGGCATTTTTTAAAAACTGACTTTATTAGGCAATAATGCACATTTCAACAATTATCATAGAATAATTATCACACAGACCACATTATCTTACAACAATGAAATCAGAAATCTGGGGCAAAAAGGTAACCAATTTGTGCCCTTCTTCTTGGAAATTTATGGACACAGCTCCAAATAATCATAGGTCAGAGAAGAAACCATAAACGATATTAGAAAATAACTTAAAACTTTAATGACAATGAAAGAACTAAATATTGAAATATATAGGACTCAGCTAAATCACTACTTAGAAATCTGGTGTTTTAAGTGTATATTAGAAAAGAAGACTGAAAACCACTGAGCTAAATGTGCAACTCAAACATGAGAGGAAGAATGAGCAGAGAGTAAGAGGGTATGAGCAGAATGATGAAACTAAAAACAAACCATAACAAGAAGCAACACAATCAAAAGCTGGCTCTTTTACTAAAGAAAAATATAGAAGGTATAAAGAAGCAATATCAGGAATGAAAAAAAGGGTCACAACTACACATACAGCTGACACTAAAAAAAAAAAGACAGAATACAGTAAACAACTTTTTGCAAATACAAGTGAAATTTTGAGGGAGAATGGATAGTTTTTAAGAAAAATATAACATCGAAATTAACTCAAGAAATTGAATCAGCAGTTCAATATCTACTCCTCAAAACATACTAGAAAGAAACAAACAAAAATCAGCTCTCGATGATACTTCAGGCAAGTTATATCAAACATCCAAGATGCAGAAAAATCTCTACACAAACTACTCCAAAGAAGAAGAGAAGGAATCATTCCCAACTCATATAATGAAGATAGGAAAACCCAGAAACAAAACACATAAGAACAGCACCAACATCTCAGTTTCTAACAGATGTAAAAATCTTTCTAAAAATGTTAGGAAACCCAATTTTGCAAAGTCTTAAATAACAACAACATTTTCAAGTATAATTTATCCAAGTAACACAAAAACAGTTTCATACTAGAAATTACAATAGTAGAATTTTGTAATTCACCACATTGATATGAACGTGTCAATTAAGATCAGGGGAGAAACACTGCATTATCTTAATAGGTATAGAAAAAGTACTCTTCAAAATTTAACACTCATTCATGACACAAATTCTTAGAAAACTGAGATGAGGAGTTCTCTAATCTGATGAAGGTGATCTACAAAAATATACAGCAAATGCCACCCTTATGGACGAAGCATTAGAAGCTAAGGGGTCATTATCATGGCCCCCATCCAGCCGTGCACTGGAATGCCCGGCACAGACGGAAGACGGCATGGTGGCATGAGGACTGGGACCAGACAAACTCGTCACAACACACAGGAAGCAGCAGAGTATACAGAGAATCACCAAGAAATCCAGACACTATTAGAATTAAAATGACAGGCTGCTGATTATAACACGAAAATATACAAGTTGATTACACATCTATACATCAGCAAAGTTAGAAAGTGAAAATAAAATTTAAGCCATTTACAATGACCAAAAACTCTGTAACAAATCTAACAAGTCATACAAGATACAACTTTATTGAAAACCATTTTAGAATAGATAGATGTGCTCTATTCAAGTATAATAAGAGTCCAAACTATAAGAGATTAATTCTCCCCCATTCTAATTCTATATATTCAATGTAATTCCAATCAAACTCCCATGGGTGTTTTGTGTGGAATTTGATAGATTGATTATAAAATGTGTAAGGAAGGTCGAAGGGCCAAGCATAGCCAAAGCAACTTTAAATAAGTAGGGTGAGGTGGGAAGGCACCTACCAGTTTTCAAGATTAGTTGGTAAGTTATAGTAATTAACACAGTGTGGTTTTAACACACAACTAGGTAAACAGACCAATGGAAAAGGAAAGGGAGAAACAGATCCACACATACGTGGGAACTTTCTGTTTGACAGACAAGGTATTACAGATCAGTATGAAATGATATAACATTCCATGTATAGTATCCATACTGAAAATAATAAGACAATCTCTACCTTTCACCACACCCAAAAAGTAAATTTCAGGATTAAAGACTCAAATGTGAAAAGCAAACATTAAAATATTTTTAAAGATATAAGGGAGAACATCTTTATGGCTTAGAGAAAGAAAGGGGTTTTTAAACAAGACATTAAAAGAATAAAAATCATAAAGGAAAAGACCAATAAACATTCCTACATTAAAACTATGAACACGAAATAGAAAGGTAAACCACAGACAAGAAGATATTTGCAATGCATATTACCATTAGAGGACTAATAACTACAACATACAAGGAATTCCTACAAATCAATAATCAACCTTCTCTCCAAATAACTTAGCTATTTTTACAAGTGTGAAACGTCTCCATTTTTTTGCTTCCATTTTGAAAAATGAATATTTAGCTTCTCTGAGAGTATTCTTTTTCTCTTACTGTCATTTCCAACATAGAATTCTAAAACTGATTTGAATAGTATTAGAACCATTAAAAATATATTAAAAGTAATGTATTTTAACTATTTTTATGATTATAAAATAACTCATAATTGTAGAAATTTTATAAAGGTATTAAAATATACATTTGAAATATTAAATAATTAAAATGTTAAAATTAAATGGAAAAGAAACAAATATAGAAAAACATAAAAATCATTAATAATCCTTCATGCACACACACATCCTTGTTAATATTTTGGAATTTTTTTCTAGACTTTGTTTGTATTAATGTATACAGACATGTATCCATACATTACACTGTAATGTATACATTAACCTAACATGCATGACAAGTTGGGTCTGAAGTGAGGGCAGGTCATTTCAAGTGATGACACCCATCAATCAGCAGGAGATGCAAGCTGACTCAGGAGGTCTTCTTAGAGCAACAGGAGTTAAAACCTCTCTCGGAGGAAGGAACTGTAACAGGAGTGAAGGCTTAACACTGGGATAAGGACCACATTAAGATGGTGGGTTAAAGAACTCCTGGACAAACAGAAGGCAAAATCGGAGAGGTTAGGACGAGAAGCAGGATATTGTGGAAGAATTTCAAGAAGAGGATACTGCTCAAATGCCAGATCCTGCAAAGAAGTTCAGGAGAATGAGTGAAGAAAAGGCATCCAAGAGGGCCATGGTGAAAATATCAGATTACAAGGATGTGAAGAAAACAGGAGATAAAGATGTGTGTGTGGACTTCACAGTCAGCAAATCAGGCAGGAAGCGAAGGTGACAAATCAGCAGAAGTTTAACCCAATCCACTGAGAGACTGCGGATGCAGGAAGAGAGAGAAAAGGAGGACCCAGAGGCCCGAGGGCAGCGGGAGAAAAGGATCCGTGTCACCACAGAGCTGTTCCCAAGCTGATGACAGACGGGAGGAGAGCCTCAAGCCAGGTAAACTTGGTCATTTTACCACTAAAATCTGGCATGGGACAAAAGTCTATTTGAATCAAGACGCATCCCCACCAAGCTGCTGTATCAGACAGAATACTAGAAATACAAAAGAAGAAAAACAAACCCTCATGTCTTTGCTTCAAGTCACTCATGGCAGGAGAACCAAGATTTGAGAGAAACTTCATAAATACTGATGCTAAGGGGGATTTTTAAAACTAGCTAACCACTGACACAAATGACTGACAAGCTCTTATTTCCTTAAAAGAAGGAAAAGTCCTGATTTATTTAATATTATTTTTTGACAGTATCTATCCAGACGACTGGAGAATGCTACACGTAATGAATGTTTCTGTGCTACCTGGTCAACTGCATAATTGCTAGTTTAAGATACAAAATTAAAAGCAAAACAATTCAAGGTGGAATAACCCAACCCATGTTTTCCTAAATATCTGTGATTGTAGCAGGAATGTGATGACTCACGGTTCTCTGTAGGTAACAGGGACGCACGGCTGGGGCTGTGACCTTCCCAGCTCCCTCCACATCCTCTACATCCCTCCTCACCTCGCCCCACCTTGAATGACACCAAGTTAAAACACTAATGAAGACACCCCCATGCCATAAACCCAATGAACTGGAGAAACAAGAACGCTGACCTCTTTAATTACTCCTTAAAAAATAAGATCTAAAATTCATGCATAATAAAATTTTAAAAAGAACATTTATCTTCTAAGTGTATATCTTCTAAGCTTATGACTGAAGTATCTTGAACTTCTAAAGTGGTTTCAACTTCAAATACAAACATTTATTAGAGGCAAAAGCTAATTACCTTTATTACAAGGAGGGTGTGAAGAGTTGATGTGATCTGAGGAAGTAAATAAAGTTTGCACAGATTTTCATTTGACTGTGGATTTACAAAATGTTCAATAATTCTAATTTCTGAAATAGCTGTCATCTTCCTATAGGATAAGATAAATTAGTCAGCTAAGGGTGGAGGTCTCTGAGGTAATATCAAATCCACGCCACTAGAGGGAAACTCTCAGAAGTGTCTGCAGAATGATCTTCGAAATGAAGTCACAAAGTACCCACATCCTCCCACCTGCCACGCATGCTTCTTCTGTTTACCTACACGTGCCCCTCGCAACACCTGTGCATCTCCTAACACTCAGCATTTAACTCTCCAGTTAGTTGATACCACTCCACAAACCATTTCTTCTCTCTTCCTTCAGAGGTTCCTTATCCTCAAATTTCTCAAATTTTGTTCAATTTTAAACTCTTTATATTTACCTTCTAAACATTTTAGTCACCTCCTCTGCTCCAATCAGAGGAGCAAGTACTCGACTCTCTAAGCCCCTATCGCTTTCAGCAATTACTGTCAGGCATTTTCTTAAAATTCTTGTGTCTCCAGTAAGGTGCTGGTGGCTTGACAAGAGTCGCCCAGAGCAGTGTCAACACGACCAGGGAAGGACAGTGAGGAATTGCCATTTCACCGCCCGCGGCCCCTCACTCCAAATGACTTGACCAGCTCTGGGAGGACCCTGACCCCCACTCCATTCCAACTGTCCACTCCCAAAGCGACACCTGGTCTCAGTCGCCACTACTCCCCTGACAACTTCTTAAACTTCTACGCGCAGAACTCAAGCCAAAGCTCTTGAATTCTGCACCAAGGCCCCAGCCGCCCAATCCCTTCTGATTTCACGTCCTGGTCCCAGGGGCCATCATCTCCGTCATCCTCTCACCTTTAATCTCAATTCCCCCCGGTCCTTCACTGCACACTCCCTTCTGAACTGGCCAGACCTCTTTCCACTGCGCCCCCCAGGCTTTGGAGCCCTTCTGGAGAGAATCACACAGGCTCGCCCCATGCGGTCATGGTCTCAGACCTCTGGGGTCCTTCAACCATGCCCGGCAGTCCCTACTCATGTCCCCAGTCATTTCCTCTCTCTTTGTCCCTCTAGAAATCTTACCTACTCCTTCTCCCTCAACTGGCAATCTCAATGCCCTCTTAGAAAATGAAACTCCCTCCCAGCCCCACCTTACCTCTATACACAACTATTCATTCAGTTCCTCCTCTCTGGGGGGGTGGGGTCCTTACTCTGAGCTGTGAATTCCATCCACCACTGTCCCCCACACCCCGTTCCCACAGCGGCAGCCCTCCATCTCTGTCCCTGCTCCCTCTGGTATCTCTGAAGGTTCCACCAGGCATATAAAGATGCTCAATACTCTACCATTTAAAAATAATAGCATATATTGAAAATGACAAACTTCTATAGAGTATGTTTAACTCTCACTAAATACAGTGGTCTGCTCACTCTTCACTGTATTATTTTATCTGTGTTGTCAATACCTGGCTCCCCTGGTCTTTACTGTAGACACTGATGCTCATCCCTGTTGCTTTGGCTCCAGCAAGTTCCTAAGCTGCTGACCAAGCGTCCAGCCTTCCTGTGGGATCTCGAGGGCCACCCACTGGCTCTCCAAATTGAGCGTTTCTTTCTCACACCTGCAACTCTGATCACTCAACTCCCGGCTTGGTTTCAGCTTGGACTCCAGGTACCTGCTGGGACTGCAGTATGACCCTGGACCCCCAGTTACTGCACTCATTTCCAACCAATGTCCAGGCAAAGGATCAGCTTTTTTCTGCTGAGGGTCCTGATTTCCTCTTAAGCCCAGGAATTATTAGGGGTCCCTTCACTCTCAATTTCACATCACTATACTTAGCTGAAAAAAACCCTGGCCTTTAAACTGCTCTACCCTGGGTTGACAGTTAGACTCTGCATTCAGGACCCTGGCTGCGCTGCTGGAGTCCAGCTACATGGCTGCTGGTCGCCTCACCCCTGGCTCCCTTGCTTGCAATTTCCTCTCATTTTCTACTGATCTCCAACCCATCTCTCATCAAATCATGGGCAAACACCCATGCCACAACAGGTGGTCATTTCACTCACTACTTATTTTAAGTTGTGGTAAGTGTTATAAACAAATTCTGAAATCTACATTACTTTTAATCTACTCTTTTAGCGGTCAGCAAACAACACTATTACAGACTCTGTTATATTTCATAATCATATATTATATATAACGTGAATGCTCTAGGATTTATGTCAGAGAAGATCATCATTTTAAGAGTACAGTATATGTGAAACTGTTCAGTCAGTCAAAAACAAAAAAGAAAAGGTTAATATCAGGTGGTCACATACTGGAAAATCAAATCTTGAACAAAGATTTAGGGATCCTTAGACTTACAAGTGTATTGGTTTCTACTGGATTATTTCTTGACTGTCTCATCTTATACCATCCAAACAAAGGAATTGATATTATGTTTTTAAAAAAATGATCCAAAATAAATCTGAGAAATCAGAAAAATTTTATGTATTGTATATTCTGAAATGAAAACGAAGAAAAAGCCAGCATGCTAAAACCCAGTGGCACTACCGTACTTTTTCATGATCCACAAAGCAGAATTTAATAGCTTCAAAAAGCAGTTATCAGGGACTTCCCTAGTAGTGCAGTGGTTAAGAATCTGCCTGCCAATGCAGGGGACATGGGTTCAAGCCCTGGTCCCGGAAGATCCCACATGCCGCGGAGCAACTAAGCCCGTGCGCCACAACTACTGAGCCTGCACTCTAGAGCTCTCGAGCCACAACTACTGAGCCTGTGTGCCACAACTATTGAAGCCCGCGCACCTAGAACCCATGCTCTGCAACAAGAGAAGCCACCGCGTGAGAAGCCCGTGCACCGCAACGAAGAGCAGCCCTCACTCACTGCAACTAGAGAAAGCCTGCATGCAGCAACAAAGACCCAACACAGCCAAAAACGTTAAATAATTAATTAATTAATTTTTTTAAAAAGCAGTTATCAGATACCATCTGCACAGGACATACAAAGGAAATAACAAGTATACAACCTAAAACAGACAACACTGACCCTGTCCAAGACACAAAATGACATGCAAACTCACACTGAACACACCATCTTCCTGAGAGTAAGTCAGGAAAGGCAATGGCATGACTCTGACACTTTCCTAAAGGATGGTCTTGATAACTCAGAAGCTTCAGTAAAGCTCTTCTTTTGCCCTGGTCAAAATGCACTTAAATATGAGAAAGTACAAGGAAAAGCATTTCTCTTCACTAGAAAGAAATCTAATTATCAGATGCTAAATCCAAGTGTTACACGAAAACAAAATTTAGATGAAATAAAATATGGCCCTGCCTCAAAGCATTAGCAAGTCTTGCCAGTCTCAATGTACCTCACTAACAATTTCAAGGCGGAAAAAATAAACATTTGAACCATTTAAAATTACACAGTCCATTAAACATTCTGCTGTGCACACAGAACACACAGTGTGCTTATTTTACTTGACATGTAAAAAGAATAACATTTATGTGGAAGCCAAAGGTTAAACAGATTTTAAAAATATGAACAGTAGTAACAATATACTGAATTATATAATATCCAAAATGTTGAAAATGAATTTTCATGCCAAATAGTAGGAAAATGCCAGTGATTATGAGTTACTGAAATAAAATGCAGTAACTCAAAGTATATAGTTAGATCAAAAGGAAAAATGTAAAATATTTAAAAAGCTAGTTCATGATTTTCATTCTAATTATAATAAATCTTTCAAAATTGAATACACAATAGAGAAACAAAGTTAATAAATGCATACAAAGATGGTTCATGTTACATTAAAATATGGAAGTGACTATCAAAACATGATTTTTAAAACAATCAAAAGCTAAAGTCATGTTTGGAGTACAGGTATATAGCTAGTTTTAAAGAATTTCAACTAAGTTACTTTTTTAAAAAAATCAACAAAAAAGCTTGACTTCTTTCTGGCAGCACAGAGTCCTTAAAGAAGGGTGGAAGCACTTTCATTTTTCATTGCAAAGAGGAAAACAGTCACTGTTGTCATGCTGCTACCAGTTATCCTCCAATCATCAAAAGGCCCTGGAATTTAAATCACCTTCAGACAAGCTCAGGTGGCTCCAAATTCTACTCCGCCCTAAGCAGCACCTTCTAAATATCAACAGCTTCCAGAAATTCAAACAACCAAAACAACTTCAAATTGGAAAGGCCTTCCACTTTCATTCCACATTAAAGTCCATCAATCACAAATTTAAGCAGAGATGTGGCTGTCGAGAAATACGAAGAATGAAGCTGTTAGGCAGCCAGGCCCCAGCGGCTGTCCCCGCCTGGGCGGCAGGTCACTTGCTGGGGAGCCCTGCCCCCAAGTGGCCACCAGCTGCCCTGCCCAGGGATGAAGGGAGAAGGCCACCCGGGCTGTCCTCCTACGAAGACACTCTCCCTTCCCAGGCTCAGGCCCGGTTTCCTGGACCATGTGAACGCGCGCAGGTACCTGACCAGAAGGAAAACAGCTGCCGGACCTGCAAGTGCCTCACAGAGGGGCCCTCGAGGGGATTCAGCCAACCTGGACTTTCAAGTTCTGAGCCTGTTTGTTCTGGAAGTCAGAGTGGGACTCCCAGAACAAACAGGCCACACCGAGATCTGGGGAGGACTGGGTCTTGTGCCCGCACCCAGATCAGGCTCT
Source organism: Leucopleurus acutus (assembly GCF_964270905.1). Taxonomy (NCBI): domain Eukaryota; kingdom Metazoa; phylum Chordata; class Mammalia; order Artiodactyla; family Delphinidae; genus Leucopleurus; species Leucopleurus acutus. Next base: position 173,010,384 of record NC_139142.1, read on the forward strand.
GAAGAACAAGCCCTCCTACAAGCTACGATGTCACCACTGAAGCGAAATGACTATAGTATTACCCTCCCCCACTTGCCACAGGAAAGAACACAGTAAAGCACTGAGGACACCAAAGGCTTCCCTCCGCCTGGTGTCTTCTCTCAGGGCCGCCCCAGCTCAGGCCAAGAGCTGGCACCCCGCTGAGCATGCCTGCACCCCGTCTGCACCAGGCCCACAGCCAGCCCTCACCACTATCTGGTTACCACAAAATGTTGGGCTTCTCTAAGATAGAAGACAGCATAGAGATAGAAAACTACACATTCTGAATCTTCCATTTGTCATCCTAATGCTCAGAAGTCACAGAATAACCAAATAAAATGCTTTTACTTAGACTAGCAAGAACAGAATATCTGCTCCAAAGACAAATATAACTAATTTCTACATATCCTTGAAATTATAGTGTGTGTGCATACTGACACAGGTAAGTACATTATTTGTTATGTTCCCCAGAGATTATTTATTCTGTTCAGTAACAAATATGGAAATCAAACGATTCAGTTTCTTGAGTTAAAAGTAATGAAATAATATAAGATCACCTCTGAAAACCTGAAGCAGATCCATTTTAGATAAAAAACAATTATGTCCACAGACTTACTCATTCAGCACACAGGAAAATATTCTTTTTATTTCTGGAATTTCAACCTCCTTTGGCCTGCCTGCCTGTCACCCCACTGCCCTTGGCTAATGTCACCAGCCACCTCCAAAAGCCCCCCACCCCGCTCACCACTGTAAGCACAGCACCTGGAGGGTGAGTTCCACTGCCATGTGCCCCCTTCATAGCCCTGGGGGAGGGGCTGTCAGAGAGGTGATGGAACTGTCAGAGCCCATGACATCAGCTCTGTAGATTTTGAAGCAGTGATGGCTCTCTTTGTTCTGTGACTGTATGAAAAATTACATTATTCCTCCTCTCAAGATAAAAAGTAAAAGAAAAGATAAACTCTAATTCCCACTCCTTAAGTGACCTTCTCTGACCGCTGGAAGGTCCAAGTCGCCTTTGCCCTCCCCCACTATCTGAGGCTGCACGTATCTGCTGGTCACTCACTCCCTTCTGGAAACTGCCCTCCTCAGCTGCTCCATCACCCACGAATGAACTCCCCTGCTCGCTCCCCTCCTGCTGCCCACCCCTGAACTGGCCATGTCCTCTGGTTCTAGCATTAGCCCTCTTAGTTCACAGAAGCATCATCATGGCGGAATCCTTCTTTGTAAGTGAAATGGTGCACATCTCCCTGCCCTCCTGCAGCGGAACAGATAAATGCGGAGCTCCAGACAGGAGGCGGGGTGGGGGCTCAAGACTGACCCTGCCCCTTGGGGTCAGAACAACCTGTGGTCCCTCCCACAGCCCTGGCAGCTCTCAGCTCATCCCCACTCCCTGCCCTGCTCCCTCAACCTGGGGACATCCTCCCCGCTCCCTCCCCCACAAAGTCAGATGCATCCTTCAGGTCCAGTGAAAGAGTCACCTTCTTCGTGACTCTCTTCTGCACCAGGGGGGCGATGAGCACCCGTATTCCCCAGGGGTACCCTGCACTGCCTCTACTACTGTCCATGGTGTGGTGTGTTTACATTTCTGCCTTCTCTATTAAACTGAGACCATTTTAGAGGCAGGCGAGACGGTGGTGGTGGTGGTGGTGTGTGTGCATGAGAGAGAAAGATGTGGGGAAGAGGGGTCCCAGGTGAACCGAACATGAGGCTCAGGCATGTTCTGCTGTGGGCTGGTGTCCCGCATGAAGAGAAGTGAGGCCGTGGGCGGGCAGTGACTGGGAGCTGGAGGGGAAAGCAGCCGCTGGTCTCCAGCCCAGACAACAAAAGGAATCGAAGCCCTAGAGAAAGAGATGGTCAGGCAAAATCCAGGGCAGCCTTCCCAAGAGACTATGAGATACAAATTAAGGCAGAAAACTAAAGGCTTCTCGTTCTCTTCTTGGTAATCCTATTTTCAATATTCTTTTCCTTAAGACCTAAATTCTAAAAGCCCTGTGTTTTCTACTCAGTTCTGATGAATAAAATCCTGCCTAAAATCAGAGCCAACAAAGTTCCCAACTAGCAGTTGTTAGTGAAAAGAAACTCTAAAGAGATAAGCAATGTGAGCATAGGTCCAAGATGGAGACAAAATTCTGAGCTCCTGAAACAATACAAAAGACGGAGGCTGACAGGAAGAGTACTTGTAGCCGTTGTGTTTATTAACCATTTAAAAAAACAAATGTCCTTGTAAGGCTGTCTGTAAAAGTCCCTTAGAGATATCTGGACATTCACAGTTTAATGAAGAAGTAACCATTATGGGCAAAGCAGCTCCTACTAATTGGTTGTCAACTGGCAAACTGCATTCCAACTGGTCTCTGGCTGCCCTAAAGTGACATAAATAGCCCGATTTTTTTGTTCTCCCTACCTGACTCTGCTCACTCTGGAAAACTGATGAGGGTGGTAATTCTGGCAGATCCCTGTACCCTACAGCCATGCCTCTCCCCACAGAGGGTTGGGACTGGGCCACTCCGGTGTCCAGTGATGAGGCCAGACCTCAGTGAGCTGGGACTAGTGAGGACAGCCCCTCAGCTACTGCTCGGAGCACATAACCTGAGTCTGGTCATGGGGAAACACAGAACAGCCCCGGGCTGAGGATTCTTTAAAACTGCCAAGGAGGAGATATGACACCTAGAAGCAATGCATGTTCCTGGGCGGGATCCTGCACCAGAAGGGAAACAAGACACTGCTGGGACAGCAGTGCAGTTCGCATGGGATGTGTGGACTGGACAGAACTGCTGTGCCAACGTTGACTTCCTGCCTTGGTTACACGGGTTATATCATGATTAAGTAGAAACTGCCCTTGTTTGGGGGAACTAAACCCAAAAAAGTTTAGGGGCTGTGGGACACCATATCTACAGCTTGCTCTCAAGAGTTCAGCAAAAGACTAATAACAAAGGGTGTATTCACACACGCACATACACATCTCTACACAGAGAGAGTGGGCAGTGGAGCAAACGCTATGAAATGTTAGCAGTTGGGAAATTTGGGAGAGTGGGGTTATGGCAGTTCTCTGTACTGTTCTTACAATTTTTCTTTAAGTTTAAAAATATTTCAGAATTACATTTTAAAATTCCCCCTATTGTTCATTCTAGTACTTTTTATCTTCTCCTTTCCTTACATCTGACAAAGCCCACCAGCCAAAGACCCCCAGACATGCCTGTAGTCAAACAGAGTGAGGTCGTGAACTTGCTGCAGCCAACAAGGAAGCTGTCCACACAGAACCGTAAGTATGTTTTGCAAATTGTGGTTTCCATTGCCATTCACAGTGCCTCCTCCCGGTCTACCTGCCAGGGAGGGCATTGATTCACCTAATAAAATCTCTTCGTTCATTCAACAAATATTTATCCTGAGCTCCTCTAAGTCCTTAACATGCTAGGCATTAGGAAGCTATGTAGTTTAATGACACATGATCCGTCTTTGAAACTGGTGAGGCAATGTATAGACATAAATGATGATATAAGAGATCCTTGTAAGGCTGTACTGAAAAAACGAAGACTTGATGGAATGAAGGAAAACCTGAGGAACAATTTGTTCTGGATAGATAAGTTTTCATAGAATTAGCTGAAAGTACCACTTCAGGCACAAAATCTTTTTGTATTTTAACCATCAGTTTATATATATTTTTCTAAAATGTATTATAAACTTTCCTGCCTTAAACCGAACATAATTTGATATGTTAAGCAAATTTTAGTTGTGCAAATCTCAATCATGCAACATAAAATATTAATGGTCTCATTTCATACACAAATCTGAAATTATGCAAATGCCCCAAATTAAGAGTGACCAGTGAGAATTGCATAACTTCAAACCAGCAGGCTGAGTGACCTATAGCCTACGAACTCTAACCAGACCACTTTATCTGGAAAACAGAAATAAGCCACCATATTTTGTGAGTCCTCTGGGAAAATGGGTCTTACAATTGTATGAATTTTGAATATGCAGAGGCCTCAGAAGCACACATCTTTTACTGGGGCACCCCACTGATGCTGGGGCAACATGCATCTTTCATAAAATGCCATATCAATTGTAATTTAACCCATTTATGATTTGGCTTTTACTGGGGCATTAACTTTCTGGTCTGTACAGTGGCGAGTTCCAGACCTGCTAGGGTATGTAAGTGGACTTTTCTAGTTACTGATGAAATGTCCATTTCCTTCTTCTTCCTCACCAGCAGAACCCCATTTTTATCCCCTGCAGCCCTGTGCTACCAAAATTTCCCATTTTTCAACCTCCCTTAGAACTGGAGATGACAACATGACACAGTTCTTGCCAAAGAGATGTAGGAAGATGTCCCTAAGCGGGCATAATCTCCTCTGAAATAACCGGACAAAGCTTCCCTAGGACAAAGTCTGTGCCTTTACTCTGCCGCCTTCTCCTCGCTGGAGACCCAAAATATGAGGGCAGACCCACAGCAGACACGTAGAGACCACAGAAGACCAGCATGAGGACCCAGGCCTGCAAACTGAGGGCAGCCTGGAAAAGAGAAAACTAGGTCTCATCACAGAGCTGCTGTACCAACGACTGTCTACCCTGAGACTCCCACTGAGAAAAAATTCCTGGCAGTTCATTTTAAATGACTATAATTCAATCAGCCAACTCTTACATTCATATAGCTGTTATTTATGGATTTGGGGGGGTTGGGGCACTTTTTTGGTCAAAGAACCCAGCTAAGCAAATCAATACACGTGATCCACCAGGCCAGATCCTGGTCCAGGAAAAGGCCCAGCGAGAGAAATGGGAAGAAGCAAAGGGGGCTTCAGGGAAGGGTTTCCATGCTTGTAAGAGAGAGACTCCCCTTCCTTCCTGACTTTATCCATGTGGATGTGAGGCCCAGAACTGCCACACTCACCACGTGACAAGTCTACTGATGAGGTCTATGCAGAGAGGAGAGTAGACCTAAGATTCCCAGGAAAATAGAACTGGATTAAATCAGGCATGAAGATCACCCTAGTAGACTTCTAGACCTCTAGGAATGTGACCTGATAAACATCCTTAATATTCAGGTCACTCTGAGTCAGCGTTTTGTAACATGCAATCAGGAACATTCTCACTACCTCAAAATGTGAAGGACCTGGCCACTGTGAGAACAGAAGCTGCCACAATCATCTCCTCCACCTCTACCTGCATCACCACCACCACCTCCACCATCATCACCTAAACCAGCATCACCTCCATCACCATTACCATCACCACCTCTATCACCACCACCATCACCACCACCCTCTCCATCAACACCACCATCACCACCCCAGCTACCATCTCCATCACCACCTCCATCACCACCGTCATCGCCATCACCTTCACCATCACCACTGCCATCACCACCATCACCACCTCTACCACCATCACCTCCACCTCTACCACAACCACCTCCATTAACACCACCATCACCACCACCACCGCCTCTACCACCACCTCCACTCTCACCAATACTACTCCACCGTCATCATCACCATCACCACCACCACCTTCACCTCCACCTCCAACACCACCAATACCACTACCTCTACCTCCTCCACCCCCACCACCAACATTACCTAAATCCCCTCCACGATGATCTCTACCTCCATCACCCCACCATCACCTCCACCTCCACCAGTTACCTCCACTACCTCCATCAGTACCACCACATCTACTCTGGCTATTCAAAAAAATGTCCCCCTTACTTCTTCATGCTCAGGCATGTTCACCATAAGAGAAGTCAATACATGAAGTTGCTTCCTTTTCCTGTGTGTCAAGTGAGTGACATGATTTTACATGTCCTCTTGCTTCTCAGCCCCACCACTTTAACATTTAATGGTAGTTCAGCTTTCTTCTACTCAGCTACCAAAGTTATTGGAGCAGTAAGTCAACCAACAATAAACCAGCAAATACTTAATGAGCATAGACCTGACATGCTTAGCACTGGGAAATACAAAAGACAGGCTCCCTGCCTTTGAGGAGCTGAAACACATCATCAATGGAGAACAGAACACACACTAAGAGGCGAAGGTGCAGTGAGGAGATGTGTAGGTGGCCTGGGGTCAGCACCCACAATGACACGGAGATACCTAAAGTGGACAGAAAGATGCCAAGTCACTAGAGCTCAGGGTGAGAAGAGCAGAGGGCATCCACGATGCTCACTGCTGTTTCTTCTAAGCTCTCCTCCGGTGAGGCGGGTGGTGGTCATCAGAGAAGAGCAATGAGCAGGGAGTGGCTGGCCCTTCCCACCAAACCAGGAAGCAGGGTAAGCTGGTGTTCAGTGTGTCCTTCACGTCTTCTCCCTCTACTGACTCAGCACCTTCAGTGCCAGCTCCTTACTCATCAGTCAGGCACCAAGAAAGCAAACTTGACATATGGTCAAAGTCAAAGGGATATTTAGTTTTAAAACAGGCCTCTGGGGTCTCAGCATCCCACACATCTCATAGTAGGAGGTCTTGGGTAGAGAAAGAACGAGAAAATTTCCATCACTAATATCCCGACAGGGTTGCATAGATCCTCCAGTGGCCTACACAGATGCCTCTTTACCAGGAGAAAAAAGTTTCTTTTCAAATGTGAAAAACTGCTGATCATTAAAAAACCACAGAACTATTATTCAGGCAGCAGTGAAATGTGGCATATTAGCCCCAAAAGGTAACACTCCAAATAATATCTTCACATATTTTCCCTCCCATGACAAAAACTCCTGGAAGGGTTTTGAAAAATGTATCATTTTGCCTGATGGTTCTCAGTGATGACTGAATCCTTTTTACTCAAGGCTAAAGGAACAGAGACATAAATTATTAATTAGTTCATTGTTCCTATTTATTGTATATAGAACTTCTTTGTAGTATTTCTGCTGGCAGAAAGAGAAAACTGACAATCTAGGTTTACACCCACAAAGCAAGAAATAAATTACTTAAGTTCACGTTAAGGACAGCATTCCCAAACTGAAGGAATCCCACTCAACTGGCTCTATCCTCCTATTTTAGGTAGGAGGTATAATCAAGAGAAGCTGTAAAATTTCAAGCAATCTGCTGAATTTTTAAATTACCACTTAAAATTCTTTGATAACACATTTAGAATCTGAGAGAGAGGAAGGGACAGAAGTGAAAATGCAACCTGATGACTCTAAACCTGATGGCAATGACACCACAGTGATATGGAAGAGCTGAGAACGGAAACATCATTAGCTAAATCTAAAGACAAATGGTTGCTTTTCTTCATACTGATTATCAATACATCCCTCCTTCACCCGAAGGAAGAAACAGAACTTGTCACATGGTTTATATAGCATTTTACTCATTAAAGTGTTGAAGAAAGGCTCAGGTTTTCTAGGCAAAACACATCATCATAACAGACTTGTCCATTCCAGGCCTCGCCTAAGAAAACTGTACCAAGTATCCCTGGGACACTGTCTCAAGGACCTAGGGAGAGTGGATGGATTCCAGGACCCCTCAGTAAACCAGGCTGTCAATCAATTACGCTGCAGTGTTTACAGAATGAACTAGAAAGCCCATCCCATTTAATCCCCACAGAGAAAACTGAAACAACTCTCCCCAGGGGTGAAATGGCATCGATCTGATGCTGGGACCAAAGCCAACAGTCTCAGCTGGAACCTGAGGCTTATCGGCCAGAAACTGGGACCTTGAAACCATGGCAAGTGGACCTCCTGCTCCACTTGCTAAGTTCTTCCAAAAGCAATGAAAATTGCATTTTTTCTCAGGCAAAGTTAAAAGCAAAATGTAAAAATATAAATGTTACTCTGTTGGTCATGCAAATTTGATATATATGTACATGACAGGAGACCATGAACTAAGTTTCAGTCTTTCTATTTTAAGGTTTTCTGTTTACTTTGGTGGTTAAAGGAAGCCATACATTTAATAAGAATTTTTACAATTTAAAAAAGTGTACAATATGACAAAATTTTCAGTCTTTTTGCACTAGAAGAACATTTATGAAGAGATACATACAATGGCTAAGCTATTTCCTGAAGAGAATAAGGGTTATGTATTCCTATACAATTAGAAGTCATTACGGACCCTTTCCCAAGGATCTTCTTCCCTTTAAACTTTGTGGCAAAGATTTTAAAGTTTGGTTCTCCACGATTATATGGCACAGCCAACTGCATTAGAGAAACAAATCTGAACACTTTTTACCTCCCATGAAACCCTTTTCTAAACCACATTTTTAAAAAGCGGAGTACTCCCTTTTTTAAAAAAAAGAAGATAAAATTTTAGAAGTGGAGGGAAAGGGATTCCCTGGTGGCTCAGTGGTTAGGAACCCACCTGCCAATGCAGGGGACACGGGTTCGAGCCCTGGACCAGGAAGATCCCACATGCTGCAGAACAACTAAGCCTGTGCACCACAACTGCTGAGCCTGCACTGTGGAGTCCGTGAGCCACAACTACTGAGACCACGTTCCACAACTACCGAAACCCGCACGCCTAGAGCCTGTGTTCCGCAACCAGAGAAGCCACCACAATGAGAAGCCCGCGTACCGTAATGAAGAGTAGCCCTGGCTCGCCGCAACTAGAGAAAGCCCGCGCGCAGTAACGAAGACCCAACACAGCCAAAAATAAAAACAAATAAATAAATTTTTAAAAAAAGGTAGAGGGAAAATGTCCTTTTTCAGCCCCATACCAAAGATACTCCATGTCCCTATACATTCTGAATATTATAGTATTTTCTGACCATAGCTTATGGTAGAAAGTGGGAATAGCCAAGCTGGGAGAGTCTTATTTCTATTATTTTATTTTTCAGAAAATCAGTTTATTGCTTTGCTAAAAACAGAACATGTTCATTGTAAAAATTTCTGACAATCTAAAAATGTTCAAAGAACAAAACACTAAATTGCTGCCCCACCAACCATGACTATAAGAACCTGAGACAGAAAATGAACTCAAATTGCAAAAAACCCAAATTGATTGCAGTAATTACATTTCGTTAATACATTCCCATTACTGACAAGTAGATGAACTATCAGTACATGGCCTTTCAATGCACTCTGCAGAAAGTAGAACACCAAAGTCACACACAGCACAGCTCATGCAGCCGAGCACACCCCACACCAGAACCCACAGCTCTTCCCAGGAATCCACTTCCCCTACCTCAGCTTTACCTCTCTTTGAACCTCAATGTCAAAACCTCTTCCCTCCAGAGATGCTTAAACATTTCACTTTTGACATAAAGTCAAACAGGAAAGATCATCAAAAAGAAATAAGTTAATTCTGCACCTGGCTAGTGTTATTTTTTTCCTTGCTTGTACTGTACACTAACTTCAGCCAAATCAACTCTTTCATGGAATGAAACAGGAAATTTACTATCAATAATATTTAGACATGTTCATCACAATAAAAAGATAACTCTATTCACCAACTTTTCCTCACAGCTGAAATAATCTATTTCTATTTCTGAGAAACTGAAGGCAACCTTATGTGAAGTTAAGCTCTTCTTCTGTCATATTCTAGAAAAATTTTAATATCTTCCCCCTCCACAATAATTCTATTTAAGCAAGTAAACATATTTTATGACATGCAAATTAGTTACCTGATTATGCTTCAGTAATGATAATATTTAACATCATATAAAATAACGTGATAAAATTTCAACTCCCATTTTTATGTTCTAACCAATAATTCAAATTTGTTTCTCAATTAATTCAGTGTTCCACTTTTGAAAAGCAATTTGCTTTATTTTAAGCCAGACTTATACTTTCTTCTGTCACTTTAAGTCTACTTAGCATGAATTTACTGTCTTTTAACCCCTTTTTTCAGTTATTGCTTAAATGTCTTCTGATAGGTCACGTTTCACCTTCTTGTCTTATATGGTCAAGCATAGTTTTAAGTAAAATAATTGGGTAAAATTATTTTAATAAAAATAATTACTAAAATTTTTGAAAACTAAAAATATAGAGTATTCACAATTACTGAACTTTTGTTTTCATCAATTATAGGCAAAAGACGCAGTAGGGCTTCCCTGGTGGCGCAGTGGTTGAGAGTCCACCTGCCAATGCAGGGGACACAGGTTCGTGCCCCAGTCCGGGAAGATCCCACATGCCGCGGAGTGGCTGGGCCTGTGAGCCATGGCCGCTGAGCCTGCGCATCTGGAGCCTGTGCTCCACAACGGGAGAGGCCACAGCAGTGAGAGGCCCGCATACCGCAAAAAAAAAAAAAAAAAAAAAAGATGCAGCAGTCATATCCTCAAAAAAGATAGGCTTTACTTTCACACTGTTACCACCTTTTGAAACAATAATGATCAATGGTACTTTTACAATTCTGAATTCTTCAGCGCTCAAGGGAGAAATGAACACATCTAGTCTGAGCATCCCGAACATCCATTAATTTGCCAGTGAATGCTACAACACATAAATGTGAATAAGACCTTCTTATAGCTAGGAAAATTCTAGTGTTTCCTTTATGGCATTACAGTAGCTCTTCCAGGACAACACAATTAATAGGAAAGGACAGTGGGGCCTGAAAGGGCCAGTGTTCCTTTAAAAACATGCATGAATTTACCATATACCCATGTGAAAACCTGTCACTAGGCCTGGGGAAAAAAAGGTCACTAATGTTAATCACTTAGAATGAGAAGAAAACCCCATCATTAACTGAACTGGGATCTGTCCTAATAATAAGAGAGCACCTCTATTTTCTGGAACTACAAGGAAGTTGGGTGTTTGGGGTTCATCAAATACTTAGGTCTGTACTTACATTGATATGTGGATTTGTGATTTTCCGAGAAATTTACATTATCCACTGAACTTAATTCAATTTTTTTTTTTTTTTTTTTTACAGTACGCGGGCCTCTCACTGTTGTGGCCTCTCCCATTGAGGAGCACAGGCTCCGGACACACAGGCTCAGTGGCCATGGCTCACGGGCCCAGCCGCTCCGTGGCATGTGGGATCTTCCCGGACCGGGGCACGAACCCGCGTTCCCTGCATCGGCAGGCGGACTCTCAACCACTGTGCCACCAGGGAAGCCCCTTAATTCAATTTTTGTTGTAGAGTTCAGGAAACATTTGTTTATTTTGGTCTTTGAACCAGAATCATCATTATGAACCGCTTATCATAAATGTATTTATGGATATCGGTTAAGAAAGTTATGCTGGTCGGTAACCTGTTGGATAAACCAGTTTTTACCAAAAAATGCTTACCACAAAATAAGCCTGTTGCATTTTAATGAAAATATTTAAAAATCAAAATTTTCATTTTCTTTGAAAAGGAAGAAAAGCGTTAAACAATCCACTTACAGTGAGTTCACAGAAATCGATGCTATCAAGGCTTTTGCTTCTGTGTAGTCTCCCTTTAATTCGTCTTAGAGAAGGTTTTCCTTGGCTGACACTAGAAGTAGCACCATTAGGATTTTCAGAGGATGGTGTTACCCTGCAAGAAGAGGAAAATTCTTAAGAAGACTGGTTTACAGGTGAATACTTTTCTCAAGTATGAGGTAAGCATTTACTTGAGAATAGCTTTGGAGATCTCATACTCCTTTTTCAACCAAAAAGCTAAGAATCACAGTGGAGCTACATTCTACCAGATACCTTTCTAAATATTTCTTAGCAGCTTGCTAGTTTAGAAATTTTTCGTGACAGTTCAAATATTCCAACATTAAGATTCACTAAAAGTCAACTCTGTAACCATCAGAAAAGCAACCAAGACCAGACTGAAGTTTCCTAGGTAACTGAGAGGCACTGCTTCCCTCTGGGTGGTTATTTATCTAGTGCTCAGCCTGGTGCCTGGCACACCAGTGCACAGCAGCCATCACTGTCCCCAACCACAGAAACTGTTCAGGAGGATTCTGTTAAGCATGAAAATAGCCTTTAAAAATTTAAGCATGAGACGTAGCATGGACTTGAGGACACGGGGAGGCGGGGAAGGGTAAGCTGGGACGAAGTGAGAGAGTAGCACTGACATATATACACTACCAAATATAAAACAGATAGCTAGTGGGAAGCAGCTGCGTAGCACAGGGAGATCAGCTCGGTGCTTTGTGACCACCTAGAGGGGTGGGATAGAGATGGGTGGGATAGAGAGGGTGGGAGGGAGATGCAAGAGGGTGGGGATATGGGGATGTATGTATACATATAGCCGATTCACTCTGTTATACAACAGAAACTAACACAACATTGTAAAGCAATTATACTCCAATAAAGATGTTAAAAAAAAATTTAAGCATGACAGTCGACACTTAATTCAGTATTACTATGGAACCAAGAAAATTCAGATAAGAAACAGCACACAAACTAAGCCATCTACAGAACGCACCCTGGGCAACGTGTTCACACATACACACACACACTCTAGACTGCCATGTGTCCTCCTATTTCTGTGCCACTGCTGGTGGCAGCCTTGGAACAAGGTGCCTTGGGAACCTGGGAGGACACTGCTCAGTGGATTATGGTTTTAGAGATAAAAAAGATTATAAAGTAATGAGGCTGATTTGTAAGTGTGGCTGTGTGGTTTGTGAAAAACATAATCCTTATTTTATGATCAGATCTCCTATTTGTAATACATTCCATGTCCATATATTTATTAACCTTCATGACCTATTTAATTTTTGGTATTTAAAATGTTGTCTGAGGGATTTCCCTGGTGGTGCAGTGGTTAAGAATCCGCCTGCCAATGCAGGGGACACCAGTTCTATCTCTGCTCCTGGGAGATCCCACATGCCGCAGAACAACAAAGCCCATGCACCACAACTACTGAGCCTGTGCTCTAGAGCCCGCAAGCTACAACTACTGAGCCCACGAGCCATAACTACTGAGCCCGCATGCCACAACTACTGAAGTCCACACATCTAGAGCCGGTGCTATGCAACAAGAGAGGCCACTGCAGTGAGAAGCACGCGCACTGCAACGAAGAGTGGCCCCCGCTCACTGCAACGAGAGAAGGCCTGCGCACAGCAACGAAGACCCAACACAACCAAAAATAAATGAATAAAATAAATACATTTAAAAATAAAATAAAATGTCTCTTGTTGCTTGAAAAGGACACAAAGGATGGACTACTAGCAAAATTAATTTGACAACAAAAATAAGGTAGAAGTAAATACCATAAAATAGACTAGTTTAGGTACATCTACAGCTTAAAAGTACTCCATCCATATAGTCAGAATATTTGAAGAGTACAGAAAGATACAGAAACAACAAGTAAAAGCCTCCCCCCTCCCCCTCATCCCAAATCCCCATCCCTCTTCCTAAGGACAATCATTGACAACAGTTCTTTGTATAACCTTGCAGACAAATGCTCATGTTTATCTATGTATGTGTTAATCTCCTTTTGAAACTTTTAAGGCAAGGCACCAAATTGTTTATATTGTCCTGCATCTTATATTTTTCACTTAATTACCTATCTTGACACTCTCCCCATAATAACCCATACAGATCTATTTCATTGTTTTTTTTAATGGCTAACCACTATTCCATAGCATAGGTGTACGACAATTTATTCAATCATTCCCCTGTGATGGGCATTTAGTTTAGTTTTCAAATGTTTGCTATCAAACCACAAAGCAATGAACACCTTTTTTTGGACAACATCTTTGGGTACAAATGTAGTATTTACTTAGGAAAAGTTACTAGAAGTTGCTAAGTATTGCCTTTCAAAAAGACCTTACCAACTTACGCTTCCATCAACAGTATAACAATGCCCATTTGGCGGTCCTTAAATACAAGGACAATTTTACCATTTTATCTTATTAGTTAAAACTCAACTTCTCCGTGTCCTTCATTGTATTTGTCTTGCTGAGTTGATTTCTATAAAAGAGACTAGTATCGGGGGCTTCCCTGGTGGTGCAGTGGTTAAGAGTCCGCCTGCCAATACAGGGGATGCGGGTTCGTGCCCCGGTCCAGAAGGATCCCACATGCCGCGGAGCGGCTGGGCCCGTGAGCCACGGCCGCTGGGCCTGCGCGTCCGGAGCCTGTGCTCCGCAACGGGAGAGACCACAACAGTGAGAGGCCCGCATACCGCAAAAAAAAAAAAAAAAAAAAAAAGAGACTAGTATCGAGCTCCCCAGCGTGAATATGGATTTGTCAGTTGATCTTTGTATATCATTAGTTTTTCCTTTATATGTCTCAAATCTGTTTTATTAGATGCCTTAATGTTTGTAACTCAGATCTTCTTAGGGATTTAACCCTTTAGCATATGAAAAGTCTCTGTGCCAATTCAAGATTTTACCCTAAATGCTATTTTGTCTGATAATGTTTTCCATCTATATTTTTACATTAAACTTTTCCTGGCTTATCTTTTTCTGTGCTTGTATTTTTCACCTTTCCAAGTGTCTGTCTATCTCTCTCTTTTTAGCTGTACCTTTAACTCCTGGTAAACAGCATGTAGCTGTATTCCAAGTGTCTGTCTATCTCTCTCTTTTTAGCTGTACCTTTAACTCCTGGTAAACAGCATGTAGCTGTATTCCTTTTCTTTTTTACCCAATCTGGAATTCAGTATTTTTTGAGAGAACCTTAATCCATTCAAAGTACTCTTTACTCATATGTTTAGATTTATTCCTATCATCTTTGTTTTATGGTTTGTGTGTGTGTTTTTAAATTTAAATACTTTGGTTTTTTTTCTGCCTTTTCAGTATGATTGAGTTTTCTTTGCCCCGCCAGCCCGCAGACTCTTCCGCCCTTCCAATTAGTTTGAAAGTTGTACATTTTATAAGGGCAACTCTAACTCTAGCTAACTAACTATATGCATATATTTATGTATTTATATGTATATACACATACATGTATATGTAAATATACATACATACACATACATACGTGTTTAAACTCATATTTTTCTATCAGCATCTCTGGTTCATTGGTTTTCTTACCTCCTCTTACACAAGAAATGACATTAATACATCTTCATTTTCCTTCTTTGCCAGCACCACCACATCCCTGCCAAAAGTCCAACCCCCTCTTGGACATTTTTTTTTTTTGAATTTTTGAATTTTATTTTATTTTTTTTTATACAGCAGGTTCTTAGTACTTATCTACTTTATACATATTAGTGTATATATGTCAATCCCTATCTCCCAATTCATCCCACCACCACCACCCACCCCTGCCCCCACCACTTTCCCCCCTCGGTGTCCATACGTTTGTTCTCTACATCTGTGTCTCTATTTCTGCCCTGCAAACTGGTTGATCGGTCCCATTTTTCTAGGTTCCACTTATATGTGTTAATATACGATATTTGTTTTTCTCTTTCTGACTTACTTCACTCTGTATGACAGTCTCTAGATCCATCCACGTCTCTACAAATGACTCAATTTCGCTTTTTATGGCTGAGTAATATTCCACTGTATATATATATACTATATCTTCTTTATCCATTTGTCTGTTGATAGGCATTTAGGTTGCTTCCATGACCTGGCTATTGTAAACAGTGCTGCAATGAACATTGGGGTACAATGTTCAATTCTTTTTGAATTATGGTTTTCCCTGGGTATATGCCCAGTAGTGGGATTGCTGGGTCATGTGATAGTTCTATTTTTAGTTTCTTAAGGAACCTCCATACTGTTCTCCATAGTGGCTGTATCAATTTACATTCCCACCAACAGTGCAAGAGGGTTCCCTTTTCTCCACACCCTCACTGGCATTTGTTGTTTGTAGATTTTCTGATGATGCCCATTCTAACTGGTGTGAGTTGTAGTTTTGTAGTTTTGTAGTTTGTAGTTTTGATTTTCATTTCTCTAATAATTAGTGATGTTGAGCAGCTTTTCATGTGCTTCTTGGCCATCTGTAAGTCTTCTTTGGAGAAATGTCTATTTAGGTCTTCTGCCCATTTTTGGATTGGGTTGTTTGTTTAATATTGAGCTTCATTAGCTGTTTATATATTTTGGAGATTAATCCTTTGTTGGCTGATTCGTTGGCAAATATTTTCTCCCACTCTGTGGGCTGTCTTTTCGTCTTGTTTGTTGTTTCCCTTGCTTTGCAAAAGCTTTTAAGTTTCATTAGGTCCCATTTGTTTATTTTAGTTTTTATTTCCATTTCTCTAGGAGGTGGAACAAAAAAGATCTTGCTGTGATCTATGTCAAAGAGTGTTCTTCCTATGTTTTCCTCTAAGAGTTTTATAGTGTCCGGTCTTACATTTAGGTCTCTAATCCATTTTGAGTTTATTTTTGTGTATGGTGTTAGAGAGTGTTCTAATTTCATTCTTTTACATGTAGCTGTCCAGTTTTCCCAGCACCACTTATTGAAGAGACTGTCTTTTCTCCATTGTATATCCTTACCTCCTTTGTCATAGATTAGTTGACCATAGGTGCGTGGGTTTATCTCTGGGCTTTCTATCCTGTTCCATTGATCTATATTTCTGTTTTTTGCCAGTACCATATTGTCTTGATTACTGTAGCTTTGTAGTATAGTCTGAAGTCAGGGAGTCTGATTCCTCCAGCTACGTTTTTTTCCCTCAAGACTGCTTTGGCTATTCAGGGTCTTTTGTGTCTCCATACAAAGTTTAAGATTTTTTGTTCTAGTCCTGTAAAAAATGCCACTGGTAATTTGATAGGGATTGCATTGAATCTGTAGATTGCTTTGGGTAATATAGTCATTTTCACAATGTTGATTCTTCCAATCCAAGAACATGGTATATCTCTCCATCTATATGTGTCATCTTTGATTTCTTTTGAGAGTTCCTAACTTCTCTTTCTTTTCATCCCTTTCTTTTGTGAGTCTTTAGCTTACTTCTCCAGATTACTAATTTGTTTTTCAATTTTGTCAATTCAGCCATTCTTTTACTCCAATGAGTACATTTTAAATCTGTAAAGTGTCTAGTATGCTTTTTTATTAGTAGAATATTCTCTTGCATCTTTCTGAAAACCATGTTAATCCAAAGTTTTTCCTTTTTCTTAGAGATTAGTTCCTCTGTTTGTTGAATGTGGTATTCTCTTAATACTGGCTTTTTCCACTTGTTGTGTGATTTTTAAAGTCTATTTATATTTCTATTAGAGAACGTCTGTTTCCCCACAGTAGTGCTTAAGGTGGCCTGCCTTTGGCAGCTCTGGCAGAGACAGGACACACTGCTGGGAGGTCTGTGAGGCAGCTTCTCTTCTGTGTCAAGGGATGCAGTGGACATCTCAGTTTCAGCCCTGTCTCCCTGGCTCTAGTGCCCACATCACTGCCTCAGTGAGAAAGCAACACTGCTGTCCCCTCCGTGTCACACATCAGTGAGGATGAGGGAGTCAGATCTGATGAACCCCCCCCCCACATCCCCTGCTCCTTCTATCCCTTGATGCTGCTTCAAGCCTCCCACCCTTAACTTTGCAGGAATCTTCTGCACATTTTCCGGACAATGGTTTCTGCAAGGTATTTCTCTCAGTAGATCTGTCCCTATCTACTAACTACTTCTCAGACATTCCTCAAGAATGCTGGTCCATCGATGGTATTTTTTATTGTTTACTCAGACTGTTACTATTTTTGTTGTAGCTTTTTAAATTTATATTTTTGTTATTTCATTGGGTTCCAATGAGTCTACCTTTCAAGTCATCTCCCAGAGTAAAATTTGGGTGATGCCACTTTCATTATTCTTAACACAAAGAGCAGCACCCTGTACAGTTTTGTTCTCCTCTCTGCAGGGTAAAAGATTCCATAAAAATAATGAAAAACTCTGTTCAAGAAGAGGGCATATGGTCACTAATTATTAGAGAAATGCAAATCAAAACTACAATGAGGTATCACCTCACACCGGTCAGAATGGCCATCACCTACAAACAACAGATGCTAGAGAGAGTGTGGAGGAAAGGAACCCTGCTACATCGTTGGGATCCCTCCTACACTCTACACTAAAAACAGAGCTACCATATGATCCAGCAATCCCTCTCCTGCATATATATCTGGAGAAAACCATAATTCG
Organism: Leucopleurus acutus; assembly: GCF_964270905.1. Taxonomy (NCBI): domain Eukaryota; kingdom Metazoa; phylum Chordata; class Mammalia; order Artiodactyla; family Delphinidae; genus Leucopleurus; species Leucopleurus acutus. Next base: position 173,028,236 of record NC_139142.1, read on the forward strand.
AAAGGATACATGCACCCCAATGTTCATAGCAGCACTATTTACAATAGCCAAGACATGGAAGCAACCTAAATGTCCATCAACAGAGGAATGAATAAAGAAAATGTGGCACAGGGGCCTCCCTGGTGGGTGCAGTGGTTAAGAACCCGCCTGCCAATGCAGGGGACACGGGTTCGAGCCCTGGTCCAGGAAGATCCCACATGCCATGGAGCAACTAAGCCCATGCGCCACAACTACTGAGCCCGTGCTCTAGAGCCCATGAGCCACAAATACTGGGCCCACGTGCCACAACTACTGAAGCCTACCCGCCTACAGCCCATGCTCCGCAATAAGAGAAGCCACTGCAGTGAGAAGCCTGCACAGCGCAATGAAGAGTAGCCCCTGCTCACCGCAACTAGAGAAAGCCCCCGCACAGCAACAAGGACCCAATGCAGCCAAAAAATAAATAAATAAATTTATTTAAAAAAAAAAAAAGATGTGGTACACATACACAATGGAATATTACTCATCTATAAAAAAGAACAAAATAATGCCATTTGCAGCGACATGGATGGACCTAGAGATTGTCATACTGAGTGAAGTAAGTCAGAGAAAGACGGATATCATATGACATCGCTTATTGGAATCTAAAGAAATGGTACAAATGAACCTATTTACAAAACAGAAGTCCGGTCACAGATGTAGAAAGCAAACTTGTGGTTACTGGGGGGAAAGCAGGGGGAGGAATAAATTGGGAGATTGGGATTGACATATACACACTACTATGTATAAAAGAGATAACTAATAAGAACCTACTGTATAGTACAGGTTAGCACAATACTCTATAATGACCTATATGGGAATAGAATCTAAAAGAGTGGATATATATGTATGTATAACTGGCTCACTTTGCTGTACAGCAAAAACTAACACAACATTGTAAATCAACTATACTCCAATTTAAGAAAAAAAAGAAGAGGGCACGTGGGAAAGAAAAACAGAATGGTAAAACAATATACAAGGCTTAAATTTTCTTTATTTCCTCTCTCTCATTTCATGTTGATAGCACTGCTTATATGGTTTGATCATTTATAAGAAATTAACACAAATGTAATATAAACTTTTCTCCACAAAGAAAATTTTCAAAAGATTTTCCTCTCATCTGACTTAGACAGGCATCACTATTTTCATTTTTTCCAAACCTAAAAGCCTAAAACCTAAAGTCTGCAATAAGTATTTATATCCACCAAATTTTATAAATGACTAAAAGCCAAGAAATTTATCAGACTTAACACAATGTAATATTAAATCCAGTAATGAAGTAAAAGAGAAAAGAAAGATCCTAAATATAACTAGAAGAATGGACTCTCCCCCTCCCTACCAGGATCATAATAAAAACCTTTAATAACCAGGAGGGATGAGCTGGCATATACCAGGTGAATATCAGGTCGGTACCCGCCCTACCCACAGACTCACAGGGAGGATGGTGTCTTGTCCAAGAACTGAACCAGCTCCTAGAGAGTAATTTTAGTAACTTTGAAGCTCAGACCAGATCTCTGTGAAGCTAAAAGGTCAACTGTTAAAAAGCATATGGCTCAGTCATGGTCCCCCTTTCTTTGATGGGAGATAAAGAAAAGGAATAAACAGGTCCAGATAATAATGGACCAGATTATTATGCAGAAGGAGTCGAGATATAAGGGAATTTTAAATGTCACTTCTCTTTTGTTTTAATATTTCTCGAGAATTAGTATTTGTCCTGGGGTGGAAATACGTGTGTTCAAATAGTTCTCTGCTAGACATGCACAAGAATACAGAGGTGCATCTACAACTCACATGGGGAGTACTGCCTTTGCGTACTCGTGATGTGGAGTAAAAGGAGCCTCTGTCACCCCGAGGCACCGCTCTCCCCCAGCCTGAGGTATTCCCCCACTGAATACCTCAGACTGTGGAGATCATTCCCCAAATATTTAGGAGAACAGCCTTTGACGACAGGGAAATAAAGTTAGGAAGTGAGCTGTAAGCAGCTTGGATGCTTTCCCTTGAACTCTGGAGAAATCAATACTTGGCCTACAGTGAAGTTTTTCTTTTCCTAATTCTTAATTCCATTTAATCATCCCTAGGGGGTAACTGGGGAGAAAATGTCTGCCTCTCTCCACTCACTTCATAACTTCTCTAACAGCGTCATGTTTTTATTTGCAGCCTTGGCTGACAGGCTTAAAAGGCAGAAACCCGGAGTCCATCCTCTCATTTTGTTATAACTCAGCAGATTTGGCTCACGACCAGTTTTGACCACAGTTCACTTGGGACAAACAGCTCCCAAGCTCATCTACCACACTCATTTCTAATTTCTAGTGGAAAAGAACTCAAGAATAACGAATAATTGGGCAAAAATAATGAAGATCGTAAAAACAAAGCGGTTATACAAGAACTATCAAAATATCTAATAATCCTTCTACAATATATTAATTATAAAATATAAGCAACTGACAGCTACAACCAAGTCAAGATAACACTTATGAGAGAGAGCAAAGCATCCTTCCCCCAAATGAGGGGAATTCCAAACAAGAGTGTGAGAACAGGAGCCTTGAGATACTGCTAAGTATAGCAGGGCAGCTGACTTTATAAGGATACTGAGTACTTCTGAAGGATTCTTCAGTAGTGCTAGCAAAATGCTAATTTTTGTTTACGAGTACCAGACTTCGGAAACCTTAATAGCTCACTGAAAAGGTTCATATTAATGGCCCTTAGTTGTACTTATAAATAATAATGTGTGTAACTGCCTACAGTTTGCTCATTAAAGAAACCAAGGAAGGACTTGGATATTGGTCCCATCCAATCAGGGAACTCTGTGAGCCGTGAATGGGCCACAGGTCACCCTGGGAGAAACAACATCCTATAAGGGACATTCCCGTCCTTTTGTTCCTGTCTTCAGTCCGTCTCTCTTTCTGGACTGGCACGTCCTCGCTCAAATATGTTTTTAACCCCAAGAACTGGCAAAAAACCTGAGGTGTGACTCTGGGCAAGCCAATGACCTCATCTGTAAAGTTGGGGAGATACAGCCCCCACCTCACAGAGGGATATAGGGCCCAGCACGGAACAAGCTCAATGAACAGCAGCTCTTCTTATTTCTGGAATCTGACTATTAGATGACAACTTCAGTGGACGAATGGATACTGCAAGGCCTTCAATACTTACTGACTCAACTGGGAGAAACAGACTTAGAAGCATGAAGAAAATGATATGACACTCTTTTCCCCTAAGATCCGTGTAAATGCTCCTGAAAGCACTCAATGCAAAAATCAAGGCTCTGGGGAGACATTCAAGATGGCGGAGGAGTAAGATGTGGAGATCACCTTCCTCCCCACAAACACATCAGAAATACATCTACGTGTGGAACAACTCCTCCAGAACACCTACTGAACGCTGGCAGAAGAGCTCAGACTTCCCAAAAGGCAAGAAACTCCTCACGTACCTGGGTAGGGCAAAAGAAAAAACAGAGACAAAAGAATAGGGACGGGACCTGCACCACTGGGAGGGAGCTGTGAAGGAGGAAAGGTTTCCACACACTAGGAAGCCCCTTCACCGGTGGAGACGGGGTTGGGGGCAAGCTTTGGAGCCACGGAGGACAGCGCAGCAACAGGGGTGCAGAGGGCAAAGCGGAGAGATTCCCGCACAGAGGATCGGTGCCGACCAGCACTCACCAGCCCAAGAGGCTTGTCTGCTCACCCACCAGGAAGGGCGGGGGCTGGGAGCTGAGGCTCTGGCTTCGGAGTTCAGATCCCAGGGAGAGGACTGGGGATGCCTGCGTGAACACAGCCTGAAGGGGGCTACTGCGCCACAGCTAGACGGGAGGGAGTCCGGGAAAAAGTCTGGACCTGCCGAAGAGGCAAGAGACCATTGTTTCAGGGTGCGTGAGGAGAGGGGATTCAGAGCACCGCCTAAATGAGCTCCAGAGACAGGCGCAAGCTGCGGCTATCAGCGCGGACCCCAGAGACGGGCATGAGACGCTGAGGTTGCTGCTGCCGCCACCAAGAAGCCTGTGTGCAAGCACAGGTCACTATCCACACCTCCCCTGCCGGGAGACTGTGCAGCCCGCCACTGCCAGCGCACCATGATCCAGGGACAACTTCCTGGGGAGAACACATGGCGTGCCTCAGGCTGTTGCAACGTCATGCCAGCCTCTGCCTCCACGAAGAACAGACGCCCTCAGGCGACCTACACGCAGAGGCGGGGTCAAATCCAAAGCTGAACCCCAGGAGCTGGGCGAACAAAAAGAAAGGGAAATTTCTCCCAGTAGCCTCAGGAGCAGCAGATTAAATCTCCACAATCAACTTGATGTACCCTGCACCTCTGGAATACCTGAATAGACAACGATTCATCCCAAAATTGAGGCAGTGGACTTTGTGTGATTTTGTCTGTAGACCTTTGCTTTTAACATTTGTCCTGGGGGTCTGTCTGTCTGGTTTTTTTGTTTGTTTGGTTGGGGGATTTTTTAGTATCGTTTTTAACAATTGTTATGATTGATGGATTTGTTTTCTGGTTTGGTTGCTCTCTTCTTTCTTTTATTTTTATTACTTTTTCATTTTTAATAATTTTTTTATTTTTTAATAACTTTATTTTTTTCTTTCTTTCTTTCTTTTTTTCTCCCTTTTCTTCTGAGCCATGTGGCTGACAGGGTCTTGGTGCCCTGGCCGGGTGTCAGGCCTGTGTCTCTGAGGTGGGAGAGCCGAGTTCAGGACACCGGTCTACCAGAGACCTCCCGGCTCCACGTAATATCAAATGGCGAAAGCTCTCCCAGAGATCTCCCATCTCAACGCTAAGACCCAGCTACACTCAACGACCAGCAAGCTACACTGCTAGACACCCTATGCCAAACTAGCAAGACAGGAACACAAACCCACCCATTAGCAGAGAGGCTGCCTAAAATCATAATAAGGTCACAGACACCCCAAAACAAACCAGCGGACGCAGTCCTGTCCACCAGAAAGACAAGATCCAGCCTGATCCACCAGAACACAGGCACCAGTCCCCTCCACCAGGAAGCCTACACAACTCACTGAACCAACCTTAGCCACTGGGGGCAGACACCAAAAACAAAGGGAACTACGAACCCGCAGCCTGCTAAAAGGAGACCCCAAACACACTAAGTTAAGCAAAATGAGAAGACAGAGAAACACATGGTAGATGAAGGAGCAAGGTAAAACCCCACCAGACCAAACAAATGAAGAGGAAACAGGCAGTCTACCTGAAAAAGAATTCAGAGTAATGATAGTAAAGTGATCCAAAATCTTGGAAACAGAATGGAGAAAATACAAGAAACCTTTAAGAAGGACGTAGAAGAACTAAAGAGCAAACAAACAATGATGAAGAAAACAATAAATGAAATATGTTCTACATGTGGAACAATCAATAATGAAAGGACATATTTAAAGTGATGAAAGGGAAAAACCTACCACCATGATTACTCTACCCACCAAGGATCTCATTCAGATTCAATGGGGAAATTAAAACCTTTACAGACAAGCAAAAGCTAAGAGACTTCAGCACCACCAAACAAGCTTTACAACAAATGCTAAAGGAATTTCTGTAAGCAGGAAACACAAGAGAAGGAAAAGACCTACAATAACAAACCCAAAACACTTAAGAAAATTAAGGAACATACATATCGATAACTAACTTTAAAGTAAATGGATTAAATGCTCCAACCAAAAGACAGAGACTGGCTGAATGGATAGAAAAACAAGGCTCATATATGTGCTGTCTACAAGGGACCCACTTCAGACCTAGGGACACATACAGACTGAAAGTGAGGGGATGGAAAAAGATATTCCATGCAAATGGAAATCACAAGAATGCTGGAGTAGCAATACTCATGTCAGATAAAATAGACTTTATAATAAAGACTGTGACAAGAAATAAGGAAGGACACTACATAATGATCAAGGGATCAAGCCAAGAAGAAAACATAACAATTATAAATATTTATGCACCCAAAATAGGAGCACCTCAATACATAAGGCAAATGCTAACAGCCATAAAAGGGGAAATCGACAGTAACACAATAATAGCGGGGGACTTTAACACCCCACTTACACCAATAGACAGATCATCCAGACAGAAAATAAATAAGGAAACACAAGCTTTAAATGACACAACAGACCAGATAGACTTAATTGATATTTATAGGACATTCCACCCGAAAGCGGAAGAATACACTTTCTTCTCGACTGCACATGGAAAGTTCTCCAGAACAGATCACAACTTGGGTCACAAATAAAGCTTGGAAATTTAAGAAAACTGAAATTGTATTAAGCATCTTCTCTGATCACAATGCTATGAGACTAGATATCAATTACAGGAAAAAATCTGTAAAAAATGCAAACACATGGAGGCTAAACAATAAACTACTAAATAACCAAGAGATCACTGAAGAAATCAAAGAGGAAGTCAAAAAATACCTAGAAACAAATGATAATGAAAACACGACGAAGCAAAACCTATGGGATACAGCGAAAGCAATTCTAAGAGGGAAGTTTATAGCAATACAATCCTACCTAAAGGAACAAGAAACATCTCAAATAAACAACCTAACCTTACACCTAAAGCAATTAGAGAAAGAACAACAAAAAACCTCCAAAGTTAGCAGAAGGAAAGAAATCATAAAGATCAGATCAGAAATAAATGAAAAAGAAATGAAGGAAACAATAGCAAAGATCAATAAAACTAAAAGCTGGTTCTTTGAAAAGATAAACAAAATTGATAAACCATTAGCCAGACTCATCAACAAAAATGGGGAAAAGACCCAAATCAATAGAATTAGAAATGAAAAAGGAGAAGTAACAACTGACACTGCAGAATATAAAGGATCATGGGAGATTACTACAAGCAACTCTATGCCAATAAAATGGACAACCTGGAAGAAATGGACAAACTCATAGAAAAGCACAACCTTCCAAGACTGAACCAGGAAGAAACAGAAAATATAAACAGACCAATCACAAGCACTGAAATTGATACTGTGATTTAAAAATCTTCCAACAAACAAAAGCCCAGGACCAGATGGCTTCACAGGCGAATTCTATCAAACATTTAGAGAAGAGCTAACACCTACCCTTCAGCAAATACAGCAGAGGGAGGAACACTCCCAAAATACTCTTCCAAAATACAGCAGAGGGAGGAACACTCCCAAACTCATTCTACGAGGCCACCATCACCCTGATACCAAAACCAGACAAAGATGTCACAAAAAACGAAAACTACCGGCCAATATCACTGATGAACATAGATGCAAAAATCCTCAACAAAATACTAGCAAACAGAATCCAGCAGCACATTAAAAGGATCATACACCATGATCAAGTGGGGTTTATTCCAGGAATGCAAGGATTCTTCAATATATGCAAATCAATCAACGTGATACACCATATTAACAAATTGAAGGAGAAAAACCATATGATCATGTCAATAGATGCAGAGAAAGCTTTCGACAAAATTCAACATCCATTTATGATAAAAACCCTCCAGAAAGTAGGCATAGAGGGAACTTACCTCAACATAATAAAGGCCATATATGACAAACCCACAGCCAACATCGTTCTCAAAGGTGAAAAACTGAAACCATTTCCTCTAAGATCAGGAACAAGACAAGGTTGTCCACTCTCACCACTGTTATTCAACATAGTTTTGGAAGTTTTAGCCACAGCAATCAGACAAGAAAAGGAAATAAAAGGAATCCAAATCGGAAAAGAAGAAGTAATGCTGTTACTGTTTGCAGATGACATGATACTATACATAGAGAATCCTAAATATGCTACCAGAAAACTACTAGAGCTAATCAATGAATTCGGTAAACTAACAGGATACAAAATTAATGCACAGAAATCTCTTGCATTCCTATACACTAACAATGAAAAATCTGAAAGAGAAGTTAAGGAAACACTCCCATTTACCACTACAACAAAAAGAATAAAATACCTAGCTATAAACCTACATAAGGAGACAGAAGACCTGTATGCAGAAAACTATAAGACGCTGATGAGAGAAATTAAAGGTGATATAAACAGATGGAGAGATATACCATGTTCTTGGATTGGAATAATTAACATTGTGAAAATGACTATACTACCCAAAGCAATCTACAGATTCAATGCAATCCCTGTGAAACTACCAATGACATTTTCCACAAAACTAGAACAAAAAAATCTTAAAATTTGTATGGAGACACAAAAGACTCCAAATAGCCAAAGCAGTCTTGAGGGAAAAAAACGTAGCTGGAGGAATCAGACTCCCTGACTTCAGACTATACTACAAAAGCTACAGTAATCAAGACAATATGGTACTGGCAAAAAACAGAAATATAGATCAATGGAACAGGATAGAAAGCCCAGAGATAAACCCACGCACCTATGGTCAACTTATCTATGACAAAGGAGGCAAGGATAGACAGTCCTTCAGTAAGTCTCTTATTGAAGACAGTCTCTTCAATAAGAGAGACAGTCTCTTCAATAAGTGGTGCTGGGAAAACTGGACAGCTACATGTAAAAGAATGAAATTAGAACACTCCCTAACACCATACACAAAAATAAACTCAAAATGGATTAAAGAGCTAAATGTAAGGACAGACACTACAAAACTCTTAGAGGCAGAACACTCTATAACATAAATCACAGCAAGATCCTTTTTAACCCATTTCCTAGAGAAATGGAAATAAAAATAAACAAATGGGACTTAATGAAACCTAAAAGCTTTTGCACAGCAAAGGAAAACATAAACAAGATGAAAAGACAACCCTCAGAATGTGAGAAAATATTTGCAAATGAAGCAACTGACAAAGGATTAATCTCCAAAATTTACAAGCAGCTCATGCAGCTCAATATCAAAAATACAAACAACCCAATCCAAAAATGGGCAGAAGACCTAAATAGACATTTCTCCAAAGAAGATATACAGACTGTCAACAAACACATGAAAGGATGCTCAACATCACTAATCATTAGAGAAATGCAAACCAAAACTACAATGAGGTATCACCTCACAGCAGTCAGAATGGCCATCATCAAAAAATCTACTAACAGTAAATGCTGGAGAGGGTGTGGAGAAAAGGGAACCCTCTTGCACTGTTGGTGGGAATGAAAATTGATACTATGGAGAACAGTATGGAGGTTCCTTAAAAAACTAAAAATAGAACTACCGTACAACCCAGCAATCCCACTACTGGGCATATACCCTGAGAAAACCATAATTCAAAGAGTCATGTACCACAATGTTCACTGCAGCTCTATTTACAATAGCCAGGACATGGAAGCAACCTAAGTGTCCATCGAGAGATGAATGGATAAAGAAGGTGTGGCACATATATACAATGGAATATTACTCGGCCATAAAAAGAAACGAAATTGAGTTATTTGTAGTGAGGTGGATGGACCTAGAGTCTGTCATACAGAGTGAAGTAAGTCAGAAAGAGAAAAACAAATACCGTATGCTAACACATGTATATGGAATGTTAAAAAAAAAATGGTTCCGAAGAACCTAGGGGTGGGACAGGAATAGAGACACAGATGTAGAGAATGGACTTGAGGACACGGGAAGGGGGAAGGGTAAGCTGGGACGAAGTGAGAGTGTGGCATGGACATATATACACTACTAAATGTAAAACAGATAGCTAGTGAGAAGCAGCCACATAGCACAGGGAGATTAGCTCGGTGCTTTATGACCAGCTAGAGGGGTGGGATAGGGAGGGTGGGAGGGAGACACAAGAGGGAGGAGATACTGGGATGTATGTATATGTATAACTGATTCACTTTGTTATAAAGCAGAAATTAACACACCATTGTAAAGCAATTATACCCCAATAAGATGTTAAAAAAAAATCAAGGCTCTGACAACAATAAACTTATTATGAAAATAATTTTTGCATTTCACCTAAAATAGACAGGAGTAACAGCTATTTGGGCCTCACACCCGCTGAACAGCAAGGAGCCGGCCATGGTTCCCGCAATGGACTGAACTGTGCCCCTCCTCCCCCCACCTCCTAACAACCCAGTGGATGTGACCCTGTTTAGAGAAAGTGTCTTCACAGAGGTTACTATGGTGAGCATCTCGAGATGAGCTCACCCTGGATTACCCAGCTGGACCCTAACTCCGATGACAAGTGGTCTTATAAGTGGTCTTATAAGAGACACACAGACAAGACCACATGAGGGTGCTGAGAGAGACTGAAGAGGAACCCAAGGAACACTGGGGCCACAGACACTAGAGGAGGCAGGAAGGATTCTCCCCAGAGCTCTTGGGGGAGCGTGGCCCTGCCGATGCTTTTATTTCAGACTCTGGCCTCCAGAACTGGGGGAGAAGAAATTCCTGTTGCTTTCAGTGATCTGTTACAGCAGATCTAGGAAATACCGTGCTCTACTGCTTCTGTCCAGCACTGGTACTGGTTCTGTCCATCTGAACCATTATCTGAGGTCCTCAGAGCAGGCAGCAGCCGCACAAACTCACATCTCCCTCGGGTAACAGGCCTGAGTTCCAGGTTCGTGAACAGTAATGATTCAGAACCAAACACTGCAAACACTCCTACTTACTAAACTTAGAGAAGGAGTCAAGGAGAAGAGGGCTCCTGCAGGCTCCACTGATGCAGGTGTGTCCGCTTCAGTTTCCATGTAAAATGGCCTGCAAGTGCTCTACTCCTTAAAGGATTTGTAGAGCCAGTTAGAAAGACAGAAAGATATTGCAAAGAGGAAAGCGGATGAGCACAAGTGGCCAAACTACATACGAGTGTGGGGCCAAAGCACTGGTCCATTCAACCGTAACCTTCACTTAGACAGGCATAAGCTTTGCAGGTATGCAGTCTTCCCATACAGACTGTAATAGTTAAAAGAGAGAGAAACACAGGGAGCCTACACATCTTCCTAAACGTCTTCACATAAACCTTTATATAAGCCATGAACAATGACTGTGGTATGTCCTCACATCTTGTAAATGGACATAAGCTGGTGCACCCCAAGGTCTGAATGCACTATTGATGTCGCCTGTGGGTTCCCACCAACCACTCTGGAGACAGACCCCGTCCTCTCATCTTCTAGCCAAATAATGGCCCCATCCATCTCAAATTCTCCACATGCAGTTGCTAGGGCACTGGCAAAATGAAATGTTATCTAGAAAATAAATTCCAGAGACGTAAGAGATAGATTAACCAGGCAGCACAATATTCTCCAACAACAACAACAAAAGACTATACATCTATGTCCCAAAGTACCACTCAGTGCCGAGTTTTGTAGAGTGTGCTCTTCACTTTGCCACTGGAGAAAGTAGATGAACATTTGCAAATCCGCTTACCACTGAGTCCTGAAATGCTCATTTAAGATTGTGGGAAAGCTCAATGAAATCCCCCTCTTTCCAGGCTGTCTCTTCATAAGACGGTTCTTAATGCTGGTCCCAGGTCACTGCCTGCCTCAGACGTGAATCTCTAGAGTACAAATGTTACCGGGATTTTATTTCCTTGTGTTCTCTCTTCACAAACTCTATACTCGGGAAACTAGTTTCAGAAGCAGCACTCCAATGATAAGAAAGAATAAACCAAGCTTCTTGACCTTGTGACCAATTGCTGCTAATATTCATGCCTAACAGCTCCTCAAACCTTATTTCCACATCTTGGTTTTTAAGTGTAACATGAAGAAAATTTCCTTGAGAATTCCTTGGCGGTCCAGTGGTTAGGACTCTGCGCTTTCACTGCCAAGCATGCAGGTTCAATCCCTGGTCAGGAAACTAAGATCCTGCAAGTCGTTCAGCGCAGCCAAAAAAAAAAAAAAAATTCCTTAACTTTCTTTTCCAATTATGCATTAAGAATTCATTTATTCAGCAGTTATCTTTTGCGAACTTATTTTGTACCAGACACTGCTTGAAGGGAATTTAGTAATCAACTAAACAGACTAAAGCCCCGGCCCCATGCTGCTTAACATTCTAGGGCGGGGGGAGAAGCGATATATATGAAAATTAAGTAAAATAGGCAGTGTGTTCGATACTGATAAGCACTCAGGAGAAAATCTGGGTGGCAGGTAAGACTGTTGGTGCTGACCTCTTCTTTTTTTTTTTTTTTTTTTCTGTAAACCATCCATCTGAAAAGTCAACTTCAAATGTTACCGCTTCTTGCTTCAGAATAATGACATATTCTTGATGTATTTGCTAAAACTTTCTTCCATGGACATTTCTTAATTCAATCACTGTCAACTTTTACCAGCCTAGTCTTCCAGGTGTTGTCACTTGATGTTCATCAAATTAAAATATTTTGCAGAATAAATTTATCTTTTTTTAACAACTGGGCGGGAGTGGGGGGTGGGGGGGTGGAGGAAGACAATAATATTTACTCAGCACCTACTATGCAGCGGGGGAGAGTGGCCAGCACTTTGTATTGACCATCAAAGTTGGTCTACACATGGCCCCATGAGGTAGACAACATTGTTCCCATTTTACAGATGAAGAAACAGATTCTCCAGCAACTTGTCTATGGTCACACAATAAGTGGCACAGCTGAAATTTGGACTCTGCTGCTCATAATTTTTGGTCTTACCTCCAAAATTCTCCACTATTGACAGTTTTCTTTTAAGCTTTTTCCTGGCTGCTCAATCCTTATGTTCCTTAGATCGTTATTCCATTTTGCCTTACATAGCAGACATTACTCTTCCCAATGCTTAGATACAGCCTCACTTCCTCTCCCTATAACCTTAAAATTAAACTGAACTATGTTCAGTTGAATTGAATCAACCTCTATAAACTATATTAACCACGCATTTTTTAATTGTAATAACCACTGAATACCACAATCACCGGCACCCCTTTCTACAGTCACCACCCCTTTACTGGACCATTCCTCTTGTGACAGAACCGCACACCTAAGTCCCAAGTGGATGGAACGCCTGGGTCGCCACTGGGATTCCCTGTGACATGTTTACATGCTAATAAAACGCGATACAATCCGATAGATGATCCGGTGTCCACACCGTTTCCAGGTGACCCTAGACACCTTTCTTTAGGGGCGTTCTTCCCGTTACCCCGAGAGCGGTTTCCAGGTGGGAGCACCAGACGGCCTACAGGTAAAGCCCAGTCACCGACCCCGCGAGGATGACCCCGCCGGCCGCGGACGTCCCGACCCGGATCGGCGGCCGATGGATCCGAGGCGCCGCAGGAAACGCACGGCGAGCCCGGCGGGACGTTCGGAGCCAGAACCTGCCGGCGCGGCGTCTCCCTCGGCCGCGGTCCCCGCCCCGCCCGGCCGCGCGCTCTCTGGTGACCGAGGGGGTTGCTAGTGCCCACGGCCCGGCCCCCGGCCCCCGGCCCGTTGCCCCCCGCCGACCCCCGCCCCCGGGCCCCGCCCTCACCACAGCCTCCTCCTGAGCGGCAGAAGGCTGCCACGGTTGGACGGCGTGACGCCGATGGCCATCTGCAGCACCGTCAGGTACTTCTGGTACTTCATCTTGTCCCCGCTCCGCTCGCGGCCCGGACCCCGCCGCCGCCGCCGCCGCCGCCGGCACAGCCCCTCCAGGCGCCGCATAGGTCAGCCCTGGGCCATCCGCCGCCGCCCGCACCTACCACCCCGCGCCCCTGCAGCCGCCGCCGCCGCCGCCGCCGCCGCCGCCGCCGCCACCGCCGCCGCCGTGCGTCCGGCCGTGCGTGCCGGGTCCCGCGCCCGCGTGCGTGCGTGCCCGCCGCTCCCGCCGCCGCCGCCGTGCGTGGCCCGCGCCCCGTCGTCCCCGCGCTGCGCACCGGCTGGCGGGGCTCTGGTCCGGAACGGCGGGCGAGGCCGGTACCGCCCCGCATTGCCCCCCCCCCGACCCGCCCATCCCGTCCTCCGCCCCGCCCCCGCGGCCTCGCTCCCCTCAGCGCTTGGCGGGAGCTCGCTTTCCACCACCTCACTCCCACAGAATCCCAACCACAACCTTCCAGAAAGGGAAAAATTACTATTTTGTATTTATAATTACCCCCGAATAGCTGTCACCGTCACTTATGCTCTACCCTGAAGTGTGTGGACGCGTGCTGTATATAAAATACACGCGTGTCTGTGTGCTGTACGTGTGGATACTGCGTGTGTACACGTGCGGGCCTCACTGGCGGGCAGGCAGGCGGTGGACAGGACCCTGAACCGTGCAAAACCATCTTCATCAAGGGGAAAATCAACATTGTTCCACGACCTTTAAAAATGTCCAAACATGCCTAGCTGTTCATTCATGGTTATAAATGTGTAGGGAAACGAAAAAAAAAAAAGCAAACCAATCATTTGTTATGCTGTAAAGCATTACAAACATGGAGACTTGAAGTGTTTTATTTCTGTGTAGGAAAAACTTAACAAGAGTGGCTTGAACAGTGCTTGTCTTTTCCTGAGAGTCGTTATATGCCGAGAAAGCACCTTTTCTGTGTCTTGGCAAAGCGTCCTGTTTGGGTCACTTTCAACGTTCTATCCTCTGGGCGTTCTCCATCGCGGAGTGTGTCCGAGTTCCTTTAATGCTATGTCCTCTGGGACGTCCCCATCCTTTTGTCACAGCCGCTTTCTTCATTCAAGTTTACATTCCGTGCGATTCCCCCAGCGGCGCATCTAAAGGCTCTGGAAAGGTGGCAACATCTGCATTCCCACAGTTGCCTATTTTTTTATAACTCCAATTACATTCCATTCATATTTCATGCCACTTCCATCTTTATCGTTTTTTGTTTCTTTGCTGCACTTCCATCTTTGTTGCCCAATTTCCTCTTTCAGTTACCCTTTTTCTGTTTTTGTTTTTTAACAAGGCTCTGTGAGTATATCACTGGGAGAAAAGGAGGCAACACAACGGCACACTTTGCTGTCAGTGGCTAAGCTAAAAAATGCTCAGAGACCAAATACTGACAACTTTGAAAGAACTGCTGTCACTGATCGTGATGCACATGTTATGTGGTGATTTCTGGACTAAAGAGCTGGCGTCAAGTTTGTACTATATGTATTGGTACTGGATGTATTTACTCACAGTATGCCATGAGAACTGAAATTTCACCCATATTGTTGAGCAGCTGGTATTATTTAATTAAACCGTGGTAGCTGACATCAGGCATATCTGAACCTGCAAAGCAAGGGCGGCCTGGAAGCAGGTGTATACTGTATGTGTATGTGAAGAGCACAGATAACAAGTGCCTATGCACCCACCAGGCAGAATGATCAAATGTCAACCCACTCCCACTACAATGCATCCCTCCTGTACATCTACTTAAACACTTCATTTTCAAATTAATTAGCACACAGGAGAATTAGAAAAAAAACAGTCTCCTGCTGGTTTAGGCTCTCAACATGATTTCACAGTCACTTCGGTAGAAAAGCAGGTCTAAATCTATTTCACTTTTGTTTATTCAGAGGTTTTAGCTCTCACATAAAATAAGGAGTTGGCAGATCTTTCACACTGCAAATGTATATTCATAACTGGGAGAGGACCTTTTAAAAGGTACTGGGAGCAGTACTTTTAAAAGACATCAGAGTCTGTACTTATCTATTCACCATTTCTTAGATGTGCTCATCCTTTTGCATCACCTTGCTATACTGTTGTAAGGTATTTGATGAAAATACTGCACTGTACTCAAGGATTTAGATAACTGGAGGTTGAGGGGATCTATTCAGGATAACAAGGGATAAAAACAAATCTGGCAGAAGCACCATCCAGCATGGCAGAAAAATCTGCTTCTCCATAAAAAGAGAGTGCTGGCTTAAATTGTCAAATCAACCTTTTCAGAACCCCAGAAATCAACCAAAGGCTTGCAACAATCCCAAGATTGTTTTTCACGAAAAATGACTGAATCTTGATAAGAACAGTGAGCCTTATGGGATTTTAACTTGCCCACTTCCCAACCCCTTCTACCCAGCCCTGTGGTAGCCTTGGAAACTAATAGCCTCATAACTACAATAGCTTTGAAACCCAGTAGACTAGCAGCCACTGGAAGGGAAGAATGGGTTTAGAGGTCCCCAAAAGCCTTATCTCCAGAGAACTGTCATTATTTGACCTGTTGGCAACTCCGCTCACAAGGCTTGTTTTTATTTGACCTGCCTCAGAATTCACTCTGTGCAACCAGCCCTATCCTCAGGGCATTTGTCAAAAACAATCAGCAGCAGTTGTTTAACATCACAGCTGCCTGAGGTGGTGAAACCAGTTGGGGCTAACAAGAGGTTAACCAAAAAAATGCAAAAATGGGGAATGAGAGTCCATAGTGTGCCTTGAAAGCTCTGACATATTCCTGGGAATCCAGAATGCCATGCACAGTGCAGGACTGTGCACACACTCAGGAAACACCTGAGAAGGCCCTAATCTCTCACTTCTGGTTGACTTCGAGGTTCAGTGCAAGCAGAAAGTGAAGGCTAAAGAAGAGTCATAACTTACCTACCAGAATATTGAAGGCATGCCCCAACACACACACAGCCTCTCAGCAAAGGCTAGGAGATTTACTGGTTCAAAGCATTTAAGTAAACCTCTGTCCAATAATTAGCTGACCACTAAACTACCAGATCAGGGACGTCAGTGGCCACAGGTGACAACGAATACAGACTTTACAGAATTAGTCTGGAAAAATCACTAGACAAGCAACAACAATGAACCTTGGGGTAGGAGGAGGGATATTATTTCTAGAATGGCCACATTTTGTTATTCAAAATGTCCACACTACAACAACAACAAAAAATTACAGGACATGCAAAGCAACAGAAAAATACAGTCCATATATAGGGGAAAAAGTTGTTAACAGAAACTGTTCTTGAGGAAGCCCAGGCATTGGACTTACCGGACAAAGACTTTAAATCAGCTATTATAAATATGTTCACTAAAGGAAACCATGTGCTAAGAATTAAGGAAAGTATGATAAGAATATCTCACCAAATAGATAATATCAATAAACAGAAATTTAAAAAAAATAGAAACCTGGAGTTTTGAAAAACACAATAAGTGAAATTAAAAATTCAACAACATATTTGAACTGGCAGAGTAACAGTCAGTGAACTCTAGTATAAATCAACTGAGTTTATCCAGTCTGATGAATAGAAAGGGAAAAGAATGAAGAAAAACAAACAGATTCAGAGACCTATGAAAAAACATTAAACATACCAATATATGCATAAAGTCCCAAAGGAAAGGAGAGAGAGAAAGGACCCAAAGTATATTTGAAGAAATAATAACTAAAAACTTCCCAAATGTTGTGAAATATATTAATCTGCATTCAAGGACATTCAAGGAGTACAAAGAACTCCAAGTAGAATATACTCAAAGCAGTCCAGGGACTTCCCTGGTGCTACAATGGGTAAGACTCCACACTCCCAATGCAGGGGGCCCAGGTCCGAACTCTGGTCGGGGAACTAGATCCCGCATGCATGCCACAACTAAGAAGCACGCATGTGGCAATTAAAAAGTCCGCATGCTGCAACTAAAAGATCCTGTGTGCCGCAACCAAGACCTAGTGCAGCCAAAACTAAATAAATAAAAATAAAATCTTTAAAAGAACAAAAAAAAATACAGCAGTCCACACCTAGGCTAATAGTCAAACTGTTGAAAGCCAAAAACAATAAGAGAATCTTAAAGCAGCAAGAGAAAAGCAACTTATCACATATAAGGGATCCTCAATAAGATTAACATCTGACTTCTCATCAGAAATGGAGGTCAGAAGGCAGAATGAAGACATTTAAAGGGCTGAAAGAAAAAGACTATCATCTGAGAATTCTACAGCCAGCAACAGTATACTTCAAAAATGAAGGAGAAATTAAGGCATTCCCAGATAAACTAAAACTGAGAATCATGCCTAGCATACATGCACTTTAAGAAATACCAAAAGACTCCTTCAGGCTGAGATGAAGGATACTAAAGAGTAACTTGAAGCCACATGAAGAAATATAGAACATTTATAAAAAATAACTATCGAATATAAAAGAGAGTATAAAATATTTAAAAAATTTTAATTTTTAAAATCTTTTAATTAAAAATATTTTTATTTGAAACTCTTTTATCTGATTTAAAAGACAAATACATAAAGCAACAATTATAAACTGTATTGATGGGCTTATAATGTGTGCATGTACATATACATATTTATGTATTTATATGTAATTTGAATGATAATAACAGCACAAAGAAGAAGGGAGAGAATGGGGCACTATTGGGGCCTAGTTTTGGTGTCCTATAGAAATTAAATTAGTATTAATTTTACCTAGATTATTTTAAGTTAAGAAGTTAATTGTAATCCCCAAGACAACCATTAAAAAAGCAACTTTTTAAAATATAGTAAAAGAAACAACAAGGAAATTAAAATACTACACTAGAAAATATACAGCAAAAACGAAGGCAGTAATAGAGAAACAGAGGAACAAAAAGACATAAGATATGTAGAAAACAAATAGCAAAATGGCAGCCATAAATCCTTCCTTATCAGTAATTTCATTAAATGTAAATATACTAAATATTCCAAGCAAAAGACAGAGATAGAATAGACATAAAAACATGATCCAACTATATGCTATCTACAAGAGACATACTTTAAAGTCACAAATGGGTTGAAAGTAAAAGGATGGAAAGACATGTACCATGTAAAAACAAAGATGAAGTGGCTATACTAATATCAGACAAAATAGACTTTCAGAGATAAATTGTTCCTAGAAACAAAGAAAAACATTTTATACTGACAAAAGCGTCAATCCATCAAGAAAACATAACATTTAAGAAATGCATTGCACATAACAGCAGAACCCCCAAATAGCAAAATCTGACGGAACTGAAGGGGAAAAGCAGACAATTCAACAATAATAATCGGAGATTTCAATATCCCCACTTTTCGTAATGGATAGAACAAGGCAGATGATCAACAAGGAAAAAGAAGTCTTGAACAATACCAAAGTCTTGAACAAAACCCAACTAGACCCAACACATTTGTGGATCATTTGCATCCAACACAGTAGAATACACATTCTTTTCAAGTGCACATGGAACATTCTTCAGGATAAATCATATATCAGACCACAAAACAAGCCCTCGATACATTTAAAAGTATTGAAACCATACAAAGTATGTTCTCCAACCACAATGGAATTAAATCAAAAACCAGTTACAGAAGGAAATTTGGGGAATTCAAAAATATGTGAAAATTAAACAAAACACCCCTAAACCTAAATAACGAATGGAACAAAGAAGAAATCATAAGAAAAATTAGAAAAAATTATGACTGAGACAAAAAGCATAACATAGGACTTGGATGCAGCTAAAGCAGTGCTATGAAGGAAATTTATAATTGTGATCCCAATATTTTAAAAGATGAAAGAGTTAAAATTTATAGCCTAACCTTCCCCCTTAACAAATTAGAAAAGAAGAACATACTAAACCCAAAGCAAGCAGAAGGAAGGAAATAATAAATATTAGAGTGGAAATAAACAAAATAGAGAATAGAAAAAAATAGAGAAAAATTAACAAAACCAAAAGTTGGTTCTTAGAAGAGATAATAAAATTGACAAACCTTTAGCTGGACACCAAGGAGAAAAGGGAGAAAACTCAAATTACTAAAATTTGGGATGAAAGAGAGGACATCACCACCAATCTTACAGGAATAAAAAGATTTTAAGGGACTACTATGAGTAGTTGTATGCCAACAAATTAAATAACCTAGATGAAATGGGGAAATTCCTAGAAAGACCAAACTGCTGAAACTGACTCAAGAACAAACAGAAAATGTGAATAGAACTATAACAAGTAAAAAGACTGAATTAAAAAACTTCCCACCATGCAAAGCCCAGGTCCAGGGGAAAGGGTTGATGTCAGTGTTGTTCGCTGTTCTATCTCTAGTCCCGAGAACAGGGTCTGGTATACAGTAGGCACTCAATAAATATTTGTTGAACTTGAGTGAGGGCATGAATGCAAAATGAAAGATTCCATGACTTTTCATAAAATGTATCATTTTCCTAACAAATGAGACAAACTACCCGTATAGTTTTGCATGCAGTGTAGGTAAACATTACAGCTGGAAAGCTGACATCGTTTTACAAAGTCAAAGAAATAAAAATGCGCTATTAGTTCTCAGAGGATAGCCAATGCTTCAAAGGAAAATGAGGGGGCTGCTACAATGACACTGTGCAAGACCCACGGGAAATCTTCCAGCAAGCAAGTCGCTGGGGATTATAGCACCTATACCTGTTGCCCACCTTCCTCTCAGACAGGGTCCTGAGGGTCCTGAGGGGAGGTGGAGGGTCCACCTCCAGTAAGAAGCACATTTAAAAAAATTTTTTTAATTTATTGAAGTATAGTTGATTTACAATGTTGTGTTGATTTCTGCTGTACAGCAAAGTGATTCAGTTATACATATATATATTGGTTTGGCCAAAAGTTTCGTTCTTTTTTTTTCCGTAAGATGGCTCTAGTAGCACTTAGTTGTCTTTAACTTCATTCGAAACAATTTTGTTAGATTGTATGTGACAGCTGTCATATCAGCATGTATTTAAAAAAAGACTTATCAAATTTGATGAATTTTTGTGTAGTCATTTTAATATTGAAGATGGAAGAAAAAAAGCAACATTGTGGGCATATTATGCTTTATTATTTCAAGAAAGATAAAAATGCAACCAATACACAAAAAAAGATTTGTGCAGTGTATGGAGAAGGTGTGTGACTGATCAAATGTGTCAAAAGTGGTTTGCAAAGTTTTGTGCCAGAGATTTCTCGCTGGACGATGCTCCACAGTTGGATAGACCAGTTGAAGTTGATAGCAACCAAATCGAGACATCAATTGGGAACAATCAATGGCATACCACACGGGAGATAGACGACATACTCAAAATATCCAAATCAAGCGTTGAAAACATTTGCACCAGCTTGGTTATGTGAATCACTTTGATGTTTGGGTTCCACATAAGTTAAGCGAGAAAACCTTCTTGACCATATTTCCGCATGCGATTCTTTACTTAAACGTAACAAAAACGTTCCGGTTTTAAAACAAATTGTGACAGGCAATGAAAAGTGGATACGGTACAATAATGTGGAATGGAAAAGATCATGGAGCAAGAGAAATGAACCACCACCAACCACACCAAAGGCTGGTCTTCATCCAAAGAAGGTGATGTTTTGTACATGGTGCGATTGGAAGGGAGTCCTCTATTATGAACTCCTTCCGGAAAACCAAACGATTAATTCCAACAAGTACTGCTCCCAATTAGACCAACTGAAAGCAGCACTCGACGAAAAGCGTCCAGAATTAGTCAACAGAAAATGTGTAATCTTCCATCAGGATAATGCAAGACTGCATGTTTCTTTAATGACCAGGCAAAAACTGTTATAGCTTGGCTGGGAGGTTCTGATTCATCTGCTGTATTCACCAGATTTCTGTTTATTTCTATTTATTATTACCTTGAGATTTCTATTTATCTCGGCTTTTACAAAATTCTCTTAATGGAAAAAATTTCAATTCCCTGGAAGACTATAAAAGGCACCTGGAACAGTTCTTTGCTCAAAAAGATAAAAAAATTTTGGGAAAATGAAATTATGAAGTTGCCTGAAAAATGGCAGAAGGTAGTGGAACAAAAGGGTGAATACATTGTCAATAAAGTTCTCGGTGAAAATGAAAAATGTGTCTTTTATTTTTAGTTAAAAACCAAAGGCACTTTTTGGCCAACCCAATATATTCTTTTTCATATTCTTTTCCATTATGGTTTATCTCAGGATATTGAATACAGCTCCCTGTGCTCTACAGTAGGACCTTTTGGTTGATCCATTCTATATATAATAGTTTGCATCTGCTAATCCCAAACTCTCAATCCATCCTTCCCCCACGCTACCCCACTGGCAACCACAAGTCTGTTCTCTGTCTGTGAGTCTGTTTCTGTTTTGTAGATAAGTTCATTTGTGTCATATTTTAGATTCCACATATAAGTGATATCATACATTTGTCTTCCTTTGTCTGACTTACTTCACTTAGTATGACAGTCTCTAGGTCCATCCGTGTTGCTGTAAACGGCATTATTTCATTCTTTTATGGCTGAGTAGTATTCCACTGTACATATATACCACATCTTTGTCATCCATTCATCTGTTGATGGACATTTAGGTTGCTTCCATGTCTTGACTATTGTGAATAGTGCTGCAATGAACATTGGGGTGCATGTATCTTTTCGAATTAGAATTTCTCCAGATACATGCCCAGGAGTGGGATTGCAGGATCATATGGTAACTCTATATTCAGTTTTATAAGGAACCTCCATACTGTTCTCCATAGTGGCTGCACCAATTTACATTCCCACCAACAGTGTACAAGGGTTCCCTTTTCTCCACACCCTCTCCAGCTTTTATTATTTGTAGACTTTTTGATGACAGCCATTCTGATTGGTGTGAAGTGGTACCTCATTGTAGTTTTGATTTGCATTTCTCTAATAGTTAGTGATGTGGAGCATCTTTTCTTGTGTCTGTTGGCCATCTGTATGTCTTCTTTGGTGAAATGTCTATTTAAGACTTTTGCCCAATTTTTGATTGGGTAGTTTTTTTGTTTTGTTTTTTTTGATATTGAGCTGCATGAGCATGAGTTTGGTTTTGGTTTTGGCAGGGGCCCCCGCGGAGGGGGGAATCCCTGACCTGTTTCAATTTTTAATTTCTTGTTTTTACAAGTTTTATTTGGTTGTATTTCAAATACATCTTGTCATTTTTATTACTTTTATTGTCAAATTTGTTATCAAATTAAGAAATTTTATCAAATTAAGAAATCTTAACATTGATATGATACTATTATCTAATATATAGTTCATATGAAAATTTTGACAATTATCCCAATACTATCTTTCATAGTAACTTTATTTTTACTTCCTTTATCTCCTTTAATCTGGAGCAATTCTGTGGCCGTTCTTTGTTTTTTATAACACTGACAATTTTGAATAGTACAGGTCCATTGTTTTGTAGAATATCCTTCATAAATCATTTTCTGCATTTTTCCCCCAATTTTTAAATGCTGGTAAAGTACACATAACATAAAATTTACCATCTTAACCATTTTTAAATGTACAGTTCAGCGACGTTAAATACACTCATTATGTGCAGCCGTCACCACCATCCATCTCCAGAACTCCTCTCATCTTGTAAAATTGAAACTCTATACCCATTAAACAATAACTCTGGCCTCCAGAACTGGCAACCACCATTCTACTTTCTGTCTCCATGATTTGACTACTCTAAGTGCTTCATATAAGTGGAATCATACAGTATTTGTCTTTTTGTGACTGGCTTATTTCACTTAGCATGATGTCCTCAAGATACATCCACCTCATAGCATATGTTAGTATCACCTTCATTTTTTAAGGCTGAATAATTATTATTATATACATATTATATTATGTATATATCATAGTTTGCTTATCCATTCATCCATTGATGGACATGGATTCCTTCCATGTTTTAACTATTGTGTATAATGCTACTGTGAATATAGGTAAACAAATATCTCTTTGAGACCCTGCTTTCCAGTCTTTTGGGTCTATACCCAGAAGTGGAATCACTGGATCATATGGTAATCCTATTTTTAACTTTATGAGGAACTGCAACACTGTTTTCCACAGCAAAGGAAACCATAAACAAAATGAAAGGACAACTTACGGACTGGGAGAAAATATTTGCAAATTATGCAACAGACAAAGCTTAATTTCCAAAATATACAAACAGCTCATACAACTCAATAACAAAAAAGCAAACAACCCAATCGAAAAATGGGCAGGAAATCTAAATAGACATTTCTCCAAAGAAGATGAAGTAAGAGTGAAGTAAGACAGAAAGCGAAAGAGGAATATCATATAATATCACTTATATGTGGAATCTAGGAAAACAATACAGATGAACTTACTTGCAAAGCAGAAATAGAGACACAGACATAGAGAACAAACTTACGGATACCAGTGGGGGTGGGATGAACTGGGAGATTGGGATTGACATATATACACTACTATGTATAAAATAGATAACCAATAAGGGCTTCCCTGGTGGTGCAGTGGTTGAGAGTCGCCTGCCCATGCAGGGGACATGGGCGTGCCCCGGTCCGGGAGGATCCCACATGCCGCGGAGCGGCTGGGCCCGTGAGCCACGGCCGCTGAGCCTGCGCGTCCGCAGCTGTGCTCCGCAACGGGAGAGGCCACAACAGTGAGAGGCCCGCGTACCACAAAAAAAAAAAATATACATATATATATAGATAGATAGATAGATAACCAATAAGACTCTACTGTATAGCACAGGGAACTCTACTCAGTGCTCTGTGGTGACCTAAATGGGAAGGAAATCCAAAAAAGAGGGGATATATGTATACATATAGCTGATTCACTTTGCTGTACAGCAGAAACCAACACAACATTGTAAAGCAACTATACGCCAATAAAAATTAATTTTAAAAAAAGACTCCCTTCCCAGGTGCCAAGACCATACTGGCTCACTGTGTACGTGCTGGTCTGTTTTTTTTTGAAACCTTGAAGGAATGTGTTCCTGACTTGTTTGATGCTCTTTGTTTTGTGCTGAAAACTATGCTTCTCCAGAACAGTTCCTCAGAGTTACCTGAGAGGCTGTCTTCCCGTCTACAGTCCTCAGTTTGGCTCAAGTAAAACTTTTTTCTATTCCTATTTTTTTTTAAAAAATTGAAATAAAAAAGAAATGGATGAGTTTAACAGAAGATCAGATGTAGCTAGAGAGTTAGTAAACTAGAAGTAGACACAGTGCTTACCAGAAGTAGGCACAGAGACAAAATGATGGAGAATATGAAACAGTGATTAAGAGACTTGAAAGTTGCAGTGAGATGTCCAACGTAAGTAGAGCAGCACTGAAGGTGGGGAAGGGGAGAAAGGGGGCAGGAAGCAGCATGCGGAGAGGTGTTCATGAGTATACTCTAGAACCGATGGAAGGCCCAGTTCACATTTCCGGAAGCCCAGTGAATCCCAGGCAGGATCAATAAACAGAAATCCCCACCAAAATACATCATAGTGAAATTGCAGAACTCTAAAGAAAAAGAAAATCTGAAAATAGGCCAGAAAATAAAGAATGCTTACATTTAAAGAAACAACAATTAAACTGAAGCTGGTCTCTCAACAGCGGTAATGGGAGCCGGGAGCCAGTGGGAGGAGAATCAATGAACTGAAAGAAAACAATAGTCAAAGTCGAGCTCTACAGCCACTGAAAATGCCTTTTAAGAATGATGGTGAAACAAAAACATTTTCAGTCAAACAAAAATGGAGGTCGTCCCCAGCAGACTCTCAATAGAGAAAATTGAAATGATACATGTTTGTCAGAACAAAAGTTTTCCTAGATGGAAGGTGTGAGAAACAAGGGATGAAGAGTAAAGAAAGTGGTGAAAATGTAGATGAATCTAAGCAAGTACTGATTAATAAAACAATAATAATAATGTCTTAAAGGGTTAAACAAGAATAGTTAAAATACGTGGAAAAATGATTCGTAAGTTGGGAAGTGTTCTAAGTTTCTTTTATTAATGCAGGAGGAAGTTAAGGGATTAATTTAGACTTTATTAAGTAAGCATATTATAATTTCTAGGACAACTACTAAAAGAATTGAACATAATGCATAACTTTTAAACTACTTAGAGAAGACAACATTGGAATAACTAAAATAGTCAGTAAATACAAACTAAAGTAAAAAAGGAGAAAAAATATGCAACAGGTATGACAAGTAGAAAGCACAAAATATGTTTGCAGATTTAAACCCAAATATATACAGAGTGTGAATTGTGCCTCTAAAATGGTGCAATGTCATGGCATTAATAATTAAATTTTATGTAAATGAACTAAATGCTCCAGTTAAAAGACAAAGATTTTCAGACTTGGTAAAGACAAATTCTCCCCCTATGCTTTTATGAGAAACATGTCTTAGAAATACAACGATTAAGGATACAGAAAACTTGAAAGGGAAATGATTAAATAAGACTTACCAACACATTCTAAACCAAAGAAAACTAGTGTAGCTATAATAAGGAAAAAAATATCTTTAAGGAAAATAAAATTACAGGAGTAAAGAAGGTCGATTCATGTTGATGAAAGGTTCCATTTGCTGAACATGTGACAATTTTTAATTTGTATATTCCCAATATATACCCTCAAGATATGTAAGGCAACCACTGATAGAACTTCAAGGAGAAATAGACAAATCTATAAACAAGGAAGGAGTGTTGTTTTTGGTACTACTTCTCTCAGTTATTAACAGAAAAAACAAACAAAAAATGAGTAAAGACATGAAAAGATTTGAGTAAGATAATAAAATTGACATACTGAGATTACCACCTAACTACTGCAGAATACATATTTTTTCAAGCATACAGAACATTTACTAAATATAAATGAACCATAAAGCAAGTCTTAATATATTTCAATGGTTTAAAACCATGTGCTTGGACCATAAGACAAACTAGAAATCAGCAAAAATTCGAAAACGAAAAAATACCCCAGATGTTACAGACATAAAACAATCATGCATCAAAACAAAATTATAAAAATATTTTAAAATATTTCAAACAGAACAATAACAAAATATTGCATATCAAAATTTATGAATTCCGTACAGAAAGGGAAATTCACAACCTCAAAGTGTGTATATTCAGACAGTCTGAAACTTAATTAACTAAACATTCATTCGAAGAAGTTAGAGCTATACCAGCAAGAAGAAAATAAGATAAAAGGAGAAACTTTAAAAATAGAAAACAATTACATAATGGAGATGTTCAACAAAGCCAAAAGTTGCTTCTTGATTTTAACAAGTTACAATATCTCTGTCAGTAGTGATCAAGAAACTAAGGCACAAATAACTAATATCCAGAAACAAAAAGGAGACATACTTACAGATGTTACAAATTATTAAAAAGACAATACAATAAAGTTGGGGGGGGGAGGAACACGTTAAATAAAAGAAAAAGAAGATTGACGTGAAATCTTCATACAAATACACTTGAAAAATTTAGACAAAGTGGACAGGTTTTTAAAAATATATAACTTAAAAAATTTATTCAGGAAGAAATAGGAAATCTATAGTAAGAAATAGGAAATCTTACAACTGTAGTATCCATAAATTCCATTTTGCCCAGGACAGTCCCAGTTTATGCCCATTATAGATTAATATCCATTAATTATTTTAATGACGCTTTTAATTCTCAAAAGTGTTCCATTTTGGAGGGTAAGCCATATGTTCATCCTTCCTACTTACACTAATTAGAGAAACAAAATCCATAGTCCAAAATGTTCCTGCTGAAATAGTTCCAGGCTCAAATTCACCAGCAAATTCTACCAAACATTCATGAAAGAAATCATTTTAATGTTAGACTCTTTCAGAAAATAGAAAAAGAGGAAACACCAACTCCTGAGACTAGTATAACCTTGATACTGAAATCTGGCAAAGACAGTGCATGAGAAGAAAATTACAGGCAATCTCATGCATGAACACAGATGCAAAAATCCTAACCAAATGTCTGCAAACTGAATCTAGCAGTATATGAAAGGATACTACCTCATGACCAAGTTGGTTATATCCCAGGAATTCAAGGTTGTTTTACATTTAGCAAATGAATTAATATAATCCACCATGTTACCATATTAAAGAAGAAAATCATAACATCTTCTCACTAAATGTAGAAAAAGCATTTGATAAAATTCAACATACATTCACGATTTTAAAAAATTATTCCCAAAGTGAGAATGAAAGGGAATGTCCTTGGTGAAAGTTATCTTCAAAAATCATATAGCAAATATTCTTTTTTTCATTGGTTTAATTTAATTTAATTTTTTTATACAGCAGGTTCTTGTTAGTTATCTATTTTATACATATTAGTATATATATGTCAATCCCAATCTCCCAATTCATCCCACCACTGCACCCTGCCCCTGCTTTCACCCCTTGGTGTCCATACATTTGTTCTCTATATCTGTCTCTTATTTCTGCCTTGCAAACCAGTTCATCTGTACCATTTTTCTAGATTCCACATATATGCGTTAATATACAATATTTGTTTTTCTCTTTCTGACTTACTTCAGTCTGTATGACAGTCTCTAGGTCCATCCACATCTCTAAAAATGACCCAATTTTGTTCCTTTTTATGGCTGAGTAATATTCCATTGTATATATGTACCACATATTCTTTATCCATTCATCTGTTGATGGGCATTTAGGTTGCTTCCATGACCTGGCTATTGTAAATAGTGCTTCAATGAACATTGGGGTACAGAAAATATTCTTAATGGTGATATTTTGAGATCAGGACAAGACAAAAATTTCTACTATCATCAAGTCTATTTGACGTTGTAGTGGTGGTCCTAGCCAATAACGTAAGAAAGTAAAAAGAAAAAAAGTTATGCAAGAACTGGAAAGGAAAGAACAAAACTGTTATTATTAGAAAATAATGTTTATATAATAATTCAAAATAAAACTAAATAATATTTTATTAGAATTAATAAGAGAGATGAACAAGTTTACTGGATACAAAAAAAGTCAACTGCATTTCTATACACCAGCATCAAAAAATTGCAAAATGAAATAAAAGATACTATTTACAACAGTACCAAAATATACAAAGTACCTAGGAAGGAAATCTAACAAAAGATGTTATAGAGAAAATTATAAAATTGTACTGAGAGATATCAAAGAAGATATAGAGAAATATAACAAACTTATGGATTGGAAGCTTGAATATTATAAATATATCAGTTTTCCCCAAATTAATATATGGATTCAATGTAATTGCAATAAAAACAGTAGTTTAGGGGACTTCCCTGGTGGTTCAGTGGTTAAGAATCCACCTGCCAATGTAGGGGACATGGGTTCAAGCTCTGGTTCGGGAAGATCCCACATGCCTCGGAGCAACTAAGCCCGTGTGCCACAACTACTGAGCCCACGTGCTACAACTACTGAAGCCCGTGCTCCTAGAGCTCATGCTCTGCAACGAGAAGCCACCACAATAAGAAGCCTGTGCACCTCAACAAAGAGTAGCCCCTGCTCGCCGCAACTAGAGAAAGCCTGTGTGCAGCAACGAAGACCAAATGCAGCCAAAAATAACTAACTAACTAAATAAATAAAGACTCTCTTTGTAAAAAACAAAACAATAGTTTAAGTGGTTGTTAAAACTGACAAACATTCTAAAGTTTATATGGAACAGGAAAGGGCCTAGAAAGCTGAAACAAACAAGGTGGGAATATTTGCCCTGTAAGATGTCAAGACTTAAAACAACACTGTAACAATTAAGAAGCTGTGTATTGGCTCAGGGACAGACAATTAGATCAATGGGCCAGAGGAAGCACACAGAAATAAACCTACACACATGTGGCCACTTGTTAGACGACAGAGCTGCCATTGCAAATAAGTGACAAAAGGATGGCTTTTCATTAACTGGTCCCAGAACAACTGGGATTTCATAAGAGAAAAACCCTGAATATGGTCCTGTACCTTGCATTACACACAAAAATCAGTTAAAAGCAAATATATGGGAAAAGCAAAACTATAATCCTTTCAATAGATAATATAGGAGGATATCTTTTTTTTTTTTTTTTTTGCTGTACGTGGGCCTCTCACTGTTGTGGCCTCTCCCGTTGCGGAGCACAGGCTCCAGACGCGCAGGCTCAGCGGCCATGGCTCACGGGCCCAGCCGCTCCGCGGCATGTGGGATCTTCCCGTACCGGGGCACGAACCCATATCCCCTGCATCGGCAGGCGGACTCTCAACCACTGCGCCACCAGGGAAGCCCCTATAGGAGGATATCTTTAAGACCTGGAAGGATTTCTTAAATAGTACATAAAAAGCATTTAACCATAAAGAAAAAGATTAATAAATAAGACAACATTAAAATCAAGAACTTCATATCTCATCATCAGAAGGTATCTTCCACATTATCAAAAGACCCAAGACTAGAAAAAGATACTTGTAATGAATGAATATAATGGACAAAGGACTCATATCAAGAACATATAAATTTTTAAATGCCTACCAATGAGAAAAAGGCAGATAACAATAGAAAAATGCACAAAGGATCTGAACAGGCAGCTTTTCAAAAAGGAATTCCAAATGTGTAATAAACACATCAAAGGTGTTTAGCCTAATTTGTATTCATAGAAATGTACCTTAAAACCACAATGAGACCCCCTACAATCCTATCAGATTGGCCAAACTTATAAAATCTACAGTAAGTTTGGGAGAGGCTGTGGACTATTTTCATACACAATAACAGGGAAAAAAATGTCTCTGTATTATAAAAACAGCAACTGAGTGTAGGAGAAGAACCCAGGGATTCTGGGGAGTGGTCTGCTCACTTCTCACGTTGGTGGATTTGATGAGCGGCCAGGCAATCTATTCTGGCTCTTATCAGTCCCAGGGCTAAATTGTTCAGCTACCACTTAGTGGAAGTAACATCTGTCATATTGCTTTAATAGTTTCCTTCCACTGACATGAGATGAGGAATTTTTTCCATGGGAATACTCAAGAGTTGGCAAACCTCCTAATGGCATCCTTCAGTTTTGACCTCCAGTGGCTCTTATATTCAGCTGAATTATGTAGAAAACAGAAAGAAGGAGTTATCGATCATATTCCTCTCTCTCTCAAGGAAATGTACCATTTTCTTCTTCTCTTCTATAGTCTGTGTGGCATTTTTTTTTCCAAGCTTGCTTGGTTTAAAACCTGCACACCTCACCTTCTTCAGGAAGCTCTCCTAAACTGATGTCTTATTCCCAGCTGTCCTCTGATCCTTTTCCCTTTCTATCCTATATCACTACTGAAGGGGGACGTGTCTTAGCTCTTTCAGTAGACAGTGACTTTGTGGCAGACAGGATCCTTGTCTGATCCATTCCTGAGCTCCCTACAGAGAAACTTTCCCAGTTTCTTACACATAGTAGGTGGTTGGTAAATGTTTGTCTTATGAGTGAATGGATCTTCAGATTATTAGATAATAAACGTGCAGAGTTTTAGGATGTATCAGTTAGGAATGGTGTTGGTACTAGTACCGAGAACCTGTTGTAGTGGCTTGAACAAAGGACAATTTTTTTCCTCTCATGTAAAAAATGCCATTGGTCTGCCAGTCTGGAGTTGGTAAGGTGGTTCCACAAAGTCATGAGAGACGCAGGCACTTTTTAATTTCTGCTTTGCATCCTTTGGTATGTTGTTTCCATCTTCAAAGTCACAAAATGGCTGCCCAGAGCTTCAACCAGCGCATCTGCATATTAGGAAAAATAGAAAGGGAAATACAGGGGGCAAACAGGCTCTTCTCTTGTCCAAGTCAGGCCCCCTTTAAAGAGAGTTTCAGGAAACACTAACCCAAGACTTCTACTTAAATTTCAATGAATACTCCCTTAACTGCAAGGGAGGCTGGGAAGTAAAGTTTTTTAGCTTGGCACACTGACCCTCTGAACAAAATCTGAGTTATGTTACTAAGGAAGAAAGGGAGATAACATATTGGGTAAGCAGCCTGAAATCTGCTGCAGTGTTATCATTTTTTCCCCACAAGTGTTAATTGTTTCTTCAAGATTTTTATGTTTCTCTTCAAAGTCTGTAGGTAAGTTATTGAAATTTACACAGACTCCAGCTTTCACATCCAGGGTTTTAATGTCATACAGTCCATTTGATATTCTCCCCTCAACAAATGAACCTCATTTGTTTTTCCTGTATCTCTAAGTAGGTATGATACCATCTGGTGTTTTCCGCTTTTGACCCAAAACCACAGCTGGTTTCGTCTGAGTAATCAGGAGCTGGGAAGGGGCAGGTTCGGGAACAGGTTAGTGTCACAAATCACTTGGTAATTAAAAAACCCCTTGGTTATAACACTTGCTCCCTGCAATAAAAAGTCCACTGTAGGATTCTGATAAAACTGTGTTAAATTAAACATCAGTAGTTGGAAGGTCAGGGTGTGAGTTTTATTGATGCCATGGCTGATATGAAGTATTAAGTTTCAAAAAGACAACCAGAGAGGCAGTTAAAGAAACGTTTCTTGTATGCTCATTCTTTGCCTACCATTTCATACATGTTAACTTCCTCCTAAAAATAATCTGGATGCTGTGGTACAAGTGACTAAAGATAATAATTGATCTATTTATCAACCATTTCATTCAATCACCAATTGTTCAGTACGTACTATTTGCCAAGCATTGTGCTTGTTCCTACAGATTCAAATGAGAATTTTTAAATGTAGACATTCAGAGATAAAGATATATTGAAAGTCTGTAATGGACAGCAGAAAACTGAGATGAGTAATCTGAATTCAACTTCCACAGACTAATAATCCTAGAAAGCCTACTGGAAAATTAATAGCAGAAACTGAGCTTGGACATTTTGTAATTCTCTTTTAGCCACACAAAATTAAATTAGAAATTCTCAGAAGACTCAGGCTTCTTCATTGTAAACATGAGATTTTGACACATACAAATTAGACTATCTTAATGAATAAAGAAAAGAAATACAAGTTCCTTATATGGCATAATATAGAAATAAGGTGTCCTAGATTGTCAACTATTCTGATTGAAAGATAAAAAGTTTTAATAGGTTACAGCTGAGTGAGTGGCTCAAAATTCCATGAGAATATTCTCAGCTTTAGTGCAGAAGTTGACACAAGAGTTACAGAAAATGAAATTTAAAACCAAGACCTGGAGAGCACTCATTAATTTAAGGGCAGGTCATTTTTTTTTTTTTTTTCTCTTCTGCGATACACGGGCCTCTCACCGTTGTGGCCTCTCCCATTGCGGAGCACAGGCTCCGGACGCGCAGGCTCAGTGGCCATGGCTCACGGGCCCAGCCGCTCCGCAGCATGTGGGATCCTCCCGGACCGGGGTACGAACCCGCGTCCCCTGCATCGGCAGGCGGACTCCCAACCACTGCGCCACCAGGGAAAACCCGCAGGTCATTTTTTGAGAGGAAAAAAATCACTGGATTGTCAAAAAATGAAATAGGTTAATTTCAGCTGACTAATTGATACATTTGGTCAAATCTTTGAAAGTCATGAATTTAGAGAAGCTGCTGATGCTATGGTAGAGAAAATCTGCCTATAAGAAGGTGTTCAATCCAGAGCTGCTGGGGGTCCTATGCCCCTTGGGTTTCCAGTATGTTTCACTTGGAACTCAGGCCACTGTCCTGAGCTTTTGACCTTGGAACACCAGTTGGTATGACATGCTTGCTTCATCATTCATTAGTTGGATGAATAATTTATAATCTCTAAAACTCAGTGTACTCTTATGTAAGTGTGTTTAAATATAACCATTATGATATCCTGTACATATTCTGTTAATTTTCTTAATGATGTTTGAAAGGCTTAAAAGGATTTTATCTACAAAATTTATAAGGCTGATTTAGTAGATTGACAAGAGTGGCTTAAATGCTTAGGAAGATTTTGTTTCTTACATTTGTAATCCTCTCTTAGTGTATTTGAAATGTTTGAGAGAGTCAATTGTGTTAAAATTGGACTTTGAAATAGCCAAGGGAATTTGATTAAAGTTAAATATCTAAATATGTTACATGTAGGAATTAACTGAAAAAGCACAAGTGAAAATGATTGTTCTTATTTTTGATTAAAATTATAAAATTTGTAAATGAAGTAAAAGCTGTAAATGTTTAAGGAAAACAAGATTTTTACCTTTGTAGTTATAATAATACAATATGAATTAAAGCATGTTAATTAGAAGGATTCCTTTCTGTGCACAAAAGCCCAATTAGGATAGTAAAAGCCCCAAACACAGAGTTAACCAATAACAGAAGTAGGAGTAAGCTGTGGGTCAACCATTAGGGTACTTGAAGAAAGATCCTCATTCCTAGCAGTAGGGTCAGTGGGGCTCCACATATAGGTTCCAAGTGAAAGGATGAAAAAAGGTATTCCATGCAAGTGGAAACTAAAAGAGATAAGGGGTAGCTATACTTATATCAGACAAAATAGATTTTTAACTAAAAACCTGTAACAAGAGACAAAGAAAGTCATTATATAATTATAAAGGATTCAATGCATCAAGAGGATATAATAATTGTAAATATGCATGACGTACCCAGCATTGGAGTACCTAAATATATTAAGCAAATATTAGCAGATCTGAAGGGAGAAATAGACAACAATACAATAATAATAGGTGACTTCAATACTGCACTCTGAACAATGGATAAAGCATTTAGACAGAAAATCAATAAGGAGACATTGGACTTGAACTATACTTTGATCAAATGAATCAACAGACAACTACAGAATATTCCATCCAACAACAGCAGAATATACATTCTTCTCAAGTACATAAGGAATATTATCCAGGATAGATCACAGGAGAGGTCACAAAACAAGTCTTAGCAAATTTAAGAAGACTGAAATCATACCAAATATCTTTTCCAACCATGATGATGTGAAACTAGAAATCAATAACAAAAGGAAAATTGGAAAATTCGCAAGTATGTGGAAGTTAAACAATACAGTCCTGAACAACCAGTGGGTCAAAGAAGAAATCAAAAAATACCTTGAGACAAATGAAAATGGAAACACAACATACTGAAACATGGGATCCAGCAAAAGTAGTTCTAAGAGGGAAATTTACATCAATAAAATTTACATTAAGGAAAGAGGATGATCTCAAATGAAATACCTAACTTTACACCTCAAAGAATTAGAAAAATAAGAAAAACTAAGCCTAAAGTTAACATAAGGAAGGAAATAACAAAAATCAGCGCAGAAATAGAGACCAGAAAAATAATAGAAAAAAATCAAGGAAACCAAGAGCTGGGGTGTTTTTTGAAAAAAAAAAAAAATTGGTAAACCTTTAACTAGACTAAGAAAAAAGAGAATAACCCAGGTAAATAAAATCAGAAATGAAAGAGGAAACATTATAACCTGATACCACAAAAATACAAAAGATCAGAAGAGACTACTTGAACAATTATATACCAACAAATTGGATAACATAAAATAAATGGAATAATTCGCAGAAATATACAACCTACCAAGACTGAATCAGGAGAAAATGGAAAACCTGAACAGACCAAAAATGAGTAAGGAGATTGAATCACTTATTTAAAAAGTCCCAACAAAGGAAAGTCCAGGGTCAGATGGTTTCACTGGTGAATTTAACCAAATATTTAAAGCAGAATTAACTCCAGTTCTTTTCAAACTCATCCAAAACATTGAAGGGGAGGGAATGCTCCCAAATTTATTTTACAAG
The DNA here is from genome assembly GCF_964270905.1 of Leucopleurus acutus. Classification (NCBI taxonomy): domain Eukaryota; kingdom Metazoa; phylum Chordata; class Mammalia; order Artiodactyla; family Delphinidae; genus Leucopleurus; species Leucopleurus acutus. The sequence goes on from NC_139142.1 coordinate 173,063,346, forward strand.
GCCTAGTACCCTGATACCAAATCTAGGTAAAGACACTACAAGAAAAAAATAGGCCAATATCCTTAATGAATATAGATGCAAAAATTTTCAACAAAGTACTAGCAAATTGAATTCAGCAGCACATTAAAAGGATCATACACCATGATCAAGTGGGAATTATCCCTGGAATGCAAAGATGGCTCAATATATGCAAATCAGTAAATGTGATACATCACTTAATAGAATTAAAGATAAAAATCATAAGATCATCTCAATAGATGAATAAAAAGCATTCTATAAAATTCAACATCCTTTCATGACAAAACTCTCGATAAATCGGGTATAGAAGGAACCTACCTCAACATGATAAAGGCCATACATGACAAGCCTACAGCTAACATCATATTCAATGTTGAAAGGTTGATCAGGAACAAGAAAAAGGTGCCCACTCCCACCACTTCCATTTGAAATAGTACTGTGACTCCTAGCCAGAGTAATTAGGCAAGAAAAAGAAGTAAAAGGCATCTGAGTTGGAAAGGAAGAATTTAAATTGTCTGTTTGTAGGTGACATGATTTTTTATATAGAAAATCCTAGAAACTCTACCAAAAAACCTGTTAGAACTAATCAACAAATTCAGTAAAGTTGTGGGATACAAAATTAGTGTACAAAAAGCCACAGCAATTCTATAGATTCATGCAATTCCTGTCAAGATTCCAATGGCATTTTAAAAACAGAAAAGAAAAAGTAATCCTAAAATTCATTTGGAACCACAAGACCTCAAATAGCCAAAGCAATCCTTAGAAATAAAAATGAAGCTGGAGGCATAAAACTTCCTGATTTCAAACTATATTACAAAGCTATAGTAATTAAAACAATATAGTACTGGCATAGAAACAGACACATTAGACAAATGGAACAGAACTGAGAGCCCAGAAAAAAACCTTCACATTTATAGTCAACTAATATTTGATAAGGGAGCCAAGAATACTCAGTAGAGAAAAGACAGTCTCTTCAATAAATGGTGCTGGGGAAATTGGATATGCACATGTAAGAGAATGACTGGACCCTTATATTACACCTTTCACCAAAATTAACTCAAAATCAATTAAAGACTTAATGTAAGACCTGAAACCATAAAACTCCAATGATTTTTTGATATGTCACCTAAAGAACAAGCAACAAAAGCAAAAATAAACAAGTAGAACTACATCAAACTAAAAAGCTCTTCACAGCAAGAGAAACAATCAACAAAATGAAAAGGCAACCTATGGAATGGGAGAAAATCTGTTCAAATCATCTATCTGATAAGGGGTTAATATCTAAAATATATGCAACTCAATAGCAAAAAACAAATCATCCAATTAAAAAATGGGCAGAGGACTGGAATAGACATTTTTTTTTTCCAAAGAAGATATTCAAATGGACAGCAGGTATATGAAAAGGTGCTCAACATCACTAATCATCAGGGGAATGCAAATTCAAACCACAATGAATTATCACCTCATACCAAAAGAATGGTAATTATCAAGAAGACAAGAAACAAGTGCTGGTGAGGAGATGGAGAAAAGGGAACACTTGTACATTGTTGGTGGGAATGTAAATTGGTGCAGCCACTACAGAAAACAGTGTGGACGTTCCTGAAGAAATTAGAAATAGAACTATAATATGATCCAGTAGTTCCACTTCTGGGTATATTCCTGAAGGAAATGAAATCATGATCTTGAAGAGAAATCTGCACTCCTATGTTCACTGCATCATTATTTATAATAGCCAAGACTTAGGAAACAACCTAAGTGTCCACTGATGGATGAGTGGATAAAGATGTGTATATTTATATTTATACACACACACAAGGAAATTATTATTTCAGCCATGAGAAAGAAGGAAATTCTGCCATTTGTGACAATACGGATGGACCTGGAGGGCATTATGCTAAGTGAAATAAGTCAGACAAAGACAAATACTGTATAATCTCACTTATATGTGGAATCAAAAACAACTAAACTCATAGAAACAGAGAGCATGGGACTTCCCTGGTGGTCCAGTGGTTAAGAATTTGCCTTCCAATGCAGGGGATGCAGGTCCAATCCCTGGTAGGGAAACTAAGATCCCACATGCCATGGGGCAACTAGGCCTGTGCGCCACAGCTACTGAGCATGAGAGCCACAACTAGAGAGCCCTCAGGCCACAACGAAAGATCCCGCATGCCACAATGAAGATCCCGAGTGCCACAACTAAAACCCGACGCAGGCAAAAATAAAATAAATAAATAACTATTAAAAAAAGAAAGAAAGAAACAGAGAACAATTTGGTGGTTACCAGAAGTGGGAGCTGGTGGGGGGAGAATGAGTGAAGGTGGTCAAAAGGTAACACTTCCAGTTATGAGATAAATTAGTTCTTGGGATATAATGTGCAGTATGGTGACTATAGTTAACAATATATTTGGAAGTTGCTAAGAGAGTAGACCTTAAAGGTTCTCATCATGAGAAAAAAATTGTAACTGTGAGGTGATGGATGTTAACTAAACTTATTGTAGTAATCATTTTGTAATATATACATATATCAAATCATTGTGTTGTGCACCTTAAACTTATACAATGTTATATGTCAATTATATCTCAATAAAACTGGGAGAAAAAGACATGTTTTCATTCACTTAATCCATATTTTCCTCTACATTCTTTAATATGCTCGTACCAGTTATTTAACATCCTTTTTTTTTTTACCAACTCAAATAGCTAGGGTATTTGTGGGTCTGTTTTATTATCTATTTTTTCCCCTTGATTTATCACTCATGTTTCTCTGCTTTTTTTTTTTTTTTTTGCAGTACGCGGGCCTCTCACTGTTGTGGCCTCTCCGTTGCGGAGCACAGGCTCCGGACGCGCAGGCTCAGCGGCCGTGGCTCACAGGCCCAGCCGCTCTGCGGCATGTGGGATCTTCCCGGACCGGGGCACGAACCCGTGTCCCTTGCATCGGCAGGCGGACTCTCAACCACTGCGCCACCAGGGAAGCCCTATATTTCTTCTTTATCCTGCCTAAAAACGAAATACTTCCTTCTTTAATCTCTTTCTTCTTGCATTTTATAAATGCAGCTAAAAGAAGCCAGTTGCACTTTCTTTTTTATAATATGTGCACTTATTTTTTTTATTGAGGTATAATTGACATATAACATTAGCTTCAGACGTACAACATAATTTGATATTTGTATATAGATATTTATATATATTGTAAAATAATCACCACAATAAGTCTAGTTAACACCCATTGCCATACATAGTTATATAATCTTTTTTCCTCATGGTAAGAATTTTTAAGATCTTAGCAACTTTCAACTATACAGTACACTATTATTAACTATAGTCACCATGCTGTACATTACACCCTCATGAAAGCTGTACCTTTTTATCCACTTCACCCATTTCTCCCACCCCCACCTCCCACCCTCTGTCAACCGTCAATCTGTTCTCTGTATCCGTGAGCTTTTTTTTTTAGATTCCACATAAAAGTGAGATGAAACAGCATTTGTCTTTCTCTGTCTGACTTATTTCACTCAGCATAACACCCTCTAGGTCCTTCCATGTTGGTGCAAAAGGCAAGATTTCCTTCTTTTTTGGTGGCTGAATAATATTCCATTGTGTATACAGACCACATTTTTTTTTTAAACATCTTTATTGGAGTATAATTGCTTTACAATGTTGTGTTAGTTTCTGCTGTATAACAAAGTGAGTCAGCTATATGTATACATGTATCCCCATATCTCCTCCCTCTTGAATCTCCCTCCCACCCTCCCTATCCCACCCCTCTAGGTGGTCACAAAGCACCGAGCTGATCTCCCTGTGTATAGACCACATTTTGAAGTCCATTCACACATTGATGGACACTTAGGTTGTTTTCATATCTTGGCTATTGCAAATAATGATGCAATGAACATAGGGGTGCAGATATCTTTTCAAGTTAATGTTTTTGTTTTCTTCAGACAAATATCAAGAAATGGAATTACTGGATCATATGGTAGTTCTAGTTTTAATTTTTTCCAGCACCTCCATAACTGTTTTCCATAGTGGCTGCACCAATTTGCATTCCTACCAACAGTGCACAAGTGTTCCCTTTTCTTCACATTCTCACCAACGCTTCTTATTTCTTGTCTTTTTGATGATAGCCAGTCTAAGAGGTGTGTGGTGATATCTCATTGTGATTTTCATTTGCAATCCCCTGATGATGAGTGATGTTGAGTACCTTTTCATGTACTTTTTGGCCCATCTGTATGTCTTCTTTGTAAAAAATGTTTATTCAGATCCTCTGCCCACTTTTTAACCTGATTGTTTTGTTTTTTTGCTACTGAATTGTATGAGTTCCTTATATATTTTGGATATTAATCCCTTATCAGAGATAATTTGAAAATACTTTTTCCCACTCCTTAGGTTGCCTGCACTTTCAGTATTTTGCCTGGAAATCTCCTTATCCAGATCAGCAAGTTCATTAGCTGCAGTTTTCTATCTTCCATGATACGGTGTGGCCAAAAATTCCACCAGGTGTAACACAGGTCACCCTTTTCTTGAGCCTCCAATAGCAATTTTCTCACTACTATTCCAGGCTTCCCTGACGGTTTTCTTGCTGCTCCTTCGGCCTCTGTTCCCAGTGTCAAAACTAATGATGTTACTGAACAAAAGTCTGTGTGCCCAACGCACAGTGAGGCCAAACACCACCAAAATGTGGGAGTTTGGAGCAGAGAAAGGATTATTGCAGGGCCACGCAAGAAGACAGGTGGCTCACGCTTTAAAAACCCTGAACTCCCCGAAAGCTTTCAGCAAAGTCCTTTTATACAATAGGTGAGAGAGGGATGTGGTTAGTTGTTGCAAACTTCTTGGTGTCAGATCCGTTGTTCCTGAGGTCAGGTCATGGTCAGGTCACCATCTTCCTGTAAACCTCCACCAACACAAATGTTATTATCTGTTCTGACAAGCAAGGGCAAGGTCCCAAGGCTCAACTTTCGCCCTCCAAGGTCCAGGCCTGGCTAAGAGGAGGGGGTCCCTGCAGGGGCCGGGTACCCTGCCCCGGAGCGCTCTTCTGACACCCAATCTGGGTCCTCACACCAGTGCCCAGGCCTGGCTGAAGAGGCAGATCTCAGCTGACAGCGCCCTCAGGGCCAGGTCCCCAGACCCTGCCCAGCGCCCAGGACACAGCCAGCCCTCAGGCTTCTCATTTAAACTGGAGAGAATCAGTTGTATAGGATCCATAGGAATAAATATGGTAGCAAATACCCATCACGTTAATTCCCAGCTCACAGCAATCGCCCTTCTTAGAGAAAAGCCCCAGCCACACAGGTGGACCTGAAGTTAACGATGTACAGTGTCCTTGCAACTTAACACTGACCTCTGGCCACCTCCTACAGGTGGACAACCGATCCAAGCTGTACCAAGTTTTGAAACTTGAATGGAGAAACGAGAGCTGGTTGAGCTGTTACCTTTCTCTTTTTTTTTGTCTTTATTGAATTTGTTACAATATTCCTCCTGTTTTATGTTTATTGGCCGCGAGGCATATGGGATCTTAGCTCCCCGACCAGGGATCGAACCCACACCCCCTGCACTGGAAGGCGAATTCTTAACCACTAGTCCCTGAGCTGTTACCTTAATGGCCGTGTCCATATGTTCCAGTTGCCGAGGCCTCCAGGGACTGCGACCCATGGAGACCGTCACCTCCATTAGGTCTCGGAGGAAGGGATGGGAAAGAGGTTCGCCGCTGCTTCAAGGCCTGGCTGGGCCCAGCTGTTGGGTGGCCATGGCAAGGGCTCTGGAGCTCTGAAGGACACAAGCCCCCAGCCTGTCCCCGGGCCCCCAGCTCACCCATCAGCCCGAGGTCGGAGGGCCTGGAGGGCCCTGGGGAGAAGGCCATGGTCTGCCTCTCACCTCACTCTCTGCCACAAGGGACATGGCTACGCTGACCACTGGCGGAGCAGGACCTCTAACAGCCGGGCTGCAGGTCTTGCACTTAGGGTCTGGCGGTAACAGTCTCGCAGTAAAGGCTGTGCACCTGCCCTGCCCCTATTACAGATATCTTCAGTTTTTATAATGGCAGCACCTTCCTCCCAGATACCAATTTCTGTTTCAGTTATCTGTTTCTGTGTAATAAACCAGCCCAGCATTTAGTAGCTTAAATCAATGTCACTTTTATTGCTCACAATTCTGTGGGCTAGGAACTTGGGCAAGGGTTGGTGGGAGCAGTTCTCCTCGGCTCTAGTGGGGTCAGCTGGGGCAGATGAGGCCGGAAGATCCCAGCTTCTGCCTGCTGGTGCTGGCTGTCAGCTTGGGTTCCTTGGTTCTCCTCTGTGGGGCCTCTTATTATCCAGGCCCTCTTTCTGTCTATGTGGCCTCTCCAAGAGGGTCGTCTAGATTTCTGTACCTGGCACTTGGCTTCCAAGAGGCAGAAACAGAATCTGCAAGGCCTCTAAAGGCCTAGGCCGAGAAGTCACACAGTGTAACTTGCACTGCATCCCACTGGTCCAGTTCAGATTCAAAGGAAGAAATTTCATTTCTTTTTTGGTAAAGTCACATTGCAGAAGGGTATACAGAATGGGACAGATTGCTGTGACCATCTTTAGAAACAACCTATCCCACAGATAGAAGGAAAAAGATCACGAACCCAAATGCTCTCTGAGGCCATTTCTATTCTGTATCCAGCAATAAACCTGATGTTCAAACTACCTCCTTAGCAAACTGGCTAATTAAGCCAAGGTAGGCAGAAGGAGGTTAAGACAAAACTAATCGACGCAAGACTGCTTTTACGGGACTTCCCTGGTGGTCCAGTGGCTAAAACTCCATGATACCAAAGCAGGGGCCCGGGTTCAATCCCTGGTCAGGAACTAGGTCCTACGTGCCACAACTAAAGATCCTGAATGCCGCAACGAAGATGCTGTCTGCCTGCAACTAAGACCTGGCACAGCCAAATATTAATAAATAAATACATATTTTTTAAAAATGCCTTTAAAAATAAAAGACTGCTTTTACAACATCCCTATCTGTATTTTCTTGGACATTTTGAGAGACAAGCCACCTCAGAGGCGACCTGTCCCATTGCTGAGCAACTCTAAAATCTAGAGCAGTCTTTCATTTGTGAGGCCAACACTGCCTTTCTGTGAGTCCTCCCAGGGTCAGAGATCTGCTGTCTGGAGCCAACTCCCTTCCAAATATGGCTTTCTTTTCTTTCTTTCTTTTTTTTTTTTTGTAATTGTTCTTTTTTTTAATTTAATTTTTATTTTACATTGGGGCGGTATAGTTGATTTACAATGTTGTTAGTTTCCGGTATACAGCAAAGTGATTCACTTATATATACATGTATCTATTCTTTTCCAGATTATTTTCCCATCTAGGTTATTACAGGGTATTGAGTAGAGTTTCCTGTGCTATACAGTAGGTCCTTGTTGATTATCTATTTTATATACAGTAGCGTGTATATGTTAATCCCAAACTCCTACCAAATACGGCTTTCATTCAGATTTAGGTATTCTCAGTTCAAGGCTCGACATCTCCCAACTTCTTTACTTGTCTGTCTCAAGTCATGATTTCCCAAACATGTGTTTGCCTGTATAATATATAACTCATAGAATGAATTTTGCCCAGTTACTGTATTTAAGAAGAGAGGAAAGTAACAGATCATTAAAAGCTTTAAAATATCTGACAATGCAAACAAATGGGCTGTTTACTGTTAAGTGTCTGACACACTGGCCTGGCTTAAACTTCGGTTTGATCTTGTGGAAATACAGTGCTTGAAATTTATCTTGTCCCAACTTTTTTTTTTCTCTTGCGATACGCGGGCCTCTCACCACCGTGGCCTCTCCCGTTGCAGAGCACAGGCTCCAGACGCGCAGGCCCAGCGGCCATGGCTCACGGGCCCAGCCGCTCCGCAGCACGTGGGATCCTCCCGGTCCGGGGCACGAACCCGCGTCCCCTGCATCGGCAGGCGGACTCCCAACCACTGCGCCACCAGGGAAGCCCCCAACTTTTTCATAAGTTATTCACTCTTAACCAAAATAATTATCTAACTGAACCATTTCTATAATTAGTATTCAGTGGGTGATACAAGTGGGGACCATTAATACACAAATTCTGAGAAAAGCTGAAGGTAAAGTTTACTGTTCTGTTACAACTGATGAAAAAAAAAATTACCCAGATAAGACAAACTCTGCTTGATGCTTTTTGTGCCAAATGAAAAATAGGAGCCTGTATGACTGGTTGAAGAATCATTTCTCCCCATGGGTGGTGCTTATGTAAGATGCCTCAGACCCAAAATTAGGGTGAAGCTTTCACTAGTTAGGGAAGGTGGCTGTAAAAAGATAAGAATAATGAAAAGCTATGACCAATAAAAAGACAGAGAACTTAATCACAGCCTTATCAACCCCCAACCAGGGGTCACAAAAAGCCTTAATCACGTCCTATAGTATTAAGACAACAACCCTACATTTTCTTGACAACAATTTTTTGGTGCTAATATTTTGGTCTTTTGCCTCCAAGTATTAGCCTCCTAATAAAGTCAGAAAGCTTTAAAAATGTATGTGTGTATGTGTGTTTGTTTTATAAATAGAAATACATTTGAGGATATATGAAAGGAGCAAAGTATTTATCTCACCACACAGTTAAGGACTTTAAAAAATATTCATTGTTGTATGATGTCTTTTAAAACATTAAATAAGCGGGACAGTTGCTTTGAATTTATGAAGAATAACACATATATAATTAATGACTTTCCTCTTCTGTCTGTATCATACTTGCTTAGTCTTTTTCAGGCTTAGTGAAAAGGCTATATATAGGAAAAATAATGTGTATATGTAATAATAAAGAAATAATGTGGACTATCAATGAAATGAAAAATAGTCATTTGCATACATTTTGTTTGAAGATATTTTCAGATATTTCCCTACATTCACCTTTCATATTTAGTGCATCAATGACATGAAAAGATCTTCAAAATTAGGTAACTCAAATGTGTTCTAGTTGAACACAAAAAAGTGAGGAAAAATTAATTTTCCTAAATATATAATAGAGGGTAGAAGATTGTTGGAATTGCAGAAATCTTTTTCAAAATTGATTCTGAAACTAGTTAGTGGCGATGGTTGTACAACAATGTGAATGGACTAAATGTCTCTGAATCATATACTTTAAAATGACTAAAATAGTAAACTTTGCTATATGGATTTTACCATAATAAGAAAATGGTCTTTCCAAAAAAAGCCCAATAATTCATCTAAATAGGCAAAGTAGATTTCTAGGAAGCTAAAATCTGAGATTTGAAGGAAAAAAGAATAAACCTGGGTTGAATTTGCTGGGATTGCCCATCATTGTCTTTGTTAGCAACCTGCTAAATATTTACAAACTTCTGGACAAGTCTGAGGTCAGTCGGTATAATCAGCAAAGAAGTGAAGTGCACTTGGTCCCAGGCAGACTGGTACCCAGGGTGTCTCTGGACGTTTAATTGGTCTGAGTTCCCTGCTGAGCCTGTTGCAGACAGGAGCAGGCAGGTTCAAGAGCTACTGTTGCTCAGAGTGTACAGCGGAGTCAGCTGATTGTGAACGGGGCTGGTACAAGTGGCCTTTTATGCTAGAGCCCTGCTGGCCGCCCAGAGGACAATCCCCCATTCATTTGTCTCCTTTGGATGCTCGTGGTCTTGGGGCCTTTTGGATTTTTATTGCTGCAGATAACAGAAAACAGACGTGGGTGTATGTTATAGTAGTGTCTTCTCTACACTTGCAAAAATTCCTGGCTAGAAATAAAATAACAACAACAACAAATGGGAAAGGTGGACAACACCAGGCAGTGTAGCTCCTGAGAAAATGACTTTATCCAGAATTCATCCTAAAATATAAGCTGGCTCAGCACGACTCTGGGCCTGGCCATGGACTATATTAAAGTGTCATACATACGGGTGGCCAACAGGCACATGAAAAAATGCTCAACATCGCTAATTATTACAAAAATGCAAATCAAAACTACAATGAGGTATCACATCACACTGGTCAGAATGGCCATCCTCAAAAAGTCTACAAACAATAAATGTTGGAGAGGGTGTGGAGAAAATGGAACCCTCCTGCACTGTTGGTGGGAATGTAAATTGATACAGCCACTATGGAGAACAGTATGGAGGTTCCTTAAGAAACTAAAAATAGAACTACCACATGACCCAGCAATCCCACTCCTGGACATATACCCAGAGAAAAGCATGGTTCAAAAAAACAGATGCACCCCAGTGTTCATAGGAGCACTATTTACAGTAGCCAAGACATGGACGCAACCTAAATGTCTATCAACAGAGAAATGGGTAAAGAAGATGTGGTACATATATAAAATGGAATACTACTCAGCCATAAAAAGAATGAAATAATGCCATTTACAGCAACATGGATGGACCTAGAGATTACCATACTAAGTGAAGTAAGTCAGACTGACAGAGAAAAGAAAAAAAAGAAAATGAAGATCTTTCCTGGAGGGCCTGGCAAACTTCTCAGCTTTCTCGTTGACCTGAATTGGGTCTCATGCCCATTTCTGAACGGACTTAGGGCAATGAGTATGGGTCACCCTCTGACCAACCACCTCCCAGGTCTGGAGGTGGAATCTACTTCCACTAAGGCACATGGGGTGGGGGTGGGGGGGGTCCCATGGTAGGGGTTGGGGGAAGAGAACTGCACAAAATCAGAGCTCTGTTAGGAAGGAGGAAGCAGTGAATGAGTGCCATGTATGCACAGAAGGTGCAGAAGGAGGAAGGCGTAGAACAGCATGTCCAGCATGTTGCCAGTTTTTGTTAAAAAAAGATGTGGGGGCTCCTAGAGAAATGGAAATAAAAACAAAAATAAACAAATGGGACCTAATGAAACTTAAAAGCTTTTGCACAGCAAAGGAAACCATAAACAAGACCAAAAGACAACCCTCAGAATGGGAGAAAATATTTGCAAATGAAGCAACTGACAAAGGATTAATCTCCAAAATTTACAAGCAGCTCATGCAGCTCAATAACAAAAAAACAAACAACCCAATCCAAAAATGGGCAGAAGACCTAAATAGACATTTCTCCAAAGAAGAGATACAGACTGCCAACAAACACATGAAAGAATGCTCAACATCATTAATCATTAGAGAAATGCAAATCAAAACTACAATGAGATATCATCTCACACCGGTCAGAATGGCCATCATCAAAAAATCTAGAAACAATAAATGCTGGAGAGAGTGTGGAGAAAAGGGAACACTCTTGCACTGCTGGTGGGAATGTGAATTAGTACAGCCACTATGGAGAACAGTATGGAGGTTCCTTAAAAAACTACAAATAGAACTACCATACAACCCAGCAATCCCACTACTGGGCATATACCCTGAGAAAACCATAATTCAAAAAGAGTCATGTACCACAATGTTCACTGCAGCTCTATTTACAATAGTCAGGACATGGAAGCAACCTAAGTGTCCATCATCGGATGAATGGATAAAGATGTGGCACATATATACAATGGAATATTACTCAGCCATAAAAAGAAATGAAATTGAGTTATTTGTAGTGAGGTGGATGGACCTAGAGTCTGTCATACACAGTGAAGTAAGTCAGAAAGAGAAAGACAAATACCATATGCTAACACATATATATGGAATCTAAGAAAAAAAAAATGTCATGAAGAACCTAGGGGTAAGATGGGAATAAAGACACAGACCTACTAGAGAATGGACTTGAGGATATGGGGAGGGGGAAGGGTAAGATGTGACAAAGTGAGAGAGTGACATGGACATATATACACTACCAAACGTAAGGTATATAGCTAGTGGGAAGCAGCCGCATAGCACAGGGAGATCAGCTCGGTGCTTTGTGACCACCTAGATGGGTGGGATAGGGAGGGTGGGAGGAGGGGAGACGCAAGAGGGAGGAGATATGGGAACATATGTATATGTATAACTGATTCACTTTGTTATAAAGCAGAAACTAACACACCATTGTAAAGCAATTATACTCCAATAAAGATGTAAAAACAAAACAAAACAAAATAAAAACTTGAATAGGCAAAAGAAAACAAAAAAGAGATGGGGGAAAGAGAGAGAGAAATATATTCATGTATGCATAAAATATATTTGGAAGTGTAAATAAGAAACCGTTCATGTGGCTGCCTCATGGGAAATAACCAGGTGTCTGGAGACAAGTTTACAAGAAGTAAAATTTTCACTCTACACTTATTTATACCTTTAAAATTTTGAACCACATGAATATATTGCTGATTCAAAGAAAAATTAATGAAATAAAAATAAAAATGGACTTTCAGACTTCCCTGGCGGTCCAGTGGTTAAGACTCTGCGCTCCCAATGCAGGGGGCATGGGTTCGATCCCTGGTCGGGGAAGATCCCACATGCTGTGTGGCATGGTCCCCCCCCAAAAAACCTGTTAAAAATAAAAATGGACTTTCAGACGCAAGTGGGACTTGGGGACTCCAAATCTAGACCCTTTCAAGGACTTTGCTCCAGATTAAATGGACACTATGCTTACTTATTCACCCAAGGGCCCAATGGATAACTGGGCATGTATTGTTTGTGTCAAATAATATCACACACACACACACCACACCACACACACACACACACACACTCACCGAACGTTAATTTCCCTAAGTTCTTCTGATGGGAGGATTGTTTTCGTGACTAGGCAGAGAGGCGACAGGCCCCTTCTTCCACTGCCAGCCTCTGAAGCACTGATCCTCAACCAAGGGTGGTTTCACAGCCCTCACAAAGGGACCTTTGACAATATCTAGGGGACTTTTTGGTTGTCAGATCTTGGGGCTTCTACAGGTATAGAGTGGGGAGAAGACAAGGATATTGCTAAACATGCTAAAATGAACAGCACAGCCCCCCAACAAAAAATGATGGCCCCCAAAATGTCAATGGTGCCACTGTTGAGAAACCCAGCTCCAAGGCAGAAAGCACAAGAAAAGAGCCAACTCTCAATGGCCACGGTGTAAGAAAATATCTGTCTTTGTAATTGCCATTTGTCTTACTCCCAGATAAGAATTCTTACTAGAATGCTGCCACAATAAATGAAGTGATGTGGAAAGTTGTGGTATCCAGGATTTAATGGAGTGGAGACACTAGTCTCCTAGTCAAAGAGGTTGGCTCCATCCCGTGAATGGAACATGGTGCCCACTGAGCTTCTGTACCGTGTTTTCCTTCAACAGCTCGCTGCTGAGAAGCAGTTGGAGGTTTTCTTTATACTAATGTTGCAATGATTGCTACCTACGTACTAAGCATTCTTCTAGTCTGTATAAATATACCTAACCTTCACAACAGTTCCATGAGCTGACTACATCATCTCCGCCTCACAGATGAGGCTCAGGTGGGTAAGGTAACTTGTCACAGTCACACGGCTAGAAAGTTGCTGAGGTGACATCTGATCCCTGGCAGGCTGATTCCAGAGCCTGAGTGCCTAACTCACTGCTCTCCTGCTTTGGCACACTCAAACTATCCTACCCCTCTGTGTACTCTTGTGAGAAGGAAAATTGTCCTCCAGGAAGATTATTCTGACATATTGTCCAATGAATTATACATAGGAGTGACTGTTTCCCCTCATCCTCACCACCAGCAGGTATAATGCATTTTTAAAAACCTGTCATCCACCATTATTATTTCTATTTTTCATCTCCTACCTTAGAATGAAATTATGCATCTTTTCATGTGTTTATATTTGCACTTTGTTTTTCTGTGAGATGCTTGCCTCTTTTTCTATTGGGATGTTTATTCTTTTCTTTTCAGATTTAAAACACTTCTTTGTTTATTAGGAACATGTAACCATTGATCATCATTGGCCACTTGGGCCAATATTTTGCCCAAATTTATCTTTTGTAGCTTTTATTGTACTTTTCTTTTTCTGTGCAAAGGAGCTTAATTTTTATGTCCTTGGATTTATCAATCTTTTCCTACTTGGCTTCTTGAGTCTGATGTCATCCTTGGAAACTTCTTACCTATAAAGTATTATATAAAATATTTACCCCTGTTTCCTTCTTATAGATTCTCATTGTAGAACTCTCATCTTTAATCCATCTGAAATTAGTACACTAAATTTGCATATGAATGCGTATTTTGACACAGTAAGAATCACAGATAGATAATGTATATTCTTAACATAATGCATATTTCAGTTGAGGTCACTCTGTATTTTGAGATTTACAAAAAATTTGACCCAAATCCCCATTGCACACCTGGAGGGAAGCCCAAACCCCTTTCCAAGATTTCTGTGGGCCCCACAGTTTAGTCTGATTCTCTGCTCTGGCTGAATCATTGAGCTCCTTTGTTTCCCTCAATCCTCACCGTATTCTGCTCTCTGTTCCCTCAGCCAGATGAGAAACTCAACCTACCCTTTTTCTTTGGTAGAAAGCCCCTCACATGCAGATCTCTCTATAGGGTCGGGGTGGGAGGTGGAGCTTCCCTGCTGCCACATCAATTGAATAGTAAAGTTCTTTGGTCAACTCACACAGTTGGGAATTTCTAACTGGCATATTCCTCCAGGAGTCTCAGGCTTCTACCCAGTTTGCTCAAACATATATACTATATTCTGCTTCCCTCCCAGCTTTTTTCACCCTTCCCTGAACTTCTGCTTAGTTTTTGTGCCAAATAGTGCTATTATTTTCTTGTTGGGCATTCCAGGGCAAGCCACTCCCTCAGGGCTTTGCCTTCCAATCAAAATATTTTTGAAAACAGAGAGACTATTCCATCATTAAACATACCTTGGTACTACGTATTTAAAAATAAATTAGTCTTTCTGCTACAGTATTTGAAAGTCTTTTCAAATAATGTAAATTTTTCAAATGGCTTTGTAGAATTAAGGTAATCGTAAGGTTTTCATTCTTATTAATGAATGGAGTTCCTAAATCAAAGGATTTTTTCATTCTTAAATTAAGCCTTGCTTAGTAATACTGTGTGTTTCTTGAGATACATTTTCTTTAAGTATATGTTGGAGACTTGTAACTAAGTTCATAAGTAAGACTTTAAAATAGGGATGCTTTGTGAGTGTGCATATCTGTGTGAGAGCCACCTGCATCAGCTTTTAGAAGCCATAATACCGTAACTTAGGAAATAAATTAGGAAGGCTCCCTTCCTCCTCTGTGCTTTAGAACAGTTTGAACGCCATTGGAGTCATCTTTTCCTAGAGTGGCTTTATTTATATAAAACAAAGTGTACTTCAGAAGAAAGAAAATTACCAGAGACAAGGAGGAAAAACACTTTTAACTATAGAGGAGCAAAGATGAGAATTACATCTAACTTCATCTCAGAAACCATGTAAGCAAGAAGATAGTGGAATGAAATATTTAAAGTACAGAAAGAAAAACAATACCAATCTAGAATTTCATATCCAGAAAAAGTATCCTTCAAAAATGAAGGAGGAAGAAAGACTTTCTCAGAAGAAAAAAAAATTGAGGTAATTTGTTGCCAGTAGACATGCTTTGCAAGAAATGTTAAAAAATAGATCTTCAGAGATAAAGAAATTGATAGGTCAGAAACTTTGATCTACATGAAGAAAGAAAGGGCATTATATATGTAAGCAAGCTCCTAGATACACAGAAATAAAAACAGCAAGTTAGGTAAAATGAGGCTGTTAGATTGCTGACTCAGTGCTCTGGAAGTTACAATATGTCTTAGAACGCAACCAGGGAACATGTTCCAAATGAAGGAACAAGATAAAATCCCAGAACTAAGTGAAATGGAGACAGGCAGTCTACCTGAGAAAGAGTTCAAGATAATGATCATAAAGATAATCAAAGAACTCAAGAAAAAAACTCATGAACAGAGGGAGAAGTTAGAGGGTTTTAACAAAGAGTTAGAAAATATAAAGAGAGACAGTAAAAAGCTCAGTCATTGCCCCGGGTTTGGGGGAAGAGGAGAGAGATTAATAGGTTGAGTACTGGACTTTTTGGGGTGGTGAGACTATTCTGTGTGATGCTGTAATGGTGCATACACAATATGAGTTTGTCAGAACACACAGAACTGTACAAAACAGAGAAAGTGAATGCTAATGTAAACTATGGACATTAGTTTTTTTTAAATGTTAAGTCCCTCCTCTTTTAATAACTTTTTTTCTTCCAGTATATTTTGTCTTGTATTAATATGCCACTCTGGCCCTCTTACAGTTGCTGTTTGCACGATATATCTTTCCCAACCTTTTACTTTCAACCTCTTTGAATCTAAAGTGGATCATAGTTGTTGTTTTTTTTTTTAAATCCAGCCTGACAATCTCTGACTTTTGATTGGAGTGTTTAATCCACTCACATTTAATGTTTTTATTTATCTAGTTGGAACTATCTCTGCCATCTGGACATTTGTTTTCTATACAACTCTATGTTTTGTTCCTCTATTCCTCCTCTACTGCCTTTTTTGTAGTAAGTAGATATTTCCTTGTGTATCATTTTCATTCTTTTGTCGACTTTTGGATTATTTTTGGTTTTAGTGATCTTCTTAGTAGCTGCTTTACATCTGAAGCAATTACTACTGAGGGGATTAGAATTGGTGTCAGGAGACCCGTCAGAGTTACCACGTGAATGCAAACTGCCGTCCACGCTCTCCTGCCTGCTGGAGCCACCGGCTTCTGGAAGCTGATCTGGATCACTCTTCCTCTCTGGGAATTGGTTTGCTTTTCAGTCCCAATTTGGCCTGTTGCCCAAGTCCTGGACTTCAGGCTGAGCCTGATGGAATCAGACCTTTTGACCTGGCTCTTCTTGCAGTCACTGACTGTGATTCCAAGGCTTTCTGAGTTTTGAGCAGCTCTACTCGCCTGCCAGAAATCAGTAAGGAAGCTCCTTTATAGGTGCTGAAGTGGGGGTCTGAATCAGACAATACTGAAAGGTTCTTTCTAATTCTTTTATTCCCCGATTGCCTTAAAATAGTATTTGAAATATTTCTCACCTTCTGCTGTTCCCACGCATCAACTCTTTGAATCTGGTACGAAACAAGGTATCTGTTGTGTGCTTTTAACACCTTTTTGCCTGAGTTCAGCTAAACTATTATTGAAGTTGTAACCCTTTTATGATATAATTATTTAGTGTTAGATTTTTGTGTTATGAAACTACAGAATATCTTAAATATGTTTCCTGATAGATCTAGGGCAGCAAATCTCTTCTGGATACTTTTCTCTGAAATTACACTGAAAGAAAGAAACAGCTGTCAGGAGGATGCAGGCTAAACCGTTAGATTGCTGACTCAGTGCTCTGGAAGTTACAATACATCCTAGAATGCAAGTCACTTGGCCTGACATTCAAGTACTCATTTTCTTTTTTTGAAGGTTAACGTAAATTCGTTGTGGGAGGTTGAGAAGAGGACACGGGAATAACTGGAAAATGCAAATGCATGGGCCAGTAACAACCAGTATTCTAGCTGTACAGGCATGGTCAAACACACAGGTCATATGCAAAATATGATTCATGTCTAATTTATGATGCAGAAAGCCTTGTGTTAATAATGGTTCTCTTTACCCATTAAAGCTACTGAATTACATATTTCTTTGTTGCTTGGTCTTGTTTTCCCCTGAAAGACCCTATAAAACAGTTGTAATGAAAGCAGTATTTTACAAATACAAAACCAGTGCATTTTGTCCTTAAGCCATATTTCATTTCAACCTCTGTCATCTCATCTTGAGGTAGAGTCAAGAGGCTTACTGCCCGGGGCAGAGAGCGTGTATGCGCCCTCTTTCGCATGATGCTAGGCTTTGTATCTATACAAAACCAGTGCATTTTGTCCTTAAGCCATATTTCATTTCAACCTCTGTCATCTCATCTTGAGGTAGAGTCAAGAGGCTTACTGCCCGGGGCAGAGAGCGTGTATGCGCCCTCTTTCGCATGATGCTAGGCTTGAAATCCAGGCTTTGTGCATTTGGTCGATTCACTGAATGGCCATTCAAACGGCCTAGACCTGACTTGGAGCTTAAACCATCTCCTAAAGTGAAGAGAGAAGAGGGTCCTTTTATCTATCTCTGCTGGGCCTCAGGGCTTTCTTCAACCTGGTACAAGGAAACTCTCGCAGAAGCGATGTAAAGGGAAGCCCAGCTCCTCCCCTCTGAGAGATGGGGGTAGGAGAGAGCAAGAAGGGTCCAGCTACGGGTCAGTCTGATGTCGGTGCCGAGTGGTCCTCACGAAGCTCCAGCAGGAAGGGGTGTAGAACGCACGGGCTCCGCAAGAGGCTGCTGGGTGGGGTCCCCTGAGCTGACATGAGCGGGCCCAGCCTCCTGAAGAGCACAGAGCCCAGAGCTCAGCGAGAGTTTTCCAATCCCCACCAGCAAGGCCCTGAGCTGAGAGCCGCCGGGCCACCCTGAGTCCTGGTGGTGGGGCGAGGCCAGGCTGCAGGGGCCCCGAAGGAGCTGCAGGGAAGACAATGCAAGCTCTTGGAGGGGCTCAGCCAGTGAGATGGAAGAGATGCTGGGTCCATCGGGGGCCATGCCTCCCAGGTGGGAACCTGCAGGTCCCCCCCAGGAATGAGCAGCCACAGCCCTCAGCTCGGAAGCCAGCAGGGAGCCCGGTGCCCACACAGCCAGGAGTATCACCAGGACCCGGAGGAGGACCATCTCGCAAGAGGACACTAGAACAGATGGAAACAGGGGAGGCTGGCCAGTGCCCAAGCAACCGATTAAAGAATCATTTGCCTCTAGAACTTAAACCTCATGGGCCACTTAGTTGGGTTCTGTTGGTTTGTTTGCTCTGCTTCCCTGCAAACAGGTACTTGAGGAAGGCAGGAAATTTGTGTAAACACAACGAGAAACATTTTCTCCACACATCCCAGCTGTGGCAAGTGTCGCTGCAGGTAGGTTATAGGTTGAAGGAAGCACATGTGAGTGCACATACACTCACACTTGCTGTAACTCAGGAACGGAGCTTAAGGGAGTGAGTGTGAGGGGCTCACAGCTGCCTTGCTGCAGGAGGAGTCCTGGACATCCTTGCTCAGTCTTTTATACCGGGGCTTGCGGCACCTTTTCAGAAGAACGTCCACACACCATGTTTTTTCTTCTTTTTAAAACCACTTTACTGATGTATGACTGATTTACAAAAAGCTCTATATTTAATATATGCAAACTGACGAGTTTGGAGATAGGTATGCATCTGTGAAAACATCACCACAACCAAGTCCTTAACTCCTCTTTGTTCTTTTTTGAAAATTTTTTCATTTTATACTGCACTGTAGTTGATTTACAATGTTCTAACTTCAGGTGTACAGCAAAGTGATTCACTTATATATATATACATGTATCTATTCTTTTTCAAGTTCTTTTCCCATTTAGGTTATTACAGAATATTGAGCAGAGTTCCCCATACACCATTTTAAGAGAGGATTTACCAACACAGGAAGCTCCTGGTCCTTGAAGCCAAGTCAGCATCAGCATGGCCAGTTCTCCTCCAGAGGAAGAAAGTCCTGCTGTGCTCAAGGCCCTGAACCACTGCCCGCTTCCAGCATTCCAGGAACCCTGTGTCTGGGAGCTGGTCAGCCGCTTGAGAATCAGCATCTTCAAACACATGATTATGGGTGTTACACACACATGATTTTACTTCTGTAACTAATTTTTGTCAGATTAAGCGTTTACCCATCTTAGAGTTGTCAGAGCATAGCAGTGGGTGACAGACTGTCTCCTTCAGGGCATCACAATGCGGTGAGGGGGTCTTGGGGGTCTCAGCACAGTGAAATTGCTCCCCTGGGGAGCTGAAGATGTTTCCCATCTTCCTATCTTCCCTCAGACCACGCCAGGATGAACACTGAATCACACTGACCCTCCCAAACACTTTCCGAAGTTTCCCAACCCTTGAACTTAATAAGGAAGTTTGAAAAGCTACACATTATTTTCCCTTTATTGTATTGAATATACTTATCTCTGTATCCAGTATTTCATCTTTTTTTTTTTTTTTTTTTTTTACTAGTCTCTGAAACAACAGCTGTGAAGGCCTCTTTCCTACCACACTGTGTGGATTTGGGTTTTCCTTACCTTCAAAAATGTCTCACTGCATCATTCTTCTCTACCCCTGCCCTGTCACTCCCTTTTCCCCCATTTTATTTCTCTTATCTACATCTATTTTTATCTCAGCTCAGACACCAGAAGAATTTCTAATATGCTCATTTTAAAGTTTGACGTTATCTGTTGGGATCAGAGGTCAGAATCTGTTTGACGTTAGGAAAGCTTGCGATGGCCAGCAAATTGAGGACTGTGGGATTCTTCCTTTTGTGGAAGAAGAATGTGCTGGGAGGTTTTTTTGTTTTTGTTTTTGTTTTTCTGGCCGCACCATGCAACTTGTGGGATCTTAGTTTCCCAACCAGGGATCAAACCCGAGCCCCCTGCAGTGGAAGTGCAGAGTCCCAACCACTGGACCACCAGGGAATTCTCAAGAATGTGCTGGGAGTTTGATAGACCCTAAGCCGTGGAGTTGTTTGTGTTTGGAGTCGGGCACACTGGTCATAGCGACATTTTTGGAGCAAGGTGACCCCAACAGTAGCACTGGAAAATGCCATCTCAAGGGGGACCCTGGACATCCCCTTTTCTGATTTTTCTTTCAGAATATCAATGATCCAGACTCTGTAGGACTTCCTGAAGTCTTTCCTGTTGAGCTCATCCTCTGTTGAGCCACGACTTCATCAAATTATGGTACCACATGTGGGCCTCTCTTCTCACTGGAAAATTCCAAAAGCAGCCAAAATTCTAAAAAGATAAGCTAAAACACATGGGAAAGGCCAACTGTTCCAAACCATAAATTAAAAAAGACGTTCAAAGAACTGATTGGCTGAGGTCTCAGGCATGGGCACAGCATCTGTCTCCACTGGGGTTTGTCAGGTATCTTCGAGGGGCTCTCTTGGCATTTGGGGTGGGACGATTCTTTGTTCAGAACTATCGCACACATTATCAGACAGTTAGCGTCCTGGGCCTTCAGGCACCAAGTAGAATTTCCATGTTATCATGGCAACCATGATGACCCCGACACATTTCCAAATGCCCCCTTGGAGGTGGTCTCTCCTCCAACTGAGATCCGTTAGCTCTGTCCTAAAGAGTATGAATGAATGATTTCAGAGCACTTTGTTTAGTTAGAATTTCATGTTTGTAATCAATTCTTTAGATCAAAAGCTACATTTTTAAACTTCCAGTGAGTTGGTAGAACGACCAGATCCAGCCAGAATCGTGCGAGTCTCCCGCTGTCGGCCCTTAGTTGTTTAGAGCCTTTCTGTGTGAAGTGTGTCCCCACAGGAGCAGCTCATTAGAGCTTGTTAGAAATGCAAAAGCTACTGGATTAAAAACCGTATTTTAGACAAGATTGCCACTGAATCCATACGCACTTTAAATTTTGAGATGCAGTGCTTTAGAGAATACCCTGGACAGTCTTGTGACCGCTCTTATAGTTAGACTTTTCCCCACTCAGTGGCACAGATGATTTCGATCCCAACCCCAAATGGTATTAAACGCTTCCCATTTGCACTTTGCCATTGTGATGGGAGCAGCAACGACTCTACCAAAGACCCACTGTGCTCCTCACCAGCTTGGGCTCCAACCACATCAACTAAGCTCTCTTATAATTGTGAGAAAGCCAGATTATCAGGTGATCTCAAATATTCCTCTTACCGTCTATGACAGTGTTTTTCATTCCCATTATGGTTTATCACAGGATATTGAATATAGTTCCCTGTGCTATACAGTAGGTTTTGTTGCTTATTTTACATACAGTAGTGTGTATCTGCTAATCCCCAACTCCCAATTTATCCCTCCCCCACCCCAGCAACCACAAGCCTATTCTCTATGTCTGTGAGTCTGTTTCTGTTTTGTAAATAAGTTCATTTGTGTCATATTTTTTAATTTTTTATTTGTATTTATTTTTTTACAGAATTACCTTTCAGACATTTTCTCAATTAAAAAAATTTTTAAATTTATTTATTTACTTACTTATTTTTGGCTGCATCGGGTCTTAGTTGCGGCATGCAGGATCTTTCCTTGCAGTGTGCGGGCTCTTCCTTGCAGCGCGTGAGCTTCTCTCTAGTTGTGGCACGCGGGCTCCAGAGCGTGGGCTCTGTAGTTGTGGCATGCAGGCTTAGTTGCCCCATGGCATGTGAGATCTTAGTTCCCCGACCAGGGATTGAACCCGCGTGCCCTGCATTGGAAGGCAGATTCTCAACCACTGGACCACCAGGGAAGTCCCTGTGTCATATTTCAGATTCCACATATCAGTGATATCATATGATATTTGTCTGCTGCTGGCCATCTGTATGTCTTCCTTGGAGAAATGTCTATTTAGGTCTTCTGCCCATTTTATATTTTTTAACATCTTTATTGGAGTATAACTGCTTTACAATCGTGTGTTAGTTTCTGCTTTATAACAAAGTGAATCAGCTATACATATACATATATCCTCATATCTTCCCCCCCCCAAAAAAAATGGTTTTGAAGAACCTTGGGTAAGGACAGGAATAAAGACGCAGACATAGAGAATGGACTTGAGGACATAGGGAGGGGGAAGGGTAAGCTGGGATGAAGTGAGAGAGTGGCATGGACTTATATACACTAACAAATGTAAAATAGATAGCTAGTGGGAAGCAGCCACATAGCACAGGGAGATCAGCTCGGTGCTCTGTGACCACCTAGAGGGGTGGGATAGGGAGGGTGGGAGGGAGACGCAAGAGGGAGGAGATATGGGGATATATGTATATGTATAGCTGCCCTTTTTTTTTTTAATTAATTAATTAATTAATTTATTTATTTATTTAGGGCTGTGTTGGGTCTTCGTTTCTGTGCGAGGGTTTTCTCTAGTTGCGGCGAGCGGGGGCCACTCTTCATCGCCGTGCACGGGCCTCTCACTGTCGCAGCCTCTCTTGTTGCGGAGCACAGGCTCCAGACACGCAGGCTCAGTAGTTGTGGCTCACGGGCCCAGTTGCTCCGCGGCATGTGGGATCCTCCCAGACCAGGGCTTGAACCCGTGTCCCCTGCATCGGCAGGCAGATTCTCAACCACTGCGCCACCAGGGAAGCCCTAGCTGCCCATTTTTTGATTGGGTTGTTTGGGTTTTTGTTTTGTTTTGTTTTTTGTTATTGAGTTGTGTGACATGTTTGTATATTTTGGAAATTAATCCCTTGTTGGTAGCATTATTTGCAAATATTTTCTCCCATTCAGTAGGTTGTCTTTTCATTTTGTTTATGGTTTCCTTTGCTGTTCAAAAGCTTTTAAGCTTAATTAGGTCCCATATGTTTATTTTTGCTTTTATTTCAATTACTCTAGGACAGGGATTTAAAAAGATATTGCTGTGATTTATGCCGAACAGTGTTATTCTACCTATGTTTTCCAGTAGGTTCATTTCTTTTTTTTTTTTAATGCTATGATTTTTTTAAAATGTTAAAATTCATTTGTTTTATTTATTCTTTTATTTAATTTTTTATTTTATATTGGAGCATAGTTGATTAACAATGTTGTGCTAGTTTCAGGTGTACAGCAAAGTGATTGAGCTATGTATATATACACATATATGTTTTTTTTCAGGTTCTTTTCCCATTTAGGTTATTATAGAATATTGAGCAGAGTTCCCTGTGCTATACAGTAGGTCCTTATCTCTTTTAAATATACTAGTGTGTACATGTCATTTCCTTTTGAGAGAGCTATGGAAGGGAATCTTCCTCACTTCCCTTGCTCATCCCTATGTAGAGAAATGAAGATGACGTGACACTACAGGCATGGCCTTGGAGGAACTGGAGTGCTTGGATTAAGCCATTCCTGAAGGCTGTTCTACTGAAGTCCTTCCAGGTGTAGGACGGAGGGTCTAGTCGACTAGGTTAGAGTCAGAAAGCAGTGACATTGGAGCTATACATGTAAATGTGAAGCCATTTCAAGTCCAACTCTGGTGTGGCTTGCAAGCTTTTGGTTTACAACAGTAAAATCATCTCTCTGATGTATAGTATGTTATGGTTTAAAAAGTAGTCTCACATTCAGGTCTTGTTTGAGAGTAACTGTGCAAGGCAAGGCCTATGCCCCACTGCACAAGTGAGGGAAGGAAAACACAGTGGGGGAAAGTGCTTGTCCAAGGCCACTCATCTTGTAAGAGGCAGAACTGGAATCTGACCAAAGTTTGCTTCTACATCAAGGTTACTTTCCCTGACATTCCTCCAAACCCCAGGCTGCTCAGATCAAGGCACTTGTACCCACAAACGTGTAATGAGGGCCCAGGCTGCCCTCCAGACTGGCGGGACCAGGAATCTCTAGATGGTCAGCAAGTAGGAAAGGGCAGGAAAAGCCCCACTGGGATACAACTGCTGTCACTAAGGCTGCTGCCACCATGACAGTATGACCTCTAACATTTGACCCTGCTCAGTTCCTCAAGATTCAGTGGCCCAGGAGCCAACATGTAGCCTCCAGGCTCCACTAGGGCAGGAGAAAACGACCTGGTGCCCCTCATCTGATGGAAGATTCCCCAAGATGAACATTAGGGTGCTATGCTAGGGACCCCTAAATGGCAAAGATTCCCCCAATCTCTAAGGCTCCTGCCATCTCCAAAACTCTGGTGGCAAATGCAATGAATAACCTTTAGTCATCTCCTGCCTCTGGAAAGTTTTCTTTCTTTCTTTTTTAATTAAGCCTTCAATTAATTTAAAGAGAATTTAATCCAAAAGATGAGAGTAGAGTTGATGATGGCGTCAGGGAGCTGACGTTAATCAAAAGTTAGGAAAAAGATACATGTGAGCAATAACATCGTTGGATTCAAATTTAGTCCCAGAGCTACAATGGAGTCTGTGAGTGTGTCATTTGGACACATGCTATGTGTTGCACATACCCTTCTGTTTCTGCCACAGTGGTGTTGTTGCCTTTTGTTTTTAATCCTAGATTCGTTTTTAGATCCTAAAGCACAAAACGGAGTTCAAGAAGTGTGAGGACTTCCCTGGTGGCGCAGTGGTTGAGAGTCCGCCTGCCGATGCAGGGGACACGGGTTCGTGCCCCAGTCCAGGAAGATCCCACATGCCGCAGAGCAGCTGGGCCCGTGAGCCATAGCCGCTGGGCCTGTGCGTCGGGAGCCTGTGCTCCGCAGCGGGAGAGGCCACAACAGTGAGAGGCCCACGTACCGCAAAAAAAAAAAAAAAAAAAGAAGTGTGAATTTACTTGAACCAAACTGAAACAAGGTTTTATCAGCCTCTGCAAAATGCAGCTGCAGAATTCTCAACAGTTTTTTTTTTCTCTCAACAGTTTTAATTATAACACACTAAATAAATACAGTAAGCAACTCTTTGCTCTGAGGTTGAAATCTCTATCTATTTTTATCTCCAAGCAGATAACAGACCAGAAGGGAAAGTTACTACATTGTGAGTGGATTATTGAATCTAAGCATCAACAACTTCTTTGACATTATTTTGTACTGCATGCTGAAGAAAATCATTTACCTGAAAATATTACTGTAAACAGACTAAGCAAAAAAATTTAAGACTTTTTAGAAGAAATTTTCTTCCCACAGACAAAGAAAGAGTAAGCACATGAAAAACACTGCTGTGCACATTGTGCTCTCTCCATACAATGGAATATTATTCAGCCTTAAAAAGGAAGGAAATTCTGGGGCTTCCCTGGTGGCACAGTGGTTGAGAATCTGCCTGCCAATGCAGGGGACACGGGTTCAAGCCCTGGTCTGGGAAGATCCCACATGCCGCCGAGCAACTGGGTCCGTGAGCCACAATTACTGAGCCTGCGCGTCTAGAACCTGTGCTCCGCAAAAAGAGAGGCCGCAATAGTGAGAGGCCTGCGTGCTGCGATGAAGAGTGGCCCCCACTTGCCACAACTAGAGAAAGCCCTTGCACAGAAACGAAGACCCAACACAGCCATAAATAATTAAATAAATAAAAATTAAAAAAAATATATATAGTGTGCCAACAATAGAGATATATTCTTTCAAAAAAAAAAAAAAAGGAAGGAACTTCTGACACAAGTAACAACATGGATGCACCTGGAGAACATTATGCTGAGTAAAATAAGCCAGTCACAGAAACACACATACTGTATTACTTCACTCATGTAATGTCCCTAGAGCAGTCAAATTCACAGAGACAGAAAGTAGAATGGTGGCTGTCAGGAGCTAGGAAAGAAGGTTATGGGCAGTTATTCTTTAATGGGTGCAGAGTTTCAGTTTTGCAAAATGAAAAGAGTTCTGGACATGGATGATGTTGATGGTTGCACAACATTATGAATGCATTTAACACCACTGAACTGTACACTTTAGAAATGGTTAAGATGGAAATATAAAAAGGATCATACACCATGATCAAGTAGGATTTATATCAGGGAGGCAAGGATGGTTTGATATCTGCAAATCAATCAGTGTGATACACAACATTAACAAGGAAGGATAAAAATCACATGATTATCTCAATTGATGCACAAAAAGCATTGACAAAATTGAACATCCATTCATGAAAAAAATTCTTATCAAAGTTGGTATCAACTGTCACTATTTGCAGATGACATGATACTATATATAGAAAGTCTCCACCAAAAAAACTATTAGAACCAATCCATGAATTCAGTAAAGTTGCAGGATACAAGATTAATATACAGAAATCTGTTGCTTTTCTATAACTAATAATGAAATATCAGAAAGAGAAAGCAAGAAAACAATCCCTTTTAAAATTGCATCAGAGAATAAAATACCTAAGAATAAATTTAGACAAGGAGGTAAAAGACCTATACTCTGAAAACTATAAGACATTGATGAAGGAAATTGAAGATGATACAAAGAAATGGAAAGATATTCTGTGTTCATGGACAGGAAGAATTAATATTGTTAAAATGTCCATACTACACAAAACAATCTACAGATTTAAACCAATCCCTATCAAACTACCCATGACATTTTCCACAGAACTAGAACAAATAATCCTAAAATTTATATGGAACCACAAAACACCCTGAATTGCCAAAGCAATCTTGAGAAAAAAGAACAAAGCTTGGAGACATCATGGTCCCTGACTTCAGACTATACTACAAAGCTACGGTAATCAAAACAATATGGTACTGGCACAAAAACAGACACATAGATTAATGGAACAGCATAGAGAGCCCAGAAATAAACCTACACACTTATGATCAATTAATCTATGATGAAGGAGGCAAGAATATACAATTAATGAAAAACATTCTCTTCAATAAGTGGTGCTGGGAAAACGAAACAGCTATATTTAAAAGAATGAAATTAGACCATTTTCTCACACCATATACAAAAATAAACTCAAAATGGATCAAAGATCTAAATGTAACATCAGAAACCATAAAACTCCTAGAATAAAGCATAGGCAGAGCAATCCTTGACATAAATCAAAGCAATATTTGTTTTGGATCTGTCATCTAAGGCAAAGGAAACAAAAGCAAAAATAAACAATGGGACCTGAGTAAAATAAAAGCTTTTGCAAAGCAAAGGAAACCATAAACAAAATGAAAAGACAACCTTCTGAATGAGAGAAAATATTTGCAAATGGTATGACCAATAAGGGGTTAATATCCAAAATATACAAACAGTTCACACAACTCAATATTAAAAAAACCCAAAATTAAAGTTTTGAAAGAACTTTATTAAAAGAACCCAGTTAAAAAATGGGCAGAAAACCTGACGAGACATTTTTCCAGAGAGGACATACAGATGGCTAACAGGCACAGGAAAAGATACTCAACATCACTAATCATCAGAGAAAAGCAAATCAAAACCACAATGAGATATCACCTCACATCTGCCAGAATGGCTATCATCAAAAAGGCCACAAACAACAAATGTTGGTGAGGATGTGGAGAAACCCCTACACTGTTGGTGGGAATGTAAATTGTTGCAGCCACTATGGAAAACAGTATGGAGGTCCCTCAGAAAACTAAAAGAGAACTACTATATGATCCAGCAATTCCACCCTGGGAATATATCAGAAGAAAATGAAAACACTAATTCAAAAAGATGCATGCATCCTAATGTTCATAGCAGCACTATTTATAATAGCCAAGATTTGGAACCAATCAACCTAAGTGTCTATCAACAGATGAATGGATAAAGAAGATGTGTCTTTTATATACATATATATATATATATACACACACACACACACACACACACATATATATATACATATATATTTACATATATATATATATATCAATATACAATGGGATACTACGTGGCCATAAAAAAGAATTAAATTTGTAACTTTGCAGACTAGGATGGACTTGGAGTATATTATGCTTAGTGAAATAAGTCAGACAGAGAAGGAGAATGCTATCACTTATATATGGAATCTAAAAAATAAAACAAATAAATGAATGTAACAAAACAGAAACAGACTCACAGATATAGAGAACAAATTAGTGGTTACCAGTGGGGAGAAGAAAGAGGGGAGGGGCAAGGTAGAGGTAGGGGATTAAGAGTTACGAACTACTATGTATAAATAAACTACAAGGCTATATTGTATAGCAGAGTTATATTTTATAATAACTTTAAATGGAGTATAATCTATAAAAATATTGAACCAGTATGTTGTACACTGAAATTAATATAGTGTTGTAAATCAATTATACTCCAGTACAAAAATAGTTAAGATGGTAATTTTTTTCTTTTTGTCAGAGTACTCTTTATTTATTATTTATTTTTATTTTATTGAAGTATAGTTGATTTACAATGTGTTAATTTCTGCTGTACAGCAAAGTGATTCAGTTATACATATATATATATTCTTTTTCATATTCTTTTCCATTATGGCTTATCACAGGATATTGAATATTGTTCCCTGTGCTATACAGTAGGACCTTGTTGTTTACCCATTCTACATATAATAGTTTGCACCTGCTAATCCCAACCTCCCAATCCATCCCCTCCCCACCCCCTCGGCAAACATAAGTCTGTTTTCTATGTCTGTGAGTCTGTTTCTGTTTTGTAAATATGTTCATTTGTACCATTTTTTTTTAGATTCCACATATAAGTGATATCATATGATATTTGTCTTTCTCTGTCTGACTTACTTCGCTTAGTATGATAATCTCTAGGTCCATCCATGTTGCTGCAAATGGCATTATTTCATTCTTTTTTATGGCTGAGTAGTATTCCATTGTATATACGTACCACATAAGATGGTAAATTTTATGTTATGTATATTTTTTACCACAATAGAAAAATTGAAAACAGGGATGTCCCTGGTGGTCCAGTAGGTAAAACTCTGTGCTCCCAATGCAGGGGGCCCGGGTTTGATCCCTGACACCCTCTATGCTTTACTGACTTATGTAAAAACCCATTATTATCATAGAGAATTTGATCCTCAAACAACTCTAATTATAAAGATTGTATAACAGTTTTGCTTAATATTCTTGTTTCTCATTCTTATTATACAAAACGTATGTAATATAGCATGTCTTCCCATGAAAGAAAGAAAGAAAGAAAGAGAGAAGAAAGGAAAGAAAAGGAATGAAGGAAAGAAAGAAAGAAGGAAAGAAAGAAAGAAAGAAAGAAAGAAAGAAAGAAAGAAAGAAAGAAAGAAAGAAAGAAAAAGAAAAAGAAAAAAGAAAGAAGGAAGGAAGGAAGGAAGGAAAGAAAGAAAGTAGGGAGGGAGGAAGGAAGGAAGGGAGGGAGGGAGGGAGGGGGGAAGGAAAGAAAGAAAGAAAGAAAGAAAGGAAGGAAGGAAGGAAGGAAGGAAGGAAGGAAGGAAGGAAGGAAGGAAGGAAGAAAAAATTGAAAAAAAAATAAAACAAACAAAAAACCCCATACTGCTCTGAAATAATTTTAAAGTGTAATTCTCCTCTTGACTTTCAGAAGAGCCCTTAGCAAGGGCAGAACTCTCCCTTTCTCACCTCTCCACAGTCGCCGGGGCCTTGGCACTCAGGCCATGAAAATGAAGAACTCTCCAGTCACCACCGCAGCTGGGTTCTGGGGACAGTGGGGATCCAAGAACAGAGCGCCCTGGCGTGGTCGGCTGGGGTCTTGGTGAGGGCTGCAGGTTGAGGGAAGGCCCGGGGGATTGCATACCTGCCCTTGGCCTCACTTCCCTGCTCTTCTCCTAGATGATTCTATCAGAAATGATTTGGGCCCAAGAATGGGCTTGTGATGCCAACTCTAGGCTGAATTCCTCCCCTGCATGTGGGCATCACATCGTAGACCCTGATATTCCGTAGCAGCGTAAGATAGGGAGGGCAAAGCCGGGAGCAGAGAACAGACGTTGAGAGGTTCACTCACTTATTTTCAAAGCAGGCCACACTACCGATGAGGAAACAGGTGCACGGAGGTGAAGAGCCTTGCTGGAGACTGCGCTTCACCCCAGCTCTGTCTGACTCAAAGCTTTGAATTACATCATAATTTCTAAAAGAAAGGGTTAGGGAACCGTTGACCGTAACCACTTGCCTTGGCCAGGCATGATGATAACCGTTTGCCTGAGTTTTCTCACAATAGGACGTCCCGATAAAGAACTCAGTGCTGCCACCGAAAACAAACTGGGAGAATTCGGGAGGGGCCGAAAGGAGGGAGGGAGAAGAAGATATGTCCAGAATCCTCCTCACTGGAATCCATCTTGGCTGAGCCATGTGCGAGCCACCAGGAAGGACCCTGAGTTAGAGTGATTGGCCAGAGACAACCCGGAAGCTAATCCCATCACCATAAAACCCTGAGACTGCAAGCCACGTGGAGAGCCGTACTACCGGCCTCCCTTACCTGTTGCTCTCCGCCCAGGCGCCCCTTCCCAATAAAGTCTCCTGCTTTGTCAGCACGTGTGTCTCCTCCGACAATTCATTTCCGAGTGTTTGACAAGCGCCCACTCTTGGGTTCCCCTTCCTGCAACAAAAGGGTTGATCCTCACAATAAAATTAACAAGCAGCCTAAAGGACTTGTTTGGGAAATTCAGTCAAATGACTACATAACAAGTTTAACATCAAAGGCAGCCTCATTGAATGCTTACATTATGTTTTACCATACGCAGTTATTAAATCACTTAAAGATGTTTCAGGACTGAACGGGTTATTTCTCTATGATGCATTTCTAATGAAAGGAAACATGAACTATTATTATTCATTATAAAATGTAAAACAGGAGATTTCACAGCCAATCAAACCAGAGTTTAGAACTGGATCCTCTTGCACTTTCCCCCACATGATGATATGTCAAAGCCGTTCCCTTCTGCAGGCTTCTGCTGGCCTCTGAGCACCCTGGACCACCAGCTACGGGGGTGCTGCCTGCCTGATCCGGCCAAGAACACACCAGGAACACGCCCCAGGGAGAGGCATCATCTTCCATGGAGGTGTTGAAAATACTGGGGCTTGTTGCCATGACTGCCTTCACCTACTCTAAGGATTTATCAAGTGAACAAAAATACATTAAAACCTCAGTGCTTGGCTTGGGGTTTTGAAGATCAGTGGCATCTATTGTTGGGATAGATCCTTGGGACTTTCCCAGATCCTATTGATTGACTGATTGATTGATTGTGGTACGGATGCCCGAGGGCTCTGTGCGCGGCCCAGCTCTCTCTCCGTTGCCAGTTCTCCCGCAGATCCTCAGCTGCAGCTCTGGTTCTTGCCTCTTCATTCACACCATCTGGGACCTGAAACTCGTCTGTCTTGTGGCCCCAGAACCTTGACTGGGCAGCCTCTCCTGTCGGCCCCCAGGGAGGTTTGGCTGCCTTTTCTGATTGAGGGCTGCGTGACTGAACCACACAAAGTTGCTGTTTTTGATGGTTATTTTTGTCCTGCAAAAAGGAGAGTTTCACATCCTTCACTTTCATACTTCTGGAGGAGTAAACGACCTGCTTTTGTTGCCCAATTCAGGGAACAAATGGTTCCTTCGTCAAAGAACTTTTGTGAGCCAAACAATGCTTGTTTGATGCCTGTTTCCTCTTCAGTGACACGTGTGGCACCATCACAGGAGGACCAGATTCTCTCCTGCCTTCCTAGGGAGCTCCTGCCCTTTGTGTGACAAGTGCCCTTCCTCTGGGCAGCTCCACTGTGATGAACTTTTTCTGAGGGTGCAGTGACAAGAAAAACGTGAAATATTGTTCCTGTTACCTTAAGTAATAAATCACAATTTCTTCCATTTTCTCTTTGGCTAAAAGCTTTACCCAACTTTAACCTTTCTTCTCCATTATGTAAATAGCAAAAAGAATGTGGCGTGTGCACCCAAACTTAGACTGTTTGGAGCTGGAAACATCACTGACCTCTTTGTTTACTGTCTTAGAATCTTTGCAGCTGATAAATGTGTCTTCTTTCAAATGAACTGGAACAGATGAGTTGCCACAAAGCCTGGGTCTGAGCACATCGTAGGAGAATGTGCAGCTTCTCCACGGCTGATGCCGGCCCATCTCATAGAAGCTCAGAGGCCCGGGGAGGCCAGTCCCAGCTGGTCCCAGGAGAGGACCATGGTCAGCTCCGTATGCGAAATCTCACTGCCGGAAAGGGATTTGGGGTTCATCGTATGAATACATACATACAATTATAAAATAAAAATAAAATAAGCAAAGAAATGGAGATGGAGGAGAATGAAGGTAAAAAGTTGAGGCCACGTTTTTCTTTTTGCCTATTCATATTTTGAGTTTTCTCACTTTCCTTATTGACTTGTAGGAGTTCCTTGTATATTCCAGGTCTGTGCTCTCCAGTGAGGTAGCCACTGGTCCCATGCGCCTGTTAGAATGACAATTAACTAAAATCCAGCTGCTCAGTCACACTGGCTGCATTTCAAGTGCTCATTAGCTGCCAGTGGCTTGTGGCCAGCACAGACCTGGAACATTCCCGTGAGTGCGACAAATCTTCTCAGACAGAGTGGTTGTATCTATGAACCCCTTGTCAATTTTATTCATTTCAAATCTTCTTCCAGATTATTGTTTTCTGCTAACTTTGACTAAGACGACTTCACTGAACCACAGGTAGAGTTTTCAGATGGTCTTATCCCTCCTATTTTGCCCTGTCGTTGGTGCATTGAGGGTCTTGTTTGAATAGTCTCCTCCCTGAGGTCGCCAAGACATTTCCTTTGACCTTTTTGCATCTGTTATATGGTTTTACTTTTCCTATTTTTTTTTTTTAATTTGTATTGGAGTGTAGTTGATTTACACTGCTGTGACAGTTTCAGGTGTACAGCAAAGTGAATCAGTTATGCATATACACATATCTATTCTTTTTAGATTCTTTTCCTGTATAAGTCATTACAGAGTACTGAGTAGAGTTTCCTGTGCTGTACAGTAGGTCCTTGTTGGTTACCTATTTTATACACAGTAGTGTGTGTATGTCAATCCCAAACTCCCAATTTATTCCTCCCTCCCCTTCCCCCCTGCTAATCATAAGTTTGTTTTCTACATGTGTGACTCTGTTTCTGCTTTGTAAATAAGTTCATTTGTACCCTTCTTTTTTTAAGATGTTGGGGGTAGGAGTTTATTAATTAATTTATTTATTTTTGCTGTGTTGGGTCTTCGTTTCTGTGCGAGGGCTTTCTCTAGTTGTGGCAAGCGCAGGCCACTCTTCATCGCGGTGCGCGGGCCTCTCACTATCGCGGCCTCTCTTGTTGTGGAGCACAGGCTCCAGACACGCAGGCTCAGTAGTTGTGGCTCACGGGCCTAGTTGCTCCGCGGCATGTGGGATCCTCCCAGTCCAGGGCTTGAACCCGTGTCCCCTGCATTAGCAGGCAGATTCTCAACCACTGCGCCACCAGGGAAGCCCTGTACCCTTTTTTTTTTTGATTCCACATATAAGCGATATCATATGATAATTTGTCTTTGTCTGACTTCACTCAGTATGGCAATCTCTAGGTCCATCCATACTTTACCTATTAAGGTATTGAATCCAACAGGACTTTGCCTCCTTTACACAGTGGGAGGGAGGAATCCATTTACTGAGACAGGTCTCCCCATCACCGCTGCAAACACATGGGTCTTCTCCCCGCTGGTCTGGAGTGCTGCTGCTCTCCTGAGCCTGTCCCAGGCCTGCGTGTGACTTGTTGGTCCGTGGCTCTCTCACGGGCTGCATCCACCTCTTTGCTTTTCCTCTGCTGGAGCACGCTGCCTTCTTGCTACGACTCTGTGGTGTGACTTCATATGGGGGTTGTGCCCTGCAACCCCTGGCTCTTCTTTTGCCAAAGTGTCTTAGCCATTCATGGACCCTACCCATCTACATGCATTTTAAAATCCATTTTGTGAGTTCCTCAAACATACATATCTATCTATCTATCTAAAATTGGCAATACTAATGAAATACGCTCCTTTAATTTTAAAAGAGTGTATGTATGGGGCAAGCTCTGAGATCTCCTTTCGAACCTAAGAATGAAGCTGCAAGTGTTAACAGTGATTAAAAATCCATTCCATGGAGTTTCAGTGATTCTGGAGCACCTGTAAATGCTCATTTCCAAAGCGCTTTGCTTTTGGAGGCTCCTAATGAAGGCAGTGTGTTGCCATGGTAACAGTTACTTTTAGTTAGTACTTTTTATAGATTTAAGGGTGACACCCTGCAGTCTCTTCCTACAAATGAATAAATCTTAAGGCAGTGTGGTACTTCATTTAATATAGATATTTAATGGCATAGAGTCGACTTGAAAGAACCAGAAATGGGAAATTTTGTATTTGATGTAGACACACATTGTTACCAGGGCTACAACATTTTCATCAATTTTTTTCTTTTTTATTTACAAAATACAAGTTAATCTTTTTATCCAATGAAATGTATTAAATATGGATTTAATAAATTATGGCAGAAATATATACGTGTGTCAGGAGTTTGCCCAGATCACTGTTTTTTACCTTGGGGCAGAATCCCCAGTTGCTGTTGGGAATCTGAAGACTTGAAGAACGGTGTCTCCTGACCTGATGGGGGGACGTCACAGGCGCCCGGGGAGGAGGGAGCTGGTGGGCCTGGGTTTGGATACTAGCTCTGCCCTTTACTGCCTGTGAAGGCCTGAGCTTCAGAAGATACGGTAACCCCCATCTTCTATTCTGCAGAGCAACATGATGACTGAAAGAGATCCATGTCAAAAGTGCGGAGGGAAGGCAACAGAGAGTGGTCCTCGGGGGTGCCCGGCACCAGGGAACAGACTGGACCCTCTGTTTCCATGCAGGGGCCACGGAGCACAGAGGCAAGGCCTCGGACAGGGGGCAAGGGCCTGGGCAGAGGGCCTGGGGCTGGTGGGGTGAGGATGGTCGTGAGGACAACGGGGCGGCGATCAGAGGCCCCAGTGTAGGCTGAGAGCTCTGTACTTTACACAGCAGCCAGCTTGGTGACCAGAGTGTGGCAGAGGGAAGACCTGGCAAAGCTAAGGGGCACAGAGAGGCTGCTACGAGGGCCGTGTGTGCCCCCGGCCCGAGGAGAGCAGGGGTGACCTCAGGCAGGGATCTGGGAGGGAGGTGACACTGTGAACCTCAGTCACCAAAAGGAGGCTCCTCTGGGCATGGAGAAGCAGAAGGAGTGGAAGGAGCCAGAGCTTATCCTGAAAGCTTTCAGCTTCTCTGATAAACAACTGTTTAAAGAACAGCGACAAACATAACAATATGTGGTTTGAATATCTGACATCTGTCCTTTTAAAAAAAGTTTCAAAATGCATTTATGAGCACTATCTCATTTGGCTCCCACAAGAGCTTTGTGAGTTAGAACAGGCAGACTTTACATCCTTGTCTAAAATAGGAAGAGACCGTTTCTAGAAAGGTAACAACCGCAATGAAGGCAAAACAATTTCCAGGCCTTATTCTGTCTCCAAAAAAAAAGAAAAAAAGAAAAAAAAAGGGGCTTCTTTTGCCTCTGTGGTTCCACATCATAGCCAAGGTCAGTCTCATATCAGTTCTCTGGGAATCAGGAGGAAATTGCTGAAGAATGGACACGCCCAGGAGCAGTCCCTTAGACTTCTCAAGGACAGAGCTGGTTGTCCAGATGACAGACCAGTTCATTGTGCAATGAAATGAAGTATACATGTCCTACAGGTGGTCAAAACAGGGTGCTTCCCAATCTATGAGCTCTCCCACGACTCACATGGGTGTGGGCTGAGGTTTTGGGACACCTACTGGGAATACAACTCAGCCTATCATCTGGGTCCATGTGACCTCCATCCCAGCTGCCGTATTGTGGTCCCTGATGTTTCCACTCCTCCAGTCCCCTAGGGAGTTAGGAGCTGCCCACACGGCCGCCAGTGACACCCACCTACTGGTATTCATGACTTTGTGTGTATGGGCTGGACCAGTGACTTGATTTTGATGAACAAAATACAGCAGAGGTAATGGGGTGTCACTTTTGAGAGGAGGTTATAAAAGACTGTGACTTCCCTCTTTTTCATATACTCTGTCTTTCTGACCCTCCTCACACATTTGCTCTGATAAAGTGGAGAAGGTCACATGGCAAGAAACTCTGGGCAACCTCCGACTAACTGCCAGTAAAGAAGACAGAGCCTCATCCTAACATCTCACAAGGAGCTGAATCCTGCCAACAACCATAGGAGTGATCTGGGATTTCATTGTTCTCCTTTGGAAACTTCAGATGAGACCACAGCCCCAGCTGACACCTTGATTACAGCCTGTGAGAACCCCTGAGCTGTGTAACCCAGCTAAACTGTGCCCTGATTCCTGGCCCACAGAAACGATGAGATGATAACTGTGTTTTTTAAGCCACACACTTTGGGGTGATTTGGGGGTAATTTGTTTTGCAGCAACAGATAATTAATACACCTAGGTTCCAACACTTGGGGCTATCTTTGATCCTATCGATTACAATAAGGCATGTAGAAGTTCTCCCGCCCTTTTCTCAAGGCCCCTAAATTTATGCTTCTCTGGAATCTGAGGGAAGATACTGGGGAGGAAGATAATGCTTAGGAAGGAAAAGATCACTCCGTATCAGCCTCCAGGCACTCTTTCCTCTGCTGGACAACCACTTGTCCAGCTTTTTGCCTTCCTTGCTATTCTGCCTTGGACTTTCTATGTTCCAAAACTTAGCTTGAGTCCAGACTGTCTTCTTCTTCATCCTTGACCTGGATTCCAACTCCAGAGCCTGGGGTTGCTGGGGTTCTCGGCCTGACCTGGTCAGCAGATCTTTTATCGCTGCTGCATTTGATGGTTGGTCTGCGGTGTTCTTGTCCTCGTACGACACCCACACAGATCAAACCTCCTTAGCAGCCGTGCAGGATGGCCTGATTCCCCGCCCGGGCAGTACACTGCCAGGCCCCCGACTAGCTCCCAGTGCCCAGCCCTGGTGCATGGCTCCCTGACTGCTCTGCTCAAGCTTTTCATATCACTGGCCTTCGCAGCCCCGCTGCCTTACAAGGCTCACACAGTCTTTCAAAGGCCTGTGCCAAGTTCTGAGCTCCTTCTTCCTGTCTGTCCAGGGGGGTGGGATGGGACTTATGGAAGGGCCAGCTCTTCGGGGGAGGTGTGAATGCAGCAGCTTCACGGAGAGTTTGGCACCAGGCCCGGCCACTCAGTGGCACCACAGTGACTCACCAAGCACTGGGGAGTGGGGTGTGGTGTCAGAACCAGGCCCCGGGCCCTCTCAGCAATGACGAAGCAGATCGTTGACTTGGAGCCATGAAAACAGAGTAAAAGTTCCTTTTCCTGGCTTCCAAGGATTGCCGCAGATGGATGGATGCCAGCCACCCTCCCAATCTGTCCTCATCCTGAGCCCTCTGCTCCCGCCACTTTCTAGTCCAGAATTCTTTACTTTACAAAATATTTAGTGGGACTTCCCTGGTGGTCCAGTGGTTAAGACTTTGCCTTCCAATGCAGGGGTGTGGGTTTGATCCCTGGTCGTGGAGCTAAGATCCCACATGCCTCACGGCCAAGAAATCAAAACATAAAACAGAAGCAATATTGTAACAAGTTCAATAAAGACTTTAAAAATGGTCCACACCAAAAAAACAATCTCAAAAAAAATAAAAATAAAGAATAAAAAAAAAAGGATAAAAAAATAAAAAATATTTATTGAATGGGTGAACCCCACAGACATTATGTGAAGCAAAAGAATCTGAATACGAAAGACTAAATGCTGTGCACTTCCTTTAGATGGCATTTTAGAATAGGCAAAGTTCAGTAAAGTGAAAAAAAATCCTACTAGTTGCCTCTGGTTGGTGAGGGATTGTCTGACCAGAGATGTGAAGGAACTTTCTGGACAGATGGAGATGTTCTCTGTCACAGGGTTGGGGCACCACAGGTGTATTCATTTGCCAAAATCGTACAGCCAGCTTTGTGGTTCTGTCACTAAGTCATTTTGATAGATGTAAATTTTACCTCCAATAAAACTAAAAAATAATATTAAGTCAGGACAGGGAGTGGGTGGGTTTACAAAAGAAGCAGAAATGGCAGAATGTGGATAATTCTTGAAACTGGGTAATTGGTGCACAGAGGCTCATTACATTATTATGTTTACTTTGAATATGCGCAAACTTTTCCATAATAAGGCACTGAAAAATTATCTGCTGAACACATATTCTGTACGAGACCCTAAGCTAAATGACACGGCCCAGGCAGACAAGGCTGCAGATACAAAAAGTCAATTAAAGATGGAATTTTTACTTACAAACATTAAGTGCCTTGAAAGGGGGAAATGTGGAAAGAAATGCTGACCATTATTAATATCTTAAATTGTTATTCATTAACAACCCCTTAGTGTCGTTTATAATTTGCCACAGATATGTATGCTTAGGAGGAATACTAATGATACTGTCATCAGATCTATAGACAAAATTGCTCTGAGATATCTTGTTTCTTCCCACTTCTATACCTTTGTTTTTGCTCTTTCCATGAATGCTTGCTTCCCTCTATCCCTCCAAACCTATGTAAATTCCACTCATGATTTAGCAGCACTGCTCAAAACATGGGCCCAGGAAGATGCAGACCTTTTACCAGGGGTAAATCCACCTGCTGCTTCTTTCATCAAGATTGTCATGTTATGTTATCCTCATAAGAAGGAGGGCAGCAGAACTAAACATTGTGCTGGGTGATGTAGTTGATTTACATTCTGATTCAAGCTGGATTCTTAGAGCAGCAGCCAGCCCTGGGACCAACACTAGGGCAATGGTTCATTAGATTCACCTGGGGAGCATACAGGTCCACTAAAGCAGAATCTCTGTTGTGAGTTCACCACGTGATTCCAACACACAGCCAGCCGTGTGAACCAGTGATTTATGAACCGCATAAGTCACTTCCCCTCCAGGAGTTTCTCTGTGCCGGCTCTGGAAGAGTTTTCTTTTATCCAACACCCTCCACATTGCTGACTTCCAATCTGCTGTCTAAGTGTCTGGGGCCTCGTACTGTTTCAAACCATCATGTTTGGTTTCTTCAATAAGGATATATGGATCTGTGTTTTTGAGGGTAGGGACCATCTTTTACTTCTTTGCATCCCTCCCAACACTTAGCACTATGGTGCTCAGTACACATTTGTTCAAAATGTTTTTTTAGAAAATGATCAAGTATTTCCTTATTAAAACTTGCCTGGGGACTTCCCTGGTGGTGCAATGGTTGAGACTCTGCCTGCCAACGCAGGGGACACAGGTTCAATCTCTGGTCTGGGAAGATACCACATGCTGTGGAGCAACTAAGCCCGTGCACCACAACTACTGAGCCTGCGCTGTAGAGCCCGCAATCCACAACTACTGAGCCCGCATGCCGCAACTACTGAAGTCCACGCGCCTAGAGCCCGTGCTCCGCAACAAGAGAAGCCACCACAATGAGAAGCCCATGCACTGCAACGAAGAGTAGCCCCTGCTCACCGCAACTAGAGAAAACCCGTGCACAGTAGTGAAGACCTAACACAGCCAAAAACAACACAAAGAAAAACTTGCCTGTATTCTTTAATTTTATATATATATATATATATATATATATATATATATATATATATATATATATATATTCCTGTGGTCTGAATGCTTAAGTTTCTCCCACCAATTCTATGTTGAAATTCTACCTCCTAATACCTGAGGGTATTAGGAGGTAGAGCCTTAGGGAGGTGATTAGGTACCCTTACAAAAGGGACCCCAGAGAGCTTCCTCGTCCCTTCTGCCACATGAGGAGACAGAGAGAAAACAGCTATCTATGAATCAAGAAGCTCTCACCAGACACTGAGTCTGCCAACACCTTGATCTTGGGCGTCCCATTCTCCAGAATTGTGAAAAATAAACTTTTGTTCTTTATACGCCACCTAGCTGAGGGTATTTTGTTATAACAACCCAAATGGATAAAGACATATAGATATCTATAAATTACTCAAGAATTCTTTCTCAAGGTTTTGAACTAAATGATTAATTAATACTGGGACATGCTTTTTCATGAAGGAAATATAGAAAGAGGTAAAATTTAAACATAACTTTTCAGTTACTTAACTTTGCAATATGCCAATTCAATGTATTTCCTATTTAACAGATTCTGTCTATATTATTTTGCTATCTGTCCTCACGCAGACTATTTATATGCTGAGTTGTTTGCAGGGGAGAAATTTGTTCTAATGGAGTTACTGAGGTAAAACGACTCAGGCTTTAGAGAACCATCGTTCTTACTGGTTGACCACAAATGAGAGGAACTATATGTACCTATTACAGATCAACACCAGAATGACCTTCACACATAATGGTGCAGAATTTTTTTCCCAATGAAACATGAAAAAATGTAGCAGCCCAGAGTGAAGTTGCCTTCAAAAGCTCTCTGGAGCTAAACCACTGTGTTCTCCTGGGTGACAGAGCCCAGTACTAACGTCCATCAGAGAGGCTCCTAGGAACGGCTTCCATTAAACAGTGTATTAACCAGAGCCTGGTTGCTTGTACCACACTGATAAAGACAAAATTCATCCTCTCTACCAAAAACATACTTGCCATACAAGACTTAGCAATGAAAATAAACAAAAGCTTTAGATGTCAACTACAGATACCACGAAGAAGAACGGTGAATTTCGGTTTTTGTTAATGCTCATTTGTCTTTGCTTTTAATTGCTTAGTTGGCTGCAAAAAGTGTCGTTCACATTCCTTTACAATATTGTTTCACTTGAAGTTAATTGTGAAAGAAAAGAGAGAATTAATAGCACTTCTCAGAAGCCCACACGTTATTTAACCTAAAGAACTTTACATCAGAGATTTCAGTATGAGTCAAAGGCCATCATTGCTTCAAAATAGGGTGATTTAGCAAATTAAAGTTAGGAGAGCAGTAGATAGTGCTGATGAGAATGGCAAAAACGCATTAAGAGTGATTCATTCCTTGAAGAAAAGAATCACTGTCAATGCCAAGTTTAAACACTGTGGAATTTACTAACTATTGCAGAGCACCACCTAGTGGTGATGATATAGCTCCATCCTGGTGTTAAAGGAGGACTGGTTTACCTCAGCCTGAAATTGGCAAATCCAGATCCATAGTGGATGACACACACCATGACTGTAAACTATCAAAAAGGTGAAAGGAGAAAGGCATCTTTTATCACTCAAAATTTGTTTAGAGTGATGAAGTGCATTAATATAGATAAGGTAAGCAGGTTCCAGTAGCTTATATGAAATTTTAAAATGTTCCAGGGTCTCAGACATGTCCAATATGGATTCTCAGTAAATTTTGTTTTAGGATATTGAACAAGTACTGTGGTTACTTTTCTCACAATAATTACTGCAATCTGTCTTATCTGTCTTGAGTTATACCACAGAATATTGAGTACTGCTTTGTTTTTTTCTTACTCTGAACAAGTGTAATTTGTGCATTTCTTCAAGTGCAATCTGAAAATCAAATGCTTTTGACATGGTAGGTGCCACAATTATCTTTATTTAATGAGATTTATGGAGGGTGAAAAAAATGTTTAAAGGGATAGTTGTTTCTATGACAACTTGAGGGCATAGCTGAGAGTATTATGGGTAATTTGGACACTTTCTGATCAAATTCAGATATAACAAGGCACTTACACTTAGTTTACCAATATTTCTAATTATAAGCACGTTTTCAGACATATAGGGCTCACTGTATTTTAAACATAGACAAGATCCAATGTGAATCTATCATTTTTCTCTTGCTTCAAGCCTTGTTTTATAAAAGAGCCATTGATTTGTTTGGCATGGGTAAACCT
Organism: Leucopleurus acutus; assembly: GCF_964270905.1. Taxonomy (NCBI): domain Eukaryota; kingdom Metazoa; phylum Chordata; class Mammalia; order Artiodactyla; family Delphinidae; genus Leucopleurus; species Leucopleurus acutus. The sequence goes on from NC_139142.1 coordinate 173,105,296, forward strand.
AATTTAATCTATTAGATGTCCTTCTCAACAATAAAGGGTCTGAAGAAAAAATGTTAATGACTAGGCCTGAAATTATTTTTAAAATTCACAATGTTGTCTATTCTATTTTGCTTACTGACTTAACAAATCTTTAAACAACCTTCATGTGTATTATGGAGATATAACTTATACCATACAGTGATGTGATTTATTGAGTGTGAGAGAAATTCTCACATTCAATCTTAATTTCCTTAAAAAGAAAAGATGAGAACAGGTTACAGTGTTTAAATAGTGAATGCTTTTGTAAAAGAGCGGCTAAGTGCAGTCTTTCTCACAACTACTCAACTTTAGTGGCAGCATGAAAGCAGCCATAAACTTTATGCAAATGAGCAGATGTGCCTGTTTTCCAATAAAGTTTTATTTACAAAAACAGGCAGCGGGTTGGATTTGGTCCACTGCCATACTTCACTAACCTTGATCTCTATCATCAGTGGGGAAATCGGTATTTTGATGCATCTTATTAAACCTCTGTTCAATATTTTTTATTATTTATTATAACACATATTTATTGAGCACCTACTGTGCTCCAGGCACTGCTCTAAGAACTAGGGATACAGCCGTGAACAAAATAAAATCTCTATCCTCACAGAGCTTGCATTCTACTGGGAGAAAACAAACGAACAAAGAAACAAAACATGCAATGCATCAGGGAGTGCTTGAAGAAAATAAGGCAGAATGAGGGATGGATACTTCTAGAGGTGGGAGTGGCACAGTTCTAGAAGGAGTGCTAGGAAAGTCCTCCCGAGAGGTACAGGTACGTGAGGGTCAGAAAGAAGCCGCCCCACCCATCTGCTGCGTAGCGGGTGTTGGCGGCTGTTCCAGGGAAGACAGGAGGGTGGAGTCCTGAGCCAGGAGGAGAACCAGCCAAAGGCTGATGAGCCTGCAGCCCTGGGGGAAGGAAGGGAGGTAGGTATCCAGGGGCCAGGGCCAGGGCCTCCAAGGCCATTTTGAGGAGCAAGGACTTTATCTTGGTGTCATGGAGGCCCCTAGGGGCCTTTAAGCCAGGCAGTAAAGTGACTGATTGACGCGTTTATAATCTGTCTCTCTCCGCTGTGGCACCATGGGTTGTGGGTCCAGGACCAAGCAGGGCGGGTTAGGAAGCCCCACAGCCTCCAGGTGCGGGTGGTTGGACTTGGCCACGTGGTGAGGAGCAGTCAGATCCCGGGAACAGCTGGGGCTGGGACGTGGGATGAGGGGAAGGGAAGCCAGGGCGACCGTCCAAAGACTTTGGACAGAAGTGCCATTTGCTGAGCCCTAAGCAGTCGTGGGCGTGGCACTTGGCAGGGGCCGGTTCCCAGGTGCTTGGCTAGCATCGTTTGGGTTGTCTCTTAGGCTGGAGGCAGCGGATCGGACTGGGCTTCAGGGAGGAGATGCCAGTTGGGGAGTGATGGGTAGAGGCCCACAAGGTCATCAAGAGAGCCACCAGGACCGGGATCCCGCGGGGGAGCAGGAAGAGTGGGGTGGGAGGGGGGAGCGCATCCGGGAACAGCCGAGGCGAAGGCCAGGGATGGAGGGGGGGGATCTTTTTGGGAGGGGCAGGGGGAGGGTAGCGGGCTGCAGAATAGGTTCAAGAGGAACCGGGGTGGGGTGGGGGCGGTGAGGAAGCCAAGCCGGGTGCGTGGAGACCTGGGCCCAGGATGGGCAAGCTTTCACCTCACTGCAGGCCAAGCCGCGAGCTCCGTCCCAGGCTGTGCTGGGCTTTGAGAAGGAAAACGTGGATGTAAAAGATTCCTTCTTGTGAGCGTGTGTGCTGGGGGGCCGGGGGGCAGGAGAGGTGTGAGGGGAAACAACCCATCTACTCTGAGAAGCATGAAAATAGGGGCCAGAGTGTGTGGAAACAGAGCTGAGGGTCCCATCCCCGGGGAGGGTCCCATCCTGGCTGCCCAGGTGTGTTGCTGGACAGTGGAGGAAATTTTAGAGTGAGATTCCCAAGGGCTTGATCAACGAAAAAGTGTGGACCCCACATGGGTGGTTTGGCCGTTCCCAATCCACAGTGAGGCCTGGTGGGCAGGAGACCTTCCATCTGTAGGTGTAGGTGTTTCCTTCCATCGGTAGGTGTGCTAAGAAGCAGGCCGGCCGAGTCTTGGGGCTTGCATCCCGCACACACCCTGTGAAGGAGGAGCGCCAGGTCCTTGGAAGCCGTGGGCCTCTGGAAAGGGCACAGAACCAGGGGCCTGGAGCCAGTGCCTTCAGCCCTGAGCCTCAGCTCCTAAACCTGCCACTTGGGGATAATCGCACTTTGAGGTGTGGGGAGAGGAGTTAAGATAACGCATGGAAAACGACTGTGCCCCGAGGGGGCTTGTGGGTGTGTGACGAGAGTGTCCTCAGAACTCCGCGGGAGCATCCAGACCCACCTGAGAATTATGACCTGACGCCAGAGGTGAGGCTTGTCCCTCATGAGTGAAATATTTAGGTATAGGACACGCCCAGCATTCCTTTCCGTTCATCCCTCATTGTCCCTTTTCAATGCATTTAATGGTTGTAAACAGAAACACAGTGTCAGCTGGGCTCCTCCCCGCCTCCCTCATCCAGATGCAGCCTGCCTGCTGCCTGTGTCTGGGATGCCATCTGGGCGTCCTCAGGACTGCTGCTGCCTTCTCACGGGTGGAGCCGCAGGTCCTGGATACTGTTGCCTTGGTGAATTCACAGTGCTGTGTGTGGGTAGGGGGGGAAGAATCTCTGATTTAGTCTCTGCTCTTAAACATTGAGGTTATCCCTGCTGAGGCTTAAAATTAAGACATCCTCTCTCTTTCGTTGTCTTTTTCTTCAGTATATGCGTCTGTGAGCAAGGGGTGTTCTTTTTTTGGCAGGTGAATGAACAGAAAAAGGAGAAAAGCACACACTTGCTGTGTCCAAGTCAATCCCCTCTCTCTAGCCCTTCACGGAAGGGAGAGAGAAACATCACGAAGCATGCGGGGTACTTTTTCTGAAATCAGGTCCCAGGGCTGCGTGGGAGGACCCACTTCCAGGGCCTCCACTCCAGCCTGACTTCTGCGCTGGGGTAGAGGTCCTGCTCCAGCCTCCTCTGCCGAAGGTGAGCAGGAGGGTGAGGGGAGAACGGTGACCCCACTGGGCACAGAGCAGGCCCTTCGCCACGACCTCTGTGCAGCAGACGTACGCGTGGATGAAATGTCTTCTAACAGTTGGTGGAACCCAAGTTGATTTTGCTGCTAGTGTGGCAAGACTCAGACAGGAAAGACACTCTCCCCACCTAATAAAATCACATAGTGCATCTCTAACTTATTCATTAATTCACAGAACCTGGATATAAATTTGGGGAGAGGAATGATCATATTACTGCCCTTCTCAAGAGGCATATTTAGGAGCTGGCCATACAGGTGCTTAATAATACCTACTGTCATCACTATTGTGATGAAATAACCTAATGAGGTGTATTTTTCACAGGACTCTATTCAACATGAGTAGGAGATGATCAATTATTATTTTAGACCAGTGTTTCACAGATGCAGAAAAATCGACATATTATAGGTTGTTTTCTAACGCAAATAGGATTTAGGTTATGCACTTTGCAGGTTAACCTAACAGACATAACTATTGTTCTAGAATGTAGAGCATGTTTATCCAATATGTAGGGCCATTTTAACTCTTTAAATCATGGCAAGATACAGTTGGGAGTCTGCAGAAATTGTTAGCAATAAACAGTGAACACAGAGGGAGTGATGATAAAATGATAAACCAACACAGACAGAATGTCCAGTGATGGCCCAGCGGGGAAGGTTCTCCACATGCTCTCCAGGAGGGTTGGGGGTACCCCGTTTAGAATTTCAGGCTAGGAAAGGACAGTGAGGTCAGAGAGAAGACAAGCAATGCGCAGAAGGGAAGAACAGGTCAGGGGAGGCTGGTGAGAGCATAGGTCACGGCTCTGGAGAGAAGGGCCAATCTAGAGATATGGGTGGGGTCGGCCGCAACTTTTCCTCGGGAAATGGCTAAAGTCATGAGCTTAGTCTTCAGCTCAGAAGGGCCTGAGGCTGGGGGCAGGGGGAGACGCACCTAGACCACTCCAGGGCACGTCTCACCCTGTATCCACACAGACGTGGCCCTGGGGAATGGAGGAAAAAGAGAAGGTGTTGAGCCTCCCCAGGAATCAGGAAAAGCCAAAGCCTTAGAAGCTCAAAGAAAGCATGCTACCTGGCTGCTTTGGAGCTCAGAGCTCCCGCTCTCTTGGGGTCTGACAAAAAGTTATGACCCAAGGACCTTCTTTCCATCCTTACATTATCCCTGGGTGGGGGTCTGGGGGCAAAAAAGGAAAGGGAGACAAGAAAGAAGGATCTAGGCCTCAGGGAAAGGCAGGAGGGGTCAAGAAACCATAATCGAGACGCTGTGTTTGCACACAAGACAGAAAGTCGAAACCAGGATGTTCTACTGATCGTATTAACTCAGTGCATGGGCCTCAGGCCCAGGGGGACTGAGGGCGCAGAAGTGGCCGCAGGCCCGGTGTGCGTGGCCAGAGGCACAGAGGAGATGCCGGCAGCCCCGGACTGGACCGTTGTCTTAATCGGAAAGAGAAGCCAAGAGGAGGACGCAGTGAGCAGGCGGCCGAGCCTTAGCATGAGTTGAGCGCCAACAACATGCCGGGCACAGAGTAGTCTGGGCACAAAGAGGGAAGAATGGGTCAGGAGAGGCTGCTTCACGCATTTTTGTGCATTTAACCCTCTCTCCCCCCAGTACTTGATGAGCCAGCTACTGTTTATTATTCTCGTTTTCCACAAGAGAAACTCAGGGATGGAGAGGTTAAACAGCTTGCCCAGGGCTACACAATACTTGGCGATGCTTATTTTTATGTGTGAACTTGTCTAGGCTGCGGTGCCCAGGTGTTTCGTCAAACACCAGTCTAGACGTGGCTGTAAGGATATTTCTTAGGTGTGATTAACATCTAAACCAGTGGACTTTGAGTAAAGCAGGTTACCCTTCCGTAGTGTGGGTGAGCCTCACCCAATCACATGAATAAAGAATAAAGACAAAGCCTTCCTGAAATAGAAGTAATTCTCCTTAAGACTGCAACATAGAAACCTGCCAGGGTTTCCAGCCTGCTGCCCTGTGGAATTCCGACTCAAGCCTCAACATCAAGTCTGATCTGGATTCCCACCCTGCTAGGGCTTGCCCTGTGGGTTTTGGACTTGCCAGCTCCCACAAATGCACAAGCCAATTCCTTAAAATAAATTTCTCTCTCTCTTCCTCCGTAGGGGTGTGTGTGTGTGTGTGTGTGTGCACGCGCGTGTGTGTATCCTTTCTCCTTACTGAAAACAAGAAGTAGATGGGGAAAGAAACAAAAATCACCTCTTTGACAAACGCTGCAGGCACCTGCCGCTCTGGATTCTGTTCTGGGAAGGGCTGGGATGCCTGGGGGCCGGCCTTGGGCCTGCTGGACACAGCTGGGAGGACACTGCACTCTCCACAGAGGGGGCTCACCTGCAGGAGGAGTGTTCATCACAGGGAACCCAAGCCCACCCAGGTCAGCCTCAGGGACCCCTGAGAGCTTTGCCCCAAGACTAAATGGGTTCTCCACGCAGCCAGAAAAAGGATCAAAAGCAGGATGTATACCTTCCAAGTGAATAGACTATGATAATGAGGCCCCAAGTACATATTTAAGTTAATAAGCCCTATGAATGGAAAAATCGATTACATACGCTAATTAAATACATTAAATGTTGGCCTGTGTACTTTTCCCACAATGCTTACTAATTATCACAATGTAGCTATTTATAAGCAAGCCATAAGCAAATTAAAGAAAACGGATGGTTTACATTTTTCATGTCTTTTGGAGGGGGAAGGATTTTGGCTGGAGTAGAAACCATTTTGACAGTTGCTTTCGGTTCTCGGTTTATTCAAATCCTTCCCATCAGGGTCTGTATCAGCAAGAAATAGCCGTGAAGGCTGAGCACAGTCCAAGTTTCATTGTAGCGCATAACATACGTAACCTGTGAGCCGGAGAAGCAGACGAAGGCCACTCATATTAGAATACTTCCAGAACGTCCCATAAAAAGTTCAATATTCAGGGTTTTTTTGAGGGGGAAAGCATTAGAACACATTTTAGTGGATCACTGCACGATTCTTTTTTTTTTTTTTTTTTTGGCTGTGCTGTGTGGTTTGTGGGATCTCAGTTCCCTGACCAGGGATTGATCCCAGGCCACAGCAGTGAAAGCCCGGAATCCTTCCCACTAGGCCACCAGGGAACTCCCCACTGCATCCAGGACATTCAGATGTTAGAATTTTACCACTGAAATGCAGAGTTATCCGGGAGGCTCTGAAAGTGCAGTTTGGGGCCCCAATAAGGAACAAAACCCCGGGGCAATTAGGAGCGTGCTTCCATGGCATCCAGGGTCTGAGATTCATGTGCTCTCCAAGAACCATTTTTCTATACCGTGGAACAACCCAAGAAGCCACACAGTGGCCTGGGCACATCCTCGAAGATATGTGCATCAGCAAAACGATTTGTAAATGGTCAGGGGTCAGGGTGAAATCAGAGCTACGCAGGGAGGAAGAAAGCAGAAAAGAAAAACATAGGACTTTTCAAAAGCTGCAAACACACGCAGAATGTGAACATACTTGTTAAATAATTGAAGACTTTCTCGATCCTCAGTCTCAAGGACACTGCTAGCTTCGGGCTGAGTTCCAACCCTTGCTCTTTCCTCTGCAGCAGCTACATCTTGCAGGATCCTGCGGGTCTGCTCTGCATTGTAACATAAACAGGAATCACAGTTCTGGCAAGACGCTCTCCCACTCATCCCTGCCTTGCTTCCCTTCGCTAAAGTCATCTCTTGCTGGAGACATGGCCGTTTCAATAGGGCAGAGAAGGGCAAACAGGATTCAGGCCACACTTTTCTAAACAAACGCCTGTTAGTTCATTGAAATACGGATGATTATAAGTCCTTCAATTGCTCCTTGGGGCTGGGAAGAAAGGGCCGTTTTTCAAAAGCCCATGTCGGTATTTTTCTGAGCACAGGGCTTTGGAGTAAATAAATACTCACATTCCTTGCGATACGTACAAATGGGTTTCATGCAAACAGGGCAGAAGGAAAAGGAGGAGCCAGGATCCCTTTCAAATGTGGCTTCTCCTGAGCTGCTGACCCAGGACCCCCACGGCCTGTGTGGGTTTGGGAGGCAGAGGCACGTCAGGTTCGCCAGGGAAGCTCATCTTCTTCCTCTCTGGGACCCGACTGTGATTTGGGGCAGCAGCTTTACCGCACGACCGATTCAAAGCCTCTGAGACTTTGTTCCCTACAAGCCTCTTTGTCCCACCTCCCCTCCGTCACAAGAAGCCATCTTCCCTAGCAAAGAGCTGATGACACCCAGTTAACACCCTCCGTGGGGCCCCTTCAGCATCCAAGGCCACCTGCCGACCTCTCTGCCCACCCCCCGCCTGCACCGGTGCTCCAGCTTTGTCATGTCCCCCTCCCCCTCCCGCTCCTGGAAGGCAGCCCGCATCCTCCTGGCGCACACCCAGTGCTGGTCACACACCTGCCAGGTGCAGGCATGTCGTGATCTGTGTGGCCACAAGGAATCGCATCGCGGTGGAAGGGCCCACCCAAGAACCGGGCTGAGCGAGAGGCTGACTCTGCTCACACTTACATGGTCCTTCCAGTTCTAGATCCTGCCTGTCCTCCCAGTGCACAAGGGTGGGAATAGGAGAAATGCAGTGCCCGCCTTAAGGGGCCGTAGGAATGAGCCTCTCGCCCTGTGTGTGGGGTTCTCCCCCGTAGTTAGGGGTGTCAGGCACTCTTTTCATCTCTATGGGCACAAATTACCTGTTGTAACAACTAGTGCTTCCGCAAAGAACATTAAAATGTGGACACAGGGACTTCCCTGGTGGCCCTGTGGTAAAGAATCCGCCTTCCAGTGCAGGGGACGCGGGTCCTATCCCTGGTCAGGGAACTAAGATCCTACATGCCTCGGGGCAGCTGAGCCCGTGCACTGCAACTACTGAGCCCAGGCGCCACAACTACAGAGCTCACACGTTCTGGAGCCCGGGTGCCTCAACTAGAGAGAAGCCCGCACACTGCAAAGAGCCCTCACACCGCAATAAGGATCCCACGTGCCACAGCTAAGATCTGATGCCGCCGATAAATAAATAAATATATTTTATATATACATATATATATATATAAAATACAGCCATAAAACATAGGACACTGTAGTGCTCCTGGGCCCTGGGATCTCATTAGCTGTTGATACTGAGTGAAATACAGTAACTTCATGCCTCCACCTTTATACCAATTAGATCGTTTTGCCTTCGCAGATGCTGCGAAGCATAACTGCTAACTTGGATCCTTTCCCGTGTGGTCACCCTGGGACATATTTGTTTATAGTATGTATGTCTAGTGATGGCAGCTGGCCTTGTGTGTATTCTAAGGATGGCAAGACCTCCTAGGCATTTACACAGGCTGATTCTACCCCCATACAGCGAGAGGAGATGGATTTCCTTCTGAAGGGAGGTGTCGTGATAGCCCATCATAAAGCAGCCCCTTCTGGGCACCTACAAAGGGTGAGCCCCATGGAGCACAGGTGGGTCACCCCATGCTGGAAGGAAGTGAACCTCTGCAAAGAATTTACAGAATAGCCCAGAATAGCCCAGAATTATACCTATGGAATCACCTACAAAAATTACTTTAAAACTCTAAATTCTGACTGTTGACATGAAATTCAGGTAGCAAAAGAAGTTGAACATTTTAGAATTTGATTTTTGAAAAATAATCTCTCCAGTTAAATTCTGATGATGCTATTGCTACATTTTTTTTTTTACAACTTTTAATTTTCAAGCAGTTTTAGGCTCGAGTAGAAGTTGTAAATGTAATACAGAGAGCTCCCATGTACCCTTCACTCTGCTTCCTCCAATGATAATGTTTTACATAATCCTAGTTATGTATTGAATAATGAATCAACCATTCAAACCAGAAAACTGATATTGGCACAGTACTAACCTATAGACGTTATTCAGATTGTGCTAGTTTTTACATGCATTCATTTTTTTGTGGGTTTTTTGTGGTTCTTGTATAGTTCTATAAAATGCTGTCGTCAGTACAGATTTGTGTAACCACCACCACAATCAGATTATTTCTTTTACAATTCAAATACTTCTATTTTTATTTTTGCTGAGGAACATGTTCAAATATGCAGAAAAGTATAGAAAATAATATAAGAAATATAAGAAATAGCCATGTTTCTAACTCTGTATTTAACAAGTGTTAACATTTTCATACATATGCTTCAGAATTTTTTTGTTACTTTTTTAATTTTAGTTGATTTACAATGTTGTGTTAGTTTCAAGTGTCTGGCAAAGTGATTCAGTTATATATATGTGTGTGTGTATATATATATATATATATATATATATTCTTTTTCAGATTATTTTCCTATATGGGTTATTACAAAGTATTGAGTATAGTTCCCTGTGCTATACTGAAGGTCCTTGTTGGTTATCTATTTTATATATAGTAGTGTGTATCTGTTAATCCCAAACTCCTAAATTATTCCTCCACCCCCTTCCGCCTTTGGTAACCATAAGTTTGTTTTCTATGCCTATGGGTCTATTTCTGTTTTGTAGATAAGTTTATTTGTATCTTTTTTTTCTTAGATTCCACAAATAAGTGATATCATATGATATTTGTCTTTGTCTGGCTTACTTCACTTAGTATGATGATCTCTAGGTCCATACATGGTGATGCAAATGGCATTATTTCATTCTTTTTATAACTGAGTATTATTCCATTGTATATATATACCACATCTTCCTATCCATTCATCTGTTAATGGATACTTAGGTTGTTTCCATGTCTTGGCTATGGTAAATAGTGTGGCAATGAACATTGGGGTACATGTATCTTTTCAAGTTATGGTTTTCTCTGGATATATGCCCAGGATATGCTTCAAAATTTTTTAAAGAATTAAAATGTTAAAGATACAACTAATACTCCACCTGATCCTTTTCCCTCTCCCTCTTCCTTTTCAGCCAAGGTTATTTCTTTATAAGAAAAAAATTAAGCAACAAATAAACAAAACTCACTGTGTAATTGACCCTTACCTAAAAAGTTAAATGATTACTGTAATAGATATTCAGGCCATTTTTGACTTATCAACATTTTAAATTACATTGTAAAAAACATTTACCAAAGGGGTTTTCTTTTTTTTACTGTATGATAGATATTTAATAGCAATAAAGGACTTGGCAATAAAAAATAAAGGACTGCATTGTTCTTGTTTACCACAGTACTGTATAAAGTTGTATAGAGTCAATAAATGAATGGATGAACAAATACTCCTCTGATAAATTTATATTAATTACAACCTGAAATATGTATAAATTATTTATATTACACGATAGCCTAAATAATGTATAAATAAGAAGCCATTTATAAATATCCACTTTCACCATCTTGACCTGGGCCATGGATGGACCATTTTACTGAACATTATAATTCACGACTATCTTAAAAACCAAAAATAATTTTTCCCCTGAGACAAATCTTAAAATACATGTAACTATTGTAAAGCTGGGATTCTTATGGTTCAGGCAAATGAAGACCAACAACCAAACACTTTCTGCAATTCTCGAAGACTTGAGTGGTACACATGTACTCAGGCCACAGAATCACGATAGGGATCTCCTTCGTTTGCCTCTGTTCCCATAGCCCTACAACTGCCCCAGAACATCTGCTGTCATTGCTTTTCCCAAACCCACCTCCTCTGTCCAGCTCTGTGTTGCTTTTCTCTCCCACGCTCACCTTCCCTTCCCCCACTCTTCATTCCTTTAACGTACTGGTATTGACGAACCCAAACCCTTTCTCTTTAGAAGGAAGGAGGTAGGGAAATTGGAACTGGCAATTACAGGGCTCTCTTTGGAAGGCTAGCAGATGAGAAACAGCTAAGAAGACTCCCACGCTAATTTTTGGAAATAACAGCTTTTTTGGAGATATAACATATGTACCATAAAATGCATCCTTTGAAAGTAATGCAATCCAGTGGGTTTTAGTATGTCATAGACATACTCAGCTTATCACCACTACCTAATTTCAGAACGTTTCCATCACCCCACAAAGAAACACGGTACCCAATAGCAGTCTCTCCCAATCCCCTTACCTCTAGCCCTGGGCAACCACGAATCTACTTTCTGTCTCAATGGATTTATCTACTCTGGACATTTCATATGAATGGAATCACACAATATGTGGCATTTTGTAACTGGCTTATTTCTTTTAGCATAAGGTTTTCAAGGTTCATCCATGTTGTAGCATGTTTCAGGCCTTCATTACTTTTTATGGCAGAGTAATATTCCATTGCATGGATATACCACATTTTGTTTATCCATTCATCACTTGATGGACATTCGGGTCATTGTTTCTTGGCTATTATGAATAATGCTGCTGTGAACATTCTCACACAGGTTTTTTCTGTGGACATGTTTTCATTTCTCTTGGGAGTATACCAAGCAGTGGAATCCTGGGTCACATGGTAACTCTTACATTTTGAGGAACCATGGCAATTTTTGTGCCTTTACCTATAAAATGAAAGCTCAGGCCAGCTTCTATTAACTGAAACTTAATCTATTAATAGTTTATGTCTTGCAATTAAAAGTCCTTGTTAAAATCAGAAAGGTGCAAATCATTCTATGAGACAACTGAAGTCATCCCCTAGGCTGTGTTGTGTAAGATTTTATGTGACACCATAAGCATTTACTTCTGTATCATGAGACTTTCGAGAGAAGTATTGGATCTTTTTATTAAAATAAAAATCAATGCTGCATTGGAGCGCATTCTTAAAGAGTGTGGTTGTAGTGCCAGATATTTTGATTAGACCATCATTAATCTTAACACTTCTCAGAGCAAACCATGTTCTTACCTTGAAGGTAAAGAAAAAAGCAGGTGAGCAGGTAAGGGCAGAATTCCTCCAGATGAGAGCAGAAAGCACAGAAAGCCTTTGGCCCTTTGGAGCACAGCTTCAAGAAAAAAGAGTCCACTCTCTCCAAAGAGTCATCCCGGGAGAGGATCTGGTTGCATTCCTGCAAGGAGAACACACCATCGTACACCAAGTGTGGGAGCACCCAGCTCACGTCCAAGCCCCTCAGGATCCTCTCTTTGTAACTCCTGGGGATCTCCGAGAGCTGCTCGGTCCTCCTCTCCTTTTCTCTCCGAGTCGTTGGCTCGCAGTGATAGAACCAAGACCCGGCCCCTGTCTCTGCTGTCCTGGCACGTGGAGGGCCCGGGAAAGGGCTCCCTCCCGGTCCAGGCAGCTCCGCGGCCTCCGTGGGCATCATCCACACCGCACAGGCATCTGCAGGCCGACTCATCCCACCGTCTGGAGAGATTGCAGGTCTTCGGGGAGGGGTGGGGGGGCCTCGGATTAAACCTGCAGTGCTGGCCGTCGTGGCCTAAGAGGATTGCCCTGCACCCGTGAGCCCCTTGCAGTGGTGAACTTGCAAAGATGAACAAGACGCAGCCTGGCTGAATCCCCTTCAGCTGAAATTCGTCCCCAAGTGAGCACTTCCCCAGGCGACCCCTGCATCCCCCCAAACGATTATTTTCAGCATCACAAATGTAACAGGCTCATGGTCTATACTGAAGGGTCTCCTTGTGACGCTGGAAGCTGTGTCAGGACCCGACTACTCATCTCTCTGGCCTTCTCTCCCCTGTCGTCGGGGGTTGGACATGGCTTGACAGCCAGCCTGGCTGCGGACACGCGGAGACTTGGCCAAAGCCAGCTGTTCAACAGAGCATTTTGATTTTCCCAAACTGTCTGCTAAGTGCTGTTTCTTAGGGCATGGTTCTTTTTCTTTCAGAAATTGGTACACTTCTGTGTGATGGTTTGGTTAAATGACTCAGTCCCACAGATGACCCCCCTTCTCTGATCCAACCCTGGTGTCCATTTAATGGAGTTATTGCCGGGTCAGGGGAGGCCTCTGCCACGAGCCATGCCTCACTACGCACCACGCAGATGCAGGATGATTGCTCGCTCCACCTGCTGGAGCTGCCAGGCCTGACTCACCTCAGGATGCTCCCTGGCTGCGTCTGCAGGTGACCTGTTCTTCTCTGGCCTGTCCCTCTCCCTCTGCCCATGAGATGGAAGTATAGCCTTGGGGTCTTTCTCCCACTCACATTACTGTGTCTTCTCTCTAAAAGTCACCCTAGGATCATTCACCCAACAAGGACCTACTGTATAGCACTGGAAGCTCTGCTCAATATTCTGTGATAACCTATACGGGAAAAAAAATCTGAAAAAGAATGGATGTATGTATATGTATAACTGAATCACTTTACTGTACACCTGAAACTCACAACACTGTAAATCAACTACAATCCAATAAAATTAGAAAAAAAAAAAAAACACAGATCATTCGCAGGTGAAGAGAAATGATTTAAAAAAGCCCAATTTTTATAAACTGCTTTCCAGTTAGGAAACTGATGAAAAGATCTGCAATTCTCGTAATATGCTCGCCAGTTCCATTTATAGAAGCAATTAGATATTACTCTACAGTATCTGGGTGGAAGATTTGCTTTTCAGAAAGCCAAACTCCCTTGGGGTATTCTGGTGATGGTGCTTTTCCTGGCTTTGCTTCTGACCTCGTGTGTGACCTTGAGAAAATAATTCTATGTCATCACACTCCTTTGTGTTAACCACGTATTTCTGATGTTTTGACATCTTGGGGCCTTGCTGACTCCGAAGAGATTGCCCCCCTCCCCGCCCCGCCCCCAGGACTGGCCAGTTCCTAGAGACAGCAAAGAACTCGCCTGCAAGCACATCTTTCGTAGGCAAGTCACCAGTCCGGAGTCCACACCCCCAAACACCTCCTTTATGGGACCCTTACACTTGGGGCCACTCTCTACCTGCCCTAATGACCCCAGGGCCAGGTATCAGACAACTAGGGACAGCCCCTCTGTCCCACAGCCCGCTGAAAGAATTCAAACTAGCCCATCGTAAGCCTGCTTACACTGCCTCACCTGTTCCTTCCTGCAGAAATCACGAGCCCCACACCTCCCCCCTGCTCTTCCTGCCTCCTGATGGACCTCCGGTGCTCCCCCATGTGCCCCTGCTTGGCACGGAGCCCCCCCTTCTCTTGGGAACTGTAAATGACAAACCATCTTTTCAGTGGCCGTGGTCTCCTGATCTGTTGGCCTCGCCCTGCCTGAGTAGCAATAAACTCGACACTTTAAAACATCCACTGAAAGTACAAAGCTGGGGCTGAGCTGTGATAATGCTGTGAAGCACTTTGAGTGTCGTAAGAACTGGAGGTCACAGAACCCCTAACCCTAGCTACATTCTTCTGCACCAGCAGCAAAGATCATGTGCCCCCACATTGCAACTTCTAAGGGAATTAGTGCCATCTTGTGGTGTTTTTAGAGTCTCTCAGGCCATTTCTTTTTCTTAACAGACCTTATTTTTTTAGAGCAGTTTTAGGCTCACACCAGTTGAACAGAAAGTACAGAGAGTTCCCATATACCCCTGCTCCCACACGCCCACAGCCTCCCTATCATCAACACCTCCACCAGAGGGGTACATCTGTTACAATGATGAACCTACATTGACACATAATTATCACCCAGAGTCCACAGTTCACTGTTGGTGGTTTACATTCTGTGGGTTTGGACAAATGTGTAATAACATGTATCCATCATTATTGCATCAGATGTAGTTCCATTGCCCTAAAATCCTCCTTGCTCCACCAGTCATCCCTCCCTCCCCTCTAACATCTGGCACCCACTGATCATTTTCCTGCCTCCAAATTTTTGTCACAGGCCATTTCTACTCTAAGATTTTCTTTATTTTGTTGCCCACCTTGTGCTGAGCATGATACAAAATAATGGTGAGCAAGACAGACAACTTCCCTACCCAGAGAAAAGGTCCAGGTAGGGAGAGAAAAAAGCCAGGTAACAAATAAATAAAATAGTTACAATATTGTTGAAAAAGATGCTGAGAGGAAATGGGCATAGGGATACCTTAAATAGAGTGGAGAGGTGGCACACGAGCTAAAACTGCCAGGATGAAAAGAAGTCAGATGTTAAGAGTGGATGGAAGCTATGAGCAGGCAGAGACTCAGAATGTGTAAAATCCCAGAGCAGGAGAGCGTGGGAGTCATTGGGCATCTGAGGGCTCCACGAACCAGCATGTGGGGTTGGACCACGTGGGGTCAGGGAGCGATGATGGAAAGGCCGTCAGGAGGTCAATCTTGCCAGCCTGCTAGGTCCTGATAAGAAATTTGAGGCTTCCCTCGTGGCACAGTGGTTAAGAATCCACCTGCCAATGCAGGGGTCCCTGGTCTGGGAAGATCCCACATGTCGCGGAGCAACTAAGCCCGTGCACCACAGCTACTGAGCCTGCGCTCTAGAGCCCGCGAGCCACAGCTACTGAGCCCACGTGCCACAACTACTGAAGCCCATGCGCCTAGGGCACGTGCTCCTAGAGCCCGTGCTCCGCAACAAGAGAAGCCACCACAACGAGAAGCCTGCGTGCAGCAACGAAGACACAATGCAGCCAAAAATAAATAAATAAATTTTTTTAAAAAAGAAAGAAATTTGGATTTTCCTCCCCTTGCAGTAGAAAGCTCCTGAAGGCTTTACCTGGAGGAGAGATATCATCTGATGGAAGTTTTCAGAACTAGTGTTAATTTTCAGAAGCCTCACGTTTGAGGCTGGTAACACTTTTTTTACCCTTTGCTTTATCATTTGTTCTCTATCCCTCTACAATACCTCTTTCTGAACTATTTGGGTGTAAGTTATATACATCATGACCCTTTACCCCTAAATTCTTCAGCTTGCTTTTACTAAGAATGGAGATAATCTCTTTTTTTAAATTGAAGTACAGTTGATTTACAATGTTTCAGATGCACAGCAAAGTGATTCAGTTATATATGTATATATATCCTTTTTCAGATTCTTTTCCATTATAGGTTATTACAAGATATGTAATGTAGTTCCCTATACTATACAGTAGGTCCCTTGTTGTTTAACTATTTTATATATGGTCGTTTGTATCTGCTAATCCCAAGATCCTAATTTATCCTTCCCCCACAACTTTCCCCTCTGGTAACCATAAATTTGTTTTCTATGTCTGTGAGTTTATTTCTGTTTTGTAAATAAGTTGATTCCTATCATTTTTTAGATTCCACACATAAGTGATATCAGATGATATTTGTCCATATTCTTAATTATAGAGCTTTTGTCATATGTTTTAATATCCAGTAGGGCTGGCCTTATAGCTCTTTCTCTTCAGTGTTTTCCTAGCTATTATTATGTGCTTACTTTTCCATGTGAACTTTAGGATCAACTTTTCTAGGTTCATAAAAAAGCTCTTTGGAATTTTTATGGGGATCATATTAAATTTCTAAGTACAGTAAGGAGGGCTGACCTCTAAAGGATGTTGAGGTGTCCTAACCAAGAACAAAGACATTATACCATCAGTTCAAGTCTACCTCTGTGGCTTTCAAAAGTGTTTTAAGGTTTTCTTCATATAAGTTATAATATTTCTTGTGGACTAGATTATGACATAAAGCTAGAGAGTTTATGTAGCCCTGGGGTAAGAATGTGAAGATATTGCTAGTCGTTCCGGCTGAAAGAAAACTGCTTTTGATGGCCTTTAATGAACAGGTAGAGAGAAAAAGGCATTAGCCCGACCAATAGCTGCATATAAGGTGTCAGGGATGATGTTGATACACTCCACCAATCATAGCATATTGGGAAGAGCAGCTGCAACTAAAGTCACCATCTAATTAAATGTATGATAATCCACTGTAGTTCCTCAACACATATCTGTCATGTACACAAGCAAAATAGGGGAGGTAAACGCAGGTGTGATGAGAATCTCCACACCTGCACTGTTCGAGTCCTGGAGGGTGGTAGTCATCTCTGCAATTCCTCCAGGAATGCGGTGTTTGCTTTGGTTTACGATTTTTGAAGGTTGAGAGAATTCGAGTGGCTCCCACTTGGCCTTTCTTACTAGAATATCCTTAAGTCCGTGGGTCAAGGAACCACTGCAGGGATTCTGCCAGTTGCTGAATATGTCTATGCAAACTCTGCTTTCTGAAACTGGGCAAATGAGCACAGTGTGGGTTTGGGGAATGGATGAGCATGCGTTGATAGGTCCCAGACCAAACCCGGACACAATCCAAATGTCCAACAACAGATAAATGGATAAATGAATCGTGGTATAGGCGTACAATGGAATACTACTACTCAAGAGAAAGAAAGAAAGGGGCGGAGTCAAGATGGTGGACTAGAAGGACG
The DNA here is from genome assembly GCF_964270905.1 of Leucopleurus acutus. NCBI lineage: Eukaryota > Metazoa > Chordata > Mammalia > Artiodactyla > Delphinidae > Leucopleurus > Leucopleurus acutus. Next base: position 173,122,563 of record NC_139142.1, read on the forward strand.
AGGAGTTCCCGACTCCGCAAAACTAGGGCATCTACCGGGCACTGGTGGGGGACCATGGACACCTAAGGGGACAGGAGGAACCCCCAGTGACCGGGTAGGGTGTGGGGGGGAGCAAAGGGGGAGAAGAAGTGGAGACAGGACAGGACTGGCACCCCTGAGGGGCAGCTGGGGGAGGGGAAGGGATCCCACGTCTGGAGGGGGAAAGAGGGCTACCGTTGGGAGGGCAGAGGATCAGAAGGGAGCATGGCCAGCATTTCCGCTGTCCACACGGGCCCCGGGGAGCCTGCTGAGACCCAGGCCTGATCCTCTGCCCACTGAGGCCCCCACCAGCTGTGTGGGTCCTGAGGGAGTAGGAGGGAGGGAGGGGGGAGGAAAAGTAAAGGCCTGACCGATGGGACCTGCACCCCTGAGGGGCAGCTGGGAGAGGGGAGGATTTATCATACCCAGTGGGGCCCACCCATAGTTAGGGGTTCAGCAGCAATGGCAGAGACCCTTGGGAGGGCAGAGGAACAGAAAGGAGAGTGGCCAGTGCTTTCCCTGCCCACTTGGGCACTGGGGAGCCTCTTAGGCTCCCAGGTCTAATCCCCAGCCCTCAGAGGCTCCCTCTGGGAGCGCAGAGCCCGGCCCCCACCCCCACACCCAGGGCCTTACCTCTACAGGTGGCACTCGGAGACCCCCTCTGAGACCCCTCCAACTGCACTGGGCCTAAACCCTGTTCACACACCCTCACCTAAGGCCTTACCAACAAACTCTGGAACCCCACATTCTCAGGCACCCCCCTCTGGCCGTGCTGCCTTTTCCCTGCCAGGCAGGTCCTAAGCGTAGGCCCTGCCCCCACCCTAAACCCCACCCCCGCCTAAGCTCCGCCCCCCCCAGCCAAGGCCTTTAACCACCTTTTTTGTTTTCTTCTTCTTCTTTTAGGGTGTGGTTCTGTTTTACCTTGTTGTTCATTCATTTATATTTTTATTTTTTCTAATAAATCTTTTATTTTTCTAATTTTATTTTATTCTTTGTACTTTGTTATTGTTCTCCTTTTGGCGTATTCGCATTTTTCTTTCTTTCTTTCTTCTGTTGTGGTTCTGTTTTACCTTGTTGTAGTTGTTTCAATTATATTTTTATTTTTCTTAATATATTTATATATAAATATATAAACATATACAAATGTATATATTTATATATTTTAAATATATATTTTATATATGTAATATATTTTTTATCTTTCTAATTTTATTTTATTTTTTATTCTTTGTTATTCTACTGCTCCTTTTTTTTTTCCTTTGCCATGCTGCATGCCTCACAGAATCTTGGTTCCCAGGCCAGGAGTCAGGCCTGAGCTCCTGTAGTGGGAGTGCTGAGTCCAAACTGCTGCACTAACAGAGAACCTCACACCCCAGGGAATATTAATTGGAGTGAGGTCACCCAGAGGTCTTTATCTGGGCACCAAGTCCCAGCTCTACCCAGCTGCCTGCAAACGCCAGTGCAGGACCCCTCAGGTCAAACAACCAGTAACACAGGAACACAACCCCACCCATCAAGAAACTGAGACGACAAAAAATATGTTACAGACGAAGGAGCAAGGTAAAAACCTACAAGACCAAATAAATGAAGAGGAAATAAGCAACGTACGTGAAAAATAATTCAGAGTAATGATAATAAAGATGATCCAAAATCTCGGAAACAGAATGGAGAAAATACAAGAAACGTTTAACAAGGATCTAGAAGAACTAAAGAGCAAACAAACAGTGATGAACAACAAATAACTGAAATTAAAAATACTCCAGAAGGAATCAATAGTAGAATAACTGAGGCAGAAGAATGGATAAGTGAGCTGGAAGATAAAGTGGTGGGAATAACTGCCAGGGAGCAGAATAAAGAAAAAAGAATGAAAAGAACTGAGGACAATCTCAGAGACCTCTGGGACAACATTAAATGAACCAACATTTGCATTATAGGGGTCCCAGAAGAAGAAGAGAAAGACAAGGGTCTGAGAAAATACGAAGAGATTATGGTCAAAAACTTCCCTAACAAGGGAAAGGAAATAGCCATCCAAGTCCAGGAAGCGCAGAGAGTCCCATACAGGATAAACCCTAGGAGAAACACACCAAGACACATATTAATCGAACTAACAAAAATTAAATTCAAAGAAAAAATATTAAAAGCAGCAAGGGAAAAACAACAAATAACATACAAGGGGATCCCCATAAGATTATCAGCTGATTTCTCAGCAGAAACTCTGCAGGCCAGGAGGGAGTGACAGGGTATATTTAAAGTGATGAAAGAGAAAAATCTACAACCAAGATTACTCTACCCAGCAAGGATCTCATTCAGATTCAACGGAGAAATCAAAAGCTTTACAGACAAGCAAACACTATGAGAATTTAGCACCACCAAACCAGCTTTACAACAAATGCTGAAAAACTTCTCTAAGCAGGAAACACAAAAGAAGAAAAAGAGCCACAAAAACAAGGCCAAACAATTAAGAAAATGGTAATAGGAACATACATATTGATAATTACCTTGAATGTAGAATGGATTAAATGCTCTAACCAAAAGACACAGACTGGCTGAATGGATAGAAAAACAAGGCTCATATATGTGCTGTCTACAAGGGACCCACTTCAGACCTAGGGACACATACAGACTGAAAGTGAGGGGATGGAAAAAGATATTCCATGCAAATGGAAATCACAAGAATGCTGGAGTAGCAATACTCATGTCAGATAAAATAGACTTTAAAATAAAGACTGTGACAAGAGATAAGGAAGGACACTACATAATGATCAAGGGATCAAACCAAGAAGAAAACATAACAATTATAAATATTTATGCACCCAAAATAGGAGCACCTCAATCCATAAGGCAAATGCTAACAGCCATAAAAGGGGAAATCGACAGTAACACAATAATAGTGGAGGACTTTAACACCCCACTTACACCAATAGACAGATCATCCAGACAGAAAATAAATAAGGAAACACAAGCTTTAAATGACACAATAGACCAGATAGACTTAATTGATATTTATAGGACATTCCACCTGAAAGCCAAAGAATACACTTTCTTCTCAAGTGCACATGGAAAGTTCTCCAGAATAGATCACAACTTGGGTCACAAATAAAGCTTGGAAATTTAAGAAAATTGAAATTGTATCAAGCATCTTTTCTGACCACAATGCTATGAGATTAAAAATCAATTACATGGAAAAAATTGTAAAAAACACAAACACATTGAGGTTAAACAGTGCACTGCTAAATAACCAACAGATCACTGAAGAAATCAAAGAAGAAATAAAAGAATACCTAGAAACGAATGACAATGAAAACACAACGATCCAAAACCTATGGGATGCAGCAAAAGCAGTTCTAAGAGGGAAGTTTATAGCAATACAAGCTCACCTCAAGAAACAAGAAAAATCTCAAACAATCTAACCTTACACCTAAAGCAACTAGAAGAAGAAGAACAAAGAAAACCCAAAGTTCGCAGAAGGAAAGAAATCATAAAGATCAGAGCAGAAATAAATGAAATAGAAATGAAGAAAACAATAGCAAAGATCAATAAAACTAAAAGCTTGTTCTTTGAAGAGATAAACCTTTACCCAGACTCATCAAGAAAAAGGGAGAGGACTCAAATCAATAAAATTAGAAATGAAAAATGAGAGATTACAGCTGACACCACAGAAATACAAAAGATCATAAGTGACTACTACAAGCAACTATATGCCAATAAAATGGACAACCTGGAAGAAATGGACAAATTCTTGGAAAGGTACAACTTTCCAAGACCAAACCAGGAAGAATTAGAAAATATAAACAGACCAATCACAGGTAATGAGATTGAAACTGTAATTAAAAATCTTCCTAACAAACAAAAGTGCAGGACCTGATGGCTTCACAGGCGAATTCTATCAAACATTTAGAGAAGAGTTAAAACCTACCCTTCTCAAACTCTTCCAAAAAATTGCAGATGGAGGAACACTCCCAAACTCATTCTACGAGGGCACCATCACCCTGATACCAAAACCAGACAAAGATATCACAAAAAAAGAAAACTGCAGACCAATACCACTGATAAACATAGATGCAAAAATCCTCCACAAAGTACTAGCAAACATAATCCAACAACACATTAAAAAGATCATACACCATGATCAAGTGGGATTTATCCTAGGGATGCAAAGATTCTTCAATATACACAAATCAATCAATGTGATACACCATTTTAACAAATTGAAGAATAAAAACCATATGATCATCTCAATACCTGCAGAAAAAGCTTTTGACAAAATTCAACACCCATTTATGATAAAAACTCTACAGAAAGTGGGCATAGAGGGAACCTGCCTCAGCATAATAAAGTCTGTATATGACAAACTCACAGCAAACATCATTCTCAATGGTGAAAAACTGAAAGCATTTCCTCTAAAATCAGGAATAAGACAAGGATGTCCACTCTTACTACTCTTATTCAACATAGTATTGGAAGTCCTAGCCACGGCAATCAGAGAACAGAAAGAAATAAAGGGAATACAAATTGGAAAAGAAGAAGTAAAATTGTCACTGTTTGCGGATGACATGATACTATACATAGAAAATCCTAAAGATGCCACTAGAAAACTACTAGAACTAATCAATGAATCCGGTAAGGTTGCAGGATACAAAATTAATGCACAGAAATCTCTTGCATTCCTATACACTAACAGCAAAAGATCAGAAAGAGAAATTAAGGAAACAATCCTTTTTACCACCGCAACAAAAAGAATAAAATACCTAGGAATAAATCTACCTAAGGAGGCAAAAGACCCGTACTCAGAAAACTATAAAACACTGATAAAAGAAATCAAAGATGACACAAACAGATGGAGAGATATACCATGCTCCTGGATTGGAAGAATCAATATTGTGAAAATGACTATACTAACCAAAGCAATCTACAGGTTCATTGCAATCCCTATCAAATTACCAATGGCATTTTTCACAGAATTAGAACAAAAAAGTATACAATTTGTATGGAAACACAAAAGACCCTGAATATCTAAGGCAATTTTGAGAAAGAAAAATGGAGCTGGAGGAATCAGGCTCCCTGACTTCAGACTATACTACAAAGTTACAGTAATCAAGACAGTATGGTACTGGCACAAAAACAGAAATATAGGTCAATGGTACAGGATAGAAAGCCCAGAGATAAACCCACACACCTATGGTCACCTAATCTATGACAAAGGAGGCAAGAATATGCAATGGAGACAAGACAGTCTCTTCAATAAATGGTTCTGGGAAAACCGGACAACTACATGTAAAAGAATGAAATTAGAATGCTACCTAACACCAGTCACAATAATAAACTCAAAATGGATTAAAGACCTAAATCTAAGATCGGACACTATAAAACTCTTAGAGGGAAACATAGGGAAAACACTATTTGACATAAATCACAGCAAGATGTTTTTTGACCCACCTCCTAGAGTAATGAAAACAAACCCAAAAATAAACAAATGGGACCTAATGAAACTTAACAGCTTTTGCACATCAAAAGAAACCATAAACAAGACAAAAAGACAACCCACAGAATAGGAGAAAATATTGGTAAATGAAGCAACAGGCAAAGGATTAATCTCCAAAATATATGAACAGTTCATGTAGCTCAATATCAAAAAAACCAAACAACCCAATCAAAAAATGGGTGGAAGACCTAAGTAGAAATTTCAGCAAAGAAGACATACAGATGGCCAAGAGGCACATGAAAAGATGCTCAATAGCACTAATTATTAGTGAAATGCAAATCAAAACTACAATGAGGTACCACCTCACACTGGTCAGAATGGCTATCATCAGAAAATCTACAAACAGTAAATGCTGGAGAGGGTGCGGAGAAAAGGGAACCCTCTTGCACTGTTGGTGGGAATGTAAATTGATATAGCCACTATGGAGAACAGTATGGAGGTTCCTTAAAAAACTAAAAACTGAACTACCATATGACTCAGCAATCCTACTACTGGGCATATACCCTGAGAAAACCATAATTCAAAAAGACACATGTACCCCAATGTTCATTGCAGCACTATTTACAATAGCCAGGACATGGAAACAACCTAAATGTCCACTGGCAGATGAATGGATAAAGAAGATGTAGTACATATATATAATAGAATATTACTCCGCCATAGAAAGAAATGAAATTGGGTCATTTGTAGAGATGTAGATGGACCTAGAATCTGTCATACAGAGTGAAGTACGTCAGAAAGAGAAAAGCAAATATTGTATATTAATGCATATATGTGGAATCTAGAAAAATGGTACAGATGAACCTATTTGCAGGGCAGGAATAGAGATGTAGACGTAGAGAATGGACGTGTGGACACGGGAGGAAGGGGAGGGTGGGATGAATTGGGAGATTAGGTTTGACATAAATACACTACCATGTGTAAAATAGATGGCTAGTGGGAACCTGCTGTATAGCACAGGGATCTCAGCTTGGTGCTCTGTGATGGCCTAGTTGCGTGGGATGGGGTGGGGAGGGAGGTCCAAGAGGGAGGGGATGTGCATATGCGTATGGCTGATTCACTTTGCTGTACGGCAGAAACTAACACAACATTGTAAAACGATTATACTCCAATAAAAATAATGAAAAATAAGGAGAAAGAAAGAAGGAAAGGGGGGGAGGTAGAGAGGGAGGTGGAAGGAAGTAAGGAAAGAAGGAGAGAAAGAAAGAATTGATATACCCAACAACATGGGTAAATCTCAAAATTACTATGCTGAGCGTAAGAAGCCGAATAAAAGGAGTACATACCATATGATTCCATTTATAGAAAACTACAGAAAATGTAAACTAACCTATAGTGACAGAAAGCAGATCAGTCGTTTCCTGGGGGTTGGCGATGGGGCCTAAGAGAGACAAATTACAAAGGCCACGGCATCTGACAGTGCGTAAGTCACGCCAGAACGGGAGGAGCAGAAATCAGATGGGGGGAAGTGGGGAAGAGAATGGGAAGGCTGTGGAGCCTGTGAGTCTGTGTAACTCCGTCCAGAAGCTGATCAGGGGAGGGAATAACAAAGACGCACTGGTATTAGTGTCATACTTATGGAACCTCCTTCTGGGAGCTGTGTGTGACTCCAATCAGCTCGCCCCCTCACCTCCTACAGAGGCATTCATCCACCTCTCCTCCTTCCTAACACCTGCCAACCTTTCTTTTCCAGAGCATCTGCTCCCTTCCCAACTGCACCAGTCCAAACGAAGCTCTCCCATTTTGGAACCACGATGACATTCATGGCCTGCATCTCACCAGGCTACCTGTTCAGTTAAACTTCACCGCGGTCGAAAGGCAGCCTAGTGCTGAGCACGTAAACATGCCTCGGAGGTCGAAGCTTGAAACTCAGATGTGCCATGCAGAGGTGGTGTGACCTTGAACACTTAGCCTCTCTGTGTTTCAGTTTCTCCATCTATAAACGGCTATAACAATAGTGTCTCTCGCTATAAGTATTAAAGGAGTTAATATCTGTGTAAAGAATTTAGAACAAGGTTTGCCACATTCTAAGTCCTAAGAATGTTAATAAAAACCAACTTGTGTTCCTACTACGGGAAGGTGTGTGCTTATGGTTATAAGGGATACAAAGACCTATGTGGCATTTGTCCTACCCTCGAGGAACTAGCAATTTCTTGCCATCAGATTTAAATTTTTGTAGCAATCTGCGTGCCCTAGTGCAGCAACCTTTGCATTTGGGCAGCCTTGGCATGAGCCCAAAGAAGGTCAATTCTCAGTGGCCACTTTTTAGAACCTGGTGGCAAGTTAAAAGAATGGTAACTTCCAGGATTCACGAGAGAGAAAACAGGAGCCATTCTGGGAAGGGAGATGGTTTTGGACAATATGCATTTTGGCGACCTACTCGTAGCTTTGAAGGCACAGTGAGCCTGTTTAGGGCCCACTCCACTCTCCAGGTCACTCTACCTGTCTTGGTCCCCAGCCCCGAAGCGTGTCCAATGTGGGTACACCAGCCCCGCCCCAACCCTTCTCCCCCCGCCCCGTTCCTACAGCCCTGCCCCTGCAGTGCACAGCCAGCCTCACCCCTCTCCTTTGCCCCGCCCTCTACAGTTCCAATAGCACAGCCTCTGCAGTGCACAGCCGGCCCCACCCCTCCCCATCGTCCCTCCCTACAGTTCCTATCGCTCAGTCTCTCCCCTTCACTCCGCCCCCTACAGTTCCTATAGCCCGTCCCTGCAGTGCAAGCCGGCCCCACCCCTCCCCATCACCCCGCCCCTACAGTTCCTATAGCCCCACCCCATATCTCCGCCCTCCTCAGCTCCTATCTTCCCACCCCTACACGGTACAGCTAGCCCCGCCCCGCCCCGTCACCCCGTTTCCCCCCACCCGCCCCGCTATTTATATAGCGTCGGGCCGCCGCCCGGACACCGCAGTGCGCCCCTTAGCTGGCGACTGTGTCCCACGGGGCGCCGGTACCTGTGTGAGGCGAGGCGGACGCTATGGCGGCCGAGGCCCTGGCGGCGGATGCCGTGGCGTCGCGCCTGGCGCGGCAGGAGGAGGACATCCGCTGGCTGTGGACGGAGGTCCACCGCCTGAGAGACGAGCAGCTGAACGCGCCCGACCGCTGCCAGGCCGAGGGGCCGTGCCTCACGCGCGAGGTGGCGCAGCTGCGGGCCGAGAACCGCGAGCTGCGCCACCGCCTGTACCGCCTGCGGCTGTGCCTCGCGGAGGAGCTGAGCCACCAGGCGCGGCGGGAGAGCGCGCTGCGGCAGGAGGCTGGGCGCGAGGCTGCGGGCGCTCAGGTACCGGGCTGGGGCCTGTCCGCAGGGCGTGGCGGAGCTCGTGCGCTGAGAGCCCTGGGGCGGCAGGTGCGCTGCGGGGGCGGGGGCGGGGCCTGCCCTCCCGGCACCCTGCCCCGCGCTCTCACTCGGGCCGGGAGCCCGCGACAGACTGGAGACGCCGGGGCCGCTGCGTCTCCAGCGATCGCCAGGCTGACCTAACGCTGTAATGTCTCAACTCTTCCCGTAAATTGCTCGGCGCACATTTTCTTCAGTGGCAGAAATAGCATTTTCCTGTCTGAAAAAAATGCTGCAGTGTTTAAAATTCACACTTATTTTCTTGGGCAGGAAGACCAACAGCTCCATGTAGAAACATTTCCCTTTCCCCTGGTGAATGGCTGGTCTGAGCTGTTTATGACAGGTGGTTTGGGGTGTTTAGTTGTTGCCTTGTTTTGGAGGTCTATCTTGAGATTTGCGTATTTAATATTGTCATTTAATAGCGTATTTTAATGTTTTGGTTCACTTACCTTCTAACGTAATGCATTTCTAAGTTCTGAAGGCCTTCTCAGACTGTGGGTGTTCTCAGTCCTTGTACCAGCGGACTGTGGTGCTCCTGGGCAACACCTTCTTGAAACAGTGCATTTAAAGTCTCTGGGAGCAGCTATGCAACCATTAATCCAGGGACATTATTTGTTTAAAATTTAGGGGGGGAAAACTTTAAAGAGCAAAATATATTAAGTGTACTTAGCAAGAATGTGAAAGTGCACATTCAGGAAGGACTGAACCCCAGAAAACGGCTTACCTGTTGAAGGTTGTAGGTAATGGTCAGGAGAGCCCCAGCCGTGAGCCTCTAAACATGGGACGCTTGCTGCCTGCTGGCCTGTCCCTCTCCTGCTTCGGGCTTCAGATATGTTGCTCTTTGTTGTCATTGGGATGAGTTGTTTATTATTTCCCTTTATTTCTCAGCCTCCTCCTAGTCAGAGCCAAGGAAAGGACATTAAAAAGAAGAAGGAAAGCGGGCCTGACAGTGAGGTAAGTCATTGCTGTGGAAATAATATAAAATACTACCTATAATTTAAATATGCTTATGTAGTTAATTGCCCAGGGGTTTTAATTAAAACAGTTGCTGTAAATTACGGCTTGGGCCACAGGAGTGTGTTTAAAATTTTGTTAGCCTTAGATACAAGATGTCTTAACTTAGAGATGAGCCAGCCCCACAGCTGTAAAGGGCTCCTTAGTCTATTTAAGTTGAGAAAGCAGAGCTCTTCTTTTGTGTTAAGGAAACCGGCTTCTTTGCTTTTTAAATATAAATCATTAAAACAACCAGAATTGATCAGGCACATCAACATTTGGTAGGAGCAGAGGGATCTTGGCTTCAGGGATCCATCGGGTTGAGGAGTTCAGACAAACGGGAGAAACAACTAGAGAACAAAGTCAGATGGTGTATCAGTAAAGGCTGAGTTGTGTGGCTCTGTGCACGAGCATGTTAAACCTGTAGAGAAGGGCGATGCCAGTGGGTGTGGTAGTTGGAAGAGGAGGGCTTTGCGCAGGACCCTGAGAGCTAGGAGGGAGTTAGACCCTGGGAGGGGAGTCTCCAGGGGGTGAGAGTGAACGCAGAGTCATAGGGGCTTGTGGGGGCCGTGACCTGAGCGTGCTGAGAAGGGGTGGGGCTTATTTAGAGCTGAGCAGTTAGAAAAAAGTGGACTGTGTCTGTTAACCCTCCTGTATTCTAATGGTTTTCAGGTGAAGAATCCACCAAATTTTGTGAAGGAAAGATTGAAGCTTTTTGAAATACTGAAGAAAGATCATCAGCTCTTACTTGCCATTTATGGAAAAAAGGGGAATACAAGCAATGTGATCACAGTAAGAGTGGCTGATGGGAAAACAGTGGAAGGGGAAGCTTGGAAAACAACACCTTGCCAAGTGGCTGCTGAAATTAGGTAAACCGTAGTGTGGAGCAGATGATCAGTACTAAGTGTTGGGCTAGAGCTTGGTGAAAATGTGTTCTTAGGGACTGCTAAGGTATTCTTTTCTTACTCAATTGAATAAATTAAATGTAATTAGGTAATTATTTACCTCTTGGCTTCTAAAGGGGCCATTTAATACGTAATTGAATATCAGAACACAATCTCCTTCTCTTTCAAGGGTCCAATTTTTAGAGTTCTAGTAAAAATATATAGTAGAGAAAAATGTGTAATCCTTGACAGGGGACATTACATTGACCCGGTTCATTATCAAGTTATTTCCATGAGATTTTACAGGTCTTTTGTTGGGCTTGACTCCAAGCCATTGTTCCACCAGTAAATAACTGTGGGTGGGTCTTTGGACCAATGTGGGCAGATCCCTCCAAGCCTGTTTTCTTAAATCTTAAGTGGAAATAATAATACTTTTATCGTTTACCTTACGAGATTGTAAAGATTAAATAAAATACTATATATGAGAGATACTCTGAAAATGAAAGCAACTCTAGAAATGTACAAAAAGGCCTATTAATTATAGATTGAAGATGTATGTGTTAGAGCTATGATCAGCCCTGGAAGCTTTGACCTTCCTAGAAATTAGATACTTCAGTGAAGTTGTGTTGTTTTGACTAATGTTAATTCCTGGCATTAAATAAAATTCTGTGGAAGCTATAGCTCAAAACTGCCATGTAAATAAACTTATTATTTAAAAAGCAAACTATTCAACAATTAAAATCTTCAGATTTCCTTTGAAAAATATGGTTAAGATTGTATTTTTCATCCTATTATATCATACACCCTAAAGGCCCCTCCCAACCTGTTCCTGTGCTTTCCAGGAGAGAGGAATAGATGTGCTGGGAACGGGCTTTGAGGCAAAAATAAGTTTATGTTTCCTCGTGGAGAGTCATTTGCATGTTGGTGGATTGAAGTCTGAGCCGTCCTGCACTGAAGAGACTGTCCAAGCTTGGGAAACAAGGTCATTTCATTATAGGACGTGTTCTCATTGTACAGTGACTTGCATTCCCACAGGTACTAGTTTAAAACCACCCTCGAGTTTTATGACAGAGGGGTTACAGGAGTGTCTAAAAAGTAAAATTGTCCAAAACTAAAGCATGGGCAAAGCTATATCAGGCAAACCTGATAAGAAGAAAGCAGTGGTCTTAATGTTACCGTCAGACAGCAGAATTTAGGGCTGTCTAAATCATTAGACAGAATCATTGAATGGGAGACTGAGGCTTATTTTTAAAATAGAAGAACAGTATAATTCCCAATTTGTCACGCACCTTTATGAGTTATATAACGTAGCATCAAACCAGAAATACAAGATTATAGGAACTCAAGAGTGGCAGACTTTAACATGCCTTTCTCAGTTTTTGATCAAATAGCCCAAAATTAAGATTACATGGTCTGAATAACAACACTCTAAGGTAGGCTTTGTGGCTAGTCCCTGATCTCTGTGCTGTGGCCCAGATGGTGCCTCCTCTCTTGGCACCTGTGGTTGTGCTTTCGGTTCCTCAGAATCTTAATAAAATACAGAAACACACAGTTAGCATTCTGTGAGCAAAGTGAAATCCGTTGTGAACTCAGTAAGCATTAAATGACAACAAGACAAAACAAAGCTAGGAAATTAAAAAAACTTCAAAATACTCAGGTGAAAAGAAATAAAAACAAGTATTTTTGGAAATAAAAAGAGTAAAAAAGGAGTATTCTTAGAAAATACTTCTAATGAAGAGAATATATTTCAAAATCTATGTAATACATCTGAAGTGGTGATCAGGAACAGATTTATAGTGTTGAAGGCTTTTATTATTGAATAAAAAAAATGAAATGACTAAGAATTCAACTCAGGCAGTTAGAAAAAGAACAATTAAACTAGGAGGAAACTAAAAAAGTGAATTAGAGAAGAGTATTAACTGAAAAACTATTAAAATAAGTAAGGGTGCAGCAAGGTGTACAGTTATAAAAATAAAGTTAAAAATAATAGTTTTATTAAATTATACTGACTGTTCCCTTGGTTTACTGAGACTTGATTCCATGGATGATTTTCCCTGCTCTGAGGGAGTGTCGGCCTTCCGAAGTGTAACATGTAAGGTACAAATCGTTAAGGAAAAGATGGACAGAGTCAAAAACACTTAGGAAAAATGGCTATGTGTAAAAATGACGCATAAAAAGGAGGAAAAGATAATCTTAGAAATGCAAATTAAAGTAATTGTGTATTATCTATTGGTCTGTCAAAGATTTATGAATAATGGTTAATATTGATATGATTTTGGGGAAATGGCACTGCTGGAGGGTGGATGCAGAGGCGCAGTCTCTTTCTTAAATGTGCAAACCCCAACCCTTGGATCCAGTCATTCTATACATAGCCATTTATCCCAAGGAAATACCCCAGCAGAAAAAATGAGCAAAGGACAGTTCATAGTAGTTCACTGAAGAGTAGTTCTTGGAATGTGGTCCCCAAACCAGCAGCATTAGCATCACCTGGGAACTTGATGGAAGAGCAGATTCTTGGGCCCCATCCCACACTTGCTGAATCAGTTAGTCATCTGTGTTTCCAGGAGCCCCCCAGGGGCTTCTGACTAAACTGCTGCAGGAAAGAGTCCCTAGAGATCATGGCTTAAATAAGGCAGATGCCACATTCTCCCCTGACAGACTCGTGGTGGCCAGACTGGTGGGCGTCTCTGGTCTAGGCAGTCCTTCATGGGCCCAAGATCCCTGCATCTTGTCGCTCTGCCGTCCCCTTAGGTAGGGTTTGTCCACATCTAGGGGTGGAGGCTGGGTCACACCCATGGACCTGCTTGCAGGCAGGGGAAGAGCGGCTGGAGAGCAAGGGTGCTTTGAGGCCAAGACCCTGGAGCAGCATGTTTTAATTCCCACCTACAGCCTGTTAGCTCACGCTTAGTCACACAGCCACGCCGCCTGTAAGAGAATGGAAACGTAGCTCCTGCTGGCTGGCCACGTGTCCAGCCCAGGCACTCTCACCACAGGAGAGAGGAAGGATGGTCTTGGGGACAGCGTCCGCCACGGCGTGCTGCTGGGACCTCCAGACACCTGTGAGCATCCGCCGTGCATCATCCCCCACACTCCCTCACTCTCCCGGTGAGACGACTCCAGCCCCTGGCAGTAGAAAGCCCAGGATTTTCAGGTGAAGCACACAACACCCCCATCGGCTGGCTGCTCGTGCTCTAGCAGCAAGTAAACTGATAGACGAGGCTGCCCATGCCACGTGTATATGGTGGTGGGATAAACACAATCACGATTAAAGTGTCATTTGGAAAAAAGAGGAGTGATGCGGCAGACAGTGGTATTCAGGAGCCCCCAGATCTTGTCTGCAGCCTGGCCGTGGGTGGGGCTCGGGTCAAACCATCTGGCCACCCTTTGTCCTCTGGGAGCAGCTCTCTTGTCCACCGCCCTCTGTCGGCCCTGATTTTGCAATTTGGAGGGCTTGTCGTTGTCCCTGGCCTTCACTTGCCGCATCTGAAGTGCGGGCAGTTGTTCATGGTGGAGGCCGCGGGGTTTGCTGGTGCGGCTCCTGCTGGTGCACATGTGGGGCTCAGGGCTCCTGAGGATCAGTGACAGGTACTTGTAAGCTGGGCTTGTAGTTTGTTTGGCAAAACAATTCCCTCAAGCAATTAACTAGAAGCTTCTAGTCAGTTTCCCGTGAAAGTAACCATACTGAAGATTTCTCCTAGACAGAGACTTCTCACCCTTTTACTCCCTGGCCTTTGTCCTTTGCTTGTTCCTCCCTCCCTCAGTTAAATGGGCCAAGATCAGACAAAACTGTAGGTTGCGGGCTCTGATCCTTGTAGCTGGACCAGCCTGTGTTGTCTGTCTCTGTGCGGCCTTTGAGAAGGGCTGTTCCTCCTGCTCTTTGGGACAGAAGATTGTTTTTGCATCTTGCACAGCCTCACACTTCTGAACTCCCATTCAGTTCGGCTTACAGGCCGCGTGCGGAGAGAGCCTCCCTCGCAAGGGGACAAATACCGTCTGAGCTTACCTTGGCCTGGTAGTATTTTGTTAAAAGCCACGAGAGTTACCCAGTGTATCCCAGCGTTTGCCTTTGTATAACCGTTTACTCATGTGCTACAGGCATCGTAAGCACATTATTTGCCTGCAAGTCTTAGGAGACACTTTGTTATGCTGTAACAGGGTTATTGGCTTTCCACGTCTGAGTACCTCTTTCTGTGTAACCCACCGCCCATCCGCTAAGCCAATGCCAGATGATTTGTTTTTGTTACTCACTTGCAGGCCCTTATTTCTGCGTTAGTTAAGGCACAGGCTAAGCTGCTGCAACAGGCCACAGAAAACTTAGTGCCTTAAATACGACTAGAGCCTCTCTGACAGCAGTCTGGGGGTGCAGGGTCCAGGTTGGCAGGCAGCGCTTCTCCATATGTTTATTTGGGGACCTAAATTCCTTCCATCTGGCTGTTGGGTGGTCTGGTACAGTGTTCCTTTGTCCGTATGGCCCAAAAGTCGTAGCATGTGTGCTCCATCTACAGAGGGCCGGATGGACAGGTGCCCTGCGTGGTGTTAAGGCTGAGATATGGGAGTGCTGGACACCGCTTCTGCCTCCACCTAAGCCACGTGGCTGCCTCCTGCTGCAAGGATGGCCAGGCACTGATTGTAGAGGACAGAGAGAATGGGCTTGAGGAGCCCTTAGCAGCCTGGCATGGCCAGCGAAGGTGAAGATAAAATTCTACTCCACTGATAACAATACTGAATGTGTATTAAGTTCTTATTATGAGTACACCTTATTTAATCCTTAGGATAAATATATGAGGAAGGTCCTGTAATTCCCATCTTGCTGACGAGGAAACCGAGGCTTAGAAAAGCTGAGTAAATTGTCCAGTGTTTAACCCCAGGTTGGCCTGACCCTAGAGTGTGTGCTGTTAACCACAGTGCTGTGCCCCTGCTCAAGTTACTCACAGAAATGCAAATGAAAACGTTACATTGTCAAGATGACACAATTTTGTACTCCTGAAGGTGAGAGCACAGAGAAAGGTATTTTGGGACCCTCTTCTGATAGGAAAATTTGGTAATATAGTCCAATTAAAGTCATTAAAAGTGCTTATCCCTTGACTCAGTAGTTTTACTTCTAGAATTTTTCCTGAGAAAATAATCAGGAACTGAGATGTATGTTCAAGAATGTCCATTGCAGCTTTATTTGTCATTGTCAAAATAAAACAAGAAAAACCAAAACCCACAAAGAAATAACCCAAATCCCAGCAATAGTGGGTTCATTAAGCAAATCTTAGTTCTACTGCAGCTGTCAAATAGCACGTTTTACAAGTCTGTTTGCTGTTGGGGAAAATGTCATGGTTTATTGTTAAGTTTAAAAAGTAGGTTATCATATAACATAAAGAGTAATACTATTAAAATTTTTACATTGGTGTATGTATTTATCCAAAAAAGTGGAAAGACGGACAGCAAATGTTAACAGTAATTTCTGAGTGACTGGATTGAGGGTGAATCTTTTTTTTGGCTGCACACGTGGGATCTTAGTTCCCCAACCAGAGATCGAACCTGTACCCCCCTGCGTTGGAAGCATGAAGTCATAACCACTAGACCGTCAGGGAAGTCCAGAGGGTGATTTTTTTTCTTTGTGCTTTTCTGTGCTTTCTAGGTCTCTCCTCTTGACATGTTATTTTTGTCAGTAATTTTCAAACAATAAATGTTAATGAAAAGACACACACACACACACACACACACACACACACACACACACACAAAGGAAAAGGATCAACACCTCAGTAGAAAATAGGCAAAGGACACGGACAGTTCATAAAAGTAAACTGGCCAGTAAACATTTATAATCCAATAAACCAAATTAAAACAACCATTTCCAACATCACATTGGCAAAGTTTGAAAAAATCGGGGTGCGTGGAAGTGGTACATTCAAACAATATTTATCAGCAGTCCTTCAGAGGTACATGCTCTTTGACCTGACAGTTTTACTTCCAAAGGCCTATTCCCAGAAAAGTCACCAAAGAACAAAGCCGCCTGTGCACGGATGTCTGTGCAGTGTACGCTCTGATAGCACACAACGACCTGGTGTGCAGGAGGAGGCGTCCTTAATCAGTGTGGTCCTTCCAGAATGTTCTGGGAGTCTGTCTGATGGCATGGTTGTGAAGAAAATTATGTAGGCAACTATGTTTTTTTATGATGGGGGTGTGTGCCTGTGTGTGTGTGGGGGGTGAGTGTGTGAAGGAGGGGCGGGTATAGATAAAGACTGGAAAAACATGTGCCAGAATGTTATATGAGTGGTGATATCTGGATGGTGAGATTTATGTGATTTTTATTTTATTCTGTGCATTCTCTGTTTTCTGAGTTTTTACAGTGAACGTATCTTATTACTTTTGTACTTAAAATAAGTGTTACAGAATTTTAAAAAAATCTATTAGTTTACATTTGTACTTTCCACTAAAGAAAGAAACCCTGGAAATCATTTCCATCTTTTGTTTTAGCCTGTGGTGCGTTAACGCCCACGTGACTGTTCTCTCACCAGTCAGGAGCTGGCAGAAAGCACAGTGATAGCCAAAGTGAATGGGGAGCTGTGGGACCTGGACCGTCCGCTGGAAGGGGACACCACCCTAGAGCTGCTCACGTTTGAGGACAAGGAAGCCCAAACTGTAAGTGTTTAAAGACCAACCCACCGTACTTCGGCTATTTATGTTGTCAGTTACATTATGTAATTATGACGCCACATACCGAAGTCAAGAATGATGGGTTTTGTGGCCTTCTAAGGTTTAAAATGCATTTGTTGGTGTTTAATAAATATAATATTAATAACACCATATTTAAAAGTGATTCAGAAAGAGCAGGTTTTAAATGAAATACATAGCTTATATGTATTATTTAGTTTTTCTCACTTAAGATCTAACCCAAACAGCTGTCACCTAACTATATGCCAGCTGTCACCCCAGAACTTGTGAACACGTATTGATTCCCTCAGTCAGCTGACCAGTATCTAAGCTGTTGGGTGCACATGCCAGACCTTGTGGGGCGGCAGAGGCTCCTGCTACAGAGAGTTCACTGGTGGGAGGGGTAGTGAGCAAGGGAATAAACGACTAGACACTTTCGGGTGGTGTCAGCCTCCAGAGAAGCAAGTAGGAGCAGCCATGGTAGCTGGCCCGGCAGTTAGTTTTAGCCCTCTCCTGAGGGCGGAATCCTGCCGAGACCTGAGCACTTTCCCACACTAGCTGGCTCTTGGTTGACCTGCAGACACTGTTCTCTAACAGATTCTTTAACAGTGGGCTGCTGCAGGCTTTCAGACTGTCAGGTGTTTGGTTGGGGGGCCGGGGGAGCTACCAAACTTAATGTTCCATGGAGGGGTCGACCTCTTTGGAGTTCTTTCCCCCTGTGTTTAGTGACATCATGAAAGAGAAAACTTATTTATCATATTATCTTGGGGAATGTTTCTGGAGTGTCTCATCAGCCCGCCCCTCTGCCTACCCTGATACTAACATGGCACATGGTGTCACATTGCATGGCTTCCGAAATACTTGTGGTTGTTTATGAAAATGAGAATGTTCCGTGCCAGGCACCAGCCCCAGCCCCTTGTGTACATTATCTCCCTGAGTCTGCACTTACCTTTTCACACAGGTACCGTGTTAATAGTACACAGGCTCAGGATGCTTCAGTAACTTTTCCAAACCCTCAATGCTTCTTTTAGTGTAATTTAGTAACAGAGAGGTTTTTTTTTGTTCTTGGATTTTATTTTCCTGTTACTATGAACATATTAAGATTTTGAGCATAAACCCATTTATGAATATTTAATGCATATCCATGAAAAAGAAATCCTAGAAAAGCAAATCTAGAAAACTCAGATCTACAAGATGATAAAATTAATGATTTTGTAAAGCATTTTTTACTTTACAGAAAAATCCATCTCCTTTGTATAGCAAACTCTTAAACTTCTATTTTAAAAGATGCTTCTATTTACAAGACTATTTAGTGCATGATGTAACATAGGAAAGTAAATAGTCCTCACCCTCTAGGTAAATTCATGTTGAAAGTGACAGCAAGAATGTTAATGTAAAGTTGATAAGTACGCACACCAGAAACAAGGAGCATTTTATAAAATGGTAGAGCTTTCAAGTCTAAAATATATCTAATAGATATTTCCTTTTGCAAGCATGCTGTCCAGCAGGAGAATGTATGTGGGTATTCGTTCTGCTCTAAATCTTTGCGGAAGTCCCAGGAGCAGTCAGCGATGTGCTGCTGGGACCTCATGCTCAGGAAGCATAGGTACTTATCTGAGGTGTAAACAAGGTACTTATCTGAGGTGTAAACAAAACCAGATATATGTAAGAACCCAAGCTGCTAGTTCTGTGATGCCCTATGTTTTAAATGTAAATTCAATCATTTCTTTTCTGCTTAAAACCTTTTAATACATCCCACTGCATTAGAATAAAGCTCAAATCCCTCTCCAAGGCCTGTATGGTCGCTGGCCTGTTCTTACCTGTCACCCTTCCACAAGCTGCTTTGTGGTACATCCCCCCAACCCTAACCACGCTGTGAATACAGGGCGTCCGCCGTGATTCTTAATTACAGCACCCTGTTCATCTTCTTTTTTTTTTTTTTTTTTTTGCGGTATGTGGGCCTCTCACTGTTGTGGCCTCTTCCGTTGCGGAGCACAGGCTCCGGACGCGCAGGCTCAGCGGGCATGGCTCACGGGCCCAGCCGCTCCGCGGCATGTGGGATCTTCCCGGACCGGGGCACGAACCCGTGTACCCTGCATCGGCAGGCAGACTCTCAACCACTGCGCCACCAGAGAAGCCCTCATCTTCTTTTAAATATGCTTCTTGTCTTGCTATGATGCACTTAGAGGTTTGTTGCCTGCCCTCTCCCCACTAGGCTGCAAACTGCCTGAGGCCAGTGGCTCGCATTTCTTTCTCTCCTGTGTCTCCAGCACCTAACACAGTGTTTGGCTCAGGCGATTTCCAGGTGTGCACAATGCACTGAAGAAGGTACTTGGGCTGACGCTGGCAGCCAGCCTGCCATCCTGTACCATCCCAAGCAGAGGGTTCTGCCTCTAGGCCTGGCGCCGCGGGTCGGGATTGCACGGAGCCTGCTCAGCCAGCTAACTCCCTCTACTCCGGTTTATTATCTCAGACAGCTTTCTAATTGCAGTTTGTTTCCTATGTAACTGAGGAAAGTGCTGCCAGAGGACTCGATTGTCTTGTTCCTTTGGCATCTATATTTATTGATATTTGCTGACTGGTTAGTTTTAATGTATCCATAAACCGTTGATTCCTTGGTAATTCAAAACCCAATCAACTTTCTGAACTTGTAGAGCTAATGACTGGCCCTTGGACTGCAGTGAATTAACAAATGTACACCCTGCCCAGGGGACCCCGGCAGCCAGCAGACAGTCCTCAGTGACCCCTCTGTCTTGAGTTATCTTTCAGACTTCCACAGCCACATGCTATTCAGCGCGTGAAGACTGCTGTGTAGACGCAGAATCTTGTTAACGTGAGTGATGTCATGAGCAGCCGCTGTGGCCTCGAATCTGATTCAGAGAGGCTGCCTGGAGGAGGAGGAAAGGGGCCCATGCCCAGCACTCCCTGGCGTTCCTCTGCGCTGGGCCTGGACCGGCTCTGGGCGGCTGCTCTGCTCGGTGGTCAAGGCACAGAAGGAAGTGGTTTAGGAGCTGGGCTTCAGTGCCACACAGAGCAGCAGCTGCACGTTAGAACCAAGCAGCCGGCTGCCAGGGATTCCAGACAGGGCTCAGGAAGCATCTCTCGTCAGCAGTCGCCAGAGATTGATGCTGCCTTGTGTCCCAGTGTCTGTCCCCTTACACTGTATCCACGTGCTTGCTTGTCCTCTTGTCTGCCTGATGGCTTCCCGTGACCCGTGGTCGTGGCCGCGGCCTCTGTCCTGCCTGCAGGTGTACTGGCACTCCAGTGCCCACGTCCTCGGGGAAGCCCTGGAGCTCCACTACGGGGGCCTCCTGTGCTGCGGGCCACCTACCGACTGCGGGTTCTACTACGACATGTTCCTCAAAGACAGGTAACGCCTCTGAGTGCATGTGTTTATAGTGGTTACACATTAGTGTAGTGAATACCTATTGCAGAATGTGATTATAGATTAGGTCACCATTTATGAACAGTATTATTTTTTATGAGTTTAGATTCAAGGGTAACTTCTCAAATTGTTTTCTTTCTTTTCTTGAGAAGGATGTGATACACTATTTATGTAACCTGAGACTTGGCTAGGGCAAACTACTAATCCGGACCAGAGTTGTAGGGTTAATCCCTGGAGAGCACATAGTTCAGCTCTGTGCCGTGATGGTCAAGGGCGCTGTCCACCCTAGCCACACATGTCCCACAGCTGGTGCCAGAGGTGCTGGTTCGCAGCGGCCTCATGTTCCTCAAGTAGATCTGTGCTTGAAATCACAAGCAGCAGGCCCAGCCCTGGCCCACCTCCTTCTCCATATCCCTCGTCGCCCTTAAGGAAACCACCAGCTCTCAAATCAAAACCTGAGGGTCTTCCCAAGCCCACCCTGCTCCTTGCCACCCCTACCCCCCCCCAGTCACTCCATCCAGTTCTGCCAGTCTTATCCCCTAAGTAGTTCTCCCCCACCTTCTGCCTTAACATAGACACCCAGCGTCCTTGCCTCGACGACCGTGGTACATTTTCCCGCCATCTGCCACCTCCACGCTGTCAAAGTGACCCCTCCCTAACCGAGCGCCCGGCACTCTGCAGCTCCTGCTCCCAGCCTGTCCAGCGTAGTCCCCCCCGGAGTCATTCCGCAGGACGTGTTGACGCCCCTGTGTGCTCTGGGTTTGGTGCTGCTGACTCTGCACTGGACAGATCAGCCTGTCCTCGTGGGCTCAGCAGTCTGGATGGGGGAGACAGACATAGACAGACACGCAGCCGTCTGCTGTCGGAGGTGATGAGGTGGTGAGGGCTGTGAAGGGGAGGTGGGGGCCTGAGCAGGCAGCCGGTCAGCTGAGAGCTCAGTGACCTTGAAGCAGGGGTGGGACGGAGGGAGAGAGGGAGCGAGCTCTGAGGCTGGTGGGGGAAGAATGTCCCAGGCCTCTGTGGGACAGCCCTGGGTCGGGGTGTGTGTGGCTTGTTTGAGGAATGCAGGTGGCCCACAGGGCTGGAGGGGTGTGAGCACAGACAGGGGTTCCTGAGAGGAGCCAGGACTGCCCAGCGGAGGCCGGCTGACCTGTAGTTCACACTCTCAGAGCTTCCTCCCAGCCTGGATCTCCTGGTCTAGGGCAGGGGCATGGCGCACGCTCCACACTACGCTTTTGAACAAAAACGTAAACATGTGAAGAATGAGGAAGACTGCCCAGATGATCAGGCCCCGGAGGAGCTTGTGGTCCAGCTGGGGAGTGTCCAACGGGGCTGTTCAGAGAACCGAGGGCAGTTCATCAGCTGACGCCTCTGTCTCCCTCTTTGAGAAGTAGGGTTACCTGCCTTGTGAAAGGATGACTGACCCTCTGAAGTCCTGGACAGTAAAGAACCACGTTCCTCAATGTAGAAGGCTAGTCAGCTGGTGACAAAGGCCACAGGTCTAAGGTCATGTCTGATCAATCTGTGCTGATTCTCGCTGCTTTTCCCTGCAGGGCCGTGTCCAGCACAGAGCTGCCAGCGCTGGAGAGCACGTGCAAGGCCATCATCAAAGAGCAGCAGCCTTTCGAAAGGTTGGAAGTCAGCAAGGAGGCCCTGCTGGACCTGTTTAAGGTGAGTTCGTGCCGGGAACGTGAACAATATTTAACACAGACGACTGGTTTTAACAAATAATTGGCCACTGCTCACCAAATTGTTCCAAACGGGTTGGTTGAATTTTTAATGCAGACATAGGTAGGTGAAGGGCCAGGGGAATAGTTTCATATGTGTGTTTTATAAATCTGATTAATTCTGAGTGTTGTTAGTACTCCGGCTATTGAATTCAACAATATGTATAATACCATATAAAATTCTGGGTTTTCCTCTTTCGTTTGGGGTTTTCTGCTAATTTTTTTTTCACATCTTTATTGGAGTAAAAATGCTTTACAATGTTGTGTTAGTTTCTACTGTTCAACAAAGTGAATCAGCTGTATGTAAACAGATATCCCCATATCCCCTCCCTCTTGAGCCTCCCTCCCACCCTCCCTATCCCACCCCTCTAGGTCATCACAAAGCACTCAGCTGATCTCCCTGTGCTATGCAGCAGCTTCCCACTAGCCAACCATTTTACATTTGGTAGTGTATATATGTCCATGTCACTCTCTTACTTTATCCCAGCTTCCGCCTGCCCCCCGCTGTGCCCTCAAGTCCATTCTCTACACCTGTGTCTTTATTCTTGCCCTGCCACTAGGTTCATCAGTACCACTTTTTAAAATTCCATATATAAGCATTAGCATACGGTATTTGTTTTTCTCTTTCTGACTTACTTCACTCTGTATGACAGATTCTAGGTCCATCCACCTCACTACAAATAACTCAATTTCGTTCTTTTTTATGGCTGAGTAATATTCCACTGTATATATGTGCCACATCTTCTTTATCCATTCATCTGTCAATGGACATTTAGGTGCTTCCATGTCCTGGCTATTGTAAATAGTGCTGCAGTGAACATTTTGGTACATGTATCTTTTTGAATTATGATTTTCTCTGGGTATATGCCCAGGAGCGGGATTGCTGGGTCATGTGGTAGTTCTATTTTTAGTTTCTTAAGGAACCTCCATACTGTTCTCCATAGTGGCTGTATCAGTTTACATTCCCACCAACAGTGCAGGAGGGTTCCCGTTTTTAATTTTTACGTGTCCTCAGAATTTTATTTACTTCATGTAGTTAAAATTGGAATCTTCGAGAGCAGTGCTGTCCAATAATGAGATCCACAAATCTGAGCCACATATGTCATCTTAAATTTTCTGGTAGCCACCTTTTAAAAGTAAAAGAAAGATGGAATTAATTTTTATAACATTTTATTTAACCCAATAAATCAAAAATATTGCTTCAACATGTAACCAACATAAAAAGTAATTAGTGAGCTATTTTATTTTCTTCTTTTCACATTATGCCTCTGAAATCCAGTGTTTTGCCCTTGTGGTACACCTCATTTCAGATCAGTTGCATTTCAAATGCTCAGTAGGCTCCCGTCCTGCATGGCACAGCTCTGGGCTGTCAGCTCTTTGTATCCCCACAGTCTCAGCACCTAGAACATAGCAGATGCCCATTCAGGGTGTGTTGAAAAAAGTTAACATTTTTTCCCAGTTAAACATTTTGTGTGATAATATGTAAATGTATTTTTCTTTGTAGTACAATAAATTTAAATGCCGCATCCTGAAGGAGAATATTAACACGCCAACGACCACAGTTTACAGGTAAAGTGTGTGTGAATTTTAAACACTGCTCAGTGGTACATCTGAAGGCATTAACAGTAGCAAGTCTGTCTTTGGTGGGTGGTCTGTTTATAAATTTGCATGGTTGGTATAGTACTACTGTAGGTGGGGACTCTGAAATGTTATCACCAAAAGGGAATTGTTATTTTCTCATTTGTATTTATTAGGATGGTACTAAAAACCCACATTCTGTTTTCTGGATGTTAGCTGTAGCAGCCTCTTTCTCCCTGTGGTTAAGACTGTGTTCTCAGGGCCTCACATTTTGGGGGACTGTTAGGGAAAGGAATTCTGTTTGTCCTCCCACATTCTTATTGAGGGGTGGTGGGAGCTGTCATGGGCCATCTCCTCGGGCAGTGATTCTTTGCCTCTTACCACGCTCTCCACTGCTTGGGGTCCAAGAGCATTACCCTCCAGGCGTCAGCTGGACTCACAGTGAGACAAGAAGTGGTGGGAAGCAGAGACCAGTGGGTGCCCCTACCCAAACCACTTAGTTTTGCTGGGCATTAGGCTCCCAACCCCTTTTACTGGCCACTTGTTCAGCTGCCTTGTGCGTACTGCTCGTCTCTGTTCCTGTGTGTCCTGCTCTCTGGCTGCCTGTGACCTTCACGGTCCCATCGGAGAAGACCTGGTCCCTGTATAAGTACGACCACAAATATCCTCCACAGGGAACTTCCTTTCCACACTCAAGTACTATGGTTCTCTGACTTAATTGTACTGTGAGTAAAATTATACCCCCTTTATGCACAGCTGTGCACAGTGCATTTCTTTTTTTTTTTTTTTTGGCGGTTCGCTGCCCTCTCACTGTTGTTGCCTCTTCCATTGCGGCTCCGGACACGCAGGCTCAGCGGCCATGGCTCACGGGCCCAGCCGCTCCGCGGCATGTGGGATCTTCCCGGACCGGGGCACGAACCCGCATCCCCTGCATCGGCAGGCGGACTCTCAACCACTGCGCCACCAGGGAAGCCCGCATTTCTTTTTTTAAAAAAATTAATTTATTTATTGTATTTATTTATTTTTGGCTGTGTTTGGTCTTCATTGCTGCACGTGGGCGTTCTCTAGTTGCAGTGAGCAGGGGCTACTCTTCGTTGCCATGCGTGAACTTCTCACTGTGGTGGCTTCTCTTGTTGCGGAGCACGGGCTCTAGGCACGTGGGCTTCAGTAGTTGTGGCACGCAAGCTCAGTAGTTGTGGCTCACAGACTCTAGAGTGCAGGCTCAGTAGTTGTGGTGCACGGGCTTAGTTGCTCCGTGGCATGTGGGATCTTCCCGGACCAGGGCTCAAACCCGTGTCCCCTGCATTGGCAGGCGGATTCTCAATCACTGCACCACTAGGGAAGTCCCCACAGTGCATTTCTTAAATGATAATATGAACACATGGCCATTTTATGCTGAATGTGGATACCATGCTTATCTTATTTTTGCTGCTCTCCAATGACCTGATAAGATTTTGTTATTTATTACCTATAATACAAAAAAGTGTCAGTATAATCATTTTAAAGTTTAAAAATAAATGAAGAGGGCTTCCCTGGTGGCGCAGTGGTTGAGAGTCTGCCTGCCGAGGTAGGGGACACGGGTTCGTGCCCCGGTCCGGGAAGATCCCACATGCCGCGGAGCGGCTAGGCCTGTGAGCCATGGCCGCTGAGCCTGCGCGTCCGGAGCCTGTGCTCCGCAACGGGAGAGGCCACAACAGTGAGAGGCCCGTGTACCACAAAAAAAATAAATAAATAAATAAATGAAGAAATTGAAAAGGTATGCTAAGTTTTAAATTTCTGACTTTTAATACTTGACATTTTGTTTTTTTTTTTAACTTAGGTCAACATTGATGCTTATTCTATCAATTGGAATGGCTTGTATTTAATTTTTTGAAAATAAATGGCTTTTTTCTATGGAATTATTTAAAGATTAGCTTATTAAAGTCTTTCATGCTAATCAGGCATTTTTTTCCATTTCTCTGAGCATTGACTTACAACCTCCATCTTGGACAGAGAACAATACATAAAAGCCTGGTCATTCAGAGAAATGATGTTTTCATGTTTAAAGCTTCATTGTACTTTGGTGAATAATCCAGTCCCTTTATGTATTCATTGTAATTTTTAACTTTTTAACCAATGAACTTTAAAAATACTTAAAATTGGTTGGAATAGTTAAGGAACAACTTTTTTTCTTTACTAAATTTTCCTTAAATTGGTTGACGTTAAGTCACCTTCCCTCAGACCCACATTATTGGTATCTTAACTCTGCTAATGTTTCTGTACTTGGAGAAAAGTCTGCGCTTGTTAGGGTTTAGTGGTCCCTTGTTCATTATAGGTGCAGGCGAGTCCCCACCTGCAGCCCCGTGTGCTTTAATAGCGGTGTCGTCTCTGATCTAAACCTTTGCCTGAGATTTACGTTGTTAAGTCAGTATGCTGTTTTTCTAAACCAAGAGACAATTAGACATTTTGTCATGAAATCAGAGGGCCTTAAAACAAACAAAAACCCTTGAATTTATTTACTTTTTAAGTAGACTATTTTTTAGAGCCGTTTAGGTTCGCAGCAAAATTTAGAAGAAGATGCAGAGAGTTCCCATACACCCTTGCCCCCATATATGCACAACTTCCCCATGGGCAAGATTACCCACCAGAGGTGGGAAATGAGTTACAATCCATCTACACCGATGCTTATAGCGCGCTTCACTGTTGGTGTGCATTCTGTGGGTTTGGTGAAGCTTATTTTTAATGTAAAAGATCAACTTAACGCATTTTTTATAACTGTCATATAATTTTGGTTTTGAAAATTAGTGTAGAGCAGGGAAATGGCTATCTGATTTTAAGACAGTGAAGGTTTTTAGGAGCCTTAGGGTGTGACAATGAAAAGTTGTGTCTCTGTCTGCACAGTTTCTTTCCAAGGATTCTGTGGCTTTTGAATGTGAGCGAAGGAGGGAAGGCTGGGATCTGAGACTAGGTGAATCGCCTCTTTCTTGCTCCTTAAATTAAAAATTCATTTAAATTAAGTTGTTCCTAAATTAAACATTGCCCCAAAACATAGAACATGGTTTCTAATGAATAGTCCCAAAAGCTATAACTGTGCCTGGGCATGTTTTAAATATTTTATTACAGGTGTGGTCCACTAGTTGACCTTTGTAAAGGCCCCCATGTAAGACACACTGGAAAAATTAAAGAGATAAAAATTTTCAAGGTAAGTATTGATTTTTTTCTTAATATAGTAAACTTAAGATGAACTAGATATTCAATAATATCTTTTATAACCTGAACACCATGCCTCTTAGAAACACTACATCCATATTTGATTTTTATGTGGGCTTCTAAAAATAATATAATTTTTTAGAATTTTGGTAATTAGAACATTATATGTAGCCTTTAATTGTTTATCATTTAACCTTACTATACATGTTACAGTGCATTTCTTTTTCATCTATATTACAATATTGTTCTGCATACTATTGTTTTCTTGAATTGCCCTAATGTGAACAAGAATGTTTATCTGCATGTAAGAATAACGTACTGTAGGAAAAGGAGAAAATAAAGGGATAGAGTGGTATGATGCAGAAAACACACTCTGGAATCAAGAGGCATGAGACTGACATCACCGTCCTGCCCTTCCCAGGCCTTGGTTTTCTTACAGGTGGAGGAAGGGTGATGACAGTCAGCAAGGCTGGCCTTCATGTCCCCACACCTCTTCCTCCACTGCCCTCTCCTGGGTGATGCACTCGGTGCTTGGCCTTCCCTCAGTTCCACACTTTCTTTCTCACTTTTCATCCCTAGAATCCACAGCAGACTGAGTACATAATTTACTGATTAATGGTATAATTTGGGCTGGGAAGGTTTAGTTAGAAACAATTTAAGATTCCAAGTCTACAAAAACTCATCTTTAAGTAAGCTATGCTGATGTTAGGGTGAGGAATTGTGTACAGTCATCCCTTGGCATCCACGGGACAGTGGTTCCAGGATACCCGGCTGATACCAAAGTCCACGGTAGCTCAGGCCCCTGGTATGAACCAGCTGTACATATTTCAGAGCAGTTTTATTTGTAACCAAGAGTTTGGTGTGTTTACCCAAATCTCATCTGATGTTTAGAATTCCTCAGCATATTGGGAGGGTAACCCTGAAATGGAAACGCTGCAGAGGGTCTACGGGATATCCTTTCCTGATGACCAGATGATGACAGCCTGGGAGAAGCTGCAGGAGACCAAGACCCAGGATCACAGGAGGATTGGGAAGGTGCGCCGCGCTGAGCGCTGCTGAGCTGGCCTGCGACCGCGTCTCAGAACTAGGGTGTCTTAAAACTAACATTTCTTCTTCTCCTCCTCTCCTGTCTTCTGTTTTGCTGGTGCTCATGGTTTGCTGCTGAGTTCTTTCACGCTCCTACCCCAATGTCTTCTAACCTCTTTCCTTCTTGTATTTTGTATTAGATTTAAACAATTGCACCTTTCATTTTTATCATGATATAAAAATAACCTTTTAAAAAAAATTGTGTATACTTGATAATATACTTTGTATTTGGGAAGCAGAGCAGAAACAAAGAAGATCTGCAAGAAGGCAGACCTGGGTTTAACTCAGTCCTGCCACGTAGGAGCTCAGTCCTGCCACGTAGGAGCTGTTACATGACAGGCCAGGCACTCGCTGTGGAGCTCCATGTCCTCGGCTCTGCTGGGTAGCGTGCAAAGTGGCATGAGGACGGACACTGGGTGTTGGTGGCCACCAGGGTGGGCTCTCAGCATGACGGCCATGCTGATGTCACGTCACTCAGAGCCCACCTCCAGCCATGTCTCCCTATGAGATCCGTACTCCAAGGTGCCGAGGAGGAAATCAGCAGTAAATACTAGGTGAAATAAAAGCCAAGTTCAAAGCTAAGTAACCATAAATATGAGTTGTAATTTTACATGTGCTGTTACATGTAGTTAGATTCAAGTACAGTGTTGAGGGACTTTGGAATGTCAATATTAGAATCAGAAATAACTAAGTATATGTTTTATTCCTAGTGTATCATTTGTATACAGTAAATGTTATGCAGCGACAGTGAAAATGAAATGCAATTATTGTTTTAATCTAGGAACAAGAACTTTTCTTCTTCCATGATCTGAGTCCTGGAAGCTGTTTCTTTCTTCCCAGAGGAGCCTTCGTTTATAATACACTTATGGATTTCATACGAGTAAGTTAATTTTTAAAATATTCTATACTTATTCAACTCCATTTTACATTTTACTATTTTCTCTCATCGTAAAATGGCCAAGCATTTCCATTAATTTTATTTTAATAATACTAAGAATTTTGAACCTCAAAGAGAAATGCCACATTGTACCTTCAACTAAAAACATTGAAACAATTTGTATTTTCCCTAAATATTTACATTTATACTTGGACTTCATTAAATGTACCTCTTGTCCATGTAAGTTTCTGGAACACGTAGGATACTAAGATAAACTTCAGACCAAGTGTGGAACTCCCCCTGAGAGAAGGAAGGAGGAAGGGTTCTGTGTGGCACAGAACACTAAACTGTGAAGTATCATTGCTTCTCAGGATGTGCTCCCTGGACCACTGGTGCCCCCTGCCATTGTTTATTATGTGACTCCTAGGTGATTTGGCAGCTCCAGAGCAAAGAGTGAAAAAACAATTTTGTAAAATAGCTACTTGTACAATAGGACAAGTTCATAGAGTAGAAAGTCTTCATTAGGACTATGTAGATGTTGTGCAGAGGTGACCCAGGCAGACTACTAGGATTACTTTTCCTTTCTGTACTTTCTGTGTCTTTCCTGTAATTAATAATTACCTAAAACTTTCATTTCCTCACTTTTCTATGTGCCCATCACTAATTCATCCTCAACTTTATATCAGAACTCTGAAACTCCTTGCAGTGTATTCTGATGATTCAGGTAATCTCTAAGTAAATTTTTTTTCTTCAAATTTGATCCTCTCCCTCCAGAATTGACTTGCTGCTAAGATTCTTGACAACTGATGTCTTAGGACTTCTTTTCGTCATCGCCCTGGCTACTCCCCTCCTGTCTTTCCTGTGCTGAGTCCCCTCTCCCCTGACCCATGTCTTCCTCTTCCTTGCTTGTCCCTCTCGTTGGGGGGACCACCTTCTGCAGTGCCTTCCTGAGAAGGTACGCGGCCTGTACTGGTTACTGTCCGACTCGCTTTCCTTCCTTTTCTTCTCGGCTGTGCGCCTGGAGGCTGACCTCTGTGGGCTGCATGCCTTCCACAGGGATTGACCACTGCTTAGCCATGGGAGGAGATCAGAGAGCAGGGAGGTAAGACCTGAAGAGTCTTTGAAGGGTGTCAGACTTCACCAGGTGGTAATGGCCATCACAGCTGCTGTTTGGGGTGTGCTGTCTTTGCTGGAAAATCAGCACAGCCCCTGGCACCTTGAACTCCCTGGGTTGGAGGTGGAATGTGTGGAGAATAAACAGGATGCCTCTATGGTGGCTTTAAAAGAATCTTTTATCTTTTATAGATGCAAGACAGACATGGCTGATGATCAGGCCCAAGGCCTGATCGTATGGGTTGTAGTACTGTACAGTCGTTTACATACGTAAGCCCAGTGGTCTCTTCTGCTGAGGTAAGGGCATTGGTGGGAAGGATGGGGGTCTCTGAGGCTTCGAAGGGGAATGGTTGGCAGACACAGATGAGGTGAAGAACTCTGAACCCCCAGATATCCGTGTCTGAGGAAATCGGCCTTTCCATGCAAAAAAGAAAAACCTCTCAGAGACTGCCTTCTCCTGGTTTCCTGGTATGCAGTCTTGCCTCTTTCCACAGCTGATCATTTTCTATTCTATGCTGGATATTGTATGTAAACATACCTGCAGAGGCTCCAGGTGACGTTTTCTCCCACTTGAGCAGTTACCCATCGCCTAGATGGAAGAAGAAGCCCTCAGTGCGGAGACTGAGCTCAGTCAAGGCTGGGCTTGCATTTGGATGGGACACAGGCTGCCCTTGTGTCTGGGGCCTGGCCCCCGGGGCTTCCAGCTGAGCGTCTGGTGGCTCTTTATGTCTTCAGCCCCCAAAGGCTGGAGGATAATCAGCTCTGCCCTTTGAATGTGTTTTGAGTGCTGAGTAAAAGGTCTGCCGAGTCTCCTCTGGTTACCACATCAGCGCAGAAGGTAGTAACTCATCTCGGTGCAGAGGAGGCTTCTCAGGTGTAGCCCCTCAGGTAGAGTTCCCGTCAGTGTAAGACCTGTGGACTAAAGAGACAGGTTACCTGTGGGCCACCCCACTCCCCCCACCCCACCACATTATAAAATGATGATGAAAAAAAAATAAAAAAAAAATAAAATGATGATGGAGGAGTAGGAGGCCGGGGACATTCCCACTCAGGAAGGGATGGGCGCAGAAGGAGGTGCTGGGGTCGGTGATCTGTCGAAACCCTGATTCCCACCCGTCTTCCCAGCTCCAAGGTCAGAAAACGCTTGTTTTTCAGGACTCAGTTCTCTTCCCTCTGGGCCCTGGTTCAGAGTCAGCCTCCCTGCCTGTGTGGACCTCTGAGCAGCTTTCTCAGTGTCCCCGGCCTGATTCCTTCTGTGAAGGTTGGGGTCCAGAGACCTCATTTCTTCTCGTGCTGTCTCTGTCCCTTTCAATCCCAGCTAGTACAGTTCCTTTAAGAGTTGGGGGGCGGGGAGCACTTTTACATACAGTGTTTATAATCAATGCTTAGATAAAAGCCATCCCTGCGTCTCTTTCTGGGACAGATTCTTCCCTACCCAGGGCTGCCTGGCAGGCTGCTGGGAAATGACACTTAAAAATGTAAAAGCCTCATCTTTAACTGAGTGTACAAAGAGCAGTCCTAAGACTCTTAAAGCCCCATAGGGTACTCAGCTCATTCCGAGGTCTTTGCAAAGGGCAGACAGCTGCACCCTTAAGATTTTACCTTTGTCCTCAAGAGTCTTGTGACTCTTTTGCTGAGAAGGTCTGAGGGTGAGAAAGTTTTATTTTTGAATCCGGTCGGTCCTGCCACCTTTGTATTTCCTCTAAATTTGTCTCAGAAACGTAATAGTGCTCTCTCTAGTTTCTGTCTTCTTGTATTTTGTCACAGGCAGTTAGAAGTTGGCTGTCCCTTTCCACATTCTGCCCGGACACCCCCAGCTAAGTCTGTGAGTTCTTTGGGGACTCTTTCTGTTTTCCGTGTTACCTGGGGTGACAGGGTTACCAAATCTCTGGCACCACCTAACAAGGGTCCTCTTTTCTTCAACTTCCAGTAACATTTTCCTCCCTGTTAGTGTTCAGCTCATCACAGACAGTTTCTTTAAGGCCCTTCTAGCTCTGCCCACCACTTGGCCCTAAAGCCACAGCCCCCTGTTTTAGGGTTACTGGTACAGCAGCACCCATGGCCAGTGCACATTCTGTCCTGGTTGTCTGTTCTATCGCAGCCTAGAAAACCATCCTGAAACTGAGTAGCTTAAAACTGCTGATTAAAACTTCTCTTTCATGGTTCCAAGTGTTAGGCTCATTGGGGTGGTTCTTGCATTAGGTCCCTTATGTTGTTGCAGGAAGGGGAACCCCTTCCAGAGCCCAAGAGTGGGCTCTTGGCTAACGCTTGGAAATGAATTGTCCAAGAAGACACATGTGCTGACAAAGCAGGAGACTTTATTGGGAAGGGGCGCCCGGGCAGAGAGCAGTAGGGTAAGTGAACCCAGGAGGACTGCTGTCTACGTGGCTCGAAGTCTCGGGTTCCATGGTGATGGGGTTAGTTTCAGGTTGTCTCTGGCCAATCATCTTGCTTGGCCCATATTTGGTGGCTCAGGGTCCTTCCTGGTGGCATGCGCATCTCTCAGCTAAGATGGATTCCAACACGAGGGTTTCTGGGAGGTTGGCAGGACATATTATGGGCTGACGTCTCCTCCCTTCTCCTTTCAGCCCCTCCTGAATTCTCCCCGTTAGTTTTCAGTGGCAGCACCATGTTCTTTATCAGGACCTCCTGCTGTGAGACAACACAGGCAGGCGCTTATCATAGTGCCTGGCCAAGGCGGGCAGTTTCGGTCAACGGTTCCCTAACAATATTATTGTATTCGGAGGGAGGCTACTGATTGAAATATAAGTTACATTCATTAAAGTGGACAAATCTGGAGCATTTCACATGTGCACATCTACCAGCCACACTCAAATCAAGACCAAGAACCTTCCATCTTGTCGTGTGTCCTCTTGGGTCTCTTCCCGGATGGTACCTGCCTCCCCTTCCCTCCCCTGAGATCATCTCTATGCTGATTTTGGTTACCATAGATAAATTGCCCCTGGTTTTAAACTTCATAACATGGAATCGTAGTATTCACTATTGTGTTTCTGGCTTCTTTTGTTCAACTTAATGTGTGAGATTCATCCAAGTTGTGTGTATTTTGATTTATCCCATCTTATTACTATAGTACAATCTGTTTATTTATTCTCCTGTAGACGCACATGTAGGTTGTTTCCAGTTTGGGGCTATTACATATGAAGCTACTGTGAACATTCTTGATCATGTCTTTGGTGCTCCCAAGAACCCACTTCTCTTGGGTATTTACTTGGGAATAGAATTGCTAGGTCCTGGGGAAGTAATGACAAACTTTTAAAGAAAATGCTGACCAGTTTTTATGTAGTTGAACCACTTACTACTCCTTCTAGGATTATATGACTATGTAATTCTTCTACACTGTTAAAAACAAAATTCAACCAAGTAAATTTGAAGAACTAATTGGCTTTATTCAGAAATTCAAGAATCAGCAGCAGTAGGAGGGGTTGTACGAAATGGAGGGCTTTTATAGGTAGAAGGAGGGGAGGGGGCGAGAAGGTGTTAGCAAATGAAAAGAAAGGATTATTTTAGGCAGGCTGTCTTCTACTGGGGGAGGAACAGCAGGGTCTTTCTCAGGTAGTTACCTCACCAGTGCTGATCAGGACATTTCAGATGGGCTGTTGTAAAGGTCACATCTCTGTGGGGGTGGGGTTGAAACTGTCTTGGTTTTCTGTCCTGGGGGTAAGTGACCCCATTTGAGGCTTGTTATTTCTTTTTTAACACTTGGTATAATGGCACTATTTTGCATATCCCTGATGGATAGTGATGTTGAGAATCTTTTCATATGCTTATTAGCCACTTGGATGTTCTCTTTTGTGAAGCTCCTGTTTAAATATTTTGCCCATTTAAAAGTTTGGGTTGTCTTTTTATTATTGATTTGTAGGAATTTTTTTCTATATTCTGAATCTGAGTCCTTAGTTAAATATATGTAATAAATATATTCTTTCAGTCTGTGGCTTCTTGATTTATTTTTTAATGATGTCTTTGGACCAACACTTTTTATATTTAATGAAGTCCAGTTTATTACTTTTTCTTTTCTCCTTAGTGTTTTTCACATCCTGTTTAAGAAATCTTTGGCCGACTTCAGAGTCATGAAGCTATTTTTCTTTGTTCTGTTTAAAAACTTGTTTGCTTTCACTCTTAAGGCTATGATTTACCTTGGATTCATTTTGAGGTTCTGTGCTTATCCAGTAACTTCTGTACCGTTTATTACTATAGCAGAATCTTTGTCCCAAGCCAAATCATCGCATATATATTTTTTCCGGGTATTTATTCCGTTCTTCTGATCCCTTTGTTGTCTGGCCTTGCGTCAGTACCACACCGCTTTGATTACTGTAACTGTATTTTAAGTCTTGGTGTCAGTAGTTTAAGTTCATTAATTTTATTATTTTTGTTCAGGATTATTTTGGCTATTCTTTGCATTTCCATATAACTTTTACAAGAAGCTTGTCAATTTCCTAAAAAAGGAAAAAAACACTGCTGAGATTTTGATTGGAATTACATTCAATCTATAGATTAATTTGCAGATAATGACAACAATATTGAGTTTAACAATCCATGTGTAAATCTTGTCAATTCATTTAGATCTTTATTTTCCCTCAGCAATATTTTGTTATTGCTACTTTAGAGGTCTTAACACATCTTTCATCAGATTTATCCCTAGATATTTGATTTTGTTAATGGAAACAGCAGAAAAAACACAAAACATGCTCAACATCATTAGTCTTAAAAGAAATGAAATTTTCAATGGAAACCCTAAAATATAGAAGACAGGAGCAATACCTTAAAAATGTGAAACCAAGAAATCTATATCCAGCCAGAGTAGTCTTGCTTCTGGGATTCTCCCGTAAAGCTTCAGCTTTCCCAGATCTGCTGAGGCTGTTGCTCATCTGCTTTCCAGATTCATAAGTGTATAGCTGTCGTCTCCTCTCCTTTTTCTCTTTGGCCTTGTAGATTTATGCTTTTATTAAAACTCTGGTATTTTAGTGTGATTTTGGAAAGGATCTGTTTAAGTGGAATCACTTTACTGTTTATAATGAAAAATTACTTAAGAGAATTTCTCTATGCACTGATATTTAGGTGCTATTTCCAGTGGCCAAATCACAGGTGCAGGTGGAGATTCAGTACCTTCTACGGTATGAAGTTATTACTTCAGGGATGAAATATGCTTTTTAATCTTCAGAATAAGCCTTCAGGATTTCTTCAGATCATACTGAGCTATAGACTGGTCAGTCATCATGACTTTGCTCTTTCTCAGACTTGATTTTCTTTACTCTTTAGAGAAAGAAATTGATGATATGGATTCAGATATATTTTTCCTCAACTTTTTCTTTCGAAAAGTTCAAATCTACAGAAAAGTTAAAGAGCAGTGCAGTGAGCATACATGTGTCCTTCATCTAGATTCATCAATTGTTAAGTTTGCCAATTTGCTTTCTCTCTCTCTCTGACATGTATGTGCATGTGAGAGAGACAAAACAATATATATATATATTACACACATATAATATACAGAGATAAGGTGGTATACATGCAATATATGTGTACATTTTAGGTATAAATGTAGCAGTTGTTTTTTGCTAAACTGCATAAAATAAGTTGCAAACATAATGACACTGGCCCTCATAGGGCATAGTTAAAAATCGTTTCCAAACACCTCAACAAAACAAATTCCTAACATGATTGTGTCCAGAGTGGGTTAAAAAAAATCTATCAATTACTATCTCCTGAGCTTAGCTTTAAAAGTAACCTCTAGTAAAAAGAAACCAAAACACAAAAACCCCTTTAATTTCTGGGACCTTGTTTTTTGTTTTTTGTTTTAAATTTATTTATTTATTTATTTGATTTTGAACTGTGTTGGATTTTCATTGTTGCACACGGGCTTTTTCTAGTTGTGGTGAGCGAGGGCTACTCTTTGTTGCGGTGCGCAGGCTTCTCATTGTGGTGGCTTGTCTTGTTGCAGAGCACGGGCTCTAGGCGCGTGGGTTTCAGTAGTTGTGGCACACAGGCTCAGTAGTTGTGGTGCACAGGCTTAGTTGCTCCGTGGCATGTGGGATCTTCCCGGACCAGGGCTCGAACTCGTGTCCCCTACATTGGCAGGTAGATTCTTAACCACTGCGCCACCAGGGAAGTAGCTGGGACATTGTTTAATCTGAGTATATGGAGCCATCTGACTTACCACTGAATAATTACTGCCATTCATAGTGACCTATAATTTTGTTGAAATTTTCCTATTTGGTAAAAACAAAGGTTAAGTAAAGAAGCTTAATGGATAGCTGAGACCCAGGCTCTTCACAACTGGACTGAAAAGATGCTCAGCTGAAGAGCGACAAATAATATATCCCTGTCAGTGATGCAAAACTGTTCTTTGTAGTAATTTTGAAATAGTATGTTTTATATTTTTTTAATTGTATAAAAATATATTTTTACCTAGCTAAAATATGGTGATCTAGGTTTGTGCCAGATGCCCATTAAATGATTAACAAATGTTGAAACTCTAAGAAACACTGAACAAAGATCATCAGATTGATGAAGAAAAAGAAAGCAAAGTTAAAGTAAAAGAAGAACTCTGCTTGAAAACAAGACTCTCTTTTCCTGACCCCAGTGATGGAATGAGGGAAGCTGTTAATTGATAGGGAGGGAGCAAAGCCAGCTCCTGACTCAGTAGATAACAACCACTTAAAATATTACAAATTCAAATTCCCAGCTTTAGTTCTATTTAAAACTAAATGGGTCAAAACTGTAAATAACATGGCACTCAGAGGCATATTGAGTTATAAAATTATTCTACCTCTTAAGTAATAGAAAATAAACTCCTGGGCTTCTCTGGTGGCGCAGTGGTTGAGAGTCCGCCTGCCGATGCAGGGACACGGGTTCGTGCCCCGGTCGGGGAGGATCCCACATGCCGCGGGGCGGCTGGGCCCGTGAGCCATGGCCGCTGAGCCTGCGCATCCAGAGCCAGTGCTCCGCAACGGGAGAGGCCACAACAGTGAGAGGCCCGCGTACCACAAAAAAAAAAACAAACAAAAAAAAACTCCTGCTGTTTATCTGGAATGTACAAGGATTTGGGAGTTTGTAGTTACAAAAAGTTTATATATATAGTATTTCAATTACTAATTCTCAAAGAATTAAAATACTATACACTATATACTATTATACTGTAAAATAAATATACTTAATGTGAAAATTATACTGAGCATACATTAATCTTTCTTTCATGATCCATAAATTACCACCCTTAAAGCCAAGGGCATATTAACCATGAATTAATGTAAGACATAATCCTGAATTTAAAAATCTGTGTTCATAGAGTTATTTGCCTGGAATTGTGACCTGTCCCAGCAGATTTTAACTTTGCGTGTGCATCTCTTTTAGGAGGAGTACCACCGACGCAGCTTCATGGAGGTGCTCTCCCCCAACGTGTACAGCAATAAGCTCTGGGAAACCTCTGGACACTGGCAGCATTACAGTGACAACATGTTCACCTTTGACATTGACAAGGACACTTTTGCCCTTAAGCCCATGAATTGTCCGGGGCACTGGTGAGTATTAAAAGTGAAGCAGATCTGTGCCTATAAACTCATAGCAGACTTCCTCACAATTAGTCTTTAATATTATTTTGCTTTTTGGAACTAAGTGATTCCTTTAATCTGAAGACTGGTGGTTAGAAATCATCTTTACCAAGTTATTTCATTCTGGAGAATAAATCTACTTTTTAAAATATGTTTGCTCTTTGACAGGTGTGGGATGGTAGCTGGAAACCATTTAGTATTTTGTGCTTCTCAGAGGATAATGTTATATATCAACTTTATAAATTATTGTAATATTTCTCTTCCTAATAGTAATACACTTCAAATATACATATTTGCAGAACATCTAGTTCTTACATACTATTTGGGTTGATTGTAACAAGAACAGTGAGGTCAAAATAAATGACTGGATTTCATTGATTCTAAGATGGCTTTACCCCTGAAATTGGGACACATCTTATAATTGGTATCTTAACATTATACCATAAT
Source organism: Leucopleurus acutus (assembly GCF_964270905.1). Lineage (NCBI taxonomy): Eukaryota > Metazoa > Chordata > Mammalia > Artiodactyla > Delphinidae > Leucopleurus > Leucopleurus acutus. The sequence continues at coordinate 173,160,887 of NC_139142.1, forward strand.
TTAATTAATGGTTATTTTCTTTCTTAGTGATGTATAAAATAATGGTACATCTTACAATCAAGGTTGTCTTAGAGTCTGTGAAAGAATGTAATTATCATAAAGTTGCATGGTATGCAAATACAACCTTGTAAGAGTAGCAGATTTTACAACTGGAAGTGAACAGATACAATTCTCCACAAAAAAATATCCCAACTATTGTAGCTTTGTATCATCAACTACATAGTTTCAGGTAAATTTACTTTAGAAGGTAACTACTTAAAACAAACCTCTGAACATTGAAGAAAGCTCTTTGCCCTTTTCAGTAAAGAATGAAAGAAGTTCAACTTTATGATGACAGCATGTAAAAAATATATATTTATCTTTAATTTTCTAAAAACTTGTATGTAAATATTCTATAACCTCGTTTTAAAAACAGAAAGTGGGGCTTCCCTGGTGGCGCAGTGGTTGAGAGTCCGCCTGCCGATGCAGGGGACGCAGGTTCGTGCCCCAGTCCGGGAAGATCCCACATGCCGCAGAGCGGCTAGGCCTGTGAGCCATGGCCGCTGAGCCTGCGCGTCTGGAGCCTGTGCTCTGCAACGGGAGAGGCCACAACAGTGAGAGGCCTGCGTACTGCAAAAAAATAAATAAATAAATAAAAAATAAAAACAGAAGATGGAGGCTAACCTTGTGCTTTGCATTCTCTAAAACACCTGTATTAACAACTTCTTAACTCAGTTTCCCATTGGGTACCAGTTGAAGCTGTGATTTCAATAGAATTAGAAGAAAGCTGAACACAAGTAGAGAATGTAATTTTGTATTTTCATGTCTCAGAACAAGGAAGAGCAGGACCACAGTGGCCTAGTGGTGATGGGATTTGGGAGCCAGGGGTGCTTCCTGCAGAAGAGAGGCCTTTTATTCAACAGAGAACATTAGCCGAGTGTTTCCAGTGCTGGGAGCTGGAAATGCAGAGGTGATTCAGACGCAATCCATTTCCCCCCGGAGCTCATGAGCAGATTGGGGAAGGAACAGATATATAGACAGTCAGTTATAAAAATAGCAAGACCAGTGTCAAAACTGTGGCAATTCCAGCTGTTCTTGGAGGCTGAGGCAAGCCTGACTAGCCCTTCTGGGGGAGTGTCCAGGGCTGCTTCACTTAAGAAGTAGCCTTTGAAATGGATTGTAAACGGTAAGTGGATATTCCCTGGGTGAATGAGAGTAGGGAACAGCATTCTGGAGAAGATAAGAGGGTTCTTTCTCAGAGTGTGCAGTGATGTAAGTTCAAGGTTCACTAATTCATGGGAGAAGAATTTCTGTAAAATTGGTGATCTAAGAACCAGAATAAGGTGTTTACAAATCCTGAGGCATTTAACTGTACCTTATTAACATCTAGATCATTACATAATCTTTTCCATGCTAAGGAAAAGCTGTGTGCCATTGTTTCTTTTCTAGTCTGATGTTTGCCCATCGTCCACGATCTTGGAGGGAAATGCCTATTAGATTTGCTGACTTCGGAGCTCTTCACAGGAATGAGCCGTCAGGAACTTTACATGGCTTGACCCACGTCAGGCGCTTCCAGCAGGATGACGCTCACATCTTCTGCACTGTGGAGCAGGTAAACGGGGACACAGGGGAGGCGTGGTCAGCACAGGTCCGGTGTGCTACCTTGGACAGATCGCTGAGTCTTTCAGGGTCACTGTGAAATGTGTTGTTCAGTCTAGTCTCTGAGGGCCCATCAGCTCCAACATTTTGTGATTCTCTAATTTGGGTCATAGATCAGTAATCTCATGACATGAAAAAGTTTTTTTCAAACATAATTTATTTTATTATAAAGGAACATGATTCTCTGAAAATTCAAAGTTCTGTTTGATGCTATTTAAAAATTTTTAACAATCAGTCACTGACAGAAATCAAAAGTAAAGACAGTTTTATTATTATACATTGGAACATAAATCACATTGTTGTTTATCTATTTTATCTATCTGTAAAGTAGTGTGTGTCTGTTAATCCTGAACTCCTAATTTATTCTCCCCCTTCCCTTTCCCCTTTGGTAACCATAAGTTATTTTCTATGTCTGTGAGTCTGTTTCTGTTTTGTAAGTAAGTTCATTTGTATCATTTTTTAGATTCCACATATAAATGATATCATGATTTTTGTCTTTATCTGACTTACTTCACTTAGTATGATAAACTCTAGGTTCATCAATGTTGCTGCAAATAGCAATATTTCCTTCTCTTTTATAGCTGGGTACTATTCTATTGTGTGTGTGTGTGTGTGTGTATATGTGTGTGTGTGTGTGTGTGTGTGTATATATATATACATATATATATACACATATATATGTGTATATATATATACATATATATATACACACATATATGTGTATATATATATACATATATGTATATATATGTATATATATATGTACATATATATGTATACATATATATATATATATATATACACACACACACACACACACACACACCACATCTTCTTTATCCATTCATCTGTCCATGGATACATATGTTGCTTACATGCCTTGGCTGTTGTAAATAGTGCTGCTGTGAACATTGGGGTGCATGTATCTTTTGGAATTAGAGTTTTCATCTTTTCTGGATATTTGTCCAGGAGTGGGATTGCTGAATCATATAGCAACTCTATTTTTAGCTTTTTAAGGAAGCTTCATACTGTTCTCCATAGTGACTGCACCAGTTTACATTCCTGCCAATGGTTATGGAGGCTTCCATTTTCTCCACACCCTCTCTAGCACTTATTATTTTGTTGACTTCTTGATGATGGCCATTCTGACTGGTGTGAGGTGATACCTCATTGTAGTTTTGATTTTCATTTCTCTAATAATTAGTGATGTTGAGCATCTTTTCGTGTGCCTGCTGGCCATCTGTATGTCTTCTTTGGAGAAATGTCTATTTAGGTCTTCTGCCATTTTTTGATTAGGTTGTTTGTTTTTCTTGCCATGAAATTTATTATTATTTTTTTAAGTTTCCTCCAATTTTATTAACTTAAGCACATTAAGTGGACTGTTTTAAGGGGGTTGGTGGAATTTTGGATGTGTTTCTTTTTCAGTATTGCCTAGAAGTTAGTGTTTACTTTTTCAGGTTTTCATGTTAATTCAAATTAAAATTGTCTTGCAAAGGACCACTATCAAATGGTTTGACCTAATAGACAGTTATAGAACCCTCCAATCAATAACAGCAGAGTACACATTCTTTGAAAGTGCACACAAAACATTTACCAAGGTAGACCATATTCTGGGCCATAAAATGAGTCTCAGTAAATTTAAAGGGATTCAATTCGTACCAAATATGTTCTCTGGCCACAATGAAATTGAAGTAGAAATCAATAACAGAAAGCTATCTGGAAAATCTCCAAATATTTGGAAGGTGAATCATACACTTCTAAATAACCCATGTGTCAAATAAGAAATCAAAGGGAAATTAGAAAATATTGTCCAGTTAACCCTTGAACAACACAACAATATAAATAAAAACCAAAGGCTGGTTCTCCTAGAAGATCAATAAAATTCATAAGCCTTTAGTTTTGTTGGAGAAAAAAGAGAAGATACTAATTAAAAACGTTAGGACTGGGGACTTCCCTGGTGGTCCAGTGGTTAGGATTCTGCACTCTCACTGCATGGGGCCTGGGTTTGATCCCTGGTCGGGGAACTAAGATCCCACAAGCTGCATGGCCCAGCCGAAAAAAAGGAAAGAAAAAGAAAAACATATTAGGACTGATAGAAGTGACATTACTACAGACCCTATAGATATTAAAAGGGTAATAAGGCAATATTATGAACAAGCTTATGCCAGTAAATTGGACAAATTAGATGAAATGGACAAATTCTTTGAAAAACACAAACTACCAAACTTTACTCAAGGAGAAATAGATAATCTGAGTAGCCCTGTGTTTATTAAAGAAATTGAATTTATAGTTAACAACATTTCCACAAAGAAAACTCCAGGCCCAGAAGGAATCACTAGTGAATTCTACCAAACACTTAAAGAAGAAATCATACCAATTCTACTCATCCCTGCCAGGCAATAACAGGGATCTCCCTGCACCCACCCCGTAATGTCAATGGAGACTAAGTGGGAGCCTTTACTTCCACCCTCACCTGGCAGTCACAAGGTGCCTCTTCCACTTCCTGCTTGAGTGGAGAGACAAAACTTCTACCACCACTCCATGGTAATGAGGCCGTGCACCCTGGAGGTTGCTAAAGGCCACATGAGGAGCAGTGCCAAGATACCCCTGCCTCTCCCAGCTGAGGTGTTATCAGAGGAAACCTACTAAGGTGCAGAACTCCTACTTACCCAGCAGTAATGAGGAGCCTCTGCCTCCCTTGCGGTCCCCAGTGGGAAACCCAGACATCTGCTCCTACTTTGCAATAACCAGGCAGTACTGCTCCCTCCCTGTTGGAGCAGAGTCAGTGGAAGCCAGCTAAAATGAAGAGTTTAAATAAAATCCAAAGTCTTATAACATAATATCCAAAATATCTAGATTTCAGAAATCAAAAATCAATCATCACATCAAGAACAAGGAAAATCTCAACTTGAATGACAAAGGGCAGTGTAGGAGCACTGATGTGGACATGGCAGGGATATTAGAATTATCTGATGAGGATCTTAAAGAAACCATCATAAAAATGCTTTAACAAGCACATTTAGAAAAAATAAAAAAATAGTTTCAGGAAATAGAAGATATAAAGAAGAACCAAATGGAAATTTTAGAACTGAAAAATGTAATAACCAAAATATTCAGTGGATGGATTCCTGAGCAGAATGGAGGAGACAGAGAAAAGAATCAGTGAACTTGAAGACACCAGTAGAAATGACACTGTGTGAAAAACAGAAAAGAGACTGAAAGAAAAATGAACAGAACCTCAGAGACCAGTGGGACTATAACAGAATGCCTAATATTTATGTCACCAACGTTCTGGAATAGTTCTGGAAATAGTTCTGGAAATGTAGGGTGGAGGTGAAAAAGTACTCAAAGAGGTAATGGCTGAAAACTGGCCAAATTTGGCAAAAAACATAAGCTTACAGATTCAAGTAGCTGAGAAAGTCCACACAGGATAAACCCAAAGAAATTCACACCAAGACACGTTATAGCCAAACTTCTGAAAGCTAAAGAAAAAGAAAAAAATTTGAAAGCAGTGAGAAAGAAATGATACCTTACCATTAAGGAAAAAAATATTTTTTTAAAAAAACAACAGTTTTCTTATCAAAAACAAAACAAAACAGAGGCCAGAAGGAAGCGGCACAGCATTTTCCAAATGCTGAAATAACTGTTAACCCAAAATTCTATATCCAGAGAAAATGTCTTTATGGAATGAAGGTGAAATCAAGACATTAGACCTACCTTAGAAGAATGGCTATAGGAATTTCTCTGAAGAGAAAGGAAATGATAAAAGGAAGAGTCTTGGAATGTTAGGAAGAAAGAAAGAACAACTGTAAAAGTAAAACATGGTTAAATACAATAAATATTCCTTTTCCTTTTCCTTTCTCTCAGAGTTTTCAGAGTTGTGAAAAACTCACAGTTTTCTGAGTTGTGTTTGACGGTTGAAGCAAAAATTATATCACCACTGGGGAAACCTGAGTAAATGGTACAACGGTTTTATTTCTTACAAATGCATGTGAATCTCAAAAAGTTAAACTTTAAAAAATGGGCAAAAAGATTTGACCATTCAAATGGTCGAAGATACATATCTAAGGAGATACACAGATGGCAAAGAAGGACATGAATAAGGGGTGCAAGGTGATCAGTCACTAAGGAGATGAAGATTGAAACCATGAGGAGTTGCCTCTACACCAACTAGAATGGTTCAGATGTAAAAGGCTGACTCTGACACGTGTTGGGAGTGTGGAGGGGATGGACTTCTCACTCACTGGTTGTGGAAATGGAAGACAGCACAGTCACTTTGGAAACCAGTTTGGCAGTTTCTTAAAAAGTGAAGCAGAGACTTCCCTGGTGGCTCAGTGGTTAAGACTCCACGCTTCCAAAGCAGGGGGCACGTGTTCGATCCCTGGTCAGGGAACTGTATCCCACATGCACGCCGCAACTAAAGATCCCGCACACCCCAACGAAGATCACACATGCAGCAACGCAGATCACACATGCAGCAACGAAGATCCTGTGCGCCGCAACTAAGACCCAGCGCAGCCAAATAAGTAAATAAATAATTTTTTTCTTTAAAGCACAAACCTACCATATGTCCCAGCCATCTTACCACTCCTTTTCCTTTTCCAAGAGAAAAAGAAAGTACATGTCCATACAAAGACTTGTCCACACGTGTTCATAGCAACTTTATTTGAAATAGCCGAAATATAGAAACAGCCCAATAACAGGTGAGTGTATAAAGGAACAGTGGTATATCCATACAGTGGAAAACCACTCAGCAAGAAAAAAGAATGACCTATTATTGATGCACACAACAGTATGAATGAATCTTGAAATAATTCTACTGAGTGGAAAAAGCCAGACAGAAAAAAGAGAAAGGGCTGCATGATTCCACTGATGAAAATCCCAAAACCTAATCCCTGGTGACATGCAGATCCTTACTTGTCCCCTCTCTCTACGTCTCTGTTTTTGCTGCCCCATCTCGTCTGCATTTAGATGTGCTTGTCTTTCTCCCTGTTAAGGATGCTGTCTCTCAGCCTCCCAGCCCGGGCCCTGCTTTTCTCACCCTGCGCTCTCTGGCATTGGTCCCTCTCCTAACCTCTGCTGGGTCTCAGCTGTCCCCCGTGAGCTCCAAGCCCTGCCGGGGCTGGGGGACGTGTCTGCTTGGCCATCACAAACACCCTCTCATTGGCCAGACCCAGCGTCGGCCCCTCTTCTGCCTTTCACACCACATCCTCCTCCTCTCAGCGATGCACCAGCACCCTCTCCATGGCCCAGGCCAGGAACCCAGGTGTCCTTTGGTTTTCACTTCTCATGTCTAGTTTATCACAAGCCCTATTCACTCTTCTTAAATATATTATTCTTGAATAAGTTCATTCATTCCTGAATTCCCAGCATCCAGCACAGTGCTGACAATGTAGGCAATTACTATCTGTTAGTGAACGAAAGGACAGGTATCCTGCAAACGCCTCTGATTCCCTGCATTCCAGCCGCTTCTGTTTCAAGCTGCCATCCTCTTGCTCCTGAAGGATCCCAACAGCTTCCTAACGGGCTGCTCTTCTCGTCTTGCCAGTCTTTTTCCCGTACTTCAAACAATCACATTGAACTGTGTTAGTCCCCTGCTGAAACCTCCACTGGTTCTCCATTGCTCTCAGGCTAAAAAGTGCAGACATTACCCTGGCTTTGAAAGCACTGCATTTTCTCTGGCCCCGGCCTGCCTCTATCCTGACTGTCTGCCATGCTCCCTCTGTGCCGTCTGTCCCGTCACGTGCAGCTTCCCACAGCTGTCCTGCCCTGGCCCACTCCTCCATCCTGTGGGTCTTCACCCTCAGTGTTTCCTCTGCTCCGGGAGCTCCTGCCCTGCCTCCGTGGAGAACGCTTAACCTCTCCTCTGGCTGCAGCTTGGCCATCACTTCCTCTGGACAGCCGCCCTTCCTCCTGTGTGGCATTGTGCACGGAGAGGTACCCTCGCCTGGGTCTTCGCCCAGCCCTGCGCTGGATCATGGGGGCCTCCAGCAGCCTGTGTGCATTGGCACCTGGCGGGCGTCCCGTGAATATTTGAGTGAGGAAAAGACAACAACCCGAACAGTGCTACTGACTATAGTAAAAGCACGCTTTATTTCTATCTGACAAGAAGAATGTTTTTTAATGCCATAAATAGGTTTAAATTTGGTGTTATTTAAGGTTTTTCATTTGCTCTGATTTCAGATTGAAGAAGAAATAAAAGGGTGTTTGCAGTTTTTGCAATCCGTTTACTCAACATTTGGCTTCTCCTTTCAATTAAATTTGTCAACAAGACCTGAAAACTTTCTAGGGGAGGTTGAGATATGGGATGAAGCTGAAAAGGTAGGGAGAAACATAGTGTTACCCTTCATTTTTGTGAATATGGAAAGTACCTTGCATGAGGATGCGATGCTTTGCAATGGAAATTTAAAATTGGAAGTTCTGGGATAAACGTGCCCATTGTAGAATTTTGTTAATCCAGTTTTCTTCAAAACAATGCTAAGAGCAGTACCTTATATTTGCTTCACACCTTAGTTTATACCAGGTTTTCATTTATACTCTTTTCAGTGCTGGTCACTAATAACCAATTTCATAAGCTTTTAAAGAAGTTCTCTGGCTCCTTCTTCAGCAGCTCTGGTTTGGCCTCTGCCACTGGAACTGATGTACGTCCATCAGCTCCTTGGAGCTGGATTAACCTCAAACCTCTCTTGGGGGCTTCCCTGGTGGCCCAGTGTTTACGAACCCGCCTGCCAGTGCAGGGGACATGCGTCCGAACCCTGGTCCGGGAAGATCCCACATGCCACGGAGCAACTAAGCCCATGCACCACAACTACTGAAGCCCACACACCTAGAGCCCATGAGCCACAACTACTGAAGCCCATGTGTCTAGAGCCCGTGCTCCACAACAAGAGAAGCCACCACAATTAGAAGCCCACGCACCGCAATGAAGAGTAGCCCCTGCTCACCACAGCTAGAGAAAGCCCTTGTGCAGCAACGAAGACCCAATGAAACAATAAATAAATAAATAAATAAATAAATAAATAATTTTAAAAAAAAAACCTCTCTTGGGTCCCACTTTCCCAGAGTTGCAGTGAGTCATTAGATCCTTAAGAACATTCCAGCCCCTCCCACATAAGCACAAGCAAACTGATGTGTCCGAAACCCAGCACATCCCACAGTCTAGACCCTAGTGCTCTTGGGAGCCAGAGACCTGGCATGCGTGGGGCAGGACAGACAGCAGGGAGAAGAGGTGCCGGGTAGTGTCCCCAGGCCAGTCCTGGGAGCGGCAATTCCAGCACTGCCCAGACGTCCCCTCTCCCCAGACCTCGTGTCAACCGGAAGCTTTCTTGGCCTTGGCCCCTCCCATCAGGCCTTCCTATCCCGGTGTCCCCAGGGAGAGGACAGAGCAGTGGACGCAGTGACCTCTGCTGTATGCTCTTCCCCCAAACCTGGCCTTTCTTTTGCTTTTAATTCCCTGGGAGTCCCTACAATCGCTGTTACCTGCTGTAGCAGGGCCTTGTTTTGTCTGAGAACATGGTTTCACAGTCTCTTCTCCCTTCAGAAACAAAGTCGGGGGAGGGCAGCTCCAGCTTGTGAAGTGCATCTGTGCAGGTGGCCTTCCCAGCCCTGAGCACAAGGGAAGCCTCTGCAGGAGGGTTGGGTCCCTGAGGGACCCCCTGGGGTCTGGCCAGGAGCAGCTTCTGACCTGCTCTGATTGAGGCCCTGGAGGAGGCTTTCTGGGTGATGCTGGCCTGGCCCAGGACACCACCACTGCTTTCCTTCCCTGTCGGGCGCTTCACTCCCAAATGTCACCCCCCTCACGGCTCCAGTGCGCTGGGGTGATGACAGGAGTCTGGCTGCTGTTCTGACATTCTTCTGGCCAGGGCCTTAGGGATGCCTGGGTGCTTCCCAGAGTAGCCATTTTCACAGGGAGTGGCCAGAAGACTCAAAGAGCCCTATCACTAATACTCGTGTGCACGCCCCGTCACCGTCAGTGTGGAGCGGCCTCACTGTGAGCTAACTTAGGTGACTTTACGTGGCTTAGTCTGGAGACCAGAGTGGGCCTCACGCTTCCACAGCCTCTGTGTCCCAAGGGGCCCTGCCCACCAGCTGCAGGCACAGAGGTGGGGGAGAAGCAAGAGCAAGTGCTAGGCCTGTCCCCCGGTCTTCTGAGCACAGAGTGCACGAGGAACAAGGCCCCACTTTCTTGCCTTTTATGGTGTGGAGGCGCCTCCTGAAAGGAGCTAGAGAGAGTAGGGCAGAGGGAGCCTGCACGGCGGAAGTGCCCAAAGTACCCCTCTATCACTTACCTGGAATTCAGTGGAACAGTTTAGTAAGTTATCTTTTTTCTCCCCCAGTTAAAATGTGTATGTTTCTTGAGAGTAAGTACCATCTTAATTTTCTTTGCGTAGTCGTTGCTCGGTAGTTTATTGAATGTAGAAGAGGTTCAATAAGTATATGGTGATTAACTGTAAGTAATGTTCTCTTCTTATTAAAAAAATAGCAACTACAGAATAGCTTGATGGAATTTGGGAAACCATGGAAGATGAACCCGGGAGATGGAGCATTTTATGGTCCTAAAGTAAGTAGGCCATATGCTTCAAAAAAAGTAGAATTTAACAGAAAAATAAAACCTGTCTCTAAGAAAACATCATTTAATTTACAGATTGATATAAAAATCAAGGATGCTATTGGCAGATACCATCAGTGTGCTACAATTCAGCTGGACTTCCAACTGCCTGTAAGATTTAATCTTACATATGTTAGGTGAGTGATTGAATGTGATAAATAATGTAGGACTCATATCTTAATTATTGTCATTTGAGCATTAGCAGTACAGAAACAAGTGTCAGTGAATGTCTGTCTGTGTGCAAGATACTCAGTATGTATTTGTTTACCTGCTTGTAATCTAGTTGGAGGTCAGCTTTAGTTTTCTGGTTAGAGCTATGAACAAAGGACGTGGAAACATGACCCAAACAGAGAAATCTCCCTGAGGCAGAGGGGGAGACTTCATAAAGGGCTGACCCTGGGTCTGTGGCTTAAGGATGGTATTTACCAGGGAAAGCAGAAGAAAAAAGGCAGTTTCATCACTGCAAACCAACAACTCCTTTAAAAATTTTTTTCTTAACTCACAGTAAAGTTGACTTTGTGTGTATATGTGTGTGTGTGTACAGTTCTGTAAGTTTTAAACATCATATAGAGTGGTGTGCCCACCACCACGATTGTGATTCCATCAGGCAAGCAAATTCCTGTGCTGTTCCTTTACAGTCACACTCTCCTCCCACCCAGCCCTGGGCAGCCTCTGACCTCCTCTCCATCAGTTTCCCAGAATTCCACAGAAGTGGTATCATACTGTATATCACCTTTTGAGGGTGGCTCTTCCTGTCAAGGGTGTGCATGGCATCAATGTGACTTGTCAGCAGTGATGTAACCTCCATCACTTGGTTAAAATAAAGTTTGCCAGATTTCCCCACTGCAGTTACTGTTAATTCCCTTTCCATAATCTGTTTTTTGGAATTGAGATTTTCCTGGTGATGAATATGCTGAGTAGGTTTGAATTGCATCCCAGACATTGTTAATATTATATTGTGAGATGCTGGATCTTGTTTAAATCCTAAGGGGATTGTTGACTTTTTAGCAGTCATTCTGCCTGGGCAGGTTCAGGCTGTAATTTCTAACCCGCCTTCTGTGGTTCCAGCGTCAGCTCAGTTTTCTGAGCCTATACAGTCGACCCTCTGTATCCATATCTGTATCCGTATCTGTGAAGCCCATGGATATGGAGGGCCGACTGGGCTCACTGTACCAGCCATTGTATATAAGGGATATGAGCGTCTGTGGATCTTGGCCTCAACGAGGCCTTCTGTCCTGTGTGCACCACCCAGGGGCAAAGTCCCACAGTCCAATTCTCAAGCCTTTTATGTGCTGTTAGGGTCGGATCCAAGCATGTGCGATGAGAGGTGAGGCCAGCGAGCTCATACACCCCTTTATGGGGCAGCTCTTCTGTGCCCCCTGCTCTCTGTATTTTCCTGACACTTTTTAGTTCCCTGAAGTCCCTTTCTGTAGTCCTGTGGCCAGAACGCTGGGCTTTAGCTTCTCTGCTCCGCATGCTGTTTCCAGGGCTATCTGTTTCAGAGACCAGGCATCAGGAGGCCATCCAGAGAGAGAGAGCACAGGGATTCACGTACGCTTGGGATCACAGCTGTTCGGGTTGGAGAGAAGGATCCCCTTCCTTGGAGTTTTAGGTGCCTGTTTAGTCTCTGTGCCACTGTGGGAATGCTGGGGGCTGGAGGAAGAGAGGAGAAAAAAGAAACAGAAGAAAACTCCAGGATGTCCCCCACCCCCACTTTTTCTGAAACTTAGCAGTTATTTTCTGGCTCTTGTCAGAAAGTGAGGATATCTCCTGAAGCTTTTCCTGTCTGCACCTGGTATGTATGCTTGCTTGTGGGCTGTCTCTGAGTCCAGGCCACACAAACTGGAAGACAAAATTACAAAAAACTAAGTGCAGTTTGGTGGCACTTCAGATTCTGGTCTTCTTCGGCAATCCCCCGGCACTCCTCCCAGCCCTCGGGTGGCTGGCTGTTCTTCATGTTCTCTCCAGGGTCCACGTCTGCGTTCAGAGAGAGAGTCAGGTGTGGCATGCTTACTTCATTCTGCCTGGAAGCAGCTTCTTTTTAAAGACCCTTCCACTGACTTGAATTAGACAAAAATCACAACATCATTTCTTTAAACTCTCCCCTTCTCACCATGTCCTGTTTTAGACATGTGGTGTTGATTAGATAATGTGTTGAGATCTCTTTCACTCAAGATTATTAATTTAAAAAATTAATTTAAAAAGGAAAAATTATTGGCATATTTTAAGTCTAATAATTTTTAATAGAATATTTTCCTAATAAGATTCTTATAATAAATGAACAACCACCAATTTCGCAGAGTGTAGGATTTTATGCAGTGATCTCAATTTATGTTCAACCAACAAAAATTTTATTTCGGATTCTCCAACTTGTGTTTTGATTAATGGTTATAGAGCTACACTGAGAGTTACATCCTGTGAGAAGGTAAAGAGCTGAAGAATAGTTGAAGTGTTCATACAAGGAGTTACATCAGGACATGAGAATAATAAAAATTCTCAAAGGTTAAAGGGGAAAGCACGGAACTTTCAAGAATAAATTCAGGCCTTTTGGAAAAGATGGTGTCTTAAGTTCATATTTGCAAAATCATCTTTCCCCAGTAACCTACCAAAATGAACAAAAGGAATTAGGGGTAGGGGGACTTTATGCAAAAATGACCCAACTAGTGCAACAAAATTTGAACACTACTAGCCATCCAAGGGGGATGTGGAGGAGCAGTAGATCAGGCAAGCCATCCACCCATCCATCCATCTACCCATCCACCCATCCACCCATCTACCCATCCACCCATCTACCCATCCACCCATCCATCCATCCACCCATCCACCCACCCACCCACCGATCCACCCACCCATCCACCCATCCATCCTTCCATCCATCCACCCACCCACCCACCGATCCACCCACCCACCCACCAATCCACCCACCCATCCACCCATCCACCCACCCATCCACCCATCCATCCACCCACCCATCCACCCACCCATCCACCCATCCACCCATCCATCCACCCATCCACCCATCCATCCATCCATCCATCCACCCATCCATCCACCCATCCACCCATCCACCCATCCATCCACCCATCCACCCATCCATCCATCCATCCATCCACCCATCCATCCATCCATCCACCCATCCATCCATCCACCCACCACCCACCCATCCACCCATCCACCCATCCACCCATCCATCCATCCACCCATCCGTCCACCCATCCACCCTTCCATCCATCCACCCATCCACCCACCCATCCACCCATCCTTCCACCCATCCGTCCACCCATCCACCCATCCACCCATCCACTCATCCACCCACCCATCCACCCATCCACTCATCCACCCACCCACCCACCCATCCATCCACCCATCCACCCATCCATCCATCCATCCATCCAGCCATCCATCCATCCATCCATCGTCCTAGGTGTTGTGTGGACAGTGGGGACTGGAAAGCAGAAGTGGAAGCAGTGGTCTGTAGGCCAGGTAAGAGATGATGACAGAACATGGTGGCAGTGATACATAGAGATGAGAAAAGTGGAGGTATTTGGGGTATATTTTGGAGGTAGAACCAATGTGATCTGTTTGTGGCTTAGATATGAGGGGAGAAGAGGGCAGGAGCAGCGAGTTCATCACCTTGATCAAGTAAGTTTTTTACCCAAGAAAGCAGGGGTGGTTTTGGACTTCCCTGGTGGTCCAGTGCTTAAGACTCCACACTCCCAATGCAGGGGGCCTGGGTTTGATCCCTGATCAGGAAACTAGATCCCGCATGCTGCAACTAAAGATTCCACATGCCGCCAGGAAGATCCCGCACACAGCAACCTCAGCTAAGACCTAGGTGCAGCCAAATAAATAAATATTAAAAAAAAAAAAAAGAAAGCAGGGGTAGTTTAACATTATGAAGTGTATTGTCACCCATTACCTTCAACAGCGCTGAAAGGCATTGGATAAACTGTAACATTCATTCCTGTGAGAGGAACAGAAATAAATTTTCCTGTAATGGTAAGGAGTATTTATTAGAAAACAACAATAACATCTCTACTTAGTTGAGAAGAAGGTGACTAGCCTATTTGTACTCTTACTCACATTGTTCTGGGATACGTAGACATATTGAAATAAAGAGCCAAATTTTCATTGTATGTAGATGCTAAGATGTCTAGAAATCCAATAGAATCAGATGGAGAAAAATTAAAACTGATAATAAAGTAAGGTACCTAGCAATAAGGTCAAAATGCAAACATCAATTTGCTTTCATATATATTAGCGACAACCTGCTAAGAAGTGCAATGGAAAAAAAATTTCAGAAACAGTAACAGCAACAATAACAAAAACCAAGCAGAGGGGCTTCCCCAGTGGTGCAGTGGTTAAGAATCCTCCTGCCAATGCAGGGGCCTGGGAAGATCCCACATGCAGCGAAGCAGCTAATCCTGTGTGCCACAACTATTGAGCCTGTGTGCCACAACTACTGAAGCCCACGTGCCTAGAGCCTGTGCTCCGCAACAAGAGAAGCCACCACAATGAGAAGCCTGCGCACCTCAATGAAGAGTAGCCCATGCTCGCCACAACTAGAGAAAGCCCGCGCAAAGCAATGAAGACCCAACACAGCCAAAAATAAATAAATAAAATAAATTAAAAAAAAAAAACACAAGCAAAATATCTAGGAATAAACTTAACAAGGAATATAAATATATAATATTTATTTGAAATATATACCATAAAACTTTATCAAAGGCAAGAAAAACCAGTTGTTTAAATGAAGATTCACACCACTGTTGGACTGGGAAGAATCAATATTGTGAAGATACGAATTCTCTTCAAATGTATCTCTAAATCTAATGTAATTCCAACTAAATCCACGAGGATTGTTTGGGGGAACTTGTCATTAATTCTAATGTTTACCTGAAAGTATAGATGTGTAAGCATAGTTTAGGTCACTCTTTGCCCTTCTTAAGACTAGACCTGATTTTAATTCTTTTAAAATAAATGATGGGACAGAAATTTCTGGTACCCAGGGGCCTGTGAAAGGATCATGCTGCTTCTCTTTCATTCCCTACACAGGCAACATTATGCGACATTCAGGAATATACCATGCTGTTTCCAGTTTGTAGAATGAATTATTTCTTCACATATCTGAGCAGGACTGGACTCAGGCCCCCCAGCCCCACCCCAAAGCTTCTGTAGGATTGACAGAGGATTTGGCCTGCAGTCAGTCTGCCGTGGCTTTTAGCAGAAATGATTGGCAATGACGATGTCCAATGAAAACTCTTTTGAAGTGAGTTTAATGAATGAGTCTGTTTTTATTTGTCTGTTTGCCCTGTGTGTATATGTGTTTTAGTAGTAAATAGCTGGTACAACGTTTAGATAAAAATTTGTCCTAAGAACTTTGTAAGCATCACATATTATTACATTTGTTGCAGTAATGTGAAATTTATCTTTCTGGGAAAAGTGTGCACAGATCTTGGAGTGCCTGACTTTATTACAATTAACAGTTGTAATTTGCTTTTTACATCTTTTTTTGAAAGGGAGGAGAGAATTCTCAAATGTAAGGAGAATGTCATGAAGGTTTCAGGTCTGTAAACGGAATTTGACCAGTGGACTTCTGGAACAAGTATCAGGAACATTTTGAAATATATCAGTAGTATGGGGGCATAGTGTTTACAATATGGCAGTGTGTTTACAGTGGATGGTGTCAGGAATGGGTGCATTTGGACCAAACCAGGTTGGCTGTGAGTTGACATTTGCTGATGCTGAGAAAGGGTTATGTGGGAGTTCATTATACTATTCTCTCTACTTTTGTATATGTTTTCAATATTCTCTAATAACTACTAACTAACTAACTAAGGTTGGTAAATTTTTTGCCAGCCACCGTGGTCATACCATTAACCCAAACTAATAGAATACCAACATACTCTATTACAGACTACAGAAACCCATTTTCTTTATTTTTGCAATGTCTTTGATAATTGTTCAATAAATTAGTGGTGAAGTAAGCCATAGTTCAAAATAAAGTTAATTTAAAAAATATGATTTGTAAAATTGCCTCTCAATATGAGTAAACTGGTAGTTTCGAATAAAACTGGTAGTTTAGAATAATCAGTAGATTTGTAATAGAGATAGTGATCTAATATCATGTTGCTTTTTCCTAGATGATATATTTTACTTCCCTTTGGTTTATAAAAGATACCATAGGGCTTCCCTGGTGGCGCAGTGGTTAAGAATCCACCTGCCAATGCAGGGGACACGGGTTCAAGCCCTGGTCCGGGAAGATCCTACATGCCGCGGAGCAACTAAGCCTGTGCGCCACAACTACTGAAGCCTGAGCGCTTAGAGCTCATGCTCTGCAACAAGAGAAGCCACCACAATGAGAAGCCCGTGCACCGCAACGAAGAGTAGCCCCCACTCGCTGCAACTAGAGAAAGCCCACATGCAGCAACAAAGACCTAATGCAGCCAAAAATAAATAAATTTTAAAAATACTAAACTATTAAAAAAATAAGAAACATAATGCAAAATCTCTTTAAAAAAATAAAAGATACCATAATTTGAAAGAAAAAAACCTTTATTTCTAATTAATGGCACATTTATGTTTAAAGATAATTTATGAGTAATCTGTTGTTTTACCTAGTTTGGGAAAATACCTTTTAAATATAAGGTAAGAAGATAAAGTTATTTATGAATCTTAAGAGAATAATTAAATGTATAATTTTCGTTTTTTTAGTAAGGATGGGGATGATAAGAAGAACCCTGTGATCATTCATCGAGCCATTTTGGGGTCAGTGGAAAGAATGATAGCCATTCTCTCAGAAAACTATGGAGGAAAATGGTAAGTGATATGGAAAAGAAAAGCTATATGTCTACTGTTCTTAGAAATCATGTCTAAAAGATGAAATTAATATGAAAAAATTGGTGGCTCTTGCCTTATAATTAGCAAGTATCCAAACAGCAAATAAAAATTTTTGTGGCATCGGCCAGACCAGAAAACAAAACGAAAACAAAGGCAGCGTGGCATAACACTACCATTTACCTTTTTGGGATCTCAGTAAAAGTAAAAAGTAATCTTTTCACCTGTGTCAAACAAACCCCTCAAAGATCTAGCCGCTGGAACATATATGGCCCACACTCTCAGGGCACCATCTCTAGCTGTACTGCCCTCCTTCCTTCCGCTATGCTGTTGACCTCACAGCCCCGTGACCACAGACTTAGGAGGAAACATGTAAGCCTGGTTCACACATGGCCCCAAAGCCAAAGAGAACCGCTGCAGTGGCATCCCCCTCCAGGGATGGAGGGGGAAGGTGAATGCCCTAAGTGCAGGCTTTTGAGTGGTACGTCTGGTCACCGTCTGTGCCCAGAGGGAAAAGTGGCCAGATGTGGGTTACATTGATGCGTGGGATCTGGTTATTGCTTTGGCCACAGGGTCAGAGACTTAAGAGATAATTAGGTTGGAAACCAGATGACAAGTAGATTTGGTATGTGGATGGTCGCTCAGAATGGGCCATGGGGATGGTATTGCCCGAGTCTGTGTCTGTCCCTTAGATTTTATTTGCAATCCTAGAGAAGTATACTGAGGTGTCATGGGGGTGTCCAATCTATTACAGGTACAGAGAATCCAAAACTGTAGATATGAATATGTGTGTGTGTGAATTAACATGTTTATATTTCTCTCCAGTTGATTCTGTTGTAAATAGTTAACATAGTGAGAGATGGTGGGTTTCGCAAGAGAGCAGTAGAACTAGGGGATCAGGAGATGGTGTGGGCACACCTCCCTGTGGAGACACAGTACCACCCTCCACAGTTTACACAGCAAGCCTTTGGACACCTACCAAGTTGTGGTGGAAATCTCCCTGAGAAATAAAAATAGAAATGTTTAAAATGTGGCTCTCTTGAGTTGGTAGGGCTGAAGCAGGGGTGAGAACAGAGCTCAAAAAGGTGCATTTACTTTTCATTTTATAATCTGTATTTCATCATGTATATAATTACATTTGTCACATGTATTATTTTGCTTTTGTAATTTAAGAATAAGTATGTAAAAACCTATATGCACGAAGTGCCGTCTGGTAATAGTCCCCGTGCATTTCCTTCCACCTTCAAACTAAACATGCTGAAGAAAAAGGCAAACATTTCCCACATCAAACATTGCTTATACCCACCTTTCCATCTTTTAGAACATTTTCATTTTGAGGTAACTGTAGAATCATTTACAAAGAGGTCCAGCCCACCTTTTACCAGTTTTCCCCAATGGTAACATCTTGCAGAACTGTGTACAACATAACTGGGGAGTGACAATCCACCAACCTCATTCAGGTCTTGCATTTGTGCACACGTTGTAGATTCGTGTACCCGCCAGTCAAGGTACAGGACAGTTCCATTACTTATAAGGATCCCTCATGCTGCCGTTTATTTTATGGCCACACACCTCCTACCCCATCCCTGTCACCATCCTCCGGCAGCCACTCATCTGGTCTCCATCTTCATAATTTTGTCATTTCCATAATGTTACATAAATGGAATCACAGCGTGCAGCCGTTGGAGACTGACTTTTTTCACTCCTTGGATGGAGTTGCCTTGAGATGCATCTGAGGCATCTCAAGTACCAGTCGTTGGCTCCCTTGCACTACTGATGGTGTTCTGTAGTGTGATGCACAGTTTGAGCATTCACTCGCTGAAGGGCATTTCGGATATTTCCAGTTTGGGGCTATTATACGTAAAGCTGCTATAAATGTTAGTGTGCAGGTTTTTGTGTGAACATGTTTCCATTTCTCTGGGATAAATACCCAGGAGAGCGGTTGCTGGGTTGTATGGTCAGTGATGTTTAGCCCTTTCATCTAGCTGCCAACCTGTTTTCCCTCCCTTTCCAACCAAAATGCCCAGTTTCCCCTTTTGTCTCCTCTATTGCCTTTTAATACAGTTTGCTTTATTTCCACACCCCTCTACTGAACCTGCTCTCTTGTGAAGTCTTACTTAAAAAGAAAAAAGAGTCTTTGGTTGTTTTTTAATCTTGTAATAAATGGTCATTTTAAAAATACGTATTATATTTTTCAGGCCTTTCTGGCTGTCTCCTCGTCAGGTAATGGTCATCCCTGTGGAGCCAACTTGTGAAAAATATGCACTTCAGGTAAAATTAGAGACATTTAAAGTACATAATCTTGGCATGTGGTCTGTGAACGTCATTGATTTGGAATTCGCACCTTAAAATATTGCATAACTAATACATTAATTTACCACCTCATGTTTTCAAAATAAATGTTTTCAGTAACACCTGAGTCGTGTCTATGTAGCTGTATCAGAACTATTTTATTTCTTAATGTTTTTGAGAAATTGGTGTTTTAAAACATCTCATAGTTATTCTTTTCCTTGTGGCTCTATTAGGAAGAATACTTATATTATCTGTTGCTGTGTAACAAATTACCCCAAAACTTGGCAGCTTAGAACAATAAGCATTTATTATCTCAGTTTCTGTGAGTCAGAATCTGGGACAACTTGGCTGGGGACTCTGGCTCGGGTGCCTGGTGAGGCTTCTCAGAGGTCGAGGCAGGGGGAGTGACTCAGCACTTTAACCTCATCTCAGAAGTGGGGTGCCATCACTCTCCCTCCACTGTGGTCACAGAGACCAACCTGGTACAAGGTGGAGGGGACACACAAGGGTGTGAATACCGGGGGGTGGGACCCTGGGGGTCATCTTGGAGGCTGGCCACCGCATTACCATACACAATGTATTAATGAAAGTGTCTCATTCTCTTATAGGTATCCACTGAATTTTTTGAAGAAGGATTCATGGCTGATGTTGACTTAGATCATAGTTGTACACTAAATAAGAAAATACGAAATGCACAGCTGGATCAGTATAATTTTATTTTGGGTAATCTAAATTTGTATATATTTTTCCCAAATGCTTGTTTTTTCACCTTAATTCCAAAAAACCCCAAAAAACAAAATAAAGAATATGGTATAACGGCTTGATTATGACAAATAGCTGTTGAATACTTATACACAAAGAAGAGTCTGTGATGTTCCTGGCTAGATACTTTTTGTTATTTGCCAGAAAAGAAGAGTTATGAAGTTTCACATGGATCCTGTGGTGTAGTATTACTAGGAAGAATTAATAACTCAAACCGACAGTGGAAAATGATCTTAGTAGAATTATACTCCATATGTTTCAGTCATGTGATAGGCCTGAAATAATCTCCTTTGCTTTTCTGGTTTATTAGAAATCTTTAGGATTAAACTAATGACTAGGAGATGTTCCAAATTTAAGATGATCAAAAGAAAAGAATTAAGTGAAAAAATAAAACGTCCTTGAGGAACATGAGTAATTAGATGCAGAATCTAAAATTTTGACTGTAAAAATGATTCAAAATCAAGGGAAACTTATTTATATGCCTGCAGGCATGATATGGTTATGTCCTATAAGTTGAAAGTTTGTGTAGAAGGCAAAATAAATATGCACAGGGCTGTCCTATGAGCAATTTGTCATCAAAAGTGTTTGTAGTAGGTACTGTGATGCTTCAATCAGCCTTCTTGTGGTGGCAGAAATTTCAAATTAGCTTAGACACGATGGAATGTATTGGAAGGGAGTTAGAGTATCTCGTGCCATGGAAGGTAGAATTAAGTAGCCAAATCATTAGAAAAGTAACTGGAAGGGGAACTCAACCCTTACCAGGACCATTTCTCCCCATTTCTGTTCCCTGTTTTGATCTGCTTCTTTATGCTTCTCTTGATCTACTTTATTCCCCTTACTTGCTGGCCAGTATCTTCGTTCCAGACAGCAAGAAACATGGCGGCAGAATTCTGCATCATCTCACAGTATGGGTCATTAGTGAGAACAAACCTTTTACATATATTCCAGAAAATTCTGTTGGCCGGTTGGGCACGTGTCTGGTGCCCGCCTCTTGATTCATCAAGTGTGCCAGGTGGAGTCAGGGGGTCTTTAGGAACTCCCTCCTCCCACCGGTACCCCATGACCACCACAGGTGTTCTCGAAAATGGACAATAGAGAGATGGGATTAGAAGTCATTCCTTGTCTCAAGAAATTTACTCTTAAGAGGATGACCAAATGGACATTAGATTGATATTTGGTGATTAGTACTAAGAAGAAAACTTAATAAGACACATGCCATATGACTGCTGACTTAATATTTAGTAAATTGTTGATTGTAAATATATTTCCCTTTGTTTTCTACAGTGGTTGGAGAAAAGGAAAAGACAAATAATGCCGTAAATGTTCGAACAAGAGACAACAAAATTCATGGAGAGATTTCAGTAACTTCTGCCATTGATAAATTGAAGAATCTCAAGAAATCACGTACCCTGAATGCTGAGGAAGAATTCTGAAGTCCTTTCCTTGTGCTCACATCTGTGTAACCTTGTTCTGAACCCTGAACATGCATTTTCCTTAATTACCATTCATACTTCTGAGAACTTAGGACCCACTATCTGGTCCACTGATGGGCACAGTGAGAAGTGAGACGGGGAATGAGTGGCTGAT
Source organism: Leucopleurus acutus (assembly GCF_964270905.1). NCBI lineage: Eukaryota > Metazoa > Chordata > Mammalia > Artiodactyla > Delphinidae > Leucopleurus > Leucopleurus acutus. The sequence continues at coordinate 173,182,611 of NC_139142.1, forward strand.
ATGCACAAAATCTGATTCACTAATGTGTCTGCGGACAATGAGAGGACAAGTGTGGGAAATTTTAAATTTCCCAAGTATCTTGAGAGACTTCAATGGGAAAATGTCGTTCATCAAAGAGGGAAATAAAAAAAAAAAAAAAGAGGGAAATACTAGGAAATGAGCATTATGAGATGTTACTGTTAAGAATTCTGATTTTCAAAAGATAAGTTTCAAAAGTCTGCAAAGCTTTTTGAATATGGGGTGATATCTTATTTTCTAATAACATTATGCCTCAGGTATTTTTTAACTGAAGTTTTACTAAAGTTCGCACTGAAGCTTTATTTTTCTTATTTTTGGCTACACCCCACAGCATGTGGAACTTCCCTTATCAGGGATCGAACCCATGCCCCCTGAAGTGGAAAAGTGGAGTCTTAACCTCTGGACCACTAGGGAGGTCCTGAAACTTTATTTTCAAAATCAGAATCAATTTGTTTTAACTAACCAACAATCACAAAAGAAGAAGCTAGTACTAAATATTGGATTACTAACAAAGGATTCTGAACTCAAAGAAATTCAGTGTTGTGCAATCTTCTGTAGTTTCCACTATAGGATAAGAGTTGCCATTTTAATGCTTCTAAATGACAATTGAACCTTATTTATCTTTAGAAAAAATAAACTCTCAAATAAAATGTGTTATGTAGTGCTTCCAGGGTTTCACCTATAGGTTTATACCATAATAATTTGCTCCCCTAGAGTTAAATTACTCTTCTGATGGGATGACATTCCACTGATTTACAGACTCAAGTGGATTTCTGATTTTAACTGAGAGGAATACCTTACTGCTCAAAACAATTAAAATGGCTTTATGTCAGTAGTGAATTTAGCTACCAATCAAGCAGTATTTTTTGTGTTTATTTGGTTATGTGCTGTGGAATTCAAAATAAATTTAAGACCTTTTCTCTTTTCTGTACACGCTTATCATTTAGCTTCCTGAAGAGTTGGAAGACAAACCAGCAGGGCTGACCGTGAACAACAGGACTGAACTGCACGGGTCCACTTACCCGTGGGTTTTTTTCAATAGCAAATACTAGAGTATACACAGTCCTACCCGCAGTTGGTGGAATCTAAGGAGGTGGAGTCACCGATAGGGAAGAACCGAATGAGGAGGACCCGCTCTAAGTTACACTGCGCCCCTCACCCCAAAGTTGTTCAAGGGTCAGGCCTGTGTGATGGAAGGTGCAGATTGTGTGATGTACCTGTTTAAGCTAACTTTAATTGAGGCCAAGCACTATTCGATACATTCCTTGAATTCACCAAACGTGCTAGTGAGGCAGGGGGCGTCAGAAGACTCCCCATCCCCACCCCAGACAACCTTGTGTTGGGTGGGCGGAGAGAGGGAAGCCCGTGCTCAGCCCAGCACGAATGTTGCTGCGGTGGGAACAGGTGCGGATCGCTGTGCCGGCCGCAGGGAGCCGCGGCCTGGGAGCAGCTCCTTCCCGGGGCGGGCCTCCTCCAGGGGGGGTCTGGGGGCCTGATACCCGCGGCCGCACTTCAGTCCGGCTTCTCCCCGCCTTCGAGGAGCGTCTCTGAGGACTGGTTAGACATCCGAGCAGGGCGGGCCTGGAGAGATGGTCGCGGGGAGTGGGTCCTTGGGGGCCACCTGGCACACCTGGGGTCCTTACCGAGCAGTCTGGGCCAGTTTCCTCATCTGTAAACAAGAGGCTTTTTAGTCTGACAAAAACGTAACGTCGTCAAACCTCCGCACGGTACCAAGAGCACAGCAGCAGTTTTTGTCTCTAAACGTACAGATCCGGCCACAGGTATACAGCGGCCAACTTCCCACATTTCCCCGCCTCTGCTCTCGATCCCTCAGGTGTGACTTTCGGGGTCCAGGTGACCTTTCCGTGTCTCCATCCGCCGGGGGAGAGGTGAACGCCTTGTCACAGGCGCTGGCAGCCCTAGGAGGCGGGGCGCGGGGAACTCGGGAGGAGGGGCCGCGCCTGCGCCGTGGACCCCTGGCCCCCCCAACTCCTCTCGGCCCGGCGTGCCCCGCGGCCCGGAAGTGTTTCCTCTGGCAAGATGGCGCGTGCTGGGGTCCTGTTGTGGAACCTACGTTGCCTGTGTCGAGTGCTGCTATTCCTTTCGCAGTTCTACATCCTCTCGGGCGGCGGTGAGTTGGGGGCAGGGGTCTGCGCCGGGCCGGGCTGAGGGCTGGGGAACCCAGGACCGCGGGGACCGTCGGCCTGGGCCCTTGGGCGGAGGCTGAGTGCGGGCGGAGGGCGCGGGTTGCTACAGCCGAGTCCGGCTCGTCCTGCCGCCGCCCCTCGGCTCAGGGAGCCGGAGCCGCGAGCCTCGAACTGTGGGCCTGGGGGCTCGGCCTCGGACGCGGAGCTGGGTCTCGGCACCGCGCGTCGTCTCCAGTTGCCCGCAGACCTAAATTGGTGTCGACCCCATTGGGTTTCATGTTCAGTTTCCCGGCGGTCAGGCCGAGATGTTTGCCCGAGCAGCTGTGGGCCTGGCGCGATACACACATAGCCTGAGGTCTTCGTTTCTCTAATCATAGGATCCTTCAGTGTAGAGCCTTCGCAGCCGCTGGCTCAGTCCGACAAGGATCCGGGCCCCACACGTACGTTCACAGTAGTGCCCAGGGCAGCAGGTACTAGACGTTTTCTCTTCTAGTAAACGTGTATATTTGTATCTAGTGGTCTCTTTCGTTTCTTTTTGGATAAAATTTCTTGTAGAATATGACATCAGTTTTCATGTTTTGAACATTTTATTGATTGCATTTTAGATATGTGAACTGAAGGCAGATGGATACCTTTTCTGTAGACAGTCTTGGTATTTCAATACTTTTGACATTCCTGTCTCATCTTTTTCCAGTCCCAGGCTCCTCATTTCCATTTCTTTATTTCAAGTTTTTTCTTTTTTCCGCTTCATCCATCAAGATAACCTTCAACCAACGCTTCTTTCCCTTCAGAAAATTTCTTGTGCTTTTGGAACCCTGTTCCTGATGTTGGATATTATTAAAGGCTCCCCCAGGGCTGTGTGAAATGGAGGGATTGCAGAAGGACTGGTACAGACCTGGCATCTATCTCTGGTGGTGCTGCTGGGAGCTGGAGCAAAATATTCACCTTTTTGGGTTTCCGTTTTCTCATCTTTTTAAGGTCGTGGGGTTGTCCTGGCCCTGTAAATTCTTGGCTTTGTGATTCTAAGTGCCCATCCTCCAGCCACGGTAGTAATAGGAACAAAAGAAAAGAAAATTTTCTTTTCTTTTGTTCCTATTACAAAAGGGTATAATAGGAGTTATACCCTTTTGTAAGTATACCCTTTTGTAGGTATTTTGTAGAATTGCCCACTTAATAGTGACTTTAGGACCAGATTTAAATGAGTATTAGTGTGTTTTGCTAAATGGAACTTTGGTCTCTGTAGTTTCATCCCTTTAGAGTTCCATTACTTCAGTAAATTGAAACTGGCAGACATATTTTACTGATTCTATAAAAGACTACTAGAAGACAGCAGCATACTTGAGTTTAAAACAGATTATTTTATAGAGAAAGCACAAGAATTTTTTACTCTCTTGGACGTTTTTGAAAGCTTCTCTTCCTGAGAATACTGGTTGCAATTTTGATCCTCTCTTAAGTGATAGTAATATATTATACTCCCAGCTAGGCTGGCTGGAGAAACTTACTGCAACCCACTGAATAAGTTACTAATATAAAGAACTATTTTGAACTTTGGTACTGTAAAATTGTAAATGTTACTTGCAGATGGTGGCTTGTTGAAGTACCAAAGTGGAATAATGACAGGACGTTTTTCTAGGGTTGGTACCTTGTTGTACCGATTGATTCACTTAGAGGGTTAGGGGCTTCACTTACAAATTCGTGAATTCAAGTGAAAAGAACATTGGATTGGAAACTGAGAGGTTTGGGCTCTGGTTCCAGTTTTGCCCTCCCTCTGTGATCTTGAACGAACTTTATCATCTGTAAGCCTTCGTTTTTTTCATCTTGTAACATGATAGACTTTTTGAGGTCCTAATTTATTCCTAGTACTGTATATATGTTATGTTCATGATTGTGTTCCTTAAGCTTAGAAAATTGCTTTCCTCTGTTATTGTAATCAGTATTCCAAGAGAATAAGCTTCTCTCTCACCTCTCACAGAAAGCACCGATATCCCACCTTATATGATGAAGTGTCCGAGCAATGGTTTGTGTAGCAGACTTCCCGCAGACTGTATAGAGTGCAAGACCAATTTCTCCTGTGTCTATGGGAAGCCTGTCACTTTTGACTGCACAGTCAAACCTTCTGTTACCTGTGTTGTAAGTACTGCAGCTTACTTATTCTTAATAAACTGATCGTAAAGCTCGAGTTATAAGTAGAGTTTAGACTTGACTATGGAGGAAATTCAGAAAGTGCTCTGCATTTTAAAAGTAAGATTTGAGGAATAAAGTCACCTTTATCAGAAGATGGAAACTTCCATCTCCAAGTAAGGTTTGGTTGCAAGGGTTCAGATAGCAATTTTTTGACATGAGGATAAATTGAAGCAATTGTCAGACTTCTTACAAAAAGTAGGAAGTAAAAGCTCAAACGCACCAACTGTTGCCCATTAGAAATGACCCTGTTACAGTGGTCACTCCTGCAGCCCATCTCTGATATGTTGACAGCCAGGAAGGAGCCTACAAAGGCTTCCACAGTTGGTGTTCCTTAGCATGCTCTTGGGATACCTGCTTCAGAGCCACAGTCTCCTGGCGGCAGCCCCACACCTGTTGAATGTGACAAGGGCAGGGAGACTCGTGTATCTGCATTTTTGAACCGTTGGACCAGGGAAGTTACTGCAAACTTCATTGTAGTCCCAGCATGTGGGTGAGATAGAGAGTAGAAATGAATAATGAGGCAGTGTTTTACTCTTGGACCTGCCATGACTAGCTCTGTGATTTAGTCATCTGTCTCTTGTTAAATCAGGAGATGGGCCCAGAACAGCTTTCCTAAAGTGTTTCCATGGTGCCCTCTTTGTGGGAGATGGTTGAGGAGGAAAACATAGATTCCATACCATATTCTCTATCTCTGTCTTTTTTCTTTTTTTTAAGGGAAGCAGTAGGAAGTAAGATTTTTCTTTTAATTAATTTATTAATTTATTTATCTTTGGCTGCGTTGGGTCTTCGTTGCTGCGCACAGACTTTCTCTAGTTGCGATCGGAGGTTACTCTTCGTTGCGGTGTGCAGGCTTCTCCTTGCGGTGGCTTCTCTTGTTGCGGAGCATGGGCTCTAGGTGCTCAGGCTTTGGTAGTTGTGGTACATGGGCTTCAGTAGTTGTGGCTCGTGGGCTCTAGAGTGCAGGCTCAGTAGTTGTGGCGCACGGGTTTAGTTGCTCCACGGCATGTGGGATCTTCCCATACCAGGGCTTGAACCCCTGTCCCCTGCATTGGCAGGCGGATTCTTAACCACTGCGCCACCAAGGGAAGCCCACCATATTCTCTTTTGCAGATTCCCTTTGACCCAGCGATTCTAACTTACTTGAACAAGATACCTTTCCCCGTCGGTTCTTTGGAACTTGGTCTGCAGAGGGCTAGATTAGAAAGTTCCTTCCACCCCCCAGGCTCTTTCTCTATTTCTCCTGAGGTCTAGTATCAGGTGAGGGCATGAGGGAGGCTTCACTCCAAAGGGGAAATGAGATTTTATGTGTTCTCAGTGTCTGGACATAGTGTTTGTAACTGTCAGTATTTGTCATTTTCTTATATCAGAGTTACCCTTTAAAGTGTGCTGGAAAATTGAACTAGTTGCTGGGTAATCTTCATGACTGCCCTTGGATTATCAGTTAGTCTCTGTTGCTGTATCTTACATAGAATTTTCTCCCTACTTACCTAATGGCGAAACCTGTTTGAAGGCTTTTGAAATTGCGTACTTCATTGGTCTGGCAGATAGTAGGTACCTTGTGAAAAATGAGAAAACTGATGGCTGAGGAGAGCTTTTCCAGAATTAGCCTCCTTTGTTTGCCTCAGTGTCTGACATTCATCTCTCACAGCTGGTTCCTGAATGAAACATAGTTCTCAATTTCTTCCTTCTTTAGGTGTTCCAAAAACAAGTAGTTTCATTTAGCGGAAAATAGCAGAGAATAGGAGAAATTACAAAGCTTAGGGAAGTTTCTGAATTCCTGGGTGCTGGTCCCTGGTGCATCCTCACCCCTTGGCTGAGATGTGCCCTGGATGGGTTCCTTCCCTTCTCCTCCCGAGGTGCTTTCACCTCACCTGCTTCCTGACTAGCCAGTCATCGCGAATCCTGTAAAGTAGCAGATGCCCAGCCTGCAAGTGTGGCATTTGAAGGCAGCCTCAGGAGTGTCTGGTGGTCTGTTTCTTCTTAAAAATGAAGAGCAGTCAAATAATTGGCTGTCAGGAGCCACGGGCCCCAGGACTGCTGCGGCCAGGTGATCTGGGGCAGGCCATGCATTCTTCCCTTGTTTGTTTAATGACCACCTGTAGGATCCTGTCTCGCTAAATAAGTTAGCATTTCAGGAAGAAATAAGCTGTGACCATCTGCATATGCAGGTGCACATGCAAATGCTCATCCTTTCGCTGTGCTGCACTCAGCTCTCTCCCTCTCTCCTGCACCTTATTTTGAACTTCATATTAATGGAAAGAAAGAAACTCTTCTTGTCCTTCTAATGCATACTGCATAGGGACTCAGAGCAAGGGAACCTTACCTGGATTACACTAGTCAAAGAAATTGTTTTATAATGGTCCTGTTAAGTATATAAATAGAAATTAATGCAAAAATCCTCCAACCCCTTTCATATCAGCTAACTCCTGCTCCAGCTATGATGGGAACTATCAAGCCAGTTACCTCAGCTGGAAATGTGCTTGATAGAAACGCTGCTTTCTGTTCCTTGGAGAAGAGCTCAGTCTGCTAGTGTATTTGAAGCAAGTTTAATTCCTTCAGATAGGTTCTGTATCCTTACTAATGACAGCTGTTTCACAAAGGGAAAGGTAACAAATCTTTTTACTACAGATGAGCTTTTTTGGGATTCTATACTTTTTTGTGGTGTGAAAATGGATTCAGTAAATGCTGGGGTGCCTGTGTAGCTATATGGAAAAAAGTGGAATCCTGTTTTATCCAAAGTAAATTCCAGATCAAAGATTTAATGTGAAAAAGTGAAACCACAAAGTACCAGAGAAAGCATGAGATAGTTTTGTTATAATCTCAAAGTAGGGAATATTTTTCTAAGTATGAAATAAAATTTAGAAGCCATAAAAGAAGGAATTGATAGATTTGACTACTAAAAATTAGAGATTTCTGCATGACCTAAAAAAAAAGCATAAAGGCCAACGATAAATGACAAACGAGGAAAAAGTATTTCTAACACACGTGACAAATAATACACTAATATCCATAATATATAAAGACTTCCAAAAAGCCAATAAGAAAAAGATGACAGTCCTATAGAGAAATGGTTTTAGGACATGAACAGAGGGTTCATAGGAAAGGAAATACAATTGAACTTTCAATGCATGAAAAAAGTTTAATTTTTCTCATGATTAAGTACAAATCAATGCGTTTTGTTTTGTTTTGTTTTGCGGTACGCGGGCCTCTCACCGCTGCTGCCTCCCCCGCTGCGGAGGACAGGCTCCGGACACGCAGGCCCAGCGGCCATGGCCCATGGGCCCAGCCGCTCTGCGGCATGTGGGATCCTCCTGGACCGGGGCACGAACCCGCGTCCCCTGCATCAGCAGGCGGACCCCCAACCACTGTGCCACCAGGGAAGCCCAATGCATTTTTTAAACTATCAGATTGGCAAAACAATCAAAAAGTTTAACACTGAGTTCTTAAGGGTGTAAGGGACAAACACTCCTGTATCTTGTTAGCAGGCGGGTAGGTTAGTCAGCCTCTTGTGAGCACTTTGTCTTATCTTTGAAACTTATAGATGCACATAAGCTTTGACCCAGCAATTTCATATTTAGGAATTTATCTTACAGATATTACATATTGCACGTGTATGCAAATAAATATGCCTAAGGATATTCTTAGCTGCTTTGTTCACACAGGCAAGATTGGAAACAAGCCGAATGTACAAAAGAGAACAGTTTAATTTATGGTCCACTGTGTAGTGAAATAAATACATTGCAGCCATTGAGAAGAACTAGGCAGCTCTAGGGATATTTATCGATATCTATAGAATTAAGTGAAAAGTAAATATCAGTGGGAACATTAAATTAAAAAAAAAAAAAAGAAACGTATGTGATGTAAACGTGCCCATGCATAGAACAGACTCCCTGGAAGGCCAGAGTGGGTGAGCAGTGCTTGGTGCTGGGGAGGGCAGTGCTGCTGAGGGCTGGGCTGCACCAGCCTTCTCCTCACTCTCCTGTTGTCTCCAGGAGTTTGTACCACGTAAACTTATTACCTAGTTTTAAAAAACAATTGATAAGAAACGTGTTATGGATGCATCACTAGAAATATGCAGACATTTAAAACAATATTGCTTAACTCATGCAGTGCCTTACTCAGTTTCAAATACTGTCCATAATAGGAGTTTTGCATTAATCAAAAAAGTTAATCAATATAATACTTCCAGAGGTGATTGTGTTACCATTTAAATATGATTTTGAAAAATATTTATGACAATATAATGTCAAGTGGATACAAAATGTTTTCAGTGTAATTCCACGTATGTAAATCTGTACTATAGGAAGGAAAAATGAAAGAAGGTTAAAAGTGCTTGTCTCTGGAGAGGTTACAGGTTTTTTCTGTAATTTCCAAATGTGCAACATATAAGAAGATGGACTGCTCTTATAGGCAGAAAACAAAATAAGGACATTTAAAATTGAAATGAAAAAAATCTCTGGTCTGAAAGTTCAGGGCCCACAGTGAACACTTGCTCATCAGCCTCTCTATGCAGTTCTTTCTAAGTTGGGAGTGGTTTTCTGGGGCTGCCTATGGGTCGGTCCTGCTGGGTGCTCGTGGGTGTGTCACAGCAGTGACAGCCCTGGGGCTCTGGGCCACTCGCAGGATGGCTCCTAGGGAAGAGTTGAGACCCGGTGGCCAGGCTGTTCCTCCAGGAACAGGGCTCCTGCGTTCTGCACTGTCTTGCAGCTCCGTGACCTTGAGCAGAGGGACTCATCTGCCCTTTGAACTCTCTGTGACTCCGAGGCTTTATAAAGTACATTTTCCTTTTTTCTGTGTTATAAAAGTACACATGTGCATTATTAAAAATTTAGCCAAAGTAACAGTGATGAAATAATCTTATTCTGAAATAATCTTTGTTACTTTGATGTGCATTTATCTAGATATTTTTTGTTAGGTATATATTTTTGGTTGTATATTCATGATCATAGGATCATAGCATACACATTTGTATTGTGTACATATTGGTTTGATGCCTGTTTTTCTGCCACTTCCTCCTAGGTCATAAAGTATTTTAGACACTTGGTGCCATATGACTGTAGTTTTATTGACCTATTAACAAACTACTGTATTATGATTGAATAGTTCTGTGTCCTTTGGTACGTAGGATCAAGACTTCAAATCCCGAAAGAGCTTTGTCCTCAACATGACTTGCAGGTTCTGCTGGCAGCTTCCAGAAACCGACTACGAGTGCTCCAGCTCCACCAGCTGCATGGCGGTGTCCTGCCCGCGGCAGCGCTACACGGCCAACTGCACCGTGCGGGACCACGTCCACTGCCTGGGTAGGTCGGCGTTAAGGAAATCTGTGAGCAAGATATTTTTTCTACGCTTATTTATGGAACTGTAACCAGAAACTTAAGAATTAAATTTTAATTGTTTCGTCAGAAATATTTATTAGCACTATTTTTAGTTATGCCAGTTCTATTTTAAAATGTAATATTTGATAAAACAAAAAATGTGTAAGGTATAAAGCATAGTGTATAATTGAGTTTCACCCAAATTAACAACTAAAGCAGCGTGATGCCATTGAAACTACCAGAGTGTGTTTCCTGCACGCAGTTACCCTGCCTCTTCTTCAGAGGTAACCACCCTTTTGGATTTTCTTATCATCTCACTTCCTTTTCTTTAAATTTTTTGTAGTTCTATCACATGAATGTACTAGAATATAGTGTGGTAAATTATTCAGTAGTGCATGTTTTAGAATTGTATAATATAGACTGTTTATGGTCTTCTGAGACCATCTTTCAACATCATGGCTCTAAGATTCTTCCATTTGTCTTCTCTTATTACAATTTTTTTTACTTCTATATAATAACTTGTAAGATTGTGTCATAGTTTATCCTTTCTCCACTGTATTTGGATTATTTACAGTTTTTTTCCTTACAAATTGCGCTGCTGTTAAAGCTTTTGTCCATGTCTCCTGGTTGCACATGTCCGTGTCTCCTGGTTGCACATGTTTGTCTGGCATACACTCTTGCATGTGTTATTTTCCAGGACGGTTGTATCCGTTTACATTCCCACCAGTGGTTACACAACTGTTCGTGATGATCCACATCCTCTCCAATACTTGTTATCCCTACGTTTTGTTTTTTTTTCTTACAGACTTCTAGGAATTCTTTTATATTTTGGGTAGTAATTTTTTGGTGTCCCTAACATCCTCTCCCAGATTTTAACTCCCCCCACAACCCCTTTCTTTTGGTATCTTTTGAACAGAACTTTAAATTTTTAGTTAGTTGAAGTGTTTAGTCTTTCAGAGTTAGCCCTTTTTTGTTGTAAGAAATCTTTCCCTACTCCAGATTCATAATTTCCTGTACGTTCTTTTAAAAGTTGTAAATGTGGCCTTTCACGTTTAGGTCTCTAGTCCCCTGGGGTTGGTTTGGTACATGGTGTAAGGTGGATTCAGTCTCACTTTTTCTGGCTGGGACAGCCCAGTGTCCCAGGACTCCCGGGCGGTCTGTGGGCCCGCTCCCTTCCCGGTGCCTGGTTTGTCTGTCTCAGCCCCACGTTACCCACGTTTTCACAGCAGGTGGGGTGTTTTACCTTCTTCAAGCTGTGATCCTTACAAAACTGATTTAAATGTCGAGTCTGTGCTCATAGACAGTCAGGGCTTTCTTTTTACCATTCATTGTAGTGAACATTTACTTTTGTAAAGAAAGTTGGCTTTTTACATTGTAAATCACAAGGCCCCTAGTTATAATTCAGTCTCTGTGTGAGTGTATTTTTATACCCGTGTTTTTATGTGGAGTGTTTTCCCTTTTTTAAGGTAACCGTACTTTTCCGAAAATGCTGTACTGCAACTGGACTGGCGGTTATAAGTGGTCTACTGCTCTGGCTCTGAGGTAAGCTCTGTTTCTAGTAAGTCGGTTGCCATTTGGATTTCGTTGGGGTTGGTGGGCTCTTCCAAGCTCCTCCTCCATCCACTCAGATCCCGCCGTGTGTTCAGTAGACCATAGGGACAGCACTGTGGGAGGTTATTTAGGTGGTCAGACCAGTACCCTCGTGGAATTTAATGGCCCGTTGCTGGTTTTCCTCCCGAGATGACCTGCACATTCTAGAGGTGACTGTAGTCATTACTAGAGATCATTAGAACCAGTCAGTGCTTCCCATCCTGAGTGTACCCTGAATTAGTAAAATGCCATATACTAATTAAAGTCGGTAGGTTTATGATGTATATCTTTAATTTTCAGTAATTTTCTTCTTTATTACAAAAAATAATACATGCTCAGTACTGAAAACTGGAAAAAAATGAAAATGACAAAGAGAAACATTGAAAATCACTTATAATTCCACCATTCAAACATACTTATAGACTTACAATTTTTACATAAAAATTTGCTTGTATTAGTTAAACTTTTCAACAGTTTGAAAAGAAAATTGTACCAGTTCTTCCCACCGGAGGGAAGGGCAGGTGGGGTGCTGGTTAAATGATTCTGTGATTAGGAAGGTAGGCATCTGCTGTTGGAGGTTTAGGGTAAGAGTCTGAGGTGGCCTGTGGTGAGACGCGGGCAGGGCTTCTCAGCCTTGTCATTGTTGACATTTGGGCCAGGAACTCTGCTGTGGGGCGTCCTCTGCAGAGCAGGATGTTCAGCAGCATCTCTGGACTCCATTTACTGCGTGTTAGCAGTCTCCCCAACCCCCACTGAAGCTGTGAGAATCAAAAATGCCTCCAGGGGTGGCCAGGTGGCCCCTTGTCGGGAACCACTGCATCAGGGTTTGGGCTGGGGAAGAGGAGGATCCTGCTGGCAGGAAAGCACAGCTGGAAAGTGAAAGACGGGTCCACGATAGAAAATTAGATGCAACGACAGATTTGGTGACACCCAGCGTCTTTGTCAGCAGTGGTTCACATTCAGACTAACAGCTGACTTTCTGCTTTTCAATAAACTTTTTATTTTGGAATAATTTTAGATTTAAAAAAAAGTTGCAAAGCTAGAGATTTCCTGTACACCCTTCACCCAGCTTCCCCCACATTGTTGACATCTTAAATTACCGTGGCACATTTAATAGCTGATTTTTTAAAAATAAGAATAATTTCCTTCTCTGGGCTCAGCATGGTTTTTTTGAGAATATTCACGGTGAATGTGATAATGCCTGGTGTTTGCTTCTTGGTACTCGGGGTGGGGGATTGGAAGGGTGTAGATGAACCAGGGATGGACACATGTTGATAACTATTGGAGCTGGGTCATGGGTGCTGTTCTCTTCTTTTTACTTTTATATGTTTGGAATTTTTCATAATAAAAGCTTTAAAAGAAATACAATGAGAAGTTGTCCGAATATTGTTAGATTTTAGAATTTGAAGGAACCTTAAAAGTCATTTATTCTGAACATGAAATTTTTAAAGATGGGTGACTGACAATGTTCACGACTTGATCTGGGCGGCCATGCGGTGTTGGCTGCCTGGCGATGCCACCTTCGACCACCATGTTCCTGCACTGTCTGTAGGACTAGCCGCACTTTGCTCTCCTGGATGTGCCATTTCAAGGTTAAAAAAGCAACAAGCTCGATTTTCTTGAAAAGAGAACCATTAGATTTCATTACAGCTAAAAAGTGTTTACTTTTGACAATTAAACGGTCTTGTTGCCCATGATTGTTTAGTGTTGTACGTTTGTGAGATAGTCACTGTGTCCTGATTAAGGGATCTGGTGATTTGAGGCCCTTTCCCACATGTGAGTTAGCGGTTACTGAGGCGCAGTAATGCAGGCGCAGTCGGGGGGCCGTTGATGGACTCCAGGCCTGTTTGCTGTTGCAGCATCACCCTTGGTGGGTTTGGAGCGGACCGCTTCTACCTGGGCCAGTGGCGGGAAGGCCTCGGCAAGCTCTTCAGCTTTGGGGGCCTGGGAATATGGACGCTGCTCGACGTCCTGCTCATTGGAGTCGGCTACGTGGGACCAGCAGATGGCTCTTTGTACATTTAGCTGCAGTTGCGCGCTTCAGAGGGGAGCAGTGCTTAGAAAACAGCCTCTTCCCTGTAGGAGTCCATGTGCTGTGAATGGTGTATGTGTATGTTTTTAATGTACAGCATCTGTACTTTGCCTGCCTTGATGAAGGTAAAATAAAAAACACTGAACTGTGTTTATCTGGAATTTGTTTTTATTTGCCTGAAGTCTATTTTTTTTTCCGTGAAAAAATTTAAACATACTTAAACTAGAAGAACAACCTGTGCAGCGACTGAAAATCTGTTCAATTCGTAGACTTGAGTTTTATATTGCTTACCTCAAACTGTGCCACATGTATCTCCAGCCTGAGTGTCATCTGCCGTAAAGAGCTTTTCAACTATAATTGCAGAAAGTGGGAAATGTTTTTATTCTTTAGCTAAATAAGATTACCTAAATTTTCAGTCGTCTCTGAGCTTTGCAGTGTAATGTCTATGGAGTCTGGTCTTCATATATGACTGTTTGAAGTAAACTGCAGAAATTTTGTGTCTGGTTCCTGTGATTGGAATTTTGTTAGTAATATAAAATGTTGCAAGAGTACTGGAGAATTAATAAAACTACAAGTTACTTTAAAAATTTTGCAGACTTCTTCCTGTTATGTTTTTTATATTAAAACATAATCTTGAATAATCCTAGCAACTTTTATTATTAAGAAGTATAATATTTATTTTTCAGGGCATTACTCCATTCTAATAGATATAATTGGCTGGCTCATTAACACACTGGAAGTGTTAAAAAATGTGTTGGTGTGATAAATGGTTTTGAGTCTTTGTAAGATCTGTTGTAGACCCTTTCTTGGAAATAAAAACATTTATTAATCCAAAATTTTTTTAATTAACTTTTTTTTATTCAAGTATAGTTGATTTACAGTATTTCAGACTGATTCAGTTATGTTTATATGTGTATATGTATACACATATATGTGTGTGTATTTTTTCAGATTCTTTTCCATTGTAGGTTACAAGATATTGAATATAGTTCGCTGTGCTGTACAGTAGGTCCTTGTTAGTTATCTATTTTATATATAGTAGTGTGTATATGTTAATTCCAAATTCCCAATTTATCTCTCCCCACCTTTCTGCTTTGGTAACCATAAGTTTGTTTTCTATGTCTGTGAGTCTATTTCTGTTTTGTAAATAAGTTCGTTTGTATGTTTTTTTTAAGATTCCACATATAAGTGATATCGTATGATTTTTGTCTTTCTCTGACTTCACTTAGAATGATAATCTCTAGGTCAGTCCATGTGGCTGCAAATGGCATTATTTCATTCTTTTTTATGGCTGAGTAATATCCCACTGTATATATGTACCACATCTTCTTTATCCCTTCCTCCGTCAATGGACACTTAGCTATTGTAAGTAGTGCTGCTATGAACTTGGCTATTGTATATAGTGCTGCTGTGGACATTGGGGTACATGTATCTTTCCGAATCAGGGTTTTCATCTTTTCTGGTTATATGCCCAGGAGTGAGATTGCTGGATCATATGGTAACTCTTTTTAGTTTTTTAAGGATGCTCCATACTGTTCTCCATAGTGGCTGCACCAATTTATATCCCCACCAACAGTGCAAGAGGGTTCTCTTTTCTCCACACCCTCTCCAGCATTTATTATTTGTAGACTTTTTGATGATATCCATTCTGACCGGTGTGAGGTGATACGTCATTGTAGTTTTCATTTGCATTTCTCTAATAATTAGTGATGTTGAGAATCTTTTTATGTGCCTGTTGGCCATCTGTATGTCTTCTTTGGAGAAATGACTATTTAGGACTTCTGCCCATTTTTTTTGATTGGGTTGTTTGATTTTTTGACATTGAACTGTATAAGCTGTTTGTATATTGTGGAAAATATATACCTTGTTGGTTGCATCCTTTACAAATATTTTCTCCCAGTCCATAGGTTGCCTTTTGATTTTGTTTATGGTTTCCTTTGCTGTGCAAAAGTTTTTAAGTTTAATTAGGTCCCTTTTGTTTATTTTTGCTTTTGCTTCCATTACTTTAGGAGTAATTCCAAAAAAATATTGCTACAATTTATGTCAAAGAGTGTTCTGCCTATGTTTTCCTCTAGGAGTTTTATAGTTCATTTAGGTCTTTAATCCATTTTGAGTTTATTTTTTGTATATGGTGTTGGAGAATGTTCTGATTTCATTCTTTTACATGTAGCTCTCCAGTTTTCCCAGGACCACTTATTGAAGAGACTGTCTTTTTTTTCCATTGTATATTTTTGCCTCCTTTGTTGTAGATTAACTGACCATAAGTGCAGGGGTTTATTTCTGGGCTCTCTATCCTGTTCCACTGATCTATGTGTCTGTTTTTGTGTTCATTACCATACTGTTTTAATGACTGTAGCTTTGTAGCAAGTCAGGGAGCGTGATTCCTCCAGCTCCATTCTTCTTTCTTAAGATTGTTTTGGCTACTTGTTCTAGTTCTGTGAAAAATGCCATTGGTGATTTGATAGGGATTTCATTGAATGTATAGATTGCCTTGGGTAGTATAGTCATTTCGACAGTATTGATTCTTCTAATCCAAGAACATGGTATATCTTTTCATCTGTTTGTGTGGTCTTCCATTTATTTCATCAGCATCTTACAGTTTTCAGAGTATGGGTCTTTTGCCTCCTTAGGTAGGTTTATTCCTAGGTATTTTATTCTTTTTGATGTGATGATAAGTGGGATTGTTTGCTGAATTTTTCTTTCTGATATTTCATTGTTAGTGTATGGAAATGCAACAGATTTCTGTGTATTGATTTTGTATCTTTACCAAACTTATTGATGAGCTATAGTAGTTTTCTGGTAGCATCTTTAGAATTTTCTGTATATAGATCATGTCATTTGCAAACAGTGACAGTTTTCCTTCTTTTCTGATTTGGATTCCTTTTATTTCTTCTTCTTCTCTGATTACTGTGGTGAGAACTTCCAAAACTGTGTTGAATAAAAGTAGTGAGAGTGGACATCCTTGTCTTGTTCCTGATCTTAGAGGGAATGCTTTCAGTTTTTCGCCATTGAGAATGATGTTAGCTGTGTGTTTGTCATATATGGCCTTTATTATGTTGAGGTATGTTCCCTCTATACCCACTTTCTGGAGAGTTATCATAATAAATGGATGTTGAATTTTGTCAAAAGCTTTTTTGCATCTATTGAGATCATGTTTTTTATTCTTCAGTTTGTTAATAGGGTGTATCACGTTGACTGATTTGTGGGTATTGAAAAATCCTTGCATCTGAGGGATGAATCCCACTTGATCATGTTGTATCATGCTTTTTAATATGTTGTTGAATTCTTTTTGCTAGTATTTTGTTAAGGATTTTTACATCTATGTTCATCAGTGATACCGGCCTGTAATTTTTTTTGTGTGTGTAGTATCTTTGGTTTTGGTATCAGGGTGATGTTGGCCTCATATAATGTGTTTGGTTGTGTTCCTTCCTCTGCAATTTTTTGGAATAGTTTCAGAAAGATAGGTGTTAACTCTTCTCTAAATGTTTGATATAATTCACCTGTGAAGCCATCTAGTCCTGGACTTCTGTTTGTTGGGAGTTTTTAAATCACAGATTCAATTTCAGTACTTGTGATTGGGCCATTCATATTTTCTATTTCTTCCTGGTTCAGTCTTGGGAGGTTGTACCTTTCTAAGAATTTGCTCATTTCTTCTAGGTTGTCCATTTTATTGACATATAGTTGTTTGTAGTAGTCTCTCATGATCGTTTGTATTTCTGTGGTGTCAGTTGTAACTTTTCTCCTTTTTTGTTTTTGATTTTATTAATATGGGCCCTCTCCCTTTTTTCTTGATGAGTCTAGCTAAAGGTTCATCAATTTTGTTTCTCTTTTCAAAGAAGCAGGTTTTAGTTTTGTTGATCTTTTCTTTTTTTAAATTTGTATTTCATTTATTTCTGCTCTGATCTTTATGATTTCTTTTACTAAGTTTGGGTTTTGTTTTTCTTTCTCCAGTTGCTTTGGGTGTAAGGTTAGGTTATTTACTTGAGTTTTTCTTGTTTCCTGAGATAAGCTTGTAACACTATAAACTTCCCTGTTAGAACTGCTTTTGCTGTGTCTCATAGGTTTTGGATTATTGTGGTTTCGTTTTTGTGTGCCTCTAGGTGTTTTTTGATTTCCTCTTTGATTTCTTCAGTGATCCACTGGTTGTTTAGTAGCATATTGTTTAGCCTCCATGTGTTTGTGTTTTTTGCAAGCTTTTTCTTGTGCTTGAGTTCTAGCCTTGTAGCATTGTGGTCAGAAAAGATGGTTGATATTCAATTTTCTTGAATTTACCGAGACTTGCTTTGTGACTCAGTATGTGATCTGTCCTGGAGAATGTTCCGTGTGCAGTTGAAAAGAATGTGTATTCTCTTGGTTTTTGGTGGAGTGCTCTATAAATATCAGTTACGTCCATCTGGTCTAATGTGTCATTTAAGGCCTGTGTTTCCTTATTGATTTTCTGTCCATTGATGAAAGTGGGGTGTTAAAGTCCCCCACTATTACTATGTTACTGTCAGTTTCTCCCTTCATGGCTGTTAGCATTTGCTTTATTGAGGTACTCCTGTGTTGGTTGTATATGTACTTACAATTGTTACATCTTCTTTTTGGATTGATCCCTTGATCATTATGTAGTGTCCTTCCTTGTCTCTTGTAACAGTATTTTAAAGTCTATTTTGTCTGATATGAGTATTGCTACTCCAGCATTCTTGTGATTTCCATTTGCATGGAATACCTTTTTCCATCCCCTCACTTTCAGTTGTATGTGTCTCTAGGTCTGAAGTGGGTCTCTTATAGACAGCATATATACAGGTCTTGTTTCTGTATCCATTCAGTGTATTTCTTTTGGTTGGAACATTTAGTCCCTTTACGTTTAAGGTTATTATTGGTATGTATGTTATTTTCATTTTATTGTTTTGGATTTGTAGGTCTTTTTGAGTTTTAATAACAATTTCCCTAGAAACATTTACAAATTTTTAGCATTTCTCCATTTAAATTGGATATCTGAGTGTTACTTTTTAAACATCTGTGTCAGTAGCCAGCAGACTTAACCAGACTATCAGATCTTTAGCTATAAAATATTTTTTGAGAATATCTCCATAAATCTCAGG
Organism: Leucopleurus acutus; assembly: GCF_964270905.1. Classification (NCBI taxonomy): domain Eukaryota; kingdom Metazoa; phylum Chordata; class Mammalia; order Artiodactyla; family Delphinidae; genus Leucopleurus; species Leucopleurus acutus. Next base: position 173,200,984 of record NC_139142.1, read on the forward strand.
TGACAAAAACATGTTTCTTCACCAGAATAAATTACAGTTTACCTGAAAAGGGAACTGAATTATTTGGTGCAATAACTTGCCCTTTAGGAATCAAGAATCTTGTCTGGGGCTTCCCTGGTGGCGCAGTGGTTGAGAGTCCGCCTGCTGATGCAGGGGACACGGGTTCGTGCCCCGGTCCAGGGAGATGCCGCGGAGCGGCTGGGCCCGTGAGCCGTGGCTGCTGAGCCTGTGCGTCTGGAAGCTGTGCTCCGCAACGGGAGAGGCCACAACAGTGAGAGGCCCGTGTACCGCAAAAAAAAAGAAAAAAGAATCTTGTCTGTGCAGGTGTGTTGGTCTGGTTGAATAGCAGTTCCAGCTCTGGCCACTAGGTGGGGCATCCCCATTACCGTTGCTTTCCCATCATATTCCCAGAAACAGCCAATCTTGACTTGTCGTCCGCCCCCGCCGCCCCCCCACCCCGGAACTTGACCCTGGGCACAGAGCAGGGCTGCACTTCCAGGTGGGCAGCCCAGTTTGCACGGGACTTTCTTTTCTAAAGACAGCACACTTTCTTACCCGACATGGGTACATGAGACTCTTGGCTTGAGCTGGTATTTCTTTAGAGGAGGACCTGTTCCTGCCAGGAAGCAGCCCCTTTGCTAATTATAATAAAGATTTCCCCAGAATCCCCTCAGTACTCGGCTCCACGTAGAAGAGGATCTCCACTGCTGTGCTCCCACACAAGGAGGAGCGGGGGAGTGATGGGAATTGCTGGCTGTTCCTGGTGTTCATGGGAGAGGTATGTATCTTGACCATTGACCATCTGTATGCTTTGTGGGCTGAGTTAAAAAACGAAGCTCCAGCATTTGAAAGGCGAAAGCTGAAATGATTCTGAATCCACAAGAGGAGATGGATGAACTTGTTCCTAAATCCTAAGAAAGTTTTTATATGGGGATAGTCTTTGGAACCTAAAGGATGTAAGCAAATCAGGGATTCTTCCTGTCAAGGATTTGATGGAGCTGATGGCCTCAGAGAGTTAGCAGGAAGATGAAGAGATTCCCAAATTTATGAGTGAGGAACTCATACATGCGTCCCTAAAAGGAAGTGTAACAGAGCTACATGTTCAAAGGGCACCAGAGAGGTGGATGTAATCTCTAGCCAGTTCCATGAGCCTCTGCTGGCTGCAAACTGTCTTGTTTGGGTCTGACCTTTAGGCTCTGTTCCCGTATGCTGGGAGCTCAGATCAGAGGCTGTGAGATGGGGAAGCTCGTCACAGGCTGGGAACCGTATTAGTCACCAAGCTCTGTTGACGGTTCTCTGGAAATTGAGAATTATCACTGCAGCATGCTGTGTGTCATTACTTTGTCTTATGAATGGCTGCCTTGCTTTGTTAGCCTTCTTCTTCCACTTGCCCCAGTAACTCCTGGTGGGCAGGTGCTGTTATTTATTTCTCCCCCGTCGTCCCCAGCACAGTGTTGTGCACACAGTGGCCCTCATATTTGCTGAGTGAGTTAATGCCATGAGAGTCTTGCAGGTACTGAAGCACCTGAGTGGGATTCTGGGCCCTGGCAGTTGAGGTGGCTGCAGGGTGGTAATATACAGAAATTGGCTCTAACTAAATATTGGCCATAGCACCACGTGAATCCGATTCCTGCAAATTGCTGGGCAGCAACTGGTTTATGGTGCTTATAAAAAGAGATTTTTAAAAGGTTTTGTGCTTCAGGATTTAAAAATGTAAAATTGTCTTCTCTGTGCCACACAACTTTGTTTCCCTATCCTTTTTAAATACTTTGTGCTAGAATTGATATTATTTATTTTTGGCACATCATCAAGTAAGGAATTTGCAAGTGATTCTAATTCATCCCGTAAGCAATGAGTGGAAAACAATCTCTACTTTTCAAATACATCAGGAGAGCTTTAAAATGCAGGCGGATTCCTTCACTCACGCTCTAAAGCTTCCCCTCTGTCCAGGCTACAGAGTGTGAAGTGTCACAAGGATGTTAGAGGGTTTGCAATTTGGTATAAATTCTTGGATTTAAAGTATTGAAATTAACTTCTATAAACATGCTTTTATGTGAAATGAAGCCTTGATTGAGACACTTGGGCGTAATTTACTAAGAGGCTCCAGGAGAGCAGGACTCTGGTTCTCTGCTGTACCCCAACTGCGAGAGCCCACAGTAGGTGGGCACACAGTAGGTGCACAGTGACTGTTTGATGAATGAATAATGGGGAATCTCCTGGAGTAAGCTAAAGACCTAAACGTATTGCTAAGAGTTTCTGGTAGAGTGGAGAGAGCAGCTGGGTCGCAACATCTCCCTTTTCAAACACTCAGTGACATGAACACAGTAGTTAAACTGGAGCCTCCTTGCCACAGAAAACAAGCAAACAAATGAATAAGCCCAGCAGCAAACAAGGAAAAAGGCAACCAAATAAAAAACATACAAAAATGACAAGAAAAAAAAAGTATTGCTCAGGTGTGCCAGGCTACTCCTGCAAATGGCCTTGGTGAGTCAGCAAAATCCAGGAACTCTGACTCACAAGAGTGACTGGTTGGGAGAAGAGGGATATCCTTATCTTTTCCAGTTACTTCAGGGGGTAGGGTGTGTGAAAAGGGCTGTTGAGGAGAAACTGATGAGAGGACTGACTCTCCGATGGAAGTGGGGGTTTCACGCTGAGCCAGAGAACGGATCCAGAGCCCAGGATGGCCCCCAGGGATCATGACATCACCTCCTACCCAGGGGACAGGAAACATTGCTGAGGTCACTTTGAAAACCTTAGTGAAGAGGCCGGAGACCAGATATTCTAGCAAAAATAGTTGAGCTCTTCCCTGCCTCGCCTCTGGCTATCACGCTCCCAAACATTCAGTAGGATGCAAAATAACAGCTTTCAAACTGCTCAGAGAGAAAAAATAAATAGGGTAATTTGCTCACCCGATATCATGAAGTTGCCCACATAAGAGAACACAATAAAAAGAAATGACAGTGCTTCACACCCACCAGAATGACTGTAACAGGAAAGAGAGACAATAACAAGAATTAGGATATGGAAAACTCGGAACCCTCATACACTGCTGGTGGGAATGGAAAATGATGCAGCCACTTTGGAAAACAGTCTGGCAGTTCTTAAAAATTTTTAAACATAGAATTACTGTTTTTGACTCAGCAATTCTAGATATATGCCCAAGAAAAATGAAAATATATGTACACACAAAAACTTGTTTATAGCAGCAATATCCATAATAGTCAAAAGTGGAAACAAGCCAGATATCCATCAACTGATGTGTTAACAAAATGTGGTCTATCAATACAATATAACAGTATTCGGTCGTAGAAAGGAATGAAGTACTGATACATGCTAAAACATGGATAAACCTCAAAAACTTGATGCTAAGTGAAAAAGGTATATTTTAGGCTGGTGAACTTTATGGTATGTAAATTATCTCAATAAAGCTCAACAATTGGCACAGCAACTGTGTATACTATTGCAGGGGGAATGGGAGAATACAGAAGAAATAGAGGAAGGAACATAGGCTTCAAAAAAAGAGGAAGAGCCCATCTTGAAGAAAACATGACCCAGGAAATAGAAGAAAAGCCCCTGCAAATTTTTTGTGCTATAGAGCACATAAGCGTATTCCTTTGTTCAGCAAATAGATGCTGCGGTGTTAGTATATGACATGCACCATTCTGGGCACTGGAGATAGAGCAGGGAGCAAGTTCTTCCTGTTGCAGAGCTTCCATTCTTATGTTTAAATGTGTAAGTACAAGGCTATTGATTCCATTGGACCTCTTCTCTCATGGAAGGGATATTAATTCATCCTCATGGAATAGACACATACTCTGGATGTGGATTTGTCTCCCTAGCCTTGTTTACTGCTTCACACAAGATTGCTTCTGCTCAAAGAACTCATTTCACAGCAAAACACATGGGGCACCAAGTGTGAGGTCATGCTCAGAAAGGGAAAAATGGCCCCAGTAATAACCAGGCTGTGATTTTTAACCTCTAAATATAAAAAATGCTCAGAATACAAGCCATACTCCTCCCTACCACCTTTTCACCCCCCAGGTTCTTAAGGTGGAAGCTTGGGTCATTGATTTGAGACACTTGTCTTTTTCTAATACAAGTATTTAATGCTATAAATTTCCCTCTAAACTTGTGTACATCTCATGAATTCCATTGTGTACAATTAAAAATATTTTATAATTCTTCTTTCAACTTCCTCTTTGACCCAAGGATCATTTTTAAATGTACTGTTTAGCTTCCAAATATTCGGGAATTTTCAAGATATATTTTTGTAATTAGTTTCTAGTTGAATTTCATTGTGGTCAGAGAATAAAATTTGTATTTTAATTTTAAAAAACTTGTTAGTTTGCTTTATGGCTCAAAATATGGTCTTTCATGCTGAATATCATGTGTACTTGAAAAAAGTGTGTACTGTTCCAGGTAATGTGTTTTATAAATGTCAGATCAAGTTGGTTGGTAGTATTTTTCAGCATTTTTATATATTTACAAATATTCTATCCACTTGTTCTGTCAGAAGTGACAGAAGAGTGTTGTAGTCTCCAACTATAATGATAGGTTTGTATTTCTCATTTCAATTCTCTCAATTTTTGCTTATGTATTCTAATACTTAGCTGTTACATATATGCATTTAGGATTGTGATAACTTTATAGGTGTCATAAAATATGCATAATACAAAATTTACCATTTTAAGTGTACAGTTCAGTGGCATTAAGTACATATACATTGTTGTGCAACTCTCACCACAATCCAGAACTTTTGCATCTTCCCAAAATGAAATTCTGTGCCCATTAAACAACTCCTTATTCTCCCCCTTCCCTGCCAAACACCATTCTATCCTTATGTAATAGGGAGCATACAGTATTTGTCCTTTTGTGACTTACCATTATGTCTTCAAAGTTCATCCATGTTGTAGCATGTGTCAGAATTCATTCTTTTTTAAGGCTGTCCATTGCTTGTCCATTCATCTGTTGATGGAAATTTGGGTTGTTTATGCCTTTTGGCTGTTGTAAATAATGCTGCTGTGAACACTAGTATACAGACATCTGTTTGAATCCCTGTTTGAATTATTTTGGATATATGCCCAGAAGTGAGATTGTTGGATCATATGTTCTATGTCTAATTTTTGAGGAATGTGTGATGTTTTCTTGATGAATTGACTCCTTTATTATCATGAAATGTTCCTCTTTATCCCTGGTAATATTCTTTGTTCTGAAGTCTACTTTTCTGATATGAATATAACCACTATTATACTAATGTTATACTATTTATTATTAGTGTTTGCTTAGTATATCTTCTTCCATCCTTTTACTTTTATAACATATCCATGTCTTTATATTTAATTGAATTCCTTCTAGATGCATATGTTGGGTTTTGATTTTTCATCTAATCTGACAATCTCTGCCTTTTTTTTTTTTTTTTTTTTTTGCGGTACGCGGGCCTCTCACTGCTGTGGCCTCTCCCATTGTGGAGTACAGGCTCTGGACACGCAGGCTCAGCGGCCATGGTTCACAGGCCCAGCTGCTCCGTGGCACATGGGATCTTCCCAGACTGGGGCACGAACCCATGTCCCCTGCATCGGCAGGCGGACTCTCAACCACTGCACCACCAGGAAAGCCCAATCTCTGCCTTTTAATTGGGGATTTTAGACCATTTACATTTAATATCACTAGTGATAGAATTGGATTTAAGTCTACCAGTTTGTTAGTTGTTTGCATTTGTTCCATCTGTTCCTTGTCCTCTTTTTCATATTTTCCTGCCTACTTTTGGCTTAGTTGAATTAAAAAAAATTATTTTCAGCCATTTTTCCTCAAATATTTTTTCAGATTCATACTCTTTCTCCTCTTTCTCTGAGACTCCAGTGATACAAATGTTAGATGTTTTGGGTATTGTCCCACAGGTTCCTGAGGCACTGTTCTTCTCCTTTTTTTTTTTTTAAGTCTATTTTCTCTCTGTTGTTCAGATTGGAAATTTCTATTGATTGGTCTTTGCGTTCACTGATTCTTTCCTCTACCATCTCCAGTTTACTGTTGAGCCTGTCCAGTGAGTTTTTAATTTCAATTATATTTTTTAGTTATATAGTTTCCCTTTTGTTCTTTTTTTATATCTTCTATTTATTTGTTGGAATCTTCCTATTCTTTATTTAAGAGTGTACATAATTGCTCATTGAAGCATTTTTATCATGGCTGCTTTAAATCCTTGTCAGGTTAATTCCAACCTCCAAGTAATCTCAGTGTTGGTGCCTTTTGATTACCTTTTCTCATTCAGGTTGTGGTTGCCCCAGTTCTTGGTGTGGCAAGTAAATTTGTACCCTGGGCATTTCTGGTATTGTGTTGCAAGACCTGTTTGATCTTTTTCCTGTTTAAATCCTTTTTCTTTCTGGGTGTGGTGTGCAGGTCCAGCTCGGGGTGCATGCAAAGCTTCCTGCAGGGCTTTTTTGACTCCTCCCTGACAGTGGAGTGTTGGCTCATTGCCTCGTTGCAGGTGGATGTAACCTAATCCCAGGACCCCTGGTAGGACAAGCTGCTGTGATACGAACTACCTGTAGAGGGCCATGTGGCAGGGAGCAGTGGGCAGCCTGTAGGAGCTGAGGGCCTCAGTCCTATAACTGCAAGGAATTGAATTCTTCCAACAACCATGTGAGTTTGGAAGAAGGCCCCAAGATCCAGAAAGGAGCACAGCCCCACTGGCACTTGATTGCAGCCTGGTGAGAGCCTGAAACAGAGTGTGCAGCTAAGCCACCCCAGACTCCTGATCCACGTATGTTGTTTTAAACTATCCACATTTACAGCCACAGAAAACTGACACGCCCTTTCTGCTCTTTCTCATTCCTCATGTTCCAGGTTTCCTTCCGTTGTCATTTCCTTTCTGTCTGAAGAACTTCCTTTAGCATTTTTTTTTTCACTAGAGCAGGTCTGCTGACAACAAATTTCTTAGGTTTCCTTCATCTGAGAATTTCACCTTCATTTCTGAAACACAGTTTTGCTGAATATGGAATTCTGGGTGACAGCTTTTTTCTCTCACACTTGAAAAATGCTTCCTTCTCGCATTCATGATTTTTAATGAGAAACATACTGTCATAGGAATAGTTTTACTGTTCACATCAGGTAACACATCATTTTTTTCTGGTGGCTTTCAAGATTTTTTCTTTGTCTCTAGTTTTCAGAAATTTAATTATGATGTATCCAGGCATGGATTTCTTTGGGTTTATCCTGTTTAGGGTTTGCTTCTTCAAATTTGGTAAGATTTCAGTCATTATTTCTTTAAATACTTTTTCAGCATTACACTCATTCTTCTCTCCCGCTGGGTCTCTGATGACATGAATGTTAGATTATTTTGTTATTGTCCCACATGTTTCTGAGATTCTATTCATTTTCAAAATCTATTCTCTCTCTGTTGAAATCAGATAATTTCAATTTTTCTGTCTTCAGGTTCATTGATTCTTTCTGATGTCATATCCACCTGCTGTTCAGCCCATTCATTGAGTTTTTAAATTTCACTTATTTTTCATTTCTCAAGTTTTTATTGGTTCTTCTTAAGTCTATTTCTTTGCCTAGAGTTTCTGTTTTTTCTCTTTTCTCAGTGTTAGTATCTGTTTGGGAACATTTTTACGAGAGCTTCTATCAAATTCTCATCAGGTAATTGTAGCATCTGTATCATCTTGATGTTGATGTCTGCTGATTGTTTTTTCCCATTTGAGTTGAGATTTTCTGGGTCTCAGTATGATGAGTAATTGTGGAATGTGCCAGGACAAATTGAGTGTGAGTTTATGAGATTCTGGTTTGCATTTCAGTCTGCTTTCAGCAGGCTCTCAGCCTCTTTGGGTTCCAAGTACATGTCCTGGCACACTTCTGTGGGTCATGCTTCAGATGCCAGTGTGGTTTGTAGTGCTGTCCTGCCCAGCCATGTGCTGCCCAGAGGCCAACCTGAAACGAGAGCAGCATTTGACCTTGAGTTCAGTTCTCCAGTCTTCTGATGTGTTCATTCTGGTTGGTCATGCATGGGCTGCTTGGGGGTCTGCCCAGGACTTCATGCACAGATTTAAGTATCCCTGTCTCCTGCACTGTTCTCTCTGTAATCCTCACCCCCTCTGATGGGGTGGGGAGCAGGTGCTGCCTCCTTGTTCCTGTTTGCTTAGTGCACGTGGGGCTCTCACAGTCTCTGCAGCTGATGTGCTACTTGGTGGGGAGGAGACTACTTGTGTGCTGGCGTTTGCTTAGTGCAGAGCAGAAATGGTAATGGGGACCCCTCCACAGTGTGTGCAGTGCGGGGGGTATGGAGTGGGAGCTGCGCCTCTGCTCATATTAGTGTGGGACAGAATGGTCGACAGGGTTCACCCCAGAGTCTGCCCACAGTCCCACTGTGCTAATGGAAAGCAGGGGTGGTCACAGGGCTCCCCCTCAGTTTCCACAGCCCTGCCCCACTGGGGAGGGGGGCCTCCTGGTCAGCATAGGGCAGGGATGGTCACAGGGCTCTGCCTGCCGTCCCTGTGGCTACAGTGTTGGGTAGGGGTGGGGGATGGAGTAGCTTTTTTGAGGTTTCATCTGGAGTAGAGTGGGTTCCATCCTGCAGGGCTGCCCTTTATCAAGGCTTTGGGCCAGAGAGAAGAGGCTTTCCTTGGAGCTTGTTGGTCTGTGCTTGCTGGCATTTCTGGGTTGTGGACCCCTCCAACTCTTGGGCGAGAATCTGTAGGAGGAACACCCTGCCTGCTTGGTCTTCAAGTCAAGGTCCCTGCCGCCCACCTTCTCTTCTGCACCCCTCAGAGTCTTCTGCCAGCTGCTCTGTGTATCTGTGGAGAGTTTTATTTGCAGACAGTATGAGGAATAGGGTGAAATGTGTATTTTGTCTGGAATTCACAGAAGCTGTGGATTATCTTTCATTGTGACTTAAAGTAAGAAAAGTCTTCTGTAGTTAACCTCCATTTTTGCCATTTCTGGTGGCCCTCGTTTCTTTGTTGATTGATTTTCTCTCTGTCATCATATCCATGTAATAAAGAGTAAGTCTCCATTTTTGATGTTGGGCTATCTCCAGCTTTCAAGCCCCACTCCTCTTTCTTCCCTTTTGGCTCCACATCTGAGGAAAAGCCAGTAAGGTAATGATGAGAAAACCTGGTTACTTGCTCCAGAAGTGCCAGCAGGAAGTTCACAGTGTGCGAGCCCCAGCCCGAGGACCTGAGCCCTTTCCTCGGCCCAGCGTCACTAGCCCTGCACTGCTCGTGCCATTTGGCCTGGCTGGCTGGCCCCTGCCCTCCTCTCCTCAGGAAAGCTCATGGGTAATAAATCTTCCCATATCTTCTTGGTGCCCGTGGCCTTACGAGTCTCAACATCTCAGCTCTCCCACCTCTGTGGGGTGACTGTCAGACACTCCTTCTGCCCCAAGGACTCTGTTAACATATCTTGTAATGCAGGTCTGCTGTCAGTGAATTCTATAAGCTGTTGTTTGTTTGAAAATGTCTTTGTTTTCCCGTAATTTTTGACAGATATTTGCACTGAGTGTAGAACTCTGAGTTGACGGGTTTTCCTTTCAGCCACTCTGTTGTCTTTGCCCTGCACAGTTTCTGATCAGAAGTGTCCTGTAACTCTTATCTTTGCTCCTCTGTGTGTAATGTTCCCTCTTTCCTCCGGCTGCCTTCAAGCTTTTCCTTCTGTTTTCTTTAAAACAGTTTTTTTCCTCCAGTTTTATTGAGATATAATAGAGAAATAGCACTGTATAAGTTTAAGGTATATGGAATAATGATTTGACTTACACACACACCATGAAATGATGACCACTATAAGTATGGTGAACATCCATCATCTCACATAAATACAAAATAAAAGAAAAAGAAAAAAATTTTCTTGTGATTGATGACTCAGGATTTACTCTCTTAGCAACTTTCGCTTATAATGTAAGCAACGTTACTTCTAGTCATCACATTATAAAGCTTTTCTTCTCATCTTTCAGCAGGTTGACCATGATGTGTATAGGTGTATGTGGGCCTTTTTTTGGTTGGTGTTGAGTTTTCTTTTTCTTTTTTCTTTTTATTTTTTGTACTTGTTCCTTTTAGAGTCCTCTGTATTCTTAGAGCTGTGGTTTAATGTTTATCCTTATTTTTGGAAAATTCTTGACTGTTACCTTCTTCAAATAGTTCTTCTCTTCAAATTCTCCCTCTTCTTCTGTCACTCCAGTTATGTGTATGTTAGACCGTCTGGCGGTTCCTACAGGCCTGGAGTGCTCTGATTTGCTTTCGCCACGTCATTATCCTTGTTTCAGTTCACTTAATTTCTATTGACCCATGCTCAAGCTGGTTGATTTTTCCAAAGTGATATTCATTCTGCTCGTGTGCCTGTCACAAGAATTTTCCATTTCTGCCATCATATAGTTCATTTCTAGCATTTCTGTTTTACTCTTTCTCACAGTTTTTATCTCTCTGGTGAAATTTCCCAACAGTTTCAGTTATCTGGGTCATCAAATCTATTTCCATTGATTGCTTTATCTCTAGATTGTTTTCTCATACTTATTTTTTACTTTCTTGAAATTGTAATTTTTTTGATTGTATGCTAGACCTCATGTGTACAAGGACAGTACAGACTGAGGTAAACTGTATTTACACCTGTGCTAGCATGCCTCTTCTGTCTGGGTTTTAGTGTGTGACGTTGAGTCAATTTATTTAGGGGTTGAGCTGGATTTAGGTTTTGTTGTTTCATTGCTACTGTCAGTGCAGCTAAGGCTTCTACTTTCTCTAAATGTGGATGGTTTTCCCTTGTGCTTACGGGGGTGCTGAGGTTCCAGGTGGTTTTTCTCAGTGGTTCTGATGCTTCCTTCACCTGTAGATGTTCCTGAATTTCTGTGCGACCGAGGGGAGCACTTGCCTCTTCTTCAGGGATAGCGGGCCACTACTTGTTTCTCAGCATGAAGTTTATGGTGAGAGGGGGATTCCTCTGATGTCTTGGTCCAGCTCATTCTTAGATCCTAAATCTCAGTGTGGGGCTTCCTGCCCCTCTTTCCCATGGCAACCCAAATCTGCCTTGTATCTGTGTTGATTCTGGACAGGAGTTTCCTGCTCCTCCTCCCTCTGCCTGGTATTGATCTAAGGTCCTGGGCCCTAAATGGTTTCTTGTCTTTCCCCAGAAGTAGGACGTTTTACTCCCGCAGTAGTAATGGGTCTTTCCCTGTGTCCTTGGGGCAAGAGGTTTCTGACTTCTCTCCCAGAGGCAGATGGGTTTTAGCTCTCTGTCTTCGAAAGCAATGGATTTTTACCTGTGCCCTGTGGGTGGCTTTGGTGCCATTCCCTCAGTTCATAGGAGGGATGGATCCAGGGAAGGGGTGGGTCCATGCCCATCCTTCCCCGGCTCCTGCCCTGCTCCTAGTATTTCCGTTGCAAGCACTCTTGCTGGATTCCTCAGCTGTTCCAAACGTACATGCAAGCCCACACTTGGCCTTTAAAGATTTGCTAACGTTTTAGCTGAGATCTCCATCCCCCAAGGCAGCCCCGTGTTTCTCGTGGTCTTCACATAAGGGAACAGGTAGCAGCCACGTTTCCCCTGGAGGCTCTGCCCCTCCTTTGGAAATCACCGTATTTGGTTGTCACGCAACCTCACATCTCTAATAGATTCAAGAAAGATGATCATTTTTGTAGACCACCAGATTTTTCTCATTGTTATTTGCAGCTTTCTACTTCCTACATGGAAGCAGAAATTAGATGTTTTAAATCAAAATTACAAACTCACCTTCATTTATCTGCATTTATCAAGAACATTGCATGAATTTTTTTCCAATTATAAAATGACTTTCAAAGAGTTTCCCAGCCACATTTAGAAGCTAAAAGCTGTGAATGATCTGCTTTTCTTATTTTGTAACCTAGTAACCAACATTATTAATGAATATCAAAGTTAAGTTTTTTTCCGTTTGAAAAAATTTGAGTCAACATATAGAAGGTTGGGCTTCCCTGGTGGCTCAGTGGTTGAGAGTCCACCTGCCGATGCAGGGGACACGGGTTCGTGCCCCGGTCCAGGAAGATCCCACATGCCGCGGAGCGCTGGGCCTGTGAGCCATGGCCACTGAGCCTGCGTGTCCGGAGTCTGTGCTCCGCAATGGGAGAGACCATAACAGTGAGAGGCCCGCGTACCACACACACACAAAAAAAACATATAGAAGGTTAACTTTTTTCTCTTTGAAAATTCTTGAGTTACAGGCAGACCTCATTTTATTGTGCTTTGCTTTAGTGCACTTTGCAGTTACTGCATTTTTTAATAAATTGGAGGTTTCTGGCAACCCTGCGTCATCAGATGATGGTGAGCATTTTTTAGCAATGAAGTATTTTTAAGGTATGTACATTGTTTTTTTAGACATACTGCTGTTGCACACTTGACAGACTACAGTAGAGGGTAAACATAACTTTTATGTGCACTGGGAAATCAAATAATCATGTGACTTGCTTTATTGCAATATTTGCTTCATTGCGGTGGTCTGGAATTGAACCTGCAATATCTCTGAGGTCGGTCGTATGCCGACATCTTCTTTTAAATTTATATAAACTGTCTGTAACCAATTAGGATAGTATCTCCTGTGGACTGTAATACACCTTATGATCTGATTTATTTTTCCTTTGTGTTAGGTCTGTTTATCTGGGCTGTTGAGTTCTGCAATGTGGACATAATGACAGACATTTTTGTGATTATTTAATGTGCCAGCTTCTGTGGGTGTGTAACTAATCACTTCAGAGCTTAGTGGCATAAAACAACCACTTACTTTAACAGATACTGTGGATTGGGAATTTGGACAAGGCACAGCAGAACGGTTTGTCTGTCCTGTCTGCCAGTGGGACTCAGGAGTGGGGACCAGAGCCACCTGGGGGCTCGTTCTCACACCTGGTGGGTCCTCTCCACAAGTCCCTCCGGGTGGTCTCTGGGGGTCTTTCCTACGGCGTGGAGGTTGGCCGCATGGACCTGGGTTCCCTGTCCTGACCTGGCTCTGAAGCCATCAGCATCATGTCCACCACAGTCCCCTCACTGAGTCAGTGACAGGGGCCCCTCAACATCTGGGGGACAGACGTAAATGCAGCTCTTATTAGGGGAGTGGGGAGATTCACGAGAAAAGCATGTAAAACTAAAATATTTCGGTGGACATTTTTAGAAAATATAATCTCCTGCAATTCATTTCCAAAGTCGTTCAAGAGATGAGGGAAAAGGGAAGGAAAGGAAGTTGTGTGGCAGCTGGCTGCAGTGACCCTGGAGCCCCTTGAGAGCACCTCAGAATTCGCTAGTTCCTGATTCGTTGTGGCTAGGAGGGGACAATTTCTAGTTATTCCTTTGTTTGCAATATTGAGAAGCGTCTCTGTTAGTAGACTTTCCACTTTGTGTTTTTAAGGACTGGTTAGCCGTGTCCCTTTTAGGGCCACGCCGATTAGCTTTCCTCATCCACAGCTTTGCATCTCCTAGCCCTTCCACAGGTGGATGGTTGGAGGAGGCCGGAGAGCCTGCCTGTTGACCCCCTTCACCCATTTGCCCCACCCTCCAACCCCCCTTCCCCTCTAGCAACCACCAATATGTTCTTTGTATCTATGAGTTTTGTTTGTTCATTTATTTTGTTTTTTTAGATTCCACATATAAGTGAAATCACACAGTATTTTCTTTTTCTCATTTAGTGTAATTCTCTTGAGGTCCATTCATATTGTTGCAAGTGGCAAGATGTCTTTCTTTTTTCTGGCTGGGTACTGTTCCATTGCATATATATACCACATCTTTAGTCATTCATCCATCAGTGAACACTTAGATTTGCATATCTTGGCTATTGTAAAAAATGCTGCAATAACGTGTGGAACTAGTATTTTCATTTTATTTAGATAAATACCTACTAGTGGAATTGCTTGATCATATGGTAGTTCTGTCTTTAATATTTGAGGTACCTCCATACTGTTCTCCATAGTGGCTGTCCAATTTACATTCCCACCAACGGTGCACAAGTGTTCCCTATTCTCTGCATCCTCACCAACACTTGTTATTTCTTGTCTTTTGCTTGATGGCCTTTCTGACAGGTGGGAGGTGATATCTCATTGTGGTTTGTTGTTGGGTTTTTTTTGGTAGAGATAGAATTGAATCTGTAGATCACTTTGAATAGTATTGACATCTTTTTTTTTTTAACATCTTTATTGGAGTATAATTGCTTTTCAATGGTGTGTTAGTTTCTGCTTTATAACAAAGTGAATCAGCTATGCATATACCATACATCCCTTATCTCCTCCCTCTTACGTCTCCCTCCCACCCTCCCTATCCCACCCCCTCTAGGTGGTCACGAAGCACCGAGCTGATCTCCCTGTGCTATGTGGCTGCTTCCCACTAGCTATCTGTTTTACATTTGGTAGTATATATAAGTCCATGCCATTCTCTCACTTCTTTCCAGCTTACACTTCCCCCTCCCCACATGTCCTCAAGTCCATTCTCTACGTCTGTCTTTATTCCTGTCCTGCCCCTAGGTTCTTCAGAACCTTTTTTTCCCTTAGATTCCATATATATGTGCTGGCATATGGTATTTGTTTTTCTCTTTCTGACTTACTTCACTCTGTATGACAGACTCTAGGTCCATCCACCTCACTACAAATAACTCAATTTCGTTTCCTTTGATGGCTGAGTAATACGCCATTGTGTATATGTGCCACATCTTCTTTATCCATTCATCTGTCGATGGACACTTAGGTTGCTTCCACGTCCTGGCTATTGTAAATAGAGCTGCAATGAACATTGTGGTACATGACTCTCTTTGAATTATGGTTTTTTCAGGGTATATGCCCAGTAGTGGGATTTCTGGGTCATATGGTAGTTCTATTTTTGGTTTCTTGAGGAATCTCCATACTGTTCTCCATAGTGGCTGTATCAATTTACACTCCCACCAACAGTGCAAGAGGGTTCCCTTTTCTCCACACCCTCTCCAGCATTTGTTGTTTGTAGATTTTTTGATGATGGCCATTCTGACTGGTGTGAGGTGATACCTCATTGTAGTTTTGATTTACATTTCTCTAATGATTAGTGATGTTGAGCATCCTTTCATGTGTTTGTTTGCGCTCTGTATATCTTCTTTGGAGAAATGTCTATTTAGGTCTTCTGACCATTTTTGGATTGGGTTTTTTTTTTTTTATATTGAGCTGCATGAGCTGCTTGTAAATTTTGCAGATTAATCCTTTGTCAGTTGCTTCATTTGCCAGTATTTTCTTCCATTCTGAGGGTTGTCTTTTCATCTTGTTTATGGTTTCCTTTGCTGTGCAAAAGCTTTTAAGTTTCGTTAGGTCCCATTTGTTTATTTTTGCTTTTATTTCCATTTCTCTAGGAAGTGGGTCATAAAGGATCTTGCTGTGATTTATATTATAGAGTGTTCTGCCTATGTTTTCCTGTATGAGTTTTATAGTGTCTGGCTTTACATTTAGGTCTTTAATCCATTTTGAGTTTATTTTTGTGTATGGTGTATGGAGTATTCTAATTTCATTCTTTTACATGTAGCTGTCCAGTTTTCCTGGCACCACTTATTGAAGAGGCTGTCTTTTCTCCATTGTATATTCTTGCCTCCTTCATCAAAAATAAGGTGACCATATGTGCGTGCGTTTATCTCTGGGCTTTCTATCCTGTTCTGTTGATCTATATTTCTGTTTTTGTGCCAGTACCATACTGTCTTGATTACTGTAGCTTTGTAGTATAGTCTGAAGTCATTGTGGTTTTAATTTGCATTTCCCTGATGATTAGTCATGTTGAGCATCTTTTCATGTGCCTGTTGGCCATCTGTATGTCTTCTTTGGAAAAATACCTATTCAGATCATCTGCCCATTTTTTAGATGGATTATTTGTTGTTTGGCTGTTGAGGTGTTTGAGTTCTTTAATTATTTTGGATAGTAACCCCATATCAGATATATGATTTGCAAATATTTTTCCCACTGTGTATGTTGCCTTTTTTATTTTGTCAATGGTTTCTTTTGCTGTACAGAAGCTTTTTAGTTCAATATAGTTCCATTTGTTTATTTTTGCTTTTGTTGCCTTTGCTTTTAGAGTCAGATCCAAAAAAATAATTGCCAAGACAGATATCAAGAGCTTATTGCCTATGTTTTCTTCTAGGAGTTTTATGGTTTCAAGTCTTTTTTTTTTTTTTTTTTTGTGGTACGTGGGCCTCTCACTGTTGTGGCCTCTTCCATTGCGGAGCACAGGCTCAGTGGCCATGGCTCACGGGCCCAGCCACTCCACGGCATGTGGGATCCTCCCGGACCGGGGCACGAACCCACGTCCCCTGCATCGGCAGGTGGACTCTCAACCACTGCGCCACCAGGGAAGCCCTGGTTTCAAGTCTTACATTCAAGGCTTTAATCCATTTTGAGTTAATTTTTGTGAATGGTGTAAGATTTTTCATTCTTTTGTATGTGGCTGTCCAGTTTTCCCAGCATCATTTATTGAACAGACTGTCCTTTCCCCATTGTGTATTCTTGCCTGCTTTGTTGTAAATTAATTGATCATATATGTGTGGATTTATTTCTGGGACATCTATTTCGTTCCATTGATTTATGTGTCTGTTTTTATGCCAGTACCATACTGTTGTGATTATATAGCTTTGTAATGTGGTTTGAAATCAGGGAGTGATTTCAGCTTTGTTCTTTCTCAAGATTGCTTTGGCTGTTTGGGCTCTTTTGTGGTTCCATACAAATTTTAGGATTGTTCTGTTTCTGTGAAAAATGCCATTGGAATTTTGATGGGGATTGCAATAAATCTATAGAATGCTTTAGGTAATATGGACATTCTAATCCATGAGCATGGAATATCTTTTCATTTATTTGTGTCTTCCCCAGTTTATTTCATCAATGTCATGTAGTTTTCAGTGTACAGGTCTTTCATCTCCTTGGTTAAATTTATTCCTAGGCATTTTATTCTTTTTGATGCGTTGTAAATTGGATAGTTTTCTTAATTTGTCTTTCTGATAGTTCTTAGTGTATAGAAACACAGCAGCTTTTCGTATATTGATTTTGTACCCTGTGACTTTACTGAATTCATTTTATTAGTTCTAACGGATTTCTGGTGGAGTCTTTCAGGTTTTCTATATATAAAATCATGTTGTCTGCTAATAGTGACAGTTTTACCTCCTCCTTTCCAATTTGGATGCCTTTTATTTCTTTTTCTTGCCTAATTACTCTGGCTAGGCCTTCCAATACTTTGTTGAATAAAAGTGGTAAGAGTGGGCATCCTTATCTTATTCCTGATCTCAGTTGAAAAGCTTTCAGCTTTTCACCGTTGAGTATGATGTTAGGTGTCATATATGGCTAGTCATATATGACTTTTATTATGGGGATATACATTCTGTCTATACACTTTGTTGAGAGTGTTTATCATAAATGGATGTTAAATTTTGTCACATGCTTTTTCTGTATCTTTTGAGATTATCATGTGATTTTTATCCTTTATTTTGTCAGTGTGATGTGTCATATTGATTTGTGGATGTTGAACCATCCTTGCATCCCTGGGATAAATCCCACTTGACTTTGATGTATGATCTTTTAAATGTATTGTTGAATTCAGTTTGCTAATATGTAGTTGAGGATTTTTGTATGTATGTTCATCAGGAATATTGGCGTGTAATTTTCTTTTTGTGGTATCTTTTTCTGGTTTTCATATCAGGATAATGCTGGCCTTGTAAATTGAGTTTGGAAGTGTTTCCTCCTCTTCAATTTTCTGGAAAGTTTTGAGAAGAATAGGTATTAACTCTTCTTTAAATGTTTGGTAGACTTTAGCAGTAAAACCTCTGGTCCTGGGCTTTTTTTGGTTGTTGTTGAGAGGTTTTTGATTACTGATTCCATATCCCTATTAGTAATTGGTCTATTCAGATTTCGTTCATGATTCAGTCTTGGAAGATTATATGTTTCTAGGAATTTTTCCATTTCTCGGTTGTCCAACTTGTTGCTGTACAGTTTTTTTTAAAGGCTTGAGAGCTGACATTTATTTTTTATTATTTTAAAAATTATTATTTATTTGGTTGTGCCGGGTCTTAGTTGTGGCAGGTGGGCTCCTTAGTTGCAGCTCTCAGGCTCCTTAGTTGTGGCACGTGAGCTCCTTAGTTGTGGCTTGCAGTCTCGTTAGTTGCGGCTCTCTGACTCCTTAGTTGGAGCACATGGGCTCCTTAATTGTGGCATGTGAACTCTTAGTTGCAGCATGCATGTGGGATCTAGTTCCCTGATCAGGGATTGAACCTGGGCCCCCTGCATTGGGAGCTTGGAGTCTTAACCACTGCACCACCAGGGAAGTCCAGTAGCTGTATAATTGTTCATAGTAACCTTTTATGATCCTTTGTATTTCTGTGGTATCAGTTATAACATCTCTTTCATTTCTGATTTTATTTATTGATTCCTCTTTTTTTTCTTGGTGAGTTTAGCTAAAGGTTTGTCAGTTTTGTTTATCTTTTCAAAAAAACAGTTTTATTGATCTTTTCTATGTCTTTTTAGTCTCTATTTCCACTCTGATCTTTGTTATTTCCTTTCTTCTACTAACTTTGGGATTTGTTTTTTCTTTTTCTAATTCCTTTAGGTGTAAAGCGAGATTGTTTGTTTGAGATATCTTGTTTAGTTCATTTAGTCTAATGTGTCATTTAAAGCCAGTGTTTCCTTATTGATTTTGACTGGATAACCTGTCCATTATGTAAGTGGGGAAAGTCCCTTACTATTATTGTGTTGCTATCAATTTCTCTCTTTAGTTCTGTTAATATTTGCTGTGTATATTTAGGTGCTCCTATGTTGGGCACATAAATATTTACAAATTTTGTATCCTCTTGTTGGACTGACCACTTTACCATTATGTAATGCCCTTTGTCTTCTATTACAGTCTTTGTTTTAAAGTATTTTATCAGATATAAGTATGGGTACCAATCTATTTTAAATTGATAGCAGCTTAAATTTGAACACATTCTAAAATTTCCCTACCCACTACATTTTATGTTTTTTTTATTTTGTGTATTCCTTAACTAATTGTTATAGTTATGGTCATTTTTACTACTGTTGTCTTTTCACCTTCCTGCTAGCTTTATAAGTGATCAATTCACTACATTTTCTATATATTTACCTTTACTAGTGATACTTATACTTTCATATGTTTTTGTTACTATTTAGTGCCCTTTCTTTTAAGCTTAAAGAAGTCCCTTTAACATTTATTGTAAGGCTGATTTATTGGTGATGAACTACTTTAGCTTTTGATTTTTGGAAATTCTTTCTCTCTCTTAATTCTGTTTATTTCTTTCTTTCTTTCCTTCCTTCTATCTTATCTATCTATTTATTTATGGCTGCGTTGGGTTGTCATTGCTGCGCGCAGGCTTTCTCTAGTTGTGGCGAGAGGGGGCTACTCTTTGATGCGGTGCGTGGGCTTCTCACTGTGGTGGCTTCTCTTGTTGCGCAGCACGGTCTCTAGGCGTGTGGGCTTCAGTAGTTGTGGCACATGGGCTCAGTATTTGTGGCTCGCAGGCTCAGTAGTTGTGGCACATGGGCTTAGTTGCTCCACGGCACGTGGGATCTTCCTGGACCAGGGCTTGAACCCGTGTCCCCTGCATTGGCAGGTGGATTCTTAACCACTGCACCACCAGGGAAGTCTCTCTCTCTCTCTTAATTCTGAGTAATAACCTTGCTGAGTAGAATATTCTTAATTGGAAGTTTCTTCCTTTCAGCACTTTAAATATATCATGCACTTCCTTCTGCCCTGTAAAGTTTCTACTGAAAAATATGCTGATAGTCTTATGCAGATTCCCTTATAGATAACAAGTCGTTTTCGTCTTGCTGCATTTAAGTTTCTCTCTTTATCTTTAACTTTTGACATTTTAATTATAATGTGTCCTGGTGTGGATCTCTTTGGCTTCATCTTCTTTGGAGCTCTCTGGGAATTCCTGGACCTGGATGTCTCTTTCCTTCCCCAGGTTAGGGAAGCTTTCAGCCATTATCTCTTTCTTTCTTTTTTTAAAAAATAAATTTATTTATTTATTTATTTTTGGCTGCATTGGGTCCACGTTGCTGCATGTGGGCTTTCTTTAGTTGCAGTGAGTGGAGGCTACTCTTTGTTGCGGTGTGCAGGCTTCTCATCGCAGTGGCTTCTCTTGTTGTGGAGCACGGGCTCTAGGCACGCGGGCTTCAGTAGTTGTGGCACGCAGGCTCAGTAGTTGGGGCTCACAAGCTTTGTTGCTCTGTGACATGTGGGATCTTCCCGGACCAGGGATCGAACCCATGTCCCCTGCATTGGCAGGTGGATTCTTAACCACTGCACCACCAGGGAAGTCCCGCCATTATTTCTTAAGTTTTCTGTCCCTTTCTCCTTCTCTTATTCTGGGACCCCTGTAATTTGAATGTTATCTGCTTGATGTTGTCCCACAGGTCCCTTAAACTATCTTCCCTTTTTTTTTTTTAAGCCTGCATCTGACATTAATTTATTTTTATTTATTTTTGCTGTGTTGGGTCTTCATTTCTGTGTGAGGGCTTTCTCTAGTTGTGGCAAGCAGGGGCCACTCTTCATCATGGTGCGCGGGCCTCTCACTGTCACAGCCTCTTTTGTTGCGGAGCATAGGCTCCAGACACGCAGGCTCAGTAGTTGTGGCTCACGGGCCTAGTTGCTCCGTGGCATGTGGGATCCTCCCAGACCAGGGCTCGAACCCGTGTCCCCTGCATTAGCAGGCAGATTCTCAACCACTGTGCCACCAGGGAAGCCCTATCTTCCCTTTTTTTTAATTACTTTTTCTTTTTGCTTTTCTGTTTGGGTGAGTTCCACTGCCCTGTCTTCCTGCTCACGGATCCTTTCTTTGCTTCATCTAGTCTCTGTTGAACCCCTCTAATGTATTTTTTAGTTAAGTTATTGTGTTATTTGGCTTTGTGACTTCTGCCTGGTACTTTCCTATAATTTCTGTCTCTTCGTTGAAGTTCTCAATGTGTTCATTCATTGTTTTCTTAAGTTTGGTAAGAATATTTATGACCATGGCTTTGAATTCTTTATCAAGTGAATTATTTGTCTCTTTCATTAAAGTTTCTCTGTGAGTTTTTATCTTGCTCTGTTGTTTCGAACATACTGTTCTGTTTCCTCATTTTGCTTGAATCTCTCTGTTCATGTATTCAGAAACAGCTACCTCTTCCGGTTGAAGGAGTAGCCTGTGTAGGGGATGAACCTTGTCCTTCAACCTTGTCCTAGAATTGTCTCTTGAATCTTTGTGATTGTCTAAGCAGCCTGATTTATCCATGACAGGTCCTGGTCATTGAGGGTGTGCTGAGACTTGCCAGCATTCTAGAGAGAGGGATCTCAGTCAGCACCAGGTTTTAGGCTGATTGGAAGCCAGACTCTCAGGTTGCAGCTTTTAAAGTATGCAAATATGTACAGTCCTGTGGGATTGCAATTATAAACCCATAAATCTTCTGGCCTCCAGACCAGGGGATCTGGGGTTGTCCTCTGGGTGACAGTTGCAGAAACTGGGGCTCCAGATGAGTGAGTGTAAAAGCTTATTCTGGGAGGTACTGGCAAGTGGCACTAAGGCCTAGACAGAGCACGAAGCTGGTGTCCCCACTCTGTGCTCCTTCAGAGCACCTCTGGAACCTCCAGCATGTGGCAAACCTGAGTCCTGCCCTCAGGCTGAAGCTCCAGGACAAGTAAATAGGACCTTTTCACAGGGAGACTGGGGGTGTGTTTTAGTCTGCTGTCTGTGTGGTGCTCTGGGGAGGTAGCCTGCCAGGAACTGTCTCCCCGATTTTTACAGTCCCACGGGACTCAGGGATGCAAGGCCCTCTGGCCACCAGAGCCAGGTGATCAAGGAGAGTCACCTGTGTCGTCAGTGCGTGGCTGCCGGCTTTGGTGGGGCAGCCGAAGAGGGAATTGTTCCATATGTGGCTGTAGATTTGGTGTGTCCCTGGGAGGAGGTGAGTTCAGGATCTTCCTATGTTGCCCTCTCGGACTTCCTTGTGGTCTTTATGTTTGAAATAATTGTTACTATTGTCTAGTCCCAGGACACCTTTCCGCATCCTGGACTATAGAAGCAGTGATGCAAACAAATGTTTTACATTTCATCTGCTGGAGGATTATGTTTTGAAATATTAGTTATCCTTTCATTTTTTTTGATCCTGTTGTTACATGGAAATTTAGAAACTAAAAGAACACCTTAATTTACATTCTTTAACTGTGTGGGTGAGGGAAGAAGAAACTGTTTGGTTTATATTATATTTTTAGGTTGTTAAACTTCCTTTCATTTTTTTTGGTAATGTGATGAGATTAACATTTATTAGCAGCTTAGAATTCCTGAGGCAGCAGCAGCAACACATAAACTAAGCAGGAGATTGTCTGTCTCAGGGTGTCAGGGGTCAGCCTTGGCGCTGCTCCCTCTGAACAAGCCACTTAGGGGGTTGTCAAGGTCAGTGGTCCTCCCTTCTTAGGAAATTAACTATTAAGGGCGCCTGTGACCAGAGCCTTACACTCTGCTTTGGGGTGTTAGGACACCAGTCTCTCCCCCACTTTCCAGGGAGTCCTGGAAGTCGGGGCCCAGCCTTATTTACCTGTCTGCATCTGGAACCCCTTGGGTCTTTGTCCTGCAGCAGAGGGAGTGGACATCGGTCACTGTGGATGCCCATAGTCTTTTCAGTACCTCCTGGACATTTTCACCATCCCCTACCTTGTGGATCCTACCTTCCACACTGACTTCCTCTCCCATGAGACGCCAAACACGTGTGACTGAGGAGAGGGCCCAGGAAGCCTCAGGCAAGGTGGCCTCTGCATGAAGCATGTGGGAGCAGGGGCAGGGACGTTGGGGGCACCCCCCAGCCCCAGCACGGTGAAGGCAGGGTGGCATCGGGTCAGCAAGTCCGGCACTCAGGTTCTGGGAGCTCAGCCCGAGTCGAATTCTTCACTCTTCCTGAAAGGTGCTGTGAGACTTCTCACACCCACCAATAAACCCTCTCCCACCTCAACCAAACTGAGTGGTTTTGTGCGTGGTCATGGGTCAGAAATATGGACTCAAAGATTATCTAATTGGGAGTCCACTTTATGAAGAAGAACATAAAATTATGCAAACAAAACTAAGTACAAAGGTGAATATTTAATGAGAAAAAAAATCACAAGAAAGTAAAAATTTAAACATCACAGCATTCTGAAAAATAACATAATTTTAAAAATTAATTTTATGCCCTACCATACCTCTAGGTTACTTCATTGCCATATATATATATATATATATATATTTTTTTTTTTTTACAGTAACTTTGTAATGGCATTTTCTGTAAAGAGAATCGAAAGAGAAATGAAGCTTTCCTTTAGCACTGTTGATTAAAATTTGATTTTCCTATTGATAGTTTAGAAAAGTTATTTTCAACTTTACAACTTGTCATTAATGAAATGTCATGTAAAATTCTGGATTATTTCCAATTTGAGGAAATCTTTATCAAGTACCTGTCATATGTGAGCTGTGAGATTACAAGGCATTTCAAGTTTTCTTGTGCAATGGACAATCAAATATTCTTTCAGTTGATAACATTCATTATGCAGTTAGTCAATATTTTCTTGTCACTTGCCAGGTGAGTTGACACAGTGCACAGTAAGCAAATTTTTGGAAGACATTCCTATACCAGATGACTTCCAATAATTTAATTATACACCAAAGCCACTCTGAATCACATAAATATATCCCACAAAACTCAGACTTAATATATCCTCAGCTCACTTCCTCTTCATATCTGTAACCACCCCAAAATGTCCATAGGCACCCCCAAAACCCAATAAGAGGGGACATATAGTGGCGGGGAAATCAGAGTGGAGACAGAGACTGCTCGGGGCCAATTACAGTTAAAATCCCTTAGTCCCGAAAATTTTATAAAATGTGCAACCATGTGAACATGGCTAGGATCCCTTCTAGGGATCCTAGAAGGGCCCATGCTGGTGGGGGATCTGGATATGCAGGGTGACTGGCATTGCCTCAGTGTCCAATAATAATAACAATAAAATAAAGCTATTTAGTCTCAGATTTGTGTAAGGGCCAAGTCACAAAAAGCTAATTAATATCCTGAAATCCTCAGTAAATTGTCTTAACGTTTTCATGGGCTTTACACCATTGTACTGCATCCTAACTCCACAACAGAATTAGGATCATTCTGTCTTGTACATTCGACTCAGAAGCAGAGCAATATAATGTGCCCTTGGAGATTTGCAGAGTATTTGGAGGGTAGACTCTTTTTTTAAATTGAAGTATAGTTGATTTACAATGTGTTAGTTTCAGGTGTACAGCACAGTGATTCGGTTATACACATACACACACACACAAACATACACACATATATTCTTTTTCAGATTCTTTTCCCTTATAGGTTATTACAAGATATTTAGTATAGTCCCCTGTGCTGTATAGTAGGTCCCTGTTGGTTATCTATTTTATATATAGGAGTGTGTATCTGTCAATCCCAAACTCCTAATTTATCCCTCCTTATTTTCAAAACAGAAATAGACTCCGAGACATAGAAAACAAACTTATGGTTACCAAAGGGGAAAGGGGGATAGGGTAGCCTCTTTGTACTATGGTAAATCAACTTAGGTTCCTGATCCTAGGTAAATGAAGGAAAATTTTCACCTAAAAATGCACATTGTCCAGGAATATGGCATATACACACTTCCTCTATTTCTCTCAGTACAATTAAAACACTGGACCTTATATATTAAAGCAATATAAGAAGGCTCTGATTGGGACTTCCCTGGTGGCACAGTGGTTAAGAATCCACCTGCCAATGCAAGGGACACAGGTTCAATCCCTGGTCCAGGAAGATCCCACATGCCATGGAGCAACTAAGCCCGTGCATCACAACTACTGAAGCCCACATGCCTAGAGCCCATGCTCCACAACAAGAGAAGCCACCACAATGAGAAGCCCGTGCACTGCAATGAAGAGTAGCCCCCACTCGCCGCAACTAGAGAAAGCCTGTGTGCAGCAACGAAGACCCAACACGGCCAAAAATAAAAGAAATAAAGAAGGCTCTGATAAATTGAGAGAAGGCGGCAGACTGGCTAGGCACCTCAGGACCCAAGGAGCTACATGGGGATGAGTTCCCTGAGTATTCTTTTTGCCTCACGTAGCCCAGACTTAGAGCTGAAAAGGCAGGCAAAACACTAATACGCGCAAACAAAAGTCCCTACAGAAGCCTGCTATCTCTAGCCAAAGGGCCAGGAAGACAGAAAACATTTAGTCAGTAACTGCTCTACTCCAGCTAGACACCCCAGAAAAACCATGGCACTATCCCTACCCTTGCAAGTAGGTGAGCCTCGCTTTCCACCCTCGCCAGGCTGTGTAGCAGGGTATCCCAGCTTCCCTGATGGAACAATGTCAGAGAAGGCTGAGCAGGGGGCTGGGACTTTAATCGACGCCAGGCAGTTATGAGGCACCACACATCCTGACCTCTTTCAGTAGAGGTCACGTGGGGACAGCAGTGAAGCACCCCAGAATTGCCATCCCGTCCACCAGCCACAAGGGGTCGTTCCCTTCCTTCATGTCAGTGGAGGCCAAGTGGGGAACCTGGGCGTCGATCCCCTTGGCAGTAACAAAGCAGTGCCTTCTGTTCGCCTGCCAGAGTAGTATCATGGAACCAGCTCAAACAGAAGGTTGAATAGTATCCAGTCTCAAAACATCATATCCAAATGTCCTAGTTCTAATCAAAAAACGCTTGTTATACCAAGGACCTGGAAAATTTCAACTTGAATGAAAAAGACAATCAATACATGTTAACGCTGAGATGACAGAGATGTTAGAATTATCTAACAATAATTTTAAGGCAGTCTTGATAAAAATGCTTCAATGAATTATGAACAGATTTGAAACAAATGAAAAATAGAAAGTCTCAGAAAAGAAATGGAAAATCTCAGGAAAGAAATAAAAGATATATAGATGAAAAATGCAACTTTTAGAACTGAAAAATACGGTAATGGAAATAAAAAGCTCACTGGGTGACCCCAACAGCAGAATGGAGAGGAAGGAAGAATCAGTGAACTTGAAGGTAGAGCAGTAAAAATCACCCAGTCTAAACTAGAGAGACAAAATAGACTTAAAAAAAAAAATGAGCAGAGTATCAGGGACCCGTGGGACTATAACAAAAGAACTAAGATTTGTGTCATTGGAGCCCCAGAAAGAGAGGGGAAAAGGGCAGGATTTGAATAAATAATAGCTGGAAACACCTCAAATTTGGCAAAAGAAATAAACCTACAGATTCAAGAAGCTGAATGAATTCCAAATAGGATGAATCTAATGAAATCATGCCAAGATTTTTAATATTTATATAATTATAGTATTTAACATTTTATATTTAATATAAATATATAACTTTATATCAATATATTTATAAATATTTATAATATTTATACATATTACATCATAGTCAAACATGAAAACCAAAGAGAGGAAAAATCTTGAAAGCAGTAAGAGAGAAACAAAATTTCACCTATAGGGCAAAAATCAATTCAAATGACAGCAAATTTCTCTTTAGAAACCATGGAGGCCAGAAGGAAGTGGCACAACACTTTCTAATGCTGAAAAAGAACTGTCGGACTGTCCACCGAGAATTCCGTATCCAGAGAAAATGTTCTTCAGGAATGAAGGAGGAAATCGAGTCTTTCTCAGATGAAGAAAAGCTAAGAGAATTTGTTGTCAGCAGGCCTACTCTAAAAGAATGGCTAAAGGAATATCTATAACAGGAAGAAAATTATAAAAGAAGGAATCCTGAAACATCAAGAATAAAGAAAGAACAATGGAATGAGTCAAGATAAGCTTAAATATAATACATTTTGCTTCACCTCTTGAGTTTTCTCAGTTATGCTTGAGAGTTGAAATAAAAATCATAACATTGTTTGATGAAGTCCTACATGTATGTAGAAGACATATTTAAGACAATTATAGTACTATAAACAGTAGGAGGAAAAGGGATGTAAGGGAAGATAAGATTTCTATGCTTCATTCAAAATGGTAAAATGTTGACATCAGTAGATTGATAAGTTATGTATATATGATTTACAGGCACTAAAAAAGGTATACAAAGAGATTCACTCAAAATCACTATAAATCAAAATGGAATTCTAAAAAAAACATTTAAGTAACCCACAGGAAAACAGGAAAAAGAAAACAGAGAAACCAAAAGCAGAGGTAACAGAAAACAAAATAAAATGACTGACTTAAACATATCAACAATCACATTAAAGGTAAATGTTACACATACACTGAGTAAAGGATAGAAATTTGCAAAGTGTATTAGAAAACATGACCCAAATATATGCTAAAATAAATTCACTTCAAATACAATTGTATAGGTAGGTTGAAAGTTAAAGGATAGGGAAAAATATTCCAGACAACATTAATAAGAAGAAAGCACAAGTAGCTATATTAATATCAAGTAAAATAGACTTCAAAGAGAAAATTATTAAAGACAGGGAAATTATGGTGATAAAAGGGTCAGTCCACCAAAAAGTCATAGCAAATTAAACATGAATGCACCAGACAGCAGAGCTGTAAAAATGCGTGAAGCAAAAACTGATAGAACTGAAAGGTGAAATAGACAAACTCACAATTATAGTTGGAGACTTCAACACCCGTATTTCAACAATTGACAGGACAACTATAGAGGACATCAGGAAAGATATGGAGGAACTCAGCAACACCATCAATCATTGACTGTAACTTCTTTTTCTTTTCTTTGGCCACACCGTGCTGGCAAGTAGGATCTTAGTTCCCCAACCAGGGATCGAAACCTCACCCCCTGCTTTGGAAGCGTGGAGTCTTAACCACCACACCACCAGGGAAGTCCTGAAACCATCAGTCAACAGGACCTCATCAACACTTATAGAGCTTCCCACCCAGCAACAGCAGAGTGCATACTCTTCCAGTGCCCACAGAACATATACCAACATAGATCATATCCTGGCGCATTACAATAAACACTCAGCAAATTTAAAAGAATTGAAATCATACCAAGTATTTTTTCTTTCCATAGTGGAATCAAACTAGAAATCAACAACATAAAACAGGAAAATCTCTAGACACTTGGAAACTGAACAACATACTTCTAAATAATCCTTGGGTCACAGAAGAAGTTACCATGGAAAAATTTTTTTCAAAGGTTGAACTGAATGAAAATGAAAATACAACATATCAGAATTTGTGGGATGTAGCTAAATAAGTGCTAACAGGTAAATATATAGCACTGAATATTTACATCAGAAAACAGCAAATGTCTCAAATATATCATCTAAGCTCCCACTTCAGAATCTAGAAAAAGAAGAGCAAAATAAAGTCAAAGCATATAAAAGGAAGGAATAATAAAGATAAGAGCAGAAATCAATGACATTGAAAACAGAAAAAGTATAGAAAAAAGTCAAACAAAAAGCTGTTTCTTTGAAAAGATCAATAAAATGCATCTCAAAGAATCAATAAAATAGTCAATAAAATGTATCCCCCCAAATCAATAAAAGATCTATAAAACTGACAAACTTTTAGCAAGACTGACAAAATAAAAATGAAAGGGAAAACACAAATTACCAATATCAGGATAGAAACAGTTGATATTGCTACAGATTCTGTAGATAAATAGAGAATTAAAAAATATTACAAACAACTATACACATAACTTAGACAACTAAGATGAAACAGACCAGTTACTTGAAATGTACCAACTACTACCACAATTCACCCAATATTAATTAGGTAATTTGAATAGCCCTATAACTATTAAGGAAATTGAATTTTTAAAGATTAACAGTCTTACATTTTTACAGCAGTTTTAGGTTTACAGAAAAATTGAGCAGGAAGTACAGAGAGTTTCCATTTACTCCTCTCTGCTCCCAGTTTCCCCCATTATTAGCATCTTGCATTAGTGTGATATGTATGTTACAATTGGTGAACCAATATCAATACATTATTATTGACTAAATCCCATAATTTACATTAGGGCTCACTCTTTGTGTTATTCAGTTTTACGGGGTTTTTTTTAAGTACACTTTCATTTTTAGAGAAGTTTTAGGTTCACTGCAAAATTGATCACAAAGTACAGAGAGTTCCCATTTACCCTCTGCCTGCACACACTTGGTCTCCTCCACTATGAACATCCCACACTAGATGGTACATTATTATCATCCAAAGACCATAATTTACATAAAGGTTCACTCTTGGCACTGTACATTCCATGGGTTTGGACAAATGTATAATGACATGTATCCACCATTATAGTATCACACAGAATAGTTTCACTCCCCTAAAAATCATCTGTGCTCTGCCTATTCATCCCTCCCTCCCCATGACCCCTGGAAATCACTGATCTTTTTACTGTCTCCGTAGTTTTGCCTTTTCCAAAATGTCCTATAGTTGGAATCATACAGTATGTAGTCTTTTCAGATTGGCTTCTTTCACTTAGTAATGTGCATTTACATTTCCTCCATGTCTTTTCATGACTTGATAGCTCATTTCTTTTTAGTGCTGAATAATATTTTATTATATGAATATACCCCAATTTATGTATCCATTAACATACTGAAGGATATCTTAGTTGTTTCCAAGTCTTCGCAATTATGAATGAAGCTGCAATAGACATCCTTATGCAGGTTTTCGTGTGGACATGTCTTCAATTCATTTGAGGTGTAATTGCTGGAGTGAATGATAAGACTGTGTAGCTTTCTAAGAAATGGCCAAACTGTCTTCCAAAGTGGCTGCAGTATTTTGCATTCCACCAGCAATGAATGGGACTTCCCAGTGCTCCACATCCTCATCAGCATTTGGTATTGTCAGTGTTTCGGATTATAGGTGTGTATTGGTACCTCACTGTTGTGGGTTTTTTTTCATTGTTGTTTTAATTTGAAATTAATGATATGTGATGTTGAGCATCTTTACATATGCTTATTTGCCATAAGTATATCATCTTTGGTGAGGTGCCTGTTCAGGTTTTCTGCCCCTCTTTGGGCAAACAATTGGGTTGTTTTCTTATTGTTGAGTTTTAAACGTTCTTTGTATATTTTGGATACAATTCCTCTGTCAGTTATATATTTTGCAAATATTTTCTCCTAGTCTGTGGCTTATCTTTTTATTCTCTTAATAATGCCATTCACAGATAAGTTCTTTTATCTTAATGAACTCCATCTCATCAGTATTTTCATTCACGGTTATGTTTTTGGAGTGATATCTGAAAAGTCATTGCCAAGCCCAAGGTCACAAACATTTTCTCTCATGTTATAGCCTAGAAGTTTCATTGTTCTGTGTCTTAACATTTAGGCTTGAGATAATTCTGAGTTAACTTTTTGAAAGATAAAAGGTCTTTGTCTAGATTCATTTATTTTATTTATTTATTTTTTTGCATGTATGCAGTTTACGTAACACTATTTGTTCAAAAGACTTCCTCCTCCATTTAATTGCCTTTGCTATCCTTTGTCAAAGAACAATTGGCTGTATTTGTGTGTATTTATTTCTGAGTTCTCCATTCTGTTCCATTGATCTATTTGTATATTCTTTCACCAATACCATACACTTTGACTACTGTATCTTGATAGTAAATCTTGAAATTGGATGGTGACAGTCCTCTGACTCTGTTCTTTTTCTTCAATATTGTATTGGCTATTCTGGGTCTTTAGCTTTCTGTGTAAACTTTAGAATCAGTTTGTCTGTATTCACAAAATACCTTGCTAGGATTTAGATTAGGATTGTATTGAGTCTACACATCAACTACAGTTGGGAAGAATTAACATCTTAACAACATTAAGTCTTCCTATACGTGAACATGGAATACTTCTCCACTTATTTAGTCTTCTTTTATTCCTTTCATTAAAGATATATAATTTCCCTCATATATATCTTATACATATTTTATTAGATTTATGTCTAAGTATTTCATTTTTTGGTGCTAATGTAAATGGTGCTGTTTTTAATTCAAATTCCAACAGTTCATTACTCGTATATAAGAAAGCAATTGATTTTTTTGTATAGTAACCTTGTATCTTGAACCTTGCTCAGTTGCTTATTGGTTCTAGGAGTTTTTGTTTGTTTGTTTAAAAATTCCCAAGAAGGGGCTTTCCTGGTGGCACAATGGTTAAGAATCTGCCGGCTAATGCACGGGACACGGGTTTGAGCCCTGGTCCGGGAAGATCCCACATGCTGCAGAGCAACTAAGCCTGTGCGCCACAACTACTGAGCCTGTGATCTAGAGCCCACGAGCCACAACTACTGAAACCCACGCTCCTAGAGCCCATGCTCTGTAACAAGAGAAGCCACTGCAATTAGAAGCCTG
Organism: Leucopleurus acutus; assembly: GCF_964270905.1. Lineage (NCBI taxonomy): Eukaryota > Metazoa > Chordata > Mammalia > Artiodactyla > Delphinidae > Leucopleurus > Leucopleurus acutus. The sequence goes on from NC_139142.1 coordinate 173,232,216, forward strand.
AGCCCCACAACAAAGAGTAGCTCCCACTCACCGCAACTAGAGAAAGCCCACGTGCAGCAACAAAGACCCAACGCATTAAAAATAAATGAATAAATTAATTATAATAAATTAAAAAATTATACAACTCTAAAAAGAAGAACTAAAAGTGTCCCTATTTGCAGGTAGTATGATTGTCTATGTAAAATATCCCAAGAAATCTACTCCCCAAATGATAGAACTAGTAAATGCATACAAAGCCACAAGAAGATCAACATACAGAAATCAATTGTATTTCTCTATAATATTAATAAACACATGGATGCCAACATTTGAAATACAATATCATTTAAAATTGCTAAAAAAAGAAAAAGAAAAACTTATGTGTATATTTAACAAACCATGTACAGAACTTGTATGGCCAAAAACTACAAAACAGTGATAATAGAATTCAGAGAAGCTCTAGATAAATAGTGAGATATACCTTACTCATGGATTGGAAGACACAATATAGTAAAGATACCAGTTCTCTCCAAATTCATCTATTGGTTAAATGCAGTTCCTATCAAAATCCCAGGAGGTTTTTGTAGATACAGATATTCTAAGATTTATGGAAAGACAACAGAACTAGAAGAACTAAAACAATTTTGAGAAAGAAAAATAAATTGGGAGAATCAGTCTATCCAATTTCAAGACTTACTATAGCTAAAGGAGTCAAGACCCTGTGGTATCGGTGGTGGGACAGACACAAAGATCAATGGAACAGGAAAGAGAACCTAGAAATAGACCCACACAAATATGCCCAACTGATTTTTGACAAAGGTGCAAAAGAATTCAACAAGGGGAGGATAACCTTTTCAATAGAAGGTGCTGGAGAAACTACACATCTGTAGGAAAAAATATGCACCTACCTAAACCTCATACCTTATGAAAAAAAAAGTCAAAATAGCTCATATATAAATGTAAAGTATATTTTTTTAAAAATGTGAAGTGTAAAACTATAAATTTTTTTAAGAAAAATATCATAGGAGAAAATCTTTGGGATTTAGAGCTAGGCAAAGAGCTTGAACTTAACACCAAAAGCACAATCCATAAAGGAAAGATCAATAGATTTGACTTAATCAAAATTAAAGCCTTTTGTCCTATGAAAGACCTTGTTAAGGGATGAAAGCTTCTACAGTGGCAGAAAACACTGCAAACCACGTAAATAACAAAGAAGTAGTATCTGTAATCAAACAACTTTTGAAACTTAACAGTAAAAAATAAACAATTCATTTATAAAATGGGCAAAAGACATGAACAGACATTCCACCAAAGGGGGTATATAGGTGGCAGATAAATGCATGAAAAGGTATTCAATATCATTAGTCACTAGGGAAATGCAAGTTGAAACTACAATGAGATATTACTGCACACCTATCAGAATGGTTAAAATGAAAAATAGTGACAACACCAAGTGTTATCAAGGATGCAGAGTAATTGGATCACTTCACTTATATATTGCTGGCAGGAATGTAAATGGAACAGCCACTCTGGGAAACAGTTTGGCAGTTTCTTGAGATAAACATGCAACTACCATACAACTCAGTAATTGTGTTCCTGGGCAATTATCCTGAAATCAAGACTTAGGTTCACACAATAACTTGTACAAGAATGTTCATAGAAGCTTTATTCATAATAGCGAAAAACTGGAAACCATCCAGATGTTCTGTGAGCAACAGGTAAACAGAACATGCATCCTATGGAATGCTGCTTGGCAATAAAATGAAGGAACTGCTGATACATGTACAACTAGGATGTTTCTCCAGGGAATTATGCTCAATGGAAAAACATAGTGGTTACCTACTGGTATGAGTTCATTTACATGACATTCTTTTTTTTTTTTTTTTGCGGTACACGGGCCTCTCACTGTTGTGGCCTCTCCCGTTGCGGAGCACAGGCTCTGGACACGCAGGCTCAGCGGCCATGGCTCATGGGCTTAGCCACTCCATGGCATGTGGGATCTTCCCAGACCGGGGCACAAACCCGTGTCCCCTGCATTGGCAGGCAGACTCTCAACCACTGTGCCACCAAGGAAGCCCTACATGACATTCTTGATGGCAAAATTATATGAATGGTGGATATACAATGGATTAGCAGTTGCCAGGGGTGAAGGACTGGGGGTGGGAGGCATGAGGGAAGTGGCTGTGACTATAAAGGGGCCACTGGACCAGTCCTTGTAGTGATGGAAAAGTTCTAATCGTGACTGGATCGATGTCAATTTTCTGGTTGTGATATTATACTATTGGGGAAAACTGTGTAAAGGATACATTGTGTCTCCGTATTATTATTATCACTATTTTTGAGGAAGGTGACAGGGACTACAGAAACTTAGCTCAATCTTCATTTTTTTTAATTGAAGTATAGTCGATTTACAATGCTGTGTTAATTTCTGCTGTACAGCAAAGTGATTCACTTATATATATTCTTTTTCTTTATGGTTTATTACAGGACATTGAATATAGTTCTCTGGCTCTATAATAGGACCTTGTTGTTTATCTATTTTGTATATAATTGTTTGCATCTGCTAGTCCCAAACTCCTGATTTATCGCTCTACCACCCCATTTCCCCATTGGTAACTATAAGTTTGTTTTCTATTTCTGTGAGTCTGTTTCTGTTTTGGAAATAAGTTCATTTGTGTCTTTTTTCTTTTAGGTACCACATATAAGTGATATCATATGATATTTGTCTTTCTCTGTCTGACTTACTTCACTTAGCATGATAATCTCTAGGTCCATCCATGTTGCTGCAAATGGCATTATTTCATCCTTTTTTATGGCTGAGTAATATTCCACTGTATATACAGACCACCTCTTCTTTACCCATTCCTCTGTCAATGGACGTTTAGATTGCTTCCATGTCTTGGCTACTGTAAGTAGTGCTGCTATGAACATTGGGGTGCACGTATCTTTTCAAATTGTCATTTTCTCCTTTCTTTCTTGTGCCATGGCAACATTCAGGGAGGATGAATATTTTTAAAGCTGAAGACATCTGACTGCTGGTTCCTCAATGTAAGTTGCTACAGCTCTTTAATAGGCAGCTGGGAAGAGAGAATCTGCCCAGCCTGGACTTCGTTGCTTCAAGCCTGAAAGGACCACGCCCCCGCCCCACCCCCAACACCCACCTTGCTAGAACTAATGCTTTCTCTGTGTAGCTGAGGACCTGGCTTCTGGTCATGAGCCCAGAGCCTGTGGCAGATCTGGGGAGAAGATGTTGCCTCTCAAAGAGGCATCCACTCAGAACCCAGATGGCAGCATTGGGGCCCCTAAATGGGCCTTCTGCATCTCAAGGAGCAGCAAAGGCTTTTCCCAGAACTGTAGCAGGAAGGTGGATCCCTTCCAGGGCCCAAGAGTGGGCTCTTGTCTAACACTTGGAAATGATTGTCAGAGGAGACACACATGCTGACAAAGCAAGAGACTTTATTGGGAAGGGGCACCCGGGCGGAGAGCAGCAGGTAAAGGAACCCAGGAGAACTGCTTCATAAATAAGGTCATTTGTGTCATATCTTAGATTCCATGTGTAAGTGATATTATGTGGTATTTGTCTTTGACTTCCATCACTTAGTATGATCACCTCTGGGTCCATCCATATTGCTGCAAATGGCTTATTACATGGTTTTTCATGGCTGAGCAACATTCCATTGTATATATGTACCACATCTTTATCCATCTATCTGTCTTGGCTATTGTAAATAGGGCTGCAATGAATATTGGGGTACATGTATATCTTCGAATTATAATTTTGTTTAGATATATGCCTGGGAGTAGAATTGCTGGATCATATGGTAAACCTATTTTTAGTTTTTTTTTAAGGAGCCTCCATACTGTTTTCCATAGTGGCTGCACCAACTTACATTCCCACCATCTCTCTGTATTATTCTTAAAGCTGCAGATGAACCTGCAGTTATCTCAAATTTAAAAGTTTAATTTCTGAAAAGCAAGAAGAATGCAAATTCATAAGGCTAAACCATGTTAGACACAAGGCCACTGGCTGACAGTAGGAATTCTCCCTGAGAATTCCAGATGTGACCCAGTGTGAGTGTGTATCAGTTACCTGCTGCATGCTCCAAACAGGTGTGGAAAACCTTTACAAGTGGGATTCCAAGTTAAGTATGATGGGCACTGGCCTGGCATGTTATCCTGGTTCTGTCTCAAGCCCACTAGGTGACTGTGAATATAGTAGTTGGTTGCTTTGAGTAGCAAGTGACAGAATATGACACCATCTCATTGACACAAGTATTGTTACCTAATCCAACAGGAAGCAGGGAGGTGGGCAGCTGCAAGGCGGGTCACCAGCGCTCAGTTGGCCTTTCTGAAATTCCCTAAGTCAGTCCCAGCAACTCAGGGCAACACTACCCGATACCATGTGTGCAAAGCAAAGAAAAGGGGATAGCAAACAGGGAACTTTTCCCTTGCATGTCCTTTGCTAATTGAGAAGGAAAATGATCACACAATTTCCTAGTGGGCTTTTTTGTTTCTTTGGCCAGAACTGGTCACATGCCTGCCTCTACCACTGATGACCAGTAGACGGACTCGTGATTCACTCCCTGTTGCTGGGCCCATCGCCACCCAGGAACAGCTGGAACTCAGTTAGCAAGGAAGGATGGAGAGGGATGTTGGATGGCCCAGCAGCAGGCTGCTATGGTGGAAAGCTGGCCCCTGGCCCATGGAATGTTCTGGGCTTCTGTGCTGCTCCAGGTTTGGCTCTCCAGCCTGGAAGCACCTCTCCAAGGGGGCTGGGGGGTGCTGGGCCTGGTGGGCAGGCCCAACCACAGCCCCTTATCCATCCAGCCAATGAGAGTGTTTCCATCAAATGAAAATGGGGTGTCTGGGGCTTCCTCGGCCCGACCTCTGGCCCAGATATTTGCCCATCACCTGCATCTCTCAGCCGAAGAGACAGATGCTTCCGGCTCCTCAGAAAGGTTATGCAGCAATAAGGGGCCTGTGAGGTGGCCTGAGGACCGTGTGACGGATGAGCATCCGTGAGATGAGCAGCATGAGGACGGCGCGAGCTGATTGTTGGCAAGTCCGCCTTCCCTCCTTCATTCTTCATCCGTCCCCCAGGGAGCTAGAAAACGGCCAGGTTCATCCCGCACGTGTGGTTTAATAGTATAAGTGCCCGTTAGATTTCTCCTGCAATTCAGGGACCACGTCTGGTTGGCTGTCTCGGCCAGCTTTAGGATATTGGTTCGAAAAAGGGTCATAAATTTTATTTTCAATTTTGTTTCTGTGGCATTTATCCTTTAATGTGCCCCCGCGGACTTGCCAGGCCTTACGGTCAGGTTACGGAGAGGAGTCCTCTGCCTCATGGGGGGGATCTGCAGCCTCGGAGACAGCTCCTCTCCCTTCGTGGTGTCAGCCAGTTTGGGGACTAAGTTGTGTGTGGACTGCGGCTGCAGGTGCAGACGCTTCATCTGCCGGCTCAGTGGAGGACGCTACCCGGGATCCTTCTTCCTGGTGGGGCGGGGAGGCCCACCCTGGGGCTGCGGGTCTGACACGTGACCCAGGCCCAGCCAATCAGAGGACTCAGCCCTGTGTAAGGGGCGGGGCAAGGAAGCTGGGCCAAATGCTGGCCTTGGTGGGAGGTGCTGGGCTTCAGGCTGCAAATCCCCTGGTGCAACTGTGCCCAAAGCTAGATGCCCCACCGAAGCCCTGCTACACAAGCCAGTAAGCTCCCCACCTGCCCCCTTTTAACCTTGAAAGGTATTTGGAATTGGTATTGTCTCTTGCAACTGAAAGAGTCCTTTGGATACTGATGTCCCCAGGGCATCAACATTGGCCCCCGCCCCCCTGGGGCGGCATTTGAAGGGCTGGCGGCCACTTCTCAGCCCTGCTACCGCACACCTTGCCAGCACCGCACAAGGGCGATCTTTCCTGACCCCCCACCCCCCTCAGTTTTCTCTTATATAAAACGAGCTGCCTACCCTGGAGATGTGCGGGAGTGAGGTGAGAAATGAAGTGACACGAGGCTGTCTGTAGTCTATGACCGTCAGCTCCCTTCCCTGCGTTGGGGCTTCTTGTGTCCTTGGGTTCCCCCCAAAGTTCTTCCACGCTGATGCACTCCTGTGTGCTTAATGTTGTAGGGCCCCTGTGGCTTCTGCATCGCTCAGCAAAGTAACCGAGGCTCACACCTGAACAGGAAAGCGCATCTGTCCCTGTCTTCAAGGACAAGTTACTAGTTATTATGACCAGTACGACTTCTCCTTCCCGCTCTCCTTCCCCCCTCCCCCCACCCTGTGCGCGTGTGCGTGTGTGTGCGCGCGCACACACACACGTACACACACTTGGGAGGGGGAGGGCATCGTACAAAATTACTTATAGATTCAAAGAAGTGGATGGTGGTGAGGAAGGGGGGCAGCCGCTGATGACAGGGTGGGCACTGTGGGGCAGTGGCACATGTCCTTTGCCTCCTCTTCATCGCAGCCTCTTGGGGATGCATTTCTCAGGCTCACTTGCTTCTGATGGTCAGTAAGGGTGTGGCAATTCAGTGCATGACACCTGGAAAGGAAGGTGAGGCTGAGGCCCGGCTGCTGCTGCTTCCGTTCTGATCTGCTGGTGAGCACAGTACAAGAGGCATTTGGGTTTTCTGCATCGGTGGAAGCAATGGCCTCATGCTTGCAAGAGGTAGGCAGAGGGCATCCGCGGAGCTGGTGTGGTCGTGGCTGAGAGCCGAGCGGCACGTGGGCTTCCTCCCCCTCCCCAACTTCCTGATGGCGATGGTGCCAGAGGTGGAGCTCACCTGGCGTCCAGTTCCGCGGGGAGAATGAACCCCAAAGCCACGCCTCTAGCCCAGAGGGTTCTGTGCTCTCCTGACACCCTCTGAACTCCCCTCTGTGTCAACCTGTGAGGGTGTTTTCTGTGATTACACCTGAGCCCTGTCGTGGGGTCACACAAAGGACGATGCAGAAGCCATTAAACTTGAGGGAAAGAACTATTTCAGAGGACTCGGAGCTCTGAAGGACCACATACGAGCAAGAATCCAGGCGGGTTTGGCGGCGCCTTGGGTGATGCTGACGGGGAAAGGTAGATGGTGCAGCCTTTCAAAGAGAGCAGTTCTGGAGAGATGACCGTGAACCATGTTCTGGGTGCAGCCCCAGGATGTGGGCTGCCCCTTCCTCCTGCCCTTGAACTTGGAGGAGACAGCAGCCCCCATCCAAGAAGACAGTGCAGTGTGGAGATCTTGGGGAGACCTCGGGCTTGTTTAGGCCTAGGAGTGGAAGGAGGCTGAGGAGAAAGGATTGAGGGCAGAGGGGAGATGATTTCCCACCGAACAGGACTTGTTCAGGCCAGGGAGGAAGGGTTCGTGGAAGGACCTGGGTGGGTGCTGGGAGCAAGGAGACGTGGGTCTGCAGCGCCCCCCCATGGTGCAGCCAGGGGCTGGACCAGGATAATGAAGACAGAGGCGTTGTCTGTGCTCGGGATGGTTCTCTGCCAGCTGCTGGTTAGAGGTCAGCTCTGGGGCTGGGAATAAGCCCAGCCATGCATAATTTGAATAGATAAGCCCTCAAATAAAATGAAATGGAAATGGTTTCACTTGCTGTTCTCCTATGGTTAATTATAGATGATTAAATTCGTCCATCATTTTTCCATTTGTTGTTAATTTTTTTCTTCCTGGTGAATTTACACTGTCTGATTTTTTAAAAAAGTTTTTGCAGGGCAAGATGTGGTGGGGAGAAATGGTGCTGTTGTTACTGCCCTATCCCTGTTGGGTCCACCTGCTGGTGCTCTGTGGGAGGCGTGTGTGTCTGGGTGAGGGGGGTCCGGGTCAGGGTCAGGAGAGCTGGGACACAGCTGGAGGATGGGGATTCTCTGCCTCCGGAGCAGGGTGGTTAAGGATGGAGTGGGGAGGGTTGGGAAGGAAGCAGGACTGACGACTTTTGTCCTAAGCATCCACCCCACTTGCCCCCCTACCCCTGGTCCTGCCACCTGAGCCTGCTGCCAGCCTTCCTCGCCGGAAGGCTTAGAGCCATGCAGGCCTGCTTCTCGCCAGCCCTGCCGCCCGGTGCTGAGCTGGCAGAGCAGCCAGATGAGCCCTTCAGCTCCCATTTCATTTCTGAGGGTCTCTCCTTGGCTGTCCCACCCTTTCTGTCGCCCTCCAGTCCCACCGCCCATTTCGGTTTTTCCATCTGATGAGTGTCTGGAGTTTCACTTACATTTTGATGCTGAGATTCTTTTCATGCATTTATAAGCAGTTGGAGATCTTTTGTGAATTGCCTGTTTATACCCTTTCTCCATCTTGTAGTGAGCTGTTTCTTCTTTGGCGATACCCAGAGCCTCTTTATATGTTATGGGCATTAACCCTTTGTCTACTGCATATGGCAAATATTTTCTCTCAGCCTGTCTCTTATCTTTTTCTTTTTGTTAGTGACAGGGTTTTTGGGGTAGTAAACGGATTTATATTTCGATATATAAATCTCTCCATCTTTTCTTTTTGTGAATCCTGAGTTTTGGCTCTTGGTTAGGAAGTCCTTCCCAATCCCAAGATTATAAAAATATACTTTCCTCTGATTCTTTTGTGGTTTTGATTTCTTCATGTAGAGTTTTAATCTATCTGGAATTTACTTTGGGGTATGGTGTGTGAGGTAGGGATCAAAGCTATTTTTTCTACAAAACATCTGAACACTATTGATGAGTCCATTTCTTCTCACTGTTATTCAATATTGGAATTCTATTAATGTAAAAATTTACTATCTTATGAAGGGGAAGATACATATTTATCTTGGTACATTTCTTCTTTTTTTTAAAGGCTTAATTCTTTTTTTTAAAATTTACTTATTTCATTTTTAATTTATTTTCGGCTGCATTGTGTCTTTGTTGCTGTGCATGGGCTTCCTCCAGTTGCGGCCAGCGGGGGCCACTCTCAGCTGCGGTGCGCAGGCCTCTCATTGTGGCGGTCCCTCCCGCTGTGGAACACAGGCTCTAGGCGCGTGGGCCTCAGCAGTTGTGACTCGCGAGCTCCAGAGTGCAGCCTCAGTAGATGTGGTGCACGGGCCCAGCCGCTCTGCAGCATGTGGGATCCTCCAGGACAAGGGCTCAAACCCGTATCCCCTGCATTGGCAGGCAGACTCTCAACCACTCTGCCACCAGGGAAGCCCTTGGTACATTTCTTAAATTAAAAAACCTGACACCTAACCTGATCAAAATTCTCAGTAAGCTAATAATACAATGAAACTTCCTCAACCTAAAAAAAAGCCACATCAATTGTCACAGATGTTCCCCACACTAATGCAAAATGTTAAAAATACAGGAATTGGTGGAGAGCGAGGGGTTTGTGGGAACTCTCTGTACTTTCCACTCAGTTTTCTTTCTGTAAAAATTAAAACAGCTTAAAAATTTTAAAACATATAAAATAAAAAACCAAGCCACAGCAAACATATTCAGTAGTGACACTTTGTAAGCATTCTCATTAAAATCAGAACCAGAAATTTAAGTGACATCATTACCTCATCTATATCATTTCTTGTTCTAGCAAACGTAACCTGTGTTTCTGGATCCCTTACTCTGAAAAGAGGATGTCACACCTCTGCTTACACCCAGTTCTGCTTCCCAGCCTCTGTCAGTGCGTCTCTCCACTTACACTGTCAAGATTGATAAAGATTATCTGTTGCTTTGTTTGTAGATTGATTCTCAGAGGTTAAAACCAACAGACAAGCAAAAACACCAAGCCAAGTAATGTGCCAGAATTATGTTTCCTTCTTTAGCGGTCTACTGTTGGTATCCTCGGGTCTTTGAAAGAACAAGTTTCACATGGACTGTGTTTCACGCTATGAGTTACTCGAAATCATGATAGATATTTTGGTCTGTTTCATATTTGGATCATATCTTTTATGTTCAGTTTGTTTTTCTTTTGGAAAGAAGACACATCCGCCTCATTCAACAAACGCCTGCAGTTTCCAGCTTCCTACACTTCTGTTTGGCTTAGTCCATTTCATCCTTATCCTCGAGCCCTACCTGAATCCTATGCTAATTTGAATCAGGTGCTTCATATGTAGATTGCAACTCTCCACCCTTTGGCCATCCGTGGAGCACCTGGATGCCCCTCTGCTCCCGCCTCACATGCTGTACCCTTGTCACAGCTCCAGTGTCTGGGTGTGCAGTGCCCATTCTTCCCGGGTCCTCCCTCCCAGAGCCTCTGACCTGCTCCAGCCTAGAGCTCACTGCTCAAATGTGGTCCTGGGGCTTCTCCTGACTGCAATTCTGGGTTTGGACCCCTTGTTTCCTGGAGTCTCTGTTTTCCCTTTTCTTGATTCCTTCTCTTATTTTGCTGGAGTATTCTCTTTTATTATTTCCTAAGGAAAAAATGAATGAGAGCTTAACTTTTTGTTCACGGGTATCTAGAAATTTCTTTGGTGCGTCCTCCCACTGGAGGGTCACTTTGGCTGGACTTTTAGACTGAAGCCGTTTTCCCTCAGTGTCGGCAGGCTTTGCTCCGTGGTATTCCAGCATCCTGCAGGGCTGCCAGGCCACTGCTTGCCTGGCTCTCATTCCTTTGAGGACCATCTCTTTTTCCCCTCTGGAAGCTTTTTGGGATTTTCTCTTGATCCTGGCTATTCTAATAATTCATCATGTGTGGTTAGGTATGCATCTTTGTATCATTCAGGATGCTTTCAGTTCCCTGAATAGGGCTTCCAACACACGGCAACTTGAAAGGTAAGGATATGTACTGGCTCATATAATAACGCGTCCCAAAGTGGGGCAGTTCCAGAGTTGGCTCATCAGGGCCCCATCTTCACTCCATCTTCTCTCTCTGCTGACCTCGACACGTCAAAAGGGCTGCAGTGACTCCAGGCAACCCCTTGCCCTGCAGTGTTCAGAGCAGGAGAGGGACACTCTTATCCTTGTGTCTTATTTTAAGAACTAAGAAATCCATCACAGACTCCCTCCTGGGAGATTTTTCCTGTATCTCATCGGCTAGAATCGGGTCACATGCCTCTCCTTGTGCCTGTGATGAGAATTAGCAGGATTGAATTAGACCAATACAGAGCCAGTCTCTGGGGCTGGGGCTGCACAGAGGAACATAAAGACAAAAAAAAAAAAAAAAGGAATAATGATTTGGTCTAAAGAAGAAAGAGGGAGGAATGGCTGTCGAGTAACAGGCCATTTCTTCTTTTATTTTTTCAATTTTTATTACATATTTTCAAATATAAAAATTTAAGATTCTGATACCAATCATCTCAAAACCATGCAAAGCAACCCAAAATGTTTATAAGCATTTCTCTTGAGTTTTTATTCTTTAAACAATGAAGTGATTAACATAACATGATTTTCTTGGATGAGAGGTATATATAGACATATATGCAGACAGACAGATAATAGAGACCCAGAACCAATTCAGTGGTAAGTGCATCACTGTTAATTCATCTGCCCCATCTCTGTACCCTTAACAGGAACAGAGGATGGCATTGCTCAGTGGGAAGAGTTTTCTGTTTTCAAACTGAGGAACATAAGGTTCTACCTCAGGCCCACGAGGGCCTGCACTGTCTGTGGTCAGAGCACCAGGTCTCACTGCTCGCATGTGTCTGCTCTTGTTGTGAAAGCTTGACCCCGGCTCCTTTGGGGGAGGGGACATTGAGCTTGACCCCCACACAGTGCATCCGTGCCTCGGAAGGAGAAAAGCCCTGCTGTGCACATACCCTCAAGGGTGAAGGGGCACCCTTCTTGTTACCGGTGGTTAAACTGTTTCAGTCTGAAAATTTGGGGGGTGACTCTTCAAGAGGAACAAATGCCCTTAGGCCTTTTGATTTAATTTTCCTGAGCTGGCTTCAGAGAGCTCTGTGGTGAGACTCACCCCTGGATAACCGGGTATTCAGCTGTTTCACCCCGAACTCTTGTCTCCTATAACTCTAGGACACTCTCTGGTATTGTTTTTTGACAAGTACTATACCTGAACTTGATTATAGAGTGATAGAGAGCATGAGAGAGAACCTGAGATTCTTTGAATAAAGATTATGCATTCTTTTATATGACCATGGGATAATTCTCACTTTTCTAACAAAATACTACGCATATTTTTTTAATCAAAAAGTTTACTTAGGCTAATAATGAAAAACAGCCTTTTCCTGCCTCATCTGTGAAACTTCTAATTTTCACTCCTCTGAGGCAAATGTTTTTAACTCTTACTTTTTTTTTTTCCTGGCATTTATATCCATATTTCTATACAACTTGATCATACTGCTATTTCTTGAGTATTTAGTTTTAGATTTTTTTTATTGATAATTAATCCTTCTCCACTCCTTGTCCACAGACACACATGTCAATATTGTGATATCAGTTTCTAGATATGTGTATATTTATATTCACATTATGAACCTGCAACTGTTATTCACAACGAGTCATGTACTGTTCTATGCTTACTTGTTTGTTCTTTGCTGAGCTTTCTTTCTAGATTAAAAAAATTTTTTTAAATAAATTTATTTATTTATTTATGGCTGCACTGGGTCCTCATTGCTGCGCCTGGGCTTTCTCTAGTTGCGGCGAGCAGGGGCTACTCTTCGTTGTGGTATGCAGGCTTCTCATTGCAGTGGCTTCTCTTGTTGCAGAGCACAGGCTCTAGGCGCTCGGGCTTCAGTAGTTGTGACACGCGCACTCTAGAGCGCAGGCTCAGTAGTTGTGGTGCACGGGCTTAGTTGCTCTGCGGCATGTGGGATCTTCCTGGACCAGGGCTCGAACCCGTGTCCCCTGAATTGGCAGGCAGATTCTTAACCACTGCTGCACCAGGGAAGCTCTTAAAATTTTTTGAATGTTTCCATTTGCTTTCGCATTTGTTCTCTATATAGTAATCACCAATTTATCACCAAAATGATTATAAAATTCTTTCGAATATGTTCAGACCGTCCACGCCAGCTCCATTCTCAAACTGGCGACATCTTTCTCAGAGGCCCTGTCTGCTGCTCTAATCTGGCCTTGTCACCGCCAGCCGCTGCACAGCTGTCATCCTGGGGCTTTAATATCATCCTGTGCGTTCCCTTTGACTCTCTCTTATGTTGAAGCTTCTGTTTTCTGAATCTCCAGAAATCTATGTTCTCAACTTACATATCCCTTTTTAATTGAAATATAGTTCATATACCATAAAATTCACCCTTTTGAAGTGTACAATTCAGTGTTTTATTATATTCACAGAACCGTGCCTCTGTCTAATTCCAGCATATTTTCATCACCCCCAAAATAAACCCCACACCCGTCAGCAGTCATTCCCCTTTCCTTTCTCCCTCCAGACCCTGGAAACCACTAATCCACTTTCTGTCTCTGTGGATTTGCTTATTCTGGACATTTCAAATAAATAGAGCCATACAATATGTGGCCTTTTTTGTCTGGCTTCTTTCACGTAGCATGTTTTTGAGGTTCATCTATATTGTAGCATGGATCAGTATCTCATTCCTTATATAGCTGAATAATACTGCATTGAATTGATATAGCACATTTGGTTCACCCATTCATCAGTGGAATGGCGTTGGGATTGTTTCCACTTTTTGACTATTGTGAATAATGCTGCTATGAAATTTGTGTGCAAGTTTTTGTGTGGATGTATGTTTTTTTATTCTTTTGTGTAAGTATAGGTATACTAACCCAAGTATACTTGACCTGCAAGTAAGTGTAAGTATACACTTATTCATTTTGATAAGGTACATCCTTCAGCAGCTTCCTGAGAAAGGATGAATAGCAGCACATTTTGGGGACCTTGAATATTTGCAAATGCCTTTATTGTACCCTTACCCTTGGTTGATAGTTTGAGTATAGACTTATCAGGTGGAAACTGTTCCCTCAGAATTTTGAAGGCATTTTCTCCATTGCCTTCTACCTTCCAGTGTTGCCACTGAGAAGTCCAGTGTCATTTTTATTCCGGATTCTTTTTATGTGACCATTTTTTTCATCTTTGAAAGTTTATAAAAACTTCTCTTTTCCCATAGTATTCTGATATTTCCCAGTGATGTCCCTAGTGTAGTATTTTTCCCATTTATTATAGTGAAAATTTAGTGAAAACTTTTTATCTGGAGGCTCATCTTCTAAGTCTGGGAAATTTTTCTGTACTATGTCTTTGGCAGTTTCCTCCTCTTTTTCTCCTTTATTCTTACTTCTTGATGCGTTAATTACTGAGGTTTTAGACTTCCTGGATTGATGCTCTGTGTCAGTTAGCTGTGTAGTAAACTACCCCCAAATGTAGTGGTGTGAAACAACCATCACTAATTTAGCTGAAGATTCTGGAGGTCAGCAGTTCGGTGTGGGCCTCGCTGGGCAGTCTCTCTCATCTTGGCTGGGCTCATTCATGCGTCTATGGTCAGCTTCTGGGCTTGCTGGTGGTTGGCTGGTGTCAGATGGTCTCAACTAGGACAGCTCCTCCCCCACATCCTCTCTAGTCTTCAAGACGGTGAGTCTGGGGCTGTTCACATGGCAGCCACGTAGGGGTCGGGGGAAACAAGGAGGAGTGTACAAGGCTTGTATGTCACTTCTGCCACATTCTACTGGCTAAAGCAAATTCCAAGGCCAGCCCGATTCAAGGGGAGGGGGAAGAGATGCCACCTTTGTAGGCTGGAGCTGCAGTCTCATTGCATAGGGCATGTGCTTTGCCCTGAATGTTTGTATCCTCCTAAAAATTCATATGTTGAAACCCTAATCCCCAAAAGTGATGGCATTTAGAAATGGGCCTTTGGAGAGGTGATTAGGTCATGAGAGTGGAGCTCTCATGATGGGGTTAGTGCTCTAATAGAAAGAGACATGAGGAATCTTGATTCAGCTTTGTCTCTGCCACGTGAGGACACAAGGAGAAGACATCCATCTACGAACCAGGAAGTGGGTCCTCACCAGACACCAGATCTGCTGGGACCTTGGTCTTGGATGTCCAGCCTCTAGAACTGTGGGGAGTAAGTGTTGTTAAGCTGCCCAGCCTGTGGCATTTTGGCTATAGTGGCCCGAGCTGACAGAGGCAGCGTGGACGCAGGGAGCATGGAGCATGGTGGCTGTCTTTGCAATCGGCCACATGTTCCCGTGTGCTGCTTCTCTACTTTTATTTTTCTTGAAATATTTCTCCACTTGACCCTTCAAGCCTTCTGTTGAGTTTTTAATTTCTGCTACTGTATTTGTAATTTCCAAGAGTTTTTTTTTCTTGTTTCTTGATTTTTTGTTTTTTTTAAACAATAGTGTGATGATTCTGGCCTGAAACAGACCCTTTCCTGTTTCCTTCAGAGGGAACCCACTCTGCTGGCACCTTGAACTTGGATGTCCAGCCTCCAGACCTGTGAGAAAAATACATTTCTTCTGAAGCTGCCCCGTGTAGGGTATTTGGTTACCTGAGATATGCAGTGTAGACTGCTCCACGGTCACGGGCGGGCTTCCTCTGAGGCCCGGCCGGCGTCCTTCCCCGGCATTCTCTCTGACAGAGGGAGGGGCACTGGCTCAGGACCTTCCCTCGGCTGAGCCCCCCGCCCGCCTTCAAGTATGGTTCTCACCACCTCTGTTAGCAGCAAGGCCGAGGCGCAGAGAGGCTCAGACCTGGGGATGCTGCATCCCCGGGAGTTGGGGGTATGGCTCTTCCGCCCGGTTTGCCCCTGCCCGCCCCCTTCCCCCACCCTGTCCTAAGCCTGTTACCCTTCCCCATCTCTTCTTCCCCTGGCTCATCTCCATATGCTTTAAATTCGTTCAATACCAGAAGGATTTGAGAAACTTGGTTTGCCTGCGAGCCTTTCCGCTCCGGGGACATTTCCGCCCTGAGGAGCCTCAGGCCTCTCAGCCCTGCTCGCAGTCCTGTTTCTCTGCCCCTTCTGCTCTGCCTTCCATTGTTCTTCATGCGGCAAACCCTGCTGCTGTTGTTACATGTTCCTTCTGCACCTCAGGCTCACTCTGCCCTTAGGAGCAGTGTTCATGGTTGCACAGACGGTGGGGCTCTCTGCTGGTGGCCTTTGTGGTGGCTCTGGTGGTTCCCGGCCACGCCCCAGCTTTCCCACCCAGCACGCAGGTACCTTCTCAGCCTGCTGGCCAAGGGTGGTCTAGTCCTGGGGGAAAGCGCATCCATCCTCTGGGGGCAGAAGTTCAGATGCGTCCATCCTCACATCAGGGAGAAATGGTCGGGCCATGCTGCCAGCATCCTCTTAAGAAAGGATGTCCCAGGCAAAGCTTTTAGTTTCTGCAACCCTGGGTCTTTCTGGCAAAGAGAAATGGGTGGTTATGGTTTGCATTCAGCTGTGCGATCCACTGCTTTTAAAGCGTCCAGTTTCACGGCCTCTTGGTGTGATTCCTCACACATGACGAAGAACTTCCATCTCCCAGATGCTGACGTTGTTATTGTTCTTGAGTGTGGAGAGAAATAAGAAAAATCTTCTGTAGCTACTGCTCTTCCAAACATGGATTCAATTCCTGTTTGGTTGACTCCATGAAGTACTGTCTCTAGAAGACACTGGGAACAAAGCAGCTCTTCTCATTTTCCAGTGATTTGCCCAAGTCAAAGTCATTGTTTCTTTTTTTCCTTCTACTCTGGGGAAGGCTCTTGCCTGTCTTCCAAGTGAATTTTCAATGGCATTTGCACCAGGAATGGTCACTCTTTCTGGCTGGTGGCTGACCTCCTTACACTGAAGTTCCTGGAAGCACCTGGCAGATGCCCAGAGGCAGTCTTCTCCCCTGTGTCTACACCGCTTCCCAGAGGCAGCATGGCGAGGCCAGCAGTGACTTCAGTCTCCCCATCCATTTCAGCAGCCCCTTTCCTGCCATGACAATCGCTTGCTTTATGACAGTTGCTGCAGACTCTTCCCCTGCTTTGTTAGAGAGAGAGAGGGAAACCTCTATTGGAATGAGTGTCTTTGGGGAAGAAGCAAAGCTTCTTTTGGCAGAAACTTCCTGAGCCCATTAGACACATTAGTCCAATCTGTGTGCAGGCTGCTTGAAGAATCGGTGAGGGCAATGCAGGTGGCAGGCAAGAAGGTGGGGCGGGCCAGGAACCCACACTCTTCCCCTGTGAATTGATAGCTCCCTGTAGAGAGGGAATCACAATCAAGGATTCAGCCAAATACATCTCTCACAACTCCGACCTTCTGACTTTTAATTCTGCTGGTATGGTCATAAATGAAAAATATGTGAGGCCCCGTTCTCTTGTCTTCCTCTGTCGTTTCTGACCAAGTCACAAGCTCTGAAATCTTTGCCTCCAAAGATACTGTGCTGGGGCGGAGAGACCAGACCAGTGTCAAGGGATGTGGCTTCTGGTTCCAGTCCTGTTATTCAGGTGTCTACTGAGTGACACTCGGACCTTATGTCCTCAGAACTCTAGGAGGAATTAGAACCAATGACCCAATGAAGATGAGAATTAATATGAACTAGATTCCTGTAAATTACATTATTAATGGTGATTCTCAGTGTCTCCACTTAGAAAATAACTCAAAAATTGTAGTAAACAAATAACATGAAAATTAAAATGGCACATTATAAGATATCGATTTAACACAAAAGAAGGCAGTAACAGAGGAACTTGGAACAACAGCAACAAAGGTGAGCATCTTAATTTAAAATCTCTTATAAGACAAAATTTCAACTGTTCACTGTTCCTCACAAGCCAGTTAACTTATAATGTTCACACATTTCTCATTCCATAAAAATGAAATTTCATGTCTTGATGCCTCACCCTCGAGGGTACTGTCAGAACTGCCTGAAAATGGAGACATCTGTTATTTGGATAAAAAAGGTTTTTTTAATCCATTTTAGAGAGTTGTATTTTTTTTAACAGACAATTTGAATGATCAGTTGGCTATTATATTGATTAAGACAGTTTTGTTTGCAAGTGACAAACACCCAAGTGAAACCATCCACAAGAGTAATTTATTGTCATGTGTATAAATTAGGATTCTTTGTTGCAGACAACAGAATCCACTCCAGTTTGTTTCAGAGAAAGGAATTTATTACAACGTGTTATGTGGTTTATAGAATTTCTGGGTAGGTCAAGGACACACACTTAGATCCTACAGCCAGAGAGACACCTGTCAGACTACAGGACTCATCTTCTGAAAACCCCACAGTGACTTTGGCCCCAGCCCACAGCTGAGGGCCGGGACAACAGACGCTCCACCGCAGCTGCTTAGGTGGGGGAGCCAAGCACTGGGTCCGTCCTGCCTGGAAGAAGCCAAGTTTCCCTGAGTGTGGGCTCATTTCCACCTGCCAGTGTCCTGCAGATGTGTGGCTAGTGGGATCTCGGTCACACATGAAGCCTTTGCTGCGATGGAGTCTGGGAAATGTAGGCTTTAGCTTCCCACCCTCGAATTACTGGGCAGGAGGGGTAGCAGTGTGCAGGACATTCCTGGGCAGGAAAGAGCTGGCCTCAGCAAAAGGGCTGGCACTGGACACTGGAGAAGTGAGAAAATTCTGTCTCCATGTTTCCTCTGCCTCTCTCTGCCTTGCTGCTACCTACAGGTAACACAGCCTCCAGAAGCTTCAGAACTTTACCTTGGAGTCCAGGCCCCAGAGGGGTCTTAAGTCCCATTTCCATCCTCCTTAGGAAAGGGATGGGTGGACCCAGGCAGGGTCAGCTGCCCACTTCTGACAGGAACAGAGCCAGAGTGCACCAAACGGCCATTCTCTTGGAAGTAAAGAAAATAATTTTCAGAAAAGAGTAGCAGAGGGGAGAAGTGGGGTGTCTGGGCAAACCAGACGATATCAAGAAGGCAAGAATCCTTGCTGAAGCAACTTCATCCCTCAGGTTCTGTTGGCTGAGTCTAGCTCTGTCTCCCTGCTGGATGGGAGCGTGAGTTTCTCACACCATTGTATATTCACTGTTCTTCTGTATCATAGCTGCTGGGAGCAAAGCAGGTGGTGAGGGCAAGTCAGCGGGGCTGGACAAGCTGACAATCAGCCCCGTTGTCACCCAGACAATGGCCTTGGGCAAGCCACTTCAGCCCTCTTCTCCCCTGTGTGCAAAATGAGCTGGCAATACATGCTCCAGAGACTGTGGAATTTAGACTACAGATGCAGTGGTCCCTCCATGGCATCCTGAGAGGGGCCCATTGGAAAGACAGGAATGGAGAAATCTAGTCAAGCACCCGATTAGTAGCTTAAAGGAGGAAAGGATGATAAAGGAACACCTAGAGGTTCCAGATGACCTGAGATCTCCAGAGTCAACCCACTACTGGAAATTTTTTAAATTTTAGGTGAAATTTATATAACATAAAATTAACCATTTGAAAGTGAACAATTCAACGGCATTTAGTACATTCACAGTGTTATGCAACCATCACCTCTGTCTCATTCCAAAATGTGCTCATCACCCCAAAAGATGTGGTGTTTCAGTTCTCTTGGGTCTATACCTAATCATGGAATTGCTGGGTCACGTGGTAACTCTGTGTTTATGCAGAACTGCCGAATTGTTTTCCACAGTGGCTGCGTCATTTCATACTCCTGCCAGTGACGTACGAGGGTTCCCATTTCTCCACAGCCACACCAGAAAGCTGTGAAGGGGTGTCCCTGTGGCTTTGATCTGCTTTTCTGAGAACTTTCTGAAGTGACACATGACACTTTTTCTTGATTCTTGAGGAGAATCCTGGCAGATAGGAGGTGGAGTGAATGCCTGCAGCAGAGCAAATGTTATCCACTTCTCAAAACAGAGGGGAAAGTGGGCTCCAGAAACTCGAGCCTTCCATCCCCAGCCGCATCTGAGGGACTCCAGTAACCAGATGGAAAGCAGGAAGAGAGGGGCCCCAGGGGAAGGCCGTTTCCCCAGTGAACCTATGGTCACGTCATTGCAATCGTGCGTTTGTACTCTTTTGTGAACAGGATAGAGACACATTGTGGGTAGGTGGCCTCACTGTGGGATGCATAGTCACACCCCAAGATAGGAGAGCTCTGCGTGTGGGTTGCCTGGTATCAGGGCCTCTGGGGCAAAGATGAGGCAGAGTGGCAGGAAGTCATCCAGGGATGTCTTGGGAGATTGGCGGTCCAGAGATGACCAGCTGCATGAGAAGGCAAGGTCGACCAAGACCAGGTTCTGGACTGGGTTCAAAAATGGATGACACATGACCAGGCTCTCTAGGTGACTGGCAACTCGGGTGTAAGAAAATTTGCCTCTTCAGTGGAGTGCTGGCCCACGTGAGTGGAGAATGTGGTGTGGCCCTCAGGGAGCTGATCCAAGTGATAAAGCCATTAGCGGACGTCTCCCACCAGGGTGGAGCTCTGCACCATCAGACAACCACATCCTAAGGAAGGGAAAGCTGGCCTGTGCTTGGAAATCTAGGGCAGCAAATGCCACCCTGTGACAGGCGAGGGGCAGCGACCTCCCCATTGCCATGGCCCACACCATGTGCACTGCTCCTTTGCCCTCCAGTCCACTCACCGCCTGCCTCTCTGGCTTCCACCATCATGTCTGTTTTCACATTCCAGTTTCCTTGCAATGGAGCCTCTATGGCCTAATCATCTAATAATGATTCCTCTGTCTGCTCTCCCATCCCCACCACATTGGGTGGCACAACCCCAGAATTTTTGCACCTGTTCCCTGTCCTGACCCGCAGTTTCGCAGGCATAGCCTGCACTGTGACAGGGTCCAGACAGGGTTCCATGGGTCAGTCCCTGGGGTTCCTGGACCCCAGGACTGGAAGCATTGGCTGGAGGAGTGGTTTTGCTTCTGTGGAGATGCTTGTATGAAGAGGCTGCCATCTGTCTTCCCTCCCAAGCCCCTTGGGGATGTGGGGCCTCCCCTGCCCCTCGATTAGCCCAGGTCTGATGCATTAGCCAGCCCCTGCTTGCCCAGCTTCTCCCCCAGCCTGAAAGAACTTTGGTGACCAGACCAGCCTGTACAGCTTCTAACCAGATAGACTAACCCTCTCAGGCTGCTGAATGAGGCACAGAGTTCAGCGTAGGGATTTCTCCAGTTCTGCACGTAAGGAGCTTGGAAGTTGCCACTCTGTCCTAACAAGTAAAAAGCTGAACAGCCTGAGAAGTCAATAACTCTTCTTGGGTCCCCGAGAGAGGGGAGGGCATATGGCCAACCACTGCCCCCAAGATTGGAGAGACAGGCAGCTTCCCAGAGCAGAGATGCAGGGCTGGAAGCTGCTGCAGAGCCTGGGCCAGGGCGGGAAAACCTGGAGTGTAATTGATGACTTGTTGGAGGCTTGATGCCGACAACTCTGAGAGTTAAAAGCTCCAGGGGACCCAGTCACGGGAGGTTCTCCACAACTTTGTGAAATCTGCCTACAGGAGCTCGACCAGGATCTCACAGTAAATAACAGAAAAACATCCCCTCCTGCTTCTGGGGATAGCGGGGGAGGAATCATTCTGAAATATGTGCAGAACATTCTGCTCTCAACAAAACCTGCTCTGGGGGGGAAACTAGTTAAGCAGACCTAGCATGCTGGGGTATTATCAGAGCCTCACTGACCTGAGGAAAGGGAAACACTCAGTTCCACGCCACTCTTGCCATCCCATTCCACATAAGCGGGAAAACAAACTAAGACACTTGTGAGGGTCACTGCCCAGAGGCACAGGCTCACTAAGTATTGAGACCTGATCATCGGCTGTAGAATACCTCCCCTCCCGCGACAGCTCACCTCCACGTTAATAAAGGCCTGTTATAGCAATTTCTTTCACCCAGTACATCGAGTCTGGCTGTCATGAAAAAAAATTACAAGGCGGTGAGCCACAGCCATACCCTGCCTCTGCAGGAGACCCTCCAAAACGAGCAGATCCTTCCTAAATAGCATTGGTGAAAGATTTGATGCTTATGCTTTTGCAGAAATCTCCTAAGAAGCACTGAGGAGGCATTCTTGCTTAGGCTTCACCTTCTCTGCTCCTTCAGCCATGTGGCGAACAGGATCTTGGTGCTCTGGGTGGGTGTCAGGCCTGTGCCTCTGAAGTGGGAGAGCCAAGTTCAGGACATGGGTCCACCAGAGACCTCCCAGCTCCACGTAACATCACATGGCGAAAGCTCTCCCAGAGATCTCCATCTCAATGCTAAGACCCAGCTCCACTCAACGACCAACAAGCTACGTGCAGGACACCCTATTCCAAGCAACTAGCAAGACAGGAACACAACCCCACCCATTGGCAGAGAGGCTGTCTAAAATCATAATACGGTAACAGACACCCCAAAACACACCAGCAGATGCAGTCCTGTCCACCAGAAAGACAAGATTCAGCCTCATCCACCAGAACACAGGCACTAGTCCCCTCCACCAGGAAGCCTACACAACCCACTGAACCAATCTTAGCCACTGGGGGCAGACACCAAAAACAATGGGAACTATGAACCAGCAGCCTGTGAAAAGGAGACCCCAAACACACTAAGTTAAGCAAAATGAGAAGACAGAGAAACACACAGCAGATAAAGGAGCAAGGTAAAAACCCACCAGAACAAACAAATGAAGAGAAAATAGGCAGTCTACCTAAAAAAGAATTCAGAGTAATGATAGTAAAGATGATCCAAAATCTTGGAAATAGAATAGAGAAAATACAAGAAATGTTTAACAAGGACCTAGAATAACTAAAGAGCAAAGAAACAATGATGAACAACACAATAGATGAAATTTAAAATTCTCTAGAAGGAATCAATAGCAGAATAACTGAGGCAGAAGAACGGATAAGTTACCTGGAAGATAAAATAGTGGAAATAACTACCACAGAGCAGAATAAAGAAAAAAGAATAAAAACAATCGAGGACAGTCTTAGAGACCTCTGGGACAACATTAAACACACCAACATTCGAATTATAGGGGTCCCAGAAGAAGAAGACAAAAAGAAAGGGACTGAGAAAATATTTGAAGAGATTATAGTTAAAAACTTCCCTAATATGGGAAAGAAAATAGTCAATCAAGTCCAGGAAGCACAGAGAGTCCCATACAGGATAAATCCAAGGAGAAACACACCAAGACACACATTAATCAAACTACCAAAAATTAAATACAAAGAAAAAATATTAAAAGCAGCAAGGGCAAAACAACAAATAACATACAAGGGAATCCCCATAAGGTTAACAACTGATCTTTTAGCAGGAACTCTGCAAGCCAGAAGGGAGTGGCAGGACATATTTAAAGTAATAAAAGGGAAAAACCTATACAACCAAGATTACTCTACCCAGCAAGGCTCTCATTCAGATTTGATGGAGAAATTAAAACCTTTACAGACAAGCGAAAGCTAAGAGAATTCAGCACACCAAACCAGCTTTACAACAAATGCTAAAGGAACTTCTGTAGGCAGGAAACACAAGAGAAGGAAAAGACCTACAACAAACTCAAAACAATTAAGATAATGGTAATAGGAACATACATGTCGATAATCACCTTGAATGTAAATGGATTAAAAGCTCCAACTAAAAGACACAGATTGGCTGAATGGATCCAAAACCAATTAGATCCATATATATGCTGTCTACAAGAGACCCACTTCAGATGTAGGGACACATACAGACTGAAAATGAGGGGATGGAAAAAGATATTCCATGCAAATGGAAATCACAAGAATGCTGGAGTAGCAATACTCATATCAGATAAAATAGACTTTATAATAAAGACTGTGACAAGAGATAAGGAAGGACACTACATAATTATCAAGGGATCAAGCCAAGAAGAAAACATAACAATTATAAATATTTATGCACCCAAAATGGGAGCACCTCAATACATAAGGCAAATGCTAACAGCCATAAAAGGGGAAATCGACAGTAACACAATAATAGTGGGGGACTTTAACACCCCACTTACACCAATAGACAGATCATCCAAACAGAAAATAAATAAGGAAACACAAGCTTTAAATGACACAATAGAGCAGATAGACTTAATTGATGTTTACAGGACATTCCCCCGAAAACAGAAGAATAACACTTTCTTCTCAAGCGCACATGGAAAGTTCTCCAGAGTAGATCATATCTTGGGTCACAAATCAAGCCTTGGTAAATTTAAGAAAATTGAAATCATATCAAGTATCTTTTCCAACAACAATGCTATGAGACTAGATATCAATTTCAGGGAAAAAATCTGTAAGAAGTACAAACACATGGAGGCTAAACAATACACTACTAAATAACAAAGACATCACTGAAGAAATCAAAGAGGAAGTCAAAAAATACCTAGAAACAAATGACAATGAAAACACGACAACCCAAAACCCATGGATGCAGCAAAAGCAGTTCTAAGAGGGAATTTTATAGCAATACAATCCTACCTCAAGAAACAAGACACATCTCAAATAAACAACCTAAGCTTACACCTAAAGCAATTAGAGAAAGAAGAACAAAAAAACCCCCAAAGTTAGCAGAAGGAAAGAAATCTTAAAGATCAGATAAGAAATAAATGAAAAAGAAATTATGGAAACAATAGAAAGATCAATAAAACTGAAAGCTGGTTCTTTGAGAAGATAAACAAAATTGATAAACCATTAGCCAGATTCATCAAGAAAAAAAGGGAGAAGACTCAAATCAATAAAATTAGACATGGAAAAAGAGAAGTAACGAATGACACTGCAGAAATACAAAGGATCATGAGAGATTACTACAAACAACTATATGCCAGTAAAATACACAACCTGGAAGAAATGGACAAATCTTTAGAAAAGCAAACCTACCGAGACTGAACCAGGAAGAAATAGAAAATATAAACAGACAAATCACAAGCACTGAAATTGAGACTGTGATTAAAAATCTTCCAACAAACAAAAGCCCAAGACCAGATGGCTTCACAGGCGAATTCTGTCAAACATTTAGAGAACAGCTAACACCTGTCCTTCTCAAACTCTTCCAAAATACAGCAGAGGGAGAAATACTCCCAAACTCATTCTATGAGGCCACCATCACCCTGATACCAAAACCAGACAAAGATGTCACAAAAAACGAAAACTACAGGCCAGTATCACTGATTAATATACATGCAAAAATCCTCAACAAAATACTAGCAAACAAAAATACTAGCATATTAAAAGGATCATACACCATGATCAAGTGGGGTTTATCCCAGGAATGCAAGGATTCTTCAATATACGCAAATCAATCAATGTGATACACCATGTTAACAAACTAAAGGAGAAAAACCATATGATCATCTCAATAGATGCAGAAAAGGCTTTTGACAAAATTCAACAGCGATTTATGATAAAAATCCTCCAGAAAGTAGGCATAGAGGGAACTTACCTCAACATAATAAAGGCCATATGTGACAAACCCACAGTCAACATCATTCTCAATGGTGAAAAACTGAAACCATTTCCTCTAAGATCAGAAACAAGACAAGGTTGTCCGCTCTCACCACTATTATTCAACATAGTTTTGGAAGTTTTAGCCACCGCAATCAGAGAAGAAAAAGAAATAAAAGGAATCCAAATCGGAAAAGAAGAATTAAAGCTGTCACTGTTTGCAGGTGACATGATACTATACATAGAGAATCCTAAAATAGCTACCAGAAAACTACTAGAGTTAATCAATGAATTTGGTAAAGTAGCAGGATACAAAATTAATGCACAGAAATCTCTTGCATTCCTATACACTAATGATGAAAAATCTGAAAGAGAAATTAAGGAAACACTCCCATTTACCACTGCAACAAAAAGAATAAAATACCTAGGAATAAACCTACCTAAGGAGACAAAAGACCTGTATGCAGAAAACTATAAGACAGTGATGAAAGGAATTAAAGATGTTACAAACAGATGGAGAGATATATCATGTTCTTGGATTGGAAGAATCAACATTGTGAAAGTGACTCTACTACCCAAAGCAATCTACAGATTCAGTGCAATCCCTATCAAACTACCAATGGCATTTTTCACAGAAGTAGAACAAAAAATTTTACAATTTGTATGGAAACACAAAAGACCCAGAATAGCCAAAGCAATCTTGAGAAAGAAAAACGGAGCTGGAGGAATCAGGCTCCTGCACTTCAGACTATACTACAAAGCTACAGTAATCAAGACAGTATGGTATTGGCACCAAAACAGAAAGATAGATCAATGGAACAGGATAGAAAGCCCAGAGAGAAATCCATGCACATATAGTCACCTTATATTTCATAAAGGAGGCAAGAATATACAATGGAGAGAAGACAGCCTCTTCAGTACATGGTGCTAGGAAAACTGGACAGCTACATGTAAAAGAATGAAATTTGAACACTCCATACACCATACACAAAAATAAACTCAAAATGGGTTAAAGGTAAGGCCAGACACTATAAAACTCTTAGAGGAAAACATAGGCAGAACACTCTATGACATAAATCAGAGCAAGACCCTTTTTGACATACCTCCTAGAGAAATGGAAATAAAAACAAAAATAAACAAATGGGACCTAGTGAAACTTAAAAGCTTTTGTACGGCAAAGGAAACCATAAACAAGACCAAAAGACAACCCTCAGAATGGGAGAAAATATTTGTAAATGAAGCAACTGACAAAGGATTAATCTGCAAAATTTACAAGCAGCTCATGCAGCTCAATATCAAAAAAACAACCGAATCCAAAAATGGGCAGAAGACCTAAATAGACATTTCTCCAAAGAAGATATACAGATTGCCAACAAACACATGAAAGGATGCTCAACATCACTAATCATTAGAGAAATGCAAATCAAAACTACAGTGAGATATCACCTCACACCAGTCATAATGGCCATCATCAAAAAATCTACAAAAAATAAATGCTGGAGAGGGTGTGGAGAAAAGGGGACCCTCCTGCACTGTTGGTGGGAATGTAAATTGATACAGCCATTATGGAGACCAGCATGGAGGTTCCTTAAAAAACTAAAAACAGAACTACCGTATGACCCAGCATTCCCATTACTGGGCATATACCCTGAGAAAACCATAATTCAAAAAGAGTCATGTACCACAATGTTCACTACAGCTCTATTTACAATAGCCAGGACATGGAAGCAACCTAAGTGTCCATCGACAGATGAATGGATAAAGATGTGGCACATATACACAATGGAGTATTACTCAGGCCTAAAAAGAAACAAAATTGAGTTATTTGTATTGAGGTGGATGGATCTAGAGTCTGTCATACAGAGTGAAGTCAGAAAGAGGAAAACAAATACCATATGCTAACACATATATATGGACTCTAAGGAAAAAAAAAAAGTTTTGAAGAACGTAGGGGCAGGACAGGAATAAAGGCGCAGACATAGAGAATGGACTTGAGGACACGGGGAGGGGGAAGGGCAAGCTGGAACAAAGTGAGAGAGTGGCATGTACTTATATATAGTACCAAATTAAAATAGCTAGCTAGTGGGAAGCAGCTGCATAGCACAGGGAGATCAGCTTGGTGCTTTGTGACCACCTAGAGGGGTGGGATAGGGAAGGTGGGAGGGAGATGCAAGAGGGAGGAGATATGTGGATATATGTATATGTATAGCTGATTCACTTTGTTATAAAGCAGAAACTAACACACCATTGTAAAGCAATTATACTCCAATAAAACTGTTAAAAAAAATTACAAGGCATATCAAAAAGTAAAATAAAACAACAAAACAAACGAAAAACCCCAAACAAACAAAACCCACAATTTGAAGTGACAGAGCAAGCTTCAGAATGAAACATAGCAGGGATGTTGGAATTAGTAGCCTGAGAATTTAAAGTAACTATGATTAAGGTGCTAAGGGCTGTAAGAGATAAAGTAGGCAGCTTGCAGAAAAGATAGACAATGTAAGCAGAGAGATGGAAATCCCAAGAAAACCCAAAAAGAAATGCTAGAGATCAAGAATACTGTAACAGAAAAGAAGAATGTCTTTGATGGGCTTGTTAGTAGACTAGACACAGCTGGGAACGAATCTCTGAGCTAGGGGATATATCAACAGAATTCTCAAAAACCAAAAAACAAAGAGAACAAAGATTGAAGAAAAGGAAAACAGAATATCCAAAACAGTGGGACAAGTACAAAAGGTGTAACATATGCAGAATGGGAACACCAGAAAGAGAAGAAAGGGAGAAAAGAAGAAAAGAAATGTTTGAAACCATCACGATGGAGAAATTCCCCAAGTTAATGTCAGACACCAAACCACAGATCCAGGAAGCTCAGAGAACACTAAGCAGGATAAATGCAAAAAACAAAACAAAACAAAAACACCAAAAAACAAAAAACACCCTACACCACACACAAAAACACCCTCAAAACAAAACATCAGTCCTACCCTGCAAAACAAAACAAAAACAAAACTATATCCTGGCATATTATTTTCAAAATACAGAAAATCAAAGATTAAAAAAAAAAATCCTGATAGAAGCCAGAGGGGAAGAAACATCATATCCATAGAGAAGCAAAAATTATAATGTACTCACACTACCTGTGAAGAGGTATAGTGTTATTTGAAATGAATTAGATTAGTTGTAAATGTATATGACAAACTCTAGGGCAACCACTAATAAAAAGCATAAAAAGAAGTCTAACTGATATACTAACAAAGTAGAGAAAATGGAATTATAAAATGCTCACTAAAAACAACAAAGGCAGAAAGAGTGGAAGACAAAAATAGACACAACGAACAAGGGCAACAAACAGAAAATAGTAGCAAATGGTAGATATTAATCTAACCATACCAATAATCACTTTCAATGTCAATAGCTTAAATGCACCAATTAAAAGAATTTGTTAGAGTGGATTAAAACACAAGACCCAATTATTTGTTGTCTACAAGAAACCCGCTTTAAATGTAAAGATACATATAGATTAAAACTAAAAGGATAGAGGTAAAAATATATTATGTTAACACTAATCAAAAAAAAAAGTGGGTGTAGCTATATTAATTTCAGGCAGAGCAAGGAAAGTTATCACGGATAAAGAAGAGCATTACATAATGATAAAGAGAATTCTCCAAGAAGACATAACAATTCTTAGTATGCACGTACCTAACAACAGAGTGTCAAACTACACAAGACAAAAACTAATAGAACTGCAAGAAGAAATAGTTGACTCCACTATCATAGATGGAGCTTTTGACACCCCTCTATAATAAATGGACAAATCTGTCAGAAAATCAGTAAGAGCATAGTTGACCTTAATAACACCATCAATCAACTGGATTTAACTAACATCTCTAGACTACTTCTTCCAGTAACAGTAGAATACATATTTTTCTCAAACTCACATGTAATATTCACCAAGCCATACCACATTCTGGGGCATAAAACACCCTTTAACAAATGTGAAAAAAATAGGGATAAAGCAGTGTCTGGTCTCAGACCACAGTGGAATTAAACAAGAAATCAATAACAGAAAGTAACCTGGAAAATCCCAAAACACATGGAGATTAAACAACACATTTCTAAATAACATGCGGGTCAAGGAAGAAATCTCAAGAGAAATTTAAAAGTAGTTTGAATGAAATGAAAATAAAAACACAACTCATCAAAATTTGTGGGATGCAACGAAATCAGTGCTTAGAGGAAATTTTACAGCATTGAATGTATCTAAAATCAATAAGCTTTCGCCTTAGGAAACTAGAAAATGAGCAAATTAAATTGAAAATGAGCAGAAGGAAAGTAATAATTAGAGCAGAAATCAGTGAAGTTGAAAACAGGAAATCAATAGAGAAAATCAATGAAACCAAAAGCTAGTTCTTTGAAAAGATCAATAAAATTGATAAGCCTCTAGCCAGGCTAACCAAGAAAAAAAGAGATAGGACACAAAGTACTAATATCAGAAATGAAAGAAGGAACACCACTACAGATCTTATGGACATTAAAAGATTTTAAAAAGGAGTACTATGAACAACTCTATGCCCACAAATTTGAGAACCTAGATGAAATGGACCAATTCCTTAAAGGAAACAATCTATCAAAACTCACTCAAGAAGAAATAGGTAGTCTGAATAGACCTATATCTATTAAGGAAATTGAATCAATAGTTAATAACCTTCCAAACAGAAAGCACTAGGCCCAGATGGGCTCACTGGTGAATTCTACCAAACATTTAAGGAAGAATTTATACCAATTCTCTACAATCTCTTTCAGAGGATAGAAGCAGAGGAAATACTTTCTAACTTGTTTTCTGAGGCCAGTATTTCCCTAATACTAAAAACAGACAAAAACTTTGCCAGAAAAGAAAACTATAGACCAATAACTTTCATGAACACAGATGCAAAAATTCTCAACAAAATATTAGCAAATTGAATCCAACAATGTTCAAAAAGAAATATACCACAACCAAGTGGGATTTATCCCAGATATGGAAGCCTCAACATTTTAAAATTAATTAATATAATCCACCACATCAACAGACTATAAAAGAAAAGTCACATGGTCATATCAATAGATGTAGAAAAACATCTGACAAAATCCAGCACCCATTAATGATAAAACCCTCAGCAAACTAGGAATAGAGGGGAACCTCCTCAACCTGATAAAGAATATCTACAAAAAAAAAACCCTACAGCTAACATCGTATTTAATGGTGAGAATCTCAAAACTGTCCTGCAAAGATCAGGAACAAGGCAAGGATATTCCTTCTCACCACCCCTTTTTAACATTGTACTGAAAGTCCAAGCTAATGCAATAATACAAGAAAAAAAATTTTTTATGTAATACAGATTGAGAAGGAAGAAATAAAACAACCTTTGTTTGCAGATGACGTGATCATCTATGTAGAAAAATACAAAGCATTAACTAAAAAACTCCAGGAACTAATAAATGATTACCACAACATTGCAGGGTACAAAGTTAATATACAAAAGTTATTCACTTTTCTACATACCATCAGTGAACAAGTGGAATTTGAAATTAAAAACACAATACCATTGAAAAATAAAATCCTTAGTTATAAATCTAACAAAATACATACAAAATCTATATGAAGAAGACTACAAAATGCTGGTGAAGGAAATCAAGGCGTTAAATAAATGGAGAGATGTTCCATGTTCATGGATAGGAAGACTCAATACTGTCAAGATGTCAGTTCTTTCCAGTTTGATCTATAGATTCAATACAATCCTAATCAAAATCCCAGCAAGTTATTTTTTAAATATTTACAAGCTGATTCTAAAGTTTAAATGGAGAGGCAAAAGGACAGAATAGCCAACACAATATTGAAGAAGAAGAACAAAGTTGGAGGACTGACACACCCAACTTTAAGGCTTAATATAAAGCTAAAGTAATCAAGATAGCATGGTATCAGTGAAAGAACAATTATGTCAGTGCTATAGAACAGAGAGTCCAGAAATATACCCACATAAATATAGTCAACTGATCTTTGACAAAAAACAAAGACAATGCAATGGAGCAAAGGTAGTCTTTTCAACAAATGGTCCTGGAACAACTGTACATCCACATGTGAAAAATGAATCCAGACCCATATTTTATACCCTTCACAAAGATTAACTCAAAATGGATCATAAACCTAAAGGTAAAACATAAAACTATAAAACTCCTGGAAGATAACATAGGAGAAAACTTAGTATGACGTGATGACTTAGTATGGTGATGACTTTTTAGATACAGCACCAAAGACATGATCAATGAACAAAATAATTGATAAGCTGGACTTCACTGAAATTAAAGACTTCTGCTCTGTGAAAGACAATGTCAACAGAGTGAGGACACAAGCCATGGACTGGAAGAAAATATTTGCAAAAGAAACATCTGATAAATGAACTCTTCAAACTTAACAATAAGAAACTCAAATAACTCTTCAAACTCAACAATAAGAAAAGAAACAACCCAATTAAAAACTGGGCCAAAGGCCTTAAAACCTCACCAAAAAAGACATACAGATGGCAAAGAAGTATATGAAAAGAGGCTCCACATCATACGTCATCAGGGAAATGCAAATTAAAACAACAATGAGATATCACTATGCACCTATTAGAATGGCTAAACTCCAGAACACTGACACCACCAAATGCTGGTGAGGATGTGGTGCAACAGGAACTCTCCTCTGTTGCTGGTGGGAATGCAAAATGGTGCAGCCACTTTGGAAGACAGTTTGGTGGTTTCTTACAAAACTAAACATACTCTTACTATAATCCAGCAATCATGCTCTTTGGTATTTAATTAACCAAAAAATTGAAAATTTATGTCTATACAAAAACCCTCACACAGACATTTATAGCAGCTTCATTCATAATTGCCCAAACTTGGAAGCAACCAAGAAGTCCTTTAATAGGTGGATGGCTAAGTAAACTGTGGAAAAAACCAAACAATGGAGTATTACTCAGTGCTAAAAAGAAATGAGCTGTCAAGCCATGAAAAGACATGGAGGAATCTTAAAAGCATGTGATTAAGTGAAAAAAAAATCCAATCTGCAAAGGCTACATACTGTGTGATTCCAACTGTGTGACATTTTGGAAAAGGCAAAACTATGGAGAAAGTAAAAAGATCAGTGGTTGCCAGGGGTTAAGGGGAGAGAGGGATGAACAGGTGGAGCACAGAGAGCTTTTAGGGCAGTTAAAATACTCTGTGTGAATCTATGACAGCA
The DNA here is from genome assembly GCF_964270905.1 of Leucopleurus acutus. Lineage (NCBI taxonomy): Eukaryota > Metazoa > Chordata > Mammalia > Artiodactyla > Delphinidae > Leucopleurus > Leucopleurus acutus. The sequence goes on from NC_139142.1 coordinate 173,264,572, forward strand.
GATACCTGTCATTATACATTTGTCCAAATCCATAGAATGTACACCAAGAGTGAACCCTGTTGGACCTTGGGTGATAATGATGTGTCAGTGTAGGTCCCTCAGTTGTAACGAATGTTCCAATCTGCTGGGGGGATGTTGATAGTGAGGTAGGCTATATGTGGGGGGTGGGAGGGGGCAGGGGTACTTGGAAATCTCTATACCTTTCTTTTTTAATTTGTTTATTTGTTTTTGTTTTTTTTAATTTTTGGCTATGTTGGGTCTTTGCTGCTGCTCATGGGCTCTCTCTAGTTGAGGCAAGTGGGGGCTACTCCTTGTTTCAGTGCACGGGCCTCTCATTGTCGTGGCCTCTCTTGTTGCAGAGCACAGACTCTAGAGCACAGGCTCAGCAGTTGTGGCACACAGGCCCAGCTGCTCCACGGCATGTGGGATCTTCCTGGGCCGGGGATCGAACCTACGTCCCCTGCACCGGCAGGTGGATTCCTAACCACTGCACCACCAGGGGAGCCCTCTATACCTTCTTAATTTGCTGTGAACTTGAAACCACTCAAAAAAAAAAAAAAGTCTTATAAAAAAAAAAAAAGAATCTTGCTCCGACTATGGAATCAGATTTGCTGAACTTGAAACCAGGCTAATGTGGCCTCTGACAAGTTACCTAACCTCTCTGTGCCTCAGTTTCCACATCTGTAAAGCAGGGATAATAACAGTCCTGACCCATAGAGTGGTTGTGAGTGTTACAAGACAGTGCATTAAAAGCATGTAGCCCCGTGTCTACTGAAAAAGAGAGAGAGATTTGAGTTATTTACAACTGGTTTGTTGAACAGTCTGAACAAGTGAGGAACAAACAGGAAATGGCTTGATCTTCCTCCAACCCTGGGCTTCAAATAAGTTCTTCCACATCTCCTTCTCTGCCCCTTGACAACATCTCAGCAAGCCAGCTCCCCTTAGCACATGGGGCAGTTTTAACTACAAGAACAAGCCCCATTTCTATAAATATGACTCACTTCCAGGCATTAAGGAGTCCAATCCAGTCTCAATCGAAATTCGAATCTCACATCCACTCTTACATCCAAGCCAAACTTGCAGGCAGGCCCTGTGGCTGAGCCAGTGATGGAGGAGGGGCTTCGCGCCCCTTTCCTTTTCCTGGTTCTCTCACTCTTCCCTTCCTCTCTGGGGCGAGGGCATGGGAGATTAGAGGCAGGGAGCAGAACATCTTTTTTCTTTTTAACTTAAGTAGTCCTGTGGCTGTCGCCCTCACTTGGCAATCCTCCAAATGCTGCCCCTCTCAAGGTCCACATTTTGTGGATTCTTTGGAGACCCCCTGGGGCCATGCAGACTACAGAGTTTCTTAACCTGGGAGATACATTCTTTGCATAATCTCTCGCAACACATCCTTCCTTTCTGGTTCATCTCCGCTGCACCCCGTCTCCCCGCCCCCCAGCGTCTTCATCTCCTTGCCCCCCCCTTCTCTTTCTCTGTGCCCCCAGAGCCTGAACCCTCTGGACTGTGCCTCCAGGGCTTCCTTGCTCACTGATCTCCGGGTTCCGCCCATGGAGGCCCTGGCCGGAGACAGGAGGGTGGGAGCTGGGCCACCCCGCCTCCCAGCACCAGGCGACACTGTCCCCTTGACCTCTGTCCTTGGAGCGGGAATGGCTCTCTGATGTTGTTAGTCCCCAAGAGCCTTGACATCCACCTGAAGTAGCACCTTCAGAAAAATTCTTCAGGGAATTCCCTGGCAGTCTAGTGGTTACAACTCTGTGCTTTCACTGCCCAGGGCCCAGGTTCAATCCCTAGTCAGGGAACTAAGATCCCGCAAGCTGCATGGAGGGGCAAAAAAAAAAAAAAAAGGAAAAATAAAAGTTAAAGAAAAATTCGTCAAAAGGCAGCACATAGAGTTCCATGTCAAAAACACTTATCGACAATGTGTAAGTCTGACAAAGGCCATGCACAAAGAATATACACAGAACTCCTACATGCCAACAAGAGAAAGATAACATGAAAATGGACAAAAGACTTGAATAGGCACGTCTCAAAAGAACAAATCAAAATATCCTCTTTCATAAGTTTCATAAACAGACAGAAAGGGGTCGATCTTGTTGGTCATCAGAGATATGGCCGCACACTCACTCGTGTGGCGGAAGGGGAAGTCATGGACAATACCAAGTGCTGGCTAGGCTGCGGGGCAACCTGGACTCCCACATGCTGCTGGGGGAGGGGGAAGGGGTGTGAGCGTTTCGAAAAGGTCCTTGGTGTGTCCACTGACATTGAAGATACACACACCTGATGCTCCAGCAGTACCACTCCCAGGAAAGCACCCAATGATCACGAAAAGACAGGTACAGCCCCAAACTGAACATGGCACACATACGTATTAACAACTGAACAAATCAGTGAATCGTGGTGCAGCAGTGAGGAGCAGTGGTCTACATGGAAATGCAACGTACAACTCTTACAAATATAATGTTGAGTGAAAGAACAGAGAGTTGAAAGAAGACACACTATATGATTCCATTTACAGAAAGTTTAAAAGCAGGCAAAACTCCTCTCAGCTGTTAGAAGTCCAGGTAATGGTTATCAAGGGTGGGGTGGGGCAGACGGGGAGTATGAGTGTCTGAATGGCAGGAAAGGGTCTGTTTCCTAATCTGGGGCTGATAACACGGAGGTGCTCAGTTTGCAAAACCTCCTTGAGCTGTACACGGACATACATGTTTCTGCAAGTATTTTATACTTCAGTAAAAAAAACTCTCTTTGTTCTTTTCAACAAGCGGTGCTGTAACACTTGGATCTCCGTGTGGAATGACCCTCAGCCCTTACCTCATGCCACATTATAGCATTAACTTGAAGTGGATCATAGTCCTAAATGTAAGAGTTAACACTGTGCAACTTTGAGAAGAAAAGATAGGAGAACATCTATGTGCACTTGTGTTAGGCAAAGATTTACAAGTTACAACACAAAAAGCACCCAGTATAAAAGAAAAAAAATTGATAAATGGGACTTCATCAAAGTTTTAAAACTTTCATTCTTCAAAAGACCGTTTAAAAAATGGAAAGACAAGCCATAGTCTGGAAGAAAATACTTGCAAAGTACATATCTGACAAAGCACTTGTGTTATTCAGATTACATAAAGAATGTGCTCTTCTTTTAACTGATAAGAAGATTAAAAATAATTAAAAATTGGCAAAATATTTGAATAGACACTTCACCAAAGATATATAGACAGCAAATGAGCACATAAAAAGACTCTCAGTAGCACCAGTCGTTAGGGAAATAAAATTAAAACCCCCCGAGATACCTCTGCACACGTAATAGATTGGATGAAATTCAGAAGACTTCCAATACTAAGTCCTGGTAAGCATGTGGAGGAAGTGGGACTCTTGTACACTTCCAGCGAGGATGCAAAACGTTACAAGCACTTTGGAAAATTTTGCCAGCTTCTCACAATGTTAAACACACACTTACCATATGACTCAGCTCTTCCACTCCTAGATACTTGCCTAAGAGAAATGAAAACATATGTCCACACGAAGATCTGTATATGAACATTTATAGCCCCATTATTCATAATCACCCCAAAATAGAAACAAAATGTCCTTCCACAGAGAATGGATAAACAAAGGTACATCCATGCAAGGGTACACTATCCAGAAATGAAAAGGAGCAAACTGCAGACAAGTGCAAATTTGATGCCCAGTATCCCTTCTGGGGGGCGCCCCATCTCTAAAGGGGTCTCTGGGCCCCACTTCACCTGGTTTGAGTGCTCCCCGCTGGGCAGTGACCCCACTGATTCTACAGAACTCCCACTTGACCCCATCCGTCTCGAGTTTCTACAGTGGGTTGTCAGGGGCCACTGGGGTAAGGGCCTCAGAACCGGTTTAGACTTCTTAGCAAAGCCCAGAATGGATTTCTGCTGGTGCTCTTCTGACAATGTGGCAGGTGCTTCTTTGCTGTTGTCCTCGGCTTTGGGGTCTTAGCTGAAGTTCAAACACTCCAGGGAATATTTCCATAGAGGCTGACAGGGGTGCCCTCATCTGCTCCCACCTGTTGGTGTGCCCACGGAAACAAGTGACACATCGCCATCACTTGTTACGTGGTTTTCAAAAATAGCTGGTTGGTTGGCTGAATCAGACCAGACAGCTCTTTCTGAAGAGTTGCAGTGAATAAATAAAAACTGCAGTGCACCTGAAGTAAACCCTAACCATTTCCTGCCTAACTCATGGGGCTCCACTAGGATGAAAGAATCTGTGTTTGCAGCATCCCTCATGTGCCCACGAGAGAGCATATTTATCCTTGATGGTCACTAGTATAATCCTGGAAAAGTTGGCTTCTTGTGCCATGGCAACATTCAGGGAGGATGAATTTTTTTTTATTGAAGTATAGTTGATTTACAATATTGTGTAAGTTTCAGGTATACAGCACGGAGATTCAGACATATATATATATATGTATCTTTTATATTCTTTTCCCTTATAGGTTATCCAAAATACTGAGTATGGTTCCCTGTGCTCTACAGTAGGACCTTGTTGGTTATCTGTTTTATACAGAGTAGTGTGTATATGTTAATCCCAGCCTCCTAATTCCCCCCCGCCCCCCCCCCACTATCCCCTGTGGTCACTATAAGTTTCTTTTCTATGACTGTGAGTCTGTTTCTGTCTTGGAAATAAGCTCATTTATGTCTTTTTTTCTTTTAGATTCCACATATAAGCGATATCATATGATATTTGTCTTTCTCTGTCTGACTTACTTCACTTAGTATGATAATCTCTAGGTCAATCCATGTTGCTGCAAATGGCATTATTTCATTCTTTTTTATGGCTAATATTCCCTTGTGTATATATGGGCCACATCTTTATCCATTCATCTGTCAGTGGACATTTAGGTTGCTTCCACATCTTGGCTATTGTAAATAGTGCTTCTATGAACATTGGGGTGCACATATCTTCTTGAATTACGGTTTTCTCCTTTCTTCTTTCTTGTGCCATGGCAACATTCAGGGAGGATGAATATTTTTAAAGCTGAAGACATCTGACTGCTGGTTCCTCAATGAAAGTTGCTACAGCTCTTTAATAGGCAGCTGGGAAAAGAGGGTCTGCCCAGCCCGGACTTTGTTGCTTCAAGTCTGAAAGGACCCCCTCCACCTGCTAGAACTAATGCTTTCTCTGTGTAGTTGAGGACCTGGCTTCTGGTCATGAGTCCAGAGCCTGTAGCAGAGCCAGGGAGAAGATGCTGCATCTGAAAGAGACATCCACAGAGAACCCAGGTGGCTGCATTGGGGTGTGTGAATGGACCTTCTGTACATCGAGGAGCAGCAAAGCCCTTTCACAGAACTGTAGCAGGAAGGGGGAACCCTTCCAGGGCCCAAGAGTGAGTTCTTGTCTAACACTTCGAAATGATTGTCCAAGGAGACACACGTGTTGACAAAGCAGGAGACTTTATTGGGAAGGGGTGCCCGGGCGGAGAGCAGGAAGGTAAGGGAACCCAGGAGAACTGCTGTACACGTGGCTCGCAGTCTCAGGGTTTATGGAGACGGGGTTAGTTTCTGGTTGTCTCTGGCCAATCATCTTGCGTGGCCCATATTTGGTGACTCAGGGTCCTTCCTGGTGGTGCGCGCATCACTCAACCAAGACAGATTCCAGCGCAAAGGACTCTGGGAGGTTTTCAGGACATATTATGGGCTGGCGTCTCTTCTCTCCTCCTTTCGGCCCCTCCCGAATTCTCCCCGTTAGTTTTCGGTGGCAGCACTGTGTCCTTTATCAGGACTAACTGTTGTGAGACAACTCAGGCAAGCGGTTATCATCATCGTGCCTGGCCAAAGCGGGCGGTTTTGGTCAAGGTTCCCTAACAGAACAACACACCGGCAGAGTGACCCATCTACCCAGGGAACCCGAGAGACTTCAAGATGAGTGAGGGGAGCGCCAGTGGGCTTCAGCCACACATCTCTCAGCCTGCTTCTGTGCACAGGACATGCTTCCCTCCACAGCTGAGCTGCGAGCGTCTGTCTTGTTCTTTCCAGGTATGAGCATTTGTCAGCCCTCCGCAGCATCCTTACACTTGTAATGTTCATGGGTAACCCAATCCAGTTAGGAACATGCTCCCATTTCAAATATTAGTGGGGGGCTCTTCATGATCCAAAATCAGGTTTCCTCCTTGGCCAAGCCCCAGCTCCCCGGCCCTTCCTGGAATGGAGGCACTCTGCCCTCATTGCTCGTCCTGGAAATTCCTGCTGCTTCCTCACAGTGAAAGCTGGGCTTGTCCAGTCAACACACTTGCTAGTTCACTAGTTCTTGACAACCTCTTGTAGGACCAGCTGCTGTGACATAAGACTGAAGTTCCTCTTTCAAGTGTAAATACTTCCTAGGAGGAGAAGAATTGCAAATGGCATGCAAAATCCAATAATTTAAACCCATAGGCATTTTAGTCATTTCAGTTTCCACTCCTTGTGGTTTCCAAAGCTGGGGAAGTGAGGATCTGGGAGAAAATTGACACGTTGCCTCACGGGCTGCTGACATAAACCCGGCCATGGAGTCCTCCGCTCGCTGCCAGAGGCGTCTGGTTTGGTTTGGTTTTTGAGCACTGATCAGATCACACTCCCACCCTTTGGCCGGAAAGTTCAGGACAAAGTCCAAGTATCTCAGCAGGGAACTCAAGGCCTTTCACAAATGACTTGTATACGCTGATTCAACCCAATCACTTGTCTACACCTGCCCTTATCCCCATCCTCCCGTGCAGGCTGCACGCCCACCTGATGGGACTATATGCCACTCAGGAGGTGCCCATGATGTGAGAGCCTTCATGCCCCACTGCCTCACAACCCCCCCACCAACTCCCCCCACCCCCTTGACCCCCCATCTGCTCCCCCCGCCACCCCAGACCCCCACCTGCTCCCTCTTGACTCCCTGGACCCGTCAGCTCCTCTGACACCGTGCTTTGGAAGGAGCCCCTCAGACTCCCTGGGCATAGAGTTATGCCTGAAGCACCTAGTGCATTCTTCTGTGAAGCCTGAGTGTCAGCTGAGGTCACCCTGTCCTTTGAGATTCCCCACATAACCTGTGCCCCCACCCCACACTCTCCTCAGGATGCTGTGTCTGCACCTGCTTTCTCACGGGGTCCCCATCTCCTGACCCTGACCTGTGATCCCTCCTGTACCCTGTAGGCCTGTCCTTCCCTCTGCCCTGCAAGGCCCAGGACGTGAAGTCCAGCTCCTCTGTCTGACCTCCCTCACCCACGGGGGTCCCTGCTTGTAGAGCAGGCTTGGCTAAGCAGTGGAATGAAGGAAGGTTTACACTGTGGAGATTCGGTGGCTGGAAACCAGACACCTCTATTCCTGAAGGGCCCAGGGCTCTGCCAGTGGGAACCTTGCATTGATATTTATCCTTCCAGAGATTATTCCCAGGTACATATTATACAGGTACTTTTTTTTTTTTAAGAAAAAAGAGCTTATTCTCAGCGTACAGTCATGTATTTTGTTTCCTTCACTCAATAGGGTGAAAATTCCATGTTAATTAAATATTCTTCAATGCCTTTGCCATTGCACAGTATTCAATTTTCTGGATTATTACAATTGATCAAGTACTCTATTGTTGGGCATTTAAATGGAAAATTCTTTTGCCATTGACAATCAGTCTGTTCTTTCCTGTAATATTTCTAAAATTGATCTTCTCGTAAACACTCTGATTATTTCACTGTTTTCCTGGCACCACTGCAGCCCCGACCACTGTGCTATGAAGCTGATTGTTTTTCAGGCAGACAAATATTTACGGATGCCCATGGTCCTTGGAAGACCCAAAAGACATATATGTGGCTCTGATCTCAAAGGAGACACAATCCTATTAACAATCATTTTGATCGTATTAGTTTCCTGTTGATGGTGTAACAAATTACCACACACATAGTGGCTTAAGACAGCACAAATTTATTATCTTATAGTTCTGTAGATCAGAAGTCTGACATGGGTCTCAATGCATGAAAACCAAGGTCTCGGCAGGCTGTATTCCTTTCTGGAGGTTCTAGGGTATAATCCACTACCTGGCCTCTTCCAGCTTTGAGAGTCTGTCCACAGTCCTTGGCTTATGGCCCCTTCCTCCACCTTCAAAGCCAGCAGTGCTGTGTTTCTCTGCACCCCCCACCCATAGCCACTTCTTCCTCTGATTACAACTGGGAAAGTTTCTTTATTTTTCTTTTCCATTATGGTTTATTCCAGGATATTGAACATAGTTCCCTGTGCTATATGATAGGTCCTTGTTGGTTATCTATTTTATACACAGTAGTGTGTACATGTTAATCCCAACTTCCTAATATATCCCTCCCCCACACCTTTCCCCTTTGGTCACCATAAGTTTGTTTTCTATGTCTGTGAGTCTGTTTCTGTTTTGTAAATAAGTTCATTTGTGTCATATTTTAGATTCCACATATAAGTGATATCATATGGTATTTAGTATGATAATCTCTAGGTCCATCCGTGTTACTGCAAATGGCATTATTTCATTCTTTTTTATGGCTGAGTAATATCCCACTGTATATAGGTACCCCATCTTCTTTATCCATTCCTCTGTTGATAGACACTTAAGTTGCTTCCATGTCTTGGCTACTGTGAATAGTGCTGCTATGAACATTGGGGTGCATGTATCTTTTCTAATTATAGTTTTTGCTGATACATGCCCAGCAGTGGGATTGCTGGATTATATGGCAACTCTATTTTTAGTTTTTTGAGGACCCTCCATGCTGTTTTCCATAATGGCTGCACCAATTTACATTGGAAAAGCTGCTTTGATTCTAAGGGTTTGTGTGATTACATTGGGTCCCCCTGGAAAATTCAGGATAATCTCCCCATCTCAAGGTCCTTCACCTTAATCACACCTGCAAAATCCTGTCTGCCCTGTGACAGAACATACAAGTTCCAGGGATGGGGGTGTGGACATCTCGGCGGGGTGGGCATTACTCTGTCCACCACATGACATTAGCTACCATTTATCGAGTAGTTGTTATTGTCAGTTTGAACGAAGCACTTTACAGGTGTTATCTCATTTAACCCAGCCCCAAATCCATGAGGCAGGTACTATTATCCTCACTGGGCAGATGAGGAAACCGAGACTGAGAGCAGTGATTTAAAAGTCAAGGTTAATTCTCATGAGTAACACAAGTCAGTGAGAACTGTGAGCTTTCTCCATTTATTTGTTTGTTTGTTTGCTTATTTATTTATTTAAAGACAACTTTGAAACCTTACCAGAGACCCGGAACTTTCTGGGGAGTTGCTGTTTATAACACTGAGCTGGCCTACTTGGTGTTTAATCCACAGTGTTTGTGAAGGGTTAGGGAACCCTCCATTGCAGCTGTTGAGCTGGGTCAGGTGTGGATGCCCCGACCATGGAGGCAGGGGCTTGGGCTGCCATTTTGTCCAGCTTAGCGCATCTTCCGTGGAACCAGACGTGGCTCTGTGGACTTACAGACCCCAAACTGCACTTGTGACAGCTGCTAGGTGTGCACTGAGGCCTCCATTTAAAAAGGAAGTGGGGGCTGAGTGACTCCGCCGCCATCTCTTGGGGGAGATGAGTCTGATTCAGTCTCACGGGAGGTTTCTCAGCAGCCTCCCACCCGTGGCCGTGGAAGGGAAGCAGGTCTCCCTGGCCACAGCCTCCAGAGAGAGCTGTCATGGGCCCTCAGATCTCGGGTCGCCATCCATCAGGCAGGGGCACACAGGAAGTACAAAAAGGTCAAGTCCGAGTGGCCTCCTGGTGCCTCCAGGGCAGGTGGGCTTTTTCTTCCCCGGGGGAACTGACAAGAGGTGACGTTAGCATCCCCAAAGAACAGGGTCGCCAGATTTAGGGAAAGAAAAAAACAAGGACAGAACAGGATACCCAGTTAAATTTGCTTTGGATTGAATTTCAGATAAATGATGAATAATTTTTTAGTGTAAGTATGGTCCAAATAATGCATGTTTCCATACTTATACAAAACAAATATTTGTTGTTTATCTCAAATTCAGATTTACCCAGGCGTCCCGTATCTTATCTGACAGCCCTATGCTGGATGGAAAGCACACATTTCTAGCTCAGGCACCAAATTCAGTGAATCCAAGCCTCATATTCCAAGCCCTCTAATTTTTTCTGTGGCTGCTTTTCAGATATTCTCTTTGGTTTTCAGCAGTTTTACCAGGCTCTGTCTGGATGTGTTTTTTTTTTTCAATGATACCTCTTGGGCTTTATAACTCTTCTTAAATCTGAGGCATTCTGTCTTCCATCATTTCTGGACAATTCTCAGCCATTGTCTCTTCAAATATTACTTTTTGCCCCCGTTCTCTCTTTCTCCTTCTGGGACTCTAATCACATACATTTCTTTTACATTCTTTTTGTATTTTTCTAAAACTTATTTGTTTATTTATTTATTTATTCTTGGCTGCATTGGGTCTTCGTTGCTGCGCATGGGCTTTCTCTAGTTGTGGCCAGCGGGGGCTACTCTTCATTGCAGTGCGCGGGCTTCTCATTGCGGTGGCTTCTCTCGTTGCGGAGCATGGGCTCTAGGCGCTTGGGCTTCAGTAGCTGTGGCATGCAGGCTCAGTAGTTGTGGCTTATGGGCTCTAGAACACAGGCTCAGTAGTTGTGGTGAACAGGCTTAGTTGCTCCGCAGCATGTGGGGTCTCCCTGGACCAGGGCTCGAACCCGTGTCCCCTGCATTGGCAGGGGGATTCTTAATTAACTGTTTAATTTTTTTCTCTTCTTGCTTCAGTCTGGATATATTTTTCTAATCTGCCTTCATGATTACTTATTTTCTTCACCTTGTATAATCTGTAGTTGAACTTCATTTTAGTTAAAATCAGTGCCTTAATTTTAGTTACTGTATTTTAAAGTTCTACAATGTCCATTTATTGCTTCCAGGTTGCTAGTGAAAATATTCATCTTGTCATTTAATTTCTGGAACATATGACTCTAGTATTTTAAAGTTCTTAAGAGCCTGACAACACCAATATCAGAATCTCCAGTGGCTCAGCTTCTATTGTCCAATTTTTTTCTCTTGGTCCAATCTTGTTATTTTTTCACACCTGGTCATTTTTGATTGAATGTTGGACATTGTGAAGGAAAATATTGAGAAAATGCCTTCCAGAAAGGTAGCAATCTTTGCTCTTAGTTGTGGACAAGGGAGCCCGTTTCCCCACATCATACACTACTGGGTGTCGCCATCTCTACCAGAGAACTTATCTTTTTATCTTTTCAGTATAAACCTTTTGGATGGTGTGGAGTTTAAGTTTTCGCCTTTCTTTGATCCCTAGTGAGGTAGAGCCTTGTTTCTTATGCTTATTGGCCATTTATATTTACTCTAAAGAATGTTTTCAGTGTAAACCTTCACTTGGATCATGTATATTGAACATTGCTGAACAGATCTGGTGGATGGGAAAGGAAGACACAGCTGTGGATGAGTTTGTGGACAGCAGTATCTCTGTCACAAGTTCACCCAGTGACCCGATCAATTAAAAGAGCTCCAAACTATCAGTGCTGGCTCCTTTTTAAAGACTCCAACATCAGTTTCCCGACTGGTGGGAGCCACTTCCTACTTAAGCCGTTTGGGCCGTGAGGTGGTGAGGGCTCTGTAACAAATGCAGTCACGAAGGGAGAAGCATGGTCAGAGTTCACAGTCCCGTGGAAAAGAGAGATGCCCAAGCTCGGAACGGACAGCCACTCCGGTGTCCACTGTTCTTTCCATTTCAGTGGCCATTGTCACAACGGGCAAATGAGAGTGTTGCTTTTGCAAATCATTGTACTCCTGGCTACATTGTGTGCCGGGCAGCCCTCCTGGGATCTACTGTCTCGAAAACCCCAGCCCTCACGGTTGCTCTCATGTGAAGAGCACGTAGGTGTCATCTTCTGCAGCAGAGAAGGGTTTGTGTTTGGGCATAGGTGTTTGCTTTCTAAATAACTTCCCTGGCATGGGCCAAAGCAACGGGACTTGGGCATTTAATTAGTCATTTTTAAAATAAGGGGGTGAGGGCTTCCCTGGTGGCACAGTGGTTAAGAATCCGCCTGCCAATGCAGGGGACACGGATTCAAGTCCTGGTCCAGAAAGATCCCACATGCCGCGGAACAACTAAGCCCATGCGCCACATCTACTGAGCCTGCACTCTAGAGCCTGCGAGCCACAACTACTGAAGCCCGCGCACCTAGAGCCCGTGCTCTGCAACAAGAGAAGCCACCGCAATGAGAAGCCCATGCACCGCAACGAAGAGTAGCCCCTGCTCACCGCAACTAGATAAAGCCTGCACACAGCAACGAAGACCCAATGCAGCCAAAAATAAATAAAAATAAAATAACTTTATTTTTAAAAATAAATAAATAAAATAAAGGAGTGGGCCAAGCATGCTCATTTTAGGAGGGGAGAAGAAAACCTTCCTGTTCTCCTCAATCCCACACCAGTTCTCTCTGGGCTCCCTTGTGGTCACATAGGCGGCAGTTCCAGGATAAGATCTGGGCAGCCCATGGTGCTGGGTTCCAGGAGGGATTTTCACAGTTAATTGATCCCCCAGGTGGCCCTCAGATGTCCATCCAGTCAGTGAGTAATTGGGAGTTCCTGCTTGGAAACTAGACTTTCTGTCAATGAGAACTTGAAGACCAGCTTCCCACTGGCTCTAAATGGGCTTTTATGGCTGAGACTCCAGACCCAGGGCTTTTTTTCAAAGGTTTTATACAGCAATTAATGGCTGCAAGCAGACACTCAACCTCAGATGCGGAGCCAGTGCCAGATTCTTCGCTGCTACGGAGGCTCCAAGAGCAGTGTTTGTTCTCTGACGTTGCTCTAAACGGGGGCTCTTTTACAGCCATAAATAACTGCTTTTCCTGCGGAGGGGGGAGCAGGGGGACAGGTGAATCACAGCAAGATATTTTTTTAAAGAAGAGAAACAGTAAACTTATCATGCCTCAAGAAATTTCCAAGGATGTCCCATATATTCTTTGTAGGAAATACCCTGTAATTTTCCTAACTTTCATGCCAGTTTTCCTTATTTTTTACTTTAATGAATGAGGCTTGCAGCCATCCCACGTTAGTTCAGCTCTTTAACATTTTTTCCATATTGTTATTTGGAGACTAGCTTTCGCCGCAGACTCCCTTCCACCCACACACGTGGTGCTTGAAACTGTCCGTCCAGATGGTCCTGGTGTGGTGGGCAGGGGGTCCTCTGGCCCCAGTGGCCAAGCCGTGCAAGCAGCACAGATGCCCCTGGGTCCTGTGGACGGGCAGGGGGTGGGGGTGGAGACTGCAGGGCATCAGGAAGTGGAGAAGGTTCTGTGTCACCCATTCTCACCCTGCGTGGCAATCACTTGGGAACTCAGGCCGAGCTGGGGTGGTGGCCTGGGTAGATGATGGATGGACGAGGCCTGCAGGTCTAGTGGGGGAGGGGATGTGGGCCCCTGGGCGGTGACACGTTCACATCAGCTGAGAATGTCCTTGGAGCTGCTTCCGGCTTCAGACGTGGCTGTGGAAACTCTCTAAAGAGACTCCTTCCCTGTTCTCCAGGGACAGGGGCGTGAATGGGAGCTTTCCCCTGCCCGCAGGTTCCGGGCCCCAAGTGATGGTTATAATCCTCCGTTCTTATTGGACACCGAATCCTGGCTGTGCTGCTGGGGGCTCCGGGGTTGGGGAGGGAAGACCCCCTGGGACTTCATGAAACTACAAAGGCTACTAGTCATGACCTCTAGACCGTTTCCTTTTTTGAGCAAAATAAGAAATACCAAACGCGAAGTTCTCGGGAGTGTGGAGTGGGGTTGGTGAGTGGGCCTGAGCCCCAGCTGCCTTCTCGGCCTCAGCGCCTCTCCTGTACAAGGGCGACACCGGCTCTGCCCTTGCTGCAAGGAGAAGGGCCCAGCACACGAGATGTGCTCCAGAAGCCTGAGCTGCTGCTAGGATTTTGCTTCTTCATTGTGAATAATGAATGTCACACTTGATTTGCTCCAGAGGCGGGAGGAGGGGAGCCGATGGAGGGAGTCTGCAGGCAGGACCAACACGGAGGCGCCACTGAGGCCGGACCAGGAGGCTGCTCCTGGGAGCAGAGGGAGGGGCGGGTGAGGAGGGCCAGTCCCTCCAGGCCCCCGGCCCTGGGGCCCCAGCAACACTGGCCCTGCAGTCCTAAGCTGCCCCGTCCTCCACCTCCAGCTTCCAGAACCCCCTGGACCAACTGGCAGACATTTGCCCCTCGGCCCCGGCTGCAGGTCCTAGGAGGTCTACTGTTCAAGGCAAGGACCCCGGGCTCTGGCAAGGGGACCCATTCCCCCAACCGCGCACACGTGTATGAGTCTGCGTCGTGGACTGGAGGAAGGGCTGGCTCACGGAGTCTCCCCAGAGGCCAGAGCCACCCCCTTCGATTGCCCACGGCTCCCAGACACACCCCAGATGTGGATGAGCCTGGCCTGCACCTGGAGGAAAGACTCTGGGCCCTGCAGGACAGAGACAGAGCCCGGCCAAGGCAGGTGCCGACCAGACCCCATGCCCATACCCTGCCGTCATCGCAAACACCACATTGGGCTTTGGCCCAAGTTGGCCTCCCCAGCCCAGGGCTCCAGTTTTGGGTGCTGGGCAGGGTGGAGGAAGGGTGGGGAGAGCACTATTGGGGGTGGGGTTGGGATGCTGGGCCGTGTGTGGGGATAAGGACCACGGTCGGGCCCCAGGGCTGATGGCAGCAGACGGGGCACAAACCCAGGGGTCATAGGTATGGGGTCTGTGCCCACCTGGTCCTGTACGGGGGCAGCCCTCAGGGGTCTAGGCAAGGGCCCAGGGCCTGGCAGAAGGGAGGGGGTCAGGAGGGACAGGGAGGGGGCCTGGGAGGAGAATGGGGACATAAAAGGGGCCTGGGGGTGTGCGGGGAAAACAGCGATGGAAGGAAGGAGGCCCAGATAAGCCAGAACACGGCAGCTAGCCTCAGCCTCCCCTGCGCCCGGCCCAGGTGGGCACTTTCCCCTCCCCCGAGGCCCAGTAATCTGGCTGGGACTCCTCAGGCCCCTCGGTGCTGCTGTCAGTTATCCAAGCCCTTTAAGGCTTTGTGACTGTGTGTTATTCATCCCCCGTCCCCAGCACCCCCCCCAGAGCCGGGAGCCTGGGTCACCCACTCGCTCCCCTGCCCCCTGCACAAGGGCGGCCTGAGCCCTGCCAGGCTGCAGGCACTGAGCCCGATAGGCAGGCAGCGACCCTGCCAGCGGGTCCCCGTCTTCGCCAACCCGACATCCCAGAGTGGAGACAGACGACAGTGGACACGTGGACCAGACAGGTGGACCAGAGGATTCCAGAGCGTGGGAAGGGCCACAAGAATGAGAAACAGAAAATGTGACAGCGGGGTGGAGGTGACTTTGACTTGAGCGGGCAGGTTTGTCCTGGGCTAAGCCTGGCCTGGTGGACAGGCAGAGGAGGTGCTGGGTAAATGGATGCAGGGGAACCGATGGCAACGGGCAGGACTTGGAGCCTCGGCTCTTTGGCTAGGAACTGGCCTGTTCCTCCTGCACCTGCCAGATGCTCCCCCACAGGGTACAGGAAGCCGCGATCCCAACCAAGGGGGAGGGCAGGTGTTCTCAGGACACGGTGCTCGCATCCTGGGAGCGGGCCTCACACCGCACTGAGCCCAGTGGGCCTATCGATGGGGACTGGGTGGGGCTGGTGGTCCCTCACAGGGGACTTGGAGGGGGACTCCAAATGCCACAGGTGACCGTACACGAGCAGGGAAAACCCTGCCCAGTCCTGTCCTGGGGAGGGGCCCCAGCGCATCTAGGCGGTCTTTTCTCAGAGACACCCAGCCCTGCGCAAGCCTGCCTCTTCCTGTGCCTCTCTCTGTCCTCCCTGCTCCTCAGCCTCGAGGCCCCACGAGGGTCCAGCGGTCTCTCCGTGCCAGGGAAACGCCCCTCCAGCAGGCTCTTCGTTCCCAAAGAGCAGCCTGGATCCTGGGGTTCTCACCCAGTCTGTCCCAAGAGACCCCTGGCTGCTTCCTTAGACTGTTGGTGGGCTCTCGGGATGCCCTGGGAGCTCCCCCGTCGGAGCCACTGGACTTCTGTGGGATACAAGGGTCCTGGAATTCCAGTTCTGAGCAGGTAGCCGCTGGTGGGCCGTCCCCCATCAGCTGGTCCTCCAGCTGTCCCTGAAACCCTTCTCCCCTCTCTGCCCTCCCCTGGCCCTCCCCTGGCAGGCCAACCCTGTTCTGGTCCACTCTGGTTTTCCAGTTTCCGTCCGAGGAGTAGCACAGCCACCCCAGATCCAGGCCTGCTTGGATCTGGCCCCCAGCCCCCGAGCTGGCCTCTCGTGGCTCAGCAGCGGCTGTGTTCCTGCCCCCAGGCTGGTCCTGACACTGCCCCTCCCGAGGCAAGATCTCATCCGCTGCAGGCCAGCCCCTGACAGTCCCAGCTCTTGCCCTCTGTGTTGCGGAGCCGTGACCCTTGCTTGGCCTCTCCCCTCTGCCCCCACTGGTCCTTCATGAACAGCAGTCGGGGCAGCTGCCCCGCTGGAAGGTGCCCCCTTGAGCCCTCACTGCCTCCCGCGAACCCCAGCGTCAGTCCCTGAAGTCTGCCTTGGGAGCCTCAGTGGAACCAACAGTAAGAGGACCCTCCGGGACTCCATGTTTCAAACCAGGTGTTTATATCAAGAACAAAGCCCACATGGATTGGTTCAGGTTCCCTGGAAAGTCAAGCCATGGCAAATAAATAATGCAGGGTAGAAAAAGGGGGAGAAAAGAAAGGCTTAACTTCCCTTTTTCTACTGAGGTATGGACCATAAAAAAAGGAAGAACAAACTTTGAAGCAGCAGTGATTTTGGAACAAACTCTGAACATAGACGGATGCTCTGGGGGGAGGGGAAAGAAATGGTATGCAACATCTTCCCTAGAAAAAGGGCAAGGGTCCCCCTGCCCCCTTCCTTCTGCAGACGCTGCAGGGCAGGCCCTGGCCTCGAGTGGTTATTCCACAGCAGAGATGCGCTGAACCCACTGTCTTTGTGTTGAAGTCTGTGTGTCTCATCACCTGGCCATTTTGCATTCCTAAAACTCAGAATGTGGGTGTGTAGATGAATCTTTTAAAACTGTTCTTAGATGAAGCGTTTGAGGTGAGGCCCCTTGATGAACTAGATTTTGGGGAGGAAAAGTTTAGCCAGAAATGCATGACTGGCCCGGGAGGGGCCCCTCCCATGGCCTCCGAGCACACAATCCCGTCCACTGCAGGCTGACCACTGCCCTGCCCACCCAGAAACACAGGTGCCGAAGCTACCTGTGTGGGAGCAGCAGCACCCCTCCACCGGAGCCCTTTCTACCCTCCCACCGACCCACCCCGGCCCCCGGCTGACCCGGCACAGTACACTTGAACACTCGCTGTGGTCCTGTTTCCTTCCGTCTGAGGGATTCATCCGTATCGGTTTTGTTTGTTTGTTTTTTTAACATCTTTATTGGAGTATAATTGCTTTACGATGATGTGTTAGTTTATGCTTTATAACAAAGTGAATCAGCTGTACATATACATATATCCCCATATGTCCTCCCTATCCCACCCCTCTAGGTGGACACAAAGCACCGAGCTGATCTCCCTGTGCTATGTGGCTGCTTCCCACTAGCTATCTATTTTACATGTGGTAGTGTATATGTGTCCATGCCACTCTCTCACTTCGTCCCAGCTTACCCCGTATCGTTTTAAGTTTTATTTTCATAGTTTGAACAATATACTAACTTACTGTACAAACATTAGAAAATATGGGAAAACAATAAATGAATGGCAGCTCCAATTCCTCTCTTCAGATATTCAGAAATTGCCGCCAGTCACACACATACACGTGAGCCTGCATTTCTGGTTATGACAGCTTCTGCTATGGTCTGAATGTTCTTGTCCACTCACATTCATATGTTGAAACCTAATCCCCAACGTGATGGTATCAGGAGGTGGGGGCTTTGGGGTGATGAGGTCATGAGGGTGGAGCCCTCATGCTGGGATCGGTGCCCTCATCAAAGAGACCCCAGAGCTCCCCACCTCTTCCACCATGTGAGGACCCAGTGAGAAGGTGCCGTCTGTGCCCCAGGAAGCTCTCACCACACACTGACTCTGCCAGTGCCTTGACCTTGGACTTCCCAGCCTCCAGAAATGTAGAAATAAATGTGTTTATAAGCCAGCCAGTTAATGTTATACCAGCCTGAACAGACTAAAACAGCTGTGTAACAAATTACCCCCAAAACTTAGTGGCGTAAAGCAGTCCTTTATTATTCTGTGGATCATGGAAGGAATTTGGACCTAGTGGGGATGTTTGGCCTCTGCTCCGTGATGTTGGGGCCTCAGCTGCAAGACCAGAAGGCTGGGGGCTGGAGAGTTGTCTGGGGTTTCCTTCTGTCACATGGTCAAAGGGGCTGTTCTCGACTTCTCGGGGCAGGCAGAGAAGCAGTGGTTATGAATGGAGAGGGGCCCCTCAGCCACGGGGGTACCATCCTCAGGTTGGCTCGAATGGCTCGGAAAGAGGATTTACATCTCTGTCACCACGTGAACATCTATGACATGTGACAGCGTGCCTGGAGGCTGAGCATACACACTGACATCGTCCTTCCTGTTCCCTTTTCGTGCTCACTCTCCACGTTGCTCTGCTTTCTCACAGAGGACGGCATGTGCACTTGTCTGCATCACTGTCAGAGGCTTCTGCTGAAATACGCTTCGTAGTGACGTGGAAGCATCTTGCTTTATACACTCTCCTTGTCTGACAGCTCTGTTTTCTAGGAGGTGTTGTCTTATTTGTCCACAATCATCCAAGAAGATAAAGGAGAAGAAAAGAGAGGGAGGAAGAGGGAAAGGGTTGTTATAATCGTTCTAATTTTCCTGGGAGGGAAGCGTGGTTTGTGGAGTCATATATCACCATGTTAATGTTTACAAACAAAGACACCAGAGGCCACTGGTGCTCAAACACAGGATGCACTTTCTGTCTGCAAATCGTTTTTTTCTCAGGAAAATTAAATTCCGAAAATATTTGCACTGAGTCAAAAAAAGTTTCTCTTCACATCTCTCATTTTTAGCTACATTCCTCATTTGTGTGTCGAGTTTGAGTCCCTTTTTTAAAAGTTTAAATAGGATCGGAAGCTATCCATTGAAGTTGAAGCCAAGCTTAGAGGAAACGTCCTGTAAAGGGAAGGAACACCATAAATGTGACAGAGAAAGTGAAGAGAAAACCCCTTCCCCCATTTAAATGTCATTGAAGGCAGCCCCTCAGAAGCCCCCTCCGGACTGTCAGGCTCCCCTGGTGGTGGGGATGGAGGTACAGTCTAGAGCTGCTGTCTCAGGGGCACAGGTGGGACCAGCATGAAAGGAGGCCCGATTGATGGAATGTTCTGGAAACAACCGGCGGCCGGCGAGAAAGCAAGTCTGCAGATTTCAAACCTGACCCCAGCCCATGCAGATATGCAAGCAGGGCATCCGCAGACAGTGTCTTTAACACAGAGCAACGATCCCGTTACCTTCCGGAGCTGGGGTGGGAGCAGGAGAGAATGACTTTGGGATCCAGGGAGTGGAGCAGCTGCCGTGCCACGTGGCCCTGGGCCCAGGCCTCGGAGCCACTATCCCGTGGGGGCGCCTGCTGTACCGTGCAGGGTCATAGCACTGGCGCCACGGGACCCGCCGCCCCTCCCACCGCCGCTGCGACACCTACATTCCTGTCCCCCGCAGGAGACACCTCCGCGCGGGCACCATCCGCCCCTTCACCCGCTGCTCAGCGCAGGGCAGGTCTGCCCCGTCACAGCTCAGCCCCAGGGAGAGCCTGTCATGGGCAGCACGGCAACGGGACAGAGCGTGGTGTGTGGGGCTGAGAGCCGGGTGCTGGGCCAAGACCCTCACTCTCAGTCCCGGCGCGGCTCTACCTCGGCTACCGCGTCCGAGATGCGCGGCCCTGCACTCCACCCCGCACCCACTGCATCTCGGCTGCGCCGGGACACCGTCCTAAGCACCTCCTGGTCCAGCCCCAGCAAGGTTATCTCCCTCCTGGATCATGTCCTCCAACCAACACCAAACAAAAAAATCCTTCCGTAACCCACTTTCCCTCCGGCTACTGCGCATTTCTCTTTCCCTTTCCAGGAAACTTATCAGCGAGCTGTCGACACTCGCTGTCTCCAATTCCTCTGCCATTCCCTCTCCAAGGCTGTCCGGCTTCTTCCGCAGCACCTTCTTCACGGCCTCCCCTGGGCTTCCTGCCCCGCCTCCACGGCTAGACACCCTCACCTCCCCAGGGAAGGCCGGGGTTCCGTCCTGAGCCCCTTCCCACCAGCGCATCCTCCTTGATGGCCTGTTGGTCTCCTGGCCTTAAATGTCAGGACCCCCAAACACACGTTTCCCACCCGCCTCTCCTGCACGGCCCGGGCTGCCGGTTCTCAGCACCAAGTCTAAAAGCAGCTTGAGCCCAGCGTGTCAGCACGGAGCGTCCCAGTGCCCTGCGCCTCCCCAGTCTTAACCGCCAGGAAGTGGCAGCCCCACAGCACAGGCCACACATCCGAGTCCCTTGGACTCCCCTCCTTCTGTACCCTATTACTTGGAAGAGCACCTATTGGGGGCCACCGTTCCCACCATGACTGCATGACCCTGGTCCCTGTCATCACTGCCTCTGGATTATTGCAAACAACCCCCTCCTGAGTCCCTGCGTGGCCCCTGCAGTCTCGCCTCAATACATAAAAGAGTGACCCTTTCAGACAGAGGCCAACGGGGTCCCCTCCAGCCTCACGCAGAGACAGAGCCAAAGCCCCTGCAGTGAAGGAGGCCCCCTTGACCCAGCCCTGCTCCCTGGTGATGGTGACGGCACCTCTGCCCACACCTCCCCGCCCGATGTATCCCCCTCTTCCTGATCTCAGGGCCGAGCTGTCCCTGCCAGGGCTGCCTGCGCCTCCCCCTCAGTCCTCCTGGGTGTGCTCAGATCTCACCATCTTGGAGACACCCCAGCACACACACTTATTTAAATTGCAGCTTCCCTGGGGATCACTTCCTGTCCTCTTTTCCTGCTTCATTTTCCTCCTTATCACATTTCTCTCTGTGTGTATTTTATTTAACTGTCCTGTTTACATCTGCCTTCCCCATTAGGCTGTAACAGAATGTCCACTCCATAAAAACAGAGCAGGTATTGTGTCTGTTTTGCCCACCCTGCATCCCCAGGGCCCAGATCCGGGCTGGACACAAAACCTCCCTCTGCCAGGGAGTGAACAGCTCAGAATGTCAGCCCCACAGCAGTGTCGCCGGCCTCCCCCTGCCCAACCCCATAGGATGGAGCCATCGGGTCGCACATGTGGAAAAGTACCATGCAGCTCAGGGTGGGTGCCCTGAAGAGCAAAGTTCGGGGTGTGCTGACCTCCTGAGTCACACAGAACCGTCCACAGTGAGGGCTGTGAGGTGGGCCCGCTCTCACAGATGAGGAGAGAACTGACAAACACAGTGGATGGTCCAACAACCACTTCCAAAGAGAAAGTCTCCAAAGACACAGCATTCAGGAGGCCCTCGGGCTTTTGCAAGGCCAACCATCCCCCTGACCAGGATGCAGACGTCACACAGGAAGTGAGGGACACGCACCGAGCCCAGTGGGGAGGGGACGGGACTGTGGCCCTACAGCACAGGCCATGCGGCTGGCAAGTCGCTTCAACTCTCTGCACCTCTGTCTTCTCATCTGTCAAAGGGGGATAGTAATGTTGTTTTTCTCATGATTGTGAACATTAAATACATACACACGTCTATAGTTCAGAACAGTGCCTGGCACTTAGTAAACGCTATAGAAATGTTTGCTATTAATATTGTCAAGCATATGAAATTATGCCCCCAACCTAACAATAGATTCCTTCATCTCTCTAAGAGGTAGTTTATGGTTGCATATCAGGTAATTTTTTTAAATTATAGGACAAAATGAACTTCACATGTGTGAATATTTACACATTTTCACAATTTTATTTCATTGTTTTTTTAATAAATTTATTTTATTTATTTATTTTTGGATGCATTGGGTCTTCGTTGCTGCGCATGGGCTTTCTCTAGTTGCAGCGAGCGGGGGCTACCCTTCGTTGTGGTGCACAGGCTTCTCATCGTGGTGACTTCTCTTGTTGCGGAACACGGGCTCTAGGCACGGGGGCTTTAGTAGTTGTGGCGCTCAGGCTCTAGAGGGCAGGCTCAGTAGCTGTGGTGCACAGGCTTAGTTGCTCTGTGGCATGTGGGATCTTCCCAGACCAGAGCTTGAACCCGTGTCCCCTGCATTGGCAGACGGATTCTTAACCACTGTGCCACCAGGGATGCCCTATTAAATTTTTAAAGAAGGTTCCAACCAAGCCCCCTTTTTCCACTATTGACTGTGACCTATGGTTTCCCTCTCAGTGGATTTAAAGTGACTTTATCCAGGTCCAGTAGGGACTGACGGGGGAAGTGTGCTCTCCAGAGAGGGCAGAGCCAGGGCTGGGGGAGTGAAGAGGCTCATTACGAGACGTCCACAAAGGAGCGCTGAAGGTGGGCTCCAGGGTGGCCATCCACAGCTTCATCCATGAATTCATCCAGCCATGTTTGTGTGCATCTGCCAGGGCTTGGAATCCAGCGGGCCTTGGGGGAGGGTAGAAGGATGGATGACAGGCTTCTGGGTCCGGACAAGACAGAGAACAAGCAAGGGCTGCCCTCACCCCCACCAGCAGCAACCTTGGAGGCCTTGCAGGAGAGGGAGGGACACAAAACTGCAAAGTCCTGTGGAGACCCCAGGCTGGTGGGAACACTGGGGGTGGTGATGGGGGAGCTGGGACCGTGGAGGTGAGGGGACCACTACTAGGGCAGGAGGCAGAGGAGAGCTGGGAAATTCTGTTGCTGTCTCTGCCTGTTCTCCCAGAAAGAGACCAGCAGCCCATCCCACAGCCTCTTATCGGAGAGGGTCTGCTTGGGGTGGCCCAGTCCTGCCAGGTGAGGAGCTGATGGAAGCGGCCCTGCCAGATCGGCTTCCCTCCAACACCCTCTCCTTGCCTCCCCTTCTGCTCCCCAGGGCTGGTGGGCTGCAACCTGGAAAGCCAACCTCCTCCTGGGGCCACTGACATCTGTGAGTTTAAGGAAAATTCTGGTGGAGCAACAGCAAAGAGGGTGCTTGGCAGTAATTCTGTGGTCTCAGGGCTCATCCCTCTCTCCCGTCAGCCCCTCCAGGAGGGACACAGAAACCCAGGTCAGGCCTGGGCTTCACCTAGTCCCCCATTACCTGTCCCCAAACAGGGTGACAACAGCCCCAGGAGGACAGGAGTCCACGAGCCAAGGGCGAACAGAAGACCCAGGAGTACAGCAGCTCATATGGAGAGTATGCCCTGGACCACAGTCACCTCGGGAAGCAGAATTTTCAGGCAGATCCAGAATTCTTTTTTTATAAATTTATTTTATTTATTTTATTTTTGGCTGCGTTGGGTCTTCATTGCTGCGCACCTGCTTTCTCTGTTTGCGGTGAGCGGGGGCTACTCTTCGTTGTGGTGTTCAGGCTTCTCACTGCGGTGGCTTCTCTTTTTGTGGAGCACGGGCTCTAGAGTGCAGGCTCAGTAGTTGTGGCTCATGGGCTTTAGAGCACAGGCTCAGTAGTTGTGGCGCACGGGCTTAGTTGCTCCACGGCATGTGGGATCTTCCTAGACCAGGGCTCGAACCCGTGTCCCCTGCGTTGGCAGGTGGATTCTTAACCACTGTGCCACCAGGGAAGTCCCCAGATCCAGAATTTAAAATAAGTACAATAAATATTCTCAGGCAAGGGAGCGTATCAATAATTAAACAGAAACAAGGAGTCATAAAAACAACCAAAGGGTGGAAACTATAACCATGGAAAGAAGAGTAATGGTAGATGGGACCTGCACACAGATGGTTTTGGTAGGATTGCGTGCAGTGGGGAGGGGATGGTCTGGGGCTGGGGGATGAGCCAACTGTGAGGGGTGTGCCTGGGACTCCAGACCCCTGTTAGAAGCAAAGGCCTAGATGCACACAGAACAGGAATGAATCATGGTGATGGTGCTGAGTGGAAATAAGAAAACAAACAAGGCCAACAGAGTAATTAAATTAAATTAAAAATATGAAACTGTGTGTCAACAGATGAGTGGATAACAAAATGTGGTCTCCTCAGCCCTAGAAAGGAAGGAAACTCTGACACCAGCTACAATGTGGATGAACCCTCAGACATTGTGTTCTGTGAAATAAGCTGGTCACAAAAGAACAAATATTGTGTGACTCCACTCATGTGAGGTCCCCAGAGGAGTCAGATTCCCAAAGACAGAAAGCAGATAGTGGGTGCCAGGAGCTGGAGGACGGGTGAGTAGGGAATTAGTGTTAATGGGCGCAGGGTGTCATTTGGGGAGGATGAAAAGAGCTCTGTGGATGGATGGTGGTGATGATGGCACAACCATGTGAATGTACTTAATGCCCCTGAACTGTCCACTTAAAAATAGTTAAAATGGTAAATTTTATGTTAGATATATTTTACTACAAAAAAATAAAATCTAATGAAGGTAATGAAAACAACACTGTTATATACACGGACAGGACAGATACCAATAAAAGGACACACATTCAGTCTACTAGGATAAACAGATAGATGAGCCAAAGGGCTGCGGTGTGGGGCAGACGGTGACCTCTGCACGGTCCACAGAATGACACCCACATCCTGGCCAGGGAAGGAGTGGCTGGCAGGTCAAGAGACGGGATTATCTCAGGAACCGCTTTTCCGAGGGCAGGGGCTTCCCCACGCCGGCAGAGCCACCAGCCCTTCCAAACTCCAGTTCCCAAAGCACTGTCCCGGGGTCCCCTTCTCCTCTGCTCGGCTGCATCTGAAACCCGTCCCCGCCTTGCTGGCCACGCGGCCACCCCTCCCCCCACACCCACGGCCATGGCCAGCTTATGCCCCTGCTGGGTGCGGGGGCCCACAGCCAGGCTCATGCGTGCAGTAGGTGCTCAGCGCGTTTCTGTTGGGTGAGAGTGAATGATGGGGAGGGAAAAGCGGGCAAGCTCTCTTGGCCTGGAAAAATGACAGGATGCTTCCATTCAAGGAGCCTGGTGGGATAAACCTCACTCCCAGACTCAGGAGCGTGAGAATGGCCACTCTGCTCCCCGAGGCCCAACGGGGGCAGAGTTGCCCTGGGTAACGTGACCGTGCTTAGTCACTCAGCTAAGCCTGAGGACCACTGCTTCCCAGCCAGGCAGCCTGACCTTTGACCCTGACTCGGCCTTCGGAGCCGTGTGTATACAGTGGCGAAAACAGGACTTTGTTGGAGCCCTTCCAGGCTTGCAATCCCGTTTCCAACCAGCGAGACAGACAGATAGGGGGTGCCACCCAGCCCTCACCAGCATGTTCCCAAATTTTGGTTGATGTGTGCAGTTTGGGGAAAAACTGAGTCCGTCAGAACGCCCAGGTGGTGGGGGGAGGGAAAGCGCAGGGGTGAGGAGGGGGTGGGGGCAGTGCAGGGGTGAGGAGGGGGGTGGGGCAGCTCAGGGGTGAGGAGGGGGTGGGGACAGCGGGTGAGGAGGGGGTGGGGGCAGCGCAGGGGTGAGGAGGGGGTGGTGAGGAGGGCAGGGCAGGCAAAGGCAAAGGTGAGAAGCTGAGGGTTCCGTTGAGCAGGCTGTTGGCGGCTTTGACCTGGAGCTGCCAGGACAGAAGGGGGGTCCTCTGCAGCAGCATAGGGCTGAAGGCGACGACGACGCCCATCAGGGCTCCTGGCTGCAGAACAGCCCTGGGTGATGGTAAGGAGAGGCACTTATTAAAGGGAGACCAAGTGGCTGGAGAATCACTTGGGGAAAATGATCAGGAACCCAGAGGTAATGGGTGACCACAACCTCAGCCCAGATCCCACCCGATGTGTAACTGGGCCGCTGCTGTCTGTGCCCAGGGCCCTGCTGGGACTCCTGCCTAGCCCTGCACTCCCTTGCAGGGCTCAAGGAGAGCACATTCTGGCCTTCTAGGTTTTCGTAGAGGGAGGCAGGGTCTTGCCTCCCACTAGAATGGCTGATTCCCCAGAGGTGAGAAGGCCATTCTGATGCTGGACAACCATAAAACAAAAATGACCAGCAATGGCTCAGTGGTCCTGGATATTTCTAGACCCTATGGGCCCCTCTGTTGCTGAAGTGGAGTGATTGCTGTTATTTTGATTCTTCGTACCCCTGCCAGTGTTCTTTCAGATTTCCAGTTGTCAGAACCGTGCTGTACACACAGAAAAGTTTCTTCCAGCACCTTAGACAGTCTTGTGCCTTTTTCTCAGAGTATAAAAATGTATTAATTCCCTGAAACCCAGGAGTAAATATCCATGCAAACGCTGGCTCTAACAAACGAAAAGTTATTTTAACAAAGATTGATGTGCGGGCCCCAGTCCACGTACAGATGTGTCACAATGGGACACTGCTCAGCGCCTCATCCTTTGCAATAAATGCCCAGCTGTGTAAACGGCCGTCAGAGAGCTGTCCGGGGGTCAAGGTCAGCCGTGGTTTGGGCGGGGTGGGCAGTGGCTTGCCGGGAGGTACCCAGGGTTATGGGTCTACAGTTGGGCAACTCCACAATCGATGCCCTGGATGATGAAATGGGGCTTATGGCAGCAGCCCTTGGTCCTGAGCTGGAATTTCACATCCAGGTGACCCCAAGAGCGACCCGTGTGTACGGGCTCCAGGAGGTCCCTGTGGGAGGGCGTTAGGGGTGATGGAAAATAGGCCCAGGGGGAGTAAGGCTGGAGGTGAGTGCATGATCCTTCACTCCTGGCCTGATTTATCCAGACTCGGTAAAGAGAACCAGGCTCACGGAGGCCGGGCACACAGAAGGTGGGAGCGATCCTGAGAACACTCCTGAAAACAGGCTAGCTTGTCGTTTCCGGGAAGCAGTCTGGTCTGGCGTCCCTAAAGGCCCAAGTGTGAGCTGGAGGATTTTCAAGCAACCTTGTGATTCTTTCCACAAATTAGAGCCTCTCCACTTGCGAGCACCTGTCCCCGGCTGTGCGCAGGGAGTTCTGCAAGGAATCCCCCCCGGGACAGTGCATGAGGCCAGAAGGAGGGCCCAGCCAGGGCTGCAGGGTGCAACTGCCCACACGAGAGGCCAGCTGACCAGCCAGGAGCCACCTCCCAGGCCCAGCTTCAGGGCTGGGTTTCCTGCAAACCACGATTCTGGAGCAGGGCCGCCAAGCCGATGATGCGTGTTTATGGTTTTCACTGTGCCCCTGGGACAGCTGTGGGCCTCCTGGATCTAGAGCCGCTGGATCTGGAATCCCTGGCAGTTGCTAGTCCCCTAAAGCCTCCCACTGGCTTTGAGCAATCAGGGCTGTTTGTTCATCTCTCCTGTAAACAGCTGTTTTCCCAGTGACTGCCCAGATCCTGTTAAATATTAACAAAGAGCTGCCTCCGCAGCCGCTTGCAGGGCGTCTGCTTTAAATATTTAAGTAATTGCCTTTCGGTCCCTGAGTGACTTTGGCTCCAACCGCTCTGTCACTGCACTTGCCTCCCTGGCTATGGAGCAGCTGGATGTGTCAAAGCTCCTGTTCTCTCTCCTCTTCTTCACTCCCTGCCCCTGCGCGCGCACAGTCTCTCTCTCTCTCTCTCTCTCTCTCTCTCTCTCTCTCTCTCTCTCTCTCTCTCTCTCTCTCTCTCTCTCTCGCTGGACATCCATCACTCAGGCGCTGGGTCAGATGTGTGCGGCCAGGGCGCACCCCTCCTCCCTCTCACATCTGGGGTGCGCGCTCCCACTCTTGGGGCCCGTGGCTGGGGCATCGCCATGCCGTCGCGTTGGGACTTCTAAGCCATCCTCTTGTTTGCTCTTCATCCACATCAGGGTTCGTGTGAGACGTGTGGGTTTTCTTTTGGAGGCTCGTTGTGAAGCTCAGGAAAGAGGATTAAGCTCAGATAGCGACCTCGGCCCCGGAAGCTGCGCGGCCTCCCCGCAGGGAGAAGGGGTGCAGAGGCGCCGTCCTTGGGGGGCATGGAGCCCGGGGCTCCTGGGAGCTGGGGTTGCGCTGGGTGTTACCGTGTCCGCGTGGCATCGGGTCATAACCACACACCTTGGAACAGTATCCCTGAAACCACAGCTTTATGTGGACTCAGCTGTGGACACTTCAGTGGATCTGGCCCCAAACGGGCACTATGGAGGAACCACGAGGCAATGACTTTCTCTAGCTCTCTCATTCCTTGGCTGGAGTTTGGGAATGAAACCACTGAAGGTCTCCATAGAAATGTCGGGAAATTCGGAGGAAAGGGCAGGTGCTGCCTGGCCCCTAGCTGGGATCTCCTCTCCCTGGCCAGGAGCCTACGGAAGCATCGGTGGAAGACAAGACATTATCTTTCTCCAGCTTGGGCTGGAGATTCCTCACCTAAATTTGTGAGACCCCGTGACAGTTATATATATCCTAAAAGCTATTGAGATCTTCTCAAAGCTAAACTAATTGAAATCCATTTTATCTCAAGAGCTGTGAAGCTCTCAGAGTAAAATGAACTTCAATTTACTTTAATTTAGAAATGGTCTTTTTAAAATAGATACATTAAAAAAAAAACACACCTTTTTTTTTTTTAAACAGGGAGAAGGGGGTCACAGTCACAAATTGCAATTCCGGCTTGGCCCAGGTGGGGCATCACTGCGTCCTGGGGCCACTTCCCGTTGGCGGAGCCTGTTGTAAGTTGCAGCCAGTAGCCCACGAGCCTGCGTGGGAGTCACAGGTCCCCAGCTGTGCGGCCTCTCTGCTTCTCATGCCCCTCATTTCTTCTTCTTTTTTTTTTAAAATAAATTTATTTACTTATTTATTTATTTTTGGCTGCATTGGATCTTCGTTGCTGTGCCTGGATTTCTCTAGTTGCGGCAAGGTGAGTGGGGGCTACTATTCGTTGTGGTGCGCGGGCTTCTCGTTGCTGTGGCTTCTCTTGTTGCTCTAGGCGTGTGGGCTTCAGTAGTTGTGCCATGTGGGCTCAGTAGTTGTGGCTCACGGGCTCTAGAGCGCAGGCTCAGTAGTTGTGGCACCCAGGCTTAGTTGCTCCATGGCATGTGGGATCTTCCTGGACCAGGGCTCGCACCGTGTGCACTGGCAGGCGGATTCTTAACCACTGCGCCACCAGGGAAGTCCTCATGCCCATCATTTCTAAATGGAGAAAATAATAGTATCTACCTCACAGTATTCAGAGATCACTGTAGACCCTGTCCGTGAAGTGTGGTGCCTGAACATGGTAAGCCAACAACAAACGTGCTAGAGATACAGCCATGACCACCAGCTGGAAAGAAGTGTTGTCTGGGCCAAGCGGGAAGCATCCAGGGCCGCACACAGGAGCCAGCGGTAGAGGATGAACTGGCTGCCGTGGTCCAGGCCAGCCTGGAGGCAGGGGCATCAGCAGTCAAAAGATTTGGGGAAAAAAACCAACAAAAAATGATTCTGTAAGCTGGAAAGCAAATGGATGGGTATGAACGGAGGAGAAAGAAAGGCAGAGTCTGCCTCTCAGAACATTGTCAGAGGGAGGCTGCAGGGGCAGGCCAGTCCCTACCCGAACCCAGAGGGGCACAGGCTGCGAGCTGGCAGGTGTGGAGGGGGAGGGATAGGAGCGCTGAAAAGTGCAGGACTGATAGGAAATCTGTTTATGAAGTGGCTCAGTCTAAGGCCCCCCTGCACCAAGGCACAGAACAATGAAAACCTCAAGCCAAAAAAGGGGCTCTTTTTTAGAGAAACTGAACAAACTTCCCAAGACGAACTAGACTTCCAATGTGGAAGAATCTACTCTAAAGCTGTGCTTCTCAAAATATGTTCCTCACCAGCAGCAGCAGCATCACCTGGGAACTTGTTAGAAATGCACATTCCCAGGCCCACCCCAGACCTGCTGAATCGGAAGCTCTTGGCCTTGGGGCCCATCCATCCATGTTTTAACCATTCCTCCAGGAGATGGAGGCTACACTGAAGGCTGAGAGTCCCTGATCTAGAACAGAACTTCTCAACCTAGGCTGCATACTGAAATCACTTTAGAAAATGCTGATGCCTGGGGCCCCATCCCCCAGAGATTCTGACCTCATGGGTTCTGCATGTGGCCCAGGCATCAGGATTTTAAGACCTTCACCAGGTCCAGCCAGGATGGAGAACCACTGGTCTAGAATAAGGCCTTCCTATTTAGCATGTACCAGCCATCAGCCCAATTGCTCATCCCACAGTGAAGCTTCTAGGCCACAAGCCCTGTGCACTTAATCAGATCTCACTGTCACCCTCCCCATTAAGGGAGAGGCCTCATGGGGTACAGACTGACTACAACCACAGGGGAACAACATAGCAGGCACCCAGGACCATTGGCCTGGAGCTTCACTCTCAAATATGAAAGGAGGACCAAGGGTCCCCAGGCACATAAGGGAGACCAGCCATGTGAATGAGAAATATGAAGATTAGCAAGCAAAACAACCAACCCTATAGGAAAAAGAAACAATGCAGGGATCACAAGATAATTCCTAAAAATTCTCATATCCTCAGAAGGATATGAGAAGTTATTAAATCTGTAAAACAAAAACTGATGCTATGAAAAGGACATAATTGCATAATCAAGAAGAAATCTTAGAAATTAAAAGTATGATTTTTTAAATAAAACTTTCAATAAAAGAAAATTAGGAAGCTTCCCAGATGGTAGGGCAAAAATGAGAAAGAAACCAAAAACATGAGAGAGAGGGAAAAAAAGAGAAATAGCAGTTCAAGTCAGGATGTCCAACATTTGACTGTTACAGCTGCAGAACAAGCAGAGGATACTGAGGGAAGCAATGAGAAGCCCACGCACTGCAACCAAGAGTAGCCCCCGTTCGCCGCAACTAGAGAAAGCCCGCACGCAGCAACGAAGACCCAACACAGCCAAAAATAAATAAAACAAATGTATAAAAAAACAAATTCTATACCCAGTGAAACAATTCTCAAAAGGATTTGGACGAATGCAGTTTCCAGACATCTGGAAACTTAGAAATTCTGCCACCTTTTCTTATAGAGTTTCCTGAGGAAGTACTCCAGCAAAACAAGGAGAAAAACCAAGAAGGACGGAATCCAAGAAACAGACGCTCTACCCTGAAGGTGGAGGGAAGTCCCCAGATGACACGGATGCCCCGGCCTGGGGCCCCTGGGTCAGGATGTGAGCCTTCAGGAGGCCCTGGGATGGGCGTCCCCAGGCAGGGAAGACTCAGTGCGGCAGGATAGTGTATCGGCCAGTGTCCAGTCAGGAAAGCAGAAACTCTAGATATTTCCAACAGAGGGGGTTGAAATCAGGAACTTGCTTTAAGACATATTGAAAGCAACTCACAGTCTCTGGTCTGACATGTAAGGAGCTTGGAAGTTATCGCTCTCATCTTCACAACAAGAAAAAAGCTGAACCAACTGAAAATCAACAACTCCTTTTAGATCTACAGAACTGGGGTCACAGGTAAACCACTGCCCCAAATATTGGAGAGACAGACAGGTAGGTATGGAGAATCACAGCTTACTGGAGGCGAAGCCCAGAAACAAAAGCCTCTGTGGACCAGCGCCAGGGAAGAAAGACCCAAACTGTCCCTCGAGGGCTGGAGCCCTGGTGTGGACCATCTGAGGGGGCTCCAGCCTTAGGTGGGGGGCCCACACTTTCATGAGTTTTACCTACAGGGAAGATCAGAGCACAATCTTCCCTTGTGCTTCCAACAGGGGGATTAGAAAAGTAGCCATTCTGGGGACTTCCCTGGTGGTCCAGTGGTTAGGACTGTGCACGTCCACTGCAGGGGCACGGGTTCGATCCCTGGTTGGTGAACTGAGATCCGGCATGCTGTGCAGCACAGCCAAAAAAAAAAAAAAAAAAAAGCAAGAAAAGTAGCCATTCTGAAATATGTCCAGAGCATTCTGTTCTTCTTAACTGAACATGTGGCCGGATTTTGAGCAAGATGAATGTGTGGAAGAATCCTTCGGCCTTGAGGCTAAAATCGTCCTCCTTTGTGTGACTTGGGAAAGCCATCAACCTATAGAGAAGGAAACCACGTAACTGCTGTGGACAGAGAATGTCACCTGCCATTTCAGTAAACAGAGGATGTCGCTGTGGCCACCAAGCCTAAAGCCACCAGCACTGCAGCTGCCCCACACCATGTGCCCTGTGGGGATTCGGGATGGAGAAAAACAGGATACTGGCCCTAAGTAGTTAAGGTGTATATCAAAGGAATAAATTCAATGAGTCCAGACTCTCGGGTCTTCCCAAACATAAAAAAAAAGCATTAGATCATTAACTTGAGATGTCTGTTTTTTGTGATTAGCAGTAATAGAAGAGTCCCTCAGAGGGACCTGAGAGGCTGTCATCCCAGGCTATAGTTCTCAGTAATGCCCCAAATAAAACATAATTCTCAGCTTTCAGGTTGTGCTTTTTTTTTTCCTCAATCAACAATATTGTGAATAGTTTACAGAGTTGTAAAAATGCCAATGTTGTTTACTTGTTTTCAATACCTAGATAAAACTTAACAAAGAACAGAAAACTTAATTATGGCTTTCAAACAAAATGTTATAAATCTTTGATGCCGTAAAAGGAAAACCCAGCTGATGAGGGAGCAACAAGGAAGGGAGGTGGAGGAAAGAGCAGGGTTGCCGTGGCCTCTGTTATGTGGTGAAAACTCAACACTGCCTACAGTGGACGGAAAAGCAGTGCATTTCAAGGCTATATATATATATAGCTGCAAATGTAACAAATATGACAAATAAAAAATCATGATTTGGAGGAGGTGGGGTTAAAGGTAAAATTCTCATTTTTAAGAGTTGTAGAATCAGTAGAGGTTGTCTAAAAATGACAAATGAAGAAGTAAAGATATCAGCATACTGCCAAGAGTTGTGATGGTGAACGAATGGATTCTTTTTTTAGGATGGAAACAAGGCCCAAACTGCAGAACTATGTCACAGACGTCATTTAACCCAGAATCCCTGGGGTTGGGGTGTGGGGTTGGCTGCCCTATCGCCTCTGGACAGTTTTGTGCTGTTTTGTTTTTTTCCTTTGCCATTTGCTTCCGGAGGCATTTACACAAGTTTTTATGTTTCCTTGAGCTATTAGAGGTTGCTAGAAATTTTTCTGGGCCTGTTTGTCTTGCTGTAACCATCACAAAGCTGTGTGTATCTTCACAAATTAGATGTGGTTTAGCTTCTCAAATTAGCCCTTTTGCCCAAGGGCATGTTTACCTTCTCTTTCTTGCTTGCTCAGGTCGGGGAAAGTAAGCCTGGGCACAGCTTTAGCTGCCCTCCGAGGGCCAAGCTGGCTGTCCCCAGGCCCCAGCACCTTCCTGCAAGGCTGTGGCCTGGCGAGCACCTGGGAGGCGCTGGGCCAGATCTTGCCGAGCACAGAGGCAGAAGAGCTGGTCACCCGGGAGCCAGTCACAGGCGCTGCATGGCACTCACATCCCTGTGGCCCACGGCCCTGTGAACCCAGGCAAGCTCCTCTTCCTTTCCAGTGTCCGCTTCCCAGTTTGTGGGACAAATGGTGCCACATCTTACACAGGCACCTTGTAGGCAGTGGTCCCCTCGCCACCCCTGCTTGTCAGGGGTCTCCTTGTGCACCCATCTCCACCCAGGGCTGCCTTGGGTCTCCAGCACCTCCTTTCTCATCCTCCACCCAGGAGCTCCCCCTCCTCCCAATTCCAGGGCCCGCATGCCAGGACTGGCAGCCACCTGTTTTGTCTCCCTGCATCTGAGTGCCAGCCGTCCGCTGGCATTTCGGCATGTTGCTTTTCCTTGTCCTCACTCTGCACACGACTCCTGACCGTGCCATAACTCCAGGTACTGGCCTGTTCCTTCTGGCCCTGAGTCCCCCCACTTTCACTTCAATACAGGCCATTAGGTGACCCCTCGTAGCCATGCTGTAAACAAGGGGACAGACAAGACGTGGGAGGAGAGGACAACTATCCTCAGCAAACACTTACCGTGTGCCCGATATCGCCGAGGCATTTTATGTCTGTGAACTCATTTACCCCTCAGAACAACCCAATCTTATCTCCTTTCTACAGATGAGGCTACTGCTGCACAGAGAGGTTAAGTGACTTTCCTGAGGTCACACAGCCAGGAAGGGACAGAGAAGGAGTTTGAATTCAGGCTCCAGAGTCCAGGCACTTAATGTCTACACTCTATTGCCCCTCCCCGAGGGTTGCTCGTGATCTTGGCCTGGGGTAAAGACGAATTCCACCTGATTGCCCTCCTACCTGATGCCCGGAGCCCAGAGGAGGGTACAGACAACCCCTTGATGTCCCTACGAGGGCCTAGATATTTAAATATTATGTCTGTTAGGTTCCCGGGGCTGCTATAACCAAGTCCCACAAACTAGTGGCTTAGAATGACAGAAATTTGTTGTCTCAGAGTCCTGGAGGCCAGAAGTCCAAAATCAAGGGGTCAGCAGGGCCACACTCCCTCTGAAGCCTCCGGGAAGAATCCTTCCTGTCTCCTCAGCTTCTGGTGGCTCCAGGTGTGCCCTGCCTGGCAGCTGCAGCCCTCCAGCCTCTGCCTCCATCATCACTGGCATTCCCTGCGAGTGACTCTTTCTCCTTTTCTCACACGGACGACAGTCACGTTGGACTATGCCCACCCTCATTCAGTAGGACCTCACTTTAACTTGATCACGTCTGCAAAGACCCTGTTTCCAAATAAGGTCACATTCACAGGGACTGGGGGTTAGGACTTGAATACATCCTTTGCAGGGACACAAGTCAACCCATGCTGCAATTATCTTTGTCCTGGGTTGTTCTTTGTGTGTGATGGATAACCAGCATAATTTCCAGAATGTCCAGCAATGCCCCCTCCAGCACATAAGCTACCTCCTTAGAAAAAGAAAACACTTTTTTTCTAAGGGGACATAGGGGAGGTTTGCTTTTCCCTCCCTGATGATGTGGCAGGAAAACTGGGGTGAGAGGACAGCCATGTCCTGGGTCTCGGGTGAATCCC